>NC_135233.1:178726776-179999276 GCF_051348905.1 Ranitomeya variabilis | reverse complement strand
TTATTGCGCTCTCAATCCAAGCGAAGCCCTCGTTCTTCTATAAAAAAGGCAAAATAAAAAAGCAATAATATCCCATACCTGTCCGCCATACAGTCAAGTCCCACACAGTAATCCATATCTGGGGAATTTACATTTACAACCGGGAGCGCTGCTAATGCGGCTGCTCCCGGCTGTAAATGACTAGGGAATGAATGAAATGCAGAGAATGAAGCTTCGGTGACTAGCGGTGCCATCACCGAAGCTGCACCCCCTAGCAGCATGAACTCATATGAACTCTGTAGCATGAGAAAATCAGCTGGCATTTTCCCAGGCTGCAGAGTTCATATGAGTTCATATGACAGATTCACCGATATCAGGGGGGTGGATTCTCTGGTTCCACTGCTGGTGTGAAGTCTCTTCTGGTTCAGGATAATTTTGAGTCACATATTTCTCTGGTATTGCCAACTGGGGAAAAGTTAAAACAGGCACTACTATCGCTTGATTTACCTGAGTCCATGACTGGGGAAAGTCTCCAAGAACGGTATGGATTCTCTTTTCCTCTTCTTCTGTGGGTTGAGAAGTACCTGTGTCTTTCTCCTTGTCTCTCAGTTTGTCAGGGCATACTTTAAGATGATCCCTTGATACCACAGTCAAGGTTTCACCTCCATCTTTGCTTATTAGACACACTTTAGTGTTATCGAAGTTCGAGGGTAGAATGGTATATGGCTCTGCTTCCCACTGGTCATCAGGTTTGTGCATTCATCTTGTCCTCTGTAGAACTTGTTCACCTGGTGACAAGGGAATTGCAGGGGCACATTGATTAAAATTTCTTTCTTGACTTTGTCTTGCCTGGGACAAGTTTCTTTCCACACACTCTTGTACTTGGTGGTATTTCTGTTGTTGCTCAGTATCCCAATCTGCATCTGGTGAGGTTGTTTCTGGTGTTAGGACTTCCATATCAAGGTCAACAGGTAATTTGCTAGGTCTTCCTCTCATTAGGTAAGCTGGAGTGCAGTTGGTGGAATTCACCGGGATATGATTGTACAGATCTACCAAGTCTGGCAACTTCTCTAGCCATAAGTCTCTCTCTTCCAAAGGCAAGGTTTTTAATAAGTCAATTACCACCTGGTTCATCTTATCACACATGCCATTTGTTTGTGGGTGGTACGGTGTTGTCCTGATCTTCTTACATCCATACAGGTTACAGAACTCCTGGAATACCTCCGCTTCAAAGGCTGGGCCTTGGTCGGCAAGTACCTTCTCAGGGTATCCATGTGGTCAACAAAAGTGTTGTTGAAAGGCCTTGGCTGCTGTCTTCGCTGTCTGGTCCTTGGCAGGCACGACTATCAGGAATCTGGAATAATGGTCCACTATGGTCAGAGCATAGACATAACTTGACCGGTTTGGGGTTAGCTTCACGTGGTCTAAGGCCACTAGTTCAAGTGGCCGCTTGGTGACTATGGGCTGTAGGGGAGCCCTCTGGCTGTCACGGGCCTTTCTGCGCAGGTTGCATTGGCCACACTCTCGGCACCACTTTTCATTGGCTTTTCTCATGCCAATCCAGTAGAACCTTCCTCAAAGTAGGATCTCTAACTTCTTCCATCCGAAGTGTACCGCTCCATCGTGGTACGCTTCTAAGACCATTGTGCATCTCGTCTCGGGACAACTACCTGCCAGACCAGCTCAAGAGTGCGTGGGTCGATATTCCTCTGACACAGCTTACCGTCGTAGATAAACAATTTGCCCTTTTCCTTCCTCAGCTGTTGAGTCTCTTTTGAAGCATCTGTATCCAAAAGAAGAGAGAAAGCAAGACCACTATATGAAGCGCACACCACCAATACATTATAAAAAGGAAAAAGATTTATTGACAACATGAATAAAAACATTTAAAAAACAATCAAACAACCCGCATGAACCCTGCTTCCACACCTTGTGCAGGAAATCATATATTATTATTATATGATATTTATTGTTATAGCGCCATTTATTACATGGCGCTTTACATGTGAGGAGGGGTATACATAATAAAACAAGTACAATAATCTTAAACAATACAGGTCACAACTGGTACAGGAGGAGAGAGGACCCTGCCCGCGAGGGCTTATATATATATATATATATATATATATATATATATATATAAATATATATATATAAATATATAGATAGAAACCATATGATAATAGATCAATATATAATATGGCCACAGGTAAACAATTATATCTAGCCTCGATTAATCCTGAAATAGTACTCAAAGTGGAGGACTACAAAACAGGGACACTCTGTGACAGAAGAATCCCCAAATATATGTATAGAGTGTGGAATCCACAGGATATATTCACTGGGAAAAAAAACACATGAGAAGGTAACCTGTCACAGTGTGGCACAGTGCACTCTATCCCAATCACATAGGCACCCTGATCACAATTATAATTATGTATAAGCCACTAGCTGATGAGAGGTCATCACACTGTCATGAGTGGTGAAATGAATGCAAAATCAGTGCTTCAAATGGACACACAATAAAGCCCTGGAGCAAGTTAAAAGTAAAGCACTGGTGGCAAAATCAAGGAAACTGCATGAAAATAGCAGCACACAGCTGTCCCAATGAGCAATTGCCTGTATGTGGTGAGGAAGGGTATATGAAAATCACCCCACAAGAATGGATAAAAGGCAAATGCCTATATGTAGTGCTGTAGGATGGTTCCTCGGATTCATGAAAGAATCCGCTCTCATATCTACCAGGGAGTAATCAAAAGTCCATCCAGGAGGACATCATGGAGGAAGCAGGGCATAGAGACGTGTAGCCTTCGGCGCTTATCACATAGCCCAAGTACTGCACTTTGGGCTTTAACAGGTAGCACTTGGATGGCTTTACCTTCAGGCCAAAGATAGACAGAGCTTCAAACACCACGGCCAGGTGCTTCAGGTGGTCTTCATAAGTCTTGGAGAAGATGACATCATTCAGGTACAACAGGACGGTTTCAAAATTCTTGTGTCTGAGACAGCACTCCATCATCCTTTGGAATGTCCCTGGTGCGTTTCACAGTCCGAACAGCATGTAGTTGAATTCAGAGAGGCCCATTGGTGTTGTGAAGGCAGTCTTTTCCTTATCTGCCTCTGCCACGGGAACCTACCAATACCCACTAGTGAGATCTAAGGTCGAGAAATAGTTAGCAGATTTTACAGCAGCTAATGACGCTTCGATTCTGGGCAACGGGTATGCATCCTTGTGTGTAATGCAGTTTATCTGCCTGTAATCAACACACATCTGCATTGTACCATCCTTTTTCCTGACGAGGACTAATGGAGCTACCCAGGGGCTACAACTATCTAACTAAGCCTCCTTCATCTCTCGTAACATACTGTACTTTTGGCCCCTTGGTAGAGAGCTGGAGGTACAGGCCGGTACCTCTCTTTAATGGGCGGATGACCTTCAGTGGGGATATGATGTTGAACCCCTTTTACCTGCCCAAAACCTAGTGGGTGTTTGCTGAATACCCGTTCATACTCATGGACAACCCGGTAAGCCCCTTGTTTTTGGTGTGATGGGGTAGAGTCATTGCCCACGTGCAATTTCTGACACCAATCCTCCAACTGTCCTGCAGAGCCATTGTCCTCCGCCTGGTCGGACGGGACCAAGGGTTCTGTTGCTTGTATTGCATTATCATTAACAGTGAACAGTCTAGCAAGTGTGGCTTATCTGGGTAAGTGGACCTCTTTTTCTCCACAGTTAAGGACACGTATTGGTACCTTCCCCTTGCGGACATCAACCACCCCTCTGGCTGTCAGGATTGTGGGCCTACCATCTGATTACACAGATTCTAACAGGGCCTGGTAGTCTTTGCCTCTGAGGCCTATTGCTGTCCGACACCATATTAACATTTCACTCTTGGGGGGTATTGCGATGGGAATTCTACCTGTTGTCTCTACACCAGGGCTCTGATTTCTTTTTGCAGGACAAGCTGCTCACTGGAACCAGCAGTTTGGGCCTCCTTTTGTAACAAGACAATAACCTCGCCAACACAGTTTTCTATGACATTAGTACCTAAGGTCATCATAGGGTTACATTCTCGTCGGTCAATATCAACAATCACCAGTCCTTGGGCCTTCAATTCTACCCGCCCCACCTTAATGGTTACCTCTTTGAACCCCACCTGTGACAAAGATTGACCATTACTGGCTGCTATTGTCAAATCACTATCTGGGCCACAGGTAATATCAGAGTCAGCCCAATACCGTGTGTAGAGAATGTAAGACATAGTCATCACCTGAGAGCCGGTGTCCAGTAAGGTGTTCATCAGGATGCCGTCGATCACAATGGGGAGGACTGGTCGTCCTCCGATGTACTTGGCTCACCAGTTCTGTGGGCCTGGTCATTTTACTCCTGGGGTTGGCCCTCTGCCCCAGGGGTCGCTTGTTTAAATGGCAGAACCTTGTAATGTGTCCCGCCTGGTTACAGCGGCGACAAATGGGTCGTCCATCCTGATGATAGCAGTCGCTGTCTCTTCCTCTGATTGGTGGGATCCTCTTCTGTCATCGCCAGGGGACGTCATCTGGACTGGAAGCCAGCAGGATCTTTCCTTTTGGGGACTCTTGTAGGGACTGCACGGTGCTGGCTAGTGCAGCTACGCTCTTAGTCAGTTCCTGGACCTGGAGGCGCAATTCTGTAGAGCGATCATCATCCAGGATCTGCGCGTCGGCCTCAACTGGGACCTGAGGAAAGGGTGCCACCTCCTGGTGGTACGTGAGGGCTGGATGCCTAGGTGGCACTGAGCAGCTGGGCTGAGGTTCATGCAGCACCCGGATGGCCCAGTCTTTAAATTGTGCCAAGTCCAGGTCAGGGTTTTGCAAGGCCAGGATACGCAGCAGTGTCCTGTGAGTGCTGGACAGGAGTCCCTCAATGAACTGCTCCTTTAATAGCTTGTCCCCATCCTGCACATCGCTAGGGTCAACTTGTTTAATGGCTCGTAGTGCCTCTTGGAGATTAAGGGCATAGTCCCGTAAGCTATCTTGTGCTATTTGTTTGCACCCAATAAACCTCATTTTCATTTCTGCAGCGGTGCGGGTGTCAAAAGTGTTTTTAAGTTTGGCAAATATCTGCTGAACAGTTGCTTTTTCCATATCCAGCCAGTATTTTACTTCTCTTAGGGCTGCGCCAATAAGTTAGCGAGTTAGAATGATGACCTTTTGGTGTACTGTCAGGGGATATACTTCAAACAGGCTGTATAGCCTTTTGTTTAAAGTCACTTAGTGTAAGGGACTCCCCTGAATATTGTGGCAGCCAGGCCACTCCAGGTATATAGTGCATGGACAGCGGCATTATAGGAGCTGTTATTGCGGCGGGATCCGGCTGGTTTGCTGGAGCTGCGGGCACTTCGGGGCTTGGGGGTGTCATGGGGTCTGCAGCTGCGCCCACCGCTGGGCCTGGGGGCATCATGGGGCCTGCGGCTGCGACCGAGGCTAGTTCTCCTCCCAGATTGGACATTTTCCTTTACCCCTTTGCCAACCTTTAAGCAGGCCTGATGTTCCACATTTCACTAAAGCAAATGAATGTGTGATACATGAAATGTGAATAGCATAATGGCTTGTGAAATCTATGAAAAAACTCATGAGATGCTTAGCACAAAATTTGGCCACAAAATGTGAGCCCATCCACCAACGTCAAGGTAATCTCATGGATTGGATGGGTCCATGACCTGACTGCCTATTGTGAACACTTACCTCTGGCTAATATCATGGTAAAGCCTGCATTTATAGGAAGGTCGGAACCAACTATGTTTGGATGTAATTAAAATCACAGCATGGTAAAGGGTGGGGTGTTCAAGTCAGAAAAAATAGTACATCGCAAGTATTTCTCGCAAGTCACACTGATGGTCCATGTGGTGTGCGAGTTTGCTTGCACCCTTAGACTTTCATTGGCGATTCTCGGCTGATATACAGTGCAAATCACAGCATGCTGCGATTTCTCTCTCATGTATAATACGGCGAGAAAAAGACTGATGATAGGAGCTGCCCTATAGATTAACATTGGTCCGAGTGTTATGCGATTTTTTTATCGCATAGCACTCGTCTGTATAACGGTCTAGTGTGACTCCGGCCTAACACACAAAAAAACAAGTGGCCCCATTTTGGATACTACCACTCTTAATTTATATTCGAATGTTTGGTAGATAGGATTAACCAAAAATAGCAATTCAGCGATTGTTTTTTATGAGGGGGTGTTTTTATGCCATTCATTGTGTGGTAAAAATGAAAAGGCAGCTTTATTCTTTGAATCAGTACGATTACAGCTATACCACTCTTAACTTTTTCCTTGTTTTGATACTTTTACACTGTAAATACTACTCATTTTTTTCAGTTTTAATACTTTCCTGCTGACGGAGCTGAATGGGGGCTTGCTCTTTGCAGGATGATGTTTTCCAGAATACTATTTCTATTAACATATGTCTGTTTGATAGCGTTTTAATCATCTTTTTGTTTGTTGGTATGATAAAAAAGCATAGTTTTTGGGGGTTTTATTTTTTTTTACAGAACTCACTGAAGAGGTTAAATAGCATGATAGTTTTATAGATCTGTATGCCTGCATACAAATGTCTTTTGTATGATCGCTTACTGACAGAGCACTCCGCCCTCCACCAGGTTGTGATTTTAATTACAGCAGGTCCCTACGTACCCATAAATCCAGGCATTGCTGACAGAGGTGTCCACATTCACCCAGGAATTTAGACATCAGCGTTAGAGAAGTATTCACACAGATCAGGGACCCATCAGGCTGAGACCACCTTGATGACGGTTGATGGGCAGATAATATTTGGTCAAATTTTATGCTAAGCGTCTCATATATTTTCCTAATACTCCAAAGCCATATTGCTATTCAAATTTTACATATTCCTCATTGACATGCTTTAGCATGATAGAGTGCAAACTTTTTTTGTATATTGTATATGGAGGTAGCCCCTCCTGGTATGCACCTATTCACACTAGTCTGGATGTGCCAGTCAGTTTTTTGTCTTTTGTATGTTAGCTTAAGGCTGCCGTCACACTTGCAGTATTTGGTCAGTATTTTACATCAGTGTTTGTGGCCAAAACCAGGAATGGGTGATAAATACAGAAGTGGCGCATATGTTTCTATTATACTTTTCCTCTAATTGTTCCACTCCTGGTTTTGGCTTACAAATACTGATGTGAAATACTGACCAAATACTGCTAGTGTGACGGCAGCCTTATAGATCTGGTTGCTGGAGGCAGGAATATCAAATATGTTTACGTTTTTACTTTAGTAGAAAAAGGAGATTGACGTTTCAGAGTAGATCGCACTGTAGAGAGGAAGTAGTTCCAGGACTGAATTGCACTTTTGTAGTTTTTATTCTTATGCTCTGGAACTGCTTCCTCTCTACAGCAGTGCGGTCTACTGACAGATTCCCTTTAAAATGTCCATGTTTTTTCACTGATCATTTGTCCGTGCAAAACACATGGAGATATGTCCATTTTTTCCCAGCAGCACAGATGACAAGGGTCAGAGAAAAACTCGTACAGCACACGGATGGCATTCGAGGGTCATCTGCATGCTGTCCATGTTTAACATTGGCAAGTATAGGATAAGCTTTGCAATTTATTTATTTAGCCATGCAAGAAAAGCACTGATGACCACACTGATGGTAAAAGCGGACACCTGGACGTACAACACTGATTGACACAGGTACAATTTTATCACGCTCATGTTAAACATGGATGTGTGACTGAAGCCTTTAGGCCGGTTACTGAAAGAGTTACAGCAAAAAGTACATCCAATAGCATGAAAGGGTTAATAACATTTATATTGTATTGCTAGAGATACAGAGAGAGAAAAAGTCTCAGAATGTGCAGATGCTGTGGGAAATGTATTAATGTAACAATTTGAGCCAACAAAGAACACAATTGCTGGCTCCCTGAGCCGGCATTTATCTCTAAACTGCAAAATATAACTGATACATATTTCAGAAGAATGCATTGTATTAAGCAATCTCCGGACTGGTCCTCTGATCTTGACCTTTCTACGACTTTCAAGGAATATAGGGAAATGTGAATTATTTACCGCTTTTGGATATGTAATGCAGAGATATTCTTAATACAGATATTAGTGCATGTTTATTACATTTGAAGTTATAGAAAAGATGTAAGGTAGAAAAAAATATAAGATTACGAATTAATAAAGGAACTCCTTTGTTTGAATTGAATTGTGCTACATTTCACTGCACAGTGAGTGTCCGGAAGTATCGCCATGCAAGGAAAAATCTAAAGCTTCATTCCTAGGATTATTGAGGTCTCGATGGGTTACAATGTTATGGCATATCCTAGTGATATACATTGCCTTAAAAAAGTATTAATAACCAATGAACTTTTTCACATTTTTTTTAATGCTACACCCACAAGCTTAAATGTATTTTAATGGAATTCTATGTGATATACCAACACTAATTCTCAAGTATTTGGGCAGTGTAAAGGAAATGATACATGGCTTTTTAAATTATTTAAAAATTATAAATCTGTAAATTGTGACGTGCATTTGTATTCAGGCGCCTATTTTCTAATACCACCTTTTGCTGCAGTAACTGCTACAAGTCTTTTAGGATATGTCTCTACTAGTGATGAGTGAGTTTACTCGTTGCTCGAGTTTTCCCAAGCACGCTCGGGTGACCTCCGAGCACTTGTTAGTGTTCGGAGACTTAGTTTACATCACGGCAGCTGAATGATTTAGAGCTATTAGCCAGGCTGAGTACATGTGGGGGTTGCCTGGTTGCTAGGTAATCCCCACATGTAATTGGAGCGCCCCCACCGTCGCAGGGCCGTGGGGTACCCGGTAACGGGCCTCTCTGTCTCGGTTCTGGGATTGTCACGGTGGCTAGACCCAGTCTGTGACCCTGCTAAGGGGCGTTCAGTAAAAGTTGAGAGTGATGATGTGTGGTGCAGGGTGCGATGAATAACGAGGACACAGGGTTGCAGTCTCTTTACCTCTTTACTGAAGGTTTTGGGATACTCAATCCAGAGCACTGTTAACAGGGCTGGCTGAGACCGGCCGGTCCAAAGGCACATCCGGAGTTCCCTTAGCAGGTGGGAATCAGTGTCTACCTTCTAGCGCCTGTGTGTTGTAGTCGATCCCTGCTGAGCACCCCGGGATAGTTCTCACAACTGTTGTGTCTGTCTCTGATGTTCGTTCTCTCCGTCCCCCAGATGATATGGTTAGGACGCACCCGTATGACGGGGTAGGCCTGGAGTTCTTCCGGGACCCTAGAGTCACCCCTCTCCCACAGCTGCCTCCGTTGTCTGCTTAGGTGTTTAAGTGAGACAGCCAACCTATAATTGGCTGTCCTGCCGTGGTTTGAAGTAATGCTTAGAGTCTCTTACTTTCTCGGCGTTCCGGCCACCGACTTTGCGCCTCAGAAGGATGTTGCCTCGATCTTACAGCACGACTCCTTCTGGTCCTATCACCTCTGCGCTGTATTCCCGTTTCTCACTCCTTCACAATACCCCTCGCTTTTTGTCCTTTCCTAGGAGACTGCCGCTGTAAGCACAGGCACGGCTCCGTAACGTTCTTTCCTGTTCACTAGGGCTCTGCCAGGATCCCACCTCTGACAGGTCCTCTCTCGAGCTCTTCCCAGCTCCTTTCTCCCTGACTTCCCGTCCAACCCCCAGTTTTACCCAAGTGTGAGGAGTGGTCTAATAGATAGAACCACCCCCCCTGGTGGCCGGAGTGTGAAGTGTATTGTGGGTGTGTGTTACCTGGTCAGGTGAACTCCTTCAGTGCAATTAGACGTACCATCACTCCCCTTAGTGGCAGAGCAACAGTACTGCAACGACCAGGACTCTGGGGCGCTGCATAATCAAGCTGGCTAATAGCTGTAAATCATTCAGCTGCAGCGATGAAAAGGGCCATTCACACACAGGAATATGCTTTGAATTAAACTCTTCCATTGTAGCTCTGAAAGTATGTTTACTGTAGTTGTTCTGCTGGCAGGTGAACCTACGCCCAAGTCTTTTGCAGCCTCTAACAAGTTTTCCTCCAGGATTGCCCTGTATTTAGCTTCAATTTTTCATCAACTCTCAGCAGCTTCCCTGTCCCTGCTGAATAAAAGCATCCCCACGGCATGTTGCTGCAACAACCATATTTGATAGTGGGGATGAGGTTTTCAGGATGATGTGCAGTGTTAGTTTTCTGCTACACATAACGTTTTACAGTGGGTACGGAACCTATTCAGACCCCTTTAAATTTTTCACTCTTTGTTTCATTGCAGCCATTTGGTAAATTCAAAAAAGTTCATTTTTTTCTCATTAATGTACACTCTGCACCCCATATTGACTGAAAAAAGAACGGAAATGTAGACATTTTTGGAAATTTATTAAAAAAGAAAAACTGAAATATCACATGGTTATAAGTAGTGATGAGCAAACGTGCTCGCCACTGCTCGTTACTCGCCTGAGTATCACTATGCTCGGTGTACTCAGCGATCATCAAGCGTTTCCGGGATTATTCGGCGGTAACAGGTGTCTCCACCCGGCATTTTTGGCTGACTATAGAGACCCAATAACGCTGCAGAGATTGTCTGCCAGGCTATGAAACGTCACAGCCATCTTTGTTGTGGTCCTGCAGTGATTGGCTTGGCCGCACAGCATCATCCCGACTATAAGAGACCTGGCGCCGCCCTACTCGCCGCATTCTGCTCCGGATTCAGCGAGAGTAGGGAGAGCTGCTGCCGAGATAGGGTCAGAATCGGGGTTTTTATAGTTAGTGTAGGTCTGCAACTCTTAAATCCACAACTCCTCAGAAACCGACAGTCCTTTTTAGGGCTAATTCGTGGGTCCCAGTAATGCAGTGTTAGGTAGGCAGGGCACAGCATATCCACATCAGTGCAAGGCCTGCAGGCACTGTATCTGCATACATTGCTCCCACTGCATCCCTCCCAAAGCTCCATAACTGTCTGCTGCTGCTGCAGCTTCTTTACTATATACCTAGTTGCATTTTTTTTTCCAAAAAATTTACCCCCCCCCAAAAAAAAAAAAAATAATAATACAGTGTGCTCTGTCAGACTGAGGCCTGTTTAAAAATCATAGTTTGTCAGGCATACGTAGCATAGTTGTGTGTGCTAGCCTTGTACCACTGGTTTTTTTGGGGGGGTGTTTTAAATTCACCAAAAAAGGCCTCATATATCTGCGTGCTCCACATTTTGCCATTATAGGCAGTTTTGCCACTGTTTTTGCTGTCTGTTACTCTAATTATATACAGCACAATTTGGCATAAAAAAAAAAAACAGGCCACCTATTTGCCAGTGTATTATTTCCGTGACAGCCCTCGTATGTCTGCGTGCTCCAAGTTTTGGCATTTTAGGCAGTGTGCTGTATGTACCTCTAATTATATACAGCACTATTTAGCTTAAAAAAATATAAAAAGGCCACATATTTGCCAGTGTGGTATTTCTGTGATAGCCCTCATATATCTGCGTGCTCCAAGTTTGGGCATTGTAGGCCGGTGGACCACTTTTTTTGCTGTCTGTTACTGTAATTATATACAGCGCTATTTAGCATAAAAAAATATAAAAAGGCCACATATTTGCCAGTGTGGTATTTCCGTGACAGCCCTCATATATCTGCATGCTCCAAGTTTGGACATTGTAGGCCAGTGGACCACTTTTTTGCTGTCTGTTACTGTAATTATATACAGCACTATTTAGCATAAAAAGGCCACATATTTGCCAGTGTGGTATTTCCGTGACAGCCCTCATATATCTGCGTGTTCCAAGTTTTGGCATTGTAGGCCGGGGGACCACTCTTTTTGCTGCTGTTACTGTAATTATATACAGCACTATTTAGCATAAAAACATATACAAATGCCACATATTTGCCAGTGTGGTATTTCTGTGACAGCCCTCATATATCTGGTGTTCTAAGTTTGGGCATCGTAGGCTGGTAGACCACTTTTTTTGCTGTCTGTTACTGTCATTATATACTGCACTATTTAGCATGAAAAAAATATAAAAAGGCCACATATTTGCCAGTGTGGTATTTCCGTGACAGCCATCATATATCTGCGTGTTCTAAGTTTGGTCATTGTAGGCCAGTGGACCACTTTTTTTGCTGTCTGATACTCTACTTATATACAGCACTATTTTGCATAAATTAACTTCACAAAAAAGCCCCCAAAAATTGAATACAGTCTTATGTCAGGCTGAGGCCTGCCTGGTGTTTGGGTTTGAAAAATCGTAGATTTGCAGGCATACTGATCAGATATTATTTTGCTCCTAATAAATACATTTGTGTTGAACATTTGAAATAGTGCAGTAGTCCATTTAAAATGGGCAAGGCAAGGGATGGGTAAGTGGACGTGATTCTGTTGGTGCATGCAGAGGACGAGGCCGTGGCCAAGGTGAAAGTGGGCAACAACAAAGACCCATTTCTTCTCGCTCAACCTTCCTGTCCCAGTTTCTAGGGGTCCGCAGCACACCAGTATTGAAGCCAGAGCAGTGTGAAACAGTTGTTGGTTGGATAGCGGATAATGCTTCCAGTCACTTAGCCACCACCAGCATGTCTTCCACACGGTCAAGTCTGAGTAGCCATGAGTGTGGTCCGGATCCTCCTTCCTCCCATCATGCCGAGTGTCCTGAGACAACTGATCCCACACTTGAACACTCTGAAGACAGCCCCAGTCACATGAAGGCGATGGTGGGAAAGTGTCAGAAGAGGTGGGCGATGATGAGACACAATTGGCAGAAAGTCAGGAGGAGGAGCAGGGTGCGGATGTGGAAGATGAGGTGGTGGATGACTATGTGACTGACCCAACCTGGCAGGAGGACATGCAGAGCGAGGGCAGCAGCACACATGGGGAAGGAGGCATATCCCCATCATATCATATCAACAGGCAGGAAGAAGCAGTGTGGTGGCCACAGACAGAAGGCGTGCATCCGTTCCCCATAACACCAACATGAAGGAAGTTGCCATTCCAACTGTTAGATCGTCCCGAGTCTGGTTATTTTTAAAACACAGCTAACATAGAAAAACTTGTGTTTTTTGGAGTTTTTCTATGTTAGCTGTTTTTGATATTAGAGTAGGACTTGCAAGTTTATGAGGACCCTTGACGTTGGGTTGCAAGCTTATCCATTTTGGCCAAAATTGTAACTAATACCTCATCTAATGTATTATATACATTATTTAATTTTTCATCTTTTTTGCACTTTTTATCATCTTTTTGCAGGGTGCGGCAGGGCCCCTTTATGTTGCTTCTTGTGTGTTGCATGTATGCATGTATATATATAGTGCTGGACAGCCTGCCTGCTAATACTATGTGTTATGACCCCAATGGCGAGGGTCTCAGAGGAACGTGGAAGTCTGCAGAGTACAAAATTCCAGCTCATAGGGCAGTGGTAACTGGATTGACCATATATCTACTCCTAACGCCAACACTAGAAGTAGCCGGGGATCATTCCTACGTTGATTCTAGATGACACGCTCCAGCCGGAGAATCTAGCTACCCCTAGTAGAGGAAAACAAAAGACCTTTCTTGCCTCCAGAGCAGGGGACCCCAAAGCTGGATAGAAGCCCCCCACAAATAATAACGGTGAGGTAAGAGGAAATGACAAACACAGAAATGAACCAGGTTTAGCACAGAGAGGCCCGCTTACTGATAGCAGAAATAAGAAAAGGTAACTTATATGGTCAACAAAAACCCTATCAAAATCCACACTGGAAATTCAAGAACCCCCGAACCGTCTAACGGTCCGGGGGGAGAACACCAGCCCCCTAGAGCTTCCAGCAAAGGTCAGGATATAGATTTGGAACAAGCTGGACAAAAATACAAAACCAAAACAAATAGCAAAAAGCAAAAAGCAGACTTAGCTGAAATAACTGGAACCAGGATCAGTAGACAAGAGCACAGCAGACTAGCTCTGATAACTACGATGCCAGGCATAGAACTGAAGGTCCAGGGAGCTTATATAGCAACACCCCTAACTAACGACCCAGGTGCGGATAAAAGGGATGACAGAAAAACCAGAGTCCAAAAAACTAGTAACCACTAGAGGGAGCAAAAAGCAAATTCACAACAGTACCCCCCCCCTTAGTGAGGGGTCACCGAACCCTCACCACGACCACCAGGGCGATCAGGATGAGCGGCATGAAAGGCACGAACTAAATCGGCCGCATGAACATCAGAGGCGACCACCCAGGAATTATCCTCCTGACCATAGCCCTTCCACTTGACCAGGTACTGAAGCCTCCGCCTGGAGAGGCGAGAATCCAAGATCTTCTCCACCACGTACTCCAACTCGCCCTCAACCAACACCGGAGCGGGAGGCTCAGCAGAAGGAACTACAGGCACAATGTACCGCCGCAACAAGGACCTATGAAATACATTGTGAATAGCAAACGACACAGGAAGATCCAGACGAAAAGATACAGGATTAAGGATTTCCAATATCTTGTAAGGCCCAATAAAACGAGGTTTAAATTTGGGAGAGGAGACCTTCATAGGAACAAAGCGGGAAGAAAGCCATACCAAATCCCCAACGCGTAGTCGGGGACCCACACCGCGGCGGCGGTTGGCAAAGCGCTGAGCCCTCTCCTGTGACAACTTCAAGTTGTCCACCACATGATTCCAGATCCGCTGCAACCTATCCACCACAGAATCCACCCCAGGACAGTCAGAAGGCTCCACATGACCCGAAGAAAAGCGAGGATGGAAACCAGAGTTGCAGAAAAAAGGCGAAACCAAGGTGGCGGAACTAGCCCGATTATTAAGGGCAAACTCAGCCAACGGCAAGAATGTCACCCAATCGTCCTGATCAGCAGAGACAAAACACCTCAAATAAGCCTCCAAAGTCTGATTGGTTCGCTCCGTCTGTCCATTAGTCTGAGGATGGAAAGCAGACGAAAACGACAAATCAATGCCCATCCTACTACAAAAGGATCGCCAGAACCTGGAAACGAACTGGGATCCTCTGTCTGACACAATATTCTCAGGGATGCCGTGCAAACGAACCACGTTCTGGAAAAACACAGGAACCAGATCGGAAGAGGAAGGCAGCTTAGGCAAAGGAACCAAATGGACCATCTTTGAGAAGCGATCACATATCACCCAGATAACGGACATGCCCTGAGATAGCGGAAGATCAGAAATGAAATCCATGGAGATATGTGTCCAAGGTCTCTTCGGGACAGGCAAGGGCAAGAGCAAACCGCTGGCACGAGAACAGCAAGGCTTAGCTCGAGCACAAGTCCCACAGGACTGCACAAATGACCGCACATCCCTTGACAAAGAAGGCCACCAAAAGGACCTGGCCACCAGATCTCTGGTGCCAAAAATTCCCGGGTGACCTGCCAACACCGAGGAATGAACCTCGGAAATGACTCTGCTGGTCCACTTATCCGGGACAAACAGTCTGTCAGGTGGACAAGACTCAGGCCTATCCGCCTGAAATCTCTGCAACACACGTCGCAGATCCGGAGAAATAGCTGACAAGATAACTCCATCTTTAAGAATACCAACAGGATCAGCGACTTCAGGAGCATCAGGCACAAAGCTCCTAGAAAGAGCATCGGCCTTCACATTCTTTGAACCTGGTAAATACGAGACAACAAAATCAAAGCGGGAGAAAAACAATGACCAGCGGGCCTGTCTCGGATTAAGGCGTTTAGCAGACTCGAGATACATCAGATTTTTGTGATCAGTCAAGACCACCACACGATGCTTAGCACCCTCGAGCCAATGACGCCACTCCTCAAATGCCCATTTCATGGCCAACAACTCCCGATTGCCCACATCATAATTTCGCTCGGCAGGCGAAAACTTCCTAGAGAAAAAGGCACAAGGTTTCATAACAGAGCAACCAGGGCCTCTCTGCGACAAAACGGCCCCTGCTCCAATCTCTGAAGCATCCACCTCAACCTGAAAGGGAAGTGAGACATCGGGCTGGCACAAAACAGGCGCTGAAGTAAACCGGCGTTTCAACTCCTGGAAAGCCTCCACGGCAGCAGGAGCCCAGTTGGCTACATCGGAGCCCTTCTTAGTCATATCCGTCAAAGGTTTCACAATGCTAGAAAAATTAGCGATAAAACGACGGTAGAAGTTAGCGAAACCCAAGAACTTCTCAAGACTCTTAACTGACGAGGGCTGAGTCCAATCAAGAATAGCTCGGACCTTGACTGGGTCCATCTCCACAGCAGAAGGGGAAAAAATGAACACCAAAAAGGGAACCTTCTGTACACCAAAGAGACACTTTGAGCCCTTGACAAACAAAGAATTTTCACGCAAAATTTTAAAGACCAACCTGACCTGCTCCACATGCGAATCCCAATTATCAGAAAAAACCAAAATATCATCCAGATAAACAATCAAAAATTTATCCAGATACTTCCGGAAGATGTCATGCATAAAGGACTGAAAAACTGAAGGTGCATTGGAGAGCCCAAAAGGCATCACCAAGTACTCAAAATGACCTTCGGGCGTATTGAATGCGGTTTTCCATTCATCACCTTGCTTAATGCGCACAAGGTTGTACGCACCACGAAGGTCTATCTTGGTGAACCACTTGGCACCCTTAATCCGGGCAAACAAGTCAGACAACAGCGGTAAAGGATACTGAAATTTGACAGTGATCTTATTTAAAAGCCGATAATCAATACAAGGCCTCAAAGATCCGTCCTTTTTTGCCACAAAAAAGAATCCCGCACCAAGAGGGGAAGAAGACGGACGAATATGTCCCTTCTCCAGAGACTCCTTGATATACGAACGCATAGCGGTATGCTCAGGTACCGACAGATTAAACAGTCTTCCCTTAGGAAATTTACTGCCTGGGATCAAATCTATAGCACAGTCACAGTCCCTATGAGGAGGCAGTGCACTGGACTCAGACTCACTGAAGACATCCTGATAATCAGACAAATACTCCGGAACTTCCGAAGGCGTAGAAGAAGCAATAGACACAGGCAGGGAATCCCCATGAATACCCCGACAGCCCCAACTTGAGACTGACATAGCCTTCCAGTCCAGGACTGGATTATGGGTCTGTAACCATGGCAGCCCTAAAACAACCAAATCATGCATTTTATGTAAAACCAGGAAACGTATCACCTCGCGGTGTTCAGGAGTCATGCACATAGTAACCTGTGTCCAATACTGCGGTTTATTTGCTGCCAATGGCGTAGCATCAATACCCCTAAGAGGAATAGGATTCTCTAATGGTTCAAGAGTAAAACCACAGCGTTTAGCAAATGACAGATCCATAAGACTCAGGGCAGCACCTGAATCCACAAACGCCATGACAGGATAAGACGACAGTGAGCAAATCAAAGTTACAGACAGAATAAACTTAGGTTGCAAATTACCAACGGTGACAGGACTAACAACCTTAGCTATACGTTTAGAGCATGCTGAGATAACATGTGTAGAATCACCACAGTAGTAGCACAAGCCATTCCGGCGTCTATGAATTTTCCGCTCATTCCTAGTCAGGATTCTATCACATTGCATTAAATCAGGTGTCTGTTCAGACAACACCATGAGGGAATTTGCGGTTTTTCTATCACATTGCACCGAATTAGGTGTCTGTTCAGACAACACCATGAGGGAATTTGCGGTTTTGCGCTCCCGCAACCGCCGGTCAATTTGAATAGCCAGTGCCATAGTATCATTCAGACCTGTGGGAATGGGAAAACCCACCATAACATTCTTAATGGCTTCAGAAAGGCCATTTCTAAAATTAGCGGCCAGTGCACACTCGTTCCAATGTGTCAGCACGGACCATTTCCGAAATTTTTGGCAATACACTTCAGCCTCGTCCTGCCCCTGAGACATAGCCAGCAAGGCCTTTTCTGCCTGAATCTCAAGATTGGGTTCCTCATAAAGTAAACCGAGCGCCAGGAAAAACGCATCAATATCAGCCAATGCCGGATCTCCTGGCGCCAGCGAAAAAGCCCAATCCTGAGGGTCGCCCCGTAAGAACGAAATAACAATTTTTACTTGCTGAGCAGAGTCTCCAGATGAACAGGGTCTCAGGGACAAAAACAATTTACAATTATTCACGAAATTCCTAAACTTAAACCTGTCTCCGGAAAACAGTTCAGGAATCGGTATTTTAGGTTCTGACCTAGGATTTCTGATAACATAGTCTTGTATGCCCTGCACACGAGTAGCCAGCTGGTCCACACTTGTAATCAAGGTCTGGACATTCATGTCTGCAGCAAGCATAGCCACTCTGAGGTAAAGGGGAAGAAGAAAAAAAAAAAAAAAACTCAGAATCTTCTTTCTTATAATCCCTCTTCTGCAATGCATTAAACATTTAATACTGGCCTGGCAAACTGTTATGACCCCAATGGCGAGGGTCTCAGAGGAACGTGGAAGTCTGCAGAGTACAAAATTCCAGCTCATAGGGCAGTGGTAACTGGATTGACCATATATCTACTCCTAACGCCAACACTAGAAGTAGCCGGGGATCATTCCTACGTTGATTCTAGATGACACGCTCCAGCCGGAGAATCTAGCTACCCCTAGTAGAGGAAAACAAAAGACCTTTCTTGCCTCCAGAGCAGGGGACCCCAAAGCTGGATAGAAGCCCCCCACAAATAATAACGGTGAGGTAAGAGGAAATGACAAACACAGAAATGAACCAGGTTTAGCACAGAGAGGCCCGCTTACTGATAGCAGAAATAAGAAAAGGTAACTTATATGGTCAACAAAAACCCTATCAAAATCCACACTGGAAATTCAAGAACCCCCGAACCGTCTAACGGTCCGGGGGGAGAACACCAGCCCCCTAGAGCTTCCAGCAAAGGTCAGGATATAGATTTGGAACAAGCTGGACAAAAATACAAAACCAAAACAAATAGCAAAAAGCAAAAAGCAGACTTAGCTGAAATAACTGGAACCAGGATCAGTAGACAAGAGCACAGCAGACTAGCTCTGATAACTACGATGCCAGGCATAGAACTGAAGGTCCAGGGAGCTTATATAGCAACACCCCTAACTAACGACCCAGGTGCGGATAAAAGGGATGACAGAAAAACCAGAGTCCAAAAAACTAGTAACCACTAGAGGGAGCAAAAAGCAAATTCACAACAACTATGGGCGTGATCAATAGGTTGTCCATACACTGTGCATCATATTTAGCTGTGTGAATAGTGTCTTATGCAAGCCTTAACTGTGTGCATTTTTGCTACTAGGCAGGCAACCCCTCTAATGTTTGGTCGAGTGGGTGGTTGTTCTCCTCAGTAGCTTGCACCTGTGCTGCTTTAGCATTTATTATCGGGGGCCTGCTGCACCCTGTGAGTGCATTTGTCATCTGACAAGGTTTTGGTGATTCTGCTCTTCGTGTTGTGTTTTTTTTTCAGTTTTTCTATGTTAGCTGTTTTTGATATTAGAGTAGGACTTGCAAGTTTATGAGGACCCTTGATGTTGGGTTGCAAGCTTATCCATTTTGGCCAAAATTGTAACTAATACCTCATCTAATGTATTATATATATTATTAAATTTTTCATCTTTTTTGCACTTTTTATCTTTTTGCAGGGTGTGGCAGAGCCCCTTTATGTTGTTTCTTGTGTGTTGCATGTATATATATAGTGCTGGACAGCCCACCTGTTAATACTATGGGCGTGATCAATAGGTTGTCAAGACTCTGTGCATCACATTTAGCTGTGTGAATAGTGTCTTATGCAAGCCTTACCTGTGTGCATTTTTGTTACTAGGCAGCCATTCCCTCTAATGTTTGGGTGAGTGGGTGGTTGCTCTCATCAGTAGCTTGCACCTGTGCTGCTTTAGCATTTATTATCGGGGGCCTGCTGCACCCTGCGAGTGCATTTGTCATCTGACAAGGTTTTGGTGAGTCTGCTCTTCATGTTGTGTTTTTTTTTAGTTTTTCTATGTTAGCTGTTTTTAATATTAGAGTAGGACTTGCAAGTTTATGAGGACCCTTGACGTTGGGTTGCAAGCCTATCCATTTTGGCCAAAATTGTAACTAATACCTCATCTAATGTATTATATACATTATTTAATGGGGAAGGAGGCATATCACTCCAACAGGCAGGAAGAAGCAGTGTGGTGGCCACAGACAGAAGGCGTGCATCCGTTCCCCATAACACCAACATGAAGGAAGTTGCCATTCCAACTGTTAGATCGTCCCGAGTCTGGTTATTTTTAAAAGACAGCTAACATAGAAAAACTTGTGTTTTTTTGAGTTTTTCTATGTTAGCTGTTTTTGATATTAGAGTAGGACTTGCAAGTTTATGAGGACCCTTGACGTTGGGTTGCAAGCTTATCCATTTTGGCCAAAATTGTAACTAATACCTCATCTAATGTATTATATACATTATTTAATTTTTCATCTTTTTTGCACTTTTTATCATCTTTTTGCAGGGTGCGGCAGGGCCCTTTTATGTTGTTTCTTGTGTGTTGCATGTATATATATAGTGCTGGACAGCCCGCCTGCTAATACTATGGGCGTGATCAATAGGTTGTCCAGACACTGTGCATCACATTTAGCTGTGTGAATAGTGTCTTATGCAAGCCTTACCTGTGTGCATTTTTGCTACTAGGCAGCCATCCCCTCTAATGTTTGGGTGAGTGGGTGGTTGCTCTCATCAGTAGCTTGGACCTGTGCTGCTTTAGCATTTATTATCGGGGGCCTGCTGTACCCTGCGAGTGCATTTGTCATCTGACAAGGTTTTGGTGACTCTGCTCTTCATGTTGTGTTATTTTTTAAAGACTCTGACGATAACCCCAAACAGGCCATTTGCAGCACCTGCCATGCCCGCATCAGCAGAGGTAGCAAAACAACCAGCCTGACCACCACCAGCATGATCAGGCACATGGCAGCAAAGCACCCGAATTTGTGGGCTGAACCCCAGGCTCCAGGGCCACTGTCTGCAGGTGACACCACTGCTTCTTCGACTGTTTTGCGGAGAAGCCAATCCCCAGTACACCGTGCATGTGAAGATGCCTCTAAACCTGCACCTGTTGTGGCCCACAGTCAAGCAGCACCATCCACATCCTTGTCCCAGCACAGCCTTCAGTTGTCTATACCCCAGTCTTTGGAATGCAAGCGGAAATACTCATCTAACTGCCCACAGGCCACAGTCCTAAATTCTAATATTTCTCTTCTGCTTGCGCTAGAAATGCTCCTTTTAGGCTTGTTGAGTCAGAAGCTTTCTGCAACCTGATGGCGGTGGCCATCCCAAGGTACTTGGTCCCCAGTCGCCACTATTTCTCCCAGTGTGCCGTACCGGCATTACACCAGCATGTGTCCAACAACATTACCCATGCCCTCAACAATGCGGTTACAGGGAAAGTCCACCTAACCACGGACACATGGACAAGTGCTTGTGGGCAGGGACAGTACATCTCACTGACTACACACTGGGTTAACATAGTGGAAGCCGGGACCCAGTTGGGCCTTGGGATGGAAGACATCCTCCCCACGCCGAGGATTGCTGGCCCTACGTCAATCAGGGTTGCCCCCACAGTCTACAGCTCCTGCACCTCCTCCTCTTCATCCTCCATCTCTGAAATCAACACATCAGTCAGAAGCTGGAAGCACTGCAGCACTGCCTCAGCCAAGCGGCAACAGGCTGTGCTGAAGCTAATCTGCATATGTGACAAGCCGCACAATGCAGAAGAGTTGTGGACAGCACTGAAAGAGCAGTCAGATGTTTGGATGACACTGCTGAACCTAGAGCCAGGCATGGTCATGTGTGACAATGGCCGTAACCTGGTGGCGGCTCTGAGGCAAGGTGAGCTCACACACGTACCTTGCTTCAATGTTTTCTGAAAAGCTACCCAGAGCTGCTGGATCAGCTAGTGAAAGTATGCCTTCTGTCTGCCCATTTTAGAAAGTCAGCTACAACTTCAGTTGCCCTTGCCGTGCTTCAGCAGCGTTTAGCTCACTGGCTGGTGTGTGATGTCCCCAAGCGCTGGAACTCTACGTTGCATAAGTTGGAAAGTATTTGTGAGCAGAAGAGGGCAGGTGATAACTACCAACATCAACAAGGCTGTCGATATTCAGTTCAGACTCCACACATAAGATGTCAGGAGTGGACATGGATGTCTGACATATGTACCATCCTCCAAAACTTTGAGGACTGCACCAAGATGGTGAGCGATGATGACGCCATAATTAGCATCACCATCCCGCTTCTCAGCATTCTGAAAACCTCTCTGCTCACAATTAAAGAGGATGCATTGCAGGCAGAGCAAGAGGACATGGAGCAAGGAACCATACAGGGGAATTACACTCAGCCCAGCCTCATGTCTTCTCAATTTGGATTGGTAATCAATAAGTAGGAGGAGGAGGAAGAACAGGAGCTACTTTCATGCGCTACAGACGATACTACAAACACAGCTGTCATACCGTCTGTTCAGTGGGGATGGCATGAGGACAGGGAGGAGGAGGATGAGGAGGAGGAATACAGCATGGTCAGTCATCCTGTTGGTGAGGACACGGAAGTCTTGCCTGTTAGCAGTCTGGCACGCATTGCTGACTTTATGTTGCGCTGCATTTCACGTGACCCTCGCATTATAAAAATTTTGGGTGACACTCATTGCTGGTTGGTGACACTTCTAGACCCATGCTACAAGGAGAACTTTCAATCTCTTCTGCCTGAGGCAGAGAGATGTACTAAGATGTTGCAGTGCCAGAGGGCCCTTGTGGCAGAATTACTTAGAAAATTCCCATGTGAGAACACTGGCAGCAGATGTCAGAGTTTGTTGTACAACCAAGGAGTCCAAGCGAGACAGACAGAAGTACAATCCAGCTCAGGCAGGGGAACAATGGCAAAGTTATGGGACACTTTTCTCAGACCCTCCCATCGTGAGAGCACAGAGGTAAGGGGTGCTGTCACAAGAAGTGCAATGTTTAAGAAGATGGTGAGGGAGTACCTTGCAGATCGTACAAACATCCTCCGTGATTCCTCTGTGCCTTTTAATTATTGGGTATCCAAGCTGGACACGTGGCATGAACTGGCTCTCTACACCTTGGAGATCCTGGCCTGCCCTGCTGCTAGCATTCTATCAGAGCGGGTTTTTAGTGAAAATGCTGACAGGCTGACTGTTATAAAAATGAACAAGGGCTGGATTGGGAAAGACTTCTGTACACCACCAGTGAAAACAGTGAAATATAACCTCAAATACATTCTCTGTTTTGGGGAGGTGTATACTCATGCACCTCTTCACAACCACACATGAGTATACGCTTCCAGATTTGGTCTGTTTGTTCTTATCCTCCTCCTTATCCTCATCATCCAGAACCACAAGATGACCAGGGTGAACATGCTCTGTACTGTTATAAATAGTAAAAGGAATCGAGGGCACTCACCGTCTGACGTGTGATTCAGTCCTTTATTGTGGCATAAAATAGTATTGGCAGGTCTTACAGGGAAATGCGGGTGTCTGGAGACGACGGACCGTTTCGCGCTTGTGCGCTTCTACAGGTCTACAGAAAGACTGAAAGAAGGGGAATTAATAGCAGCTGGGACGCCGCCTCAACTCCTCCTCTATCTGAATCCTGTGAGTTACCCTGCAACATACTAAACATTAAAAGAACACAAAATTTAAAACCATAGCACTATGCAAATTTTACGACACCTCATACTTATTGCTGTTAACAGGAACAAATATCTTTATAATAATCACAAAAATACAGACATGTCAGTTCGTTCATTTAAGCCCATAGGGCCTGTGGCGTTCACCTTCAATATCCATCTACCTTCTCTCTGAAGAAGGAGTCTGTTGTGATCGCCACCTCGTTTTGGAAGTGTGACTTGTTCCAAACTGGCAAATCGCATTAGTGACGCATTATTATTGTGGTAAACTCGCATGTGATTTATCAGGCGGGGGACTCCTTTCCCGGTTCTGATGGAGTTAAAGTGCTCCCTAAATCTTATAAACAAGGGGCGAATGGTTTTACCTACATAATAATATCCACACGGACAAAACACCACATAGACAACATGTGTTGTTCTACATGATATAAAATCTCTGACTCTGTGCCAAACAGGACCTATGTGAATTACTTTATTGGTTAAATGGTACTCACAGAAATTGCAATGCCCGCATTTGTAATTTCCTTGCGGGATTCCTGCCTCTAACCAGTTATAGTTATCAGAGATCACTCTGTTCTGCACTAACATATCTTTTAGATTTTTACCTCTGCGGCATGCAAATAACGGGCCCCGGCTAGTTAACTCTATGAGCGCTGGATCTTTTTCCAATATGTGCCAGCTTTTGCGTATAGCTGATCTAATGCAATTGTCCATCGGCCCATATTTAAAACTAAAAACAAATCTTTTTTGTGAGCTCTCCATACTCTTATTGTTGGTAACCGCATGTGTTTCTGCTTTTGTTTTTGCCTTTTTTAATGTTGATTGCGGATAACCTCGCATTCTAAACCTCTCATAAAGTTCCTGAGATTGTTTTTCATAACCTTCTTTTCTGCTGTTCAATCTTTTAACTCTCAAAAATTGACTGTACGGAAGGGAGCTTTTTGTGTAATGCGGATGTGCACTATTGTAATGTAACAGTGAATTGGTAGACGAAGGTTTCCTGTGGACCTCTGTTTGAACACATCCGTCACCAATCCAGAGTTTTACATCTAAAAAGACCAATTCCGACCCTCCAAAAACCGATGTAAATTTCATGTTCATTGTGTTTACCTGTTCTAAATGGCATACAAACTGTTGGAATTCCAATTCTGACCCATCCCAGATGATGAAGACATCGTCCACAAACCTCAAAAATAATTTTATGTTACCCAAAAACGGATTAGTGTCTGCATAGATATACCGATTTTCAAACACCGCTAGAAATAAATTGGCTAGGGTACATGCGACGGGCGCAAGAAATTGGACATTAAGATGGTTGTACTACAGACAGATATAAAACAACGCAAACGGGACAAATTCATCCGTGACAAAACGGATTTCGATACTAACAACGTTTTCTCTTGGAATAAGAACAAGAATTCTCAATATAATCGAAGATTTTCACGCCCAAGAGGCAATAAATATAATAGGACAAAAAAGTTTAACACAAGAGAATACGTGACAACAGACTCAGACTCCAGTCTAAATGATGACCACCTGGCACCTTCCAATGCTTCGACCAGTGAATCTACTACACAATCAGCAGCCCCTTTAGGCGGAGAACACGTCGGGGTGGCAGAAAACATAGAGCAAGGCAATCAACGGAAAAGAAAAACAGTAACATGGAGACGGACAGTCCAGCCGAATTATCGGCCACCACGATAATAAATCTTTCTTCCCATACTTTAAACACAGCGCATGTGTCAGTTTTGACCAAAGGGTTGAATTATAGTTTACCTGAGAGTTTTGACATTGTTGACTTTAAAATAGATCTCTTTAAGGCAGTAAGAAAGATTCATCTTTACAAACATTTTGCCACGCCCGTCGCATGTACCCTAGCCAATTTATTTCTAGCGGTGTTTGAAAATCGGTATATCTATGCAGACACTAATCCGTTTTTGGGTAACATAAAATTATTTTTGAGGTTTGTGGACGATGTCTTCATCATCTGGGATGGGTCAGAATTGGAATTCCAACAGTTTGTATGCCATTTAGAACAGGTAAACACAATGAACATGAAATTTACATCGGTTTTTGGAGGGTCGGAATTGGTCTTTTTAGATGTAAAACTCTGGATTGGTGACGGATGTGTTCAAACAGAGGTCCACAGGAAACCTTCGTCTACCAATTCACTGTTACATTACAATAGTGCACATCCGCATTACACAAAAAGCTCCCTTCCGTACAGTCAATTTTTGAGAGTTAAAAGATTGAACAGCAGAAAAGAAGGTTATGAAAAACAATCTCAGGAACTTTATGAGAGGTTTAGAATGCGAGGTTATCCGCAATCAACATTAAAAAAGGCAAAAACAAAAGCAGAAACACATGCGGTTACCAACAATAAGAGTATGGAGAGCTCACAAAAAAGATTTGTTTTTAGTTTTAAATATGGGCCGATGGACAATTGCATTAGATCAGCTATACGCAAAAGCTGGCACATATTGGAAAAAGATCCAGCGCTCATAGAGTTAACTAGCCGGGGCCCGTTATTTGCATGCCGCAGAGGTAAAAATCTAAAAGATATGTTAGTGCAGAACAGAGTGATCTCTGATAACTATAACTGGTTAGAGGCAGGAATCCCGCAAGGAAATTACAAATGCGGGCATTGCAATTTCTGTGAGTACCATTTAACCAATAAAGTAATTCACATAGGTCCTGTTTGGCACAGAGTCAGAGATTTTATATCATGTAGAACAACACATGTTGTCTATGTGGTGTTTTGTCCGTGTGGATATTATTATGTAGGTAAAACCATTCGCCCCTTGTTTATAAGATTTAGGGAGCACTTTAACTCCATCAGAACCGGGAAAGGAGTCCCCCGCCTGATAAATCACATGCGAGTTTACCACAATAATAATGCGTCACTAATGCGATTTGCCGGTTTGGAACAAGTCACACTTCCAAAACGAGGTGGCGATCACAACAGACTCCTTCTTCAGAGAGAAGGTAGATGGATATTGAAGGTGAACGCCACAGGCCCTATGGGCTTAAATGAACGAACTGACATGTCTGTATTTTTGTGATTATTATAAAGATATTTGTTCCTGTTAACAGCAATAAGTATGAGGTGTCGTAAAATTTGCATAGTGCTATGGTTTTAAATTTTGTGTTCTTTTAATGTTTAGTATGTTGCAGGGTAACTCACAGGATTCAGATAGAGGAGGAGTTGAGGCGGCGTCCCAGCTGCTATTAATTCCCCTTCTTTCAGTCTTTCTGTAGACCTGTAGAAGCGCACAAGCGCGAAACGGTCCGTCGTCTCCAGACACCCGCATTTCCCTGTAAGACCTGCCAATACTATTTTATGCCACAATAAAGGACTGAATCACACGTCAGACGGTGAGTGCCCTCGATTCCTTTTACTATTTACCACATGGACTATGTTTTACAAGAGGCGCACCCCGTTCTCAAGCTCTGGCTGCATAGATTGACACACAGCAGTGAATTGGAGTTCTCAGCAATCACCACCTGTTAGTGCGGATAGATTTCTTTCTTTTTTCTTGTTTTGCTCTGTACTGTTATAGGCTGGTGAATTTTGGGCAAGGGGGCTGTGATGGCACTATTTTATTTAGTACAAAAAGGACACCACATTGGGGAATTGGGAATTACATTACATTGGGCCTACTTCTTAACTTTGTCTCCTGCAATGTGTCCTTTACCTGCCATTAGATCACCATGGTGAACTTGCTCTGTGCGGTGAATTTTGGGCAAGGGGACTGTGATGGTACTATTTTATTTAGTAAAAAAAGGACCCCACATTGGGGAATTGGGCATTACATTACATTGGGCCTACTTCTTAACTTTGTCTCCTGCAATGTGTCCTTTACCTGTCACTAGATCACCAGGGTGAACGTGTTCTGTACGGTGAATTTTGGGCAAGGGGGCTGTGATGGCAATAGTATATTTTTAAAAAAGGTACCCCCCATTGGTGAAACCACATCCTTGTTGGCAAAGACCTCATAACATTTTTGTACCTTAAAGAGCTCACTTGAAAAAGCTCCTTCTTGTGTTGGCTGGTTGCTCACATTGGACACAATACACTTCATATAAATTTGATAAAGCAATGCTGTTAATTTGGCTCAGTAGTTCATTACAAATATTTCTTTGTCGACTATATTAGTTTGTCTCCTTGAGAGCGATAACTTTGGCTGCCTAAAATGTACAAATGGCGAATATACAAATAGTGATTTGGAATCCAGATTAAAATACTGTATACCGAATGCATTCAGACAGTCACATAGCTACATTTCTTGTAAAACATTTACAGATGTGACAGACAATGCTCATAGTGACACAATCTTGAGAAATGTTTGTTTATTCACTTCACAAACAGTTCTAAGCCTCAATATGTTTGCTGTTTGTCATTGTAAAACATTAAGGTTTACTGAAACTATGCCGGTGGTGGTTTGAGCTAAATCCTTGTGGCTTCTATATTATACGGGTTTATGGCCCCTCATCTGATGACTCCATGATATCTCAGTTTCATCCAACCTTGAAAGCTGGCCACTTGAAGGTCTGGGTGAAACTAGAGTTACTACATAGTGTAAATCACTATATAAGACCAGATAAACATGACTAAGACATATGCCAAAACTAGGGTACTTGTACATGTACAGTGTGCTGATACCTGCATAATTGGGGACACCCATGCAGTGTAGGTAATCTCCCAGGGGTTCTCTGTCTTTGTGTTGCTTCTCTGATATTCCAGATGGATGCTGTTTAAAAGCCTCTTGTGGATGATGTAAGTATACTGTATGTAGTTAATCTTCATAAATACGTAATCACTATATGTATTTAGTCCTTATATGTTCTTATTAACCTTTGTATGTTAACATATACAAAAGTGTACGTACTCACACTATTCAATCATACTATTCCTTGAATTTTGTAGTTTGCAATATAATTGCATTGTATTGCAAGTATTTGCCTTATTCAAAGCCGTATCTGAACCTTAGTGTTAAAAACATGGCAAATAAAATTGCCAAATTCTCCTGTAAATAATTGTGCAAAGAGGGAACCATCATACCATTAAAAATACGAGTGGATTTTCATGGGCCCATCCAGTATGTGGATTCCAAGGCATAATGGGGTGCATATGACTATGCAGAAGGGCTGGCTTTGCTGCCAATTTGTAAAACAAAGGAGTACAGAGTACAAAATGCATATTGTGAAGTGGATTTTCAGGGACTCATCCAGTATGTGGGTTCAAAGGCTTATTGGGGTGCATATGAATTGGTAGCAGGGAATTCAATGCAACACTTTTTCAGGAGTCCCCCCCTGGACATCTTATGAAAGGGGTATTGTGGTGCGTCGTAATTCTTGGCAGCCCATCCACTCACAGCATGGGCTACAACAGCTTAAGAGACCCACTGTTTAATAATGGCCCTATAAGAAGATTAATGCCACCTGATGCACCAGTAAAAATAGGCTCTGTGACTTTAGGAGTCGCTCCTTCATAAATGAAACAAGATGGATCTGCTTATGTGTCACACACCACATGGCCAGCTAGGGTTGTAAACCCCTTCCCGACCCATGACGCCACGTAGGCGTCATGAAAACCTGTGCCAATCCGACCCATGACGCCTATGTGGCGTCATGGAATGATCGCGTCCCTGCAGATCGGGTGAAAGGGTTAACTCCAATTTCACCCGATCTGCAGGGACAGGGGGAGTGGTACATCAGCCCAGGGGGGGTGGCTTCACTCCCCCGTGGCTATGATCGCTCTGATTGGCTGTTGAAAGTGAAACTGCCAATCAGAGCGATTTGTAATATTTCACCTAAAAAACTAGTGAAATATTACAATCCAGCCATGGCCGATGCTGCAATATCATCGGCCATGGCTGGAAACACTGATGTGACCCCCCCACCCCACCGATCGCCCCCCCAAGCCACCGATCTGTGGTCCGCTCCCCTCCGTCTTGTGCTCCGCTCCCCCGTCCTCCTGTCCGCTCCCCCCGTGCTCCTATGCCACCCCCCGTGCTCCGACGCCCCCCCCGTGCCCCGATCTCCACCCCCTTATACTTACCGAGGCTCCCGGTGTCCATCCGTCTTCTCCATGGGCGCCGCCATCTTCCAAAATGGCGGGCGCATGCGAATCTGCTGTGAGTATGTACGTTTTTTTTTTTTTACTTTTACGCTGGTAACCACGGTAAACATCGGGTTACTAAGCGCGGCCCTGCGCTTAGTAACCCGATGTTTACCCTGGTTACCCGGGACCTTGGCATCGTTGGTCGCTGGAGAGCGGTCTGTGTGACAGCTCCCCAGCGACCACACAATGACTTTCCAACGATCACGGCCAGGTCGTATCGCTGGTCGTGATCGTTGGTAAATCGTTATGTGAGACGATACCCTTAGGGTTGGAATTAGGGCTAGGGTTGGAAATAGGGTTAAGATTAGGCTTGTGGTTAGGGTTAAGGATAGGGTTAGGGTTGTGTTGGGGTTATAGTTGTGGGTAGGGTTGGGATTAGGGTTAGGATTAGGGTTGGATTTAGGGTTACGGGTGTGTTGGGGTTAGGGTTGTGGTTAGGGGAGTGTTGGGGTTAGGGTTGTGATTAGGGTTATGGCTACAGTTGGGATTAGGGTTAGGGGTGTGTTGGGGTTAGTGTTGAAGTTAGAATTGAGGGGTTTCCACTGTTTAGGCACATCAGGGGTCTCCAAACACAACATGGCGCCACCAATGATTCCAGCCAATCTTGCGTTCAAAAAGTCAAATGGTGCGCCCTCCCTTCCAAGCCCCGACGTGCGCCCAAACAGTGGTTTACCCCCACATATGGGATACCAGCGTACTCAGGACAAACTGGGCAACAACTATTGGGGTCCAATTTCTCCTGTTACCCTTGCAAAAATAAAAAATTACTTGCTAAAACATAATTTTGAGGAAAGAACAATTATTTTTTATTTTCACGGCTCTACGTTATAAACTTATGTGAAACACTTGGGGGTTGAAAGTGCTCACCACACATCTAGATAAGATCCTTTTGGGGTCTAGTTTCCAAAATGGGGTCACTTGTGGGGTGTTTCTACTGTTTAGGCACATCAGGGGCTCTGCAAATGCAACGTGACGCCCGCAGACCATTCCATCAAAGTCTGCATTTCAAATGTCACTACTTCCCTTCCGAGCCCTGACGTGCGCCCAAACAGTGGTTTACCCCCACATATGGGGTACCAGCGTACTCACAACAAACTGGGCAACAAATATTGGGGTCCAATTTCTCCTGTTACCCTTGTGAAAATAAACAATTGCTTGCTAAAACATCTTTTTTGAGGAAAGAAAAATGATTTTTTATTTTCACGGCTCTGCGTTGTAAACTTCTGTGAAGCACTTGGGGGTTGAACGTGCTCACCACACATCTAGATAAGTTCCTTGGGGGGTCTAGTTTCCAAAATGGGGTCACTTGTGGGGGGTTTCTACTGTTTAGGCACATTAGGGGCTCTGCAAATGCAACGTGACGCCCGCAGACCATTGTATCAAAGTCTGCATTTCAAATGTCACTACTTCCCTTCCGAGCCCCGGCATGTGCCCAAACAGTGGTTTACCCCCACATATGGGGTATCAGCGTACTCACAACAAACTGGGCAACAAATATTGGGGTCAAATTTCTCCTGTTACCCTTGGGAAAATTAAAACATTCTGGGCTTAAAAAATATTTTTGAGGAAAGGAAACACATTTATTATTTTCACGGCTCTGCCTTATAAACTTCTGTGAAGCACTTGGGGGTTCAAAGTGCTCACCACACATCTAGATAAGTTCCCTTGGGGGTCTAGTTTCCAAAATGGGGTCACTTGTGGGGAGTTCCTACTGTTTAGGCACATCAGGGGCTCTGCAAACGCAACCTGACGCCCGCAGAGCATTCCATCAAAGTCTGCATTTCTAAACGTCACTACTTCCCTTCCGAACCCCGACGTGTGCCAAAACAGTGGTTTACCCCCACATATTGGGTAGCAGCGTACTCAGGAGAAACTGGACAACAACTTTTAGGGTCCAATTTCTCCTGTTACCCTTGGGAAAATAAAAAATTGTGGGCTAAAAAATCATTTTTGAGAAAAGAAAAATTATTTTTTATTTTCATGGCTCTGCGTTATAAACTTCTGTGAAGCACTTGGGGGTTCAAAGTGCTCACCACACATCTAGATTAGTTCTTTGGGAGGTCTAGTTTCCAAAATGGTGTCACTTGTGGGGGAGCTCCAATGTTTAGGCACACAGGGGCTCTCCAAACGCGACATGGTGTCCGCTAATGATTGGAGCTAATTTTCCATTCAAAAAGCCAAATGACGTGCCTTCCCTTTCGAGCCCTGCCGTGCGCCCAAACAGTGGTTTACCCCCACATATGGGGTATCATCGTACTCAGGACAAACTGGAAAACAACATTTGGGGTCCAATTTCTCCTATTACCCTTGGGAAAATAAAAAATTCTGGGCTAAAAATCATTTTTGAGGAAAGAAAAATTATTTTTTATTTTCGCGGCTCTGCGTTATAAACTTCTGTGAAGCACCTGGGAGTTTTAAGTGCTCACTATGCATCTAGATAAGTTCCTTGGGGGGTCTAGTTTCCAAATGGGGTCACTTGTAGGGGAGCTCCAATGTTTAGGCACACAGGGGCTCTCCAAACGCGACATGGTGTCCGCTAACGATTGGAGCTAATTTTCCATTCAAAAAGTCAAATGGCGCGCCTCCCCTTCCGAGCCTTGCCGTCCACCCAAACAGTGGTTTACCCCCACATATGAGGTATCGGCGTACTCAGGAGAAATTGCCCAACAAATTTTAGGATCCATTTTATCCTGTTGCCCATGTGAAAATGAAAAAATTGAGGCTAAAAGAAATTTTGTGTGAAAAAAAAGTACTTTTTCATTTTTACGGATCAATTTGTGAAGCACCTGAGGGTTTAAAGTGCTCACTATGCTTCTAGATAAGTTCCTTGGGGGGTCTAGTTTCCAAAATGGGGTCACTTGTGGGGTAGCTCCAATGTTTAGGCACACAGGGGCTCTCCAAACGTGACATGGTGTCCGCTAGCGATGGAGATAATTTTTCATTCAAAAAGTCAAATGGCGCTCCTTCCCTTCCGAGCCTTACCATGTGCCCAAACAGTGGTTTACCCCCACATGTGAGGTATCGGTGTACTCAGGAGAAATTGTGCAACAAATTTTAAGATCCATTTTATCCTGTTGCCCATGTGAAAATGAAAAAATTGAGGGTAAAATAATTTTTTTGTGAAAAAAAAGTACTTTTTCATTTTTACAGATCAATTTGTGAAGCACCTGGGGGTTTAAAGTGCTCACTATGCTTCTAGATAAGTTCCTTGGGGGGGTCTAGTTTCCAAAATGGGGTCACTTGTGGGGGAGCTCCAATGTTTAGGCACACGGGGGCTCTCCAAACGCGACATGGTGTCCGCTAAAGATTGGAGCCAATTTTTCATTGAAAAAGTCAAATGGCGCTCCTTCCCTTCCGCCCAAACAGTGGTTTACCCCCACATATGAGGTATCAGCGTACTCAGGACAAATTGGACAACAACATTCGTGGTCCAGTTTCTCCTTTTACCCTTGGGAAAATAAAAAAATTGTTGCTAAAAGATCATTTTTGTGACTAAAAAGTTAAATGTTCATTTTTTACTTCCATGTTGCTTCTGCTGCTGTGAAACACCTGAAGGGTTAATAAACTTCTTGAATGTGGTTTTGAGCACCTTGAGGGGTGCAGTTTTTAGAATGGTGTCACTTTTGGGTATTTTCAGCCATATAGAACCCTCAAAATGACTTCAAATGTGAGGTGGTCCCTAAAAAAAATGGTTTTGTAAATTTTGTAATAAAAATGAGAAATCACTGGTCAAATTTTAACCCTTATAACTTCCTAGCAAAAAAAAAATTTGTTTCCAAAATTGTGCTGATGTAAAGTAGACATGTGGGAAATGTTATTTATTAACTATTTTGTGTCACATAACTCTCTGGTTTAACAGAATAAAAATAAAAAATGTGAAAATTGCAAAATTTTCAAAATTTTCGCCAAATTTCCGTTTTTTTCACAAATAAACTCAGAAATTATCGACCTAAATTTACCACTAACATGAAGCCCAATATGTCACGAAAAAAACTATCTCAGAATCGCTAGGATCCGTTGAAGCGTTCCTGAGTTATTACCTCATAAAGGGACACTGGTCAGAATTGCAAAAAAACGGCCAGGTCATTAAGGCCAAAATAGGCTGGGTCATGAAGGGGTTAAATGTTACTCAAGTTAAAAAGAAAAGAAAAGTGGATGGCACTGCTTCCTACGCACGACCCTCAGCCTGTATGTTCCATAGGTGTATTTGTCAACCAAAACGGTTGTGCTATACTTAAAGATTCCGGGTGCTCTTCCAGAAAACCACAGGTAAATTCACTTGCATCAAAAATAAAGGGGAAGGCACTCACCGATCTGTAATATTCTCTTGCTTTATTAAATTTCCATTAAGAGTTCATGGCCGGGAGAGTGAGGACAGGAGCTCGTGTGAGCAGTACTTGACGACGGCCATTTCGCGCTCTATCCGCGCTTCCACGCGTCAGTATACTGGGTTTAATTATTTGGCCTTGCAGGCAAGTCATTAACCTGCAAAGGATGCACCTTGACATATTTCCCAGCAAAATCTGTTCTGGTTTCGTTTTAGTGTGTTTTTTGTTGCACCGGGAAAAATGGCATGAATCTTGGTAAAAAAAGTTTACAGCAGTGAACAAGGAGTCAGGAATGCTTCCAGGGGTCGATCCCCATGATGTCCCTGTCTCATTTGAACAGTGTTTCCATCATTTTCAGACGTTTTTAGACCTTAAAAGGACCCCCGGGGGATCACGGTAAAAATATTCGGGCCTCACATAGAGTTACATTGGGCTCGTTGTTCTGGCCGAGTACCCGAGTATTCCAATCTGCTCGACCCGAGCAACGAGCACCCGACCATTTTAATGCTCGCTCATCACTAGTCATAAGTATTCAGACCCTTTGCTCAGTATTGAGTAGAAGCACCCTTTTGAGCTAGTACAGCTGAGTCACCCGCTAGGGCCTGGGAATACTCGGTACTGGGTCTGGTACTTAAAGGGGATGTCACATGGCAGCAACCAGGTCCTTGGCCCTGAGCGCCAAAGTAAAAGGGATAGTTTTTTAAAGGGAGTTGTAAAACAATAAAAGTTTGTGACGCCACCTGTGGTACTCTGTCAGGGGTGACCGACACTGCTTAAAGGGGTCCTCTGGGGGTGATGGTACTGCAGCAAGATGGTGTCACTTCCCACAGGTGAAGCTGGGTCACCAGGGCTCCCGGTGTGCTGGGCAGGGATGGTGTGGTGCCGGTAATAAACAGAGGACACAGGATTGTAACGTCTTTACCTGGTTTACTGGTTGAATCAGTCCATAGTCCAGGGTATCAGCAACAGGTGGTGATGTGGTCAGGCCGGCCTGGAGGCAATGGTGGATCCCTCTCCAAGGTGAGGTCCGTAAGCCTTTCTGCTCGTGCTCATCTGCGAGGTCCTTGCTGCCTGTGGCTCCCTAACAAAGTCCTCTCTCTCCTGTCCTGGGACAGTTACCCGTATGGTGGGCAGTGCAAGCCTTTTTATAGGGTCTCTTTCACGACCAGGGCTCTTTGTGTACTGCTTCACCTTCGGGTGTGTGTGGGGGCAAATTACTTAAAGTCCCTTGCCCTCTGGTTCTGGTGTCTGACCTGGAGTTCAATACAACTTCAGACTCCCGGTGGCCACTGCCTGTCCTTCGGCTCAGAGGGTGTTCAGTCACAGTTCCCCTCTAAGCCCTTTCCTTCTCCTTTGCTCCTTTCCTTAGATGCTCACTAACATTCCAATCCCTCAGGTTATCTTCTGTTCCTGGAGCTGCAGCACACACCTGGCTGCGCGGCTCCACTCTCTGCTCTCCTCCAACTCCTCTCAACAACTAACTCTCCACAACTAGCTAACTCCTCCTCCAGACCAGAATACATATATCCGGGTTCAGAGCTCCCCCTTCTGGCCTGGATTCAGAATGTGTTGAACGTAGGTGCTTTACCTGGTAAAGGGAATCCTCCTTGCCTCCATGCGTGATATCGCCCTCCCCGAAAGGAAGGCAACATCACTGTAACAATCAGTTGCCTGGGGTGTTACACAGCCATGAGTCTTCTTGGGAATGATGCAACTTGTTTTTCACACCTGAAATTGGGGATCCTCTGCCATTCTTCCTTGCAGATCCTCTCCAGTTCCGTTAGGTTAGATGTGAACGTTGGTGGACAGCTATTTTCAGGTCTCTCCAGAGATGCTCAATTGGTTTTAGGTCAGGGCTCTGGCTGTGCCAGTCAAGAATCGTCACAGAGTTGTTTTGAAGCCACTCCTTTGTTATTTTAGCTGTGTGCTTAGAGTCATTGTCTTGTTGGAAGGTGAACCTTCGTATAATAAGCTACAGCTTAGGTAAACCAGGCCGTTGCAAACTCTTGGGGAATATATGGATATCAGCTGGAAGAGTATGTCCCAATAGATTAAAACATAACCTTTACTTATAATATTAAAATAGAACAAACAATATACAACTAACTAATAAGGTGCTCACGCCGAAAACTGTGCTCAAGATAAAAAACTGGTTTGATCTCACCAATTGTGGACGAAGGATCCCCACATGGATATATAGGGTGATCCCAGGGAGGGTCCAAACTGTAGGGTGATAGAAGGGACAGGGACCTGTGTCTAATCCCCTGTCGTGCCCCAGCAAAAACTCCTGTCCTTACAAGGACAGGCCCAAATATGCCCTACTATGGACACCCCCCACCATGTATGATGTAGTCAACGCCTCCCTACGCGTTTCTTCACCAATAATGGAGATTCATCAGGGGAGTTTTTTCAGTGGCCAAACAGGCCTAGACGTAAATTCAAAGGTCCATGAATAAAGTCCACTTAAGTATCCAAACACATGAGGTATACGCAGTGGCTGTATACCATCCTAGAGATAGGCAATCCCATGTGGCAGTCCGCCACGGTAAATGAGTCAGCCCAGAGTGGCATCTGCTGTCTCCTTATATGTGTGAAAACTATAAGGTCCCTCCCCACCATGGGGATCTGTAACAACCAGTAACTGCCCCCATCCGGTTTAGATAATAGTGCTTACCGGATCGTCTTGCGCTCCACCACTGGAACGCACGCTGTCTACCCATGTGCTCCATGGTTGCCGGCCGCTTCCCAGTGCGTCTCGCGCAACCGGAAGTGCCGACGCCATATTGGATACCTCATTTCCGGTACGCCGCTGATGTTATGCGCTCCAAACATGGAACGCAAGCGGCTGTAGGCACCGGGCGCAAGAAGATGACGTGATTGTATACACCAAATTAGGTATCCAGTTTTTAAAAACGCCGCTGATGTTAAGCGCTCCAGATGTCTAGACAAGGCGGTTGTAGGTACCCAGACACATGATGATGATATATACATCAGATGCGCTTTATTGTATATGTATATACCAACTGCCTATCGGGCGCTATGGGGAATCAAATATATAAGCAAATAAAATTAGGAGCACCCTCACTTCCGAAATGTCATTCAGACTAGCCCACCCCATACATACATTGGATAATAGAGGCAAAAGAACAGGCCATCTATAGAGATATAGAGATACTCCATCTGTATGGCTGGAGATGTCCAAGCCAACTAGTATGCTATAAATATACTCTTTTATATGTAAGGAAGTGTCCATACATAAAAACAAGGGAGCACATCTCAGATAATGCTCGTATCCGTCATACAGAAGGGAACAGTGATATGGATATCACTATTACAACAAAATACAGTATGCTATAAATATACTCTTTCATATGTGAGGAAGTGTCCATACATGAAAATAAAAGAGCACATCCAAGATAATACTCATATCCGTCATGCAGGAGGGGACAGTGATATAGATATCATTATCACAACACGAACATGAATAACATATCTGAACTGCTGCATGGTATAGGAGGGGCAAGAAGAAACGGGGCAGGTAATACACGGTGGGGGAAAAAGTAAATGGAGGAATAACCACTTATGTATGAAAATATGCCAGACTCCATACCAGCAGTAATGCCACATACATCTCAAATTATAAAGTTTGTTCAAAATAACAAAAGTACCCCTCATATCTGGAAAGTAATACGGTGTAAAAACCAGATTCAAACCCACCGAAACCAGAAATATTTATAAAAAGAGGGGGAAATTAGGCAGAGTAATGACCCTGCATAAAGCATTGCAAATGTTTTGTTTATTACAGCTGATTCCATGGACTACAGGTCCAAACACTATTCGTGGAAATACCAATCGGTGTTCTCAATACAAGACAGTAAAATAATATTTAAAGAAGAATAATAGGCGGGGGGGGGGGGAAGGAAAGGGAAATAGAGGAGCCTAGACACCACTGGGGACGGGTGGGGAATAACAGTAGCATAACCCTAATGGGATGTACCTAGAGGAAGCAGCTAAAGCAGCTAAAGTTAAGTTGTTCATTGAGTCCATGGGGGTGACAGGTATCCAACAGAAATATCCACCTAGTTTCTCTTTGCAACAAGATTTTATCAAAGTCGCCTCCTCTAGGTGGTGGAGGAACCTTGTCAATCCCCATGAAACTCATAACCGCAACATTTCCCCCATGATTTGTGTTCACATGTCTAGCAATGGGGGTATCTCTCTGATTGCGGATGTCCCCCAGATGTTCTCCCACCCGTCTTCTGAATTCCCTGACAGTTTTGCCAATGTATGTAATACCACAGGTACAAACTGCTCTATACACCACCCCTTTCGATTTGCAGTTGATGAATTCTTTAATGGTGTATGCTTTTTGCGTGTGGGTGTCATAAAACTCCTTGCCCACCCGTATTGACTCGCACGCAACACATCCCCCACATCTATAACACCCCCTAGGCTTGTGTGGTAGCCAAGTTGTTGTAGTAGGTACAGTTAGGTGACTATGCACTAGTCGATCTCCCAGAGTCTTGCATTTTCTGTACGTGATCTGAGGATGTGCGCCCACAACCTCCCTGAGATCCTCATCCATACCAAGGATGCCCCAGTGTTTCTCTAGAATTGTCCTCACCGAAGAGGCACCATTATCAAAAGCACAGATCATTCTAATAATGTTGTGATTACCCCTCTCCTTCTTTCGTGGTATCAGCAGATTATTTCTGACCTGGGCCCTAGCATGATGATATGCCTCCCTCAGCACCCGATCAGGGTACCCTCTATCCAAGAACCTAGATCTTAGGTCTCTTGCTTTGATTTTGAAATCTGCATCGTTAGAGCAGTTCCTTCTCAAACGGAGATACTGGCCCTTAGGTATGCCTCTCTTCAGGGAATACGGGTGGTGACTATCCCATCTCAACACCGAATTTGTGGAAGTGGGTTTCCTGAAGATTGTAGTCTCAAGGCCATCATCATTGCTATTTTTGGAGACCACAATATCCAAAAAAGGTAGACTTTTTTCCTCCATTTCGAAGGACACACATATAAGGAGACAGCAGATGCCACTCTGGGCTGACTCATTTACCGTGGCGGACTGCCACATGGGATTGCCTATCTCTAGGATGGTATACAGCCACTGCGTATACCTCATGTGTTTGGATACTTAAGTGGACTTTATTCATGGACCTTTGAATTTACGTCTAGGCCTGTTTGGCCACTGAAAAAACTCCCCTGATGAATCTCCATTATTGGTGAAGAAACGCGTAGGGAGGCGTTGACTACATCATACATGGTGGGGGGTGTCCATAGTAGGGCATATTTGGGCCTGTCCTTGTAAGGACAGGAGTTTTTGCTGGGGCACGACAGGGGATTAGACACAGGTCCCTGTCCCTTCTATCACCCTACAGTTTGGACCCTCCCTGGGATCACCCTATATATCCATGTGGGGATCCTTCGTCCACAATTGGTGAGATCAAACCAGTTTTTTATCTTGAGCACAGTTTTCGGCGTGAGCACCTTATTAGTTAGTTGTATATTGTTTGTTCTATTTTAATATTATAAGTAAAGGTTATGTTTTAATCTATTGGGACATACTCTTCCAGCTGATATCCATATATTCCCCAAGAGTTTGCAACGGCCTGGTTTACCTAAGCTGTAGCTTATTATATAATTATCTTAGTTTTGGTATGGCTGGTTTTTTGGCAGCGGGGCCAGATACTAATCTGTGGTTGACAGAAGCAAGGGATATCTTTTCTGAAAAGACCTTTGCCCAGAAAAAATATACACCAACATATAGTACGGTCTTTAAAGATCTCACTAGAACTTACAAGGAACAAATAGTCTCTTGGTGGGAGCTACAGAGCCTGGAAAACTATATAGCTAATAGTATTGTACCTAGGGGTCTTCGCATTTCCCTACTACCAGCTGCACGCTGTAGAACACCACAACTTATGAGCCTGTGGGAAAAGGAAGCTACATCCAGTTCCCTTAGGCTAATGCAAATTTTGGTGAGTGAGGAGAAGGCCAATCTGGAAAGACTTAATTTAAGGCCATGTGCACACGTTCAGGATTGTTAGCGTTTTTTTCGCGTTTTTTCGCTATAAAAACGTGATAAAAACGCGAAAAAAAACGCTTACATAAGCCTCCTATTATTTACAGGGTATTCCGCATTTTTTGTGCAAATGTTGCGATTTTTTCCGCGAAAAAATCGCATAGCGGAAAAAAAAGCAACATGTTCATTAAAAATGCGGAATTGCAGGGATTCCGCACACCTAGGGGTCCATTGATCTGCTTACTTCCCGCACGGGGCTGTGCACACGATGCGGGAAGTAAGCAGATTATATGCGGTTGGTACCCAGGGTGGAGGAGAGGAGACTCTCCTCCACGCACTGGGCACCATATAAGTGGTCAAAAAATAAGAAATAAAATAATAAACAGTCCTATACTCACCCTCGATGTATTCCCGCCTCCTCGCACGCTGCCGTTCGGTTCCTGTAGCTGGTGTGCGCTGAAGGACCTCGCCGAATGACGTCACTGTCCTGTGATTGGTCGTGAGCGGTCATGTGACCGCTCACGTGACCGTGACGTCACGGGAGGTCCTGTGCGCACAGACCAGCTAGAAGAGGAACCGGACGCCGGTGAGGAGATGTCTGGGTGAGTATAAGCATTTTTTTTATTTTTTTTATTATTTTTAAACATTCTATCTTTTACTATAGATGCTGCATAAGCAGCATCTATAGTAAAAAGTTGGTCACACTTGTCAAACGCTATGTTTGACAAGTGTGACCAACCTGTCAGTCAGTTTTCCAAGCGATGCTACAGATCGCTTGGAAAACTTTAGCATTCTGCAAGCTAATTACGCTTGCAGAATGCTAAAAAAACGCGAAAAAAACGGAAAAAAAACGCAAAAAAAAAATGCGGATTTCTTGCAGAAAATTTCCGGTTTTCTTCAGGAATTTTCTGCAAGAAATCCGCAACGTGTGCACATACCCTAAAACTCAGAGAACAGATTGAGATCACCAAGAAATTTAGCACAGAAAGTGACTTTGTTACTAAGGAAAGTCAGCTGCAGAATACAATTGAAAAATTTCAATATAACCTTAAAGAGAGGAAACATAAGCAATACCTGAGAGACTTACAAGACTTTAAGGACAATAAAATTTTTCAGGTAGTGGGAGAACTGTCCCTGTCCCTTCTATCACCCTACAGTTTGGACCCTCCCTGGGATCACCCTATATATCCATGTGGGATCCTTCGTCCACAATTGGTGAGATCAAACCAGTTTTTTATCTTGAGCACAGTTTTCGGCGTGAGCACCTTATTAGTTAGTTGTATATTGTTTGTTCTATTTTAATATTATAAGTAAAGGTTATGTTTTAATCTATTGGGACATACTCTTCCAGCTGATATCCGAAGGTGAACCTTCGGCCAAGTCTGAGGTCCAGAGGTGGAAGAGGTTTTCATCCAGGATATCTCTGTACTTGGCAGCATTCATGTTTCCTTCAATGGCAACCAGTCGTACTTTCCCTGCAGCTGAAAAACACCCCCATAGCATGATGCTGCCACTACCATGTTTCACTGTTGGGATTGTATTGGGTGCTTAGAGTTATCACCAAAAAGGTCTATCTTTGTCTCATCAGACTAGAGAATCTTATTTCTCATAGTCTGGGAGTCCTTCATGTGTTTTTTTTTTATCAAACTCTATGCTGGCTTTCATATGTCTTGCAGGAGAGGGTTCTGTCAGGCCACTCTGCTATAAAGGCCCGACTGGTGGAGGGCTGCAGTGATAGTTGACTTTGTGGAACTTTCTCCCATCTGCCTTCTGCTTCTCTGGAGCTCAGCCACAGTGATCTTGGGGTTTTTCTTTACCTCTCTCACCACGGCTCTTCTCCCACGATTGCTCAGTTTGGCTGGACGTCCAGGTCTAGGAAGACTTCTGGTGGTCCCAAACTTCTTCCATCTAAGGATTTAGTGAGGCCACTGTGCTCTTAGGAACCTTGAGTACTGCAGAAATTGTTTTGTAACTTTAGCCAGATCTGTGTTTTGCCACAATTTTATCTCTGCACTACTTGGCCAGTTCCTTTGACCTCATGATTCTCATTTGGTCTGACGTGCACTATGAGCTGTGAGGTCTTATATAGACAGGTGCGTGCCTTTCCAAATCAAGTCCTATCAGTTTAATTAAACACAGCTGGACTCCAATGAAGGAGTAAAACCATCTCAAGGAGCATCACAAGGAAATGGACAGCATGTGACTTAAATATGAGTGTCTGAGCAAAGGGTCTGAATACTTATGATGACCATGTGATATTTTGTTTTTTCTTTTTTAATAAATTTCCAAAAATTTCTACATTTCTGTTTTTTTGCAGTGAAAATGGGGTGCAGAGTGTACATTAAAGAGAAAAAAATGAACTTTTTTGAATTTACCAAGTGGCTGCAATGAAACAAAGAGTGAAAAATTTAAAGGGGCCTCAATACTTTCCGTACCCACTGTACATTTAACCCAAAAAGTTCTACTTTGACCTCATCAGACCAGAGCACCTTCTTCCACATGCTAGATGTGTCTCTTACATTGCTTTTTTCAAACTGCAAACAGGACTTCTTATGGCTTGTTTTCAAAATAGCTTTCTTCTTGCCACTCTCCTATAAAGGCCAGACTTGTGGAGTACACGACTAATCGTTGCGTGGACAGATTCTCCCACCTGAGCTGTGGATCGTTGCAGAGCCTGAAATGAAAATTAGATATATTTTGTTCCAGCTTTACCCCGTAAGAAATGTTTGACTCTTTTTGGCTGCTTATGTAGGGAGGAGGACTAACTTGATGGTCTCTTCTGCGTATCTGGGCCGGAACCGATGAGGCTGTCACCAGTGTTGCCGGGGGAAGAGATTTCTGACCAGAGCTTTACAGGGTACTGATGGTGGCAGGTCGGACTTAAATAGTAGTTTGAGCGGGAAGACAGGACACTTGGCGGGGACCGAGCTTGTGAGTAGCAAGACGATTAACTCCCTCTTCATGGACCCACGCCTGTTAGCTGTGCCTATACCCCCAGCTAGCCAGACTGCCGAAGCTTCCTACCCTCAGTACAGAGAGACTTCCTCACTGGGTAGTGACCAGGATAAATTACAGATCTTCGCTCCGCTCACCACTGCGGAGGCACTGCTTAGTCCCATCCTTGCGGTGCCTGCTGAGGACCGGCCTGTGGCTGTGTCCGATGGACTGTGTGCTCCTACTGCGGCCTTGCTCACGTCTGCCTCACTGTGTGCATGCATCTGGAGATCACGTGCCGAAGAACGCAGAGGATTCGTTGTCGCAAGGAGAAAGTGCATCGCTCATCTGCGGGACCAGAACGGAGACATTTTGCGTCGCCTGAGGAGCCACCGTGGGATATTACAGCCGACTTCCTCCAGCACACAGAGACTGATAAGTTCACCTGTTACATTGTATTGCATTTGACTTTCGCCTTATCCTCCAATCACATTCCTTACCCCCCTGCTTGTACCATTACTGTTCTTATACATAAAGAACCTGTTAACCATTGTTCTGCCTTCTGTGTGTCACTGCAACCTACGCACCTGCTAACATTTTACAAGTGGCGTAGTCGGCAGGATGCAATCCAATAGCATGCAGGCAGCAGACCAAGCAGTTGGGGGTGGCCCCAGGACTAGTCTTTCCTTGGGGGCCATGCTGAGTAATTTGCCCAAGTTCACGGGGAGCAACACTACACTCCCTGACAGAAGTTATGTCGCTTATCCATGTTATGTGAATAAAAGCTTATAACCTGACGTTAAATTCATCCATTGGTTGTATAAATTATTCTTTTGAAAGCTGAAACCCTCCGAAATGTGGTTTAGGTTAAGAAAATAAATTGGCATCAATGCAGAAATATTCATCAGTTAATGGACACAGAATGGTCATATTTTAGCAAGACAAAAGTTTTGTCACCTGGTCATATAATGCACCCAATCCTAGTTTACATCCTCACCTGTGCTCAGTAAATGATCGGTTAATTAGTGTGTGTGTATAAAAAGAAACCCAGCACCCCAGACCATCACTTGAACTGCAACTTGAGCTCTGACAACATGCCAAAAATCCACCCTGCGACCAAGGCTTGGATTATCAAGAGGCTGAAAACCAGATCCACTGCAGAGGTGGCGGGCACCTTTAATGTGTTTCAGCATCAAGTACAAATAATTAAAAAAAGATTTGAAGAGGCTGGAGATGTGTTTGACAAGCCCAGGTCCGGCAGACCCCCGCAAGACAACTGCTCAGGAGGAATGTCTGTTGGTTAGAAAATCCAAAGCAAGCCCCTCTTCCACTGCAGCAGAGCTCCAACAGGCTTGGTCACCTCAAGTCCCTGTGTCAACTAGAACAGTTTGTAGGATTCTGTCTCGAAATGGCCTCCATGGTCAAATCAGTGCCCAGAAGCCAGCACTAATCAAAAGGCAAATAAAAAACCGTGTGGCATTTGCAAAGTCCCACAGCCTGCTAAACAGATGGACGCTGGAAAAGTGGCAGAAGGATGATTTCTCTGATGAATCTTCAGTAGAATTACACCACAGCCACCGCAAATACTGCAGGAGACCTACTGGAGCCCGTCTGGATCCAAAATACACCCAGAAAACAGTTAAATTTGGTGGTGGAAACATCATTGTCTGGGGTTACATTTAGTATGGGGGTGTGTGAAACATTTGCAAGGTGGAAGGCAATATCAATAGCCTAAAATATCAAGAAGTATTAGAAGAAGTATTAGCTACCTCTTATATTCCAAATCTTAAAAGGGGTCAAATTCTGCAGTAGGATGGTGCTCCATCTTATACATCCACTTCTACAACAAAGTTCCTCCAGGCAAAAAAGATCAAGGTGCTCAAGGACTGGTCAGCCCAGTCACCAGACATGAACATCATTGAGCATGTTTGGGGTAGGATGAAAGAGGAAGCTTGGAAGACAAAACCAAAGAATCTAGATGAACTCTGGGAGGCATGTAAGACTGCATTCTTTGCTATTCCTGATGACTTCATTAATAAATTGTATGAATCATTGTTGAACCGCATGGATGCAGTCCTTTAAGCTCATGGAAGTCACACAAAATATTAATTATGACTCAAATAGCACCACAACTTCATTCACCAATGTTATGCAACATATATTTGCATTTTAAGTTAAATATTTGTTTGAATATCACATTACTTTCTGTGGGAGACAAAACTTTTGTCTTGCCAAAATCTGACCATTCTGCGTCCATTAACTGATCAATATTTCTGCATTGATGCCAATTTGTTTTCTTAACCTAAACCACATTTCGGAGGGTTTCAGCTTTCAAAAGAATAACTTATACAACCAATGGATGAATTTAACGTCAGGTTATAAGCTTTTATTTACATAACATGGATAAGCGACATAACTTCTGTCAGGGAGTATACTGTATGCTTTGGAGCTGGACTGAGTGTCTTAGAGGCATGATGAGAATGTACCCCATGACCCCTGCGCTGGAGGCTAAGGTGGCCATTATGGCACTGGATGGAGAATCTAGGGATTCAGTAATGTTACGGACCCCACGAGACTGGGATACTTTTAATAAGGTGCTACAGATCTTGAAGGAGACCCACGGGGACCTCAGACGTAGGGGAACTGAGAACACGAGTTTTTAGTAAGATGCAGAAGGAGGGGGAGGCCGTGACTCACTATATGAATGCCTTGCAAGAGCTACACACCGCAATCATTAGGAAAGACGGTAGGGGAGTAGGACCCACCAACATAATGCTACGAGACCTCCAAGTGACAGGCTTGAGAGACGTGCTTACAAAACAAGCCCTGCGAGAATGTGTATGGGTGAACTCCCAAATGAATTTCCCTGAAGTAGGGAGTGAGGCATGCATGCATGAACAAGAGTAGGGGGTGACAGTCCTAGTAGGGAAGGCCCAGCGCGTGGGGGTGTCTGAAATGCTATTGCTGAACCCCAGTTGGTAGAAGACCTGAGAAGAGAACTTCTGAGTGTGAAAGTAGAACTGGCTGACATCAAGAGAAAAACGGAGGCTACCAGTAACCATTCAGAGGGCAGGGAGGGTCCAGAGCCCCTTCATAACTCCAAAATACTTAGTCGGCCGAGGCTTGTCATGTGTTACAACTGCGGAGAGAGCGGACACATTGCATGGGAGAGCACTCGCCTCGGAAGAGTGATGTCTCGTTGCCCGTTAAACTAGAGGGCTCTGAGTCGGTGGGGGGAAGCCGCCCAGAGCCAGAACAAGTAAGGAAGTCTAATGAAAGTCCCACAAGTTTAGTGTCAACATGCCCCCTGATATGGGCAGAAATGGACCAACATGCAGTGCGATGCCCGGCGGACACGGACTCGCAGGTGACAACGATGCCAGAGGCTTATTACCGGAAACATTTTCTCCTGGCCAACCAACTACCCATCCCGGTCGCAGGGGTGGTATGGATGCATCTGTGGAAAAGACCTGGGACGGAAAGATGTGGTACTGACACAGGGAGAGGTGAACTATGGACCCGTCGTCACCTTGAGGATGGATGTGCTGAAGGAGTTTGGAAGCCTTCTCCTCAGAGACCTCTCTAATGAGACTTTGAAACAATGGGGCTCACACACACCACAGAGAAGAATTTTCCAGCAACTGACATGAGTGGCACAAGCGCAGGAGTCTAACTTCGAGGAGGGAGTGTTAGGGAAAGTAATCGTTCCGGCCTCCATCAACATTGTATTTCCACCAGGACAAACAGTGATGTCCCTGCCTGTTCGTGCTTGTGTCCACCTGGAGGGGGTTGAGATCCCAATTGAACCATCCTCTTCTGAACAACTACCCACTGGACTCCTGGTGGCGTGTACATTGGCCATTGTAAGGGAAGGAACTGTACCGGTGCGGTGCATTAACTTAGAAGATCAGGACATTACTGTTGTTCCCAGAAGTGTGGTGGCCCAAATCTGTAACCTATCGGAAGAAGTAATACCTCCCCAAACACTGCACTTGGAGGCACAACTTGGAGACCCCTGGACTGTGTCAGTGAACTCCATCTCAGTGTCAGAACCTCGTTACATCAAGGAAGGCCAGCTCATATTGGAACAAATGCGGGCAGGACTGGCCAAACTCGAACCCACTCAGGTACGACAGGTAGAAGCTCTGCTGGGGAAGTATAAGGAAGTCTTCACCCTCCACGAAGATGATTTTGGCGGCAGCGCGGCCATTGCACACAAAATACCAACTGGAAGTGCCGCACCCATACTAGAGCGTTATCGACAAATTCCCCCACAGTTATACCAGGAAGTGATAAACATGCTGAATCAGATGTTGCAGGCCGGTGTAATCTGAGAGAGCCAGAGCCCAAGGGCTGCCCCAATTGTGTTGGTGCAAAAGAAAGACGGCACTTTGCGGTTTTATATGGACTACCGTAAACTTAACGCCTGTACAGTGAGGGACTCGTACCCACTGCCCCGAATTAAGGAGTCCCTGTCTGCTCTGGGGAAAGCCAGGTTCTTCTCCACCCTGGACCTCACCAGCGGCGACTAGCAAGTCCCCATGTCTGAACAAGATCAAGCAAAGACTGCCTTCATTCTTCCCATGGGTCTAATGAGTTCAACCGCATGCCATTTGGCCTTACTAATGCTCCCAGAACTTTCCAACATTTCATAGAGAGGTGCCTGGGGGGGCTTGAACTTTGAGTCGACACTCATCTATCTGGATGACATAATTGTCTTCACAGCTTCATTTGAGGAACATCTGCAACACCTGGAAGAAGTGTTGGCCCAACTTCAGAAGCACGGAATAAAAAGGTGAAGCCCCAGAAATGTCATTTGATCAGCACACAGATTGAATACCTGGGTCATGTCGTTTCTGACGAAGGGGTGGAACCCTCAAGAGAGAAGGTCACCGTGATTCAAGACTGGCCCACTCCAGAAACCGTGAAAGATGTGCGAGCGTTCCTGGGACTGACTGGTTATTACAGGCGGTTTGTGAAGAATTTCGCTCGACGGGCAAAGCCCTTACAGGAACTGTTGAAGTTACCCCCTGGTGGCAAGAACTGGACAATTTGTTGGCAGGAGCCTCAAGAAGAACCCTTTCAAGATCTCAAAAGGGCACTCACCAAAGCTCCCATCCTGGTCTACGGGGTTTTCTCTCAACCGTTCATTCTCCACACTGATGGGAGTCTGCTGGGACTGTGTTGTGCAAATGCAGGATGGAGAGGGTGATTGCTTACGCCAGTCGGTCCCTTCACGATTCCGAATGCAATCCAGACAATTACAATTCTCTCAAGTTGGAGCTGTTAGCATTGGTGTGGGCTATGACGGAGAGATTCGCGGAATATCTGTCTGGCTCCGAAGTGTTGGTACGGACCGATAACAACCCACTTGCATAGCTGGAGAATGCAAGACTGGGGGGCCTCGGAACAGCGGTGGGTAGCCAGGATGGAGAAGTTCCGTTGTAAAATCACCTACAGGAGAGGGGCAGAAAATACCACGCTGATGCCCTGTCCCTGAGGAAGAATACCAGACCTGAGCGGGACAGAGACGAAAAGCTAGAGGATGAAGAGGTCCCTAGATTTTGGAGGTCCACCAGGACAGTGGTGGCAACGCAGGAACAGATACATACCCCAACCCAAGATGACATACTGGGACGAACCCGAGATGCCTGGGCTCAGCTCCAACAGGAAGATGGCAAACTGGCTTTACTAACACGATGTGTTACTACCAAGCTCATCAGAAAGGGGGAACTTGTCCTTGGAGGCATTGTGGATCCTACGACAGTGGGAACAACTACAAATGAAGAACAGCTTACTATATCGAAAAGCGCAACTGTGGAATGAGCAGAATGTGACCTGGCAAGTCCTCGTTCCAACAACGTCACACTATCTGAAATTGCTGTTGCGGCACACGAGCAAGGAGCCCACTTCAGTCCAGAGAAGACCTTCCAATGGCTACAATGGTTCATCCTCTCAGTTGAAGGCGAAAGTGGACGAGGCCTGTACAAAGTGATGAACATGTGAGCTGGCTAAGCCGCCAGAACAGAAGGCTCTTGTCCAGTCCATTATAACCTGTGCTCCTCTGGAACTCCTGACAATAGCCTATCTGACCATTGGCCTGGCCCTTCAGGGCTAGGAACATTGCCTGGTATGGTGGATCATTTTACAAAGTTCGCTGTGGTGACCCCGACATGGGATCAGACTGAAAAGTCCGCTGCATCTATATATATAATTGTCTAAGGGTTTTTCCGTCTGTCTGTCTGTCTGTCTGTCTGTCTTTCTGTCTGTCTGTCTTTCTGTCTGTCTGTCTGTCTGTCCTGGAAATCCCGTGTCTCTGATTGGTCGAGGCCGCCAGGCCTCGACCAATCAGCGACGGGCACAGCATGGCGACGATGATGTCATAATGGAAATCTCGCGTCTCTGATTGGTCGAGGCCGCCAGGCCTTGACCAATCAGCGATGGGCACAGTATCGACGTAGATGTCATAATGGTTGCCAAGGCGACGATGATGTCATAAAGGTATACTACGGGGACATGCATATTCTAGAATACCCGATGTGTTAGAATCGGGCCACAATCTAGTATGCAATATGTAAGAACTTCATTCAACCATATGAGTGTCCGAAGAGAATTCACTCCGATCAGGGAGATTGTTTCTTGGGAAAAATAATGGATGAATTGCACCATCTGTATCGGATTAACAAATCCTGCACCACACCGTACCACCAGCAAGGTAATGGTGCATGTGAACAATTCAACCATACACTGATCCAGATGTTAAGGACTCTAGAGGAAGATCAGAAGGCCCTGTGGCCAGAATACATCTCGGAACTGGTGTGGGTGTACAATAATTGAATACACTGAACCACGGGATATACACCTTATTCCCTTCTGTTTGTCCGAGAAGGAAAAGGAATCACCGAGCTGGAGTTGGACCCAGAAGAGGACTACCAATGGATGGGGGTGTCCTCCTGGATTCGAGAGAATCGACACCCCCTGCAGACCTTACATCGGTTGGTCCAGACCAGGTTACAGGAACTAGAACATGCAGAGAGGACCTCATCCGGAGCCACGGAGTTTCCAGTTGGTGACCATGTTTTAGAACGGGAGAAGCGCTCTCGAGACAAGCAGGAAAATCATTGGGAGAAAGACGCATATTGGGTGAAGTGAAGAGTTAGTCCAGAGGAACCTGTTTACGAAGTTCAACCTGAGGAAAGAGAAGATGCCCCTATTCGAATTCTTCATCAGAACATGCTCTGACCCTGCTTGTCTAAGAACCCTGTTCGAGTAGAAGAGCCCGAGGCTCCTAAAATGGTCCATATGCCAGTAGAAGCAGAGGACGAAGAAGGGGGTGAAGGAGTAGGCTCCGAAAGGTTAGAACCAGAGGATGCAAGCTCCCTCATGGCTCTTCCCCCACAGCTGCATTCGGCCTCACAAGAGGGCTCCACTACTTCTTTTGAACTGAGACGCTCTGAGCGAACAACAGCTGGCAAGCCCCCGAACGCTATGACCAAGAGAACTTCGTCTGGCGACCATTAGCACGATGGAATGTAGGGAGGAGAACCAAGTTGATATTCTCTCCTGCATATCTGAGCCGGAACCGTCGGGGCTGTCGCCAGTGTTACAGGGGGAAGAGATTACTGACCGGAGCAGTACAGGGCAGCTGACTGATGGGGGGTCAGAATTAAATAGCAGTTTGAGTGGGAAGACAGGACACTTGGCGGGGACCGAGCTTGTGAGTAGTAAGATGGTTAACTCCCTCTTCACGGACCTATGCCCACTAGCTGTGCCTATACCCCCAGCTAGCTAGACTGCTGACGCTTCCTACCCTCAGTACAGAGAGAATTCCTCACCGGGTAGGGACCAGGATAAAGTACAGATCTTTGCTCTGCTATTCAGCACCTGTGGCTGTGTCGGCTGGACTGTGTGCTTCCTTGCTCACTGAACTCTCTGCTTCCCCCTCTGTGCCGCCGACCATCACTTCTGCCTCACCGTGTGCACAGATCAGGAGATCGTGTGCTGAAGAACCCGGAGGATTCATTGTCGCAAGGACAAATTGTATCGCACATCTGCGGGACCAGATCGGAGACATCTCGCGCCGCCTGAGGCGCTGCCGTGGGATCTTCCAGCCGCCTTCCTCCAGTGCACAGAGACTGATAAGTTCACCTGTTACATTGTATTGCATTTGACTTTCCCCCTATCCTCCAATCACATTCCTTACCCCCTGCTTGTACCATTACTGTTCTTATACATAAAGAACCTGTTAACCCTTGTTCTGCCTCCTGTGTGTCACTGCATCCTACGCACCTGCTAGCATCCTACACTAATTAATTCCTGCTGCGATACATACCTTTCCTCATTTTGTATGAGTTACAACAGGTGGAAAAGAAAAAATAGAGACAAGCAAACTATCAGAAATAATAGAAATGAAATATACGGTTGGTGTATGATTTTTTTTATTGTTCAATAGAGAATTGGCAATTCATAGCAATAAGGCAAATCTGTTGCGCTGGGTGAGGGAGTAGCTTGGTGCACTATAATGGGAAGAGGGTGGGGGTGCTGAAACACTAGGAACCTAAATAGATTCTCCACCTATCCCCGAGCAGGATCCTAATGTCACGACGACTTCCCTGTCCCTAACACTAGGCGGCAACCTAGCTTGCCCTATTTCTCTGGATACTTCTGAAGGTGAAGATGCCGTGGCCTCCACCCTTGCTTTATCTCCTGAATCAGCCCTCCATCTGTTCCCTTCCTTCACCCAGGGAACAGGGGAGCTGTCGTGCACCACAGTACACCAACCCGAGCAACAAGGCAACAAGAACAAGGGTAACTGAAAACACCAGGCATACAAATATTCACTCACATATAACAGAGGAATGCATTGGGGAGTGGAGGATGGGGAAAAAACAAAATAAGAGGAGGGAAGGGAATTATCACAGTTAGAAACCCATGCAACAGTCACAGATAACTCCTCCAAACTCCTTCTCATAAAAGCAACAAAAACACCTCTCCTCCAAGCCATGCTGCATAAGCTACCTCTGATGCTGTGTTTCAATCAGAACCCAGATTATATAGGGGATAGGAGTGGTTAACGATGCTCAGCTGAGAGCTCAGTCTCCCAGAGCTCCCAACATGACCGATAAAACCCTGTTCTGCCAAAATACATAAACACCATTTAAAAAGGTGAAGTGCTTAGGAGTAGAAGCAATCAGACACTGTGGTCTTCTGGCTACTCTCTGTTGCGGTAACCCCATGACACATATTCGCTGACTGCACCTAGCGATAGGCCCTCAATAGTGAAGGGACGGGGTGTAAATATTCAGTCTCCACTACAACTAAAGACACAACAGGAAGACAAATGAGGGACTACACTAAGCTTGAGACTAGGGTTGAGCGACTTTCATTTTTTTAAGATCGAGTCTGGTTTTGTGAAACCCGATTTAGTCCAGAGTCGAGTCGAGTGAAGTCGGCCGATTATCGCTAAAAGTCGGGGATCGACCGAAACACGAAACCCAATGCAAGTCAATGGGGAAGCATAGCCGGCAGTGAGTGGAGGCCAGGAAAACACCTACAGTGCACATTTTACTGCCAAAAACATCCATTCTTGTTTTCTGAAGCTTGTCAATCTTAATTAACTTTATAATAATAGTTGGGCACTGGAAATTGGGGGTCATTTGGCAAAAGTTGTGGGGGTAGGGCTGGTTCAAGGTTTTAGTGGGCCCAGGAAACATGGACTACGTCATGGCGGTGGAGCAGGGAGAGGTAAGTATTTCAACGTTGCAAGTGCTGTGATCCTGAGCAAGCAGGGGGGGCCCACTCGTTCGCATTGGCACTGGCACAGGGCCCCTCAAAGTACGGCGGTGTGTTTGCATGGCGGGGGCGCCTCCCACCAGCAGCGACACTTTTGCGTACTCTGAGTGGCCCTGTGCCAGTGACGTCGCCAACGAGTATGCCCCCCCACCTGATGAAGGAACCTGCACTTTCATCTTCACCTTCCTCTTTGTCCCTGTGTAAGGTGGTATAATATGCGGGAAGGGGAACCTTACTTTCAGCAGGGTCAGATTCTGGCTGTGTAGAGTACAAGGGGAATGTAGTGGTCTAGGTCAATGTACCAGCAGACTCATCTAGCAGTGGCTGGGCAATGGGCAGGATGATGAGGAAACAGATATAGGGCCAAAGAATAAAGTAGGCTAAATGCAGATCAAAATTGGTAACAGGACTAAACAGGCGGCATTGCTTTGTTCAGTGGAGTAGCAAACCCAAGAGCAGCAGACACTGTTTCAAGGGCCTAACCACACTAGTAGGCCAAATGCAGTTTAATATCTGATAGTATAGGGCGAAAGCCAGAATGTGGAAGCTCAGCTTTGTTCAGTTGAGGACAACACCAGGGAGGGGCAGACACCGATAGTAGGCCCTAACCACCATTTTGTTTTTTAAAAAACACTTAATGAGAGCCAGAAGGTTGAAGCTCAGCTTTATTCAGTTGAGGGCAACACCAGGGAGGGGCAGACACCGTTAGTAGGCCCTAAACACCATTTTGTTTTTTAAAAAACACTTAATGAGAGCCAGAAGGTTGAAGCTCAGCTTTATTCAGTTGAGGGCAACACCAGGCAGGGGCAGACACCGTTAGTAGGCCGGAACCACCAATGTGTTTAAAAACAGCAGTTAATCAGAGCCGGAAGGTAGAAGCTCAGCTTTATTCAGTTGAGGGCAACACCAGGCAGGGGCAGACACCGTTAGTAGGCCGGAACCACCAATGTGTTTAAAAACAGCAGTTAATCAGAGCCGGAAGGTAGAAGCTCAGCTTTATTCAGTTGAGGGCAACACCAGGGAGGGGCAGAAGCCGTTAGTAGGCCCTAACCACCATTTTGTTTTTTAAAAAACACTTAATGAGAGCCAGAAGGTTGAAGCTCAGCTTTATTTAGTTGAGGGCAACACCAGGCAGGGGCAGACACCGTTAGTAGGCCGGAACCACCAATGTGTTTAAAAACAGCAGTTAATCAGAGCCGGAAGGTAGAAGCTCAGCTTTATTCAGTTGAGGGCAACACCAGGCAGGGGCAGACACCGTTAGTAGGCCCTAACCACCATTTTGTTTTTTAAAAAACACTTAATGAGAGCCAGAAGGTTGAAGCTCAGCTTTATTCAGTTGAGGGCAACACCAGGCAGGGGCAGACACCGTTAGTAGGCCGGAACCACCATTTTGTTTTTTAAAAAACACTTAATGAGAGCCAGAAGGTTGAAGCTCAGCTTTATTCAGTTGAGGGCAACACCAGGCAGGGGCAGACACCGTTAGTAGGCCGGAACCACCAATGTGTTTAAAAACAGCAGTTAATCAGAGCCGGAAGGTAGAAGCTCAGCTTTATTCAGTTGAGGGCAACACCAGGCAGGGGCAGACACCGTTAGTAGGCCGGAACCACCAATGTGTTTAAAAACAGCAGTTAATCAGAGCCGGAAGGTAGAAGCTCAGCTTTATTCAGTTGAGGGCAACACCAGGGAGGGGCAGAAGCCGTTAGTAGGCCCTAACCACCATTTTGTTTTTTAAAAAACACTTAATGAGAGCCAGAAGGTTGAAGCTCAGCTTTATTCAGTTGAGGGCAACACCAGGCAGGGGCAGACACCGTTAGTAGGCCGGAACCACCAATGTGTTTAAAAACAGCAGTTAATCAGAGCCGGAAGGTAGAAGCTCAGCTTTATTCAGTTGAGGGCAACACCAGGCAGGGGCAGACACCGTTAGTAGGCCGGAACCACCAATGTGTTTAAAAACAGCAGTTAATCAGAGCCGGAAGGTAGAAGCTCAGCTTTATTCAGTTGAGGGCAACACCAGGGAGGGGCAGAAGCCGTTAGTAGGCCCTAACCACCATTTTGTTTTTTAAAAAACACTTAATGAGAGCCAGAAGGTTGAAGCTCAGCTTTATTCAGTTGAGGGCAACACCAGGCAGGGGCAGACACCGTTAGTAGGCCGGAACCACCAATGTGTTTAAAAACAGCAGTTAATCAGAGCCGGAAGGTAGAAGCTCAGCTTTATTCAGTTGAGGGCAACACCAGGCAGGGGCAGACACCGTTAGTAGGCCCTAACCACCATTTTGTTTTTTAAAAAACACTTAATGAGAGCCAGAAGGTTGAAGCTCAGCTTTATTCAGTTGAGGGCAACACCAGGCAGGGGCAGACACCGTTAGTAGGCCGGAACCACCATTTTGTTTTTTAAAAAACACTTAATGAGAGCCAGAAGGTTGAAGCTCAGCTTTATTCAGTTGAGGGCAACACCAGGCAGGGGCAGACACCGTTAGTAGGCCGGAACCACCAATGTGTTTAAAAACAGCAGTTAATCAGAGCCGGAAGGTAGAAGCTCAGCTTTATTCAGTTGAGGGCAACACCAGGGAGGGGCAGAAGCCGTTAGTAGGCCCTAACCACCATTTTGTTTTTTAAAAAACACTTAATGAGAGCCAGAAGGTTGAAGCTCAGCTTTATTCAGTTGAGGGCAACACCAGGCAGGGGCAGACACCGTTAGTAGGCCGGAACCACCAATGTGTTTAAAAACAGCAGTTAATCAGAGCCGGAAGGTAGAAGCTCAGCTTTATTCAGTTGAGGGCAACACCAGGCAGGGGCAGACACCGTTAGTAGGCCGGAACCACCAATGTGTTTAAAAACAGCAGTTAATCAGAGCCGGAAGGTAGAAGCTCAGCTTTATTCAGTTGAGGGCAACACCAGGGAGGGGCAGAAGCCGTTAGTAGGCCCTAACCACCATTTTGTTTTTTAAAAAACACTTAATGAGAGCCAGAAGGTTGAAGCTCAGCTTTATTCAGTTGAGGGCAACACCAGGCAGGGGCAGACACCGTTAGTAGGCCGGAACCACCAATGTGTTTAAAAACAGCAGTTAATCAGAGCCGGAAGGTAGAAGCTCAGCTTTATTCAGTTGAGGGCAACACCAGGCAGGGGCAGACACCGTTAGTAGGCCGGAACCACCAATGTGTTTAAAAACAGCAGTTAATCAGAGCCGGAAGGTAGAAGCTCAGCTTTATTCAGTTGAGGGCAACACCAGGGAGGGGCAGAAGCCGTTAGTAGGCCCTAACCACCATTTTGTTTTTTAAAAAACACTTAATGAGAGCCAGAAGGTTGAAGCTCAGCTTTATTCAGTTGAGGGCAACACCAGGCAGGGGCAGACACCGTTAGTAGGCCGGAACCACCAATGTGTTTAAAAACAGCAGTTAATCAGAGCCGGAAGGTAGAAGCTCAGCTTTATTCAGTTGAGGGCAACACCAGGGAGGGGCAGAAGCCGTTAGTAGGCCCTAACCACCATTTTGTTTTTTAAAAAACACTTAATGAGAGCCAGAAGGTTGAAGCTCAGCTTTATTCAGTTGAGGGCAACACCAGGCAGGGGCAGACACCATTAGTAGGCCGGAACCACCAATGTGTTTAAAAACAGCAGTTAATCAGAGCCGGAAGGTAGAAGCTCAGCTTTATTCAGTTGAGGACAACTTGAATTAGGGACTGCATACAGACTTAGCAGGCTGTCCCCTGTGTGGACCATGCATCCAATGCATTAACCCATTGAGCCACAAAGGACACGTAACCTTCCGTGGCCATGCCTACAGGTCCATGTGTCTGTTGTCAGGTGTACCTTTGTCAGTGTAGGCCTATTGGAAGGAGGGACCGCAGACAGGCTTCGAAGGCCTAACACAATAAAATGGGCTGGCTGTAGGCACTTTAAAATTGGTTCCAGGGGTACACGGGCAGCAGTGGTCTGGTCAGTGGAGGCCTAGTGGAAGGAGGGACCGCAGACAGGCTTCGAAGGCCTAACACAATAAAATGGGCTGGCTGTAGGCACTTTAAAATTGGTTCCAGGGGTACACGGGCAGCAGTGGTCTGGTCAGTGGAGGCCTAGTGGAAGGAGGGACCGCAGACAGGCTTCGAAGGCCTAACACAATAAAATGGGCTGGCTGTAGGCACTTTAAAATTGGTTCCAGGGGTACATGGGCAGCAGTGGTCTGGTCAGTGGAGGCCTAGTGGAAGGAGGGACCGCAGACAGGCTTCGAAGGCCTAACACAATAAAATGGGCTGGCTGTAGGCACTTTAAAATTGGTTCCAGGGGTACACGGGCAGCAGTGGTCTGGTCAGTGGAGGCCTAGTGGAAGGAGGGACCGCAGACAGGCTTCGAAGGCCTAACACAATAAAATGGGCTGGCTGTAGGCACTTTAAAATTGGTTCCAGGGGTACACGGGCAGCAGTGGTCTGGTCAGTGGAGGCCTAGTGGAAGGAGGGACCGCAGACAGGCTTCGAAGGCCTAAAATAACAAACAATAGGCTCATGGCAGTTTTACAGCGGTTACATGGATACACGGGCAGGCAGCTGGTGATGAGTGGAGGAGTATTTAAAGTAGGGACCGCAGACAGGCTATCAAAGGCCTAAAATAACAAACAATAGGCTCATGGCAGCTTTACAGCGGTTACATGGATACACGGGCAGGCAGCTTGGTGGTGAGTGGAGGAGTATTTAAAGTAGGGACCGCAGACAGGCTATCAAAGGCCTAAAATAACAAACAATAGGCTCATGGCAGTTTTACAGCGGTTACATGGATACACAGGCAGCTTGGTGGTGAGTGGAGGAGTATTTAAAGTAGGGACCGCAGACAGGCTATCAAAGGCCTAAAATAACAAACAATAGGCTCATGGCAGTTTTACAGCGGTTACATGGATACACGGGCAGGCAGCTTGGTGGTGAGTGGAGGAGTATTTAAAGTAGGGACCGCAGACAGGCTATCAAAGGCCTAAAATAACAAACAATAGGCTCATGGCAGCTTTACAGTGGTTACATGGATACACGGGCAGGCAGCTTGGTGGTGAGTGGAGGAGTATTAAAAGTAGGGACCGCAGACAGGCTATCAAAGGCCTAAAATAACAAACAATAGGCTCATGGCAGTTTTACAGCGGTTACATGGATACACAGGCAGCTTGGTGGTGAGTGGAGGAGTATTTAAAGTAGGGACCGCAGACAGGCTATCAAAGGCCTAAAATAACAAACAATAGGCTCATGGCAGCTTTACAGCGGTTACATGGATACACAGGCAGCTTGGTGGTGAGTGGAGGAGTAGTGCAAGGAGTGTCTGTCCCAGTACTCCCAAAATATAAATAGATGTTAATGTCTCGCAAAACAACCAAAACAAAAAAAAAGGTGGCATACTTAGGTACAGGGGTGGGCTCATCTACTGAGTTTCTGACATAGTAATTTGGCAGTAACTATTTAATGGTGCCAATATAGGACACAGACACAGACTACTTTAAGTTGCATCATAGATGTCTACAAATTTGTATTGTCAGTGCCAGACATTGAATGATGTCAGCGAATAGACTAAAGATTGGTGGAGCTGTGCAACATAATTTTGCACGTGGTAGAGCACATTTTGAGCTGGGGTAGGGGGGAACTCTCTTGAGGCCGGCGGGACCGCCCCAGGGCCCCTCATGTTACAACGGTGTGTCTGACGTTGGGTGCGCACCACCACCGCCAGAGACACTACATTGTACTATGAGGGACCCAGTAGCAATGCCGTCAACCAAAAGCGAGCACACCCACCTCTTCAGACAAACAGCAGTCTCACGGGTGCTTGCGCCAAGTCGCGATACCACGGCCCCGTGTGGGGAGTTTGGCCATTTAGGGAGGTGTAAACATGTCGTATGCTGTACAATCAGCTGCAGCAAATTAGACATTAGAAAAGTAATTCACAGGCAAGAGCTTTTCATAGGAAAGCTAGGTGTCGGCCGGGCAAGGTGGGGCAAAAGATTTTGAAATCCAGTTGTGGTTCATTTTAATGAATGTTAGATCGTCAACATTTTGGGTAGCCAGACGAGTCCTTTTTTCGGTTAATATTGAACCTGCAGCACTGAATACTCTTTCTGATAGGACACTTGCTGCCGGGCAAGCAAGCTCCTGCAATGCATATTCTGCCAATTCTGGCCAGGTGTCTAATTTGGAGGCCCAGTAATCAAATGGGAATGACGGTTGAGGGAGAACATCGATAAGGGATGAAAAATAGTTAGTAACCATACTGGACAAATGTTGTCTCCTGTCACTTTCAATTGATGCAGCAGTACCTGTCCTGTCTGCGGTCATAGCAAAATCACTCCACAACCTGGTCAGAAAACCCCTCTGTCCAACGCCACTTCTGATGTGTGCACCCCTAAAACTCCTAGTCTGCTGCCCCCTGGAGCTCGTGTGAGAACGATCACGTGCGCTGTGTGCTGGGAATGCCTGAAGCAAACGGTCAACAAGAGTTGATTGTTTGGTTGCTAATATTAGTTCCAAGTTCTCATGTGGCATAATATTTTGCAATTTGCCTTTATAGCGTGGATCAAGGAGGCAGGCCAACCAGTAATCGTCATCGTTCATCATTTTCGTAATGCGTGTGTCCCTTTTTAGGATACGTAAGGCATAATCCGCCATGTGGGCCAAAGTTCCAGTTGTCAAATCTCCGGTTGTGATTGGTTGAGGGGCAGTTGCAGGGAAATCTACGTCACTTGTGTCCCTCAAAAAACCAGAACCCGGCCGTGACACGCAACCAATTTCCTGTGCCCCCGGGAAAGGTTCGGCATTAAAAATATACTCATCCCCATCATCCTCCTCGTCCTCCACCTCCTCTTCGCCTGCTACCTCGTCCTGTACACTGCCCTGACCAGACAATGGCTGACTGTCATCAAGGCTTTCCTCTTCCTCTGGTGCAGACGCCTGCTCCTTTATGTGCGTCAAACTTTGCATCAGCAGACGCATTAGGGGGATGCTCATGCTTATTACGGCGTTGTCTGCACTAACCAGCCGTGTGCATTCCTCAAAACACTGAAGGACTTGACACATGTCTTGTATCTTAGACCACTGCACACCTGACAACTCCATGTCTGCCATCCTACTGCCTGCCCGTGTATCCTCCCACAAATAAATAACAGCACGCCTCTGTTCGCACAGTCTCTGAAGCATGTGCAGTGTTGAGTTCCACCTTGTTGCAACGTCTATGATTAGGCGATGCTGGGGAAGGTTCAAAGACCGCTGATAGGTCTGCATACGGCTGGCGTGTACAGGCGAACGTCGGATATGTGAGCAAAGTGCACGCACTTTGAGGAGCAGGTCGGAGAACCCAGGATAAGTTTTCAATAAGCACTGCACCACCAGGTTTAAGGTGTGAGCCAGGCAAGGAATGTGTTTCAGTTGGGAAAGGGAGATGGCAGCCATGAAATTCCTTCCGTTATCACTCACTACCTTGCCTGCCTCAAGATCTACTGTGCCCAGCCACGACTGCGTTTCTTGTTGCAAGAACTCGGACAGAACTTCCGCGGTGTGTCTGTTGTCGCCCAAACACTTCATAGCCAATACAGCCTGCTGACGCTTGGCAGTAGCTGGCCCATAATGGGACAACTGGTGTGCAACAGTGTCATCTGCCGATGGAGTGGTTGGCAGACTGCGTTCTGTGGAAGAGCTGTAGCTTCTGCAGGAGGACGAGGAGGAGGAGGAGGAGGGGGTGCGAACGCCTACAGCCAACTGTTTCCTAGACCGTGGGCTAGGCACAACTGTCCCTAAATTGATGTCGCCTGTGGACCCTGCATCCACCACATTCACCCAGTGTGCCGTGATGGACACATAACGTCCCTGGCCATGCCTACTGGTCCATGCATCTGTAGTCAGGTGCACCTTTGTACTCACAGATTGCCTGAGTGCATGGACGATGCGCTGTTTAACATGCTGGTGCAGGGCTGGGATGGCTTTTCTGGAAAAAAAGTGTCGACTGGGTAGCTCGTATCGTGGTTCAGCGTACTCCATCAGGGCTTTGAAAGCTTCGCTTTCAACTAACCGGTAGGGCATCATCTCTAACGAGATTAGTCTAGCTATGTGGGCGTTAAAACCCTGTGTACGCGGATGCGAGGATAAGTACTTCCTTTTTCTAACCAGAGTCTCATGTAGGGTGAGCTGGACTGGAGAGCTGGAGATCGTGGAACTTTCGGGTGTGCCGGTGTACATGGCAGACTGAGAGACGGTTGGAGACGGTATTGTTTCCGCCGGTGCCCTAGATGCAATATTTCCTCCTACAAAACTGGTGATTCCCTGACCCTGACTGCTTTTGGCTGGCAAAGAAACCTGCACAGATACTGCCGGTGGTGCGGAAAATGGTGGCCTTACAGTGACGGAAGGGATGTTGCGTTGCTGACTAGCTTCATTGGCCGAGGGTGCTACAACCTTAAGGGACGTTTGGTAGTTAGTCCAGGCTTGAAAATGCATGGTGGTTAAGTGTCTATGCATGCAACTAGTATTTAGACTTTTCAGATTCTGACCTCTGCTTAAGCTAGTTGAACATTTTTGACAGATGACTTTGCGCTGATCAGTTGGATGTTGTTTAAAAAAATGCCAGACTGCACTCTTCCTAGACTCGGATCCCTTTTCAGGGATTGCAGACTGAGCTTTAACCGGATGGCCACGCTGTCCTCCAACAGGTTTTGGCTTTGACACGCGTTTTGGGCCAGATACGGGCCTGGCAGATGGAACCTGTTGCGATGTTGATGCCTGCTGCGGCCCCTCCTCCACCTCCGCTTCTGAACTACTGCCGCCTGCACCCTGTTCCCCCAATGGCTGCCAATCGGGGTCAATAACTGGGTCATCTATTACCTCCTCTTCGAGCTCGTGTGCAACTTCGTCTGTGTCACTGTGTCGGTCGGTGGTATAGCGTTCGTGGCGGGGCAACATAGTCTCATCAGGGTCTGATTGTGGATCTGTACCCTGAGAGGGCAATGTGGTGGTCTGAGTCAAAGGAGCAGCATAGTACTCTGGCTGTGGCTGTGCATCAGTGCACTCCATGTCAGAATCTACTTGTAATGGGCATGGCCTGTTAAATGTTTCACTTTCTAAGCCAGGGACGGTATGTGTAAAGAGCTCCATGGAGTGACCCGTTGTGTCGCCTGCTGCATCCTTCTCTCTTGTTGTAGTTTTTGCTGAGGAGGACAAGGAAGCGACTTGTCCCTGACCGTGAACATCCACAAGCGACGCGCTGCTTTTACATTTACCAGTTTCTGAAGAGGAGGCAAAAGAGCTAGAGGCTGAGTCTGCAATGTAAGCCAAAACTTGCTGTTGCTGCTCCGCCTTTAAAAGCGGTTTTCCTACTCCCAGAAAAGAGAGCGTTCGAGGCCTTGTGTAGCCTGACGACGAAACTGGCTCCACAGCTCCAGACTTAGGTGGAATATTTTTATCCCCACGACCACCTGATGCTCCACTACCACTACCATCATTACCAGCTGACAATGAACGCCCACGACGACCTCTTGCACCAGACTTCCTCATTGTTTTAAAATCTTAACCAAAGTAACTTTATTTGTTGCTGTCAAACAACTTACACGGTGAGCTATAACTTCAGTATGATTTCAATATCCCTTAACAGGTTGGTGAGACCACAAGGAAAATCAGGCACAATGTTACACACTCTGTTTTCTGTGGCACAAAATCACAGAGATGACACACACGCAGGACTGTCACTCAAGCACTAATGTCAATATTAATCTCCCACCTAATTTATTTATTTTTTTTTCTCAGGGAGACTTTAGAAACCAAATAATATTAAAAAAACAACAACAAAAAAAAAGCTTTCTATGGCCCACAATTAGAGAGAGAGAGGTGGCACACCCAGGAGTCAAGACTGGCGCACAAGCTGAAAGGGCAATATTACTCTCCCACTGTTTTTTTAAGTTTTTTTTTTATTATTTTCAGGGAGACTTTAGAAACCAAATAATATTAAAAAAACCAAAAAAATAAATAGCCTTTCTATGGCCCACTGAATGAGAGAGAGAGGTGGCACACCCAGGAGTCAAGACTGGCACACAAGCTGAAAGGGCAATATTACTCTCCCACTGTTTTGTTATGTTTTTTTTGTTTTTTAAGGGAGACTTTAGAAACCCAATAATATTTAAAAAAATAAATAAATAGGCTTTCTATGGCCCACTGAATGAGAGGGAGAGAGGTGGCACACCCAGGAGTCAAGACTGGCACACAAGCTGAAAGGGCAATATTACTCTCCCACTGTTTTTTTATGTATTTTTTGTTTTTTAAGGGAGACTTTAGAAACCCAATAATATTTAAAAAAAAAAATAAAAAATAGGCTTTCTATGGCCCACTGAATGAGAGGGAGAGAGGTGGCACACCCAGGAGTCAAGACTGGCACACAAGCTGAAAGGGCAATATTACTCTCCCACTGTTTTTTTATGTATTTTTTGTTTTTTAAGGGAGACTTTAGAAACCCAATAATATTTAAAAAAAAAAAAAAAAAAAAAGGCTTTCTATGGCCCACAATTAGAGAGAGAGGTGGCACACCCAGGAGTCAAGACTGGCACACAAGCTGAAAGGGCAATATTACTCTCCCACTGTTTTTTTATTTTTTTTTTTTATTTTCAGGGAGACTTTAGAAACCAAATAATATTAAAAAAACCAAAAAAATAAATAGCCTTTCTATGGCCCACTGAATGAGAGAGAGAGGTGGCACACCCAGGAGTCAAGACTGGCACACAAGCTGAAAGGGCAATATTACTCTCCCACTGTTTTTTTATGTATTTTTTGTTTTTTAAGGGAGACTTTAGAAACCCAATAATATTTAAAAAAAAAAAAAAAAAAAGGCTTTCTATGGCCCACTGAATGAGAGAGAGAGGTGGCACACCCAGGAGTCAAGACTGGCACACAAGCTGAAAGGGCAATATTACTCTCCCACTGTTTTTTTATGTATTTTTTGTTTTTTAAGGGAGACTTTAGAAACCCAATAATATTTAAAAAAAAAAAAAAAAAAAAAAGGCTTTCTATGGCCCACAATTAGAGAGAGAGGTGGCACACCCAGGAGTCAAGACTGGCACACAAGCTGAAAGGGCAATATTACTCTCCCACTGTTTTTTTATTTATTTTTTTTTTTTTCAGGGAGACTTTAGAAACCAAATAATATTTAAAAAAAAAAAAACAAAAAAAGGCTTTCTATGGCCCACAATTAGAGAGAGAGAGGTGGCACACCCAGGAGTCAAGACTGGCGCACAAGCTGAAAGGGCAATATTACTCTCCCACTGTTTTTTTAAGTTTTTTTTTTTTTATTTTCAGGGAGACTTTAGAAACCAAATAATATTAAAAAAACCAAAAAAATAAATAGCCTTTCTATGGCCCACTGAATGAGAGAGAGAGGTGGCACACCCAGGAGTCAAGACTGGCACACAAGCTGAAAGGGCAATATTACTCTCCCACTGTTTTTTTATGTATTTTTTGTTTTTTAAGGGAGACTTTAGAAACCCAATAATATTTAAAAAAAAAAAAAAAAAAGGCTTTCTATGGCCCACAATTAGAGAGAGAGGTGGCACACCCAGGAGTCAAGACTGGCACACAAGCTGAAAGGGCAATATTACTCTCCCACTGTTTTTTTATGTATTTTTTGTTTTTTAAGGGAGACTTTAGAAACCCAATAATATTTAAAAAAATAAATAAATAGGCTTTCTATGGCCCACTGAATGAGAGGGAGAGAGGTGGCACACCCAGGAGTCAAGACTGGCACACAAGCTGAAAGGGCAATATTACTCTCCCACTGTTTTTTTATGTATTTTTTGTTTTTTAAGGGAGACTTTAGAAACCCAATAATATTTAAAAAAAAAAAAAAAATAGGCTTTCTATGGCCCACTGAATGAGAGGGAGAGAGGTGGCACACCCAGGAGTCAAGACTGGCACACAAGCTGAAAGGGCAATATTACTCTCCCACTGTTTTTTTATGTATTTTTTGTTTTTTAAGGGAGACTTTAGAAACCCAATAATATTTAAAAAAAAAAAAAAAAAAAAGGCTTTCTATGGCCCACAATTAGGCCGGCGTCACACTGGCGAGTTTTACGGACGTAAGAGCGCAGAAACTACGTCCGTAAAACTCGCATAACATACGGCACAATTATTCTCAATGGGGCTGCTCCTATTAGCCGTATATTACGGTTCAGCATTATACGGCTTTCTACGGCCGTACAAAATCGCAGCATGCTGCGTTTGTCAGCGTACTGCGCAAAAAAATCGCCAATGAAAGTCTATGGGGGCGAGAAAAATACGGATTCCACGCGGACCAGCAGTGTGACTTGCGAGAAATACGCAGCGGTGTTAGTGAAAAGTCGGTAATTCAATTGCCGGCTTTTCATTTCTCCTGCACAAACCCGACAGGATATGAGACATGGTTTACATACAGTAAACCAGAGGTCCCCAACCTTTTTTGCACCAGGGACCGGCTTTAAGCAAGACCAGTTTTCCATGGCCCGGTGGGGGTGGGGCAGGGGCGGGGCTTTGGTCATATGGGGGTGGGGTTATGGAGGGATGGAGCTTAGTGCATACTTATCATATAATTATGACATTTATAATGAGAATGTGATTCAACTTACCATAGGTTCAGAATGAGTGGGAGCACCATGCTTGTTTCCCTGGTGCTCTGCACCATTATTGCCCCATAGCTGTGCCATACAGTGCTCTGCACCATTATTGCCCCATAGCTGTGCCATACAGTGCTCTGCACCATTATTGCCCCATAGCTGTGCCATATAGTGCTCTGCACCATTATTGCCCCATAGCTGTGCCATATAGTGCTCTGCACCATTATTGCCCCATAGCTGTGCCATACAGTGCTCTGCACCATTATTGCCCCATAGCTGTGCCATATAGTGCTCTGCACCATTATTGCCCCATAGCTGTGCCATATAGTGCTCTGCACCATTATTGCCCCATAGCTGTGCCATACAGTGCTCTGCACCATTATTGCCCCATAGCTGTGCCATATAGTGCTCTGCACCATTATTGCCCCATAGCTGTGCCATATAGTGCTCTGCACCATTATTGCCCCATAGCTGTGCCATATAGTGCTCTGCACCATTATTGCCCCATAGCTGTACCATATAGTGCTCTGCACCATTATTGCCCCATAGCTGTGCCATACAGTGCTCTGCACCATTATTGCCCCATAGCTGTGCCATATAGTGCTCTGCACCGTTCATTATTGCCCCATAGCTGTGCTGCTGCTGCTGCAATAAAAATAATAAAACACATACTCACCTGTCTTGCTTGCAGCTCCTCGGCGCCATCTTCCCGGCGTCTCTCTGCACTGACTGATTAGGCAGAGGGCGGCGCGCACACTATATGCGTCATCGCGCCCTCTGCCTGCAGTCAGTGAGGAGAGAGAGACGCCGGAAAGATGGAGACAGCGCCCGGCGTGTGGGAACGAGGAGAGGTGAATATGACATACTTACCTGCTCCCGGCGTCCCGCTCCTTCCCCCTGCCTGTCTTCGGTGCCGCCGCAGCCTCTTTCTCTATCAGCGGTCACCGGCACCGCTTCATTAGAGAAATGAATAGGCGGCTCCGCCCCTATGGGAGGTGGAGCAGCCTATTCATTTCTCTAATGAGCGGTCCCACGTGACCGCTGAACAGGGGCGCCGCGGACCGGCTGAAAAACCCCAACGGCCCGGTCCCGGTCCGCGGACCGGCGGTTGGGGACCTCTGCAGTAAACCATCTCATATCCCCCTTTTTTTTGCATATTCCACACTACTAATGTTAGTAGTGTGTATGTGCAAAATTTCAGCGCTGTAGCTGCTGAAATAAAGGGTTAAATGGCGGAAAAAATTGGCGTGGGCTCCCGCGCAATTTTCTCCGCCAGAGCGGTAAAGCCAGTGACTGAGGGCAGATATTAATAGCCAGGAGAGGGTCCATGGTTATTGGCCCCCCCGTGGCTAAAAACATCTGCCCCCAGCCACCCCAGAAAAGGCACATCTGGAAGATGCGCCTATTCTGGCACTTGGCCACTCTCTTCCCACTCCCTGTAGCGGTGGGATATGGGGTAATGAAGGGTTAATGCCACCTTGCTATTGGAAGGTGACATTAAGCCAGATTAATGATGGAGAGGCGTCAATTATGACACCTATCCATTATTAATCCAATTGTAGGAAAGGGTTAAAAAACACACACACACATGATTGAAAAGTATTTTAATGAAATAAACACAGCGGTTGTTGTAATAATTTATTGTTCTCTCAAATCCATTTGCAGTCCCTCGCTTGGCAACATAATAAACGCACAAGATACATACCTTCTGATGTACTGTCAGGTCCAACGATGTAATCCATCTGAAGGGGTTAACTAATATTACAAGCAGGAGCCCTGCTATAATGCAGCTGTGCTCCGTGCTTGTAATTCCCCTGCGAATGAATGAAATGTAGGTCATTGACCTACATTTCATTCATTCGCGGTGATGCGCCCCCTGGTGGATGTCCTCATATGACCTGGAGCGTGGGAAAAAGTTCCCAGGCTGCAGTTCATGAGAACATCCACCAGAGGGCGCCTCACCGCGAATGAATGAAATGTAGGTCAATGACCTACATTTCATTCATTCGCAGGGGAATTACAAGCACGGAGCACAGCTGCATTATAGCAGGGCTCCTGCTTGTAATATTAGTTAACCCCTTCAGATGGATTACATCGTTGGACCTGACAGTACATCAGAAGGTATGTATCTTGTGCGTTTATTATGTTGCCAAGCGAGGGACTGCAAATGGATTTGAGAGAACAATAAATTATTACAACAACCGCTGTGTTTATTTCATTAAAATCCTTTTTAATCATGTGTGTGTGTGTTTTTTAACCCTTTCCAACAATTGGATTAATAATGGATAGGTGTCATAATTGACGCCTCTCCATTATTAATCTGGCTTAATGTCACCTTCCAATAGCAAGGTGGCATTAACCCTTCATTACCCCATATCCCACCGCTACAGGGAGTGGGAAGAGAGTGGCCAAGTGCCAGAATAGGCGCATCTTCCAGATGTGCCTTTTCTGGGGTGGCTGGGGGCAGATGTTTTTAGCCACGGGGGGGCCAATAACCATGGACCCTCTCCTGGCTATTAATATCTGCCCTCAGTCACTGGCTTTACCGCTCTGGCGGAGAAAATTGCGCGGGAGCCCACGCCAATTTTTTCCGCCATTTAACCCTTTATTTTAGCAGCTACAGTGCTGAAATTTTGCACATACACACTACTAACATTAGTAGTGTGGAATATGCAAAAAAAAAGGGGATATGAGATGGTTTACTGTATGTAAACCATGTCTCATATCCTGTCGGGTTTGTGCAGGAGAAATGAAAAGCCGGCAATTGAATTACCGGCTGTTCACAGATATCGCGCTGAATGAAATCTAAATACAGAATATATATATATGTGTCTCAATGACATATATATATATATATATATATATACTGTATATATGTTTTAATGAACATTTGAGCACATAAATCCATTAGATGTCGGTTTTGCAAGCCTGCGCGAAAATCTCGCAGTACGGATGCCATACGGATTACATACAGAGGATGCCATGCGCAAAATACGCTGACACACCCTGACTACGGATCACTATTTTGGGAACATTTCACCGTATTTCGGCCGTATTACGGCCGTAAAATACGGACCGTATTGTCTTACGCCGAGTGTGACGCCGGCCTTAGAGAGAGAGGTGGCACACCCAGGAGTCAAGACTGGCACACAAGCTGAAAGGGCAATATTACTCTCCCACTGTTTTTTTATTTTTATTTTTTATTTTCAGGGAGACTTTAGAAACCAAATAATATTAAAAAAACCAAAAAAATAAATAGCCTTTCTATGGCCCACTGAATGAGAGAGAGGTGGCACACCCAGGAGTCAAGACTGGCACACAAGCTGAAAGGGCAATATTACTCTCCCACTGTTTTTTTATGTATTTTTTTTTTTTCAGGGAGACTTTAGAAACCAAATAATAAGAAAAAAAATAAATAAATAAATAGGCTTTCTATAGCCCACTGAATGAGAGATAGCACACACAGCAGTGGCACACAAGCCCTGACTGAGGCCAATATTTTTCTCCCACTGATTGATGTAGTGTTTTTGTGTTGAGGTAGATTTTAGAACACAAATCAAGGAAAAAAAAAAAAAATGCTTTCTATGGCCCACTGAATGAGAGAGAGGTGGCACACCCAGGAGTCAAGACTGGCACACAAGCTGAAAGGGCAATATTACTCTCCCACTGTTTTTTTATGTATTTTTTGTTTTTTAAGGGAGACTTTAGAAACCCAATAATATTTAAAAAAAAAAATAAATAGGCTTTCTATGGCCCACTGAATGAGAGGGAGAGAGGTGGCACACCCAGGAGTCAAGACTGGCACACAAGCTGAAAGGGCAATATTACTCTCCCACTGTTTTTTTATGTATTTTTTGTTTTTTAAGGGAGACTTTAGAAACCCAATAATATTTAAAAAAAAAAAAAAATAGGCTTTCTATGGCCCACTGAATGAGAGGGAGAGAGGTGGCACACCCAGGAGTCAAGACTGGCACACAAGCTGAAAGGGCAATATTACTCTCCCACTGTTTTTTTATGTATTTTTTGTTTTTTAAGGGAGACTTTAGAAACCCAATAATATTTAAAAAAAAAAAAAAAAAAGGCTTTCTATGGCCCACAATTAGAGAGAGAGGTGGCACACCCAGGAGTCAAGACTGGCACACAAGCTGAAAGGGCAATATTACTCTCCCACTGTTTTTTTATTTTTTTTTTTATTTTCAGGGAGACTTTAGAAACCAAATAATATTAAAAAAACCAAAAAAATAAATAGCCTTTCTATGGCCCACTGAATGAGAGAGAGGTGGCACACCCAGGAGTCAAGACTGGCACACAAGCTGAAAGGGCAATATTACTCTCCCACTGTTTTTTTATGTATTTTTTGTTTTTTAAGGGAGACTTTAGAAACCCAATAATATTTAAAAAAAAAAAAAAAAAAAAGGCTTTCTATGGCCCACAATTAGAGAGAGAGGTGGCACACCCAGGAGTCAAGACTGGCACACAAGCTGAAAGGGCAATATTACTCTCCCACTGTTTTTTTATTTATTTTTTTTTCTTTCAGGGAGACTTTAGAAACCAAATAATATTTAAAAAAAAAAAAACAAAAAAAGGCTTTCTATGGCCCACAATTAGAGAGAGAGAGGTGGCACACCCAGGAGTCAAGACTGGCGCACAAGCTGAAAGGGCAATATTACTCTCCCACTGTTTTTTTAAGTTTTTTTTTTTTTATTTTCAGGGAGACTTTAGAAACCAAATAATATTAAAAAAACCAAAAAAATAAATAGCCTTTCTATGGCCCACTGAATGAGAGAGAGAGGTGGCACACCCAGGAGTCAAGACTGGCACACAAGCTGAAAGGGCAATATTACTCTCCCACTGTTTTTTTATTTATTTTTTTTTTTTTCAGGGAGACTTTAGAAACCAAATAATAAGAAAAAAAATAAATAAATAAATAGGCTTTCTATAGCCCACTGAATAAGAGATAGCACACACAGCAGTGGCACACAAGCCCTGACTGAGGCCAATATTTTTCTACCACTGATTGATGTAGTGTTTTTGTGTTGAGGTAGAATTTAGAACACAAATCACGGAAAAAATAAATAGGCTTTCTATGGCACACACAGGGATGGCACTGTAGCAGAAATGCCAATCTTAATCTCCCACAAAAAAAAAAAAAAAAAAACAGGGACTGTCCTACAATTACTATCTCCCTGCAGTAATCTAAGCCAGCTATGGCAGGCAGCAATAGGAGTGGACTGATGCACAAATTAAATAAAAAGTGTGGACAAACAAAAAAGATAGCTGTGCAGAAAGGAACAAGAGGATATGTGCTTTGTGGTGTTGGACAGTGGAAATCGCTACAGCACAAGCGGTTTGGTGGTTAGTGGACCCTGCCTAACGCTCTCCCTGCTTCTGACGAAGCGGCAGCAACCTCTCCCTAAGCTCAGATCAGCAGCAGTAAGATGGCGGTCGGCGGGAACGCCCCTTTATAGCCCCTGTGACGCCGCAGACAGCAAGCCAATCACTGCAATGCCCTTCTCTAAGATGGTGGGGACCAGGATCTATGTCATCACGCTGCCCACACTCTGCGTTCACCTTCATTGGCTGAGAAATGGCGCTTTTCGCGTCATTGAAACGCGACTTTGGCGCGAAAGTCGCGTACCGCATGGCCGACAAGCACAGGGGTCGGATCGGGTTTCATGAGACGCCGACTTAGCCAAAAGTCGGCGACTTTTGAAAATGATCGACCCGTTTCGCTCAACCCTACTTGAGACAACACAAGAGATCTCACGCCAGCAATCCTCCAGGAGGCTCCAAGATGAAACTAGTTGACTTCTAGCACTTTCAACAGAGTTAAATACTGTAGAGCCATCACCGGCACCTTGCCAGAGCCTTGCTGAAGTGACTAAAGGTATTTAAACATCCAGCAAGGGTGTGATAATCAGCAGCAGGTGGTGGAGATCACCAGTAGGTCCTAGAGGGAGAAGGATATCACTCCACAGCAGAGATGCAAGATCCAGAATGTGCCTGCAGAGCCAGGCACAATGACCTTCTACAGCCAGATCCAGAATGACTATCTGTCACACCTGACACACCGGTGACAAAATCACAGAGAAAAAAAACTAAGAAAAATGTGAAGGTTGTATCACCAAAACCACAAGAAAAAAAACCCCTAAAAATTAACTTTTATTGTTATATTAAAAGTACTTATTCTTAGAAAGGTATTAGAGTCATCCAGGAACCACCCAAAAAACAGTGTTCACAGCAAAAAAACAAGGTCTAATAACCATAAACAATTTTTGATTTATCATATGGGAAGGAAACTAGTCACCCTGTAAGGTCCTCGTAGGAGCCCGACCTACCAGTGCTGGTTGGCACCCTAGGTGTTAATGTTATTGCGCCCCTGCTCAACGTCGGTAGCTCTGTAGACCCTAAAACACCCTAGTAATACCAAAAAGGTGGGACACACAGAAAAGCACACACACACAAAGAGACCGAAAAAGTTTATATACCCCTAATGGGGAGACTTAATAGTCTCATTGGAAACTAAATATCAGTTATCTCAGAGCACTAAAGTGCTTAATTGCGCTATATAGGGCTATTGTAAAGTAGAGCCAGAGTCCACATTAGTATAAAAATATCTTTATGTTTGTCCTCCTGTTCTCAGTAATGTGCCTCAAAAAGACGTATATGAATCTAGAACTTGACATATGAGAGGTTAAATAACCATAATATTGTGGACATATCTCAAAACATTAGTGTGTCCAATAATGATATTAACACAACATATCACAAAAGCCCATACCCATTAAAGCACATTTACCCCTGTTTCCATAACCCAGGTCTCTCAAAAACAATTAATCAGTGTTAATGAGAAGATATCATGCAAAAAAACTGCGGGCACTTAATAGCCTGGAATCATCAATCGGCATAAATAGATAGAAAATGTCATATCAAAGCCACAAAAAGCGATGGTATCAGCCATCAGTAATCATATTCCCGATGTGTTTCCCCCTCTGCAAAATGAGGATTCATCAGGGGATCTAATCGGGGGCTTCCATCTCCCCCCAGGCCAAAAGTCCAATGCTGTGTGCGGCGTTTTCCTTCCATGAATGCTGCTATTAAATCCCTGACACCGGCGGTTGTGAAGGATGCCACTTCCAGTTGAATAGAGCAGTGCAATGTGTGGAGCGCATACTGCAATCCAGCTGCTCGCTCCCCGGAAGTGACCTCACATCAGGTCGCGTAAAGCAGGAGGGGTCTACCCGCAGTCAAGGGGATTGGGACTGTTAGATTTTACAGCGCGAAACGCGCTGGGTATCTGGCTGGAATCTCAGAGCCCTAAAGGCCTAAATGAACAATTAAGCTTTATTAGTTATCTGTAACAATATGGCCATGGACAGATCTAGCATGCTCTGTTTTATGGCTCTTGTCACGATTCACACCGTGACTGTCAAGATCCCTTAGCCGCTGCCAGCAGTTTGACACGAAATCCACAGGGATTCCCGACCACTGCCACCTCTATGTCACGGATTGGGGTGACTTTAGACCAACAGACGGCTATCACATGTGCAGGGGGGCTTATCTTAGTTATCCCTCCACTGCCACAATGTGATAAAAAAACACACACAAGTTTATTGACCTCTTAGGTTACAGCAGGGGCTTATTTTAGGTATCTCACTGCTCTTCAATATACCATGAACTGCAGGGATTTGTGTATCCCGCTTACAGTTCCACTTAAACCTTGCAGCTCTCTGGCGCCCCCCTTACTGTCAGGTCAGATTAGGTACTGCACCTAGGGTAAATAGTCGCCAGAAAGGCTGCCTGCTTTGTACTGGCTATTGGGCACGCTGCAGCGACGCGATAACTACTCCCGCTCAGGCAGGAACAATAATTATCAAGCCGCAGTCGCTACAGTGACACCCAAAGGCCTGCACAGTATGGTATCACTGCCACCAGCCTCGATTAAACGGGTCCGAAGCTAACCCAAAACAGTAGCGCAATTTCCCCTCAAGAGACAGGGTACGTTTTTAGAGCAGGGAGGAAGAACTGGCATGAAATAATATACCCCACGTGCTCATTCTTAGGAAGGAAGGCTGCCGGAAAGAAGCAGGGTGCGTCCGAGGGTGAGTATATACCTAATAGGAATATACTCACCCTCGGCTTCTTTCCGGCAGCCTTCCTTCCTAAGAATGAGCGCGTTCAGGGCCTAGATGACGTCACGGCTTGTGATTGGTCGCGGCCGCCCATGTGACCGCCACGCGACCAATCACAAGCCGTGACGTAATTCTCAGGTCCTAAATTCCTAGAATTAGGAATTTAGGACCTGAGGGATGACGTCACGGCTTGTGATTGGTCGCGTGGCGGTCACATGAGCGGCACGCGACCAATCAGAAGCCGTGACGTCATGGAAGGTACTGAACGCGCTCATTTTAAACAAAGCAGGCTGCCGGTTACCAGCGGTGATGTCCAGGCTGCGTCGGAGAGGTGAGTATATCAATATTTTTTATTTTAATTCTTTATTTTACACATTAATATGGTTCCCAGGGCCTGAAGGAGAGTTTCCTCTCCTTCAGACCCTGGGAACCATCAGGGATACCTTCCGATACTTGAGTCCCATTGACTTGTATTGGTATCGGGTATCGGTATCGGATTAGATCCGATACTTTGCCGGTATCGGCCGATACTTTCCGATACCGATACTTTCAAGTATCGGACGGTATCGCTCAACACTAGTAGTAAGCTCTGTTCTGCTCCCTTATCACTGCAGTAAACTCGGTTCTGCTCCGACATCTCTGTAGTAAAATAAACTCCTTTCAGTTCCCTTATCTACGTAGTAATCTTGCTTCCGTTCTTGTGTCAATGTAGTTAGCTTGCTTCTGTTACAGTATCAATGTAGGCAGTAAGCTTGGTTCTGCTCCCATATCTATGCGGCAAGCTTTGTTCTGTTCCAATATTTATGTACCAGCCTGTCTTTAAAGCTTATCTCTGCTGCTTTAATGCAGTGGCCAGAGATAAGCAGGGCAGAGGTGGGCTATCACAATTCGAGGTCCACTGCCTTGTGATTGCCCCCCAGGCTGAAAAGTGCCAGCCAGCCACTGGTTTAGAGCGCCGTAAGATAGAAGGATCTGTAGAGTCCACGGGAGCCACTGAATCAGGTTGTCCTTGGGAACTGGAAGAAACATTTTCCCCGACTGAACCGTCAGCATCGGATTCTTCCTCTTCATATTCAGCAAGGACTGGCGGAACTACATTTGGAGCATCCAGCGCCTCCTGTTCTTGGTCAGGATCTCTTGATAAGCAGGGTCGTAACATGTTTCGATGGACTATGCGAGTGGGGGCACTTTCTACTGCCCCAGGCTGAATCTCACAGACGGGTCCCTTAACGTCAACTCTATGCTTCACCCGATATGGGTCCTTTTCCCACCGGGTCTTCAGCTTATCACAAGAGTGCCTCTCTTGTACCAGGACAAGGTCTCCCACCTGGAGAGCGGTCTAACGCAGAGGAGCAGTCCTGGGATGTTCCAATTCTTGAAACTTGGTCCGTACCAGACGATGCAAAGTATGCAACCGATGTCTATGTTCTCGAACTCAAGTGGACAACCCCGTCCATGGGTAGTCTCCCTCGGGCTCTAGCTCCAGTTCAGTAATTTCTTTCCCTGGATGACCAAACAGGAGAGCATACAGCTTGTAACCTGTGTTGCTGTGTTTTCGATTGTGATACACCGATGCCAACTCGGCCACATACTCAGGCAATCGGGCCTTTCTATCCTCTTCCAAGGTCCTCAACATCTGTATTATTGTACGGTTGAACCGCTCGCAGGCCCCATTTCCCTGCGGGTGGTAGGGCGTCATCCGAGACTTCCCGATCTGGTACAACCGATGTAACTCTTCCATCACCCTTCCAAGAAAACAGGCACCTTGATCCAAGTGTATGTGCTTTGGACATCTGTACAAGAGGATGAAGTTCTTACAGATGGCATAGCCGTGGATTCGGCAGTCTGATCGCGAGTCACAACGGCAAACTTCATGAAGTGATCCGTCATCACCAAGCAATGTTCGTATCCCTGATGCTCTGGGCCAACAGTCAGATAATCTATCATTAGCAACTCTAGAGGAGCAGACGTCACTATGTTCTGTGTGGGGGCCCTTTGTTCAGATGGCTTGGCCAACTCGCAGCTCTGACATAACTGACAGATTTTCTCCCCTACAGTTTTTAATTGATAATGATAAATTAGTCGTTGTAGCCACTGGAAGGTCTTTTCTGGCCCGAAGTGAACTCCTCTTTCATATGCCTCTGTAGCTACCCGGGGCAGCAACGTTTCAGGGACCACCATTTGCCAGGTTATGCCCAGTCCACGTGGCAGTAGTACTTTCCAGTACAGAACTCCATCACGCAGCTGTAGTTTCTCCCACTGCCATTGCATCCGCAGAGCTCCAAGGGACAGAGCATCACTTTCTTGCTGGCTGGGCAGTTGTTTGGAAGACACCCACTACCTCAATCACGCCAATTCTTCGTCTTCCTGTGGTATCTGGACCCACTCATCACGGGATTGTCCCAGCAGACAAGCATGAGCAGCCGTCTGTACTTGCTCCAGTGTGGCTGCCAACGTCCTGGCAGAGTCCCTGAATCTGGGAACCTCTTCAGCCTCTAGTTCCTCTTCACGGTTGGGCCCTGGCTCTCCGTAGTTCATCAGGGACAAGGCATCGACATGGGTATTCTCGGCTCCTCTTTGTAGGTGATTTTATACCGAAACGTCACCATCCGTGCTACCCAGCGTTGTTCCAGCGCCCCAAGTTTTGCTCTTTCCAGATGAGCCAACAGATTGTTATTCGTACCCATGTGAACTTCAGAACCAGACAGATATTCAGCAAACTTCTCTGTCATGGCCCACACCAACGTCAACAACTCCAGCTTGAAAGAATTGTAGTTATCCGGGTTCTTCTCAGAGTCATGAAGAGATCGACTTGCATAAGCGATTACTCGCTCCTCTCCTTTCTGAATCTGGGACAGCACTACTCCGAGTCCATGCAAAGTTCCATCTGTGTTATGACCCCAATGGCGAGGGTCTCAGAGGAACGTGGAAGTCTGCAGAATACAAAAATCCAGCTCATAGGGCAGTGGTAACTGGGTTGACCATATATCTACTCCTAACGCCAACACTAGAAGTAGCCGGGGATCATTCCTACGTTGATTCTAGATGACACGCTCCAGCCGGAGAATCTAGCTACCCCTAGTAGAGGAAAACAAAAGACCTTTCTTGCCTCCAGAGAAGGGGACCCCAAAGCTGGATAGAAGCCCCCCACAAATAATAACGGTGAGGTAAGAGGAAATGACAAACACAGAAATGAACCAGGTTTAGCACAGAGAGGCCCGCTTACTGATAGCAGAATAAAGAAAGGTAACTTATATGGTCAACAAAAACCCTATCAAAATCCACACTGGAAATTCAAGAACCCCCGAACCGTCTAACGGTCCGGGGGGAGAACACCAGCCCCCTAGAGCTTCCAGCAAAGGTCAGGATATAGATTTGGAACAAGCTGGACAAAAATACAAAACCAAAACAAATAGCAAAAAGCAAAAAGCAGACTTAGCTGAAATTACTGGAACCAGGATCAGTAGACAAGAGCACAGCAGACTAGCTCTGATAACTACGTTGCCAGGCATTGAACTGAAGGTCCAGGGAGCTTATATAGCAACACCCCTAACTAACGACCCAGGTGCGGATAAAAGGAATGACAGAAAAACCAGAGTCAAAAAACTAGTAACCACTAGAGGGAGCAAAAAGCAAATTCACAACAGTACCCCCCCCTTAGTGAGGGGTCACCGAACCCTCACCACGACCACCAGGGCGATCAGGATGAGCGGCATGAAAGGCACGAACTAAATCGGCCGCATTAACATCAGAGGCGACCACCCAGGAATTATCCTCCTGACCATAGCCCTTCCACTTGACCAGGTACTGAAGCCTCCGCCTGGAGAGGCGAGAATCCAAGATCTTCTCCACCACGTACTCCAACTCGCCCTCAACCAACACCGGAGCAGGAGGCTCAGCAGAAGGAACTACAGGCACAATGTACCGCCGCAACAAGGACCTATGAAATACATTGTGAATAGCAAACGACACAGGAAGATCCAAACGAAAAGATACAGGATTAAGGATTTCCAATATCTTGTAAGGCCCAATAAAACGAGGTTTAAATTTGGGAGAGGAGACCTTCATAGGAACAAAGCGGGAAGAAAGCCATACCAAATCCCCAACGCGTATTCGGGGACCCACACCGCGGCGGCGGTTGGCAAAGCGCTGAGCCTTCTCCTGTGACAACTTCAAGTTGTCCACCACATGATTCCAGATCCGCTGCAACCTATCCACCACAGAATCCACCCCAGGACAGTCAGAAGGCTCCACATGACCCGAAGAAAAGCGAGGATGGAAACCAGAGTTGCAGAAAAAAGGCGAAACCAAGGTGGCGGAACTAGCCCGATTATTAAGGGCAAACTCAGCCAACGGCAAGAATGTCACCCAATCGTCCTGATCAGCAGAGACAAAACACCTCAAATAAGCCTCCAAAGTCTGATTGGTTCGCTCCGTCTGTCCATTAGTCTGAGGATGGAAGGCAGACGAAAACGACAAATCAATGCCCATCCTACTACAAAAGGATCGCCAGAACCTGGAAACGAACTGGGATCCTCTGTCTGACACAATATTCTCAGGGATGCCGTGCAAACGAACCACGTTCTGGAAAAACACAGGAACCAGATCGGAAGAGGAAGGCAGCTTAGGCAAGGGAACCAAATGGACCATCTTGGAGAAGCGATCACATATCACCCAGATAACGGACATGCCCTGAGATAGCGGAAGATCAGAAATGAAATCCATGGAGATATGTGTCCAAGGTCTCTTCGGGACAGGCAAGGGCAAGAGCAAACCGCTGGCACGAGAACAGCAAGGCTTAGCTCGAGCACAAGTCCCACAGGACTGCACAAATGACCGCACATCCCTTGACAAGGAAGGCTACCAAAAGGACCTGGCCACCAGATCTCTGGTGCCAAAAATTCCCGGGTGACCTGCCAACACCGAGGAATGAACCTCGGAAATGACTCTGCTGGTCCACTTATCCGGGACAAACAGTATGTCAGGTGGACAAGACTCAGGCCTATCAGCCTGAAATCTCTGCAACACACGTCGCAGATCCGGAGAAATAGCTGACAAGATAACTCCATCTTTAAGAATACCAACAGGATCAGCGACTCCAGGAGCATCAGGCACAAAGCTCCTAGAAAGAGCATCGGCCTTCACATTCTTTGAACCTGGTAAATACGAGACAACAAAATCAAAGCGGGAGAAAAACAATGACCAGCGGGCCTGTCTCGGATTAAGGCGTTTAGCAGACTCGAGATACATCAGATTTTTGTGATCAGTCAGGACCACCACACGATGCTTAGCACCCTCGAGCCAATGACGCCACTCCTCAAATGCCCATTTCATGGCCAACAACTCCCGATTGCCCACATCATAATTTCGCTCGGCAGGCGAAAACTTCCTAGAGAAAAAGGCACAAGGTTTCATAACAGAGCAACCAGGGCCTCTCTGCGACAAAACGGCCCCTGCTCCAATCTCTGAAGCATCCACCTCAACCTGAAAGGGAAGTGAGACATCGGGCTGGCACAAAACAGGCGCCGAAGTAAACCGGCGTTTCAACTCCTGGAAAGCCTCCACGGCAGCAGGAGCCCAGTTAGCTACATCGGAGCCCTTCTTGGTCATATCCGTCAAAGGTTTCACAATGCTAGAAAAATTAGCGATAAAACGACGGTAGAAGTTAGCGAAGCCCAAGAACTTCTGAAGACTCTTAACTGACGAGGGCTGAGTCCAATCAAGAATAGCTCGGACCTTGACTGGGTCCATCTCCACAGCAGAAGGGGAAAAAATGAACCCCAAAAAGGGAACCTTCTGTACACCAAAGAGACACTTTGAGCCCTTGACAAACAAAGAATTTTCCCGCAAAATTTTAAAGACCAACCTGACCTGCTCCACATGCGAATCCCAATTATCAGAAAAAACCAAAATATCATCCAGATAAGCAATCAAAAATTTATCCAGATACTTCCGGAAAATGTCATGCATAAAGGACTGAAAAACTGAAGGAGCATTGGAGAGCCCAAAAGGCATCACCAAGTACTCAAAATGACCTTCGGGCGTATTGAATGCGGTTTTCCATTCATCACCTTGTTTAATGCGCACAAGGTTGTACGCACCACGAAGGTCTATCTTGGTGAACCACTTGGCACCTTTAATCCGGGCAAACAAGTCAGACAACAGCGGTAAAGGATACTGAAATTTGACAGTGATCTTATTTAAAAGCCGATAATCAATACAAGGTCTCAAAGATCCGTCCTTTTTTGCCACAAAAAAGAATCCCGCACCAAGAGGGGAAGAAGACGGACGAATATGTCCTTTCTCCAGAGACTCCTTGATATATGAACGCATAGCGGTATGCTCAGGTACCGACAGATTAAACAGTCTTCCCTTAGGAAATTTACTGCCTGGGATCAAATCTATAGCACAGTCACAGTCCCTATGAGGAGGCAGTGCACTGGACTCAGACTCACTGAAGACATCCTGATAATCAGACAAATACTCCGGAACTTCCGAAGGCGTAGAAGAAGCAATAGACACAGGCAGGGAATCCCCATGAATACCACGACAGCCCCAACTTGAGACTGACATAGCCTTCCAGTCCAGGACTGGATTATGGGTCTGTAACCATGGCAGCCCTAAAACAACCAAATCATGCATTTTATGTAAAACCAGGAAACGTATCACCTCGCGGTGTTCAGGAGTCATGCACATGGTAACCTGTGTCCAATACTGCGGTTTATTTGCTGCCAATGGCGTAGCATCAATACCCCTAAGAGGAATAGGATTTTCTAATGGTTCAAGAGTAAAACCACAGCGCTTAGCAAATGAGAGATCCATAAGACTCAGGGCAGCACCTGAATCTACAAACGCCATGACAGGATAAGATGACAGTGAGCAAATCAAAGTTACAGACAGAATAAATTTAGGTTGCAAATTACCAACGGTGACAGGACTAACAACCTTAGCTATACGTTTAGAGCATGCTGAGATAACATGTGTAGAATCACCACAGTAGTAGCACAAGCCATTCCGGCGTCTATGAATTTTCCGCTCATTTCTAGTCAGGATTCTATCACATTGCATTAAATCAGGTGTCTGTTCAGACAACACCATGAGGGAATTTGCGGTTTTTCTATCACATTGCACCGAATTAGGTGTCTGTTCAGACAACACCATGAGGGGATTTGCGGTTTTGCGCTACCGCAACCGCCGGTCAATTTGAATAGCCAGTGCCATAGTATCATTCAGACCTGTGGGAATGGGAAAACCCACCATAACATTTTTAATGGCTTCAGAAAGGCCATTTCTAAAATTAGCGGCCAGTGCACACTCGTTCCAATGTGTCAGCACGGACCATTTCCGAAATTTTTGGCAATACACTTCAGCCTCGTCCTGCCCCTGAGACATAGCCAGCAAGGCCTTTTCTGCCTGAATCTCAAGATTGGGTTCCTCATAAAGTAAACCGAGCGCCAGAAAAAACGCATCAATATCAGCCAATGCCGGATCTCCTGGCGCCAGCGAAAAAGACCAATCCTGAGGGTCGCCCCGTAAGAACGAAATAACAATTTTTACTTGCTGAGCAGAGTCTCCAGATGAACAGGGTCTCAGGGACAAAAACAATTTACAATTATTCACGAAATTCCTAAACTTAAACCTGTCTCCGGAAAACAGTTCAGGAATCGGTATTTTAGGTTCTGACCTAGGATTTCTGATAACATAGTCTTGTATGCCCTGCACACGAGTAGCCAGCTGGTCCACACTTGTAATCAAGGTCTGGACATTCATGTCTGCAGCAAGCATAGCCACTCTGAGGTAAAGGGGAAGAAGAAAAAAAAAAAAACTCAGAATCTTCTTTCTTATAATCCCTCTTCTGCAATGCATTAAACATTTAATACTGGCCTGGCAAACTGTTATGACCCCAATGGCGAGGGTCTCAGAGGAACGTGGAAGTCTGCAGAATACAAAAATCCAGCTCATAGGGCAGTGGTAACTGGGTTGACCATATATCTACTCCTAACGCCAACACTAGAAGTAGCCGGGGATCATTCCTACGTTGATTCTAGATGACACGCTCCAGCCGGAGAATCTAGCTACCCCTAGTAGAGGAAAACAAAAGACCTTTCTTGCCTCCAGAGAAGGGGACCCCAAAGCTGGATAGAAGCCCCCCACAAATAATAACGGTGAGGTAAGAGGAAATGACAAACACAGAAATGAACCAGGTTTAGCACAGAGAGGCCCGCTTACTGATAGCAGAATAAAGAAAGGTAACTTATATGGTCAACAAAAACCCTATCAAAATCCACACTGGAAATTCAAGAACCCCCGAACCGTCTAACGGTCCGGGGGGAGAACACCAGCCCCCTAGAGCTTCCAGCAAAGGTCAGGATATAGATTTGGAACAAGCTGGACAAAAATACAAAACCAAAACAAATAGCAAAAAGCAAAAAGCAGACTTAGCTGAAATTACTGGAACCAGGATCAGTAGACAAGAGCACAGCAGACTAGCTCTGATAACTACGTTGCCAGGCATTGAACTGAAGGTCCAGGGAGCTTATATAGCAACACCCCTAACTAACGACCCAGGTGCGGATAAAAGGAATGACAGAAAAACCAGAGTCAAAAAACTAGTAACCACTAGAGGGAGCAAAAAGCAAATTCACAACACATCTGTATGCAGAATGAACGGCTGCGTAAAGTCGGCATAGGTCAGTACTGGGGCCTCCGTCAGGGCCTGTCACTCGCCGCATTGTACAATTCTGTTCCTAGCACTAGATGGTACCCCCTTCAACAGGTCCAGCAGCGGGTTCACGATGTGAGTAAAATTCTTTACAAAACGTCTGAAACACCCTGTGAGTCCCAGGAAAGCCCGCACATCCTTCACGGTTTTCGGGGTAGGCCAATCTTGTACCACAGCAATCTTTTCTCGAGATGGTCTCACTCCTTCTGCAGAGACAACGTGTCCCAGATACTCAATTTGAGTGCAAAACAGATGACACCTCTGGGGTTTCACTTTTAGACCATGCTGTTGTAGTCGACTCAACACCTGTTCCAGTCTCTGGAGATGTTCTTCAAACGGGGGAGCAAAGACAACGATGTTGTCCAGAACAATCAGAGTAGCCTTGAAGTTCAAATCCCCCAAACACTTTTCCATGAGTTGCTGAAACATACCTGGGGCGTTGGCCAGGCCAAATGGCATCCGATCAAACTCGAATAATCCCACGGGGAGTATGAAGGCTGTTTTGGCTCAGTCCTGCTCGGACATCGGCAATTGCCAGTAGCCACTGGCGAGGTCCAACATGGAAAAGTATTTAGCATTTCCCAGCGCAGACAGAGACTCCTCAATCCTCAGCAGCGGATAAGAATCCTGTACTGTACAAGTGTTGATTTTGCGGTAATCTACACAGAAACATAACGTTCCATCCTTCTTCCACACCAACACAATGGGAGCAGCCCATGGGCTCTGACTCTCTCGAATTACCCCCTTCTATAGCATCTGGGTCAGCATGCCTTTCACCTCCTGGTACATTTGGGGAGGAATTTAACGGTAACGTTGTCTTATGGGCGCAGCATTTCCAGTTGGAATCTCATGTGTGATTGCCATCATACAGCCAAAGTCATCCTCGTGTCTTGCAAACACATTCTGGTATTTTCCCAACAACACCTCCACCTGCTGTACCTGATGCGGTGTGAGTTCAGTAAGCTCAGCTCTCATCTGCTCCAGGATTCAGCGTCTCTCCTTCAAATGTCGAGGGTCAGGTGACAATTGCAGTGTCCACGGTCACTATCCAAGGATCCCCTTGTTTGACAGTCAGCTGTACAGCCTGAGGTGATATCAGCTCTTCGGGCATACACTGGACGTGAGCCACTTCACTTCTGGGGGGTAGTATGACATCATTTTCCCCCAAATTCACACAGCGTACATGAACTGCTCTGTCTTGCACCGTAGCTAATGTCCACACCACAAGAAATCCCGGCGGTAACTGGTCACCATTACTCGGCTCGATCTGAACCTTGGCACCTTCCAGGGAGGTACATGCTCGGATGGGCAAGGTAAGCATTGTTGGACCCAGCAGGAGGACCCAATTGATTGAAGTTGGAGCAATTACTTTCCCCAGTGTCTTTCCACCACTGGAGGCCTCTTGGGCTTGGGCCGCCCTAATCGGCTGTTAGAAGACTTTCCTCTGTGGTGTGTGGGTACTCCATTGTTTAAGGAACCTGTCTGGGGACTCATTAATAAGAAGACGTCCGAACTCTCTCAACACATTCATGCCTAGCTTGACAGTATGTACATTACTCGCCTCTCCTGCTGTTAGCACCACTCCTTTTTCTCCTTTCCTTTTGACCACTCCTAAGTCTTTCCCATAGACCACTATATTCATAAAGACCACCCCTGCGACCGGGATGGGCAATTGATTGGCAGCCGTAAGCTTGATCACTGGTCCCCATTCAGGCCGCATCACTTCAGTAAAGTGCCGGCGGAAGTATACTTCGGCATTGTGGTCACCTGTGAGCCCGTATCGACCAGACAACGTACAGCTCGACCATTCATCTCTGCCAGACGAGGGGGCGCATGGAAACAAGATTTGTGGGACTTTTAGTACTCCTTCTTAACGGTACAGGCTCCGGGCGGTGTCCCCCAGGCTCGGAGCCTCCCAGTTTAACTGACGGTGCTGGAGAGGCCTACCCCATCGGGCACACCACCGGGCTACGTGTCCTACTTAAACTTAAACCCCTGTTGAAAAAGCTATACCGCGAAACTCGCGTCGGGGCCCCTGGGTGAAGTGAGGGTTGCTCCCCTAATTCTCATTATGGGTAAGTGCACAGTATTAATTGCTATATAGCGGATTCTGGACCCGCTTTACATGGGGATACCGTGATTTATGAATTTTCATAGGGCCCATCAGTTTCCTGCTTTGTATATATAAATATGCACTTGCTTCTTACCCCAGGGAAGAATTGTGTCACCCACATGTAATCCGGTGTACCGATATGTTTTCCCTGCGATACCTCTGTGTTAGTATATACTGCTTACAGCAGATATATATACAATAATTCTTAATTGTATTGCTATTTTGTATTTACTTTGTATTTTATTATTTATGGTATTTGGAATATCTTTGCTCTGTTTTTTGGTGGTTCTATGTTCTTGGAGCTATTCAGCTAATTTGACACCTTTGGAGTGTCTAGGGAGGATATTTACCCTCAATTACAGGACATACTTGTGCTTTATGATTATATGTGTATATGTGTCCTACTTGTCCACAATTATAACACGTGGGGAGCTTTTCTCTGCGGGACATTCTCATCTCACGGCAGGGGTCATGCTCATGACGATTTCCAAGGCAGGCTTTCAGCTACAATGGGTACTTTCTTTGAATCAGCCAACTCTTCACGTATCTGTTGTATCCCCTCTCAGAATTCTTCTATCCATTGGGGTGCATTTACCGCAGTTGCGGTCAACTCCCCACTCCGGACCTTCCCCACTGGAACAGTCACCCCATGCTCTTGCTCGTGCGTGTGTGCGCTTCACTTCCTATTTCAGAGAAAGTCATGCTGGGTTTTACTTTCAAGTGCTGTCGCAGAGCCTGCTTCAGCAGTATGTCACTAATTGGTCTCGCAGCACTACATCAATAAACCCTATACCTATGCCATCTTTGCGAGTAATGGCAGTATGAAGTTCCTGCAGCATATTCATAAACTGGGTGACCTTCTCCCCCTCTCTTTGAACCCGGCTGAAAAAGGCACATGCGTAATTCTCCTACGTCGGTGGGGTCCCCATGCGTCTCTTCAAGTATGAGTAAAACTTTATCCAGGGTATCTCTTGCCTGTGGGGGCCAATGCATGACAGAGTACCTGGCCTCCCCATCTAGTGCCATCATAGCCACCTCTGCTTCTAGAGCCGGAGTCATGGGATGCATCCTCATTATCCCCCTTACACGTTCAGTCCAACTCCAAAGATTTGAGTTATTCCCAGTGAACTTTGGAAGGTTATTTAACATGGCCCCCATGGAGATACTGGATCTAGGGCCCCCTTCAACTGTTTGATCTGTCGCCTCCGCGCCATTGTACGACATCCTGCAGACTACGCCAAATGTAGAAATCGCAGGAACGAGAGATGTAGTCACGGACAGGAGGCAGATGAAGAGTTAACAGGTTTATTAATAACACGTATACTCCTTGCAGGGAGTATAGGGACTCGGGAGGTGTGTAAGGGAGAAGGGCAGAACTGGGTGCTAGGAAGGGACAGGGCAGTAGTAGTTTAATAGGAAGAAACAAAGGCAAATAAACTTATCAGTCTGTAGAGTTCTTGATTGCAGCGTCTCGGTTCTCCAACGGTGGCACCGACAACAGCAGCACGTGAAGTCTCAGAAATGTCTGTAGAGGATGGGGTTCCAATCCACAGAGTGGGTGACGGGTCTTGGAAGGATGCAGAGTGCTCCTGCACTCACAAACACCAAGCGCTATGCTCAGTACGAAGTAACATGGTAACGAAGCCTCGTTCCGCGGTGTACACAGGTACCTGGCTAAGGGGCTCTGGCCTAGTCACCTGCTTCTCACTGTGCTGCGTGCACATTACAGTCACTGATTTCAACACAGGGTCACCTCCTGACATGGAGGTTAGTGGGAAACTGGCAGCCTGTCATCCACTTAATGTAGACCGGTATGCAGGGGGTCTGTAAAGTCAGCCTGCGCTCAAGGAGTGCTCTGCAGTCACCACTAGTACTGCACCCGACTGTCCACTTAGCTTTTCCGCCTCAACTCTGTCTCTTTTCCTGTGTGCAGCGCTTTTTAACCCGGCCCCACCTACCGCAGTCACATGCAAGGGTCGGTCCTTGTCTGAAAGTCTTCCCCCTTGCAACATTGGTGACAGTCCAAGTAGTTCCGGAACCAGCGTGAGAAAGGAATACCTGATCTTGTTACACATACCTAGATGTTTTTGTGTAACACTGGCAGTCAGGTTGGTGAAGAGTACCCAGATTTAAGAAAATTGGTGATAATGTGTAAATATTATTTACTTGAGATACGCTTTGGCCCCTTAAGGAAACTTATGGGTATTTTTGTCAATGAGAAAGTAACCTGGTGTAGAATCTGCTGATCTTTGGGGTGCCAGTTAATACTAATTAACAAGAACTACTGGATCTTTAAAAGGGGGTTTATTACAAACAAGGTACAGTATTTACAATGACATACATAAGGGAAGTCTAACTAAGGGACAAGGGTAAGTTAAAGGGAAGAGGTAATAGGAGAGGGTAGAGGAAACTGGGATGTGGGAAGGAGAAGATACATAACTGATCCTTACATATATATTAACCAATACACATCCACACCCACATACAAGCCATGACTCCACCCTTGCTTCCTGTATCTTCTGTGGCAAATGTCCAATCGTCTTCAGGCAATGTGAACACTGTCATTGGCTGCAGTAATCATCACCTTCCTGCAGATGGCATCCTCGTACTTGGGAAGAAAGTTCTTATGTAGGACAGGTTCAACTCCATTTGGGCTGGCTCCAACATGTCCATTCAAAGAACAATGGTTTTTCACCCAAACACCACAGGCATTGTGTATCAATATACATATCCATAGGCCGAAGACAGGATGTCTATCTCAGGACCACTGGCTTATAATGGAAACCCACATGAGTTGTGTACATATGTAGATAATGATAGGTCACAAACAGGATAGAGGCTATTCATTCACGATTTCCACAGTGTACACCTATATCCTCCATTAGGTTGGAGGGCCAATATTCATTTAGTATGTAGATGCACCTCTGCCTTATCACTAAAACAAAGGACATCACACAAAAGAACACAGGCCTGACTGCAAAATAGGTTTACAGTCTTGTATCTGGTTTATCTCATCAACAGAGTCATGGAAATATTCAGCACTCATAAATTCAATATATCTCAGTGATTTCTATGATACGTGCATTGTCCATGTTGTCTCCAATATACGCCCCTTTGTGTCTGAATGACACATAACTGTTAAGAGGCCACAAATCCAGAATCCTCCTCACCACTGTAGTTGATTCTTCTTAGGCCGGCGTCACACTGGCGAGGTTTACGGATGTATGAGCGCATAAACTAAGTCCGTAAAATACGCATAACACATGGCCCAATGATTCCCTATGTCCCAGCTCCTATCAGCCGTATTTTACTGATCCGTATTATATGGTCTTGTACGGCCGTACAAAATCGCATCATGCTACGTTTGTCACCGTATTGCGCAAAAAAATCGCCAATGAAAGTCTATGGGGGCGAGAAAAATACGGATTACACATGGACCAGCAGTGTGACCTGCGAGAAATACGCACCGGTGTTAGAGAGAAAAGCCGGTAATTCAATTGCCGGCTTTTCATTTCTCATTCCCAAACCCGACAGGATATGAGACATGGTTTACATACAGTAAACCATCTCATATCCCTTTTTTTTTTGCATATTCCACACTACTAATGTTAGTAGTGTGTATGTGCAAAATTTTGGCTCTGTAGCTGCTAAAATAAAGGGTTAAATGGCGGAAAAAATTGGCGTGGGCTCCCGCGCAATTTTCTCCGCCAGAGTGGTAAAGCCAGTGACTGAGGGCAGATATTAATAGCCTAGAGAGGGTCCATGGTTATTGGCCCCCCCTGGCTACAAATATCTGCCCCCAGCCACCCCAGAAAAGGCACATCTGGAAGATGCACCTATTCTGGCACTTGGCCACTCTCTTCCCACTCCCGTGTAGCGGTGGGATATGGGGTAATGAAGGGTTAATGTCACCTTGCTATTGTAAGGTAACATTAAGCCAGATTAATAATGGAGAGGCGTCAATTATGACACCTATCCATTATTAATCCAATAGTAAGAAATAGTTAATAAAACACACACACACATTATTACAAAGTCCTTTAATGAAATAAAGACACCAGTTGTTGTAATATTTTATTATTCTCTTAATCCAGCTGAAGACCCTCGTTCTGTGAAAAAGTAAAAATAACAAATCAACAATATCTCATACCTTCTGATGACCAGTCACGTCCCACGAAGTAAATCCATTTGAAGGGGTTAAATCATTTTACAGCCAGGAGCTATGCTAAAGCACTCGCTCCTGCCTGTAAAACCCCGGGTACTGAATGGAAAGCAGGGTGATCTGTAGTTACCTTGAGTTGCGGTGATGCGCCCTCTGCTGGATGTCCTCATGAACTGGAGCCTTGGAAAAGTTCCCACGCTCAAGTTCATATGAGGACATCCAGCAGAGGGTGCATCACCGCGACTCAAGGTAACTACAGATCAAACTGCTTTCCATTCAGTGCCCAGGGTTTTACAGGCAGGAGCGAGTGCTTTAGCACAGCTCCTGGCTGTAAAATGATTTAACCCCTTCAGATGGATTTACTTTGTGGGACATAACGACGGAAGGTATGGAATATTGTTGTTTGTTTTTTTAACTTTGTTTCAGGATGATGGTCTTCAGGTGGATTAAGAGTCTAATAAAATATTACAACACCCTGTGTCTTTATTTCATTAAAGGACTTTGTAATAATGTGTGTGTGTTTTATTAACCATTTCGTACTATTGGATTAATAATGGATAGGTGTCATAATTGATGCCTCTCCATCATTAATCTGGCTTAATGTCACCTTACAATTGCAAGGTGACATTAACCCTTCATCACCCCATATCCCACCGCTGCACGGGAATGGGAAGAGAGAGGCCAAGTGCCAGAATAGGCGCATCTTCCAGATGTGCCTTTTCTGGGGTGGCTGGGGGCAGATGTTTGTAGCCAGGGGGGCCAATAACCATGGATCCTCTCTAGGCTATTAATATCTGCCCTCAGTCACTGGCTTTACCACTCTGGCGGAGAAAATTGCGCGGGAGCCCACGCCAATTTTTTTCCGCGATTTAACCCTTTATTTTACAAGCTACAGTGCCTAAATTTTGCACATACACACTACTAACATTAGTAGTGTGGAATATGCAAAAAAAAAGGGATATGAGATGGTTTACTGTATGTAAACCATGTCTCATATCATGTCGGGTTTGGGAAGGAGAAATGAAAAGCCGGCAATTGAATTACCAGCTTTTCACATATATCGCGCCGAATTAAATATAAATACAGAATATATATATATATGTGTCTCAATAACATATATATATATATATACTGTATATATGTTTTAACGAACATTTGAGCACATAAATCCATTAGATGTCGGTTTTGCATGCCTGCGAGAAAATATCACAGTATGGATGCCATACGGATTACATACGGAGGATGCCATGCGCAAAATATGCTGACACACCCTGCTTACAGATGACATACGGATCACTATTTTGGGGACTTTTGTGCGTATTACGGCCGTAAAAAACGGACCGTATTTACATACGCTGAGTGTGACGCCGGCCTTAGGGCAAGGAGTCTCATTATTCTTGATTTCTTTTCCCACTAGGATTTTCCTATTTTGTTTCATTCTCGAATCATACAGTCTTTCCTACTGTGCCCTCTTCTGTCACAGTTCTCACATACTACGATTTCCTCTAACTCAATTGGACTTTGTACATTTGTGTCACATGATGCAATTTTAACAGCAGTTTGTTCTTTCACATTTAAGATCTGAATCGTCTTATATAAGTAACAGGTCACATTAGCACATGTATATTTTGTAGCAGGGACAAAATTAGAAAAATAATGAAAAAATAAAAATAATAATAAAATCAGATGGATTAAATAATTAAGAATGCCGTTTGCTGCATTTGAATGACAAAATATTACCTCCCACCAATAACCCTTAGCATTGTTTTCCAATAGATAGGTAACCTCCTAATTCATTTTGATCATGATGTTTGTTAGTCATATTTTGAGACAATCCCCTTCTGCTTTGAATATATCTAATAATTTCAGAACATGAATAGTTCACAACAATATATCCGATGCGACTCATGCTGCTGCACACGGTATCAGTATATGAGGGGTATCCAATGCCCAGTTAAAACATGGCCTTCCACGAGTTTTAGATACAGGTTAATCATGTCAAGAAGATGTTCCATAAAAGTTGTTTATGAATCAAATTGCCATCAAATCACAGCTTATCCAGGATGCAAATTTATGCTCCATCATAGATCCTGGAAATAAAGAACAAGAGCAGTATCAGATTCTTAGCAGTTGTAATCTATATATTGTTTCTTTTACAAGAATCAAAAAATAAATAAATATATCAAACGTGGAAAAATAAATAAATTCCAAAAATAAAATTTTAATTACAAAAATTCTAACACTATTGCATTTATGGTATTGCATGGCAATTGTTACACTTACGCCCCTTTGATACCAAAACTTGGTACAAAACAAAAAGAAAGGGAGAAAAAAATAGAATTTAAATGTGAGGTAATAGACATTTCAAAATAATGATTAGGGATGTTAAAAAAATATTCTGAGCAACAAGAATATTTAAAAAAAATAAAATAATAATACTGTGATTCAATGCATTGCACAGGAAGACATAAAACAGACAAACATAAAACAATTAGGGCAACTCAACTTTTGCCTGTCTCATGAGTACTAAAGATGAACAAAGTGGTCATGCTGGATCTGCAGATTTCATATAGAAACCTCAGCTTTGCACTAGTTGGCACTATCATGTAAATTAACCATCCAACTTCAGGTCCTGATTGAAGACTATTAGGGTATGTGCACACGTCAGGATTTCTTGCAGAAATTTCCTGAAGAAAACCGGAAATTTTCTGCAAGAAATCCGCATATTTTTTTTTTGCGGCTTTTTCCCGTTTTTTTCGCGGTGTTTTAGCATTTTGCAAGCGAAATTAGCTTGCAGAATGCTAAGGTTTTCCAAGCGATCTGTAGCATCGCTTGGAAAACTGACTGACAGGTTGGTCACACTTGTCAAACATAGTGTTTGACAAGTGTGTCCAACTTTTTACTATAGATGCTGCCAATGCAGCATCAATAGTAAAAGATAGAATGTTTAAAAGTAATAAAAAAATAAAAAAAATGGTTATACTCACCTGCAGACAGCCGATCTCGTCAGCGGCGTCCGTTCCTATAGATGATGTGTGTGTGCAGGACCTTCGATGACGTCGCGGTCACGTGAGCGGTCACATGACCGGTCTCGCGACCAATCACAAGACCGCGACATCATCGCAGGTCCTTCACCACACACCAGCTATAGGAACCGAAGCGGCAGCATGCACCTGAGAGGCGGGAAGACTCCGGGGCCATCGAAGGTGAGTATATCACTATTTTTTATTTTAATTCTTTTTTTTTTTACCAATTATATGGTGCCCAGTCCGTGAAGGAGAGTCTCCTCTCCTTCACCCTGGGTACCAATCGCACATAATCTGCTTACTTCCCGCATGGTGTGCACAGCCCGTGCGGGAAGTAAGCAGATCAATGCATTCCTAGGTGTGCGGAACCCCGCAATTCCGCAAATTTAATGAACATGTTGGGTTTTTTTCCGCGATGCGATTTTTTCGCTGAAAAAAATGCAACATTTGTACAAAAAATGCGGAATACCCTGAAAATAATGGGAGGCATATGTTAGCATTTTTTTCGCGTTTTTATCACTTTTTATAGTGAAAAAACGCGAAAAAAACGCGTAAAATACTGAACGTGTGCACATGGCCTTACCTGTGAAACAAGATAAAGAACATACATACACAACAAATAATCATGCATTAGGTAAATACAATAAACAGTCATCACAATGGGATGACTACTCGTTTAATTGTTTGCAAACAATTACTTAAACCTTTAACTTTGAGCTCATTGTCTAAACCACGTGGATTTAAATTTGGCCTTATGAATGCACTCATATAGTTAATTATTGCAGAGAAATAACCTGTTTCATCTATGGATACAGTGATGTATATGGCCTGTTGAACAAAACACACTGGTTAATCTCCTTTCTTTAATATCACATGATACATGGTCTCCAGTCTAAAAAGAAACACAGACACAGTTAGAACACAAATTCAAACCATACACAAAACATAACTTTATCCTGTCCATTATCCATATGCTAATTGATTCACATCTAACATGGCAGCCAAAGTCTCTCTATGTTTACCCAACCATATTGGCACATGGTGCTGGGCAGTTTAGCAACAGTGGTAGGGCAATTTGTGACCAACTCCAAAATAACCAGAATGGTAGAGATACCCATGGATCGATCATAGGGATATTAGCTCCTTCCTTTTGTTGTTCATTATGACATCTCCTGACGTTTTTCTGTCTTACTTTTGTCATTTGGGCTCCACAATGTTTCTGGTTTTGGTGCATTTGTATCAGGGTCAGTTTCTACATTACCTATCTCCTCACATGTCTCTATGAACTCTGTGTTGTAGGAGATACTTTCCTCTTCAGCCTCAACACTATCAATTTCTTGGTGCAACGAATGACTTTTTCTTTCTGGGTACATGTTAGGTGTATTACAATACCGTTTAATGTGTCCTGGTTGACCACATTTATAATAATACCTAACATATCCTTGCCTCCTGGGTCTGTATACAGCAGATACATTTCCTGACAGTTCATATTTCTTTTTAGACTCATTACACCAGTCCCTAAGTATATTCACAAAGTTTTCATAGGAGCTAGTATTCCTTAGAGTCTTTCTTGTGGTGTAATCTACATTACTATGATTTGCCATTGAACATAGGAAATTAGCATCATCCTGAGACATTTCCAGACAGTTGTAAACAGTCCTATATAGGGACAGATAATTATTACAAAAGAGCAACGGATCATCATATTGCCTGAATCTGGTCACTGCTAGGGCATTTTCACCTCTAATGTCTCGTCCACCTATGATGCGTTGTAATTCCTTCCTTCTTATCTCTGCACCATTACATCCATCACCTATTTGTTCTGTTTTTAGTTGTGCTGCAATTGGCCCTGGAAGCCAAACTTGTAATAGAGACCAAGGATTTTTATTGTTCAGATTATACTGTTGGACAACATGTTCAAATCTATTGGACGGAATGACTGGAGAAATATGTGACTCAAATTTACCAAGAAGTTGACACAGATGAAGCTTCTCAGAAATAGTGAGCAATGGAGAATTATCAATCAATGGAGATCTATATCCGGCTTCCATTCTACCCTCATTAGAAAGAGTACATACATTGACTGTCTCAGTGCTGCATTTCTTTGATGTAAGAGACTGTATACATTGCTCTTTGCTATGCAATTGACAGTTAGCTTTATCCAGTTGACTCTCCAGTGTTGCAATTAACTTCTCCATTTGACTATTTTTCAGTTCTAAAGAATAAACCTGAGCTGCATGTGAAGTGAGGCTCAGTCTACACTCCTTCAATTGTTCCTCCAACTGTCTATTTCTCACAGCTAATTCATTTACATCTGATTGCAAATCATGTATTTTACTAGTTGTATTGTCAGAAATTCCAATAACAGAATCACTAATTTTGTCTATGTCCTCCTTGACTTGTAGCCTTTGCATCAAATAATTTGCTTCTTTCAATTCAGCCAACTCTTTCATCTTCAGCAACACTGAAATTTCATTGCTTAACTTTTCCTTTTTCAAATTCTTGCTCAGCACTTTACTATTCAACTTATTATTAAAGATTTTACATTGGGCTATCAAGTCATTGTACTGGACTTCCAAAGATTTATCGACACTGACATGGTAAACAGCAGAGGCGTACTTCTTCACAAACTTTTCCACAAACTCCATTTTCAGCAACAAACTGCAAATACTTTACAAAACAAAATTACAAAGTGAAAGAACTAAAAACTAGACCTTACACTACAATCTTCCCAGGGACTTAGCTAGAGCTTTTGCCGCCCGGGGTTGTTCCCGAGTTTGGCGCCCCCCCCCCCCCCCGGCTAGTGTATAGGTAATCCAGTGATCACTGGTGACATTATACACAGGACCTCTGTATATAGTATACAGTGTATAGTGTCAGTGTATAGGTAACACACTGACTCACCAGTGACATCTCTAGGTGAAGTCCTTCATCTTTCATCTCGCACAGACCGCCATCACTTCATCCAGCCAGGACTCGTCTCTGCAGGAAATAACAGTTATCTCGAGTTCCACTTGCAGAACACATTACTTAATTTTCCCAACTTCTACATTACACCACATGAAGAAGGTGACATAGTATCACTCTACACAGTAATAGGACCGCCCCTCCATTTAAAACAGTGTACTCAAAAAATAAAATAAATACATCACTGCAGTAATAATATCCCTTAATTAGCCCCTATGGTAATAATATTCGCCATCCTAGCCCCCGTGTGTCTCATTCCTGGCGTCAGCCATATGTTCTCCCATCCTGCCCTAATGAGTATCCATCCTGCCCCATATGATCTCCCCATCCTGCCCCATCTGTCTCCATTGTATCCATCCTGCCCCATCTGTCTCTAATCCTGCCTCCAGTGTCTCCAATCATGCCCGTATCACCATTCTTCCCCGTCTCCAATCATGCCCCCATTTCTGCAATCATGCCCCTTGTGTCTCAATTCTGCCCCATCTGTTTCCAATCCTGCCCCATCTGTCTCCAGTCATGCCGCCATGTCTGTCATCCTGCCCCCTGTCTCCAATCATGCCCCGTTTCTCCATTCTGCCCCTATGTCCAGCAATCTGCCCCAGTGTCCAGCTTTCTGCCCCAGTGTCCAGCTTTCTGCATCAGTGTCCAGCATTCTGCCCCAAAGTCCAGCGTTCTGCCCCTGTGTCCAGCTTTCTGCCCGTGTCCAGCGTTCTGCCCCTGTGTGCAGCATTCTGCCCCAATGTCCAGCTTTCTGCCCCAGTGTCCAGCTTTCCGCATCAGTGTCCAGCATTCTGCCCCAATGTCCAGCTTTCCGCCCCTGTGTCCAGCTTTCTGCCTGTGTCCAGCGTTCTGCCCGTGTCCAGCTTTCTGCCCCTGTGTGCAGCATTCTGCCCCAATGTCCAGCTTTCTGCCCGTGTCCAGCGTTCTGCCCCTGTGTGCAGCATTCTGCCCCAATGTCCAGCTTTCTGCCCCTGTGTCCAGCTTTCTACAACTGTCCAGCTTTCTGCCCGTGTCCAGCTTTCTGCCCCTGTGTCCAGCTTTCTGCCCCTGTGTCCAGCTTTCTGCCCCCCCTGTGTCCAGCTTTCTGCCCCCCTGTGTCCAGCTTTCTGCCCCCCTGTGTCCAGCTTTCTGCCCTTGGCCCCCCGGATCGCCGCTCTCAATAAAAAAACAAAACAAAAACAAGTTCTGCTTACCTGCCGCGCTCCTGCTCTCTCCACGCAGCTGAAGCGTGCACTCGCCGGCGACTGACAATGACGTCAGACGCCGGCGACATGCACGCTGCGGCTGACATCAGCTGCCAGCCTCAGATTGGCTGGCGGCTGTTAACTATTGACATGCGGGCGCGGGTCCGCATGTCAATAGCGTTAAACAGCTGCAGCGCCGGCCGCCACTAAGGGCCCCGGTTCAGCCTGCGGCTGCCGGTAGGGGCCCGGTGAGCAGATGAGATGGGGCCCGATGTGGGCCCCCTCTGCCCACCGGGCCCCATACGCCAGTCACGGCTGTAATGCCCTGATGGCGGCCCTGGGTGACCCACCCCCGCATTGTGCCGCCTGGGGCGGCCCGCCCCCCCGCACCCCCCTTCCTGCGCCACTGAATCTTCCCAAAAGTCTAAACTCTTTGCTCCAATACTCCTACACTTAGAAAACACAGATCCAATTCTGATATAAATTACTGTCCTATCTACAAAAGATATTTCTCTTTTGCTAAATGCATCCAACAACAAACTGTCAATACAACACAATATACACAAGCACACAAAATAATCTACAAGGAAATTCTTTACTCACCAATATTTTCTTTTAAATCAAGATCCAGACGCCTCGATTCTTTGGTTTCCACACTTTTTCCAAATGTGAAATAAAGCAGATTAATTTCTTGCGGATTCTCTGTGGAATTTAATCACAGTCCCGTCTTGGGGTGCCAAATGTAGAATCTGCTGAGCTTTGGGGTGCCAGTTAATACTAGTTAACAAGAACTACTGGATCTTTAAAAGGGGGTTTATTACAAACAAGGTACAGTATTTACAATGACATACATAAGGGAAGTCTAACTAAGGGACAAGGGTAAATTAAAGGGAAGAGGTAATAGGAGAGGGTAGAGGAAACTGGGATGTGGGAAGGAGAAGATACATAACTGATCCTTACATATATATTAAACCAATACACATCCACACCCACATACAAGCCATGACTCCACCCTTGCTTCCGGTATCTTCTGTGGCAAATGTCCAATCGTCTTCTGGCAATGTGAACACTGTAATTGGCTGCAGTAATCATCACCTTCCTGCAGATGGCATCAGTGAATGTATAATGAGACTCCTTGCCCTAAGAAGAATCAACTACAGTTATGTGTAGTGTTGAGCGATACCTTCCGATATTTGAAAGTATCGGTATCGGATTGGATCGGCCGATATCCAAAAAATATCGGATATCGCTGATACCGATACCCGATACCAATACAAGTCAATGGGACACAAATATCGGAAGTGATCCTGGATGGTTCCCAGCATCTGAAGGAGAGGAAACTGTCCTTTAGGCCCTCGGATCCATATTAATGTAAAAAATAAAGAATAAAAATAAAAAATATGGATATACTCACCCTCGGACGAGCCCTGGCTGTCACCGCTGCAAGCGACTGCCTCCGTTCCTAAGAATGCAGAGTGAAGGACCTTCGATGACGTCGCGGCTTGTGATTGGTCGCGTGACCGCTCATGTGACCGCTCACGCGACCAATCACAAGCCGCGACTTCATCGCAGGTCCTACACTCACTGCATTCTTAGGAACGGAGGCTGCAGGTTGCACCAGACCTAACGTAAATATAAACTGTCGGCGTGGCCGAAGAGCCAGAACAAGTCAGGTCTAGAGTCCCGTAGCCATGCCCAGGAATGAAGCAAAGGTGGGTTAGGGCGGTTCCCACCGAGGAAACTAAAAAAGTCCATAGGGTAAGGCAAATGGACCAGTGTTGCTCTCAGGAACTTAATTGCCAAATTTTTATCATTTTTAAGGTTTTTGTAATTTGAATCTTATTGAAATCTTGTAATAGTTCTAATTGTTCACCTGTTAACATGTTTTTATGTTTCCTCAGTCTGGGAGTACTGAACTTCACTAGGGGGGAATGTGGCACCCCAGGAGTCCAGTTGCCACAGTGGCATTGCCTCCCTCACAGGGGGTGATGCCATGCTTGGAAGCAAGGAGGGATCCCCTTAGCAGGTAATACAATCAGCATCCAACACCTTTCCTGACTCCAGACCAGAAGGGGGAACACTAACACGGTTTTCAGAGAACCTTCACTATAAGGTCTGGAGGCGGAGTTAGTCAGTTTTAGTCAGAGAGCAGACAGTAAAGGAAGAGGCAAGCAGTGAGGAGAATCTGGGGAATAGGAGCTGCGACTGACCTCACCCCAGGACTAAGCGCCAAAGACTTGACACCAGAGTCCATGCTTGTATGGGTACTGCAGGCCCGGCAACTAAAACCGGAGCTGTGACTTGTGCCCCAGACTGCACCTTCTACCTGGGATTAAGGCCGGGGTCACACTTGCGAGAAACTCGCATGAGTCTCGCACCTCAATACCCAGCACTGCTGCCGGCACTCGGGACCAGAGTGTGTGGCTGCATGTATTTCTATGTAGTTGAACGCTCCGATCCCAGTGCCGGTGGCAGTGCCGTGTATTGAGGTGCGAGACTCGTGCAAGTTTCTCACAAGTGTGACCCAGGCCTAAAGGTAAAGAAAACTGCAACTCTTGTTGTCCTCTAGCTATTCCTGCACCATCAGTCCTGGACCTTCACTCCTGCACCCCAACGTCCACAAGTCCCTTACAAAACTGCAGCGGTAGCCCTGGGACCCCGCTCCACCTGTGGGGAGCAGAACCATCCCAGCTGCATCACCATGCCAGCTGCATCACCATCAGCCCCAGCAGTCTCCTTAAGCAGCATTGGCCATTTATAGCCGGACACCACAGGTGGCATCACGTACAATCCCTTATGAACTTCCCCTTTCTTATTTTTATTGCGCGCCCAGGGCCACAGACCGGGTCAAAGCTGCTGTGACCCCCCCTTTAAGAGCTGTGCGACCCAGTTCCGAGTACCCCACGAACCTAGCAAGTGTTGCACATGCCATACGGATGCCATACGGATGTCACACGGATACTTAGATGCGAGGAAATCGCATCATTGCGTTGCAAACGGATTACATACGGATCACCATATGGAGAACATTGCTGCGATTCTCGGGCGAGAGAATCGGACTGATTTTTCATACGTTGCGTCTGACTCCGACCTTAGTGGTAAAATTTCTTCGATATGACTTGTATTTCTTTATGAAAAAAATACAGAAATATGGTAAAAATTTTGAAAATTTTGCAATTTTCAAACTTTGAATTTTTATACCCTTAAATCAGACAGTGATGTCACACAAAATACTTTATAAATAACATTTCCCACATGTCTACTTTACATCAGCACAATTTTGGAAACATAATTTTTCTTTTTGTTAGGAAGTTATAAGGGTTAAAAGTTGACCAGTGATTTCTCATTTTTCCAACCAGATTTACAAAACCATTTTTTTAGGGACCACCTCACATTTGAAGTGAAATACCCAAAAGTGACAGCCTTTTAAAAACTGCCCCTCTCAAGGTGTGCAAAACCACATTCAAAAAGTTTATTAACCTTTCAGGTGCTTCACGAGAACTAAAGTAATGTGGAAGGAAAAAATGAACAATTTACTTATTTCACAAAAAAATTACTTTGGAACCAATTTTTTTTATTTTCACAAGGGTATCAGGAGAAAATGGACCACAAAATTTGCTGTGCAATTTTCCTGAGTACGCCGATACCCCATATGTGTGGAAAAGCCACTGTTTGGGTGACTTTTTGAACTCAAATTTGGTTGGAATCAATGGTGGCGCCATGTCGCGTTTGGGACCCCCTGATGTACCTAAGCAGTGCAAAACTCCCAATTCTATCTCCAACCCTAACCCCAACACACTCCTACCCCTAATCCCAACTCTAACCAAAATCCTAGCCACAACCCTAACCCCAACAAACCCCTAAACTTAATCCCAACCCTAACTATAGCCCTAACCACAAACCTAACCTCAACACACTGCTAACCCTAATCCCAACCCTAACCACAAACCTAACCCTACCACACCCCTAACCCTAATCCCAACCAAAACCGTAATCCCAACCATAACCACAAACCTAACCCTAGCCCTAACCAGGGCCAGACTGGCCATCAGGCATTCCTGGCAAATGCCAGAAGGGCCGGTCCTTGTAATGGGCCACTCGATGTATTGCCCCCTCCGCATTGTCAGCGGGCGTTCCAGAGTTCACTTCAGCAGCCAGCACGCCAGGAAGCATTTGCTTTCCTTGCGCACTTGATCACGCCACACTAAAAAGGAGGAAGTGGGCGGTCTGATGTCCTGATCACTAGCGCTGCAGTGAGGTAACATAGAAACAAGATGGGGACCGTGCTGTGCTGCTCCGGCCATGCCTCCCACTGGAGCTTGTGATCGGGACATCAGACCGCCCACTTCCTCCTGTCTAGTGTGGCGGCAGGGCATGAAAGTATTTACAAAGCACTGAAGAAGTCTCTGATGGCAGTGACAGAACATAGGGAGACTGTAGCAGTAAGTTTCTGTGTAATCGGGGACGGGGAGGGAGGATGGGTAGCCGCCAGCTCATGGTGCCACTGGTTGGGTGGGGGTGCAAACATTTTTCTATACACTGATTTTTTTGGCTGTGCTGGGTTCAGCCATTCAAAAAAGGGGCGTGCCGTGCTGGAGAAGAACACTGGCCAATGAGCATCAGATTGATAGAAGAGCTGATTGGCCAGTGCTCTTGTCCTCCTGCACTGTGCACCTCTGAGGGAAAGAGCCTAACCAAGCTGGAAGGTCATCCATATCTACCTGTGTGTGCTCCGAGGGACAGATAGAGAAGCATCTCAATTCCGCACGGACACATCTTCTCCTGCTCTGGTCCACAGACCCAACAGAGAAGGAGAATGTTAAGGAGGTGCTGGGAAAGTGCTTGCTGTGAGCAGAAGGAGCTGCACATGTATATCAGCCTCCCCTGCAGCACAGAGGAGTATGTGTGTTGTGTGTGAAGTATCTGTAGTGTTTGTGTGTGTGTGTGTGTGTGTGTGTGTGTGTGAAGTATCTGTAGTGTGTGTTACTTGTGTGTGAAGTATCTGTAGTGTGTGTGAAGTATCTGTAGTGTGTGTTACTTGTGTGTGAAGTATGTTATCTGTAGTGTGTGTTACTTGTGTGTGAAGTATCTGTAGTGTGTGTGTGTGTGTGTGTGTGTGTGTGTGAAGTATCTGTAGTGTGTGTTACTTGTGTGTGTGAAGTATCTATAGTGTTTATGTGTGTTACTTGTGTGTGAAGTATCTAATGTGTGTGTTACTTGTGTGTAAGGTATCTGTAATGTGTGTATGTGTGTGTGTGTGTCTGTGTGGTATCTGTAGTTTGTGAGGTATCTGGTGTGTGTATGTGTACACACTTGTCCAGCATGCATAAGAGGCATAATGAGTCCAGCTCCTCTCACTCCAGCACATCTCCTCATCAAGCATGCTGTTGCAAAGAGCTGGTACCTCTGCTACCAGCGGTGTCTGAGTCTGATGTTGTCATCAAATGATCGACAACGGCCCTCTTGATGAATTCAATTGTGAAACCCCTTGGTGACTGCAACAGTAGCAAAGGAAATTTGTCCTTGTACCGTGGGTCGAGAAAGGTGGCCAACTAGTATAGGTTGCTGTTGAAAATGTGGATCACACGAGGGTCTTGGGCCCCTGACGAAGGATTCTATATTCGAAACGCGCGTCGGGGTGCGCTTTGGTTGGATTTAGTGTCGCTATTTAAGGTACAGGTACTCTCCCAATCATCTCCCCTTATCACTTTCTTGTTTACATATTGCTACTTTTGCACAGTGTTACTTCCTGGTTATTTACCACATTGTTTGTTTGCGCATTGCACTTTTTTATATGGTGGTTGGCCATATGGTCAGATTATATTGTATCATGGGTTACTTTATTTAAAAACCCCATAGACATTTTTGTGTTATACGCTCACTTTTGATATATATTTTTATACTTTTTTAGCACTAGTGTTCACATTATATTATTTTATTTTATTCTTTTCCATTTTAATGAGAGTCCTGATATTAATCTCATTTTTTGGCATACTTTATATCTACTTATATAGTTTTTATCTATATTTTTGTGATTTTATCTCTGTGATTGTATTTTTATATCCTTCCAAAATATGCACATATATATATATATATGTTATGACCATTACAAAATAAAGGAATATTATAATTATATGTATACCCTTGCCATGTCTCTTTCTTGGAGTTAAGCTGCATAGTTGGCCAGACCTCTCCTTATATGCCTTGGAGGTGCTGGCCTGCCCTGCTGTTAGTGTGGTGTCAGAGCGTGTTTTCAGTGTCGCTGGGGCAATCATCACAGATACACGCACACGGCTGACTACACAGAATGCAGACAGGCTGACTCTGATCAAATTTAACAAAGACTGGATTTTGCCACAGTTTTTAAGCCCTCAAGAAGACATCATCCCAACCTAAAGTCACCCAAAACGTTCTTTTATGCTACTGGTGATCACGTCCATACCTTCCCATACAAACCCCTTTCCTCCTTCTAATTATATGTGTATCCTACTCCTGACACATGTACATTATGGTCAACAAGCTAGAAACAATATTCCATTCATTAATATTTCCCATCGGAGGCAATTGTGATGACACCTCCTTCCTGCATCAACCATGGTATCATGCCCCTTGGGCTAATTTTTGGAAATACTATGTCTATGCCTGCACATTGGGCACTGGAACTACCGTGCTAGTAGTCTAGTTTCATAATTGTCTGGCTTTTTAGGCCTCCTTCCCGTGTCAACCATGATACAGGCCCTTGGGCTCATTTTTGGAAATACTATGTCTATGCCTGCACATTGGGCACTGGAACTACCATGCTAGTAGTCTAGTTTCATAATTGTCTGGCTCTTGAGGCCTTCTTCCTGTGTCAACCTTGATACAACCCCTAGGGCTATTTTTTTTGAAGACACTATGCCTACACATTGTGCAGTGGCAGTGGAACAACAAGGACAATAGTCCAACCTTTAGAATTGTGGACCCCTTGTGATGATGATGGGTGGCTTCTTCCTGCGCTAACCAACACACAGCTTTTTACTGCCTGCTTTTAAATAATCATGCACCCATTTCAGCCTTTTCCTCAGGCCCCCAGACCGCTTTGTAGGGTCTAGCATAAAATTACTTGCATTTCCCATTGACTTGCATTGGACTCACTTCTCGTTACGAGTATAGTGAGTCCGAATATTTCACTACTCGCTCATCCCTAGACATAATGTCTCATGATACCTGGGAGATCCAGTGCTGACACCCCTGGAACGGTACCAGCACCGAAGGTGATTACAGGTGATATTATACTGGGGAAACAGAGATTCAGAAGGGCATGAAGATAGCAATTGGATATGTTTAAAACTTAACCTTTATTAGGTCTTGTAAAATTCAATATCAACTACAAAGAAAAGGGGAAGGGGGGAGTGGAAGTGAGGGAAACCCCTAGTGCAAATGTGTGCCCTCTTATAAACACAGAATGGGGAAGACAAAAAGAAAGAAAGTTAAAAACTGAGATTCAGAATAGGTTGTCTTCTAGTGAACAATCTAATGTGGAAACAATGCATTTGTACTGATCAGTGCTGTATTTTTTAGCATATTCTGCAGTGTGATAATAGTCTGCAGGCCATCTGTATTGAACTGATGTCTATTTCCCCTATGGCCACTGCAGCTTACATATGTAAAGTGGTTTAACACATATGATTGGTGTAACAAATAAAGCAAAAAAGTCGGCACAACCTGTCAGTGCTCTACGATTTGATACTACAACACTAGTATGTGGGCTGGTGAATTTTTATTTGTGCCAGGGCTGCTTTTTGGTCCCAACTCACTTTATTTAGCTCAACTCACTTTAGCTCAACTCTAACCCTAATGGAAATAAATATATATATTTTTATTTCATTATTTTCACCTAACTAAGGGGGTGATAAAAGGTTTAATTTACTATTTTTTTTATTTTGATCACTGTGATAGGGTCTATCACAGTGATCAAAATGAACCAATAAGAAAAATGTCCTATTGTTGCCTGGTGCCAGCCTTCAGATCTCAGCGGGCGCACTGCGCATGCCTCCTCCATTTTCTCCCAGAAGATGCCTGCGACCTGGGGAACTTCATGGGGGGATGCAGGGACAACGGAGATACCGGGGGGGGGGGGGGGGGGGGATCGGAGCACCCTATTTCTCTCTAAATTAAATGGAAAATCTGAGTTTTTTTGGCGGTCACCGTTATACCTTTAATAACGGCGATCGCAACACCGAGGTCGGTAAAACCGACCCGAATCTTGTTCTCTGGGGGTCTCAGCTGCCCCGGTAGCTGAGACCCTGGAGAAATTCCAACTCTGGGGGGCGCTATAGACTTATTCCTCAGCGCCATTAAAAAGCAGTGCTGTTGTTTAAGTACCCTTAACTGCAACCATTAAAAGGTGTATTGACGGTCTTTAAGAGGTTAACTAGAACCTGTCAGCAGCATTTTACTAAGTAAAGTATGGACAGGGCCATATTGGCATTGTTATACTGATTAAAATTTTACCTTAGGTGAAGAAATCCGTTTTGTATATTTTTTTAAGTTCTTTAAGTTTCCTTGTATTCACATATTTGTGCATCAAGGCAGGCCTGTGAGTAAAATCTTCAATTTTGTCGAACCCCTTTGCTGTGTCTGGGTGCCTTTTCTTATTTGTTCCGGTGCCATCTTGGCCACGGGTGGTGCTTGCACAGACTGGGCACTTGGAAGTCTTCAGGAAAATAGTGCAGGCGACTCTGCATGCATAGGTTACTTAGTGCAACCGGTGCCATTTTACTGAAGCCCACCATTAGTCTTAGGCTGGTTTCGCATTTTTGGTTGTGTCCGCAGCATTTCGGACGCATACATCCGCATGTGTCTTGATTTCATATCTTTAACATTGTAGATGCAGGTGCATGCGTTTGCATGCGTTAGGCCGTGTTTGCTTACGCATGCGTATTTTGGCAGCCTCAAGTGTGGAAAATGTAAGTATACAAGCTATATGTCTACCTGTCTGTTTTCCTTCTTGCGGTCTGTAATCATTTCTGTGTCTCTAGCAGCATTCCTCATCATATCCTCTAGTGCAGAGCAGACTCAGAGTGGACAGGAGACTGAAGTGAGTACATTTGCTGCTTATTGGTAAGTATTCACTGTCACTATTATACACATGTGGCAAAATATGTATTTTTTTTTTTTTACAGAACCCTTCCAGCGCAGATGAGCAGGAGCAGCAGACTCTGGCCCAAGCTCCGATGGCAAGGCAGCGTGTAAGTATTCTTGACCGTTTTTATTTATTTTTGACAGTTGTTGGTACTCTTGCCTTTTTAAATTTATTTTTAACTGTTTTTGGGACACTTGACTTTTTTGACTGTTTTTGTTTTAAGGACAGAGACCCACTGCCGTATTCCTCTTTCGATAATCTAATCGCATCACACTGCATGGACTGGCCGGCACCTCTCCTGACCCTAGCATGACAGCATGATGGATTACTATGCAGCTGTCAAGCTCAGGTCAGGAGAGCCGACAGCCAGTACAAGTTTCACAATGCGATTCTTGCACGAGAAACACGGCAGTGTGTCTCTGCCCTAGTATTTTATCTTTCTAACATTTTTTTCTTTCATTTCTAGGTCCCACAAAGGGAGGACTTTATTGATAACAACCTCTTCATCACCCTGGTGCAGGAGCAAGTAGCGTTGTGGGACACCCGGGAGCAGCAGCACTCAGACGCTGTGGTGATTCGGCGGCTGTGGAATGAGGTGGCCCAAGCGCTGATGGATGACTGGGACAACGCCACGTCACGTGTCAGAAAGGCTTTTCGTAAGTATTGCAATGTGGTCTGATGCGGGAGTGAACCTTAAGGCCGGGATCACACAACCGTGTGTGATGCGATAAACTCCTGTTTGTCGCATCATACACAGTTGTGGGATCCCTGCCTAAAGTGAATTGTTTAACAATTTATTTTTTTTCCCTATTCACAGTGATCAAAGTCAAAACCCGTTTGATGAAGGATCGCTTCAACAAGGACCTGAGACAGGAGATCCAAGTTCGTAGTGGTGCTGCAGCAAGGATCGGAAAATACAGTACAAATACCACTGGGTGCTGGATTTCCTGAGGCCTGTCCTTGCTCAGAGAACATAAGTATTTTTGTTTTGTATTCCATTGTGTTGTATTCCCTAATCTGAATTTTTCTATTCCACAGGAGTTGGCGCTTTTACAATTGTTATTTTTTGGTAGTAATGTTTTTCTTTTCTTTTCACATAACCTGTAGCAGCACCCTCGAAACTGGATCGTCCTCTGGAGCACTCCCTCATCGAACTGTAACAGACCAATCCCAGCCATCCACCAGCGAAGTAGCAAGTGGGTCGGCATCAGTGGCGTAACTACAAAGTTATGGGCCCCGGTGCGAACTTCCAAATGGGGCCCCCCCCCTACCCCCCCCCCACCTTCCCCCGCCCCCACAACCCCCCCACCTTCCCCTGCCCCGCTTCCCCTAGATACGCCTCGGACTGTTGCAGGAATCTCCTGCACTGCAACATGGTGTTGGGTGCCAGCACAGCCCGCACAGTGGTATATCCAGCACAGCCCGCACAGTGGTATATCCAGCACAGCCCGCACAGTGGTATATCCAGCACAGACCGCACAGTGGTATATCCAGCACAGACCGCACAGTGGTATATCCAGCACAGCCCTCACAGTGGTATATCCAGCACAGCCCGCACAGGGGTATATACAGCACAGCCCGCACAGGGGTATATACAGCACAGCCAGCACAGGGGGTATATAGAGCACAGCCCTCACAGTGGTATATCCAGCACAGACCGCACAGTGGTATATCCAGCACAGCCCGCACAGTGGTATATCCAGCACAGCCCGCACAGTGGTATATCCAGCACAGCCCTCACAGTGGTATATCCAGCACAGACCGCACAGTGGTATATCCAGCACAGACCGCACAGTGGTATATCCAGCACAGACCGCACAGTGGTATATCCAGCACAGCCCTCACAGTGGTATATCCAGCACAGCCCGCACAGGGGTATATACAGCACAGCCCGCACAGGGGTATATACAGCACAGCCCGCACAGGGGTATATACAGCACAGCCCGCACAGGGGTATATACAGCACAGCCAGCACAGGGGGTATATAGAGCACAGCCCTCACAGTGGTATATACAGCAGAGCCCGCACAGGGATATATAGAGCACAGCCCGCACAGTGGTATATCCAGCAGAGCCCGCACAGTGGTATATACAGCACAGCCCGCACAGTGGTATATACAGCACAGCCCGCACAGTGTTATATACAGCAGAGCCCGCACAGTGGTATATAGAGCACAGCCCGCACAGTGTTATATACAGCAGAGCCCGCACAGGGGTATATAGAGCACAGCCCGCACAGTGGTATATACAGCACAGCCCGCACAGTGTTATATACAGCAGAGCCCGCACAGTGGTATATCCAGCACAGCCCGCACAGTGTTATATACTGCAGAGCCCGCACAGTGGTATATACAGCAGAGCCCGCACAGGGGTATATACAGCACAGCCCGCACAGTGGTATATACAGCAGAGCCCGCACAGGGATATATACAGCAGAGCCCGCACAGGGATATATACAGCACAGCCCCCACAGGGGTATATACAGCAGAGCCCGCACAGGGATATATAGAGCACAGCCCACATCTCATCCCCCCCCCCCCCGATAATGGCCCCACAGTCCGGTTAAAAAGAAAAAAAAAAAAAACTCTCCTCACCTTTCCTTTTGCCCGCGCTGCTCCTGGCGGCTGCAGTCTGCCCAGGACACTGCAGGTGCGCGATGATATGACGTCATCGCGCACCCGCAGTGTACTGTCAGAGGCAGAGCGGGGAATGATGGGAGAGGAAGCGTCAGGTGACGCTCTCTCCTCCCATCATTGCATTGAACTATACCGGTGTCATAGACGCCGGTATAGTTAAATGCGGCGGCGGCGGCGGCACTGGGGGGGGTTCCGGGGGAGGAACAGTGCAGCGGCCCACTACTGGCATCGGCTCTTCTGGCATTTGCCAGAAGTGCCCGATGGCCAGCCTGGCCCTGCTCAGACCTGCCGGCCCGGGGCCCCTGACCTGCGGGGCCCGGTCGCAATGGCGACCGCTGCGACCGCGGTAGTTACGCCCCTGGTCGGCATCACAGGCTGGAGAACAGGCAGCTGGTCCTTCAGGTGTTCCCCTGTTCCAGTCCTCTGCCTCTTTTTTGGGGGGCTCTTCCCGCCAGTGGCAGTAGGCCTCAGACAGGTCACTCATGCTCGAGTTTATTCACTTGAGCTCATTCTTCCAGAATGGCTTAAAGGGACTCTGTCACCTGAATTTGGAGGGAACAATTTTCAGCCATAGAGGCGGGGTTTTCGGCTGTTTGATTCACCCTTTCCTTACCCGCTGTCTGCATGCTGGCTGCAATATTGGATTGAAGTTCATTCTCTGTCCTCCGTAGTACATGCCTGCACAAGCCAATCTTGCCTTGCGCAGGCGTGTACTATGGAGGACAGAGAATGAACTTCAATCCAATATTGCAGCCAGCATGCAGCCAGCGGGTAAGGAAAGGGTGAATCAAACAGCCGAAAACCCGCCTCTATGGCTGAAAATTGTTCCCTCCAAATTCAGGTGACAGAGTCCCTTTAAAGGTGCTGGGAGATAGACTGGAAAGTGGTCTGACCCATATTAACACACTTTTCCAGGATGTCAGCCAGCGCCTTAACCATCTGGAAGCCGAACTCCAGAGTCCAGCACACCATTTTTTTTTAACAAGATAGAGCAGGGCATGTCGGAACATCTTACGCCTGAACTCCAGCTCAACATGATGCAGGCTTGCAACGCTACATACATTCAGGATATGCAGCAGACTCGGTGGTATTTCCACCTGTGCCACCAATTACACACTTAACCTCTATACCGAGTTCTGCTGCATATCACTGTCCGGCCACCACCATGCCCAGTCCTGCTGCACACCACTACACCGCCACCACAATTGCCGGGTGCTGCTGAAATCCACTCCACCACCATGCTGAGTCCTGCTCCTGCACGGCCGTCCACCTCCACCACCATGCCAGTTCCAGATCCTGCACGGCCATCCACTTCCACCACCAGGCCAGGTATAGATCCAGCACGGCTGTCCACGGCCACCACCAGGCCGGGTCCAGATCCTGCACGGCTATCCACCGCCACCACCAGGCCGGTTCAACATTCTGCACGCCCTGCTGACCACACCAATCCCACCCTCCCAAGGAGAAACAAAAAAAGGAGGATATCACAGAAAAGTGGACACAAATTAAAACGAACTAAAGCCAGCAGAAGTGTTGTCCTACCTCCACCCTCACCTCCCAATGTGTCTGTGTTGTCCAGTTTTTCTCTCCCTTCCAATGTGTCTCTCCCATCCCATGTTTCCACTCCTAATGTGTCTACTTCCATCCTTGACCTCACAGACCCCACAAGTTTACACTGTGTGCAGAATTATTAGGCAAGTTGTATTTTTGAGGATTATTTTTATTATTGATCAACAACTATGTTCTCAATCAACCCAAAAGACTCATAAATATCAAAGCTTAATATTTTTGGAAGTTGGAGTGTTTTTTTTTTTAGATTTGGTTATCTTAGGAGGATATCTGTTTGTGCATGTAACTATTAGGCTGGCGTCACACTTGCGAGTTTTACGGACGTATGAGAGGCGCAGAAAATACGCATTGCACACGGTACAATGATTCTCTATGGCCCAGCTTCTATCTGGCGTATTTTACGCATCAGTATTTTACGTTCTTGTACGGCCGTAGACAATCTCAGCATGCTGCGTTTGTCAGCATATTGCGCAAAAAATACACCAATGAAAGTCTATGGGGGTGAGAAAAATACGGAATGCACACGGACCATGCGTGTGACTTGCGAGAAATACGCAGCGGTGTTCTATAGAAAAGCCGGTAATTCAGTGCGGTGTACAGTAAAATCACACTGACATGTTAGAATAGAATATATAGAATAAATGTCTACACATAGTATAGGTATATATATGTCATTGAGAGACACACACACACACACATAAAAAATATATATATATATATATATATATATATATATATATATATATATATATATATATATATATATATATATATATATATGTTTAATACAGCGCAAGATAGCTTAAAAGCAGGTAATTCAATTGCCGGCTTTTGCTATCTCCTTCCCAAACCCGACAGGATATAAGAATTGGATTACATACAGTAAACCATCTCATATCCCTTCTTTTTTTACATATTCCTCTTTACTAATGTTAGAAGTGTATGTGCGTTTAATTTGGGGGCTCTAGCTGTTTAAATAAAGGGATAAATCACGGAAAAAGTTGGTGTGGGCTCACGCGCAATTTTCTCCGCCAGAGTGGTAAAGCCAGTGACAGAGGGCAGATATTAATAGCCTAGAGAGGGACCATGGTTATTGCCCCCCCCCCCCCTGGCCAAAAACATCTGCCCCACACACTAACATTAGTAGTGAGGAGTATGCAAAAAAAAGGGATATGAAATGGTTTACTGTATGTAAACCATCTCTCATATCATGTCGGGTTTGGGAAGGAGATAGCAAAAGCCGGCAATTGAATTACCGGCTTTTCTGCTATCTAGCGCGATATGAAATATAAATATATATATATATATATATATATATATATATATATAATGTGTCTCACGGATCACTATTTTGGGAACATTTCTGTGTACTACGGCCGTAAAAAACGGACCGTATTTTCATACGCCTAGTGTGACGCCGGCCTTACTGTGCAGAATTATTAGGCAACTTAATAAAAACCAAATATATTCCCATCTGACTTGTTTATTTTCACCAGGTAAACCAATATCACTGCACAAAATTTAGAAATAAACATTTTTGACATGCAAAAACAAAACAAAACAAAAAAATTAGTGGCCAATATAGTCAGCTTTCTTTATGATGACACTCAATTATTATTATTATACATTTTTATAGCGACATTTATTCCATGGCGCTTTACATGTGAAATACGGGGCAAATATAGACAAATACATTAAACATGAGCAAAAAAACAAGGCACACGGGTACATAAGGAGGGAGGACCCTGCCCGCGAGGGCTCACAGTCTGCAGGGGATGGGTGATGATACACTAGGAGAGGGTAGAGCTGGTTGTGCGGCGGTTCAGTAGGTTCAGGATCACTGCAGGCTATAGGCTTGTTGGAAGAGGTGAGTCTTCAGGTTCTTTTTGAAGGTTTCTATGGTAGGCGAGAGTCTGATGTGTTGGGGTAGAGAGTTCCAGAGTATGGGGGAAGCACAGGAGAAGTCTTGGATGCGGTTGTGGGAAGAAGAGATGAGAGGGGAGTAGAGAAGGAGGTCTTGAGAGGATCAGAGGTTGCGTGTTGGTAGGTACCAGGAGATCATGTCACAGATGTATGGAGGAGATAGGTTGTGGATGGCTTTGTAGGTCATTGTGAGGGTTTTGAACTGGAGTCTCTGGGTGTTAGGAAGCCATTGAAGGACTTGGCATAGGGGAGAGGCTGGAGAATAGAAGGGAGACAGGAAGATTAGTCAAGCAGCAGAGTGTAGGATGGATTGGAGTGGTGCCAGAGTGCTAGAGGGGAGTCCAGAGAGTAGGAGGTTGCAGTAGTCGAGGCGGGAGATGATAAGGGCATGCACTAGTGTTTTTGCGGTGTCGCGGTCAAGGAATGCGCGGATCTGGGAAATGTTTTTGAGTTTGCGGCGGCAAGAGTAGGCAAGGGCTTGGATATGTGGCTTGAAAGAGAGGGCAGAGTCGAGGATTACCCTGAGGCACCGGGCATGTGGGACTGGGGAAAGTGAGCAGCCATTGACATTGATGGATAGGTCTGGTGGAGGGGTAGAGTGAGATGGGGGAAAGATGAGGAATTCTGTTTTGTCCATGTTCAGTTGTAGAAAGCGAGTAGAAAAGAAGGCTGAAATAGCAGACAGACAGTGCGGGATTTTGGTAAGTAAGGAGGTGAGGTCAGGTCTGGATAGGTAGATCTGCGTGTCGTCGGCATAGAGATGGTACTGCATACCGTGGGATTCTATGAGCTGTCCCAGACCGAAGGTGCAGATGGAGATGAGTAGGGGTCCTAGAACAGAGCCTTGAGGAACACCGACTGACAAGGGGCGAGGTGAGGAGGTGGTGTGGGGGAGGGAGACACTGAATGTCCGGTCTGTCAGATATGACGAGATCCAGGAAAGAGCCAAGTCTGTGATGCCAAGAGATGAGAGGATTTGTAGCAGAAGGGAGTGGTCCACAGTGTCAAAGGCAGAAGACAGGTCCAGGAGAAGGAGGACAGAGTTGTGTCGCTTGCTCCTGGCAGTTAGTAGGTCATTGGTGACTTTAGTTAGGGCAGTGAGAGGTTGAAGAGGTGCGTTAGGGTTGGGATGAAGACCGTGGAAAGGTTAGGGATGAGGTGGGATGGGAGCGGGTCAAGCGTGCTGGTGGTGAGGTGTGATCTTGACAGGAGGGTGGAGAGCTGATCTTCTGTCATGGTGGAGAAGCTGGTTTTGGAGGAGCAGGGGTGAGCAGCTAAGAAGGGCAGTGGGCGCTGTGGGCCAAAGATTTCTCTGATCGTATCGATCTTCTGTTTAAAGAAAGAGGAGAAGTCTTCAGCAGAAGTGAGAGGGGAGGGAGGGGGTGCAGGGGGATGGAGTAGAAAATTGAAAGTGTTGAAAAGCTGTTTAGGGTTGTGAGACAGGGAGGATATGAGAGATGAGAAGTAAGTTTGTTTTGCGGCAGTGAGCGCGGACTTGAAGCTGGCGAGAGACTGCTTGTAGCAGCCTTTCATCCATAGATTCTGTCAGTTGCTTGATCTGTTTACGATCAACATTGCGTGCAGCAGCCACCACAGCCTCCCAGACACTGTTCCGAGAGGTGGACTGTTTTCCCTTCCTGTAGATCTCACATTTTATGAGGGACCACAGGTTCTCTATGGGGTTCAGATCAGGTGAACAAGGGGGCCATGTCATTATTCTTTCTTCTTTGAGACCTTTTCTGGCCAACCACGCTGTGGAGTAGTTGGAGGCATGCGATGGAGCATTGTCCTGCATGAAAATCATGTTTTTCTTGAACGATACAAACTTCTCCCTGTACCACTGCTTGAAGAAGTTGTCTTCCAGAAACTGGCAGCAGGTCTGGGAGTTGAGCTTCACTCCATCCTCAACCCAAAAAGGTCCCACAAGTTCACCTTTGATGATACCAGCCCATACTAGTACCCCACCTCCACCTTGCTGGCATCTGAGTTGGAGTGAAGCTCTCTGCCCTTTACTGATCCAGCCTCTGGCCCATGAAGAGTCACTCTCATTTCATCAGTCCATAAACCCTTTGAAAAGTCAGTCTTAAGATATTTCTTGGCCCAGTCTTGATGTTTTATCTTATGCTTCTTATTCAAAGGTGGGTTTTTTTTCAGTCTTGCTTACCTTGGCCATGTCCCTGAGTATCGCACACCTTGTGCTTTTTGATACTCCAGTAACATTGCAGCTCTGAAATATGGCAAAACTGGTGGCAAATGGCATCTTGGCAGCTTCACGCTTGATTTCCCTCAATTCATGGGCAGTTATTTTGCACCATTTTTGCCCAACACGCTTCTTGCGACCCTGTTGGTTATTTGCTATGAATCGCTTGATTGTTCGGTGATCACTAGTGTTGAGCGATACCTTCCGATATCGGAAAGTATTGGTATCGGAAAGTATCGGCCGATACCGTCAAAGTATCGGATCTAATCCGATACCGATACCCGATCCCAATGCAAGTCAATGGGACGAAAATATCGGAATTAAAATAAACCCTTTCTTTCCTTGTAGGTTAATTCTACATGAAGGAAAACAACTAAGAATAATGTAGGATGTATTGGGGGAGGTGGCGGAGACATTAAAGGCACAGAGGTTTAGCCCAATCAAATAGAATAGCATGATTTTTATTTTTTTTTATGACGTTCGGCGTTAGAAAGATTTTGACTATGTTATTTTTTTTTAAATTTTGTCAGATATTGATGTTTCACTACTTCCACGCCCTTCACCTTCTTTTTTACTTCTCCCACACTTTCTTCTTCATTATCCTCATCATCAGCTTCTTTGACATCAACTTCTTCACCTTATTCATCTTCTTCTTCATCTTCTATCTATTATTTTTTTTCTTACATTGTTCATATTCTTTTTATTTAACTATTATCTTCTTCGTATTCAACTTCTTCATCATATTCTTATTTGTGACAGGCATTCCCGTAGTTGTTATCTATAAAAGTTTGAAGATTACACCTTCCGTTCTGCCTGTCACAAAAGAGTTACATTTGTCCGCGTTCAGTTTGGCCTGCAGCATCAGGCTTTATCCAGGGGCACCACGAGGAGGAACGGACTCACCCCCATACACTGCTTAGTCTTCTTCTGATTATAATTTAGATAATATCTTTTGCTCTGATATTTAGTGTTATGCTTAATGTTCTTCTGCTCTTTGATCTGCAGCCTCTTGTTCTTCTGCTTCTCGGTCTCCCATGTCGTCGTCGTCTCCAGGGTCGTCGTCTCCAGGGTCGTCATCTCCGGGGTCGTCGTCATCGGGGTGGTCTTCAGGGTCATCGCCTCCAGGGTCGTCGTCATCTCAGTGGTTGTCGTCTCTGGTGCCGTCGTCATCTTAGGGGTGGTCTTCCGGGTCATCGTCTTTAGGGTCTTGAACTTGGAAATGTAGCAGAAGGTACAAGAAGGCTGAGAAAATGCCGAGAAACAGCTGATGGAACTGGAACTCGGATGGCTACCCGAAGGTCCAAGAGCCAATGGAACTACTGAGGACCAGCTGACGTTACTGGAACCCGGTTACTAAGCAGGAGGTACCCGTGCCTGAATGCACTACCAAGGACCACCTGACGTTGGTGGAACTCGGATACCCAGAGGGAGGCACCTAAGCCAAAGGCTCTGCCCGGAACCAGCTGACGGTACTGGAACCAGGATGGGGAGCAGAAGGTACAAGAGCAAAAGACACTGCCGAGAACCAGCTGACGGTACTGGAACCCGGATGGGTAGCCGAAGGTCCAAGAGCCAATGGAACTACTGAGGACCAGCTGACGTTACTGGAACCCAGTTACTAAGCAGGAGGTACCCGTGCCTGAAAGCACTACCAAGGACCACCTGACGTTGGTGGAACTCGGATACCCAGAGGGAGGCACCTAAGCCAAAGGCTCTGCCCGGAACCAGCTGACGGTACTGGAACCAGGATGGGGAGCAGAAGGTACAAGAGCAAAAGACACTGCCGAGAACCAGCTGACGGTACTGGAACCCGGATGGGTAGCCGAAGGTCCAAAAGCCAATGGAACTACCGAGGACCAGCTGACGTTACTGGAACCCGGGTACTAAGCAGGAGGTACCCGTGCCTGAAAGCACTACCAAGGACCACCTGACGTTGGTGGAACTCGGATACCCAGAAGGAGGCACCTAAGCCAAAGGCTCTGCCCGGAACCAGGTGACGGTGCTGGAACCAGGATGGGGACCTATTCAAGCTTGTCTTCCTAGAGCCCCAACTAACGGTGTTGGAGCAAAGGGTCAGCAGGGGGAGCAGAGTGTAGGCCGAAGCCTTCACTGGAGGCATTTGTAGGTCTGTTGTGTCTGCGTGGCGTTTGCAGGACACGTTGCCGGCTACACAGCAGGGGAACAGCTGGCGGTGCTGAACCCCACTGACACATTGGCTGGTGTTTTTCTCTGTGCAGCTAGCAGTACCGGGCACCAACTGGCGGTGTTAGAGCCCAGGGTCAGCAGGAGGAGGAGAGGGAGCAGAGTGTAGGCCGAAGCCTGCACTGGCGGCAGCTTTGTGTCTGCGTGGCTGTTGCAGGACACGTTGCCGGCTACACAGCAGGGGAACAGCTGGCGGTGCTGAACCCCACTGACACATTGGCGAGGTGTTTTTCTCTGTGCAGCCAGCACTTCGGGGCACCAACTGGCGGTGTTAGAGCCAAGGCTCTGCAGGGGGAGCAGAGTGTAGGCCGAAGCCTAATTGAACCAATTTTAAAGGTAACCTTTAACCCCCCCTCAGGTGTTACAAACTAGAAGAGCCACGCCTTATGCAGCAGTAGTGCTGCACAAGTCAAAGGTTGCTCTTTTAATTTTGTTCCTTGCACAAGCTGAATGAAACACGTACAACATTTTGGCCCTTATACAGTCAATCTGTCTTGGAGGCGGGAGTTCCCTTCGTAATGAGACGCAGCACAGCTGGCAAAAATACCACCTTGGTGCTTGGCGCGGCCTCCAGAGCATCGCATTTTGATGTACAGGAGTCTGCGTTGTTGCGTTATCCCTTGGCCATGCGCTGCCCGTCTTCTGACATCATTTCATGTCGGCTGGTGCGGTTCGCGATGCCCATGAATCCCAGCCCCGCAGTGTCTTTACAGTGTTTCACACTGCGGGGCTGGGATTCATGGCCTGGCGCAGTACATAGGTTCGCCTCTCGCTCGTGTCCTTACACCTGCTACAGACTGTGCGGCATCAGCTGATCCCTTATCGCATGCCACGGCCATGAAGCCGCACAGTCTGAAGAAGGCGGAAGGAGCTGAGTGACAGCCTGGCGAAGATATGCACTGCTCATGCCCATCAATCACACCCTCGCAGTCAAAATAAATAAGACACCGAGGGGCGTTGTGTCGGGCAGGGCGGCCGCAGAGGCGCAGCCAGCCAAACAATGATGTCAGAAGAAGGGCTGTGCTACCAAGGGGGTCGTTGCGTGTCATTACAAAGGAAAGTCACACCTCAGGGACGTTTTAATGGTCTCAGGGGACACATTGTAGACGTGTTCTGTTCCACGAGTGCAAGGAGAATAAGTTTATGAGCCACCTTGCACACATGCAGCATTACTGCTGTACAAGGTGGCTGTAAAACCTGGGGGTGGGGCGACAGGATCCCTTCAATTTCAGTTCTTGTGTCTGCGTGGCTTTTGCAGGACACGATGCCGGCTACACAGCAGGGGAACAGCTGGCGGTGCTGAACCCCACTGACACATTGGCTGGTGTTTTTCTCTGTGCAGCTAGCAGTACCGGGCACCAACTGGCGGTGTTAGAGCCCAGGGTCAGCAGGAGGAGGAGAGGGAGCAGAGTGTAGGCCGAAGCCTGCACTGGCGGCAGCTTTGTGTCTGCGTGGCTGTTGCAGGACACGTTGCCGGCTACACAGCAGGGGAACAGCTGGCGGTGCTGAACCCCACTGACACATTGGCGAGGTGTTTTTCTCTGTGCAGCCAGCACTTCGGGGCACCAACTGGCGGTGTTAGAGCCCAGGCTCTGCAGGGGGAGCAGAGTGTAGGCCGAAGCCTAATTGAACCAATTTTAAAGGTAACCTTTAACCCCCCCTCAGGTGTTACAAACTAGAAGAGCCACGCCTTATGCAGCAGTAGTGCTGCACAAGTCAAAGGTTGCTGTTGTGAATTTGCTTTTTGCTCCCTCTGGTGGTTACTAGTTTTTTGGACTCTGGTTTTTCTGTCATTCCTTTTATCCGCACCTGGGTCGTTAGTTAGGGGTGTTGCTATATAAGCTCCCTGGACCTTCAGTTCAATGCCTGGCAACGTAGTTATCAGAGCTAGTCTGCTGTGCTCTTGTCTACTGATCCTGGTTCCAGTTATATCAGCTAAGTCTGCTTTTTGCTTTTTGCTATTTGTTTTGATTTTGTATTTTTGTCCAGCTTGTTCCAAATCTATATCCTGACCTTTGCTGGAAGCTCTAGGGGGCTGGTGTTCTCCCCCCGGACCGTTAGACGGTTCGGGGGTTCTTGAATTTCCAGAGTGGATTTTGATAGGGTTTTTGTTGACCATATAAGTTACCTTTTCTTATTTCTGCTATCAGTAAGCGGGCCTCTCTGTGCTGAACCTGGTTCATTTCTGTGTTTGTCATTTCCTCTTACCTCACCGTTATTATTTGTGGGGGGCTTCTATCCAGCTTTGGGGTCCCCTTCTCTGGAGGCAAGAAAGGTCTTTTGTTTTCCTCTACTAGGGGTAGCTAGATTCTCCGGCTGGAGCGTGTCATCTAGAATCAACGTAGGAATGATCCCCGGCTACTTCTAGTGTTGGCGTTAGGAGTAGATATATGGTCAATCCAGTTACCACTGCCCTATGAGCTGGATTTTTGTACTCTGCAGACTTCCACGTTCCTCTGAGACCCTCGCCATTGGGGTCATAACAGTTTGCCAGGCCAGTATTAAATGTTTAATGCATTGCAGAAGAGGGATTATAAGAAAGAAGATTCTGAGTTTTTTTTTTTTTTTTTTTCTTCTTCCCCTTTACCTCAGAGTGGCTATGCTTGCTGCAGACATGAATGTCCAGACCTTGATTACAAGTGTGGACCAGCTGGCTACTCGTGTGCAGGGCATACAAGACTATGTTATCAGAAATCCTAGGTCAGAACCTAAAATACCGATTCCTGAACTGTTTTCCGGAGACAGGTTTAAGTTTAGGAATTTCGTGAATAATTGTAAATTGTTTTTGTCCCTGAGACCCTGTTCATCTGGAGACTCTGCTCAGCAAGTAAAAATTGTTATTTCGTTCTTACGGGGCGACCCTCAGGATTGGGCTTTTTCGCTGGCGCCAGGAGATCCGGCATTGGCTGATATTGATGCGTTTTTCCTGGCGCTCGGTTTACTTTATGAGGAACCCAATCTTGAGATTCAGGCAGAAAAGGCCTTGCTGGCTATGTCTCAGGGGCAGGACGAGGCTGAAGTGTATTGCCAAAAATTTCGGAAATGGTCCGTGCTGACACATTGGAACGAGTGTGCACTGGCCGCTAATTTTAGAAATGGCCTTTCTGAAGCCATTAAGAATGTTATGGTGGGTTTTCCCATTCCCACAGGTCTGAATGATACTATGGCACTGGCTATTCAAATTGACCGGCGGTTGCGGGAGCGCAAAACCGCAAATTCCCTCATGGTGTTGTCTGAACAGACACCTAATTCGGTGCAATGTGATAGAAAAACCGCAAATTCCCTCATGGTGTTGTCTGAACAGACACCTGATTTAATGCAATGTGATAGAATCCTGACTAGGAATGAGCGGAAAATTCATAGACGCCGGAATGGCTTGTGCTACTACTGTGGTGATTCTACACATGTTATCTCAGCATGCTCTAAACGTATAGCTAAGGTTCTTAGTCCTGTCACCGTTGGTAATTTGCAACCTAAGTTTATTCTGTCTGTAACTTTGATTTGCTCACTGTCGTCTTATCCTGTCATGGCGTTTGTGGATTCAGGTGCTGCCCTGAGTCTTATGGATCTGTCATTTGCTAAGCGCTGTGGTTTTACTCTTGAACCATTAGAGAATCCTATTCCTCTTAGGGGTATTGATGCTACGCCATTGGCAGCAAATAAACCGCAGTATTGGACACAGGTTACTATGTGCATGACTCCTGAACACCGCGAGGTGATACGTTTCCTGGTTTTACATAAAATGCATGATTTGGTTGTTTTAGGGCTGCCATGGTTACAGACCCATAATCCAGTCCTGGACTGGAAGGCTATGTCAGTCTCAAGTTGGGGCTGTCGGGGTATTCATGGGGATTCCCTGCCTGTGTCTATTGCTTCTTCTACGCCTTCGGAAGTTCCGGAGTATTTGTCTGATTATCAGGATGTCTTCAGTGAGTCTGAGTCCAGTGCACTGCCTCCTCATAGGGACTGTGACTGTGCTATAGATTTGATCCCAGGCAGTAAATTTCCTAAGGGAAGACTGTTTAATCTGTCGGTACCTGAACATACCGCTATGCGTTCATATATCAAGGAGTCTCTGGAGAAAGGACATATTCGTCCGTCTTCTTCCCCTCTTGGTGCGGGATTCTTTTTTGTGGCAAAAAAGGACGGATCTTTGAGGCCTTGTATTGATTATCGGCTTTTAAATAAGATCACTGTCAAATTTCAGTATCCTCTACCGCTGTTGTCTGACTTGTTTGCCCGGATTAAGAGTGCCAAGTGGTTCACCAAGATAGACCTTCGTGGTGCGTACAACCTTGTGCGCATTAAGCAAGGTGATGAATGGAAAACCGCATTCAATACGCCCGAAGGTCATTTTGAGTACTTGGTGATGCCTTTTGGGCTCTCCAATGCGCCTTCAGTTTTTCAGTCCTTTATGCATGACATCTTCCGGAAGTATCTGGATAAATTTTTGATTGTTTATCTGGATGATATTTTGGTTTTTTCTGATAATTGGGATTCGCATGTGGAGCAGGTCAGGTTGGTCTTTAAAATTTTGCGTGAAAATTCTTTGTTTGTCAAGGGCTCAAAGTGTCTCTTTGGTGTACAGAAGGTTCCCTTTTTGGGGTTCATTTTTTCCCCTTCTGCTGTGGAGATGGACCCAGTCAAGGTCCGAGCTATTCTTGATTGGACTCAGCCCTCGTCAGTTAAGAGTCTTCAGAAGTTCTTGGGTTTCGCTAACTTCTACCGTCGTTTTATCGCTAATTTTTCTAGCATTGTGAAACCTTTGACGGATATGACTAAGAAGGGCTCCGATGTAGCCAACTGGGCTCCTGCTGCCGTGGAGGCTTTCCAGGAGTTGAAACGCCGGTTTACTTCGGCGCCTGTTTTGTGCCAGCCCGATGTCTCACTTCCCTTTCAGGTTGAGGTGGATGCTTCAGAGATTGGAGCAGGGGCCGTTTTGTCGCAGAGAGGCCCTGGTTGCTCTGTTATGAAACCTTGTGCCTTTTTCTCTAGGAAGTTTTCGCCTGCCGAGCGAAATTATGATGTGGGCAATCGGGAGTTGTTGGCCATGAAATGGGCATTTGAGGAGTGGCGTCATTGGCTCGAGGGTGCTAAGCATCGTGTGGTGGTCTTGACTGATCACAAAAATCTGATGTATCTCGAGTCTGCTAAACGCCTTAATCCGAGACAGGCCCGCTGGTCGTTGTTTTTCTCCCGCTTTGATTTTGTTGTCTCGTATTTACCAGGTTCAAAGAATGTGAAGGCCGATGCTCTTTCTAGGAGCTTTGTGCCTGATGCTCCTGAAGTCGCTGATCCTGTTGGTATTCTTAAAGATGGAGTTATCTTGTCAGCTATTTCTCCGGATCTGCGACGTGTGTTGAAGAGATTTCAGGCGGATAGGCCTGAGTCTTGTCCACCTGACAGACTGTTTGTCCCGGATAAGTGGACCAGCAGAGTCATTTCCGAGGTTCATTCCTCGGTGTTGGCAGGTCACCCGGGAATTTTTGGCACCAGAGATCTGGTGGCCAGGTCCTTTTGGTGGCCTTCTTTGTCAAGGGATGTGCGGTCATTTGTGCAGTCCTGTGGGACTTGTGCTCGAGCTAAGCCTTGCTGTTCTCGTGCCAGCGGTTTGCTCTTGCTCTTGCCTGTCCCGAAGAGACCTTGGACACATATCTCCATGGATTTCATTTCTGATCTTCCGCTATCTCAGGGCATGTCCGTTATCTGGGTGATATGTGATCGCTTCTCAAAGATGGTCCATTTGGTTCCTTTGCCTAAGCTGCCTTCCTCTTCCGATCTGGTTCCTGTGTTTTTCCAGAACGTGGTTCGTTTGCACGGCATCCCTGAGAATATTGTGTCAGACAGAGGATCCCAGTTCGTTTCCAGGTTCTGGCGATCCTTTTGTAGTAGGATGGGCATTGATTTGTCGTTTTCGTCTGCTTTCCATCCTCAGACTAATGGACAGACGGAGCGAACCAATCAGACTTTGGAGGCTTATTTGAGGTGTTTTGTCTCTGCTGATCAGGACGATTGGGTGACATTCTTGCCGTTGGCTGAGTTTGCCCTTAATAATCGGGCTAGTTCCGCCACCTTGGTTTCGCCTTTTTTCTGCAACTCTGGTTTCCATCCTCGCTTTTCTTCGGGTCATGTGGAGCCTTCTGACTGTCCTGGGGTGGATTCTGTGGTGGATAGGTTGCAGCGGATCTGGAATCATGTGGTGGACAACTTGAAGTTGTCACAGGAGAGGGCTCAGCGCTTTGCCAACCGCCGCCGCGGTGTGGGTCCCCGACTACGCGTTGGGGATTTGGTATGGCTTTCTTCCCGCTTTGTTCCTATGAAGGTCTCCTCTCCCAAATTTAAACCTCGTTTTATTGGGCCTTACAAGATATTGGAAATCCTTAATCCTGTATCTTTTCGTCTGGATCTTCCTGTGTCGTTTGCTATTCACAATGTATTTCATAGGTCCTTGTTGCGGCAGTACATTGTGCCTGTAGTTCCTTCTGCTGAGCCTCCCGCTCCGGTGTTGGTTGAGGGCGAGTTGGAGTACGTGGTGGAGAAGATCTTGGATTCTCGCCTCTCCAGGCGGAGGCTTCAGTACCTGGTCAAGTGGAAGGGCTATGGTCAGGAGGATAATTCCTGGGTGGTCGCCTCTGATGTTCATGCGGCCGATTTAGTTCGTGCCTTTCATGCCGCTCATCCTGATCGCCCTGGTGGTCGTGGTGAGGGTTCGGTGACCCCTCACTAAGGGGGGGGTACTGTTGTGAATTTGCTTTTTGCTCCCTCTGGTGGTTACTAGTTTTTTGGACTCTGGTTTTTCTGTCATTCCTTTTATCCGCACCTGGGTCGTTAGTTAGGGGTGTTGCTATATAAGCTCCCTGGACCTTCAGTTCAATGCCTGGCAACGTAGTTATCAGAGCTAGTCTGCTGTGCTCTTGTCTACTGATCCTGGTTCCAGTTATATCAGCTAAGTCTGCTTTTTGCTTTTTGCTATTTGTTTTGATTTTGTATTTTTGTCCAGCTTGTTCCAAATCTATATCCTGACCTTTGCTGGAAGCTCTAGGGGGCTGGTGTTCTCCCCCCGGACCGTTAGACGGTTCGGGGGTTCTTGAATTTCCAGTGTGGATTTTGATAGGGTTTTTGTTGACCATATAAGTTACCTTTTCTTATTTCTGCTATCAGTAAGCGGGCCTCTCTGTGCTGAACCTGGTTCATTTCTGTGTTTGTCATTTCCTCTTACCTCACCGTTATTATTTGTGGGGGGCTTCTATCCAGCTTTGGGGTCCCCTTCTCTGGAGGCAAGAAAGGTCTTTTGTTTTCCTCTACTAGGGGTAGCTAGATTCTCCGGCTGGAGCGTGTCATCTAGAATCAACGTAGGAATGATCCCCGGCTACTTCTAGTGTTGGCGTTAGGAGTAGATATATGGTCAATCCAGTTACCACTGCCCTATGAGCTGGATTTTTGTACTCTGCAGACTTCCACGTTCCTCTGAGACCCTCGCCATTGGGGTCATAACAGGTTGCTCTTTTAATTTTGTTCCTTGCACAAGCTGAATGAAACACGTACAACATTTTGGCCCTTATACAGTCAATCTGTCTTGGAGGCGGGAGTTCCCTTCGTAATGAGACGCAGCACAGCTGGCAAAAATACCACCTTGGTGCTTGGCGCGGCCTCCTGAGCATCGCATTTTGATGTACAGGAGTCTGCGTTGTTGCGTTATCCCTTGGCCATGCGCTGCCCGTCTTCTGACATTTCATGTCGGCTGGTGCGGTTCGCGATGCCCATGAATCCCAGCCCCGCAGTGTCTTTACAGTGTTTCACACTGCGGGGCTGGGATTCATGGCCTGGCGCAGTACATAGGTTCGCCTCTCGCTTGTGTCCTTACACCTGCTACAGACTGTGCGGCGTCAGCTGATACCTTATCGCATGCCACGGCCATGAAGCCGCACAGTCTGAAGAAGGCGGAAGGAGCTGAGTGACAGCCTGGCGAAGATATGCACTGCTCATGCCCGTCAATCACACCCTCGCAGTCAAAATAAATAAGACACCGAGGGGCGTTGTGTCGGGCAGAGCGGCCGCAGAGGCGCAGCCAGCCAAACAATGATGCCAGAAGACGGGCAGCGCTACCAAGGGGGTTGCAGCGTGTCATTACAAAGGAAAGTCACACCTCCGGGACGGTTAAATGGTCACAGAGGACACATTTTTGACGTGTTCAGTTCCACATGTGCAAGGAGAATAAGTTTATGAGCCACCTTGCACACATGCAGCATTACCGCTGTACAAGGTGGCTGTAAAACATACAAACGCCTGGGGGAGGGGGGACAGGTTCCCTTCAATTTCAGTTCTTGTGTCTGCGTGGCTGTTGCAGGACACGTTGCCGGCTACACAGCAGGGGAACAGCTGGCGGTGCTGAACCCCACTGACACAGTGGCGGGTGTTTTTCTCTGTGCAGCTAGCACATCTGGGCCCCAACTGGAGTTGTTAGAGCCCAGGGTCAGCAGGAGGAGCAGGGGGAGCAGAGTGTAGGCCGAAGCCTGCACTGGTGGCAGCTTTGGGTCTGTTGTGTCTGCGTGGCTGTTGCAGGACACGTTGCCGGCTACACAGCAGGGGAACAGCTGGCGGTGCTGAACCCCCATGACACATTGGCTGGTGTTTTTCTCTGTGCAGCTAGCAGTACCGGGCACCAACTGGCGGTGTTAGAGCCCAGGGTCAGCAGGAGGAGGAGAGGGAGCAGAGTGTAGGCCGAAGCCTGCACTGGTGGCAGCTTTGTGTCTGCGTGGCTGTTGCAGGACACGATGCCGGCTACACAGCAGGGGAACAGCTGGCGGTGCTGAACCCCACTGACAGAGTGGCGTGTGTTTTGCTCTGTGCAGCCAGCACTTCCGGACAGCAACTAGCGGTGTTGGAGCCCGGGCTCTGCAGGTGGAGCAGAGTGTAGGCCGAAGCCTAATTGAACCAATTTTAAAGGTAACCTTTAACCCCCCCTCAGGGGTTACAAACTAGAAGAGCCACACCTTATGCAGCAGTAGTGCTGCACAAGTCAAAGGTTGCTCTTTTAATTTTTCTCCTTGCACACGCTGAATGAAACACGTATAACATTTAGCCCTTTATACAGTCAAACTGTGTTGGAGGCGAGAGTTCCCTTCGTAATGAGACGCAGCACAGATGTCAAGAATCCCACCTTGGTGCTGGGCGCAGCGTCCTGAGCGTTGTTATTTGCTGTACAGGAGTCTGCGCTGTCGTGTTATCCCTTGGCCTTGCGCTGTTAGCACTGCCCATCTTCTGACATCATTTAATGTCGGCCGTTGCGGTTCGCGATGACCATGAATCCCAGCCCAGCAGTGTCTTTACATAGTTAAAACACTGTGGGGCTGGGATTCATGGCCTGGCGCAGTACATATGTTCGCCTCTCACACTCGGGTCCTTACACCTGCTTCAGACTGTGCGGCGTCAGCTGATCCCTTATCGCATGCCACGGCCATGAAGCCGCACAGTCTGAAGAAGGCGGAAGGAGATGAGGGACAGGCGAACATATGCACTGCTCATGCCCATCAATCACACCCTCGCAGTCAAAATAAATAAGACACCGAGGGGCGTTGTGTCGGGCAGGGCGGCCGCAGAGGCGCAGCCAGCCAAACAATGATGCCAGAAGACGGGCAGCGCTACCAAGGGGGTTGCAGCGTGTCATTACAAAGGAAAGTCACACCTCCGGACGGTTAAATGGTCACAGAGGACACATTTTTGACGTGTTCAGTTCCACATGTGCAAGGAGAATAAGTTTATGAGCCACCTTGCACACATGCAGCATTACCGCTGTGCAAGGTGGCTGTAAAACATACAAACGCCTGGGGGAGGGGGGACAGGTTCCCTTCAATTTCAGTTCTTGTGTCTGCGTGGCTGTTGCAGGACACGTTGCCGGCTACACAGCAGGGGAACAGCTGGCGGTGCTGAACCCCACTGACACAGTGGCGGGTGTTTTTCTCTGTGCAGCTAGCACATCTGGGCCCCAACTGGCGTTGTTAGAGCCCAGGGTCAGCAGGAGGAGCAGGGGGAGCAGAGTGTAGGCCGAAGCCTGCACTGGCGGCAGCTTTGGGTCTGTTGTGTATGCGTGGCTGTTGCAGGACACGTTGCCGGCTACACAGCAGGGGAACAGCTGGCGGTGCTGAACCCCACTGACACATTGGCGGGTGTTTTTCTCTGTGCAGCCAGCACTTCCGGACAGCAACTAGCGGTGTTGGAGCCCGGGCTCTGCAGGTGGAGCAGAGTGTAGGCCGCAGCCTGCACTGGAGCAAGTTGAAAGGGAACCTTTAACCCCCCCCCAGGCGTTTGTAGCTGAAAGAGCCATCTTGTACAGCACTAATGCTGGAAAAGGTAAACTTAGCTCTTTTAATTATGGTCCTTGCACATGCTGAACCTAACACTTTTGAAATGTGTCCCCTCACACGGTTAAACCGTCCGGTCGGTGGAACTTTCCTTTGTCATGTGACGCAGCACAGCTGTCATTCTTACCCCCTTGGCGCCGTGCGCCTCCTCCTCAGCGTTGTTTGAATCTGTCCCGGAGTCTGCGCTGTTATTTTATCCCTTGGCCAGGCACACTTAGCGCTGCCCGTCTTCTGACATCATTTGGTGTCAGGCTGGCTGCGCCTGTGCGGCCGCGCTGGGCAAGATCCCGCCTCGCTGTGTCATCTAATGTAATCACTCTGCGGACCTGTGATCCATGGGCATGAGCAGTGCATATCCTCGCCTCTCACTCCCCTCCCTACGGCTTCTTCAGACTGTGCGGCGTCACGGCCGTAGCATGCTATTAGGGATCAGCTGACAGCGCACAGTCTGAAGAAGGCGTAGGGAGATGAGTGAGAGGCGGAGGTTAAGATATGCACTGCTAATGTCCATGGATCACAGGTCCGCAGTGGGATTCAATCAGAAGACACTACGAGGCGGGATCTCGTCCAGCGCGGCCGCACAGGCGCATCCATCCTGACACCAAATGATGTCAGAAGACGGGCAGCGCTAAGTGTGCCTGGCCAAGGGATAACATAACAGCGCAGACTCCGGGACAGATTCAAACAACGCTGAGGAGGAGGCGCACGGCGCCAAGGGGGTAAGAATGACGGCTGTGCTGCGTCACATGACAAAGGAAAGTTCCACCGACCGGACGGTTTAACCGTGTGAGGGGACACATTTCATAAGTGTTAGGTTCAGCATGTGTAAGGAGCACCACGAAAAGAGGCACTTTTTCCCTTTGCATCATTACTGCTGCACAAGGTGTCTCCTTCAGTAACAAACGCCTGGGGGGGGGGGACAGGTTCCCTTAAATTTAACTTGTTGTGCCTGCGTGGTGGTCGCAGGACACGTTGCCGTATACACAGCAGGGGAGCAGCAGGCATTACTGAACCCCACTAACACATTGGCGAGGTGTTTGGCTCTGTGCGGACAGCACTTCTGGACGGCAACTAGCGGTGTTGGAGCCCAGGGACAGCAGGAGGAGGAGGAGGTGGAGGAGATAGGAGGGATTGCCACACACACAGCTGGGGAACAGCTGACGTTACTGAACCCCAATAACAGAGGAGGGACTGTTGGGACTGTGCGGACAGCACTTCTGGACGGCAACTAGCGGTGTTGGAGCCCAGGGACAGCAGGAGGAGGAGGAGGTGGAGGAGATAGGAGGGATTGCCACACACACAGCTGGGGAACACCTGACGTTACTGAACCCCAATAACAGAGGAGGGACTGTTGGGACTGTGCGGACAGCACTTCTGGATGGCAACTAGCGGTGTTGGAGCCCAGGGACAGCAGGAGGAGGAGGAGGTGGAGGAGATAGGAGGGATTGCCACACACACAGCTGGGGAACAGCTGACGTTACTGAACCCCAATAACAGAGGAGGAACTGTTGGGACTGTGCGGACAGCACTTCTGGACGGCAACTAGCGGTGTTGGAGCCCAGGGACAGCAGGAGGAGGAGGAGGTGGAGGAGATAGGGGGGATTGCCACACACACAGCTGGGGAACAGCTGACGTTACTGAACCCCAATAACAGAGGAGGGACTGTTGGGACTGTGCGGACAGCACTTCTGGACGGCAACTAGCGGTGTTGGAGCCCAGGGACAGCAGGAGGAGGAGGAGATAGGAGGGATTGCCACACACACAGCTGGGGAACAGCTGACGTTACTGAACCCCAATAACAGAGGAGGGACTGTTGGGACTGTGCGGACAGCACTTCTGGACGGCAACTAGCGGTGTTGGAGCCCAGGGACAGCAGGAGGAGGAGAAGGTGGAGGAGATAGGAGGGATTGCCACACACACAGCTGGGGAACACCTGACGTTACTGAACCCCAATAACAGAGGAGGGACTGTTGGGACTGTGCGGACAGCACTTCTGGACAGCAACTAGCGGTGTTGGAGCCCAAGGACAGCAGGAGGAGGAGGAGGTGGAGGAGATAGGAGGGATTGCCACACACACAGCTGGGGAACAGCTGACGTTACTGAACCCCAATAACAGAGGAGGGACCGTTGGGACTGTGCGGACAGCACTTCTGGACGGCAACTAGCGGTGTTGGAGCCCAGGGACAGGAGGAGCAGAGGAACACAGTGTAGGCCGAAGCCTGATTGGAGAAAGTCTAAAGGGAACCTTTAACCCCCCCCCCAAGGCGTTTGTAGCTGAAAGAGCCAGCTTGTGCAGCACAAAGGATGCAAAAGGAAAAGGTGGCTCTTTTCATTATGCTCCCTGCAAACACAGAACTAAACACTTATAAAATGTGTCCCCTGATACCGTGAGACCGTCCCAGAGGTGGGACATTCCTTCATAATATGACGCAGCACAGCCGTCATTCTTACCCCCCCGGCGCCGTGCCCAGGGTCCTCAGCGTTGTTTGATTCTGTCTCGAAGCCTGTGCTGTTATGTTATCCCTTGGCCAGGCACACTAAGCGCTGCCCATCTTCTGACATCATTTGGTGTCAGGCTGGCTGCGCCTGTGCAGCCGCGCTGGCCGAGAGCCCGCCTCGCAGTGTCGTCTAATGTAATCCCACCGCGGGCCTGGGATCCGTGGCCATGCGCAGTGCATATCCTCGCCTCTCACTCCCCTCCCTACGGCTTCTTCAGACTGTGCGGCGTCACGGCCGTGGCATGCTACTAGGGATCAGCTGACGGCGCATAGTCTGAAGAAGGCGTAGGGAGATGAGTGAGAGGCGGAGGTTGAGATATGCACTGCGCATGTCCATGGATCTCAGGCCCGCAGTGGGATTAAATCAGAAGACACTGCGAGGCGGGCTCTCGTCCAGCGCGGCCGCACAGGCGCAGCCAGCCTGACACCAAATGATGTCAGAAGAGGGGCAGCGCTAAGTGTGCCTGGCCAAGGGATAACATAACAGCACAGGCTTCGAGACAGAATCAAACAACGCTGAGGAGCCGGCGCACGGCGCCGAGGGGGGGGGTAAGAATGACGACTGTGCTGCGTCACATTACGAAGGAAAGTCCCACCTCCGGGACGGTTTTACGGTATCAGTGGACACATTTTATAAGTGTTAAGTTCTGCGTGTGCAAGGAGCTAAACAAAAATAGCTACCTTTTCCTTGTGCATCATTACTGCTGCACAAGGTGGCTCTTTCAGTAACAAATGCCTTGGGGGGGGGACAGGTTCCCTTACATTTCAGTTGTTGTGTCAGCGTGGCGGTCGCAGGACACATTGCCGGCTACACAGCTGGGGATCAGCTGACGTTACTGAAACCCAATAACACTGGGTCGTATGTTTTGACTGTGCAGACGGCACTTCTGAGCCTCAACTGGCGGTGTTGGAGCCCAGGAATTTAAGTTCAGGTGGTAGAAAGATGAACACAACAGGATGCCTGGATAACGTAGACAGTCACCTAATTATTTAATCAGGAAGAGGAGTGGCAAATTCCTGCGAGATCCAGGCCTTGTTCATTTTCAGGAAAGTAAGCCGGTCAACGTTATCGGAGGATAGTCGCATGCGACGGTCAGTTAGTACACCACCTGCAGCACTAAAGACGCGTTCCGATAATACACTAGCCGCAGGGCAAGCCAGCACTTCCAATGCATACTGGCTTAGCTCTGGCCATGTATCCAGCTTTGAGACCCAAAACTTGAAAGGTGAAGAGCCGTTTGGGAGTACAGCAAGAGGGCAAGACATGTAGTCTGTCACCATCTGACGGAACCGTTGCCTCCTGCTGACTGGAGCCGTCTGTGATGGTGTAGACTTTTGTGGCGGGCACAGAAAACTGTGCCACAGTTGGGCTATAGTGGTCTTGCCTTGGGCAGAGGCACTGCTTCTGCTCCCTCTTTGTGCAGAGCCTCCACCACTGCCTGGATGCACTGAGCTGCTTTGTAATGCACTAGCAGCACTTCTCTCACTTGGAATGGAGAAGATGATGGAATTCACCAGTGTGTCTTGGTACTCCCGCATTTTTCGCTCCCGGTTCAACGGTGTGATGAGGCTTTCTACGTTGTCCCGGAAGCGAGGATCGAGGAGGGTGAACACCCAATAATCAGACATGTTGAGGATGTGGGAGATGCGGCGGTCGTTTCTCAGGCACTGCAGCATGTAATCCACCATGTGCTGCAGACTGCCAACTGGCCAAGAAACGCTGTCCCCTGCTGGAGGCGTGATCTCTGCCCGCTCGTCATCACCCCACCCTCGCTGTACACACTGAGTACTGGACAATTGTGTAACTCCCTCCTCTGGACGGATGTCTTCCTCCTCCATTGACTCCTCCTCATCCTCCTCACAAAGTGTCCCCTGCCTACGCGTTTGTGAGGAACCACGTGGCGCTGACTGTCCAGAAGATGATGGAAATGGTGAATCCTCATCCTCCACCTCTTCCACAACATCATCCCTTAGCGCTTGCAGTGATTTTTCAAGCAGGCAGATAAGGGGGACAGTCATGCTGACTAGTGCATCATCTGCACTCGCCATCCGCGTGGAATAATCGAAGGGACGCAAAACCTGGCAGACGTCCTTCATAGTGGCCCTGTCATGACTCCCAATGGCAGGGAAACATCAAAACACAAAGATAACGGACGAGCTCTGGGTGATGGAATCTCGAGCTGACCGTGAGCTAAATCTACCACACAACTTATAGTAGCCAGGGAGCATACCTGATTAACCCTAGATGCCACGCGCCAGCCGGAGGACTAACTACCCCTGGTAGAGGAAGGAACAGACCTGGCTTACCTCTAGGGAAATACCCCAAAAGATGATAGCAGCCCCCCACATGTAATGACGGTGAGTTTAGAGGAAAAGACATACACAGTATGAAGGTAGATTTAGCAAAGAGAGGTCCACTTACTAGATAGCAGAAGGATACAAAAGAGGACTTCACGGTCAACTGAAAACCCTATCAAAAAACCATCCTGAAATTACTTTAAGACTCCTGTGTCAACTCATGACACAGGAGTGGCAATTTCAGCCCGCAAGAGCTTCCAGCTACAGAGAATAACAAAACTGCAAACTGGACAAAAGATACAAAACAAAAGGACAAAGTCCACTTAGCTGATCAGCAGACTAGTAGCAGGAACATGCAACCGAAGGCTCTGGTTACAATGATGACTGGCAAGGAAATGACTGGAGAGCAAGGCTAAATAGGAAACTCCCAAACACTGATGGGAGCAGGTGAACTGAGACAGCAAAGACACACAAGTCACCAGTACCACCAGCAACCACCAGGGGAGCCCAAAAGCGGATTCACAACAGTACCCCCCCCTTAAGGAGGGGGCACCGAACCCTCACGAGAACCACCAGGAAGATCTGGATGAGCCCTATGAAAGGCACGAACCAAATCCGAGGCATGAACATCAGAGGCAGTTACCCAAGAATTATCTTCTTGACCATAGCCCTTCCATTTAACCAGATACTGAAGTCTCCGTCTGGAAATACGGGAGTCCAGGATCTTCTCCACAACGTACTCCAATTCACCCCCTACCAGCACAGGAGCAGGAGGTTCAGTAGAAGGAACCACCGGTACCTCATACCTCCGCAACAACGACCGATGGAATACATTATGGATAGCGAAAGATGCCGGGAGGTCCAAACGAAAGGACACAGGGTTAAGAATCTCCAAAATCCTATAAGGACCGATGAACCGGGGCTTAAACTTAGGAGAAGAAACCCTCATAGGGACAAAACGGGAAGACAACCACACCAAGTCCCCAACACGAAGGCGAGGACCAACACGACGCCGGCGGTTAGCAAACTGCTGAGTCCTCTCCTGGGACAACTTCAAATTGTCCACCACTTGTCCCCAAATCCGATGCAACCGATCCACCACAGCATCAACTCCCGGACAATCCGAAGATTCCACCTGACCAGATGAAAAACGAGGGTGAAACCCTGAATTGCAAAAGAAAGGGGAAACCAAAGTGGCAGAACTAGCCCGATTATTAAGAGCAAACTCTGCCAACGGCAAAAAGGCAACCCAGTCATCCTGATCCGCAGACACAAAACACCTCAAATAAGTCTCCAAAGTTTGATTAGCTCGCTCCGTCTGGCCATTAGTCTGAGGATGGAATGCAGACGAAAAAGACAAATCAATTCCCAACCTGGAACAGAATGTCCGCCAAAATCTAGACACGAACTGGGTTCCCCTGTCAGAAACGATGTTTTCCGGAATCCCATGCAGGCGAACCACATTTTGAAAAAACAGAGGGACCAATTCAGATGAGGAAGGCAACTTAGGCAATGGCACCAAATGGACCATTTTAGAAAAACGGTCACACACCACCCAGATGACAGACATCTTCTGAGAAACAGGGAGATCAGAAATAAAGTCCATAGAGATGTGCGTCCAAGGCCTCTTCGGAATAGGCAAGGGCAACAATAACCCACTAGCCCTAGAACAACAAGGCTTGGCCAGAGCACAAACATCACAAGACTGCACAAAAACACGCACATCTCGAGACAGGGAAGGCCACCAGAAGGACCTAGCCACCAAATCTCTAGTACCAAAAATTCCAGGATGACCTGCCAGAGTAGAAGAATGAACTTCCGAGATGACTCTACTGGTCCAATCATCAGGAACAAACAGTCTACCAGGTGGACAACGATCAGGTCTATCTGCCTGAAATTCTTGCAAAGCACGTCGCAAATCTGGGGAGACAGCAGACAAAACCACCCCATCCTTAAGGATATCAGCAGGTTCAGAATCCCCAGGAGAGTCAGGCTCAAAACTCCTAGAAAGAGCATCTGCCTTCACATTTTTAGAACCCGGTAAGTATGAGACCACAAAATTAAACCGAGAAAAAAACAACGACCAGCGTGCCTGTCTAGGATTCAGGCGCCTGGCAGACTCCAGATAAATCAGATTCTTGTGATCAGTCAAAACCACCACCTGATGTCTGGCACCCTCAAGCCAATGACGCCACTCCTCAAACGCCCACTTCATGGCCAAAAGCTCCCGATTACCAACATCATAGTTTCGCTCGGCGGCCGAAAATTTACGAGAAAAGAACGCACAAGGTCTCATCACTGAGCAATCGGAACTTTTCTGCGACAAAACCGCCCCTGCTCCGATCTCGGAAGCATCGACCTCAACCTGAAAGGGAAGAGAAACATCAGGCTGGCGCAACACAGGAGCAGACGAAAAGCGGCGCTTAAGCTCCCGAAAGGCCTCCACAGCAGCAGGGGACCAATCGGCAACATCAGCACCCTTTCTAGTCAAATCAGTCAAAGGTTTAGCAACGCCAGAAAACCCAGTTATAAATCGACGATAGAAATTAGCAAAGCCCAAGAATTTCTGAAGACTCTTAAGAGAAGTAGGCTGCGTCCAGTCACAAATAGCCCGAACCTTAACAGGGTCCATCTCAACAGAAGAAGGGGAAAAAATGTACCCCAAAAAAGAAATCTTTTGAACCCCAAAAACACACTTTGAACCCTTTACACACAAAGAACTAGTCCGCAAAACCTGAAAAACCCTCCTGACCTGTTGAACATGAGACTCCCAGTCATCAGAAAAAATCAAAATATCGTCCAAATACACAATCATAAATTTATCCAAATATTCACGGAAAATATCATGCATAAAGGACTGAAAGACCGAAGGTGCATTTGAAAGGCCGAAAGGCATTACTAAATACTCAAAATGGCCCTCAGGCGTATTAAATGCGGTTTTCCACTCATCCCCCTGCTTAATTCGCACCAAATTATACGCCCCACGAAGATCAATCTTAGAGAACCACTTAGCCCCTCTTATGCGAGCAAACAAATCAGTCAACAAAGGCAACGGATACTGATATTTGACTGTAATTTTATTCAGGAGTCGATAATCAATACAAGGCCTCAGAGAGCCATCCTTCTTAGGCACAAAGAAAAAACCAGCTCCTAAAGGAGATGAAGAAGGACGAATATGTCCCTTTTCCAGGGACTCCTTAATATACTCTCGCATAGCAGCATGTTCAGGCACAGATAAATTAAACAAACGACCCTTTGGAAATTTACTGCCAGGAATCAGATCTATGGCGCAATCACAATCTCTGTGGGGAGGGAGAGAACCAATCTTAGGCTCCTCTTCAAAAACATCACGATAATCAGACAAAAATGCTGGAATCTCAGAGGGAGTAGATGACGAAATGGAAACCAAAGGTACATCCCCATGAGCCCCCCGACATCCCCAGCTTATCACAGACATTGTTTTCCAGTCAAGGACTGGGTTATGAGATTGTAACCATGGTAATCCAAGCACTAAAACATCATGTAAATTGTACAACACAAGGAAGCGAATCACCTCCTGATGGTCTGGAGTCATACGCATAGTCACTTGCGTCCAGAATTGTGGTTTATTACTAGCCAAAGGGGTAGAATCAATACCCTTCAGAGGTATAGGGACTTCCAGTGGCTCTAAATCAAACCCACAGCGCCTGGCAAAGGACCAATCCATAAGACTCAGGGCGGCGCCAGAGTCCACATAGGCATCCACAGTAATAACTGATAATGAACAAATCAAGGTTACAGACAGAATAAATTTAGACTGTAAAGTGCAAATAGACTTGTCAGCCTTCTTTGTGCGTTTAGAGCATGCTGATATAACATGAGCAGAATCACCACAATAGAAACATAACCCATTTTTATGCCTGTAATTCTGCCGCTCGCTTCTGGACAGAGTTCTGTCACATTGCATATTCTCTGGCGACTTTTCAGAAGATACCGCCAAATGGTGCACAGGCTTGCGTTCCCGCAAACGCCGATCAATCTGAATAGCCATTGTCATGGACTCATTCAGACCTGTAGGCGCAGGGAACCCGACCATAACATCCTTAACGGCATCAGAGAGGCCCTCTCTGAAATTTGCCGCTAGAGCGCACTCATTCCACTGAGTAAGCACAGACCATTTACGAAATTTTTGGCAGTATATCTCAGCTTCATCTTGCCCTTGAGATAGGGCTATCAAAGCTTTTTCAGCTTGAATCTCCAAATTAGGTTCCTCATAAAGCAAGCCTAAAGCCAGAAAAAAGGCATCCACATTGAGCAACGCAGGATCCCCTGGTGTCAATGAAAATGCCCAGTTTTGAGGGTCACCTCGCAGCAAAGAAATCACAATCTTAACCTGCTGGACAGGATCTCCAGAGGAGTGAGGTCTGAGAGAAAGGAATAATTTACAATTATATTTGAAATTCAGAAACCGAGATCTATCTCCGGAAAACACCTCTGGTGTAGGAATCTTAGGTTCAGACATCGGAGTATGTATAACAAATTCTTGTAAATTTTGAACCTTAGTAGCAAGATTATTTAAACCTGCAGCCAAGCTCTGAGGATCCATCTTTAAACAGGTGAGATCAGAGCCATTCAAGGATTAGAAGGAGAGAAAGGCAAAGGCTGTAATTAGAGCTGAAATACAACTGATCCAACTATGGAGCAAACATAGGAAAAAAAAAACAAAAACTACAGACTTCTTTTTCTCTCCTTTCTTCTGCCAGTAACTTTAACACAGGCCGGTCATACTGTCATGACTCCCAATGGCAGGGAAACATCAAAACACAAAGATAACGGACGAGCTCTGGGTGATGGAATCTTACTAGATAGCAGAAGGATACAAAAGAGGACTTCACGGTCAACTGAAAACCCTATCAAAAAACCATCCTGAAATTACTTTAAGACTCCTGTGTCAACTCATGACACAGGAGTGGCAATTTCAGCCCGCAAGAGCTTCCAGCTACAGAGAATAACAAAACTGCAAACTGGACAAAAGATACAAAACAAAAGGACAAAGTCCACTTAGCTGATCAGCAGACTAGTAGCAGGAACATGCAACCGAAGGCTCTGGTTACAATGATGACCGGCAAGGAAATGACTGGAGAGCAAGGCTAAATAGGAAACTCCCAAACACTGATGGGAGCAGGTGAACTGAGACAGTAAAGACACACAAGTCACCAGTACCACCAGCAACCACCAGGGGAGCCCAAAAGCGGATTCACAACAGGCCCACTCTGTGGTTGTGAAGTCTGAACGGCGCGGAGTGCGACTTCTTTGCGCCTGATGCAGCTGGTACTCCATTACAGCTTGCTGCTGCTCACACAACCGCTCCAACATATGTAACGTGGAATTCCACCTGGTAGGTAGGTCACATATGATGCGATGTTCTGGCAGGTGGTGTCGGCGCTGCAGAGCCGCAATGCGCACTTTTGCCGTGCTGGAACGCCGCAAGTGAGCACACTCTAGGCAGACCTTGTGCAGCAGTGCATCAAGATCCGGATAGTCCCTCAAAAAACTCTGCACGACCAAATTGAGCACATGTGCCAGACATGGGATGTGAGTGAGGTTGCCGAGGCCCAGAGCTGCCACCAGATTTCGGCCATTATCACACACTACCATGCCTGGCTGGAGATTCGCTGGCACAAACCACACATCGCTCTCCTGCTTGATGGCATTCCAGAGCTCCTGCGCTGTGTGGCTTCGATTCCCCAAAGAAATTAATTTCAAGACGGCCTGTTGACGTTTGGCCACGGCTGTGCTCATGTCGGTCGTAACAGGTAAACGTTCATCACGGGTCCATGTGGAGGTGGACTGTGATGGCTCCTGCAGCGATGATTCTGAGGAACTGGTGTAAGAGGAGGAGTCAATGCGTACAGAATGGATTCCTGCAATCCTTGGAGTGGGCAGGACATATCCTGCGCCACTCGCACGATCTGTACCCGGCTCAACAACATTAACCCAATGGGCAGTGAGGGAAAGGTATCGCCCCTGTCCATGTTGACTGGTCCACGCATCGGTGGTGAGGTGGACCTTGCTACTGACGGCATTCAGTAGCGCGTGTTTTATGTGTCCCTCCACATGCTTGTGCAGGGCAGGGACAGCTTGCCTGCTGAAGTAAAAGCGGCTGGGCACATTGTACTGTGGGACTGCCAATGACATCAAGTCACGGAAGCTGTCAGTCTCCACCAGCCTGAATGACAGCATTTCCAGTGACAGAAGTTTGGCAATGCCTGCAGTCAGAGCCTTTGCTCGTGGGTGGTTTGACGAGAAAGGCCGCCTTTTCTCCCATGCCTGTACTACCGATGGCTGTAGACTGGGCTGGGAGTGTGTGGATGACTGGGAAAGTGGTGCTGCGGGTGGAATTACAGTGGGTCTCTGGACAACAGGGCCAGAGGTTCTTCCACGGCGATCCTGGGAGGAAGCCGAACCAGCTGCGTGTGAGCTGGAGGAAGAGGCAACACGAGCTGAAGAGGTGGTAGCTGCCGCTGTTGGTTGGCCTAGCTCTTCAGTGTGTTTTTCTAACTCCGCCGCGTGCCTGTTGCGCACGTTTCCACATGTTGGAGGTATTGAGGTTGCTGACATTTCGACCTCTTTTGACTTTGTGATGACACACCTTGCATTTGACATAGCAAATGTCATCTGCAACTGTGTCAAAAAAGGGCCAGAAACTGCAAGTCTTGGGAGCGCCCTTTTTGGCTTTTGGAACAGACATGCTCCTAACGGGTGCCAAAGTGGAGGCTACAGGCTGCGCAGTCTTCCCCCTCCCTCTACCTCTTTGGCCCGTTCGGGGAATCTCTTCCTCGGAACTGCTCCCACCACCTTCCTGTCCCTCACGCCACGATGGGTCAAGGACCTCATCATCTACACTACCCTCTGCCACCAACTGCTCCTCCTGGGTTGTCTCAGCAGCAGAGCACGCAACAGAAAGTGGCACCTGAGTGTCATCATCAGCGGATGCGGCCTGCGATGTGGTGACCGGAGGGCACTGGCCCACCCGCCTCTTCAGAGTAAGAGAGAAAAAGCTGTTGGGCATCACTGCACCCTGCCTCTTCTTCCATTTCTCCAATGCTGCTTGGCTGGCCCCCTGTTTCCAAGCCAAGAGATTCAGAGAACAGAAGTAGAGACGGCTCCTGTCCTGGGCTCTCTGTCTGCCTGGGCAATTTGGCAGGTGGTGAAGAAACAGATGGCTGCTCTCCAGTGCTCTGTGTCTGAGAGGATGTGGCACTAATTGAAGTCGATGCGTTAGCTGCCATCCATCCGACAACGGCTTCAATTTGTTCTTCACGCAGCAGCGGTGTACGGCGCTCTAAGACAAAGCTGCGCATGAAGGACTGTTCCCTGGTGAAACTGGGTGCTGGTGAGTCACCGGTGCCCGCAGCAGGCACAGAATCCCCACGTCCTCTCCCTGCTCCGCGCCCACGCCCACGTGCCTTACTCACTGCCTTCTTCATCTTGGTTTACTGATAAAGATAAGCAGAAAAGTACTAACGGCTTTGTGTGCTTATTCCTGAACAGCTCAAGTGTGGACTAGACTTTAATATGAGCTAATGTGGCCTACACAAATGTAAAGTGGTGTCACTGGTGTGTTTGGTGAACTTTATTATTTATTTATTTTTTTTGGGCTGAACTGACAACAGAGAGAGCTGCAGTCACACGGAGACCGTGCAGACAGCCGTAAACGGCGCTGCAAGGCCCAAAAACCCTCCTCTACGTTATCCTATGTAGTGTTTTTCCACAAGTTAGCTGGAGACGGGTGGAAAGACACTAATAGGAATTTTTTGAAAAAATGTGCAGCAGCCTGCACTACTTAAAACAAAAGGAAAATTGATTTTACGGTATGACGCAGTGAAGAACCCTGACCTGGAGACAACCAGGCTATGGCTGCTCACAGACTACAGGGCGAGCTGCAGTCACACAGAGACCGTGCAGACAGCCGTAAACGGCGCTGCAAGGCCCAAAAACCCTCCTCTACGTTATCCTATGTAGTGTTTTTCCACAAGTCAGCTGGAGACGGGTGGAAAGACACTAATAGGAATTTTTTGAAAAAATGTGCAGCAGCCTGCACTACTTAAAACAAAAGGAAAATTGATTTTACGGTATGACGCAGTGAAGAACCCTGACCTGGAGACAACCAGGCTATGGCTGCTCACAGACTACAGGGCGAGCTGCAGTCACACGGAGACCGTGCAGACAGCCGTAAACGGCGCTGCAAGGCCCAAAAACCCTCCTCTACGTTATCCTATGTAGTGTTTTTCCACAAGTTAGCTGGAGACGGGTGGAAAGACACTAATAGGATTTTTTTGAAAAAATGAGCAGCAGACTACACTACTTGAAAAAAAAAAAAAAAAGAACAGTATGAGGCAATGAACCACCCTCCCTGAACTGAATACAACCAGCTATGGATGGCCTATGGCTGCACTCAGACTAGAGAGTGGGCTGCACTCACACACACAGACCTTGCAGATCGCTGTGAAAACAGCGCTACAAGGCAAAAGCAAGGTGATTAGTAGGTGAACACAGCGGTTGCTAAATTAGCCTTTGAAAAGCACAAAGAAGCAAATCGCTATCTCTAAACTGGCCCTCAGTCAGCAAACAGCATCCTGTCACTAACTGAATTCACAGCAGAGTGAGCGCAAAATGGCGCCAGCGACTTTTAAACTGCATCATGACATCATTTCAGCAGCCAATCACAGCCTTGCCAGTAGTTTCAGGCCCTCCATGCTGAACAGGATGTGCCCACACTTGGAATCATTCTCATTGGCTGATTTCGTACAAATTTGTGCAGTTTGAATCCTGGGAACTTCCGATTCCGGTATCCGATACGCGGCAAGTATCGGATCTCGGTATCGGAATTCCGATACCGATAAGTATCGGCCGATACCCGATACTTGCGGTATCAGAATGCTCAACACTAGTGATCACGCTTCAAAAGTCTGGCAATTTCAACACTGCTGCATCCCTCTGCAAGACATCTCACAATTTTGGACTTTTCAGAGCTCGTCAAATCTCTCTTCTGACCCATTTTGCCAAAGGAAAGAAAGTTGCCTAATAATTAAGCACACCTTATATAGGGTTTTCTGTTATGATCCCAATGGCAAGGGATCTCAGAGATTAAGCAAAGTCTGCAAACATAAATACCAGCTCATAGGGAAGTGGTAACTAGGCTGACCATATAGCTGATCCTAGCACAAACACTAACAGTAGCCGGGGAACGTGCCTACGTTGATCCTAGACGTCTCGCGCCAGCCGGAGAACTAACTAACCCTATCAGGGAAAATAAGACCTCTCTTGCCTCCAGAGAAAAGACCCCAAAGAAATACAAGCCCCCAACAAATAATAACGCTGAGGCAAGAAGAAAAGACAAACGTAAGAATGAACTAGATTTTAGCAAAGAGAGGCCCACTGACTAAATAGCAGAAGATAGTAAGATGACTTATATGGTCAGCAAAAAACCCTGCAAAATATCCACGCTGAATATCCAAGAACCCCCAAACCGACTAACGGTGAGGGGGGAGAATATCAGCCCCCTAGAGCTTCCAGCGATATCAGGAATCACATTTTGTACAAGCTGGACAAAAATAAGAACAATGCAAATAAACAAAAGTAAGAAAGCAGGACTTAGCTTATCTTGCAAAGAACCAGGACCTGAAGACAGGAGAAAACAGAAATGAACTGATTACAACGATGCCAGGCACTGGACTGAGAATCCAGGAAGTTTAAATAGCAACACCCCAGGCCTAACGAAGCAGGTGAGTACCAACCTGGTAAAAGACAATCCAAGTGCCAAATCACTAGTGACCACAAGAGGGAGCCAAGAAGTATAGTTCACAACAGTACCCCCCCTTTAAGGAGGGGTCACCGAACCCTCACCAAGACCACCAGGGCGACCAGGATGAGCAGCGTGGAAGGCACGAACCAAATCGGCCGCATGAACATCAGAGGCGGCCACCCAGGAATTATCCTCCTGACCATAGCCCTTCCATTTGACCAAATACTGAAGCCTCCGTCTAGAGAGACGAGAATCCAAGATCTTCTCTACCACGTACTCCAACTCGCCCTCAACCAACACCGGAGCAGGAGGCTCAACAGCAGGAACCACAGGCACAACGTACCGCCGCAACAAAGACCTATGGAACACGTTGTGAATGGCAAACGACACCGGAAGATCCAAACGAAAAGAAACCGGGTTAAGAACTTCCAAAATTTTATAAGGACCAATAAAGTGAGGCTTAAACTTAGGAGAGGAAACCTTCAGAGGGACATACCGAGAAGACAACCAAACCAAATCCCCAACACGAAGTCGGGGGCCTACACCGCGGCGGCGGTTGGCAAAACGCTGAGCCTTCTCCTGTGACAACTTCAAGTTGTCCACCACATGATTCCAAATCCGCTGCAACCTATCCACCACGGAATCCACCCCAGGACAGACAGAAGACTCAACATGACCCGAGGAGAAACGAGGATGAAAACCAGAGTTGCAGAAGAATGGCAAAACCAAAGTAGCGGAACTAGCCCGATTATTAAGGGCAAACTCCGCCAATGGCAAAAAGGTCACCCAATCATCCTGGTCCGCAGAAACAAAACATCTCAAATAAGCCTCCAGTGTCTGATTAGTTCGCTCCGTTTGACCATTAGTCTGAGGATGGAAGGCAGATGAAAACGACAAATCAATGCCCATTTTAGCACAAAAAGATCGCCAGAATCTGGACACAAACTGGGATCCTCTGTCGGACACGATATTCTCCGGAATGCCGTGTAAACGAACTACATTCTGAAAAAACAAAGGAACCAGATCGGAAGAGGAAGGCAACTTAGGCAAGGGTACCAAATGGACCATCTTGGAAAAACGATCACACACCACCCAGATGACAGACATTCCTTGAGATACCGGAAGATCAGAAATGAAATCCATGGAAATGTGTGTCCAAGGCCTCTTCGGGACGGGCAAGGGCAGAAGCAACCCGCTAGCACGAGAACAACAAGGCTTAGCCCGAGCACAAGTCCCACGGGACTGCACAAATGATCGCACATCCCGTGACAAGGAAGGCCACCAAAAGGACCTAGCCACCAAATCTCGGGTACCAAAAATTCCCGGATGCCCTGCCAACACCGAGGAATGAACCTCGGAAATGACTTTGCTGGTCCATTTATCAGGAACAAACAGTCTGTCGGGTGGACAAGAGTCAGGTCTACCAGCCTGAAATCTCTGCAACACACGTCGCAAATCAGGAGATATGGCCGACACGATTACTCCCTCTTTAAGAATACCAGCTGGCTCCGAGACTCCAGGAGAGTCAGGCACAAAGCTCCTAGAAAGAGCATCAGCCTTAACATTCTTCGAACCAGGCAGGTACGAGACCACAAAGTCAAAACGAGAGAAAAACAATGACCAACGAGCCTGTCTAGGATTCAGGCGCTTAGCAGACTCGAGATACATCAGATTTTTGTGATCAGTCAAGACCACCACACGATGCTTAGCACCCTCGAGCCAATGACGCCACTCCTCAAATGCCCACTTCATGGCCAACAACTCCCGATTACCAACATCATAGTTCCGCTCAGCAGGCGAAAACTTCCTAGAGAAAAAGGCACATGGTCTCATCACAGAGCAACCAGAGCCTCTCTGCGACAAAACAGCCCCAGCACCGATCTCAGAAGCATCCACTTCAACCTGAAAGGGAAGTGAGACATCAGGCTGGCACAAAACAGGCGCCGAAGTAAACCGGCGCTTCAGCTCCTGGAAGGCTCCACGGCTGCAGGGGCCCAATTAGCCACATCAGAACCTTTCTTGGTCATATCCGTCAAAGGTTTAACAACGCTAGAAAAATTAGCGATAAAGCGACGGTAGAAATTAGCAAACCCCAAGAACTTCTGAAGACTCTTAACCGACGTGGGCTGAGTCCAATCATGAATAGCTTGGACCTTGACAGGGTCCATCTCCACAGCAGAAGGGGAGAAAATAAAACCCAAAAAGGAAACCTTCTGCACTCCAAAGAGACACTTTGAGCCCTTCACAAACAAAGCATTATCACGCAAAACCAGAAACACCATCCTGACCTGCTTTACATGAGAATCTCAATCATCCGAGAAAACCAGAATATCATCCAGATAAACAATCATAAATTTATCCAGATACTTCCGGAAGATATCATGCATAAAGGACTGAAACACTGAAGGAGCATTAGAGAGCCCAAAGGGCATCACCAAGTATTCAAAATGACCTTCGGGCGTATTGAATGCAGTTTTCCATTCATCTCCCTGCCTAATGCGCACAAGGTTGTACGCACCACGAAGATCTATCTTGGTGAACCACTTGGCACCCTTAATCCGAGCAAACAAGTCTGACAATAGTGGCAAAGGATACTGAAACTTAACAGTGATTTTATTCAGAAGCCGATAGTCTATACAAGGTCTCAAAGACCCGTCTTTCTTAGCCACAAAAAAGAATCCCGCACCAAGAGGGGAAGAGGATGGGCGAATATGCCCCTTCTCCAAAGACTCCTTGACATAAGAACGCATCGCGGCATGCTCGGGTACAGACAAATTAAATAATCGTCCCTTAGGAAATTTACTGCCAGGAATCAAATCTATAGCGCAGTCACAGTCCCTATGAGGAGGAAGATCACTGGACCTGGACTCACTGAATACATCCTGATAGTCGCACAAATACTCAGGAACATCTGAAGGAGTAGAAGTAGCAATAGACACCGGCGGAGAATCGCAATGAATTCCCTGACAACCCCAACTCGACACAGACATAGCCTTCCAATCCAAAACAGGATTATGGGTCTGTAACCATGGCAGACCTAACACGACCAAATCATTCATTTTATGCAGAACAAGAAAACGAATCACCTCCCGATGTTCAGGAGTCATGCACATGGTCACTTGTGTCCAAAACTGCGGTTTATTTTCCGCCAGTGGCGTAGCATCAATTCCTCTGAGAGGAATAGGAATTTTTAAAGGATCCAGGACAAAACCGCAGCGCTTGGCAAACGACAAGTCCATAAGACTCAGGGCAGCACCTGAATCCACAAATGCCATAACAGGGTAGGAAGACAATGAACAAATTAAAGTCACAGACAAAATAAATTTAGGCTGCAAATTACCAATGGTGACAGGACTGATAACCTTGGTTAGGCGTTTAGAGCATGCTGATATAACGTGTAGAATCACCACAGTAAAAACACAACCCATTCTGACGTCTATGATTTTGTCGTTCGGTTCTAGTCAGGATTCTGTCGCATTGCATTGAGACAGGTGTCCGTTCAGACAACACCGCGAGAGGATTAGCGGATTTGCGCTCCCGCAAACGCCGATCAATCTGAATAGCCAGCGCCATAGAATCATTCAGACTTGTAGGAATTGGAAAACCCACCATCACATTCTTAATGGCTTCAGAAAGGCCATTTCTGAAATTTGCGGCCAGAGCACATTCATTCCATTGAGTAAGCACGGACCATTTCCGAAATTTTTGGCAGTACACCTAAGCTTCATCCTGGCCCTGAGAGATAGCCAGTAGAGCTTTTTCTGCCTGAATTTCAAGATTAGGCTCCTCATAAAGCAATCCGAGCGCCAGAAAAAACGCATCAACATCCGCCAATGCCGGATCTCCTGGCGCCAACGAGAAAGCCCAATCCTGAGGGTCGCCACGCAAAAAGGAGATAACAATTTTAACTTGCTGAGCTGAATCTCCAGACGAACGAGGTTTCAAAGATAGAAACAATTTACAATTATTCCTAAAATTCCCAAATTTAAATCGATCTCCAGAGAACAGCTCACGAATAGGTATCTTAGGCTCAGACATAGGACTGCTAACAACAAAATCCTGAATGCTCTGCACTCGTGCAGCAAGCTGATCCACACTAGTAATCAAGGTCTGAACATTCATGTCTGCAGCAAGCTTACAGCCACTCTGAGAAAAAGGGGAAGGAAGAAAGAGGAGAAAAAAAACAACTCAGAACTCCTTTTCTTTTAATCCCACTTCTGCAATGCATTAACTATTCATGGCCTGGCATACTGTTATGATCCCAGTGGCAAGGGATCTCAGAGATTAAGCAAAGTCTGCAAACATAAATACCAGCTCATAGGGAAGTGGTAACTAGGCTGACCATATAGCTGATCCTAGCACAAACACTAACAGTAGCCGGGGAACGTGCCTACGTTGATCCTAGACGTCTCGCGCCAGCCGGAGAACTAACTAACCCTATCAGGGAAAATAAGACCTCTCTTGCCTCCAGAGAAAAGACCCCAAAGAAATACAAGCCCCCAACAAATAATAACGGTGAGGCAAGAAGAAAAGACAAACGTAAGAATGAACTAGATTTTAGCAAAGAGAGGCCCACTGACTAAATAGCAGAAGATAGTAAGATGACTTATATGGTCAGCAAAAAACCCTGTAAAATATCCACGCTGAATATCCAAGAACCCCCAAACCGACTAACGGTGAGGGGGGAGAATATCAGCCCCCTAGAGCTTCCAGCGATATCAGGAATCACATTTTGTACAAGCTGGACAAAAATAAGAACAATGCAAATAAACAAAAGTAAGGAAGCAGGACTTAGCTTATCTTGCAAAGAACCAGGACCTGAAGACAGGAGTAAACAGAAATGAACTGATTACAACGATGCCAGGCACTGGACTGAGAATCCAGGAAGTTTAAATAGCAACACCCCAGGCCTAACGAAGCAGGTGAGTACCAACCTGGTAAAAGACAATCCAAGTGCCAAATCAGTAGTGACCACAAGAGGGAGCCAAGAAGTATAGTTCACAACAGTTTTCATGTCATTAGACAACACCCATCCTCATTACAGAGATGCATGTCACCTGATTTACTTAATTGGTGGTTGGCTCTCAAGCCTGAACAGCTTGGAGTAGGACAACATGTATAAAAGGTATCATGTGATCCAAAAAACAACTAGCCTAATAATTCTGCATGCAGTGTAGTTACCCCTTACCCTGGAACCCCTTCATCGTCCACCCATAGCCAATCCTCCCAGCTCCACACACCCCAGGTCCATAACATTTCCCCCTCAGTTTATAAAAGTTAATTTTTTTTGTAAATAAATTTGTGTTGTTTTCCCCCAATCATTGCTTGATCTTTGACTTTCGTCACCGTCAATGTTGTGAATTCCGCTCTTGGGCTCCCTCCGGTGGTTGTAAGTAGCACTTTTGTGAATTCTGCTCTTGGGCTCTCTCCTGTGGTTTTGAGTGGTATAGCTGCTTCTTGGATTTAGCACCAGCAGCTGCTTCCACTGATCGTCTTTCTGGCTCGGCTATTTTAGTCTGGCCTTATCCCTCAATCAATGCCAGTTGTCAATTGTTCCTGCTTGGAGCCACTGCTCTTTTGGATTTCCCTGACACTCTGTCCAGTTCAGCAAAGATAAGTCCTTGCTTGTCCTTTTGCAGTCCACTTGTTGTGGACTTTATTGTTCAGCACATTCTATGTTTTGCTCATTTGTCCAGCTTATCAGTATGGATCTATTCAGCTAAGCTGGAAGCTCTGGGCTGCAGATTTTGCCCTCCACACCTTTAGTCAGGTGTGGAGATTTTTGCATATCTCTGCGGTGGACTTTTTCTAGTTATTATTACTGACCGCACAGTGTTCTTTTCTGTACTATGTATCTAGCTAGAAGTGGCCTCCTTTGCTAAATCTTGTTTCATACTACGTATGTCATTTCCTTCTCCTCTCACAGTCAATATTTGTGGGGGGCTGTCCTATCCTTTGGGGATCTTCTCTGAGGCAAGATAGCTTTCCTGTTCCTACCTTTAGGGGTAGCTAGTTCTCCGGCTGTGACGAGGTGTCCAGGGAGTGACAGGAACATCCCACGGCTACTGCTAGTGTTGTGTTAAGATCAGGAACTGCGGTCTGTATAGTTACCACCTGCTCAGAGCTAGTCGCATGTCGCTCCTAAATTACCAGTCCATAACAGTACAACTGGCCAAAAATGAGTTAAATGCATCTCAAAAGAAGGAAAAGAAAAAGAGTTCTGAGCCATTTTTTTCTCTTTAGTCTGTTTTGTCTTTTTCCTTCCTCTTAATCTCTGGGTGGATTTGGGCGCGGACATGGATGTTCAGGGTTTGTTTTCTCGTGTGGATCAGCTTGCTGCAAGAGTTCAGAGTATCCAAGATTATGTTGTTCAGACTCCAGCCTTAGAGCTTAGAATTCCTACTCCAGATTTGTTTTACGGGGATAGATCTAAGTTTTTGAACTTTAAAAATAACTGCAAATTGTTTTTTGCTCTGAAACCCCGTTCCTCTGGTGACCCCACTCAGCAAGTTAAAATAGTTATTTCTCTGCTGCGTGGTGACCCTCAGGACTGGGCATTCTCCCTTGAGTCAGGGGATCCGGCATTGCTTAAAGGGAACCTGTCACCACGTTTTTGGAAGATGGGATAAAAATAGCGTTAAATAGGGGCAGAGGTGGGTGTTACATTAGTGTGTTTGTTATGCGTTTATTACCCACCTAAGTTGCCGAAATACCTTTGCAAAGTCTCCGTTTTCGCCTGTCAATCAGGCTGGTCTGGTCAAAAGGGCGTTGTCTTCCCCCAGATTTTGCGTAGTTTTCCGTTGGTGGCGTAGTGGTGTGCGCATGCCCAAGGTCCCGAATCCTCTGCCAGGGGATTTAAAAGAACGCACTGTTCGTTTTCATTGGTGATCGGTGGGCGCGGCCATCTTCCTTTGGCCGCGCGTGCGCAGAAGCGGCGCTCTGCTGGCCGCGGCTTCAGGAAAATGGCCGCCGCGATATCCATCTGCGCACCCGCGGCCATTTTCCTGAAGCCGCGGCCAGCAGAGCGCCGCTTCTGCGCACGCGCGGCCAAAGGAAGATGGCCGCGCCCACCGATCACCAATGAAAACGAACAGTGCGCTCTTTTAAATCCCCTGGCAGAGGATTCGGGACCTTGGGCATGCGCACACCACTACGCCACCAACGGAAAACTACGCAAAATCTGGGGGAAGACAAGACGCCCTTTTGACCAGACCAGCCTGATTGACAGGCGAAAACGGAGACTTTGCAAAGGTATTTCGGCAACTTAGGTGGGTAATAAACGCATAACAAACACACTAATGTAATGCCCACCTCTGCCCCTATTTAACGCTATTTTTATCCCATCTTCCAAAAACGTGGTGACAGGTTCCCTTTAATGTAGATGCATTTTTTCAATCGCTCGGATTATTGTATGACGAACCTAACTCTGTGGATCATGCGGAAAAAACCTTGTTGGCCCTGTGCCAGGGTCAGGAAGCGGCAGAATTATACTGCCAGAAATTTAGAAAATGGTCTGTGCTCACTAAATGGAATGAGGACGCTCTGGCAGCAATTTTCAGAAAGGGTCTTTCTGAAGCCCTTAAAGATGTTATGGTGGGGTTCCCCACGCCTGTTGGTCTCAGCGAATCTATGTCTCTAGCCATTCAGATTGATCGGCGCCTGCGCGAGCGCAAAGTGGTACACCATATGGCAGCATCCTCTGAACAGAGTCCTGAGCCTATGCAATGTGATAGGATTCTGACCAGAGCGGAACAGAGGGGATACAGACGTCAGAATGGGCTGTGTTTTTACTGTGGTGATTCAGCTCATACTATCTCTGATTGCCCTAAGCGTATTAAGAGGGTCGCTAGATCTGTTACCATTAGTACTGTACAGCCTAAGTTTCTCCTGTCTGTGACCCTGATTTGCTCATTGTCATCTTTCTCTGTCATGGCATTTGTGGATTCAGGCACTGCCCTGAACTTAATGGACTTAGAATTCGCCAGGCGCTGTGGTTTTTCTTTGCAGCCTTTGCAGAGCCCTATTCCTTTGAGGGGTATTGATGCTACACCGTTGGCCAAGAATAAACCTCAGTATTGGACTCAGCTGACTATGTGCATGGCTCCAGCACATCAGGAAGATTGTCGTTTTCTGGTGTTGCATAATTTACATGATGTTGTTGTACTGGGTTTTCCATGGTTACAAGTACACAATCCAGTGTTGGATTGCAAATCGATGTCTGTGACTAGTTGGGGTTGTCAAGGGGTACATAGTGACGTTCCTTTAATGTCAATTTCCTCTTCCCCCTCTTCTGATGTTCCTGAATTTTTGTCAGATTTCCAGGATGTATTCGATGAGCCCAAGTCCAGTTCCCTTCCTCCACATAGGGACTGTGATTGTGCTATTGACTTGATTCCAGGCTCTAAGTTCCCTAAGGGCCGACTTTTCAACCTGTCTGTGCCAGAACATACCGCTATGCGGAGCTATGTTAAGGAGTCCTTGGAGAAGGGGCATATTCGGCCGTCTTCGTCACCATTGGGAGTGGGATTCTTTTTTGTTGCCAAGAAGGATGGCTCCTTGAGACCCGGTATTGATTATCGCCTTCTTAATAAGATCACAGTCAAATTCCAATACCCTTCACCTTTGCTCTCTGATTTGTTTGCTCGGATTAAGGGGGCTAGTTGGTTTACCAAGATTGACCTTCGAGGGGCATATAATCTTGTTCGTATTAAACAGGGTGACGAATGGAAAACTGCATTTAATACGCCCGAAGGCCATTTTGAATACCTGGTGATGCCTTTCGGGCTTTCTAATGCTCCTTCTGTATTTCAGTCCTTCATGCATGACATTTTTCGCAATTATCTTGATAAATTCTTGATTGTGTATTTGGATGATATTTTGATTTTTTCCAATGATTGGGAGTCTCATGTGAAGCAGGTCAGGATGGTATTCCAGATCCTTCGTGATAATGCTCTATTTGTGAAGGGGTCTAAGTGCCTATTTGGAGTTCAGAAGGTCTCTTTTTTGGGGTTTATTTTTTCTCCTTCGTCTATAGAAAAGGATCCTGTTAAGGTCCAAGCCATTCATGACTGGATTCAACCCACATCTGTGAAGAGCCTTCAGAAATGTTTGGGCTTTGCTAATTTTTAGCGCCGTTTCATTGCCAACTTCTCTAGTGTGGTTAAGTCCCTGACCGATTTGACGAAGAAAGGCGCTGATGTGACAAATTGGTCCTCTGAGGCTGTTGAGGCCTTTCAGGAGCTTAAGCGCCGATTTACTTCTGCCCCTGTCTTGCGTCAGCCGGATGTGTCTCTTCCTTTTCAGGTTGAGGTTGACGCTTCTGAGACTGGGGCAGGGGCCGTTTTGTCACAGAGGAATTCTGATGGTTCCTTGATGAAACCATGTGCCTTCTTTTCCCGAAAGTTTTCGCCTGTGGAACGCAATTATGATGTCGGCAATCGGGAGTTGTTGGCTATGAAGTGGGCATTTGAGGAGTGGCGACATTGGCTTGAGGGAGCCAAGCACCGCGTTGTGGTCTTGACCGATCATAAGAATTTGATTTACCTCGAGTCGGCCAAGCGGCTGAACCCTAGACAGGCTCGATGGTCCCTGTTTTTCTCCCGTTTCGATTTTGTGGTTTCATATCTTCCGGGATCTAAGAATGTTAAAGCGGATGCCTTCTCTAGGAGTTTTTTGCCTGATTCTCCTGGAGTTCTTGAGCCGGTTGGCATTCTTATGGAAGGGGTGATTCTTTCTGCCATCTCCCCTGATTTACGGCGGGTGCTTCAGGAATTTCAGGCTGATAAACCTGACCGCTGTCCTGTGGGGAAGCTGTTTGTTCCTGATAGATGGACAAGTAAGGTAATTTCTGAGGTCCATTGTTCGGTGTTGGCCGGTCATCCTGGGATTTTTGGTACCAGAGATTTGGTGGCTAGGTCCTTTTGGTGGCCTTCCTTGTCGCGGGATGTGCGTTCGTTTGTGCAGTCCTGTGGGACTTGTGCCCGGGCTAAGCCTTGCTGTTCCCGCGCTAGTGGGTTGCTTTTGCCTTTGCCTGTCCCTGAGAGGCCCTGGACGCATATTTCCATGGATTTTATTTCGGATCTTCCTGTGTCCCAGAGGATGTCTGTTATCTGGGAGGTTTGTGACCGGTTCTCTAAAATGGTCCATTTGGTACCTTTGCCTAAATTGCCTTCCTCCTCTGATTTGGTTCCATTGTTTTTTCAGCATGTGGTTCGTTTGCATGGCATTCCGGAAAATATTGTGTCTGACAGAGGTTCCCAGTTTGTTTCCAGGTTTTGGCGGGCCTTTTGTGCTAGGATGGGCATTAATTTGTCTTTTTCTTCGGCGTTCCATCCTCAGACAAATGGCCAAACTGAGCGAACTAATCAAACCTTGGAAACCTATTTGAGATGCTTTGTGTCTGCTGATCAGGATGATTGGGTGGCTTTCTTGCCGTTGGCCGAGTTTGCCCTTAATAATCGGGCCAGTTCGGCTACTTTGGTTTCGCCTTTTTTTTGTAATTTTGGTTTCCATCCTCGTTTTTCTTCAGGGCAGGTTGAGCCTTCTGATTGTCCTGGTGTAGATTCTGTGATGGACAGGTTACAGCAGATTTGGACTCATGTGGTAGACAATTTGACGTTGTCTCAGGAAAAGGCTCAGCGTTTTGCTAACCGCCGTCGGTGTGTTGGTCCTCGGCTTCGTGTGGGGGATTTAGTCTGGTTATCTTCTCGTCATGTTCCTATGAAGGTTTCTTCCCCTAAGTTCAAGCCTCGGTTTATTGGTCCTTATAAGATTTCTGAGATTATCAATCCAGTGTCTTTTCGTTTGGCCCTTCCAGCCTCTTTTGCCATCCACAATGTTTTCCATAGATCTTTGTTGCGGAGATATGTGGTACCAGTTGTTCCCTCTGTTGATCCTCCTGCCCCGGTGTTGGTTGAGGGGGAGTTGGAATATGTGGTTGAGAAAATTTTGGATTCTCGTTTTTCGAGGCGGAGGCTTCAGTATCTTGTTAAGTGGAAGGGTTATGGCCAGGAGCATAATTCTTGGGTGGTTGCCTCCGATGTCCATGCTGGCGATTTGGTTCGTGCTTTTCACTTGGCTCGTCCTGATCGGCCTGGGGGCTCTGGTGAGGGTTCGGTGACCCCTCCTCAAGGGGGGGTACTGTTGTGAATTCCACTCTAGGGCTCCCTCCGGTGGTTGTAAGTAGCACTTTTGTGAATTCTGCTCTTGTGCTCCCTCCTGTGGTTTTGAGTGGTATAGCTGCTTCTTGGATTTAGCACCAGCAGCTGCTTCCACTGATCGTCTTTCTGGCTCGGCTATTTTAGTCTGGCCTTATTCCTCAATCAATGCCAGTTGTCAATTGTTCCTGCTTGGAGCCACTGCTCTTTTGGATTTCCCTGACACTCTGTCCAGTTCAGCAAAGATAAGTCCTTGCTTGTCCTTTTGCAGTCCACTTGTTGTGGACTTTATTGTTCAGCACATTCTATGTTTTGCTCATTTGTCCAGCTTATCAGTATGGATCTATTCAGCTAAGCTGGAAGCTCTGGGCTGCAGATTTTGCCCTCCACACTTTTAGTCAGGTGTGGAGATTTTTGCATATCTCCGCGGTGGACTTTTTCTAGTTATTATTACTGACCGCACAGTGTTCTTTTCTGTACTATGTATCTAGCTAGAAGTGGCCTCCTTTGCTAAATCTTGTTTCATACTACGTATGTCATTTCCTTCTCCTCTCACAGTCAATATTTGTGGGGGGCTGTCCTATCCTTTGGGGATCTTCTCTGAGGCAAGATAGCTTTCCTATTCCTACCTTTAGGGGTAGCTAGTTCTCCGGCTGTGACGAGGTGTCCAGGGAGTGACAGGAACATCCCACGGCTACTGCTAGTGTTGTGTTAAGATCAGGAACTGCGGTCTGTATAGTTACCACCTGCTCAGAGCTAGTCGCATGTCGCTCCTAAATTACCAGTCCATAACACGTCAACACACGTCGCCTTATACGCACACTGTGTTTTTGCCACCTCATATCTCCATGACACACAATCTACAGCTCCTCTTTTTTATTTGCTTTACCAGCAGCATTGCTTCTTGTGTGTGTAATGGAGCTATGAGGTGGCAGAAAGACAAAGAGGAATGAAAATCCTCCAAAAATATATATTAATACAGCAAAAAAGGTCAGGGGTTAACAATGTTCACCTGCGCAGGTCTCAACACTAGTGTAGTCAGTATGCAGTGTTTTCTGCATCCTGAGTGTACTAAGTCTGACACAAGGGCAGGTGAGTAAAGATATGAGGTGGATTAGCTCTATCATCTCTTCAGTCTGCAGTAATATATAGAAATACAGAAATGCAGACTGAAGAGATGATGGAGCTAATCCAATTTCACCTACCATAGCACTGACCTCAGAGAGAAGAGGTGTAGTGTAAAGCATGGGTTACATAACCCAATTTGGTTTAGCGAGTGAACTATATAAAAACTGTAGTTGTGAACCGGTGATCACCTTATTAATCTTTAAAAAGAACACTAAACCATCTCATCTTGCCAGGACAGTCGTCCACTCTCAGAAACAAAGTAGGACGCAAATTTATTCCTCATTTGGGCAACTTCAATGGTTGTCCTGATAGTAATCTGGCAATGTGTTAGAACCAGGTTCATCAAGTTCAATGTTGGGTCGCTCTTTAACCATTAAATAGTTGTGCAGAACCACACACGCCTTGACGACCTCATCGACTGTCTCAATTTTTAGATTAATGGCTGTCCCTAAAATGTGCCATTTTGAGACAAGGATACCAAAGGCACACTCAACAGTTCTTAGTTCTTCTTGCCCTGGTCAATCTGTAATTAAAAATCCTTTTTGTGTGGTTCAAGTCCCGACTAGAGTATGGTTTCAGGAGGTTTCCACACATCTGAAAGGCCTCATCCCCAAGCACAACAAATGGCATTGGTGGGCCTGGAGTATTGGGAAGAGGTTGTGGCAGGGAGAAATTAAAATGATTCCCATACAACCTTTGGCCCATGGCCGACTTTTTAAATGTCTGTGAGTCATTACCACGACCAAAAGATCCAATGTCCATGGCGACAAACCTACAGTCCGCAGCTGCAATCGCCATGAGCACTATGGAAACATATTTTTTATAATTAAAGTACTCGGATACAGTTCCAGCTGGTTTGGTAATCCTGATGTTTTCCGTCCACTGCTCCCAAACAGTTGGGGAAATCCCAAACTTCAAAAAATTGCTCTGCAGTTTGCTGTCAGATTTCCGAGGTGGGTAGGGGGATAAATTCCGCACGGAGAACATCCCACAAAGCCTGTCAGGTGTCTGCGGCAATCCCAGAGTGTGGAAATTCCTATCCGGAACTGGAAATGGAGCGATGATAGGTTCTCTCCGGTAGCCAGGAATCTGCCAAAAGGAGAAAGAAAAATATAAATCAGAACAATAATTTTTATTGGGGTTTTGAAAAAAAAGAAAAAGAAAGAAAGAAAGAAAGAAAGAAAGAAAGAACAAAAAGAGAAAGAACATGGCTTTTAGAACAATAATATTTAGGACAATATATAAACTAAACAAAAAAAGAGGAACATATTAAGTACATTGCAGAACAATAATAATTATGACAGGCGCTAATGTTTAAATATTACGTACCTTAGTGTCACCAGCAGACGTTCCTCAGCAGGAATTGCTCTACGGAGCTGGGTGTCCTGCCTCCTGATGGCTCCTTGTACAAGGTCCAGCAATTCCATAAAGCTGTCTCGAGACATCCTCGTATACTCAAAACATTTCTTTGGGTTTTCACGGAGCTCACTGAATAAGGAGTGGTAGGCTTCACGGCTCTGTAGTAGGTCAAGAATCGGGTGCTGCCAAAAGCGCCGACGCCATCTTCTCGGTTGTTCTCTTTTCCGTTCTTGCTCACAAGCAAATGCAAAGGAAAGAAACAAGTTAACATCCAAATCCAGATTCCGATAGAAACTCTCCAATGCGAAGATCCTTCTTGACACAGGATACAGGAGCAAAGTGTGAGGATTTCATCTGTACAAGGGTTTATATAGAGAAATACCATGAGCCAAGCCCATTTGGTGTGGCTAGTTTCAAGGAAATTCTTCTTGAAGCAATGTTTCCTTTCAAACGCATGCGCATAAAAAATGCGAACGCATGCAAAAACAAATGTAAACGCATGCAAACATTGCATTTTTTATCTGTCATGCGTAAGTTGTTGCGGAAAAAAAAGCAGCATTATCATGTATTTCCGTTTTGCATTGCGTTTGCGGACGAGACGCTGCGGACTCAACCGTAAATGTGAACCTAGCCTTAGCTGCAGGCTGCACCTGCTCAGATTGATCTATTGTGGGTTTCAGTAAAATGTTGTCATGGCACTGAGCAATCTACCTGAAGATTTATAAGAGCTCAATCTGCACAAGCACTGCCGGTATCTCAACCATCAGGAGTCACTGTTATCTCATTGGTCCGTAAAACCTTTTGGAAAAATCTGCCTTTGGATATTTCATGGTCTAGTCTTGATGTTTCAACTTTTGCGTCTTGTTCAGTGGTGGTTGGTAAGAATCATAGACTCATAGAATGTTGGAATTGGAAGGGACCTCAAGAGTCATCTTGTCCAACCCCTTGCTCAATGCAGGATTCACTAAACCATCTCAGTCAATGTCTGTCCAGTCTCTGTTTGAACACTTTCATTAAGTAGAACTCACCTCCTCTCATAGCAGCCTGTTCCACTCATTGATCACCCTCACTGTCAAAACCTTTTTTCTAAGATCTCTATCTTCTCCCTTTCAAATGATCATGTGGTCAAAATGCTGCTCACCATGTAGGTGTGAAAAGTTTCTTAAAGGGGTATTTCCATCTCCAAGATCTCATCCCAATATGTAGTAGGTGTAATAATAATATTAGCAAATAAGTCCAATAAGAAATGTAGTATAGCCGTGCAGCCATGCAAACCTTTTATAGCTGCAGCAACTTCAGGACCTTCCTAGAGGACCAATGGGAGCTGCTACAGTACCTGAGCAACTTCAGGACCTTCCTAGAGGACCAATGGGAGCTGCCACAGTACCTGAGCATGTGACCCCCGAACTCCAATGAGAGGTCTTACCCCGGGCATGCTCAGAAGGGGAAAAGCAGGACAGTCCCAGAGATGTCTGCTCGCTGCTGACCAGTACTGGCTACAATGGCTGAGCCTGGAAAGGCAGCAGGAACCATCTGCACAGTATCAGGCTGAGCCAGATGCTGGGACCGACGTCTCCACTGAGCAAGCTCCACTGCGGCTGGAGAAGAATGGGAGACCAGAGCTGAGATGGTTCGAGATTCCCCCTGTGCAGAGGCGGGAACTCGACCCCTAACACCATGTCCATGGAATAACTCCTCTAAAATTGATGGTGGCCCCTTCTGCCAGAATTTCTGTTTGACATGACATAAAAGCGGTTTCTGAAAAATCCCTTTAAAGCCTTCTTATTTTTTTCTGGACATTTGTTTTTTTTTTTAAATATTGTGAATATTTTAAAGATGTAATGTAACATCTGTATTAATGTTTTTTCAGGGTTAATATTTTCAGAGCTTTCCTTGTGGCTGCAGTTCAAAGCTATGCTGGGGAGTAACAAAAAGAAATGGAGATGACATAACCAGATACAGTTTTATAGATCAAACCTTCATCTGTCTCCATGTAATGGATCTACTGCAGCCAATTTTACAGAAGATATTATCAGAAGTTATAATGTGCATTTCTCTACATTAAGCCCTTCTTCCAGGCAGATTCCTACAGTATTCAACACATTCATAGTTGGAGGATTTAGATGAACAAGAGAACAATTAAAATATAACTTTATAGTAAAAGAGCATTTTATTGAACCAAATAACACAAATAGTTAACTAACAGTGATGCGCGAGCGTGTTCGTCACTACTCATTACTTACTCGAGCATCAGTGTGCTCGGGATGCTCGTTACTCGGCGAATATTTTCTTAATGCTCGAGTCTACACCTTGCATGTTTGGCGCTTTGTAGACAGCCAATGAACATGTGGTGATTCCCTGCCAGTCACTGTAATGCCGTAGCCATCTTGGTCGTGGCATTACTGTGAATGGCTGGCTGCATAGCTTCATCAAGTCTAAATAAGACCCGTGACACTATGCTTGGCACACAGTACCCCGGACACAAGCAGCGTAGGGAGAGGTGCTGGTGAGAGAGGGACATAATAATTGTAGCTGCGTATTAGACAGGGATTCAACCACATTTATATTTCTGTAAAGTACAACAACAGCCCTTCTTAGGGCTAATGATAATCAATATTCATACTGCTGTTAGCAGCACTTAGGGAGAGATTGTGCTGAAGGGATCGTGTAGAACAAGATAAAGTGAACTGCATGGCTAATAATCTTTTTGCTCTTTCTCATGCAAATTGTTCTGAGCAGGGAATATTATCCACCATTTTTGCTGTGGCAGTTGTGCGTCAAAAGCATAAAGCCAGATTTGGCTGGATCTCAATAGCATTACTATATTGATGCTGCAGTCTCATACGTCCATCTCAGTAGGGCAAATTTGCCTGGCATTGTAATACAGCCTCCCTTATGAGCTGCGAAATTTTATACGTCATTTATCATGCTAGGGATGCACCTCAAACCCTCCAAAAAAATGGTTTGTTAAAAAGTCACATTGCTATTTTGATACTGCAATCCATCTGAAGTTGGCACATTTTGCTGGCGTTGTAATACTACAATTTTTTTCAGCAGTGACATTTTATGGCATTTATCGTGCTATAGTTGAGCCTCAAAACACACAAAAAACCTTAGGTTTCAAATATCATTGCTATATTGATACTTGAGTCTTATATGTCCATCTGTAGTATGCAAATTTTGGCATTGTAATACTGTCCGCAACGTTTTCTCAATGGGGATATATCATGCATAATTTAAAATGGGAAAGGCACGTGGTAAGGGATGGGGAAGTGGACATAATGCTGATGGTGAGTATAGAGGCAGAGAACATGGGCAAGGTGAAACTGTGCCTGCTGCGGGAGCACAACAAACACACACTATAATGTTGATCTAGCTTCCTGTCCCACTTTGTTGGGGGGACACAGTACACCAGACCAGTGTGAAAAGGTAGTAGAATGGATAGGAGATAATGCTTCCTGTCACTTTGCCAGCACTACCCTGTCTACCAAAAGGTCCAGTCTCAGCAGCCGTGATACTAGACCACATAATTATCACCTTGATCCTCCTTCCTCCCATCTTGTCGAGTGCCCGGAGACAAGTAATCCCACACTTGGACACATTTCCATTGATAGATTCTGGCCTCATTCCCGGTTTGTTCCAACCGAGACATGATGAGATTGCATATGCTCAAATATTTGAGCAGCCATATTCACAATAAGGCAATGGTGGGAAAATACAATTACTGTTGCAAGAGCTGGATGATGATGAGACACAATTGCCACCAAGTGGTGTTGTAATCTCAGCAAGTCAGGAGAAGGGAGAGGGTGCAGAAGTGGAAGACAAGGTTGTGCATGATTAAGTCACTGACCCAACCTGAGGTGACATGCAGAGCGAGGGATCTGCAGCACCACAACAGGCAGGAAGAGACAGTGAGGTGGCCAGAGACACATGGCAGGCAACTGATCCCCAGAGCACCAACACGCATGAAGCTGCCAAGCCAAGGGTTAGGTGTTACCGAGTCTGGCACTTTTTTAAAGACAGTCCAGCTAACCCAAAAAATGGCATTTGCAACATCTGCCATGCCAGCATCAGAAAGGGCAGTACAATTACCAGCCTGACCACCACCAGCATGATTAAGCACTTGCAAGCAAAGCACCCAACTACTTTGGCCAAAAGCCAAGGTCCAGAAACAGAGTCTGCGGGTGACACCACTGCCTCTTCCCCTGTTCTACAAGCAAACCAATCTCTCCTATCCATGACGTATGCAAAAATGCCTCCCACCCTGCACCTGTCGTTGCACACTTGCAACTACAGTCAGCAAACACATCCTTGTCCCAGCACAGCGTTCAGTTGTGCCTACCCCAGTCTTAGGAATGCAAGTGTAAATACGCAGCCACCCACCCACAGGCTACAATGCTAAACGGACACATTTCCAGACTGTTTGCCCTGGAAATGTTGCCATTTGGGCTTGTGGAAACGGAAGCTTTCCACAACCTCATGGCGGCAGCTGTCCCTCGGTACTTGTCCCCAGGCATCACTATTTTTAAGAGAGTGCCGTCCCCACCTTACACAAGCACGTGTCACCTAACATAAGCCGTGCCTTGACCAAAGCTGTGAGTGGCAAAGCCCATTTAACTACAGACACCTGGACAAGTGCTTGTGGCCAGGGACACTACTTTTCCCTGACGGCACACTGGGTGAAAATTCTAGAAGCTGGACTCAGTCCGACCCTGGGACAGAACATGTGCTACCGACACAAAAGATTCAATCAGGGATGCCCCCACCTTCTACAGCAGCACCTGCACCTCCTCACCCTCCATCTCACAAACATCAACATCAGTTGCAAGCTGGAAGCACTGCAGCACTACCTGGCAAAGTTGTGAAAAGCTGTGCTGAAGCTAATCTACTTAGGTGACAAATGACACAATGCCGCGGAGATGTTGAAAGGTTAACAGACCAGACTGATCTGTGGCTATCGTCCCCAAATCTACAACCAGGCATGGTTCTGTGTGACAATGCCGTAACCCGGTGGCTGCTCTGAAGCTTGGCAACCTCGCACAAGTACCATGCCTGGCCTACATGCTCAACTTAGTGGTTCAGCCTTTTCTCAAAACTTACCCAGATCTGCCTGAGCTATTTGTGAAAGTAGGCTACATGTGTGCCCATTTACGCAAGTTAGCTACAGCAGTGCTGCAGTAGTGTTTGCAACTTCCACCTCACTGACTGTGTGCGATGTCACCACGCGTTGGAACTCAACGTTATGTTGGCAAGGCTTTATGAGAAGCAGAGGGCAGTTGAATACAAGATACACCATGCTCATAGGTATTTCGGTCAGCATCCACAGAAGAGCTGATGAGTGGGCATGGATATTTGACATCTGGGCTGTTTTCCAAAACTTTGAGGACTCGACCAAGATGGTAAGCGGTAATGACGCCATAATCAGCATCACCATCACACTTCTCTGTCTACTGAAATGCTCGCTGCTCACAATTAAAGAGGAGGCTTTGCAGGGAGTTGAAATGGAGCAAGAAACTATACTGGGTGATACTACACAGTTCAGCCTCATTTCATCTTCTCAAAGTTTATTGGGTGATAAGGAGGAGGAACAGGAGCTGGTTGCCTGAGACATCCCGTCTGTTCACCGTGGATGGCTTGAAGAAGAGGAGGAAAGGGAGGACAAGAAGGACAACATGGACAGTCACCCTCTTGGTGGGGACAGGGAAGTCTTGGCTTTTATCGGTTCATGTATGAACTTTACATTTCTCCTTCTCGTGGTGGAGAGGTCTAATAAAATGTTGCAGGACCAGAAGGTCCTAGTTGAAGAATTATTTTAAAACATTCCCATCTGACAACACTGGCGGAAGAGGACACAGTTCCTTGGACAACGAAGGAGTGGAGACAAGGAAGACACACACCAGATGCAGCAGAGGCAGGGGAAAGTTTTGGAAGATGTGAAAGGAGTACCTTACTGACTGTACCAGCATCCTCCGTTACTCCTATGTGCCATGCTACGTGGCATGAACTGTTTCTCTACGGCTTGGAGGTCTTGGCCTGCCTTGCCACTAGCGTTTTTTCAGTTTTTCAGAGCAGGCTTTTAATGCCGCTGAGGATACTATATAAAAAAAAGCAAATTTGCCTGTCAACTGAAAATGCTGACAGGCTGACTCTTATCAAACTGAACAAGGGCTGGATTGAGCCATACTTTTGTACACCACCGGATGACAGCAGCGGAACATAAACTCAAATCCAGTGTATTTTTTTCTGATCTATGCGCATGCACCCCTTCTCAACCAAACAGGTGTATACGCTTCAGGATTTCATCTTTTTTTGTGTTGTCCTCCTCCTCCACCACCACCACCACATCAACAGGGTGATCATGCTACCCTTGTTAAAAAAATTTTTAAGGGTGTTTATGATGCCCGCATTAACAATTTTCTGTGGATCCACATTCAAGTTGAGGGAAAATGTTTTGAAACCAAAAGAGCCAATGGGTTCTATTAGTAAATGGTGCAGTGCCAGGGATTATTGCCATATAAATTGTAAGCCTTGCTGTGAGTTTTTCCATCCACTCATCGACTGATTCATGTTTTTTACGTTCATCTGTACTCAGAAATGTATCAAAGCTGGCAGTGTTACTTGCATCACTCCACGTTGTTGCTGCAACATACAAGAAAAAAAAATGTCAGGGTCGATTCAAATCCCTTTTATATTCTACAATAATACTGCTCTTATTTTCAATTTGTCAATAGTGAGGTGTGGCAGTAGGGATTATGTATGAGAGGCATCTAGTCAGGGATTATTACCTTATGAATTACAAGCCTTGCTGCTGTTTTTTTCCCATGCACTCATTGACAGATTCATATTGTTTATGGTGTTCTGTACTTAGAAATTCATCAATGCAGACAGAATTTAATAATTTAATGTACCCAATCTCAGTTTCTCTGTAGCAGCTGTATGTAAGTGGTAGTCCTGGGAGACTTTACGCTAGAATTACTACTTCTGAACTCGTCAGTGCTTTATTTCCATTTATTTCTGGGTACTTCTTGAAGTACACTACCGTTCAAAAGTTTAGGGTCAGCCAGACAATTTAATGTTTTCCATGAAAACTCATACTTTTATTAATCAAATGAGTTGCCAAATGAATGGAAAATCTAGTCCAGACATTGACCAGGTTCGATTTTTTTTTTAAATAATAATTTTCTCCTTCAAACTTTACTTTCATCAAAGAATGCTCCCTTTGCAGCAATTACAGCATTGCAGGCCTTTGGCATTCTAGCAGTTAATTTGCTGAGGTAATCTGGAGAAATTTCACCCCATGCTTCCAGAAGCCCCTCCCACAAGTTGGTTTGGCATGATGGGCACTTTTTGCATACCATACGGTCAAGCTGCTCCCACAACAGCTCAATGAGGTTGAGATCTGGTGACAGTGCTGGCCACTCCATTACAGACAGAATACCAGCTGCCTGCTTCTTCCCAAAATAGTTCTTGCATAATTTGGAGGTGTGCTTTGGGTCATTATCCGGTTGTAGGATGAAATTGGGTCCAATCAAGCGCTGTCTACAGGGTATGGCACAGCACTGCAAAATGGAGTGGCCTTCCTTATTCAAAATTCCTTTTACCTTGTACAAATCTCCCACTTTACCAGCACCAAAGCAACCCCAGACCATCACATTACATCCACCATGCTTGACAGATGGCATCAGGCACTCTTCCAGCATCTTTTCAGTTTTGCATCTCACAAATGTTCCTGTGTGTGATCCAAACACCTCAAACTTGGATTCGTCTGTCCATAACACTTTTTTCCAATCTTCCTCTGTCCAATGTCTGTGTTCTTTTGCCCATATTGATCTTTTCTTATTATTAGCCAGTCTCAGATATGGCTTTTTCTTTGCCACTCTGCCCTGAAGGCCAGCATCCCGGAGTCGCCTCTTCACTGTAGATGTTGACACTGGCGTTTTGCGTGTACTATTTAATGAAGCTGCCAGTTGAGGACATGTGAGGCGTCGATTTCACACAATACAGACTCTAATGTACTTGTCTTGTTGCTCAATTGTGCAGCGGGGATCCCACTTCTCTTTCTACTCTGGTTAGAGCCTGTTTGTGCTCTCCTCTGAAGGGAGTAGTACACACCGTTGTAGGAAATCTTCAGTGTCTTGGCAATTTCTCACATGGAATAGCCTTCATTTCTAAGAACAAGAATAGACTGTCAAGTTTCACATGAAAGTTCTTTTTTTCTGGCCAGTTTTAGAGTTTAATGGAACCAACAAATGTAATTTTCCAGATTCTCAACTAGCTCAAAGGAAGGTCAGGTTTATAGGTTCTCTAATCAGCCAAACTGTTTTCAGCTGTGCTAACATACTTGCACAAGAGTTTTCAAGGGTATTCTAACCATCCATTAGCTTTCTTACACAGTTAGCAAACACAAAGTACCACAAGAACACTGGAGTGATGGCTGTTGGAAATGGGCCTCTATACACCTATGAAGATATTGCATTACAAACCAGACGTTTGCAGCTAGAATAGTCATTTACCACATTACAATGTAGTGTATTTCTGAATAATTTAATGTTAGCTTCATTGGAAAAAATGTGCTTTTCTTTAAAAAAACAAGGAAATTTCTAAGTGACCCTAAACTTTTGAACGGTAGTGTACATTAAAAAAAAGTCACTGTCCCACTGCCAAAATCTTCTTAACCACTGGAATCATCACAAAGTACACTTTTATTAAGCTTTGTTTAGTAGCCAGATTTGCAATGTTTTCATTCACTGCATTAGTAACCTACAACCATCACTGCTCTTTAACCATTTAAACATTGCTACCAATCACCGTTAGTGACACTTTAAAAGCATAATAACCGATGTGCAAATACAACTACCTGCTGAATGCCCCCTACAGCTGCCAAATTAGTCCACCTATGAAGCTGAGCCTGTGGCTCAGTTTCAAAAGAGAATATCATTATGATTATATACTGCAATGTAGTAGATTGGATGTTCATGTCCCCTAACGGATTAATGACCGGGCCAATTTTTACAATTCTGACCACTGTGACTTTGTGAGGTAATAACTCTGGAATACTTGAATGGATCCCTGTGATTTTGAGACAATTTTCTCATGACATATTGTACTTCATAAGTAAAGGGAACAGAAATCCAGTCTGGTGCCGGCGCTCCCGAAAATTGTAACATGTGATAGATCGGCTTTAACCCCTTCCCGACCTGTGACACAGCGTATGCGTCATGAAAGTCGGTGCCAATCCGACCTGTGACACATATGCTGTGTCACAGAATGATCGCGTTCCTGCAGGCCGGGTGAAAGGGTTAACTCCAATTTCACCCGACCTACAGGAACAGGGGGAGTGGTACTTCAGCCCAGGGGGGTGGCTTCGCCTCCCCATGGCTACGATCGCTCTGATTGGCTGTTGAAAGTGAAACAGCCAATCAGAGCAATCGTAATATTTCAACAATGAAAATTGAAGAAATATTACAATCCAGAGATGGCCGATGCTGCAATAGCATCGGCCATGGCTGGAGACCCCGATCTGCCTCCACACACACACTGACAGTGGCGATCTGACGCCGCTGTCAGCCTTTCCTACCCCTCCGTTCTGTCCCCGCTGCCCTCTTCTCCCCTCCACCCCCCCATCCTGTCTGGCACCCCCCCGCTGTCCGATCCCACCCCCCATACTTACCGAGTCCTGGTGTCCCTCCCGGTGTCCGTCTGGCTTCCAGGATGGACGCTGCCATCTTGTAAAATGGCGGGCACATGCGTAGTGCGCCCGCCGAATCTGCCGGCCAGCAGATTCATTCATTTATTTTGATCACTGTGATACATCCTATCACAGTGATCCAAATAAAAAAAATAGTAAGTAGCCCCCCTTTATCACCCCCATAGGTAGGGAACATCACAAAATAAAGAAATTATATTTATTTCTATTTTTCCACTAGGGTTAGGGCTACAACTAGGGTTAGAGTTAGGGCTAGGGTTTGAACTAGGGTTAGGGTTAGAACTAGAATTAGGGTTGGAATTAGGGTATGTGCACACAGTGCAGATTTGGCTGCGGATTCACAGCAGTTTTCTGTGCGGTGTACAGTACTATGTAAACCTATGGAAAAGCAAATCTGCTGTGCTCATGGTGCTTAAAATACCGTGCGGAAACGCTGAGTTGTATTTTCTGCAGCATGTCAATTCTTTGTGCGCATTCCGCAGCGTTTTACACCTGCGCCTCAATAGGAATCTGCAGGTGTAAAACCGGATGAGAAATCCTTACAAAAAATGCAGGAAATCCGCGGGAAATCCGCAGGTAAAATGCAGTGCGCTTTACCTGCGGATTTTTAAAAAACGGTGCGGAAAAATCCGCACACGAATCCGCAACGTGGGCACGTAGGGTTAGGGTTGGAATTAGAGATAAGATTAGGGTTAGCAGTGTGTTGGGGTTAGGCTTGTGGTTACGGATAAGATTAGGGTTAGCGGTGTGTTGGGGTTAGGCTTGTGGTTAGGGTTATGGTTGGGATTAGGGCTAAGGGTGTGTTGGGGTTAGAGTTGTGGTTAGGGTTATGGTTGGGATTAGGGCTAGGGGTGTGTTGGGGTTAGAGTTGTGGTTAGGGTTACGGTTGGGATTAGGGCTAGGGGTGTGTTGGGGATAGAGATGTGGTTAGAGTTATGGTTAGGGTTGGGATTAGGGTTAGTGGTGTGTTGGGGTTAATGTTTGAGCTAGAATTGAGGGGTTTCTACTGTTTAGGCACATTAGGGGGTCCCAAACGCGACATGACGCCACCTTTGATTCCAGCCAATTTCGCGTTAAAAAAGTCAAATGGTGCTCCCTCCCTTCTGAGCTCTGCCGTGCACCCAAACAGTCGTTTACCCCCACATATGGGGCATCAGCGTACTCAGGACAAATTGAACAAAAACTTTTGGGGTCCAATTTCTCCTGTTAACCTTGTGAAAATAAAAAATAGCGGACTAAAAAATAATTTTTGAGGAAAAAAAAAAGATTTTTTATTTTCACGGCTCTACGTTATAAACGTCTGTGAAGCACTTGGGGGTTCAAAGTGCTCACCACACATCTAGATAAGTTCCTTGGGGGGGTCTAGTTTCCAAAATGGGGTCACTTGTGGGGGTTTCTTCTGTTTAGGCACATCAGGGGCTCTGCAAACGTAACGTGACGTCTGCAGACCATTCCATCAAAGTCTGCATTTCAAAATGTCACTACTTCCCTTCCAAGCCCCGACGTGTCCCCAAACAGTGGTTTACTCCCACATATGGGGTATCAGCGTACTCAGGACAAACTGGACAACTTTTGGGGTCCAAATTCTCCTGTTACCCTTGTGAAAATAAAAAATTGCGGCCTTAAAAATAATTTTTGAGGAAAGAAAAATGATTTTTTATTATATGCGCTATAAACTTCTGTGAAGCACTTGGGGGTTCAAAGTGCTCACCGCACATCTAGTATAGTTCATTGGGAGGTCTAGTTTCCAAAATGGGGTCACTTGTGGGGGAGCTCCAATGTTTAGGCACACAGCGGCTCTCCAAACGCGACATGGTGTCCGCTAGCGATTGGAGCCAATTGTTCATTTAAAAAGTCAAATGGCGCTCCTTCCCTTCCGAGCCCTGCCGTGCACCCGAACAGTGGTTTACACCCACATATGAGGTATCGGTGTAATCAGGAGAAATTGTCCAACAAATTTTATGATCCATTTTATTATGTAGCCCATGTGAAAATGAAAAAAATTGAGGCTAAAAGAAATTTTTTGTGAAAAAAAAGTACTTTTTCATTTTTACAGATCAATTTGTGAAGCACCGGGGGGTTCAACGTGCTCAATATGCAGCTAGATAAGTTCCTTAGTGGGTCTAGTTTCCAAAATGGGGTCACTTGTGGGGGCTCTCCAAACATGACATGGTATCCGCTAAAGATTGGAGCCAATTTTTCATTCAAAAAGTCAAACGGCGCTCCTTCCCTTCCGAGCCCTGTCATGCGCCCAAACAGTGGTTCCCCCCACATATGGGGTATCAGCGTACTCAGGACAAATTGGACAACAACTTTTGGGGTCCACTTTCTCCTTTTACCCTTTGGAAAATGAAAAAATTGTTGCTAAAAGATCATTTTTGTGACTAAAAAGTTAAATGTTCATTTTTTCCTTCCCTGTTGCTTCTGCTGCTGTGAAACACCTGAAGGGTTAATAAACTTCTTGAATGTGGTTTTGAGCACCTTGAGGGGTGCAGTTTTTATAATGGTGTCACTTTTGGGTATTTTCAGCCACATAGACCCCTCAAACTGACTTCAAATGTGAGGTGGTCCCTAAAAAAATGGTTTTGTAAATTTTGTTGTAAAATTGAGAAATCGCTGGTCAGATTTTAACCCTTATAACTTCCTAGCAAAAAAAAAATTTTGTTTCCAAAATTGTGCTGATGTAAAGTAATCATGTGGGAAATGTTATTTATTAACTATTTTGTGTCACATAACTCTGGTTTAACAAAATAAAAATTCAAAATTTGAAAATTGCGAAATTTTCAAAATTTTCACCAAATTTCCATTTTTTTCACAAATAAACGCAAACATTATCGACTAACATGAAGCTTAATATGTCACGAAAAAACATTCTCTGAATCGCTAGTATCCGTTGAAGCACTCTTGAGTTATTACCTCATAAAGGGACACTGGTCAGAAATGCAAAAAACGGCCAGGTCGTTAAGGTCAAAATAGGCTGGGTCATGAAGGGGTTAAACAAAAAAAATTTAAAAAAATATTTTTATTCTGAAATGTACCAAGTAAAAACAACGAAGTTTCGGCTTAAAAAAAAGCCTTCATCAGGTAAAATATACATCCATACTGAAACAATAACCATGTCTTTATAAACCCTTTTTACAAATGGAAAGGGAGGGTGTTTGTTACTAGCACTAATCCTTCACTTAATTTGCATACTCCTCTTAATTTGTTTAACTCTTTAGCACAGGTGGATAAAATATATAATTCACATATCTTAAAACGTTATGCTCTAGTTAAAGGTAATAATCCATTATAAAGCAAAGAAAAAAAACAACACAAAAATTAATAAATAAATAAAAAAAATAAAAAAATAAAGCAGCAACACCAAAAGAAAAAATTATAAATCTAATCGCTATGCCACTAGGTATAGCATCTCTAAACTTTCTTGATCACATCCTTTAAACAATTCGGGTACAGGGTTTGTAACCGAAAAATCCAAAAAGATTCCTTCCTGTTTAATATTTGATTGCAATTAAGCACTCCAGAAGGTAAAATTTCTACTTGTGTAACTGTTATTTGGAATTTTTTGTTGTGCTTTAATAACATGTGCCGCGATAAGCTATGCTGAAGGAAACCGATTTTAGTATTATGACGGTGTCCATTCATTCTTGCTCTGACAGTTTGTATTTTGCGGCCAACATATTGGAGGCCGTAACAACACGTGATCACGTAAACAACATAGTCACTGTCGCAAGATAGATGTTACTTAATCTCAAAGACCTCCCCCATACTGTATGAAGTGATCGAGCAAGCCCCATGTTGTAAGATGTTGCATGTATAGCAATTCCTTGATCCACATTTGTAGACGCCCGGAGATGAATTTCTAGAGACAGCTTTTGAAAACCCACAAGTGAAATCTGTGTAGGGTTTTAGGTTGCTGGGCACTATTAAATTTCTTATGGTGCAACCCCTCTTAACCCCTTTCTGACATTAGACGTACTATCCCATCGAGGTGGTATGGGCCCGTATGACCACCGACGGGATAGTATGTCTAACGCGATCAGCCGCGCTCTCGGGGGGAGCGCGGCTGATCGCAGCCGGGTGTCAGCTGACTATCACAGCTGACATCCGGCACTATGTGCCAGGAGCGGTCATGGACAGCTCCTGGCACACTAACCCCCGGAACACTGCGATCAAACATGATTGCAGCGTTCCGGAGGCATAGGGAAGCATCGTGCAGGGAGGGAGCTCCCTGCGTGCTTCCCTGAGACCCTCGGAGCAACGCGATGTGATAGCATTGCTCCGAGTGTCTCCTCCGTCCTCGTCCCTGCAGGCCCTGGATCCAAGATGGCCGCAGGGCTCCTTCCGGGGCCTGCAGGGAGGTGGCTTGCTGAGTGACACAGTGTATTGCAAAGTGTCAGATCAGCAATCTGACACTTTACCATGATGTCCCACACTAGGACAAAGTAAAAAAAAAAAAATCCTAAATAAAAAAAAAATATTGCTCCAATAAATAAATTTATGTAAATTAAAAAAAAAAACAATAAAAGTACACATATTTAGTATTGCCGCGTCCGTAACGATCCGACCTATAAAACTCTCCCACTAGTTAACCCCTTCATTGAACACCGTAAAAATAAAAAAAAACTAGGCAAAAAACAATGCTTTATCATCATACCACCGAACAAAATGTGGAATAACACGCGACCAAAAAGACGGATGTAAATAAACATTATACTGCCGGACACGACATCTTGTCCCGCAAAAAACGAGCCACCATACAGCATCATCAGCGTAAAAATAAAAAAGTTATTGCCCTCAGAATAAAGCGATGCAAAAATAATTATTTTTTCTATAAAATAGTTTTTATTGTATAAAAGCGCCAAAACATAAAGATATTAATGAGGTATCACTGTAATCGTACTGACCCAAAGAATAAAATTGCTTTATCAATTTTATCAAACGCGGAACGGTATAAACGCCCCCCCAAAACAAATTCACAAATTGCTGGTTTTTGTTCATTCTGCCTAACAAAAATCGGAATAAAAAGCGATGAATAAATGTCATATGCCCGAAAATGATACCAATAAAAACATCAACTCGTCCCGCAAAAAACAAGACCTCACATGACTCTGTGGAGGACCAAAATATGGAAAAATTATAGCTCTCAGAATGTGGTAACACAAAAAATATTTTTTGCAATAAAAAGCGTCTTTTAGTGTGTGACAGCTGCCAAACATAAAAAAACACTATAAATAGTAAATCAAACCCCCCATTAACACATCCTTGGTTAGGGAAAAATAATAAAATAAAAAATGTATTTATTTCCGTTTTCCCATTAGGATTAGGGTTAGGGTGGGGCTAAAGTTAGGGTTGGTGCTAAAGTTAGGGTTAGGGTTGGGGCTAAAATTAGGGTAGGGGCTTATTTTAGGGTTAGGGTTGGGGCTAAAGTTAGGGTTGGGGCTAAAGTTAGGGTTGGGGCTAAAGTTAGGGTTACGTTTACGGTTGGGTTAGGGGTGTGTCAGGGTTAGGGGTTTGGTTAGGGTTGTGATTAGGGTTAGGGGTGTGTTGTGTTTAGGGGTGTGGTTAGGTTTGGGATTAGGGTTGGAGTTAGAATTGGGAGGTTTCCACTGTTTAGGCACACCAAGGGCTCTGCAAGCTCAACATGACGTCTGATCTCAATCCATACAATTCTGCATTGAAAAAGTAAAACGGTGCTCCTTCCCTTCCGAGCTCTGCCGTGCGCCCAAACAGTGGTTTACCCCCACATATGGGGTATCAGCATACTCAGGACAAATTGTACAAGAACTTTTGGGGTCCAATTTCTCCTGTTACCCTTGGGAAAATAAAAAATTGGGGGCGAAAAACAATTTTTGCTGAAAAAAAATGATTTTTTATTTTTACGGCTCTACATTATAAACTTCTGTGAAGCACTTGGGGGTTCAAAGTGCTCACCACACATCTAGATAAGTTCCTTAGGGGGTCTAATTTCCAAAATGGTGTCACTTTTGGGAGGTTTCCACTGTTTAGGCACATCAGGGGCTCTCCAAACGCAACATGGCGTCCTATCTCAATTTCAGCTAATTTTGCATTGAAAAGTCAAATGGCGCTCCTTCCCTTCCGAGCTCTGTCGTGCACCCAAACAGTGGTTTACCCCCACATATGGGGTATCGGCGTACTCAGGACAAATTGTACAACAACTTTTGCGGTCCGATTTCTCCTGTTATCCTTGGTAAAATGAAACAAATTGGATCAGAAGTAAATTTTTTGTGAAAAGAAGTTAAATGTTCATTTTTTAAAAACATTTCAAAAATTCCTGTGAAACACCTGAAGGGTTAATAAACTTCTTGAATGTGGTTTTGAGCACCTTGAGGGGTGCAGTTTTTAGAATGGTGTCACACTTGGGTATTTTCTATCATATAGACCCCTCAAAGTGACTTCAAATGCGATGTGGTCCCTAAAAAAAAATTGGTGTTGTAAAAATGAGAAATTGCTGGTCAACTTTTAACCCTTATAACTCTCTAACAAAAAAAAATTTGTTTCCAAAATTGTTGTGATGTAAAGTAGAAATGTTGGGAAATGTTACTTATTATGTATTTTGTGTGACATATTTCTGTGATTTAAGGGCATGAAAATTCAAAGTTGGAAAATTGCGATATTTTCAAAATTTTCGCCAAATTTGTTTTTTTCACAAATAAACTCAAATAATGTCAAGGACATGTTACCACTAACATGAGAAAACATTGCCAGATTTACCGGGATCCGTTGAAGCGTTCCAGAGTTATAACCTCATAAAAGGACAGTGGTCAGAATTGTAAAAATTGGCCCGGTCATTAACATGCAAACCACCCTTGGGGGTAAAGGGGTTAAAGGTAATACCAGTTTTTTTTTGGTAAAAAATTCTTTAAGATGGGATCTTTAATTAAAAGGTACCAACATTTTTCAACTATGTCTCTTATTTTATGATTACCATTATTAAACTGAGTTACGAAATTAAAATGCCAGGGAATTGTTATTGTTGTTTGGTTCTTTCTTCGCCATCAACTAGATGACTTCTTAGAAAAAAGTATAGAGCAGGAAATTGTCCCGAAAGGGCTGCTGATCCACTTTTCAGACGACGCAGTGTTTTTGGATGAATGGAATAGAATTTTGAAATAGTGTTCCTATAATTTAATGCAGCTACTCAGTAAAAAACGCACAACGCTAGCACATAAAGCGGCAGCATTGTGTGAAACCAATCTATTGGAATGAGAAAAATTTTAAACAAATCTGTTCTATCAAGGGCTAAATAGGGATACTACAAGAAAATTGCAGTCTTTTGAGAATGTTCTGATGAAAAATAAAACAAAGAAATTTAGACGACATGCGGTCACACTAAAACCTACAAAGCAAAATCAGGAGTCAAAATTAAGCCTAACAATAGATTGGTTATTACTAATAAAGGTACAGTTACAGAAAATATTAACGTTGATTCCAAGGCTTCACAACTTCACAAAAACCAGTAGGGAACAAAAAGGGAGAGCTAGCTCTCTTGGAAATATTTCAAAAAATGCCCGTACCTTTTATAATTCGAATTCTCAAAAAAACATAAAATAATGAAATACATGAAAAACTCGGGGCAAAACCCAAAATTAAGACATTGAGACAATATAGTAACCTCAGTACCTCCACCCCAGAAAATCCTAATAAATCAGCGAAGGACTCCAATATTGATGTTTTGATTGATTTAAATCTAGATTCCATCACTTCTTCCATCAACAGAGGTTCTTCGCTCTTATTAGAGGAAATTGGAGACAGAAAAGGGGATTCGATTGTTACCAACACCCAACACCAGTTTACCACCCCTCTCGAAAACAACTGATGATGCAAATAACATCGGCAAGTGTCATCCTCACGCTGACATCATATGCATCAATAACAATAACGACAATAAAGGGGAGTCTCCAGATTGTCCAATAAATATCAGCTCACTTACCGTACATGAAATTACAGAACCGGACTCAATTTTTACTATGGTAATACATGCCTCCCCATCACCTACAATGTCTAATATCTCTTTTTTAGAGATTGGTCCTCCCAGGACAAGTTCCGGGGAAACCACTATAATACCTTAACAGAATCACAAATCGCATGGCTAGAGCCTCCCCCAAATACAATCCCACCGCGCCACCCGTCGCAAAGTGCCATCAGCAACTTTTCCCCACGGTTACAGGTGGGCTCAACTCGAAAACGCAAAGGGTGTCCCGAGGAACAAGAGGGAGGGGTAGAAAATCAGGCAACAAAAAATCTAAAAATACACTAAATCATCATTCTGTTTCTTTACTATTTATTGAAGATGCACATTCTCAATTAACATCCACTGTCGCCCATGGTGGATTATCTAATGGGCCCACTATAAAATTTTTTTTTATTTATCTAAGTATGTACTGTCCTCCACTGAAATTGAGGTCCTTTCCAAGGGCCTTAGTTTCTGTCCGACACAAAACATCAATCCATTTCTACTTTTTCTTGACCTCAACTCATTCACCAGAAAGTTAACCCTTGCTCGACATTTTGTCCTACAGGAACGCACCTGTGGATCAAATGTCCGTTTAACCACTTCAGTACCACCAGATAATCATCTGTTTGTCTATAAAGATGTAGTCCCAACTGCTATGTTTAATCCCATTCATCATCGAGGGAACCACATTGACACATTCTTTGCATTAGTTGCAGAAGAATTTCGGAACATCAATTGTTTCAATATTAACCGAAAAAATAAATGTCAAGCTAACAAGAAGACATATTGGTCGAACATAACACATGCAGAGAAAAAGGCTTTGGAATCACTGAAGAAAAACTCAATTTTGGTGATTAGAGAAGCAGACAAGGGGGGCGGGGTTGTAATCCAAAACAGGGAAGATTATTTAAACGAAGCATTCCGTATCTTGTCTGATGCAAAATATTATGAGAAACTAAATACCGATCCTTCCACTCAATTCTCATTAGACTATCACACCCTTATAGATGATGCCTATAAAAAGGGATATTAAATAAAAAAATAAAAATAACAGATTTCTTACCAACAAAAATCCAACTGTAGCATTTTATTACCACCTCCCGAAAGTCCACAAGGACACAAAAAATCCCCCGGGATGACCGATAATTTCTGGGATTGGCTCCCTGACATCACATTTATCACACTTTATTGACCTGTTTTTACAAGACATTGTCTTGGGTTTACACTCTTATCTTCGGGACTCCACACAGTTCATCCAAGAATCTAAAGATATAGTATGGCAAGAGGGTTATCTTTTTATTACACTTGATGTAGTACGTCTATATTCCAACATTGAACATACAATGGGACTGGCAGCTGTTTATTTTTGTCTCCAAGAAAACAAACAAATACCATCCTCACAGAGGGAGTTTTTACTAAAAGGTTTGGAATTTATTTAAAAACATTTTTTTTTTCTTTTCAGGATGTACTCTATCTACAGAGGCTCGGGATCGCGATGGGGATGTGGATTGCCCCAAGTTTCGCTAATCTCTTCATGGGGTGATTTGAGTCCCTATCTGTGCTATCCGAGCCTTTTTTTAAAGAAAAAATTCTGATTTATAAATGCTGTATAGATGATATGGTGATCCTCTGGAAGGGGTCCATAGAACAAGCATGGGAATTAATTAATAAACTAAACATGAATGTATGGGGGATTACTTTTACTGCAGATATAGATAAAAATAAAATCACTTTTCTAGATCTTGAAGTAAGCCACAAAGACAGAGGCATAGTGACAAAAACCTTTTTAAAAAAAGTAGCTAGTAATGCGTTTATTTGTGAAAAAAAAACGGAAATTTGGCAAAAATTTTGAAAATTTCGCAATTTTCCAACTTTGAATTTTTATGCCCTTAAATCACAGAGATATGTCACACAAAATACTTAATAAGTAACATTTCCCACATGTCTACTTTACATCAGCACAATTTTGGAAACAAATTTTTTTTTTGTTAGGGAGTTATAAGGGTTAAAAGTTGACCAGCAATTTCTCATTTTTACAACACCATTTAATTTATTAATTTAATTGATAGTTTTGATGCCTTCAGTGCGAATGTACAATTTTCAGTCATGAAAATACAGAAAAATCTTTAAATGAGAAGGTGTGTCCAAACTTTTGGTCTGTACTGTAGCACTAACATATTCCGCAGCGCTTTACAGTTTTGCACACATTATCATCACTGTTCCCAATGGGGCTCACAACCTAAATCCCGTATCAGTATGTCTTTGGAATGTGGGAGGAAAACGGAGTTCCCAGAGGAAACCCACGCAAACACGGGGAGAACATACAAACTCCTTGCAGATGTTGTCCTTGGTGGGATTTGAAGCCAAGACTCCAGAGCTGTAAGGCTGCAGTGATAACCACTGAGCCACCGTGCAGCCCCTTCCCAGGCTACTAATATCAGCCTGCAGCTGTCTGCATATAGGGGGACCCATGTAAATTTTTTTCTGGGGTTCACCTGTAAACTAGCCAGTAAAGGCTAAGCAAACACCTGTGAGCTGATATTAATAGCCTGGGAACATTTGTAGCTATTGGCTCCTTCCCAAAATATTAACCGGCAGCTTTCCCTCTGCTGGTTATTAAAATTATGCAGGAGCCCAAGCAATTTGTTTAATTTTTTTTGAAAAATAACCAGATATTGCATGTCAGGCAGATTTCTTAGGGTTTGTTCCCACAGTCAGTAAACGCTGCAGGTTGGACGCGGCGTACATCCACAGCGTTCAACCCGCAGTGGCCACATGTTACAGCATAGTGGATGGGATTTCAAGAAATCCCATGTCCACTATGCGTGCACTGGCACCCGCAGTTTCCCTGCGGAGACGGACATGCCGCGCGTCTTTCCAGACTGCTGCATTTCAATTTATCTTGCGGAGACGTTCAGTCTCCGCAACATAAATGTCACCTATCCAATGTATAGGGCGCGGTGATTCTGCACAGTTCAATTAATACCTGCGTTCAAAAGACAGCAGCACTTTGGACGGAGCGGACATGTGCTGCGTCCAAAGCGCTGCCAATTACTGACCATGGGGAATATAGCCTAAGAACAGTTGCTATTTTGTTACAGCATATGTAGGTTAATTATGCTAATGCTCCTACATAGGCTGGTGACTGTGTGTGCGTGTCTTTATTTAATATTAATTAGGGTATTTTGCGGAAGGCGTTGTCCAAGGAAATTACACCACTTTTTTTTTATTAATATATCTTTATTTAGCTTACAAATCCGCATCAAATCCGTGCAGAATTTCAACTACGTTTTCTGCCAAGAGAGACAGAATCCATGCAGAAATATACACAAGAAAATATGCAACGTGCGCACATAGCATTACAGAAAAATATATGCTCCAAAAGCCAAATAGTGCTCCTTCCGAGTCGTCTATAACCCTACCCGCGCCGCCCTCCATTCCGCTAATGACCTAAGGCCTCAATTCTCAATAATCCAAACCTCCCACTTCCGTTTTCAAGTTTTCTTGCATCCTTTGCCAATTCTCTGAAATGCACTACCCAGGACAATTCGATTACTATATATACTCGAGTATAAGCCGAGATTTTCAGCCCATGTTTTAGGCTGAAAGTGCCCCTCTCGGGTCATACTTGAGTCATTGACCCTGGGGGGTCGGTGGGGGAGGGGGAGCGGTGGCTGTGACATACTCACCTGCTCCTGGCGCGGTCCCTGCATCTTCGATGGTCTCCGGGCGCTGACAGCTTCTTCCAGCTTTGAGCGGTCACATGGTACCGCTCATTACAGTAATGAATATGGACGCAACTCCACTCCCATAGGGGTGTAGCCGCATATTCATTACTGTAATGAGCGGTACCGGTGACCGCTCAAAGCTGGAAGAGCTGCCGCGCCTGGAGAGTCAATCAGAGAAGCTGCCACGGACCGTGCTGGGAGCAGGTAAGTATAATGGGGAGGGGGAGCACCGAGATATTCTCCTGTCCTCGTTCCACCGCCGGGCGCCGTCTTCCACATCATCTGCCTGTGACGCTCAGGTCAGAGGGCACGATGATGTGGTTAGTGCGCGCCCTCTGCCTTGAGCGTCAGTGCGGAGGACGGGGAAGACACAGCGGCGCCCAGGTGGTGGAACGGGGAAAGGTGACTATAGCAAGTGCCGGGGGCCTGAGCGATGAGAGGTGAGTATGTCTTTTTTTTTTTTTTAAATCGCAACAACAGCATATGGGGCATAATAGTCTATGGAGCATCTTACGGGGCCATAATCAGCATTTGTGGAGCATTATATGGGGCGTAATAGTCTATGGAGCATCTTATGAGGCCATAATCAACATTTGAGGAGCATTATACAGGGCAAATGTGTCTATGGAGCATCTTATGAGGCCATAATCAGCATTTGTGCAGCATTATACGGGGCAAATGTCCGTACGGTGCATCTTATGGGGCCATAATCAACATTTGTGCAGCATTGTATGGGGCAAATGTCTCTATGGAGCATCTTATGAGGCCATAATCAGCATTTGTGCAGCATTATATGGGGCAACTTTCTGTATGGAGCATCTTATGGGGTCATAATCAACATTTGTGCAGCATTATATGGGACATATTTTAATATGGAGCATCTTATGGGGCCCATCATAAACTTTATGGAGCATTATATAGGGCATATTTTGTATGGAGCATCTTATGGGGGCCATCATGAACTGTATGGAGCATTATATGGGGCTCCTGATTCAATATGGATATTCAAAAACACTTATCCTACTGATGTCTCACTTAATTTTACTTTTACTGGTACCTATTTTTATTTTTTACATTTACCGGTAGCTGCTGCATTTTCCACCCTAAGCTTATACTCGAGTCATTAAGTTTTCCCAGTTTGTTGTGGCAAAATTAGGGGTCTCGGCTTATACTCGGGATGGCTTATACTGGAGTATATACGGTAATTTTCATTGGGAGAAATTGCATGACAAATTATAGGGTCCATTTTCTCCTGTGTTAGTAACCATCATGAAAATGTCAAATTTAGTGCTGAAACAGTATTTTACAGGAAAAAAAATGATTTTTATGTCTTCATATCTAAATTGTACAAAGTTTTGTGACTCACCTGTTTGTTAGAAATATTCTTAACACCTCTAGATGAAATCCTTGAGAGTTTTAGTTTTCAAAATGAGGTCACTTTTGTATGTTTCTGCTGTTGTGGTACCTCAGGGGCTCTGCAAATTTGACAAGGTGTCTGCAATCTATTTCAGCCAAATATCCGCTGCAAATAACCAATGGCGCAGTTCCCTTTCCGAACCAGGCCGTATGCCTAAACAGCAGTTTTTGACCACATATGTTGCCATATATGAGAGAAATTGCGTAATAAATTTTAAGGTTCATTTTTCTTCTATTACCCCTTGTAAAAATGAAAAATTTGCAGCTAAAGCAATATTTTAGAGGAAAAAATGCAATTTTTCATTCGACTTTGCATTAATTAGGGAAGGGTTAAATTTCATAACAGCAACTTAGAAAATACCAGAAGTTATGCCATTTTAAAAACTGTACCCCTCAAATTATTCTGCTATATAGGCCCATAAAAGTCACTTTAAAACTGAATAGATACGTAAAAAATTGGTTTATAGAATTTCCATGTAAATGAAAAATAGCTGCTAAATTTTAACTCTTCTAACATTGCATATAAATAAAAGGACGTTTGAAAAATGATGCTGATGTAATGTAGACATACAGTGGGTACTAAAAGTATTCAGACCCCTTTAAATTTTACACTGTTTCATTGCAGCCATTTGGTAAATTAAAAAAAGATAATGTTTTTCTTATTAATGTACACTCTGCATCTCATCTTCACTGAACAAAAAGTTGAAATTTTTGAAAATTTATTAAAAAAGAATGAACGAAATATCACATGGTCATAAGTATTCAGACCCTTTGAACCATCTCAAGGAGGATCACAAGGAAATGGACAGCATCTGACTTAAATATGAGTGAATGAGCAAGGAGTCTGAATATTTATGACCGTGTGATATTTCAGTTCTATTTTAACAAATTTGAAAACATTTCTACATTTCTGGGGTTTTTTTCAGTCAGGATGGGGTGAAGAGTGTACATTAATGAGAAAAAAAAATGAACTTTTTTGAATTTACCAAATGGCTGCAATAAAACAAAGTTAATAATTTAAAGGGGTCTGAATACTTTCTGTAACCACTGTATGACATGTTATTTACTAACTATTTTGTGTGGTAGGACTAGCTACTTTAAGGATATAAGCATTCAAATTTAAAAATGTCTACTTTTTTTTTACATTTTCATCAAATTTAAAATATATTTCCCCAAAACCCCCCAAAACTTATGGACCTTAAACTTACAGCTAAAATAAATTACAACGGGTCACAAAAACAAATCTCAGAATCACTGGGATACAGCGGGTAAAATGGGTATTAAATCTCATCAATTTTCTACATAAGTACACTGCTCAAAAAACTGAAGGGAACACTAAAATCCCACATCCTAGATATCACTGAATAAAATATCCCAGTTGTAAATCTTTATTCACTACATAGTGGAATGTGTTGAGAACAATACAACCTAAAAATGATCAATGTAAATCACAACTAATATCCCACAGAGGTTTGGAGTTGGAATGATGCTCAAAATCAAAGTGGGAAATGAAGTTACAGGCTGATCCAACTTCAGTGGAAAAGCATCAAGACAAGGAAATGACGCTCAGTAGTGTGTGTGGCTTCCACGTGCCTGTATGACCTCCCTACAATGCCTGGGCACGCTCCTCATGAGGCGGCGGATGGTCTCGTGAGGAATCTCCTCCCAGACCTGGACTAAAGCATCCACCAACTCTTGGACAGTCTGTGGTGCAATGTGACATTGGTGGATGGTGCGAGACATGATGTCAAAGATGTGTTCAATAAGACTCAGGTCTGGGGAATGGGTGGGGCCAGTCCATAGCTTCAATGCCTTCATCTTGCAGGAACTGCTGACACACTCCAGCCACATGAGGTCTGACATGGTCCTGCATTAGGAGGAACCCAGGGCTAACCGCACCAGCATAGGGTCTCAAAAGGGGTCTGAGGATCTCATCTCGGTACCTAATAGCAGTCAGGCTACCTCTGGGGAGCACATGGAGGGTTGTGCGGCCCTCCATTGAAATGCCACTCACACCATTACTGACCCACTGCCAAACCAGTCATGCTGAAGGATGTTGCAGGCAGATCGATCTCCACAATGTTTCCAGACTCTGTCATGTCGGTCACGTGCTCAGTGTGAACCTGCTTTCATCTGTGAAGAGCACAGGGCGCAAGTGACAAATTTGCCAATCCTTGTGTTCTGTGGCAAATGCCAAGCGTCCTGCACGGTGTTGGGCTGTGAGCACAGCCCCCATCTGTGGACGTCGGGCACTCAGGCCATCCTTATAGAGTCGGTTTCTAACCATTTGTGCAGACACATGCACATTTGTGGCCTGGAGATCATTTTGCAGGGCTCTTCCTGTTCCTCCTTGCACAAAGGCTGAGGTAGCGGTCCTGCTGCTGGGTTGTTGCCCTCCCACGGCCCCCTCCACATCTCCTGGTGTACTGGCCTGTCTCCTGGTAGCGCCTCAAGCCTCTGGACACTACGCTGACAAACACAGCAAACCTTCTTGCCACAATTCGCATTGATGTGCCATCCTGGATGAGCTGCACTACCTGAGCCACTTGTGTGGGTTGTATAGTTCGTTTCATGCTACTACGAGTGTGAAAGCGTAACCAACATTCAAAAGTGACAAAAACATCAGCCAGAAAGCATTGGTACTGAAATGTGGTCTGTGGCCCCCACCCGCAGAACCACTCCTTTATTGAGCATGTCTTGATAATTGCCAATAATTTCCATCTGTTGTCTATTCCATTTGCACAACAGCATGTGAAATTGATTGTCAAACAGTGTTGCTTCCTAAATGGACAGTTTGAGTTCACAGAAGTTTGATTTACTTGGAGCACTGTATATTTCTAAGGGTGCAATTGACATGAAATTCTCACCAGATGTCGGTTACGAGGCAATTCAATCCATTCACGCAAAAAAAAATTAAATCAAACCATTGCGGTACAGTTCAAAGAGGTGCAAAAAGTAATGGAAAGTCGTGACACCAGCTGAAATCTAACAGTAGTTACAAAGCAATCCTGCCACTTAGTGAAAAATAATATCAGGTGGTTCGCCTGATGACCTATAAAACGGTGTCTCATTAAGAAGGTGCCACAAAAGAAACATCTGATAATGGGCAAAACCAGTGAACTGTCTCAAGAACTTTGCAACCTTATTGTTGCAAAACATACTGATGGCATTGGATTCAGAATTATTTCTTAACTACTGAATGTTCCAGTGACCATTATTGGGGTCATATTCCAGAAGTGGAAAGAGCATAATTTCACCATAAACCAGCCACCCTGCAAGATTTCAGGCAAGAGGATTTAAAGAATTATCAGAAGAGTTGTCCAAGAGTCAAGGACCACTTGTGGAGAGAGAGCTACAAAAGACCTGGAATCAGCAGGTACAATTGTTTCAATGAACAATATAAGTAATGTATTTAACCTCAATGGCCTGTATGATTGCTCACCATGCAATATTCCACTGCTGAACAAAAATGTTCAAGCGTGTTTACAGTTTGCCCAACAACATTTAGACAAGCCTGTGAAATGCTTGGAGAATACATTCCAGTAAGACGAGAACAAAATTTAATGCTTTGGATACCACAATACACACTATGTTTCGAGGCCAAGAGGCACTGTGTATAGCCAAAAAAGCTCCATACCAACAGTGAAGTTTGGGAGGTGGGAACATCATGGTGTGGGTCTGTTTTTCAGTACAAGGCACTGGCAAACTCCATATAGTTGAAGGACAAATGCATTGAAACATTATTGATAAAAACCTTCTGCTATCTACCAGGATGATGAAGATAAAACGAGGGTGGACATTTCAGGAAGACAATGATCCCAAATACACATCCAAGTCAACTCTCCACTGGTTTCAGAGTAAGAAAATAAAACTGCTAGAATGGCCCAGAAAAAAAAAATCACCTGACCTGAATCCAACAGAAAATTTATTGAAGGAACTTAAGCTCACAGTTTATAGAAGGAGCCCACAGAGCCTTCAGGATTGCAAGAGTGTTTGTGTGGAAGAATGGGCCAAAACCATACTTTTCCCTGTGTCATTTCTCTTTGTTACTTAATTTATGGACATTAATGGTTTGATTTTTTTGCCTGTGTGGATTGGAAGGGTTGTTACCGATTACCTATATCTGGTAAGAATTTCATGTCAATAAGGGCCTTTAGAAATGATTTACTTAAAACATAGGTGATGTGTTCAATACTTATTCCACCTGCTGTAAGTTGAAGCATTCCAGAGTTATTACCACAAAGTGACACTAGTGAGATTTGAAAAATGGGGCATCACCCTTGAGCTTAAAATTGGAGTCATTTGAGGAGTTGATGTAGATTCATCCAGTAGTTGCAGGAAATTCTATGACTGTTACATTCATCTGAATGAGTGCTGCAGATATCCATGCACATGCTACAGAAATAACCACATTTAGTTAGCTAGAACTGAAAATTGAACACGTTTTGGTTTGTGTAGCCCTTTATTAGCAACTAAAATAGAAGGTATTTGTTGTACAACACTGGTAATAACTGACTATACATCAATTGTATTATATTCTAATACAGGATAAAGGAGAATTTATAAATGCATTTTTTTTTAATAAAAAGCTTCCATCCTTTATTTTTATAATTTTGTTTTACAACTTGCAAAACTATTCTGAAAGCTGAGTACATGTGCACATATCTGCAAACAGTGCAAATTTAGGTTATGGTAAAGGCTAACTCATTCCACGTAACTAACGTTTTGTAATCATCTGCCACCACTTTAAAGTCTTCAAGTTCACAAACACTTTGACACAACTTTATTTCTGATACCATAACCAAGACAGAAAATCCTGTTTTTATTGGAGTCAAAAAGATAGAAGAAAATCAAGATAGGACTACACCTAAAAGAAAAGGGGGTTCTGAACTTGGTTGAGGCTCCTTATAACCCACAGAGCAGAGCTGCGCTGTGCTGTTGCTTGGCTATGACCCCGTGGACAGAAAGAAAAAGGTTGTGTCAGTATTGTGTTTCCAGGTGGCATCCCTGAGTGTTCAGTGGCTCAATGCACTACAAGTGCCCCAGCAGCATAACTCACTGAACTGTCCTGCCAGCTTCGGCATTGGCTAGACTGAGCATAGTTCAAGAAGGAGAAGCTCATGTTAACTCCGCTCTTCTGAAGCTCTGTTGCAGCCTTAAAGAAAAATAGGAGAAGTTAGTGCATGTATGTCAGAGAACCATAGAATCAGGGAGAAACAAGACTACACATCACATTAACCAACATTGCCAACCTTTGTGTTCTTGTATAATCATGGGACTTATCACACAAGATAAGAATCAGGACTTTAAAATAATCATTAGCTTACAAACATTAAAGGTTGTTAACTATTGAAACTGACACACACTAGTAAATCAAAGGTCAAAGCAGTAGTTGAAGGGTCATTTTACACGTAAAGGTAAATACAACTGCACAAAAAACTTTGTTTTTTTGTAATACGGATTACTTTTGGCATTGCCCGTTTTTCCCCTGTCTCCTCTGCCAATGATTAGCAGATATCTGTTCATAAGTGAATGCATCACCGACACACAATAAAAAACTCCATTGTTCGTTTTTTTATTTTATTGTAGGGCTGGATTGGTGCCAAAATTTAAGTTCCCTGCTCCTTGTAAAATTACTTACCAGCCGCTGTTTTCAGTTCTTCCTGCCAAATCGCTGATCCTGATCCGCCATCTTGTGCCGCAACTTCTCACGGACCGGAAATTTCATGCTCTCAATGACAGTCTATGAGAGCCTCTTTCTTGCTCTCACAGACTTACATTGGATAGTGACTTGCAGCTCAACTAGCAAACACTGGAGCGATCTGGCAGGTCACTATCCACAGAAGATTGCCGATAACCAATCAAGACGGTGACTGGGGAGTCTAATGTTACAGGCAGGGAACTTAGATTAGTGGCATCACTGCAGTGCTGCAATTAAAAAAAAACTCCTGTAGTGATGCTTTAAATAAAAGTGCAGTAAAAAAGCAAACAAAAAAACGCAAGTAACTTAATTTACCTAATAGGTGCACAAATTCTGCAACATCAAAAACTCAAAAGGGTATGTGTTCATGATCCGGATGATCCGGAATAGCAGCGTTTTGGACGCAACTCACCTGCGCTGAGCTCTAGACTACAAGGACAGTGGATGGGATTTCAAAGTGAATGATCAGTTCAGATGATGTAACGGTGGGGTGGTAGGCGTCAGACGACAATTTGCCTTATATTTGGAGTACAAACAATATTTGTCTGAGATGCAGTAAAAAAGTTTAATATGTTTGTTTGCACTATAATGCTGAGTTTGTTGTGATAGTCATTTTTACAAGAGTGAAAATGAGAAGAACCTATATACTGGTCGCTTTAAATTTAGATTTGATGTAGATAGAACATGCTGACCAAATGATTGTTGGAAGTCATTACCGTATATACTCGAGTATAAGCCGACCCGAGTATAAGCCGACCCCCCTAATTTTGCCACAAAAAACTGGGAAAACTTATTAACTCGAGTATAAGCCTAGGGTGGAAAATGCAGCAGGTACCGGTGAATTTCAAAATTAAAAATAGATACTCCATACCGTTCATTATGGCCCCATAGATGCTCCACATAAAGCTGTGCCATATATACAATGCTCTGCACCGTTCATTATGGCCCCATAGATGCTCCACATAAAGCTGTGCCATATATACAATGCTCTGCACCGTTGCCCCATAGATAGCTGTGCCATATATATAATGCTCTGCACCGTTGCCCCATAGCTGTGCCATATAGTGCTCTGCACCGTTGCCCCATAGCTGTGCCATATAGTGCTCTGCACCGTTGCCCCATAGCTGTGCCATATAGTGCTCTGCACCGTTATTGCCCCATAGCTGTGCCATATAGTGCTCTGCACCGTTGCCCCATAGCTGTGCCATATAGTGCTCTGCACCGTTATTGCCCCATAGCTGTGCCATATAGTGCTCTGCACCGTTGGCCCATAGCTGTGCCATATAATGCTCTGCACCATTGCCCCATAGCTGTGCCATATAGTGCTCTGCACCATTGCCCCATAGCTGTGCCATATAGTGCTCTGCACCGTTGCCCCATAGCTGTGCCATATAGTGCTCTGCACCGTTGCCCCATAGCTGTGCCATATAGTGCTCTGCACCGTTGCCCCATAGCTGTGCCATATATATAATGCTCTGCACCGTTGCCCCATAGCTGTGCCATACAGTGCTCTGCACCATTATTGCCCCATAGCTGTGCCATATAGTGCTCTGCACCGTTATTGCCCCATAGCTGTGCCATATAGTGCTCTGCACCGTCCATTATTGCCCCATAGCTGTGCCATACAGTGCTCTGCACCGTCCATTATTGCCCCATAGCTGTGCTGCTGCAATAAAATAATAAAACACATACTCACCTCTCTTGCTTGCAGCTCCTCGGCGCCATCTTCCCGGCGTCTCTCCGCACTGACTGATCAGGCAGAGGGCGGCGCGCACACTATATGCGTCATCGCGCCCTCTGACCTGCACAGTCAGAGCGGAGAGACGCCGGGAAGATGGCGCGACGCCCGGCGTGTGGAACGAGGACAGGTGAATATGCGATACTTACCTGCTCCCGGCGTCCCGCTCCTTCCCCCGGACAGCTGGTCTTCGGTGCCGCAGCCTCTTCCTCTATCAGCGGTCACCGGCACCGCTGATTAGAGAAATGAATTATGCGGCTCCACCCCTATGGGAGGTGGAGCAGCCTATTCATTTCTCTAATGAGCGGTCCCACGTGACCGCTCAGGGGAAGAGGCTGCGGCACCCGGAGACCGTGGGACGGGCAGGGGGAGCGACAGGATCGCCGGGACTAGGTAAGTATGCCTCAGCGCCCTCTCCCCCTCACCCGCCGACCCCACCACCGATCATGACTCGAGTATAAGCCGAGAGGGGCACTTTAGCCCAAAAATTTGGGCTGAAAATCTCGGCTTATACTCGAGTATATACGGTAATTTTCCGAGAAGATAAAATGTTCACAACCTGTACAACTGCACTTCTAGATGTCATTTTTTGTAAAATTGCTGCTGCAATACTGCATGAAGTTTTATTATTGTGTTCAAGGTATTACCAGCACAAAAGTCAGCTTTGTATAGATGTGGCTATAGCCAGTCAGAATTTTATCATTCGCACAATGGACTTTTGAGAGGACTGAGGGATATTAATTACTTGTGGACAAATAACAATTTAGGCATCTACATAAAGTATGAAACGGCTCTTGAGGAAAATAGTCAGACTGCAATACCCTACTGTAAGAGAAAGTAATGGTAGGAAAAAAGAAAAAAAACATTTAAAAACGAGGACTGCATTCTTTTCACAAAACATACAGCATTGAGGGTTATGAATGCGAAAGGTTCAAGAAATGTCTAACGTCATAGACTTGGTCTTTTTTTCAACCTACATAACTATACAATTTTGGGCTACCGTATATACTCGAGTATAAGCCGACCCGAGTATAAGCCGACCCCCTAATTTTGCCACAAAAAACTGGGAAAACTTAATGACTAGAGTATAAGCCTAGGGTGGAAAATGCAGCAGCAACTGGTGAATTTCAAAAATAAAAATAGATACTAATAAAAGTAAAATTAATTGAGACATCAGTAGGATAAGTGTTTTTGAATATCCATATTTAATCAGGAGCCCCATATAATGCTCCATACAGTTTATGATGGGCCCCATAAGATGCTCCATACAAAATACGCCTCATATAATGCTCCATACACTTTATGATGGGCTCCATAAGATGCTCCATATTAAAATATGCCCCATATAATGCTGCACAGATGTTGATTATGACCCCATAAGATGCTCCATAGACACATTTGCCCTGTATAATGCTCCACAAATGTGGATTATGGCCCCATAAGATGCTCCATACAGATATTTGCCCTATATAATGCTGCACAGATGTTGATTATGACCCCATAAGATGCTCCATAGACACATTTGCCCCGTATAATGCTCCACAAATGTGGATTATGGCCCCATAAGATGCTCCATACAGATATTTGCCCTATATAATGCTGCACATGGCCCCTGTGATGCAGTGAGCCCTGTTACAGCTAGGGGGCGCTGCATGTGCTCCCCAGGACACGCAGGGAGGCATAATGGGGAGAGTAAGACAGTATCCGGCATTGGGGTGAATGGTCGGTATGTGTGTCGCAGAGGAAGGAACTCTGCATTTTCAGCCTGAAGCAATGTTGTCTTCTGGGACACAAGTAGTTATGTAGTTCTAAAGGGAGGCTGGCAAGGCTAATTATGAGAGATGGCGGGTCAAACTAGCCACACACACACTCCCATCTAGGGGAGTGGTTAAAGGTATATAATATGACCAGGGTGTGGGTCACATGGTTCCTGTATGGTCTCCGAGTATGGATCTGAATGGTCTGTGCTGAAGGTCCTGAAAAGCCTATGTGTTGGAAGTGCTATCTCCCTGAATAGCACATGGTGGGGCTTTGGTCCTGGTGGCCCGGGGTGTTGGACGAAGTCCTGAATAGCACCTGGACAGGCCTTCATGCCTCTGTGTTGGACAGTCCCAGGTGAGATGGACGTCCTGAAGAGCACAGTGTGATCGTGGTCCTGGACGGTCTGTGTTGGAAGCTCCTGTGAGTGGAGTCTTCCTGGAGCACCTGAAAGACCGTGGACCTGGACGATCTGTGTTGGGGAAGCTATTGTCCTTCGGTGGGTCTGGACTGACTGAGGTATGCCTACCAGGCAAGTTGGTGATTCCCGTGAGGCACCTTTCCCAGAAGACAGGACTGACAAGGAGTCAGCGTGAGGAGCAGAGCTCCTGGAAGGTAACCCCGGACAAGGGGATTGTAATGTACTGTAGTTATGGCAGAGAAGTGCATCTGCTATATGAACTGTGTGGTAACCCACAGCAACTGGTCACCTGCTCCTGGTGCGGTCCCTACACATCTGTTCCCCGGCGCCGGCAGCTTCTTCCTGTAGTGAGCGGTCACATGGTACCGCTCATTACAGTAATGAATATGCGGCTCCACCCCTATGGGAGTGGAGCCGGGTCCATATTCATTACTGTAATGAGAGGTACCATGTGATCTCTCACTACAGGAAGAAGCTGCCACGCCGGGGAACAGACGTGCAGGGACCGTGCCAGGAGCAGGTGAGTATTATTCTACAGCTCTGCTCCCCCTCCCCAGAAGACCCCTGGGTATGACTCGAGTATAAGCTGAGAGGGTTACTTTCAGCCCAAAAAAGTGGGCTGAAAATCTCGGCTTATTCTCGAGTATATATATATATATATATATATATATATATATATATATATATATATATATATACACACACACACACACAAATATATACATATATATATATATATATATATATATATATACATACAGTTAAGTCCATATATATTTGGACAGAGACAACATTTTTCTAATTTTGGTTATAGACATTACCACAATGAATTTTAAACAAAACAATTCAGATGCAGTTGAAGTTCAGACTTTCAGCTTTCATTTGAGGGTATCCACATTAAAATTGGATGAAGGGTTTAGGAGTTTCAGCTCCTTAACATGGGCCACCTTGTTTTTAAAGGGACCAAAAGTAATTGGACAGATTAAATAATTTTAAATAAAATGTTCATTTCTAGTACTTGGTTGAAAACCCTTTGTTGGCAATGACTGCCTGAAGTCTTGAACTCATGGACATCACCAGACGCTGTGTTTCCTCCTTTTTGATGCTCTGCCAGGCCTTCACTGTGGTGGTTTTCAGTTGCTGTGTGTTTGAGGGCCTTTCTGTCTGAAGTTTAGTTTTTAACAAGTGAAATGCATGCTCAATTGGGTTGAGATCAGGTGACTGACTTGGCCTTTCAAGAATATTCCACTTCTTTGCTTTAATAAACTCCTGGGTTGCTTTGGCTTTATGTTTTGGGTCATTGTCCATCTGTAGTATGAAACGAAGACCAATCAGTTTGGCTGCATTTGGCTGGATCTGAGCACACAGTATGTCTCTGAATGCCTCAGAATTCATTTGGCTGCTTCTGTCCTGTGTCACATCATCAATAAACACTAGTGACTCAGTGCCACTGGCAGCCATGCATGCCCAAGCCATCACACTGCCTCCGCCGTGTTTTACAGATGATGTGGTATGCTTTGGATCATGAGCTGTACCACGCATTCGCCATACTTTTCTCTTTCCATCATTCTGGTAGAGGTTGATCTTGGTTTCATCTGTCCAAAGAATGTTCTTCCAGAACTGTGCTGGCTTTTTTAGATGTTTTTTAGCAAAGTCCAGTCTAGCCTTTTTATTCTTGATGCTTATGAGTGGCTTGCACCGTGCAGTGAACCCTCTGTATTTACTTTCATGCAGTCTTCTCTTTATGGTAGATTTGGATATTGATACGCCAACCTCCTGGAGAGTGTTGTTCACTTGGTTGGCTGTTGTGAAGGGGTTTCTCTTCACCATGGAGATTATTCTGCGATCATCCACCACTGTTGTCTTCCGTGGGCGCCCAGGTCTTTTTGCATTGATGAGTTCACCAGTGCTTTCTTTCTTTCTCAGGATGTACCAAACTGTACATTTTGCCACTCCTAATATTGTAGCAATTTCTCGGATGTTTTTTTTCTGTTTTTGCAGCTTAAGGATGGCTTGTTTCACCTGCATGGAGCGCTCCTTTGACCGCATGTTTACTTCACAGCAAAACCTTCCAAATGCAAGCACCACACCTCAAATCAACTCCAGGCCTTTTATCCGCTTAATTGAGATTTGACATAACGAAGGGATTGCCCACACCTGTCCATGGAATAGCCTTGGAGTCAATTGTCCAATTACTTTTGGTCCCTTTAAAAAAAGGGTGGCACATGTTAAGGAGCTGAAACTCCTAAACCCTTCATCCAATTTTAATGTGGATACCCTCAAATGAAAGCTGAAAGTCTGAACTTCAACTGCATCTGAATTGTTTTGTTTAAAATTCATTGTGGTAATGTCTATAACCAAAATTAGAAAAATGTTGTCTCTGTCCAAATATATATGGACTTAACTGTGTGTGTATATATATATATATATATATATATATATATATATATATATATATATATATATATATACACACACACACACACACACACACACACACGGTATACATATTATATTATGTACATATGTATTTTTTTTATTATGTATATGGAGTATACTATTTATATATACAAATAAAAAGCATACAGTATCCTCTGGATCGCAGCGAGGACATCAAGACAGTCCGTATCTGAGATCGGTTGCCATGGGCCACTGCACCATCATGTCACTCGGAGAAGCGCCTGGCGGTTTGCTTCCCTTTGCTCTGTGTTCACTTCACACAAGCCGGATGTTGCAGAGCGACCTGCTCTGCAGCTTGCAAACTCCAACACTGACACACCAAAAGCAAAACTGACAGATTTAAATGGAGAGGGATTCGCCCCATTACCAAACCTGCAAATCCCTCTAAAAATAAAAACCCTTAACGGGTTTTCCTAACAAACTGAACCAGTCACTACTTGGACCCAATCCACTCTTTGTTTTATTTTGCCTTGCGACTTACAGGCATCCTGCTGTGAAAACAAGGCACTCCAGCGGGTTTAATAGGACTCCGTCTGCATCCTGGGGGACACATATCGACCCTCCCATATGATCCCCCTCCCGGCCACATATACACAGTAGCTTGTGAAACTATTCACCCCTTTGGCTTTTCACTTATTTTGTTACATTGCAACCCATGTATAAATATTTTTATAATCTGATTTGTGTGTGATTCATCAGAACTAAATAGTTTAAGTTGGTGAAGTGAGAGAAATAACTCAATTTATGGGATAAAATATCTAAAAATAGGCAAGTGCATAAGGATTCATTTCTTTTGCTATGAAGCCCCTAAAAATTTCCAGTGCAAGCAATTATCTTCATAAGTCACATGCTTAGTGAAAGGAAGTCCCCCTGTGAGCAATCTAAGGGTCACATGGGCTGTCAGGATATACACACCATTTCTTAAAGGCCACAGAGCCTGCAACACCATTAAGCAAGAGGCAACAGTAACCAAACAACACCATGAAGACCAAGAAGATCTCCAAACATGTCAAGGACAAAGTCTTTGAAAAGTACAAGTCAGGGCTGAGTTACAAAAAAAGTATCCCAATCTCTGATAATCGCCCAGAGTACCATCAAATCCATTATCATCAAATGGAAAGAACATAGCACCACAACAAACCTGACAAGAGAGAGCTACCCACCAAAACTCCAGGGCAAGCCTTTACTTACACACAAAACTTGTTAGGCTCATTTTGAGTTTGTCAAAAGACATGTGGGAGACTCCCAAAATGTATAGAGGAAGGTTAAGGGTCAGATGAGAGCAAAATTGAACTTTTTGGCCACCATGGTAAATGCCATGGTCTGGTGCCAAACCAACTCAGCTCATCACCCGATGAAATATGATGGTGGCAGCATCATGCTGCAGGGTTGTTTTTAGGCGACAGGGAAAAATAGTCCGAGATGAGGAGGAAGATAGATTATGTAAAATACAGGGATATTCTTGATCAAAACCTGTTTTGGTCGGTCTGTGATTTGAGACTAGGACGGAGGGTCTCCTTCCAACAATGACCCAAAGCATATTGCTAAAGCAATACTTGAGTGGTTTAAAGGGAACCTGACATCAGGATTGTGAACAGCAACCTACACAGTGTCAGGTCAGCACCATTATACTGATTCAAATGATACCTTGGCTAATGAAATCCATCTTCTGGTTCTGCAGGCAGGTGCCGACCATGTCACCTGCTCTGAAGCATAATCTCATGTTTTATGTGCCAATACTACATTTTCTTCAAGTCATTCAGCAAGAAAAAAAAAATCCATTTGAAAATGGCACCCACCGTACCTGCGCAGTAGCAGCTGTCGGTGTATATAGTGGTGATTCAATAGCTGCTACTGCGCATGCGCCATCTAACTGGAGAAGAAAAAAAATTACTCCTCCAAGATGACGCCGCCATTACCTGCACAGTAGCAGTTAAAGATAAAGATTAAAGAACAACCACAAGATGGATTTCATCAACCAAGCAATCATTTAATCAGTATAACGGAACCAATGTGACACTGTGTGTAGGTTACTGTGCACAATACTGCAGACATGTTCCCTTTAACCCCTTTCTGACATTAGACGTACTATCCCGTCGAGGTGGCCTGGGCCCATATGACCACCGACGGGATAGTACGTCATATGCGATCAGCCGCACTCACAGCTGACATCCGGCACTATATGCCAAGAGCAGTCACGGACCGCTCCCGGAACGTTAACCTCGGAAAACATGATCGCAGCGTTCCAATGGCATCCGCCAAAACGCGTAGTTTTAGGGGGGTGAGGGGTGAATTTTTTTGTCTCTATATGTAACGGTTTGATTCATGAACCCGTTTCTGCCATCTGACGTACTATCCCGTCGAGGTGACCTGGGACTTAATTCCCAGGGACGGGATAGTACGTCATGTGCAATCAGCCGTGCTTACGTGGGGTGCGCGGCCGGGTGTCAGTTGATTATTACAGCTGACATCTGGCACTATGTGCCATGAGCGGTCACGGATCGCTCCCGTCACGGCGGCATAGGGACGCATCGGTCTCCCTGAGACCCTCGGAACAATGCGATGTGATCGTTTTGTTCCGAGAGTCTCCTCCCTGCAGGCCCCGGATCCAAGATGGCCGTGCGGGTCCTTCTGGGTCCTGCAGGGAGGTGGCAAGCCTCTAGTTCTGCCTGTCAGATCACGGATCTGACACAGTGCTCTGCAAAGTGTCAGATCAGCGATCTGACAATATATAGTAGTGTCCCACCCTGGGACAATGTAAAAAAGTAAAAAAATAAAAATAAATAACAGTGTAAAAACATTTTTTTAAAACTTCCTAAATAAAGAAAAAATAAAAAATAAATATTATTCCAATAAATACATTTCTTATGTAAATAAAAAACTAAAATATTTATTATCGCCGCGTCCGTAATGACCCGATCTATAAAACTGTCCCACTAGTTAACCCCTTCAGTGAACACCGTAAAAAAATAACTAAAAAACGAGGCGAAAAACAATGATTTATCATCATACCACCGAACAAAAAGTGGAATAATACACAAACAAAAAGATGGATAAAAATAAACATGGTACCACTGAAAATGTCATCTCGTCCTGCAAAAAATGAGCTGCCATACAGCGTCATCAGCGGAAAAAAAAAAGTTATAGCCCTCAGAATAAAGCAATGCAAAAATAATTATTTTTTATATAAAAGTTTTTATTGTATAAAAGCGCCAAAACATAAAAAATGATATACATGAGATATCGCTGTAATCGTACTGACCCGAAGAATAAAACTGCTTTATCAATTTTACCAAACGACGAACGGTATAACCCCCCATCAAAAGAAATTCACGAATTGCTGGTTTTTGTTCATTCTGCCTAACAAAAATCGGAATAAAAAGTGATCAAAAAAGTAATGTGCCCGAAACGGGTACCAATAAAAAGTCAACTCGTCCCACAAAAAACAATACCTCACATGACTCTGTAGGCCAAAATATGGAAAAATTATAGCTCAAAATGTGGTGACGCAAAAACTATTTTTTGCATTAAAAAGCATCTTTCAGTGTGTGACAGCTGCCAAACATAAAAACCTGCTATAAATAGTAAATCAAACTCCCCTTTATCACCATCTTAGTTAGGGAAAAATAATAAAATAAAAAAATGTATTTTATTTCTATTTTCCCATTAGGGTTGGGGCTAAAGTTAGGGTTGGGGCTAAAGTTAGGGCTAGAGTTAGGATTACGTTTACGGTTGGGTTAGGGGGGTGTCAGGGTTAGGGGTGTGGTAAGGGTTGTGATTAGGGTTAGGGGTGTGTTGGGGTTGAGATTAGGGTTAGGGGTGTGTTCGGGTTAGGGGTGTGGTTAGGGTTGGGATTAGGGTTAAGGGCGTGCTGGGGTTAGGGTTGGAGTTAGAATTGGGGGGTTTCCACTGTTTAGGCACATCAGGGGCTCTGCAAATGCAACGTGACGCCCACAGACCATTCCATCAAAGTCTGCATTCCAAAACTCTACTTATTCCCTTCCGAGGACCGACGTGCGTCCAAACAGTGGTTTACCCCCACATATGGGTATCGGCGTACTCAGGACAAATTGGACAACAACTTTTGCTGTCCAATTTCTCCTGTTACACTTGGGAAAATAATAATTTTGGGGCTAAAAAATTTTTGTGGGAAAAAAATTATTTATTTTCATGGCTCTGCGTTATAAACTTTACTGAAACACTTGGGGGTTCAAAGTCCTCATAACACATCTAGATAAGTTCCTTTGGGGGTCTAGTTTACAATATGGGGTCACTTGGGGGGGGGGGTTCTACTGTTTAGGTACATCAGGGGCTCCGCAAATGCAACGTGACGCCTGCAGACTATTCCATCAAAGTCCGCATTCCAAAACGGCGCTCCTTCCCTTCCGAGCTCTGCCATGCACCCAAATGGTGGTTCCCCCTCACATATGGGGTATCAGCGTACTCAGGACAAATTGCACAACAACTTTTGGGGTCCAATTTCTCCGGATACCCGTGGAAAATAATAAATTGGGTGCGAAAAGATCATTTTTGTGTAAAAAAATAGATTTTTTTATTTTCACGGCTCTATATTATAAACTTTAGTGAAACAATTGGGGGTTCAAAGTGCACACCACACATCTAGACAAGTTCCTTAGGTGGTCTAGTTTCCAAAATGGGGTCAATTGTGGGTTTCCACTGTTTAGGCACATCAGGGGCTCTCCAAACGTGACATGGCGTCTAATCTCAATTCCAGTGAATTCTGTGTTGAAATAGTGAAACGTGCTCCTTCCCTTCCGAACTCTGCCATGCGCCCAAACAGTGGTTTACCCCCACATATGGGTTATCAGAACACTCTCAGGACAAATTTCTCAACAACTTTTGGAGTCCACTTTCTCCTGATACCCTTGGGAAAATGAAAAATTGGGAGCGAAAAGATCATTTTTGTGAAAAAAATATGATTTTTTATATTTATGGCTCTACATTATAAACTTCTGTGAAGTACTTGGGGGTTCAAAGTGCTCACCACACATCTAGATAAGTTCCTTAGGGGGTCTACTTTCCAAAATGGTGTAACTTGTGGGGAGTTTCCACTGTTTAGGCACATCAGGGGCTCCCTAAACGCGACATGGCGTCCTATCTGAATTCCAGCCAATTTTGCATTGAAAAGTCAAATGGCTTACCCCCACATATGGGGTATCGGCATACTCAGGACAAATTGTACAACAACTTTTGGGGTCCAATTTCACCTATTACCCTTTGGTAAAATAAAACAAATTGGATCTGAAGTAATTTTTTTGTGAAAAAAGTTAAATGTTCATTTTTTAAAAACATTCCCAAAAAAACTGGGAAGCACCGGAAGGGTTAATAAACTTCTTAAATGTGGTGCTGAGCACCTTGAGGGTTGCAGTTTTTAGAATGGTGTCAGTTTTTGGTATTTTCTATCATATGGACCCCTCCATGTGACTTAAAATGTGATGTGGTCCTTAAAACAAAATGGTGTTGTAAAAATGAGAAATAGCTGGTCAATTTTTAACCCTTATAACTCCCTAACCCAAAAAAATTTTGGTTCCAAAATTGTGCTGATGTAAAGTAGACATGTGGGAAAAGTTACTTATTAAGTATTTTGTGTGACATATCACTGTGATTTAAGGGCATGAAAATTCAAAGTTGGAAAATTGCAACTTTTTAAAAACTTTTGCCAAATTTCCATTTTTTTTAAAAGTAATATCAAAGAAATTTTATCACTATCATGAAGTACAACATGTCACGAGTAAACAGTGTCAGAATCACCGGGATCCGTTGAAGCGTTCCAGAGTTATAACCTCATAAAGGGAGAGTGGTAAGAATGGTAAAAATTGGCCTGGTCATTAACGTGCAAACCACCCTTGGGGGTAAAGGGGATATAGCTATAGAGAGAGACAGCTCTCTGGTTTTACCAGTCATGAGATGTTTTTCGTGTGGCACCTGATATTTTTCACTAAGTTGCAATATTGCTTTGTATTACTGATAGATTTCAGCTGTTGTCAGGACTTTCCATGGCTTTTTGCACCTCTTTCTTTATGTGTCCAATATATTCTCCCAGTGTGGATTGGATGGGTTGTTACCGATATCTGGTGAGAATTTAATATCATCAGCATCTTTAAAAATACTTATTTCACCTTCTGTATATATATTACCGCAGCAGATAGATTTATAAGCCAGGTGGTTACAAATGCATCAATACCAGATACATACAGTGTTATGCTCTACCAGTTTTGTGCAACAAAATATTTTTTTTGTGTCAAGATATTCAATCAGCAACTTTTATATAGCCTTTTTGATTGCAAATTGTTTTTTTTTCTCCATATTGCTTACCAAAAAAAGAATAACAGCAATTCTAGCATACATTATTCTTTATATTTTCAACTCTGTTCACTAGACAGGTTTAATAAGGGGATACTTTTATAGCAGATTGTGATTGTGTACTTTTTGATGCAATATAAAAAAGAAAAAAAAAGTGTTTTTCAAGTTATGAAGATTTGAACATCCTATAAACTGATTGTCAGTATCTAGTACATTTTGCAATGTCACACATTGCTAACTATGGGAGGGTGGTAATGTCACGATGGGGGCAGGCTTTACAGCGTTGAGAATCCCCCCCCCCCCCATGTGCTCACCCACATTATCCTCTCTCTTTCCCCATGTGCTGACCTCCCATCTGTGCTCTCTTCTTTGACCTGTCTACTCCATGTGCTATATGCAGTTTTTGTCCCAGCGATGCTGTTGCTCTTTAAAGAGTCTAATTTGCCCTTTGTTGTCTTCGACGTTGTGCCTTTGCTGCTTTCCTTTCATTGTCATTGGTGTTCTTTTTAGGAGGAGCCAAGTTGGCATTGATATTTGCTTGTTAAAGGGGATTTCCCATGAACGAAAGTTCATTTTAAAAACTGTCTGTGTCAGCCCAGGAGCAGTGGTATGTTCTGTACACGGTCAGAGGAGGAAGCAAAAGACAATACTGACATTACAGCAGGAGATCGCAGAGGATACATTTTGTGAGGTAAAATATTGTTTAAAAACAGTCAGTGAAATGTTACCTGATAAAATGAATCCTCTGTGATCCCCTGCTGTAATGTCAGTATTGTCTTTTGTTTCCTCCCCTGCCCAGGAGATGTGGATTGCTCTGTACATGGTTAGACAGACAATTTTTAAAATGAACTTTCGTTCGTGGGAAAACCCCTTTAATGTGACCGGCTTCCTCTGCCTGTAGACACGTCGCGCATCTGCCGAATGATACACTGCGCCTGCGCGGAATTCGAGCAGGCGCAGTAAATCAGACCACCGCCGCGGCGGTCAGTGAATCATTTGGCTGATCCCGGCGGCAGTGTGTTCGCGACGGTGTTCCGCTGGTGGTACCACACAAGAGGCTGCAAACGGCTTATACAGTGTGTAGTGCGTACAACGTATTCATTGTGTGTGTGTATGTGTTGCGTACGGCGTGCACAGTGTGTGTGCGCAGTTTCCTGTTGTGAACTCTTCCGGGCTCCCTCCTGTGGTCATGAGTGGTACTGTGTGAGTTCTCTCTTTGGGCTCCTCCTGGTGGCTCTTTTTGTTATTTTGCAGGTTTCTGGCAGGATCAGCTGTCTCGTCATCTGCTAGTTAGGTTTCCTATTTAATCCACCTGGTCCTTCATTCCTTGGCTGTTGCCGTTGTATTCAGTGCTATTCTGATTGCTCCTGTCTACATCCGTTATCAGTCTCTCCAAGAGAAGCTAAGTACTGTTTGCTTATTTTTGCTCATCTGAGTTCAAGATGTTTCCTAGTATATGATGAGTTTTTGTCCAGCTTGCTAATATGTGATTTCCCTGCTTGCTGGTGCTCTGGGGTGCTGAGTTGCTCCCCCCACATCGTTAGTTGTGTGGGGGTTCTCGCATTCTCTGCGTGGATATTTTTGCATAGGGTTTTTTACTGACCGCACAGATCCCTTGCTATTTTCTGCTATCTAGCGTTAGCGGGCCTCATTTGCTTAACCTGTTTCATCTCTGCGTTTGTCTTTTCCTCTTAACTCACCGTTATTATTTGTGGGGGGGCTTCTATATCTCTGGGGGATTTCTCTGAGGCAAGTGAGGTCTTTACTTTCTCTTTAGGGGTAGTCAGTTTCTCAGGCCGTGAAGAGACGTCTAGGATTTCAGGAAACGTTCCACGGCTGCCTATAGTGTGTGCGGTTAGGATCAGGTTTGCGGTTAGTCCAGTTACCACATCCCCAGAGCTCGTCCTATTATTTTCTACTTAGCTGGTTAGATTTGTCATCCTAAGCCACTAGGATCATAACAGTTTCCATATTGAGACACCCATCACTTGGGTGTCCCAATATGGTGGTCGGTGAACTTCCACCGCTTGGAATTCTGGGATCCGGACATATCTGGATGGAACAGAATGTGAAGACGTTACAAGGTCAGCATATACAGTTATATGAAAAAGTTTGGGCACCCCTATTAATCTTAAGCTTAATGTTTTATAAAAATTGTTTTTTTTGCAACAGCTATTTCAGTTTCATATATCTAATAACTGTTGGACACAGTAATGTTTCTGCCTTGAAATGAGGTTTATTGTACTAACAGAAAATGTGCAATCTGCATTCAAACAAAATTTGACAGGTGCATAAGTATGGGCACCCTTATCATTTTCTTGTTTTAAATACTCCTACCTACTTTTTACTGACTCACTAAAGCACTTTTTTGGGTTTTGTAACCTCATTAAGCTTTGAACTTCATAGCCAGGTGTATGCAATCATGAGAAAAGCTACTTAAAGTGGCCACTTGCAAGTTGTACTCCTGTTTGAATCTCCTCTGAAGAGTGGCATCATGGGCTCCTCAAAACAACTGTCAAATGATCTGAAAACAAAGATTATTCAACATAGTTGTTCAGGGGAAGGATACAAAAAGCTGTCTCAGAGATTTAACCTGTCAATTTCCACTGTGAGGAACATAGTAAGGAAATGGAAGAACACAGGTACAGTTCTTGTTAAGGCCAGAAGTGGCAGGCCAAGAAAAACATCAGAAAGGCAGAGAAGAATGGTGAGATCAGTCAAGGACAATCCTCAGACCACCTCCAGAGAGCTGCAGCATCAACTTGCTGCAGATGGTGTCACTGTGCATTGGTCAACTATACAACCCACTGTGTTTTTTTGCTGCCATGCATAACACCTTTTTGTATGACCAAACAACTCATTCTTGGTTTCATCAGTCCACAGGACCTTCTTCCAAAAAGAAATTGGCTTCTCCAAATGTGCTTTTGCATACCTCAGCCGACTCTGTTTGTGGTGTGCTTGCAGAAACGGCTTCTTTCGCATCACTCTCCCATACAGCTTCTCCTTGTGCAAAGTGCATTGTATAGTTGACAGATGCACAGTGACACCATCTGCAGCAAGTTGATGCTGCAGCTCTCTGGAGGTGGTCTGAGGATTGCCATTGACTGATCTCACCATTCTTCTTCTCTGCCTTTCTGATGTTTTTCTTGGAATGCCACTTCTGGCCTTAACAAGAACTGTACCTGTGTTCTTCCATTTCCTTACTATGTTCCTCACAGTGGAAATTGACAGGTTAAATCTCTGAGACAGCTTTTTGTATCCTTCCCCTGAACAACTATGTTGAATAATCTTTGTTTTCAGATCATTTGACAGTTGTTTTGAGGAGCCCATGATGCCACTCTTCAGAGGAGATTCAAACAGGAGAACAACTTGCAAGTGACCACTTTAAGTAGCTTTTCTCATGATTGCATACACCTGGCTATGAAGTTCAAAGCTCAATGAGGTTACAAAACCAAAAAAAGTGCTTTAGCAAGTCAGTAAAAAGTAGGTAGGAGTATTTAAAACAGCAAAATGATAAGGGTGCCCATACTTATGCACCTGTCAAATTTTGTTTGAATGCAGATTGCACATTTTCTGTTAGTACAATAAACCTCATTTCAAGGCAGAAACATTACTGTGTCCAACAGTTATTAGATATATGAAACTGAAATAGCTGTTGCAAAAAAACCAATTTTTATAAAACATTAAGCTTAAGATTAATAGGGGTGCCCAAACTTTTTCATATAACTGTAATAAGAAGAGATTTACAGTTATTAGGTTCTTCAGAAGGACGTAAATCAGGGGATTTATTCTGATGGAATATAGGCTGAACTGGATGGACAAATGTCTTTTTTCGGCCTTGTTAACTATGTTACTAGTGCTGGATTCACAGTGAAACTGTAAAGCACTGCAGTGTATCACTCTCAATGCTGCACTGTCCTCTCAAATACAGGCCAAGTTCACACAGACGTATTTTCAATCTTAAGTGCTATCCGTGAACAAAATTGATATCCACACGGACAGCTTTGTTACCAATATTATTCAATTAGGGTGGAGCATAACTAGAGCTTTTGTCTATTTAAGTAAATTGGTGCTTACAAAAAAAACTCAGAAAAGAGGAGTCTAGTATGTGTGGAAAGTATTTTTTTTATAATAAGATATATTAAAAAGTTGTTTCTCATCGCTGACTGATACAAAGTTGCTTATATTTGGAAGTAAATGTAAGAACTACCGTATATACTCAAGTATAAGCCGAGAATTTCAGCCCATTTTCTTAGGTTGAAATTGCTTATACTCGAGTCATACCCAGGGGTCGGCAGGGGAGGGGGAGCGGCAGCTGTCTAATAATACTCACCTGATCCTGGCGCAGTCCCTGCACGTCCCTGGTTCCCCGGAGCCGGCAGCTCCTTCCTGTAGTGAACGGTCACATAGTACCGCTCATTACACAGTAATATGGACCCCACTCCACTCCCATAGGGGTGGAGCCGCATATTCATTACTGTAATAAGCAGTACCATGTGACCGCTCAATACAGGAAGAAGCTGCCGGCGCCCGGAGAACCAGGGACTGCACCGCGCCAGGAGCAGGTGAGTATAACGCAGAGCGCAACATTCACCTGCTCCCCGTTCCACTGACGGCTGCCGCTGCATCTTCCCTGTCCTCTGCAGTGATGCTCAGGTCAGAGAGCGCGATGACGCAATTAGTGTGCGCGCCGCCCTCTGCCTGTGCGTCAGTGCACAGGACGGGGAAGACACAGCAGCGGCCGTCGGTGGAACGCAGACCGGTGAATATAGCAAGTGCCGGGGGCCTGAGAGGGGAGTATGTAATTTTTTTTTTTTTTTAATCGCAGCAACAGCATATGGGGCAAATGTCTGTATGGAGCATCTTATGGGGCCATGTGCAGCATTATAGGGGGCAAATATCTGTATGGAGCATCTTATGGGGCCATGTGCAGCATTATATGGGGCAAATATCTGCATGGAGCATCTTATGGGGCCAAGTAAAGCATTATATATGGGCAAATATCTGTATGGGGCCATGTGCAGCATTATATGGGGCAAATATCTGTATGGGGCCATGTGCAGCATTATATGGGGCAAATATCTGTATGGGGCCATGTGCAGCATTATATAGGGCAAATATCTGTATGGGGCCATGTGCAGCGTTATATGGGGCAAATATCTCTATGGAGCATCTTATGGGGCCATAATCAGCATTTGTGGAGCATTATATTGAGCAAATGTCTGTATGGAGCATCTTATGGGGTCATAATCAACATTTGTGCAGCATTATATGGGGCATATTTTAATATGGAGCATCTTATGGGGCCCGTCATGAACTGTATGGAGCATTATATGGGGCTACTGATTCAATATGGATATTCAAAAACACTTAACCTACTGATGTCTCAAATAATTTTACTTTTATTGGTATCTATTTTTATTTTTGAAATTTACCAGTAGCTGCTGCATTTTCCACCCTAGGCTTATACACGAGTCATTAAGTTTTCCCAGTTTTTTTGTGGCAAAATTAGGGGTCTCGGCTTATACTGGGGTCGGCTTATACTCGAATATATATGGTATATTAAAAATACATTATATAGGATGTTCACATTATCGGATACATCCATCGTGAGTATGTCAGTGCTACATGACAAATACAAGTGTTTCTCACTAAATTAGAATATCAAAAAGTTAATTTATTTCAGTTCTCCAATACAAAAAGTGAAAGTCATATATTATATAGTCATTACAAACAGAGTGATGTATTTCAAGTGTTTATTTCGGAAAATGTTGCTAATTATGGCTTACAGCCAATGAAAACCCAAAAGTCATTATCTCTGTAAATTTGAATACTTTATAACACCAGCTTGAAAAACTATTTTAAAATCCAAAATGTTGGCCTACTGAAATGTATGTTCAGTAAATACACTCAATACTTGGTGGGGCTCTCTTTTCATCAATTACTGCATGAATGCGGCATGGCATGGAGGCGATCAGCCTGTGGCACTGCTGAGGTGTTATGGAAGCCCAGGTTGCTTTGATAGGTTTTGCTTTAGCTTATCTGCATTGTTGGGTCTGGTGTCTCTCATCTTCCTCTTGACAATACTCCATGGATTCTCTATGGGGTTGAGGTTAGGCAAGTTTGCAGGCCAATCAAGCACAGTGATACTGTTGTTTTTAAACCAGGTATTGGTACTTTTGGCAGTGTGGACAGGTGCTAAGTCCTGCTGGAGAATTAAATTTCCATCTCCAAAAAGCTTGTCGGCAGAGGGAAGCATGAAGTGCTCTAAAATTTCCTGGTAGACGGCTGTGCTGACTTTGGTCTTGATAAAACACAGTGGACCAACACCAGCAGATGGCATAGCTACTCAAACTATCACTGATTCACACTAGACCTCATGCAGCTTGGATTGTGTACCTCTCCACTCTTCCTCCAGACTCTGGGACCTTGATTCTCAAATGAAATGCAAAATTTACTTTCATCTGAAAACAACACCTTGGACAACTGAGCAACAGTCCAGTTCTTTTTCTCCTTGGCCCAGGTAAGACACTTCTGTCGCTGTCTATTGGTCATGAGTGGCTTGACACAAGGAATGCAACACTTATAGCCCATGTCCTGGATACGTCTGTGTGTGGTGGCTCTCGAAACCATGACTTCAGCAGCAGCCGTCTCCTTGTGAATCTCCCCAAAACTTTTGAATGGTCTTTTCTTAACAATCCTTTCAAGGCTGCGGTTATCCCGGTTGCTAGTGCACATTTTTCTACCACACTTCTTTCTTTCCACTGAACTTTCCATTAATATGCTTGGATACAGCACTCTGTGAACAGCTAGCTTCTTTAGCAATGACCTTTTGTGGCTTACCCTCCTTGTGAAGTGTGTCAATGACTGCCTTCTGGATATCTGTCAAGTCAGCAATCTTCCCTATGATTGTGGAGCCTACTGAAACAGACTAAGGGACCTTTTTAAACACTTAGGAAGCTTTTGCAGGTGTTTTTTGTTAATTACTCTAAGTTACTGAGATAATGACTTTGGGGTTTTCACTGACTGTAAGCCATAATCATCAACATTAACAGAAATAAACACTTGAAATAGATCACTCTGTTTGTAATGACTATATAATATAAGAGTTTCACTTTTTGTATTGAAGAACTGAAATAAACTTTTTAATGATATTCTAATTTAGTGTGAAACACTTGTATATCAATCATGCTGATTGCAAGATACAGCTCCTGTACAGATGTGATCAACTACGTGATCCCGACTGATATACTAAGCCAAATTCTTGATGCAACTTTTATGAATACTGATAACACAGAATTTAGCAGGTTGACCTCTCCTATGATGTTGCTACTAGTGACATTGGCACATTAAAAGTATGACAGAGGGAGTTGGCTCCTTTTGACAACCAATCAACAACCCCACAGCATAATTTTGGGGTGCTGATGGGTTGCTATAGCAACTGTAGTTCTCATAATGGTCTTTGGGTCTGCAATACACCACTCTCCATCAGATCCAGCTGGAGGTGGGGTCTAACAGTCTAACTATCAGTCATACATGGGATCATAGAATTGCAGGTTTAAGCCCACTAGGGCAACACATATTGCAAAAGAATAATGTAAAAACATTAAGAAATATATAAATATTAAATTACCTTAATCGTATCAACCTGTATCATAAAACTATCTATCCCGTATGGTGATCAAACAAAAAAAAAACATGAAGAACTACACCAGAAAGTGTTTTTTGTTCATGCAGACTACAAAAAAAGTAAAAAATAATAAAAAATAGTGATAATAAAATTGCATGCACTCAAAAATGGTACCTATTAAAGCTGCAGCTTTTCATTAAAAAAAAAAGCCTGTGTAAAACTCCATCTACAGAAAAATAAATAAAGTTATGCGAGTCAGAATATGATGACAGAAAAAAAAGACTGGTGATCATGAAGTCCATAAATGGCATTGTTAAAAACTACAACTTGTCACAAAAAACAAAGCTTTCACAAGAACTCTGCCTTCTGAAAAATAAAAAAAGTTATAGGTGTTGGAAAATGGCAAACCCTCACCAAAATTAAGAGAGAAAAAAAAAGGTATTTGTGGAAGAGATGTAAAACAAACTATATAAAATTTGGCACTGTAATTATCGCATTAACCTGGAAAATAAAGTTAATACATATTTATTTTTTTTTTAAAAAAAATTAAAAATAAACTGAATTAATGTCTTTTTTCTACACTACATCTCCTAAAAAGCATTAAAAAAAAAGTGATAAAAATAAACCATATGCATCAATAAGTGCGAACAGTGAAAGATACCAAGCGCCATTGTTGGAAAATTAAAAAAAAATAAATATGGAGATCCAAAAACTATTTTTTTTTTTCAAACAGTACTTATCACATAAAAGTCACAAAACTCAATTAAGACTACATAAATTTGGTAGCGACACAATCCGATTCACAAAACAAAGTGAACACTATCTGAGCAGCATGTAAATAGCATAATATTTAGTATAATGAGATTGTCATACCTCATTGGACATTATTCACAAAGATGTACACTACCAGAAGGAAAAGGTGTGAATAAAAATGAACTTTTATAATTACAATTCATACAACATTTTAATGATTATGCAATAAAAGTTCATTTTTATTCACACCTTTTCCCTTTATTACCTTCTAGTGATGAGTGAGTATACTCCTTGCTCAGGTTTCCCCAGAGCACGCTCGAGTGACCTCCAAGTATTTTTTAGTGCTCGGAGATTTAGTTTTCATCACCGCAGCTGAATGATTTACAGCTATTAGCCAGCTTGATTACATGTGAGAATTCCCTATCAACCAGGTAACCCCCACATCTACTTATGCTGGCTAGTAGCTGTAAATCATTCAGCTGCCATGATGAAAACTAAATCTCCGAGCAGTCATAAATACTCGGAGGTCACCCGAGCAACGAGTACAGTCGCTCATCACTATTCCTTTCCCTACTAGTCTAGCTTAATATTTAACAGCAATAAAGCAAAAGAAAAGCTCTTTCCTTAAGAGTTAGATAAGTTATATGTACCGCAAGAAGGTGCCACTGACAAACACAACCGATCACACAAAAAACAAGCCCTCCAATAACTAGCTTAGAGAAAAAAATAAAATGTTATGGCTACTGGAATACGACGATTAAATTATATATACACAGCTCTGGCAAAAATTAAGAGACCACCACATCAAAACCCAGTCACAAGCCATTACACATAGAAGAACTGCTTAATTTTTTGCGCCAGGAGCAGTGTGAAAGACTGGTGGAAAGCATTCCAAGACGCATGAAAGCTGTGATTAAAAATAATTTGGTTATTCCACAAAATATTGATTTTTGAACTCTTCCTGGGTTAAAACGTTAGTATTGTTGTTTCTAAATGATTATGAACTTGTTTTCTTTGGATTATTTGATGTCTGTAAGCAGCACTGTTTTTTTTTTTTATTTTGACCATTTTTCTTGGTCAGAAAAAAAATAAAAAATTTATTGCTTGGAAATTCAAAGAGAAAATGCGAGAAATACGCACCGGTGTCCTATAGAAAAGCCGGCAATTCAGTGCGGTGTACAGTAAAATCACACTGACACGTTAGAATAGGATAGAATAGATATAAGCATAGTATAGGTATATACATACATATTTAAACAAACATATATACACATATGCATATAAACACACACATATATATATATATATATATATATATATATATATATATATATACACACACACACAGTACAGGTCAAAAGTTTGGACACACCTTCTCATTTAAAGATTTTTTTGTATTTTCATGACTATAAAAATTGTACATTCACACTGAAGGCATCAAAACTATGAATTAACACATGTGGAATTATATACTTAACAAAAAAAGTGTGAAACAACTGAAGTTATGTCTTATATTCTAGATTCTTCAAAGTAGCCACCTTTTGCTTTGATGACTGCTTTGCACACTTGACATTTTCATGATGAGCTTCAAGAGGTAGGTTTGTTAAGTATCTAATTCCACGTGTTAATTCATAGTTTTGATGCCTTCGGTCTGAATGTACAATTTTCATAGTCATGAAAACACAGAAAAATCTTTAAATGAGAAGTTGTGTCAAACTTTTGGTCTGTACTGTACGTGTGGAGAAAAAAGGCACACAATTTAAGGAAAAAAACATCTCGCCAACCATTAATCATCAATTATACTTTGGGGTTGTGTTGTAGCCAATGGCATGGAACATTTCAGAGGTAGAGAGAAGAATAGATTCAATGAAATTTTAACAAATTCCTGATGCAAACATAACACCATCTGTAAAAAACAAAACAAAAAAAACTAACCTTGAAAAGAGAATGGCTTCTACAAATGGATTTTGTAGAATGATCCTAAACACAAGTCAAAATCCACAATAGACAATCTCAAAAGGCACAAGCTGAAGGTTTTACAACGACCCTCACAGTCCCCTGATCTGAACATCATTGAAATTCTGTGGCTAGATACCAAAATAGTAGCGCATACCAACAATCCAGGAATTTCACAGAACTGGAAAAAATTTCCAAGGAAGAATGGATTTAAATCCCTCAAACAAGAATTGAAAGGCTCTTTGTTGGCTTCAAAAAGTGTTTACATGCTGTGATACTCGAAAAAGGGAGTGCTACTAAGTACTATCCATGCAGGGTGACCAAACTTTTGCATACACCCATTTTACTTTTTGTAATTTTTAAAATTTAAAAAATGACTATTATACACTGCTCAAAAAAATAAAGGGAACACTTAAGCAACAGAATATAACTCCAAGTAAATCAAACTTAAGAAGCAACAATGTTTGACAATCAATTTCACATACTGTTATTCAAATAGACTAGACAACACATGGAAATTACTGACAATTATCAAGACACACTCAGTAAAGGAGTGGTTCTGCAGGTGGGGACAACAGACCACATCTCAGTACCAATGCTTTCTGGACGATGTTTTGGTCACTATTAAATGCTGGTTGTGCTTTCACACTTGTGGTAGCATGAGACGGACTCTACAACCCACATAGGTGGCTCAGGTAGTGCAGCTCATCCAGGATGGCACATCAATGCGAGCTGTGGCAAGAAGCTTTGCTGTGTCTGTCAGCGTAGTGTCCAGAGGCTGGAGGCGCTACCGGGAGACAGGCCAGTACACCAGGAGATGTGGAGGGGGCCGTAGGAGGGCAACAACCCAGCAGCAGGAGCACTACCTCAGCCTTTGTGCAAGGAGGAACAGGAGGAGCACTGCCGGAGCCTTGCAAAATGACCTCCAGCAGGCCACAAATGAGCACGTGTCTGCACTAATGGTGTCTGCACTAATGGTTAGAAACTGACTCCGTGAGGATGGTCTGAGTGCCCGACGTCCACAGATGTGAGCTGTGCTCACAGCCCAACACCTTGCAGGACACTTGGCATTTGACACAAAACACCAGGGTTGGAAAATTCACCTCTGGTGCTCTGTGCTCTTCACAGATGAAAGCGGGTTCATACTGAGCACATGCGACACGTCAGAGTCTGGAGACGCCATGGAGAACGATCTGCTGCCTGCTGGAACATCCTTCAGCATGACCGGTTTGGCAGTGGATCAGTAATGGTGTGGGGTGGCATTTCTTTGGCGGGCCGCACAGCCTCCATGTGCTCAGCCTCCATGTGCTCACTCCTATATACACTATGAGCCCCCCACATTGCCTCCAATATAATCTGTTAGTAATATTATTTATCACATACAAGACACTGAGGTTGTAACTTAAAAATCACAGGAGACACTGGAACTTGAGTATATACATCATAGGAGACACTGGGGTTGGTGTATATAGCCTCGGAGACACTAGGTCTGATATATATACGTTGCAGGATACATTGCGGCTGGAAAATATACATCACGGGAAACATTGGGCTTGAGCTTATGCATCACAGGAGACATTGGGGTTGGAGCATATACGTCACAAGAGACATTGAGGCTGGAAGATATATTTCACAGGAGGCTTTGGAGCTAGAGCATATACATAGGAAACATTTGCATTTTTGGCTGGTGCGTACTTCACATAGGAGACATTGGCTGGAGTATATACATGTAGCAGATATTAGGACTGGAGTGTATACATCACAGGATACATTGGGACTGCCTCAGCGGTCTTTATCTGTGTGATGGGAGCACATGTCAGCTTAGCGACCTAATTTTACAAACTACACCCCCAATTAATTCATCTAGGGTTACAGTAATGACATGGACACATTTGCCCCCACATAATTTTTACCATTGGGTGGTAAAGAATAATTACATTTTTACCACTAAAATATAGCTTTAGCCTCAAGTTTTTAATTTTTCTAGCGGAAAAAAATGCAAAGCTCAGAAGGGAAGAAGTGCCATATTATAGTGCAGATTTTACTGCTATGGTTTGCGGTTACCATGACTCACTGGTAGAGCCCCTGAGCTGCCAGAACAGCAGAACCCCTATAAGAGATCCCATTTTGCAATCCACAGCTCTCAATGAATTCATCTACGGGTGTAGCGATCATATCGACACCAGTGTGTCACTGAATTTTATACCACTGGACAGTGAAGAAAAAATAATTACATTACCACCACATTTTCTCAAGGGGAAGTTGGCAAAAATGGCACCAAAACTTGTCACACAATTATTGCCTAATGTAGAAATACTCCATATGTAGCTGTACAGTACTGCTTAACCATATGGTGAAACTCGGGAGGGACAGAGCGCTATTAGCCATCTGCAGCACAGATTTTCCAAGAATAGCTTGCAGACTCCATATACAGAGCTCCTAATTGCTAGAAGTGGCCCAATTTTGAAAATTATATCCCTTTTAGAATTTAACTACAGGTAGTGACGATTTTGACTCTATGTTTTCCAGAAACAAGCAGCAGTGGATGTTGATGAGTGAAAATTGAAAACTGCCACTGTAGTGTCCAGTACGTTGTAGTCCCCAGTATGTGATAGTGCGCATCTGGTGCTTCTGGGGACCAGAATCTTTAAATTTGGCCGACTATCATTACTACAGAAATGCCAAACATGTGAACACTAAATGTAGTTTAGGCACACTGGGGCTCAAACGAGAGGGGGGCATTTGGATTTGGGAGTGCAAAACTTGCAGAATCTCTTCTGGGCAGACAAGGAGCAATTTCACTTTTCCAGAGCCTTTGTACTACCAGTAACATGGAAGCTCTCTCGATTTTCATTAACAGATGAAGGGGCTGAGTGGGGACTTGCTTTTTTTTTGTGGACAGAATTGAAGCTTTTATTGGGAATATTTTACATAACATTTGGATTCACATTTATCCAGCGCTCTACGCTGAGCACTTACATCAGTGTTTTAATCTAAATCTTTGAGTGACGCAATTCAGATGAAACACATCCATTCACCATAATGAGGCAGCAGAGTTACTGTGGACAGCGTCTGGCCTCTGTTCAGCGGTGTTCTTTTCAGAAGTGCACAAAACTGTGGCAGACCACACTTTTATCCATGCCTAAAACGACTCAAATTGCCAAATCATAGGTCAAACAGAGTCCAGTGTCTCCATCTGCCTCATTATTGGGAATCTTATGCCGGAGGTTCCACCTGAATCACATATTTTAGAGATTAACACGGAACCCCCAGTGTAAGCGCTCAGGACAAGGCACAGTAAATGTGAGCCGATCCTTACTGCAATCTTTGGGAGGCAGAATGAACAAATCAGTAGTAGGTCAAGGGTCAAGAATTAGCTTTATTTATTAGATTACTTTATTCTTCGGATTGGTGCAAATACAGCGATATCAGATTTATGTTGCTTATGTTTAGCTGTTGTCAAATATTGAAAAAAGACTTGAGATTCTGAGAGGCATAATTTTTCCATATTTCGGCCGACAGTCATGTTAGGGCTTGGTTTTTGTGAGATAAGTTGGTGTTTTTATTGGTTTCATTTTTGGGTACAAAGTTTATTGATCGCTGTTTACTGCAATTTTTGGGAAGCAGAGCAAACAAAAACAAGCAATTCAGGAATTGTATTTTATTGGGGGTATTTTCTGCTGTTCCATGTGTGGTAAATTTGATAAGGCAGCTTTACTCTTCGGGTTAGTATGATTACAGCAATTCCACATTTATATAATTTTTTATGCTTTGGCACTTTACACAAAAACTATTTTATAGAAAAAAATAATTATTTTTGCATTACTGTATTCTGAGAGCTAAAGCTTTTTTATTTTTCCACTGATTGAGCCATGTGGTGGCTAACTTTTGGGGGGGGGACAAGATGACTTTTTCAGTTATACTATTTTTATTTACATTCGTCTTTTTGATTGAATTTAATGTCACTTTTTTTCGGTGGTATGATGAAAAAGCATAGTTTTTTTTGTCTTTTTATGGTCTTTCACTTAAGGGGTTAACTAGTGGAAAAGTTTTATAGGATGGGTAGTTCTGGATGCGGTAATACCAAATGTGCACTTTTTTTGGTTATTTTTTATTTACATAAAAATAAATTTTTGTGTGTGCAATATTTTTGAAATATTTATGTTCGTTGAACACGTGGCGGCGATCGCACAAGCACAGCTGGCAGTGGATCAGTAATGGTGTGGGGTGGCATTTCTTTGGCGGGCCGCACAGCCTCCATGTGCTCACCAGAGGTAGTTTAACTACCATTAGGTACCAAGATGAGATCCTAAGACCCCTTGTGAGACCATATGCTGGTGAGGTTGGCCCTGGGTTCCTCCTAATGCAGGATAATGCCAGACCTCATGTGGCTGGAGTGTGTCAGCAGTTCCTGCAAGATGAAGGCATTGAAGATATGGACTGGCCCGCCTGTTCCCCAGACCTGAATCTGATTGAACACATCTGGGACATCATGTCTCGCACCATCCACCAACGTCACATTGCACCACAGACTGTCCAGGAGTTGGCGGATGCATTAGTCCAGGTCTGGGAGGAGATCCCTCAGGAGTCCATCCGACGCCTCATCAGAAGCATGTCCAGGCGTTGTAGGGAGGTTATACAGGCACGTGGAGGCCACACACACACACAACAGAACATCATTTCCTTGTCTTGAGGCATTTCCACTGAAGTTGGATCAGCCTGTAATTTGATTTCCCACTTTGATTTTGAGTATCATTCCAAATCCAGACCTCCATAGAATATTAATTTTGATTTACATTGATCATTTTTATGTTTTATTGTTCTCAACACTTTCCACTATGTAATGAATAAAGATTTGCAACTGAAATATTTCATTCAGTGATATCTAGGATGTGGTATTTTAGTGTTCCCTTTATTTTCTGAGCAGTGTATATTTATTTGCCTAAAACACAAAGGACATGTGTCATCTTTAACTTTAGGCCTTTTACAGATACTTTCATCTTCTACTATACTGTAACAGTAATTTCGACCAGGGGTATCCAACCGTTAAATGCCCCTGTATGTATAATGCTCCCACAAATTAAATCAGGTGTGGGGAACTTCCAGCCTGCGATAACCTTTAATCTGGCTACCAGGCAGATTTCTAATTTCTAAATTGCAAATTTCTTCTTGCACTGCAAGCATGCAGCATTCACTACTGAACCATGTTGAGCATGCAATGAAGGATTATGTCCTGAAGCTGACATGTGCTCCCATCACACAGATAAAGATCGCTGAGGCAGTCCCAATGTATCCTGTGATGTATACACTCCAGTCCTAATATCTGCTACATGTATATACTCCAGCCAATGTCTCCTATGTGAAGTACGCACCAGCCAAAAATGCAAATGTTTCCTATGTATATGCTCTAGCTCCAAAGCCTCCTGTGAAATATATCTTCCAGCCTCAATGTCTCTTGTGACGTATATGCTCCAACCCCAATGTCTCCTGTGATGCATAAGCTCAAGCCCAATGTTTCCCGTGATGTATATTTTCCAGCCGCAATGTATCCTGCAACGTATATATATCAGACCTAGTGTCTCCGAGGCTATATACACCAACCCCAGTGTCTCCTATGATGTATATACTCAAGTTCCAGTGTCTCCTGTGATTTTTAAGTTACAACCTCAGTGTCTTGTATGTGATAAATAATATTACTAACAGATTATATTGGAGGCAATGTGGGGGGCTCATAGTGTATATAGGAGACTGTGGGGGCTCATACTGTATATAGGAGGCTATGTTTGGGCTCATTGCATACAAGAGGCTATTTGGAGGTTCATACTGTATACAGGAGGCTATGTGGCTCATATTGTATACAGAAGGCTATGTGGGGGCTCACGCTATATATAGGAAGATATGTGGGGGTTCACACTGTGTATAGAAGGCTATGTGGGAGGCTCACACTGTATATAGGAGGCTAGGTGGGGGCTCATACTGTATACAAGAGCCTATTTGGAGACTCATACTGTATACAGGAGGCTATATACGCTATGTGGGGGCTCATGCTATATATAGGAGGCTATGTGGGGGTTCACACTGTGTATACAAGGCTATGTGGGGGCTCACACTGTACATAGGAGGCTAGATGGGTGTTCATATTGTATATTGAAGGCTATGTGGGGGCTCATATTGTATACAAAGAAGCTATGTGGGAACTCACACTTTACATAGTGGCTATATTGAATCTCATTGTATATAGGAGGCTATGTGGGAGCTCATACTGTATATAGGGGCTGTGTGCTGGCTCATACGTTTTTTAGAGGGTTGTTAGCACACTTACTCCTGCTCAATATGAAGTGATAGAATTAATATTAACAGAAATAATTATACTACATTTTTCAGATTATAAGAAGCACTTGAGCACTCGATACTGGGTGCATACCAGAGCACCTGATGTAAACTCGAGTGGTGAGCATTTGTGCTTAACACTAGTCGTTATATCATAATTTTTTTTATCTTTTGAAAAAAGTAACCCTCAACCCTAAGTCCAACCCAACCACAACCCTGTGTCCAACTGTAACCCTAGGCTCAACCCTAACCACCTAACCCTAAGCCCAACCTTAACCCCCAAAGGCAAAAAATTAAAGAAATTAAAAATATTAAATAAAAAAAAAATCTGACCAAGGGGATGGCTCAAGGATGATTTGCGAATCAATGTGCTTTCGATCATTGTAATTAACCCCTTACTGACCTCCGCTGTACTATTACTGGGCGGGATGGAGCAGGAGGTAGGGGGGCGCGAGGGGAGAGAGAGCAGGAGGGTAGGGAGAAGGGGATGGAGCAGGAGGATTAAAACGTGACCAGCAATTTCTAATTTTTACACGAAAATATACAAAACCATTTTTTGTTTAGGTACCACATCACATTTGAAGTGACTTTGAGGGGTCTATATGACAGAAAATACCCAAAAGTGACACTATTCTAAAAACTGTGCCCCTTAAGGTGTTCAAAATCACATCCAAGAAGTTTATTAACCCTTCAGGTGCTTCACAGTAACTGAAGCAATGTTGAAGGAAAAAAAAAGAACATTTAACTTTTTTCCCACAAAAATTTGCATTTAGACCAAAAAAAATTTGTATTTTCACAAGGGTAACAGAAGAAAATGGAACCCAAAATTTGCTGTACAATTTCTCCGGAGTATGTTGATACCTCATATGTGGGGGAAAGCTACGGTTTGGGAGCACAGCAGGGCTCAGAATGGAGGTAACACCATTTGACTTTTGGAGGGTAAAATTGGTTGGAATCATTAGCGGACACCATGTCGCGTTTGGAGAGCACCTGATGCACCTAAACAGTGGAAATTCCCCACACAAGTGACCACATTTTGGAAACTAGACCACCCAAGGAATTTATCTAGATGTGTGGTGAGAAAGAACAGCAGAAACACCCCATAAGCGACCTAATTTTACAAACTACACCCCCAATTAATTCATCTAGGGTTACAGTAATGACATGGACACATTTGCCCCCACATAATTTTTACCATTGGGTGGTAAAGAATAATTACATTTTTACCACTAAAATATAGCTTTAGCCTCAAGTTTTTAATTTTTCTAGCGGAAAAAAATGCAAAGCTCAGAAGGGAAGAAGTGCCATATTATAGTGCAGATTTTACTGCTATGGTTTGCGGTTACCATGACTCACTGGTAGAGCCCCTGAGCTGCCAGAACAGCAGAACCCCTATAAGAGATCCCATTTTGCAATCCACAGCTCTCAATGAATTCATCTACGGGTGTAGCGATCATATCGACACCAGTGTGTCACTGAAGTTTATACCACTGGACAGTGAAGAAAAAATAATTACATTACCACCACATTTTCTCAAGGGGAAGTTGGCAAAAATGGCACCAAAACTTGTCACACAATTATTGCCTAATGTAGAAATACTCCATATGTAGCTGTACAGTACTGCTTAACCATATGGTGAAACTCGGGAGGGACAGAGCGCTATTAGCCATCTGCAGCACAGATTTTCCAAGAATAGCTTGCAGACTCCATATACAGAGCTCCTAATTGCTAGAAGTGGCCCAATTTTGAAAATTATATCCCTTTTAGAATTTAACTACAGGTAGTGACGATTTTGACTCTATGTTTTCCAGAAACAAGCAGCAGTGGATGTTGATGAGTGAAAATTGAAAACTGCCACTGTAGTGTCCAGTACGTTGTAGTCCCCAGTATGTGATAGTGCGCATCTGGTGCTTCTGGGGACCAGAATCTTTAAATTTGGCAGACTATCATTACTACAGAAATGCCAAACATGTGAACACTAAATGTAGTTTAGGCACACTGGGGCTCAAACGAGAGGGGGGCATTTGGATTTGGGAGTGCAAAACTTGCAGAATCTCTTCTGGGCAGACAAGGAGCAATTTCACTTTTCCAGAGCCTTTGTACTACCAGTAACATGGAAGCTCTCTCGATTTTCATTAACAGATGAAGGGGCTGAGTGGGGACTTGCTTTTTTTTTGTGGACAGAATTGAAGCTTTTATTGGGAATATTTTACATAACATTTGGATTCACATTTATCCAGCGCTCTACGCTGAGCACTTACATCAGTGTTTTAATCTAAATCTTTGAGTGACGCAATTCAGATGAAACACATCCATTCACCATAATGAGGCAGCAGAGTTACTGTGGACAGCGTCTGGCCTCTGTTCAGCGGTGTTCTTTTCAGAAGTGCACAAAACTGTGGCAGACCACACTTTTATCCATGCCTAAAACGACTCAAATTGCCAAATCATAGGTCAAACAGAGTCCAGTGTCTCCATCTGCCTCATTATTGGGAATCTTATGCCGGAGGTTCCACCTGAATCACATATTTTAGAGATTAACACGGAACCCCCAGTGTAAGCGCTCAGGACAAGGTACAGTAAATGTGAGCCGATCCTTACTGCAATCTTTGGGAGGCAGAATGAACAAATCAGTAGTAGGTCAAGGGTCAAGAATTAGCTTTATTTATTAGATTACTTTATTCTTCGGATTGGTGCGAATACAGCGATATCAGATTTATGTTGCTTATGTTTAGCTGTTGTCAAATATTGAAAAAAGACTTTTGAGATTCTGAGAGGCATAATTTTTCCATATTTCGGCCGACAGTCATGTTAGGGCTTGGTTTTTGTGAGATAAGTTGGTGTTTTTATTGGTTTCATTTTTGGGTACAAAGTTTATTGATCGCTGTTTACTCCAATTTTTGGGAAGCAGAGCAAACAAAAACAAGCAATTCAGGAATTGTATTTTATTGGGGGTATTTTCTGCTGTTCCATGTGTGGTAAATTTGATAAGGCAGCTTTACTCTTCGGGTTAGTATGATTACAGCAATTCCACATTTATATAATTTTTTATGCTTTGGCACTTTACACAAAAACTATTTTATAGAAAAAAATAATTATTTTTGCATTACTGTATTCTGAGAGCTAAAGCTTTTTTATTTTTCCACTGATTGAGCCATGTGGTGGCTAACTTTTGGGGGGGGGACAAGATGACTTTTTCAGTTATACTATTTTTATTTACATTCGTCTTTTTGATTGAATTTAATGTCACTTTTTTTCGGTGGTATGATGAAAAAGCATAGTTTTTTTTGTCTTTTTATGGTCTTTCACTTAAGGGGTTAACTAGTGGAAAAGTTTTATAGGATGGGTAGTTCTGGATGCGGTAATACCAAATGTGCACTTTTTTTGGTTATTTTTTATTTACATAAAAATAAATTTTTGTGTGTGCAATATTTTTGAAATATTTATGTTCGTTGAACACCTGGCGGCGATCGCACAAGCACAGCTTCTGTGTGCGCAAAATCGGCATGGGGTTTAAAAAATAAATATTATATATACATATATATATATATATTGTGAGGCAGTGACTGGTATTATATGAGAGTGTCTATATGTGTCCCCCAGGATGTGCACAGCAATGTACTGAGGCTGCGGGAGTGCATTGCAGTCACAGGTATAGCTCTGATTGCAATGCAAAATAAAAGGGTATGTTTCCACGGTCAGTAAACGCTGCGGGTTTGGTGCTGCGTTCATCCGCAGCGTCAAACCTGCAGAGCCTCTGGCTTCTCTCGATTGTCCTGGGCAAGCTATTTGTCCAAGGCAGAGGAAAACTTGCCATAAGCTTTTATTTTTTAAACGGAATACAGGATGGTAGTGGGGCGGTCTGTTTCCTTCTATGGGTCCGGGTTTTCCATGTGGGCTACGGCCACAAGTTCCTTTTAAAAAAAACCACAGCAAAGGGTTGGGTGTGTCAGTTTTGTTTTACAAACCTGCAGAACAGAAGTCTCTGCCATAGCTTCAGCGTGTGTGAAGCAAAACGGAGCCAAGCGGAGCCAAAAGGCCTGGCACCCCTCAGCATACACGGCGGTGCAGTTACCCACGGTAGCCGGTCCGGATATGGACTATTTTGTTTCCCGGCTGCGATCTGAAGGATCCTATTTACTTTGTTTTCTAAGTACGCTGACTATTAAAAGAGACTTTGGTTTGAACTGTCCTGGGTCACTTCCCATCTGTCACACTTCACCAACCCCACTGCACTACATATGGTGGAGAATGCGGGCAGTGTGATATGAGGCATACCCTAAAGCTTGCTGCAAGTCGGTGATCAGGCCTGCAACGCTGCAGCCCATGCCTGCTGATAAGATGGAGGACATACTAAAGGTACCTTCAACACTGAACGATATCGCTAGCGATCTGTGAGGTTGCAGCGTCCTGGCTAGCGATATCGTTGAGTTTGACACGCAGCAGCGATCAGGATCCTGCTGTGCCATCGTTGGTCGGAGCAGAAAGTCCAGAACTTTATTTCGTCACTGGACTCCCGCAGACATCGCTGAATCGGTGTGTGTGACGCCGATTCAGCGATGTCTTCACTGGTAACCAGGGTAAACATCGGGTTACTAAGCGCAGGGCCGCGCTTAGTAACCCGATGTTTACCCTGGTTACCAGTGTAAATGTAAAAAAACCCCAAACACCCAAACACTACATACTTACATTCCGATGTCTGTCCCCCGGCGCTGTGCTTTCCTGCACTGTCAGCGCCGGCCAGCCGTAAAGCAGATTACAGCGGTGATGTCACCGCTGTGCTTTCCGGCCGGCGCTCACAGTCAGTGGAGGAAAGCACAGCGCCGGGGGACAGACACCGGAATGTAAGTATGTAGTGTTTGTTTTTTTTACATTAGCACTGGTAACCAGGGTAAACATCGGGTTACTAAGCGCAGCCCTGCGCTTAGTAACCTGATGTTTACCCTGGTTACCCGGGGACCGGCATCGTTGGTCGCTGGAGAGCTGTCTGTGTGACAGCTCTCCAGCGACCACACAACGACGAAACAGCGACGCTGCAGCGATCGGCATCGTTGTCTAGATCGCTGCAGCGTCGCTAAATGTGACGGTACCCTGTTGTGAATTAGACTTTTTTGGCTCCCTCTTGTGGTCACTAGTGATATGACTCTGGGATTGTCTTTCCCTAGTTTGGCACCCACCTGGGTCGTTAGTCCAGGGGTGTTGCTATATAAACTTCCTGAATTCTCAGTCTGGTGCCTGGCATCGTTGTAATCAGTTCCTTTCTGTTTGCTCCTGTCTGCTGGTCCTGGATCTTGCAAAATTAAGCTAAGTCCTGCTTCCTTGTTTTTTGGTTATTTGCATTGCTCTTATTAATTTGTCCAGCTTGTACTAAATGTGATTCCTGATTTTGCTGGAAGCTCTAGGGGGCTGGTATCCTCCCCCCGGGCCGTTAGACGGTTCGGGGGTTCTTGCATATCCAGCGTGGAAATTTTGATAGGGTTTTTGCTGACCGTATAAGTCATCTTACTATATTCTGCTATTAGTCAGTGGGCCTCTCTTTGCTAAATATCTAGTTCATTCTTACGTTTGTCTTTTCTTCTTACCTCACCGTTATTATTTGTTGGGGGCTTGTATCCAACTTTTGGGGTCTTTTCTCTGGAGGCAAGAAAGGTCTATCTTTTCCCTTCTAGGGTTAGTTAGTTCTCCGGCTGGCGCGAGACGTCTAGAACCAACGTAGGCACGTTCCGCGGGTGCTGCTATTTGTGGTGCTAGGATTAGTTATACGGTCAGCCCAGTTACCACTGTCCTATGAGCTGGTTTTTTGTGTTTGCAGACTTGGTAATTACTTCTGAGACCCTCTGCCATTGGGGTCATAACAGTATGCCAGGCCAAGTTGAATGTTTAATGCATTGCAGAAGTGGGATAATAAGAAAGGAAATTCTGAGTTTTCTTTTTTTTTTTTTCTTTCTTCCTCCCCTTTACCTCTGAGTGGCTTGTGCTTGCTGCAGACATGAATGTCCAGACCTTGATTACAAGTGTAGATCAGCTTGCTGCTCGTGTGCAGGGCATACAAGATTTTGTTACTAGTAGTCCTATGTCTGAACCTAAAATACCTATTCCTGAACTGTTCTCTGGAGACCGATTTAAGTTTAGGAATTTCAGGAATAATTGTAAATTGTTTCTGTCTCTGAGACCCCGTTCATCTGGAGACTCAGCTCAGCAAGTTAAAATTGTTATCTCTTTTTTACGGGGCGACCCTCAGGATTGGGCTTTCTCGCTAGCGCCAGGAGATCCGGCATTGGCAAATATTGATGCGTTTTTTCTGGCGCTCGGATTGCTTTACGAGGAACCCAATCTTGAAATTCAGGCAGAAAAAGCCTTGCTGGCTATTTCTCAGGGCCAGGATGAAGCTGAAGTGTATTGCCAAAAATTTCGGAAATGGTCCGTGCTTACTCAGTGGAATGAGTGTGCTCTGGCCGCAAATTTCAGAAATGGCCTTTCAGAAGCCATTAAGAATGTGATGGTGGGTTTCTCCATTCCTACAAGTCTGAATGATTCCATGGCGCTGGCTATTCAAATTGACCGGCGTTTGCGGGAGCGTAAAGCCGCTAATCCTCTGGTGGTGTTGTCTGAACAAACACCTGATTTAATGCAATGTGGTAGAATTCAGACTAGAAATGAACGGAAAAATCATAGACGTCAGAATGGGTTGTGTTTTTACTGTGGTGATTCTACACATGTTATATCAGCATGCTCTAAACGCCTAACAAGGGTTGTTAGTCCTGTCGCCATTGGTAATTTGCAACCTAAATTTATTTTGTCTGTGACTTTAATTTGCTCATTGTCCTCCTACCCTGTTATGGCGTTTGTGGATTCAGGTGCTGCCCTGAGTCTTATGGATCTGTCATTTGCCAAGCGCTGTGGTTTTGTTCTTGAGCCGTTGGTAAATCCTATCCCTCTTAGAGGTATTGATGCTACGCCATTGGCGGAAAATAAACCGCAGTTTTGGACACAGGTAACCATGTGCATGACTCCTGAACATCGGGAGGTGATTCGTTTTCTTGTGCTGCATAAAATGCATGATTTGGTCGTTTTGGGTCTGCCATGGTTACAGACCCATAATCCAGTCTTGGATTGGAAGGCAATGTCTGTGTCAAGTTGGGGCTGTCAGGGAATTCATGGTGATTCCCCCCCGGTGTCTATTGCTTCCTCTACTCCTTCGGAAGTTCCAGAGTATTTGTCTGATTATCAGGATGTATTCAGCGAGTCCAGGTCCAGTGCTCTTCCTCCTCATAGGGACTGTGACTGCGCTATAGATTTGATTCCAGGTAGTAAATTTCCTAAGGGAAGATTATTTAATCTGTCTGTACCTGAGCATACCGCAATGCGTTCGTATATCAAGGAATCTCTGGAGAAGGGGCATATCCGTCCATCCTCTTCCCCTCTTGGTGCGGGATTCTTTTTTGTGGCCAAGAAGGACGGATCTTTGAGACCTTGTATTGACTATCGGCTTCTGAATAAAATCACTGTTAAATTTCAGTATCCTTTGCCTCTGTTGTCGGACTTGTTTGCCCGGATTAAAGGTGCCAAGTGGTTCACCAAGATAGATCTTCGTGGTGCGTATAACCTTGTGCGCATTAAGCAAGGAGATGAATGGAAAACTGCATTTAATACGCCCGAAGGTCATTTTGAGTACTTGGTGATGCCTTTTGGGCTCTCTAATGCTCCTTCCGTGTTTCAGTCCTTTATGCATGATATTTTCCGGAAGTATCTGGATAAATTTATGATTGTTTATCTGGATGATATTCTGTTTTTTTCTGATGATTGGGACTCGCATGTAGAGCAGGTCAGGATGGTGTTTCAGGTTTTGCGTGAGAATGCTTTGTTTGTTAAGGGCTCAAAGTGTCTCTTTGGAGTACAGAAGGTTCCCTGTCATGGTTCTCAATGGCAAGAGAACATAGTAAAGCATACAAAAAGGACTAGCTCTTGGAAGATGGGAACTCGAGCTGACTGTGAGCTAAACCTACCGCACAACTAACAGTGGCCGGGTAGCGTGCCTACGTTTTATCCCTAGACGCCCAGCGCCAGCCGGAGAACTGACTGAACATAGCAGAGGAAAATACAGACCTGGCTTACCTCTAGAGAAATTTTCCCCAAAAGGCAGACAGTAGCCCCCACATATATTGTCGGTGATTTCAGAGGAAATTGACATACAAAGTATGAAGATAGGTTTAGCAAATTGAGGTCCGCTTACTAGATAGTAGGAAGACAGAAAAGGGAACTTCACAGTCAGCTGAAAACCCTTTCAAAACCATCCTGAAATTACTTTAAGACTCTAATATCAACTCATGACACCAGAGTGGCAATTTCAGCTCACAAGAGCTTCCAGCCTCAGAAAATAATCAATCGCAGAGAACTGGAACAAAAATGCAAACAAACTTAGGACTACAAGTCCAACTTAGCTGATAGTAGTCTAGGAGCAGGAACATGCAACAGAAAGGCTTCTGGTAACATTGTTGGCCGGCATAGAAATGACTGAGGAGCAAGGTTAAATAGAAAACTCCCACATCCTGATGGAAACAGGTGAACAGAGGAGATGAAGCACGCAAGTGCAGTACCACCAGAAACCACCGGGGGAGCCCAGAAACCAAATTCACAACAGTTCCCTTTTTGGGTTTTATTTTTTCCCCTTCTGCGGTGGAGATGGACCCAGTCAAGGTCCGAGCTATTCATGATTGGACTCAACCCACGTCAGTTAAGAGTCTTCAGAAGTTCTTGGGTTTTGCTAACTTCTACCGTCGTTTTATCGCTAATTTTTCTAGCGTTGTTAAACCTTTGACGGATATGACCAAGAAAGGTTCTGATGTTGCTAACTGGGCTCCTGCAGCCGTGGAAGCTTTCCAAGAGTTGAAGCGCCGGTTTACTTCGGCGCCTGTTTTGTGCCAGCCTGATGTCTCACTTCCCTTTCAGGTTGAAGTGGATGCTTCTGAGATTGGGGCAGAGGCCGTTTTGTCGCAGAGAGGCCCTGGTTGCTCTGTAATGAGACCATGTGCTTTTTTCTCTAGGAAGTTTTTGCCCGCTGAGCGGAATTATGATGTTGGCAATCGGGAGTTGTTGGCCATGAAGTGGGCATTTGAGGAGTGGCGTCATTGGCTCGAGGGTGCTAAGCATCGTGTGGTGGTCTTGACTGATCACAAGAATCTGATGTATCTCGAGTCTGCTAAACGCCTGAATCCTGGACAGGCCCGTTGGTCATTGTTTTTCTAACGTTTTGACTTTGTGGTCTCGTATTTACCAGGTTCAAAGAATGTGAAGGCTGATGCTCTTTCAAGGAGCTTTGTGCCTGACTCTCCTGGAGTCGCAGAACCTGTTGGTATTCTTAAAGAGGGAGTAATCTTGTCAGCCATTTCTCCGGATTTGCGACGTGTGTTGCAGAGATTTCAGGCTGGTAGACCTGACTCTTGTCCACCTGACAGACTGTTTGTTCCTGATAAGTGGACCAGCAGAGTCATTTCCGAGGTTCATTCCTCGGTGTTGGCAGGGCATCCGGGAATTTTTGGCACCAGAGATTTGGTGGCTAGGTCCTTTTGGTGGCCTTCTTTGTCACGGGATGTGCGGTCATTTGTGCAGTCCTGTGGGACTTGTGCTCGAGCTAAGCCTTGCTGTTCTCGTGCCAGCGGGTTGCTCTTGCCCTTGCCTGTCCCGAAGAGGCCTTGGACACACATTTCCATGGATTTCATTTCAGATCTTCCGGTGTCTCAGGGCATGTCTGTCATCTGGGTGGTATGTGATCGCTTTTCCAAGATGGTCCATTTGGTATCTTTGCCTAAGCTGCCTTCCTCTTCCGATCTGGTTCCTTTGTTCTTTCAGAATGTGGTTCGTTTACACGGCATTTCTGAGAATATCGTGTCTGACAGAGGATCCCAGTTTGTTTCCAGGTTCTGGCGATCCTTCTGTGCTAAGATGGGCATTGATTTGTCGTTTTCGTCTGCCTTTCATCCTCAGACTAATGGACAAACGGAGCGAACTAATCAGACTCTGGAGGCTTATTTGAGGTGTTTTGTTTCGGCAGATCAGGATGATTGGGTGACCTTCTTGCCGTTGGCTGAGTTTGCCCTTAATAATCGGGCTAGTTCCGCTACTTTGGTTTCGCCATTTTTCTGCAACTCTGGTTTCCATCCTCGTTTTTCCTCGGGACATGTGGAGCCTTCTGACTGTCCTGGGGTAGATTCTGTGGTGGATAGGTTGCAGCAGATTTGGAATCATGTGGTGGACAACTTAAAGTTGTCACAGGAGAAGGCTCAGCGTTTTGCCAACCGCCGCCGCGGTGTGGGTCCCCGACTTCGTGTTGGGGATTTGGTATGGCTGTCTTCTCGATTTGTTCCTATGAAGGTCTCCTCTCCTAAATTTAAGCCTCGCTTCATCGGTCCTTACAAGATATTGGAAATCCTTAATCCCGTGTCCTTTCGCTTGGATCTTCCTGTGTCGTTTGCCATTCACAACGTGTTCCATAGGTCTTTGTTGCAGCGGTACGTTGTACCTGTGGTTCCTTCTGTTGAGCCTCCTGCTCCGGTGTTGGTTGAGGGCGAGTTGGAGTACGTGGTGGAGAAGATCTTGGATTCTCGTCTCTCCAGGCGGAGGCTTCAGTATCTGGTCAAGTGGAAGGGCTATGGTCAGGAGGATAATTCCTGGGTGGTTGCCTCTGATGTGCATGCGGCCGATTTAGTTCGTGCCTTTCACGCTGCTCATCCTGATCGCCCTGGTGGTCTTGGTGAGGGTTCGGTGACCCCTCCTTAAAGGGGGGGTACTGTTGTGAATTAGACTTTTTTGGCTCCCTCTTGTGGTCACTAGTGATATGACTCTGGGATTGTCTTTCCCTAGTTTGGCACCCACCTGGGTCGTTAGTCCAGGGGTGTTGCTATATAAACTTCCTGAATTCTCAGTCTGGTGCCTGGCATCGTTGTAATCAGTTCCTTTCTGTTTGCTCCTGTCTGCTGGTCCTGGATCTTGCAAAATTAAGCTAAGTCCTGCTTCCTTGTTTTTTGGTTATTTGCATTGCTGTTATTAATTTGTCCAGCTTGTACTAAATGTGATTCCTGATTTTGCTGGAAGCTCTAGGGGGCTGGTATCCTCCCCCCGGGCCGTTAGACGGTTCGGGGGTTCTTGTATATCCAGCGTGGAAATTTTGATAGGGTTTTTGCTGACCGTATAAGTCATCTTACTATATTCTGCTATTAGTCAGTGGGCCTCTCTTTGCTAAATATCTAGTTCATTCTTACGTTTGTCTTTTCTTCTTACCTCACCGTTATTATTTGTTGGGGTCTTGTATCCAACTTTTGGGGTCTTTTCTCTGGAGGCAAGAAAGGTCTATCTTTTCCCTTCTAGGGTTAGTTAGTTCTCCGGCTGGCGCGAGACGTCTAGAACCAACGTAGGCACGTTCCCCGGGTGCTGCTATTTGTGGTGCTAGGATTAGTTATACGGTCAGCCCAGTTACCACTGTCCTATGAGCTGTTTTTTTGTGTTTGCAGACTTGGTAATTACTTCTGAGACCCTCTGCCATTGGGGTCATAACAGTACCCTAAGACAGTTAACCATCTCTCGTGCAACAGCAGAGGTTGCAGGAGTTTCAGCAGCAGCAAACCAAAAATTTGATTCTGCAACAGATTGCGGCTCTGTGTGAGGCATCTTCCTCAGCGACAGCGGTCCATTTGGAGGCACAGTACAAAGTCCGTTTTAAGCGTGGTGAGTTTATCCAATAAAGGATCAAATACGTATTTTAGCAACTGGATAAAAAATAACCTTTATTTAGGTATATTAAAAGCCAAAAAATGGCATATGATAAATACAGAAAAAATTACATAAAGGGACCCTAGTGTGAATAGTGCCCTATCACCTACACAGAATGGGGAAACAAAAAACAAGACAGACAACAATTATAAACTGACCAGCACTGACAGTACTGATGACTTTCAAATCAAATGCTTCTATTAGTCCAATGGGTGTATGCAGACCAATTATATAACCCTACAATGATGTGGGTATAAGGACACAAACTGCACCCATTTGAATAAAGTCACGTATTGCAGTTGTGTCTCAACCACCATATGTATAACTTAGGCCCATAAAAAATTGCCTACAATCCATTTATACATGAAGCAAAGAAGTATGCTATATGTCCCATACAATCATCAAGACACCGCATGCTACTATTCTACTCATATAGTCAGTAGATCCAATGCCATATATATATATGAGTCAAACCTCTGTCAGTGGAAATATGCAGCACATATTTAGCGTTTCAAACTGCCATTAACCAAAGAACCATCCATGCAGCTATGGGATACACATTACAGTACAAAGTCCGGTCAGCGCTGAGGAAGATGGGTTCTGAGGACGACATGGAGGCCTTCCTCACCGTCATTGAGCACACTGCAGAGCAGGAGAGCTTGACATGTTCCCAGCGGGCTGAAGTGGTGGCCCCCTTCCTTACGGAAGATGCCCAGAAAGCCAACCTGGACCTCAGTCGGGACAATGCCTTGGACTATGGGAAATTGAAAGGTGAGATCCTTGCCCGACTAGGGGTTAACAGTACAACTAACCAGCCAATTATTTACAGGGGAGTAAATGACTAAGCAAACCAAAAAAGACCAAAACCTACCCCTAAAATCATCAATCTTTATTAATAATTGCATACAATACCAAAATATATCAAGTGAGATAAAAATATATCCCTATAGGGGCCCCCCAGGGATAGGGAAAACAATTCTTGTCTAAAGGTACCCTCTATGGAAATTTTGTTGTGATACCAGAAAAAAACCAAATCGAAAAAATGAAAAAAAATTTTTAAAGCAATAATAAAAAATTATCAAAAATGAAATGATCAAAAATTGAAAAAAAGAGACAAGAACTTTCTGGATACAATATACCTCTACTGGCCCTATTAGGCCCTGAAAACTGTTATCCTTCCTAACAGCGAAGGTTGGCACCCTGTAATGCGATATGGCGCCCCTGCTCAACGGCGGCTGTCCCTAATATCCCTGGGTTGTCCCTAATAAACTAATGATCACAGACAACAGACATACATATATGGATCAAGTTAGATCCACAATAATCAATGGGTACACCTCTATATGTTCCTCACAGTAAGCTATCACTTTTCCATCCACTAGAATGTCTATGGAGAATAAATAGTATATGGTATACACCGTGGAATGCAGCTTGATGTAACCATCTATTAATGCACCTGCCAGCCCTCTCTATTATTGACTGTGCTGACTATGGGCTGCCATTCTAACATTACAGGTACATGTATATAAAGATTGTGCTAATACTAGTTTAGCTACCTGTGTAACGTATTTTCACAAAAATATAACTGCAGAAATCCAAATAGCCTTAATAGGATCAATCAAATATATCCACACAGCTCCATGTTATACAGAGGAACATATCTAAGTAAAGTGCTTCATATGTTAAACAAATGACACATAATTTGTTCACATGTCATGAATACAAGCTCATAACCATCATTTAGCTCATTATTCCTGGGTATTCCCTTCAGGCTGCCATGCCAGTGGTCTGTACCACTATGTCGTCCTGCCCTTTGGACTACATGGGGGCCCAGCCACATTCCAGAGGCTGATGGACATAGTGCTGGAACCCCATCGGAAGTATGCATCAGCACACTTGGATGACATCATCTTTAGTACTGACTGGCATACCCACTTGTCCCAGGTGCAAGCGATAGTAGATTCGCTAAGAACCACGGGCTTGATGGCGAATCCCAAGAAATGTGTGGTAGGGCTCGAAGAAGCCCGGTACTTGAGATACGAGATCGGCCGTGGGGTTATCAAATAAATAAAATAGATGCCTTTCAGAACTGGCCCTGACCTGTTACCACCAAACAGGTGAGAGCCTTTCTCTGAGTTGTTGGGTATTACCGGAAGTTTATACCTATTTTTTTTTGTGGAGAACACCACCCCTTACCAATCTACTCAACCGAAAGAATTTGGTCATGGTTCGGTGGAACCCCCAAGCGGAGGAAGCGTACCAATCCATGAAGTCGCGCTGTGTGGACAGCCAGCCCATCCTCATTAGCCCCAACTTTCATAAACGCTTAATTGTGCAGACAGATGCCACTAACATGGGCCTTGGAGCGGTCCTGTTGAAGAAGGTGAACGGAGAAGAGCATCCGGTCACCTACCTAAGTAGGAAACTCACCCCGGGTGAGAAAAATTACAGCACAGTGGAGAAAGAGTGCCTGGCCATTAAGTGGGCATTGGAGCCCTACGCTATTTGCTCAGTCGACCGTTTCGCTTGGTGACAGATCATTCGCCCTTGGTCTGGATGAGGAATGCCAAGGAGAAGAAAGCTCGGGTCACCCGATGGTTCCTGTCTTTGCAAAATTTCAATTTTACTGTGGAACATTGGGCGGGGAAGTCACAGGGAAATGCAGATGCCCTGTCATGGGCTCCCTGTATGGTGACAAATGTAAAACCTCACAAGTTTGAACAGAGGGGGGTATTGTGAGGCAGTGACCGGTGTTATATGCAAGGGTGTCCCCCAGGAGGTTCCTTTTAAAAACCCCTGCAGCAAAGGGTTGGGTGTGTCAGTATTGTTTTGCAAACCTGCAGAACAGAAGGCTCTGCCAAAGCTTCAGCCTGTGTGAAGCAACACGGAGCCAAAAGGCCTGGCACCCCTCAATGTACACGACGATGCAGTCACCCACGGTAACTGGCCCCGGTTACAGATTATTTTGTATCCGGAGAATCTTACTTACTTTCTGTTTTGTGATTATTAAAAGAGACTTTGTTTTGAACTGTCCTGTCTGTCACACTGCACCAACCCAGCTGCACTACAATATACATAAATAGATAAAAAATGGAACAGCACATACAATTAAATGGGTGCACATGCCACCAAGCACCTAATCCATATACTTGCCAAATATATAGGGACCAAAAAAAAGTCAGCACTTCTGTACATACATACTGTACATACATTTGCAGTTTTATGTTCGTTTTGCCTACTAAAGAGGTAATAAAAAAAAGTGATCAAAGTGGCAGAACTGAAAAAAACAGCTTGTCCCATGGAAAATAAGCCCTAATATAACTTTGCTGATGGAAAATTAAACTTTTGGCTTTCAGAATATGGTGATGCAAAAAAGCTAGTACAGTCCGTACAGAAGTGATTGAACAAAAAATAAAATAACTAAAACTACATATATTTCGTATTCCTATAATCGTACTGACCCACGGAATAAAGTTAACACTATATTTGTGGAATATTTAAAATGTCAAAACACAAAAAATTGTTTGTTTAGCAAAATGCAAGTACTAAAACCATTCTTACTGCAAAAAATAAAAAACTTATAAGTCAAAGAAAAAAGTTTTTTTTTGTACTAAAGATAAACTTAACCCCTTTCTGACCTTGGACAGGATAGTACGTCCGAGGTCAGAAGCCCCGCTTTGATGCGGGCTCCGGCGGTGAGCCCGCATCAAAGCCGGGACATGTCAGCTGTTTTGAACAGCTGACATGTGCCCGTTATAGGCGCAGGCAGAATCGCGATCTGCCCGCACCTATTAACTAGTTAAATGCCGCTGTCAAACGCAGACAGCGGCATTTAACTACCGCTTCCGGCCGGGCGGCCGGAAATGATCGCATCGCCGACCCCGTCACATGATCGGAGGTCGGCGATGCTTCAGAATAGTAACCATAGAGGTCCTTGAGACCGAGTGGTGCCTGCTTCTAGCCTCCTATGAAGGCTATTGAAGCATGGCAAAAGTAAAAAAAAAAGTAAAAAAAAAATGTGAAAAAAATAAAAAATATATAAAAGTTTAAATCACCCCCCTTTCGCCCCAATCAAAATTAATCAATAAAAAAAACCTGAAATCTGCACATATTTGGTATCGCCGCGTTCAGAATCGGACGATCTATCAAAAAAATAAAAGCATTAACCTGATCGCTAAATGGCGTAGCGGGGAAAAAATTAGAAACGCCAGAATTACGGTTTTTTGGTCGCCACGACATTGCATTAAAATGCAATAACGGGCGATCAAAAGAACGTATCTGCACCAAAATGCTATCATTAAAAACGCCAGCTCGACAAGCAAAAAATAAGCCCTCAACCGATCATGAAAAATGTTGATGCTACGAGTATCGGAAAATGGCGCAATTTTTTTTTTTTTTTTTTTTAGCAAAGTTTGGACTTAGGTAAAAAATAACCTAGTCATGTTAGGTGTCTATGAACGCGTACTGACCTGAAGAATCATAATGGCAGGTCAGTTTTAGCATTTAGTGAACCTAGCAAAAAAGTGTGGGTGGGACTGCACTTTTTTTGCAATTTCACCGCACTTGGAATTTTTTTCCCGTTTACTAGTACACGACATGGTAAAACCAATGATGTCGTTCAAAAGTACAACTCGTCCCGCAAAAAATAAGCCCTCACATGGCCAAATTGATGGAAAAAAAGGTTATGGCTCTGGGAAGGAGGGGAGCGAAAAACGAACACGGAAAAACGGAAAATCCCAAGGTCATGAAGGGGTTAAATATTTAAACCACACACAGTTGAAACCAGAAGTTTACATACGCTATATAAAAACACACATATGCATGTTCTTCTCAATATCTAACATGAAATCAGAATAAACCTTTCCCGTTTTAGGTCAATTAGGATTACCATAATTATTAATATTTGCCAAATGCCAGAATAATGAGAGAGGGAGAATGTTTTAAGGCATTTTTTATTACTTACTGCAAAGTCAAAAGTTTACATACACTAAGATTACCAAGCCTTTAAACAATTTCGGGCTGCCCATATGATGATGTCATGTGTTTGGAAGCATCTGATAGAGACACATCAGTGGATGTATTTTAATGCACACCTGAAACACCCTGTATTTTTGTGTAGTATCATGGGAAAGTCTAAAGAAATCAATCAGGATATTAGGAAGAGAATTTGGGACTTGCACAAGTCTCGCTCATCCTTGGGTACAATTTCAAGATACCTGAAGGTGCCTTCATCTGTACAAACAATTATACACAAGTACAATCAAGATGGGAATGTCCAGCTATCATACTGCTCTGGAAGAAGACGAATTCTGTGTCTCAGAGATGAACGTGCTTTAGTCCAACATGTGCATATTAACCCAAGGACAAAAGCAAACTACCGTGAAGATGATGTCGGAAGCTGGTAAGATTGTGTCAGTATCTGCAGTGAAACGAGTACTTTATCAATATGGGCAGAAAGGCCACTCTGCCAGGAAGAAGCCATTACTCCAAAAGAAACAAAAAAGATAGATTAATGTTTGCAAATGCATACAGGAACAAAAACATTAATTTTTTGAGAAATATTCCGTGGTCTGATGAAACTAAAATTTAACTTTTTGGATATAATGACCATCCTTACGTTTGGAGAAGAAAGGGAGAAGCTTGGAAGTCTAAGAACACCATCCCAACTGTGAAACACGGGGGTGGCAGCATCATGTTGTGGTATTGTTTTGCTGCAGGAGGGACAAATCAAACATACACATATTTGGTATCGCCATGTTCAGAATCGCCTGATCAATAAAAAAAAAAAAGGATTAACCTGATCGCTAAACAGTGTAGCAAGAAAAAAAGTCAAAATGCCAGAATTATGGGTTTTTTTGGTTGCCGAGACATTGCATTAAAATGCAATAATGGGCGATCAAACATCGCTTCTGCACCAAAATCGTATCATTAAAAACGTCAGCTCAGAGCGCAAAAAATAAGCCCTCACCTAACCTGAGATCACGAAAAATGGAGACGTTACGAGTATTGAAATATGGCGCAATTGTTTTTTTTTAACAAAGTTTGGAATTTTTTTTCACCACTTAGATAAAAAAAGAACATGTTTGGTGTCTATGAACTCGTAATTACCTGGACAATCATAATGGCAGGTCAGTTATAGCATTTAGTTAAGGCTACTTTCACACTAGCGTCGTACGACGAATTGCGTCGTTGCGACGTACCGACGCAAGCAGTGAAAGCGCCTCACAACGGGGCAGCGGATGCTGTTTTTCAACGCATCCGCTGCCCCATTGTAAGGTGCAGGGAGGAGGGGGCGGAGTTACGGCCGCGCATGCGCGGTCGGAAATGGCGGACACGACGCACCAAAAAACGTTACATGCAACGTTTTTTGGTGGCGACGGTCCGACGCAACCGTCGCACGACGGTTGCGACATGTGGCAATGCATCGCACTGCGTCGCTAATGCAAGTCTATGGAGAAAAAACGCATCCTGCAAGCACTTTTGCAGGATGCGTTTTTTCTACAAAACGACGCATAGCGACGTGCAGTGCACGACGCTAGTGTGAAAGTAGCCTAAGGGTATGTGTCCACGTTCAGGATTGTTTCAGGATTTGGTCAGAATTTTATGCAAGTAAAATCCTGATCAAATCTGCACCTGAGGTCACTGGCAGGTCACCTGCGCAGTCCTTGCGTTTTTTCTGCTATGTAAGGACATGCTGCGTTCTTAGAAAACACACCGCATGTGCGTTTTTGTGGGAATGCCGCATGCGTTTTTTAATGCATAGTGGAGACGGGATTTCATGAAATCCCCTCTACTATGCTGTAACATCTGGACGCTGCGTGTTTGACGCTGCGGCTCAATGCTGCGTCAAAAACGCAGCGTTTTCTGAACGTGGACACATACCCTAACATAGTAAAAAAGCCAAACAAAATACAAGTGTGGGATTGCACTTTTTTTGCAATTTCACGGCACCTGGAATTTTTTTCCCGCTTTCTAGTACAGGACATGGTAAATCCAATGGTGTAGTTCAAAAGTACAACTCGTCCTGCAAAAAACAAGCCCTCACATGGCCATATTGACGGAAAAATAAAAAAGTTATGGCTCTGAGAAGAAGGGGAGTGAAAAAACGAAAACGCAAAACCGAAAATACCTCCGGTCATGAAGGGGTTAAGGGCAATGGTATCAAATACTAATGAAATGTATGTCAACTTTTGACTCTGCAGTAAGTAATAAAAATGTCTTAAAACATTCTCTCTCTCATTATTCTGGCAATTGGCAAATATTAATAATTATGGTAATCCTAACTGACCTAAAATGGGAAAGGTTTATTCTGATTTCATGTCAGATATTGAGAAAAACATGCAAATGTGTCTTTTTATATAGGGTATGTAAACTTCTGGTTTCAACTGTATATGGTATCATAGTTGTAGTGACCAGCAGAAGAAATATGGTGTATCAACTATCCTGAAAGGTGTTTAAACAACAAAAGAAAAACAACATACAGTACCGGGCAAAAGTGGTAAGCCACTCTGGAGAAAAAAAGAAATCTGCCAACAACAGCCAAAACTCAGAAACAAGCAAAAAAGACAATCACAATAAAAATTACAATGTATTCTATGAAGTAAAAACAAGAAGAGTTATGTAGAAAATTGCCAAACAAAATAAATAGGAGGATACAGACCGGGCCAAAATGTTCAAAAGCAGGACTTAGGCTACGTTCACATTTGCGTTGTTGTGTGTTGCGTCGGCGACGCAACGCACAACGCATGCAAAACGCATGCAAAACGCATTGTTTTGTGACGCATGCGTCCTTTTTTTGCATGATTTTGGACGCAAAAAAAATGCAACTTGCTGCGTCCTCTGCGCCCTGATGCGTGCGCCCAAAAAGACGCATGTGTCACAAAACGCAACACAACGCATGTCCATGCGTCCCCATGTTAAATATAGGGGCGCATGACGCATGCGGCGACGCTGCAGCGCCCGAAGCTGCGGCGCACAACGCTAATGTGAACGTAGCCTAAGCAACACAGGAAAACTTTACACAGGGGCAAAAGTGTGGCTGCATGGAAAATACAACTATATATAATAATAAAAGTAGAATGTCTCAAACTGTATCAAGATTATAAGAACTGAAAATTGTACAATTTCCACACAACAAGGCGGTGCAGATTGTAAATGACTATGTAAATCAGGATGCAGCAATTACAAAAAAAGGACTAGAAATATCTGCACGTTAAGCTTTGTACTATGACCCACTATTATATAATAAACCAATCCAACCTCTAGTCTTGAAGTACGGTTAGATAAAAAGGGCAAAATATATAAATAAAGCAGCAGACTTAATTTTGCAAATTAACAAAATACAAAGTGAATGAACAAAGACAAAATCTAAATTAAAATCAATATTTGGCATCACCACCCTTTGCCTTCAAAACGCTATCAATTCTTTGGTGGCTGTAGGATTGCGGAAATCCTTCTATTTCTTCTTGCAATCCCAGACAAGCTTGCTGATGTTGAGATTAGGGCACTGTGGGGGTCATATCGCCACTTCCTTGCTGTATGTATGCAGTAAAGGTACCTTCACACGAAGCGACGCTGCAGCGATAGCGACAACGATGCCGATCGCTGCAGCGTCGCTGTTTGATCGCTGGGGAGCTGTCACACAGACCGCTCTCCAGCGACCAACGATGCCGAGGTCCCCGGGTAACCAGGGTAAACATCGGGTTGCTAAGCGCAGGGCCGCGCTTAGTAACCCGATGTTTACCCTGGTTACCAGCGTAAAAGTAAAAAAAACAAACAGCACATGCTCACCTGCGCGTCCCCCAGCGTCTGCTTCCTGACACTGACTGAGCTCCGGCCCTAACAGCACAGCGGTGACGTCACCGCTGTGCTTTCACTTTCACTTTAGGGCCGGCGCTCAGTAATTGTCAGGAAGCAGACGCTGGGGGACGCACAGGTGAGTATGTACTGTTTTTTTTTTTTACTTTTACGCTGGTAACCAGGGTAAACATCGGGTTACTAAGCGCGGCCCTGCGCTTGGTAACCCGATGTTTACCCTGGTTACCAGTGTAAAACATCGCTGGTATCGTTGCTTTTGCTTTCAAACACAACGATACACGGCGATCGGACGACCAAATAAAGTTCTGGACTTTATTCAGCGACCAGCGACATCACAGCAGGATCCTGATCGCTGCTGCGTGTCAAACGAAACGATATCGCTATCCAGGACGCTGCAATGTCACGGATCGCTAGCGATATCGTTACAAAGTCGTTTCGTGTGAAGGTACCTTAAGCCTGCAGCAGACTAAAGGTACCTTCACACGAAACGACTTTGTAACGATATCGCTAGCGATCCGTGACGTTGCAGCGTCCTCGCTAGCGATATCGTTTAGTTTGACACGCAGCAGCGATCAGGATCCTGCTGTGATGTCGCTGGTCGCGTCCCCCAGCGTCTGCTTCCTGACACTTACTGAGCGCCGGCCCTAAAGTGAAAGTGAAAGCACAGCGGTGACGTCACCGCTGTGCTGTTAGGGCCGGAGCAGCGTCAGAAAGCAGACGCTGGGGGACGCGCAGGTGAGCATGTACTGTTTGTTTTTTTTACTTTTACGATGGTAACCAGGGTAAACATCGGGTTACTAAGCGCGGCCCTGCGCTTAGCAACCTGATGTTTACCCTGGTTACCCGGGGACCTCGGCATCGTTGGTCGCTGGAGAGCTGACTGTGTGACAGCTCCCCAGCGATCAAACAGCGACGCTGCAGCGATCGGCATCGTTGTCGCTATCGCTGCAGCGTCGCTTCGTGTGAAGGTACCTTTAGTGTGGAGGCAATCGGATGCCACAATGATGGTTTTGCATGATGGAGAAGTATCTGCCTGTACTTCCCAGCATCGAGGACTTCTTTAATCCTGACCAAGTCTCCAATAAGACAGTGAAAAAAATACTTTATCCTCAAAGGGTTAAAGACTAAGATAAAATAGTGTAGGAACAATGATACTCACGTTTAACAGCACCCCAATGGGGTGTCTTCCACATATAGTATTATGATACTTCTTCAAGTAATTACTAAATGGCATAGGGTCTAGTTGTTCTATAATACTCATACCCTGAAATAAGAGAAAATAGAATTCTTGTTATGCCAGTATAGGATTGTGAAATGTTCTTCCGTGCTTCAATTAGTCCATATTTTAAAGGGACGATAGAGGACATCCGTATTAGAACAATGACATGCATAAAGTGGGCTACCATAATTAAGACTAAGCTTGGTGGAGGGCTGTCACAACAATATGTGTGTCACACTATCTCTGGACGGCGTGAATTCGGTCCTGCAGGTCTATTACACTGGTATACAGTGGTTTTGGTGCCAACAATGTCTGAACAGTTTTATATTAAGTTTATGGTGCGGATTAAAAATATGACTTTGGTTTTGCCAAATTGGCTCTAGTTTCTGAGATATTTAATAGTTAATTACAGGAGAATTCTGGCTTCGGTCTCTTTTATAGCATTGTAAGCCTATAAATTAGAAATAGAAAATAATTATGTGGGGTATTTCATTACCTAAGACACTGTCAAAAGACTGACCAAAAGCAACAAACACAAGTCGCTTGGGGTAATGCACTACTTTCGTGGGCGAATCAGCTCAAAAACTAGAACCAATTCAGCAAAAGTCATGTGATTTGTTTAATTCAGTGCCCTCAAAACACCCTAAATCCTTTCAAACAACCTTGGCACCTGATTTTTTTTTTGCAGACCTGTGTTATGCATGCTTTATTGCAACTTTTATGATTTCCAATGAAAGAGATTTTTGCAGCAAAAAATGAAAAACTATGTATAATATATAACATATTTTATTAGTTACACATTTTATGAAACTGCCTCCCTCCACTTAGCTGGATATAAATGGAAGGATTTGCCTCTGATCTGCTCATATTAACTGAATCATTCCTGAAGCTACAAACAAGTTTAGATTAAGTTATTTAATTTTGAGAAAATAAAAATGTATGCGGTGCAGTCTGCAGAAGCAGGGATCTCACCACCAGACCCCCTCCCATTTCCTTTACCATTACTGTACGATTAATGCAGGGCATTAAAGATGTGTATATCATGTTCAGATTCCCAAATCTCTGCAGCCTAGGAAGAAGGCACCCAGATATTAACACCCTATTTTAGCCCACCAAGGAACAAAATATTAACCCACAATAAGCCAAAGACCATTATGAATTAAAGGAATTTCCCCATCTTGTATAGGCATATATCAACAGAATATCTCCGATTTGCAGTGGCTGGACTCTGAAGAGGATGCAGTTTGGGTGTAGCCCTGCAATCCCTTCTCTACAATGCAGTGCTGCTGCCACTCTCAGATGTGCAGAGAACTGCAGCCATGTCTATTCGTGTGACTGGGATTCTACCGCAGTTATCGGCACAGCAGTAAAGGGAGTACAAGGGTGCAGAGTAAAACATTGAAGGGATGTGAACCATGACCCCTTTGTTCATAGAATCTATGGTGTTCCCAGAGGTCAGACTCCCACTGGTCACAGTGATCAATGTAGCGGTGATTCTCACAAAATTAGAATATCAAAAATTTAATTTACTTCAGTTCTTCAATACAAAAAGTGAATCTCATATTATAGAGTCATTACAGAGTGATCTATTTCAAGTGTTTATTTCTGTTTATGTTGATGATTATGGCTGACAGCCAATGAAAACTCAACAGTCTTTATCACAGTAAATTAGAATACCTTATAACATCCGCTTGAAAAAATGATTTTAACATATGAAATGTATGTCCAGTAAATGCACTCAATACTTGGTTGGGACTCTTTTTGCATTAATTAATGCATCAATGCGGCATGGCATGGAGGCAATCAGGCTGTGCCACTGCTGAGATGTTATGTATGCCCAGGTTGCTTTGATAGCAGTCTTCAGCTCGTCTGCATTGTTTGGTCTGGTGTCTCATCTTCCTCTTGACAATACCTCATAGAATCTCTATGGGGCTAAGGTCAGGCGAGCTTGCTGGACAATCAAGAACAGTGAAACTGTTGTTTTTAAACCAGGTATTGGTACTTTTGGCAGTGTGGACAGGTGCCAAGTCCTGCTGGAGAATAACATTTCCATCTCCAAAAAGCTTGTTGGCAGAGGGAAGCATGAAGTGCTCTAAAACAGGGGTGTCAAACTGCATTCCCCGAGGGCCTCAAACCATGAGTGTTTTCAAGATTTCCTTTGCATTCCACAAGGTGCTGGAATCATTCTGTGCAGGTGATTAAATTATCACCTGTGCAATACAAGGAAATTCTGAAAACATGACCTGTTTGCAGCCCTCGAGGAATGCAGTTTGACACCTCTGCTCTAAAATTTCCTGGTAGATGGCTGCACTGACATAGGTCTTGATAAAACACAGTGGACCTACACCAGCAGATGACATGGCTCCCCAAACCATCACGGATTGTGGAAACTTCACACTAGACTTCGAGCAGCTTGGATCGTGTGTCTCTCCACTCTTCCTCCAGACTCTGGGACGTCGATTTCCAAATAAAATGCAAAATTTAAAAATTCTAAAATTATTAGATTTGCGCACAGGAAACCAGATGAAAACAGTGTTGAATCCCTAAATAACAAAAAAACACACTAAATGAAATCTAAATAGAAGAAATATATGTGTACTCGGGATATATATTGAAGAGTTGTATAGTATGCATAAGAGGAGGGTAGTAAAATATATAAAATATACACTATGGAGACAACAGTATCCTGTATGATTCGATTGCAATACGCTCAAAAATCCAAGAAAATTTGATTGACGATGCTATGAGAATAGTAACATATAGCGCTAACAACCTGTGGAAAAATTGAGCAGTAAGGGTTAATGCGCTGTGTGATCAAGTATCTGGTGGGTTATTGCAGCCACCTGAAATAGTAACATATAGCACTAACCACCTGTGGAAAAAATGAGCAGTAAGGGTTAATGCGCTGTGTGATCAAATATCTGGTGGGTTATTGCAGCCACCTGAAATGAAGCCTGCAAAGTTTTATTACTGCGAGCCTGTAAGGTAAAAATAGAACGATAAAGAAGTAACAAGTTGTACAGAAAAAAAAAAGGCGTCCGATTAGAGTCTATTAGAGAGGGTTTAACCTCTGATGTTAGGTGACTTTCCCGGTCCTTGATCCACAGTAGAAAGTCCTATGAAAGTCAAATCATGCATGCAACAGTCGAATTTGGGTAGAAGATGCCCCGGCCGGTGGCAGAGCGTCTAGAGATTAAGGTGATGCGGCGCGTGTTAGTACAGATTAACCGGGTCGGAAATCTGTAACACGCCGCTGTTACCTCTGTTGTTAGGCGACGCCGCTTCTTCTCTCCTAGCGGTGCGGGCGGCAAAGAAATTCAGGTGGCGTGTGGGAGCTCCGATCAGCCAGCTGCCGGTTACTGCCTCGCTGTGCTGTGCGCAATGGTCAGGGCAGGACCCGGCATGACGTCACCAACCACGTGGAGCCGCTGTGTGTTTGCCTGCTCGTCTGATACAGGGTGCAACAGGGACCATTCAATTCCTACGCGTTTCGGAAAGTACGCTTTCCTTCATCAGGGATGGTCCTGTGTGCACTAATGGTCCTTTTAAAGGGGAAGTCAACATCAGTTTTTTTTTTCCCTTTTTTTTTTGTTACAAAAAACCAAATAGTTCAATTTCACTATTTAGTCCCTTAGGAATAATGGTGTCTAAAGTAAAGATCCATTTTGTTTCCACACGGGACATGGCTGCTATGTAATTCCCATTTCTCCATGGTGGTGGCAATTTTTCAAAACCTGTAATTGCCATGGAGTGTATATCACTATTGTGTTGCTCCACAAAGTGTTTAGAAAGTGGATGACCAAGGAATTTTTGTTTATTGTTGCGAATGTGTTCACCAATTCTCACTTTCAGTGGGCATTTCCCAAACCATCACTGATTGTGGACACTTCACACTAGACCTCAAGCAGGTTGGATCGTGTGTCTCTCCACTCTTCCTCCAGACTCTGGGACGTCGATTTCCAAATGAAATCCAAAATTTACTTTCATCTGAAAACACCACCTTGGACCACTCAGCAACAGTCTAGTTCTTTTTCTCCTTGGAGCAGGTAAGAAGCTTCTGGCGTTGTCTATTGGTCATGAGTGGCTTGACACAAGGAATGCTACACTTGCAGCCCATGTCCTGGATACGTCTGTGTGTGGTGGCTCTTGAAGCAATGACTCCACCAGCAGTCCACTCCTTTTGAATCTCTTAGGCATACTTAGGCAGTTAACTGGTTCATGCAGCTTTACATGAACACCCGAGCCTTACACTATGGCTGGTCCAAATAACTAAAGCAATTGTTACCATCCACCTCTCGTGTCTCCCCTTTTTCCTCATAGTTTGTAAGCTTGCGAGCAGGGCCCTCATTCCTCCTGGTATCTGTTTTGAACTGTGATTTCTGTTATGCTGTAATGTCTATTGTCTGTACAAGTCCCCTCTATAATTTGTAAAGCGCTGCGGAATATGTTGGCGCTATATAAATAAAAATTATTATTATTATTATTATTATTAATCTCTGCCAAATTTTTGAATGGCCTTTTCTTAACAATACTTTCAAGGCTGCTGTTATCCGGATTGCTTGTGCACCTTTTTCTATCACACTTTTTCCTTCCACTCAATCTTCCATTAATATGCTTGGATACATCACTCTGTGAACAACCAGCTTCTTTAGCAATGGCCTCTTGTGGCTTACCCTCCTTGTGGAGTGTGTCAATGACTGCCTTCTGGACATCTGTCAAGCCAACAGTCTTCCCCATGACTGTGGAGCCTACTGAAACAAACTAAGTGACCTTTTTAAACACTTAGGAAGCCTTTGCAGGTGTTTTTGTTAATTATTCTAATTTACTGAGATAATGACTTTTGGGTTTTCATTGACTGTAAGCCATAATCATCAAGAAAAACAGAAATAAACATTTGAAATAGATCACTCTGCAATGACTCTATAGAATATTTCACTTTTTGTATTGAAGAACTGAAATAAATTAACCTTTTGATGATATTCTAATTTTGTGAGAAGCACTTTTACTACTGATAGCATATTTTAGTGGGATGCCTTTTTGAGATGGGAAAAGGTTTTCTCTACCATCGTTTCTTTTATTTTTTTTTCTTCTATTCCTGGATCTGTCTGAGAGCATGGTACCATCTTATAGTCTTAAAGGGAATCTGTCAGAAGGATCAACCCTGCTAAGTCATCTATATGGGCAGATTGGTCATAGGAAGCTGAATAAAATGATACCTTAATATCTGCAATCTAATGTCTTATTCCAGAGAAATCCACGTTTTTCTTATATGTAAAGGTTAAGCTAAGATCTATCAATCTGCTTCCAGGGGTTATTTTTTAATAAAAGGGGGCGTTGCCAGTGTGAGACATGTAGCTCAAGAGAGCAGATTGTCAGACATTACATGTTACACACTGATAACACACCGTTTAATTTAAAATAAGCTGTGAAGGCAGATTTTCAGGGAGATCTATGTCTGACCTATAGATCTCAACCAATTATTTACTTATTAAGAACATTGTGGATTCCTTTAGAATAACTCCTCTAGAATAAAACATTAGGTTGCAGATCTGAAGGTATCATTTTATTCATCTTTCTATGACCTGCATGCCCTTATGGATGGCTTAGGAAGTTTGATCTTACTGACAGATCCCCATTAAAAGTTCAGCTATCTAAACTTACAATACAGATAAATATTAACAAGTAATACACTGACTCTTACCATTTTGTCTAAGTTTTCAATTGACCTATAGATTTCTCCTTGAGATTCATCATAATATGTATAACGAAAACGTTGTCCTGTAAAAGTAAGTTAATTTGATAAATGCTAATATAAGCAGATCAAAACCATGCACCATTTCACTTGCTTGCCGAATGTCCCATGCTTGCCCGACTATGTTCAGAACTCCCATAAAAGTGAATGGAGAGTTGCGTATCTGGGCCACAATTCTGTGTACAGATGCTGTAAAACAGCATTCAGAGCTGCCTTGTGTTCTCGAGAGGCAGCTTCTAGAAGCAGGACCAGCATCTTATAGACAATTATGGAACATTCTGTGTGTATGCTAGAAATATCTAAGATGTCCTGCAGGTCTCATTTTAGTTTATGAAGTAGATAATGTTAGAAAATGAAATCATTATTTGCAACATATTGGTTTAAGTCAATTTTATTGATAAAAAAAAAACTGCAATCAGTTTTGGGGTCACACTGACCCTGCTGTCAGTCACAACATATAATAAAAACGTGTTTGTAGAATTGTACTGGCTAAAGGGGTCAGAGTGATCCCAAAATACAGTACAACTTCAGTAAAAAAAAAAAAAGATAACTAATTTCAGCATTATCTTTATTTTCTATCTTTACTAACACTGTAAACAGTCAATTACAGTGGGATAGCTTCAGCTTGGAAGTTGGTGTAGGATTTCTTTTACAGTTTATTGAGATTCTTCTTATGTCTCTAGCAGCGGCTAAAATATTAAAAGCATTTCTGACCTAATTGCGATATTAAAGGGAACCTGTTAGCAGGATTGTGCACAGTATCCTACTGATACGGTCAGGTTGGTGCCATTATACTGATTAAAATGATACCTTGGCTGATGAAATCCATCTAGTGGTTGTTGTTTAATCTTTATTTTCAGTTTTGAGTTAATGATATGCTCGTGCCCCGGGGTGGCCTGTGGGGGGTCTTCATGTGGTGCTCGGCTTAGGTATTCATCTGTATGGCTTCTTACAGGTCACTGATCCCTCAGTCACCTGCCCCCCACAGGCCGCCGCAGAGCACAAGCATATCATTAACTCTAAACTAAAAATACAGATTAAACAGCAACCACAAGACGGATTTCAGCAACCCAGGTATCATTGTAATCAGTATAACGGCACCGACTTGATACTGTCTGTTAGTTACAGTGCACAATTCTGCTGACAGGGTCCCTTTAAGACCTCAGAAAAAATTTTCTGCCTTGCTGGGTGCCACAACTTTTTATGCCATTGATGTAACTGGATAAGAATTTATTTCTTTTTTAACTTGACAAAGTATATTCTTTTATAGCATAGTTTTGCCATTCCTTATAAATCTCTTCCTCTTAAACTACTTACAGTCATGGCCAAAAGTATTCACACCCCTGCAATTCTGCCAGATAATACTCAGTTTCTTCCTGAAAATGATTGCAAACACAAATTCTTTGGTATTATTATCTTCATTTAATTTGTCTTAAATGAAAAACCACAAAAGAGAAAGAAGCAAAAAGCAAAACATTGATCATTTCACACAAAACTCCAAAAATGGGTCAAACAAAAGTATTGGTGCCCTCAGCCTAATACTTGGTTGCACAACCTTTAGCCAAAATAACTGGGACCAACCGCTTACGGTAACCATCAATTAGTTTCTTACAATGCTCTGCTGGAATTTTAGACCATTCTTCTTTGGCAAACTGCTCCAGGTCCCTGATATTTGAAGGGTGCCTTCTCCAAACTGCCATTTTTAGATCTCTCCACAGGTGTTCTATGGGATTCAGGTCTGGATTCATTGCTGGTCACCTTAGAAGTCTCCAGTGCTTTCTCTCAAACCATTTTCTAGTGCTTTTTGAAGTGTGTTTTGGGTCATTATCCTGCTGGAAGACCCATGACCTCTGAAGGAGACCCAGCTTTCTCACACTGGGCCCAACATTATGCTGCAAAATTTGTTGGTGGTCTTCAGACTTCATAATGCCATGCACACGGTCAAGCAGTCCAGTGCCAGAGGCAGCAAAGCAACCCCCAAACATCAGGGAACCTCCGCCATGTTTGACTGTAGGGACCGTGTTCTTTTCTTTGAATGCCTCTTTTTTTCTCCTGTAAACTCTATGTTGATGCCTTTGCTCAAAAAGCTCTACTTTTGTCTCATCTGACAAGAGAACATTCTTCCAAAACGTTTAAGGCTTTTTCAGGTAAGTTTTGGCAAACTCCAGCCTGGCTTTTTTATTTTTCTCGGGGTAAGAAGTGGGGTCTTCCTGGGTCTCCTACCATACAGTCCCTTTTCATTCAGACGCCGACAGATAGTAAGGGTTGACACTGTTGTACCCTCGGACTGCAGGGCAGCTTGAACTTGTTTGGATGTTAGTCGAGGTTCTTTATCCACTTCCGCACAATCTTGCGTTGAAATCTCTTGTCAATTTTTCTTTTCCGTCCACATCTAGGGAGGTTAGCCACAGTGCCATGGGCTTTAAACTTGATGACACTGCGCACGGTAGACACAGGAACATTCAGGTCTTTGGAGATGGACTTGTAGCCTTGAGATTGCTCATGCTTCCTCACAATTTGGTTTCTCAAGTCCTCAGACAGTTCTTTGGTCTTCTTTCTTTTCTCCATGCTCAATGTGGTACACACAAGGACACAGGTTGAGTCAACTTTAATCCATGTTAACTGGTTGCAAGTGTGATTTAGCTATTGCCAACACCTGTTAGGTGCCACAGGTAAGTTACAGGTGCTGTTAATTACACAAATTAGAGAAGCATCACATGATTTTTCAAACAGTGCCGATACTTTTGTCCACCCCCTTTTTTATGTTTGGTGTGGAATTATATCCAATTTGGCTTTAGAACAATTCTTTTTGTGTTTTTTTCATTTAAGACAAATTAAATGAAGATAATAATACGAAAGAATTTGTGTTTGCAATCATTTTCAGGAAGAAACTGAGTATTATCTGACAGAATTGCAGGGGTGTGAATACTTTTGGCCATGACTGTAGGAGCAATTATAAAAGGTTGGAAAGTTTATCAGCTCCTCAAAAGTGGAATGGTTGTCTGAGTCTAAGCAAAAAAATACTTCTGCTTTTATTTCATAGGGTTAGAACCTTGACATAGGTCATTTACATATACAAGTGGCATTGCTAATGCGTTTCAGTCCATTGTGCCATTGAAAAATACTATGCTATGGCTAAGGGCCATACTTTTGGTACAGCTTTTAAATCACCTTCCTTTTTCAATACTACAAAAGGAGTAATCGTCATTATTCTCTATGGTAGGGGTACAGTCAAGTAGTGTACGGTGGTCCGAATTCAGGGAGAAAACACCAGCTGTCCGGATTCTGTAGGTATGCTGTCACGGATGTATAGGAGGAGGGCAGCGTTTCATACAATGCACCGACACATGTCTTTTCCACGACTTCTTCTGAACACATTAACAGGCTTATTGTTTATTGGGGACCTGGACAGTAGATTTCAGATCCTGAATAAGTTATTGACCGAATTTCCAGCCAATGTCTAAAATGTAACCATTTCAGAGCAACTCTATAGTTCTAGAACTATTGACCGTTTCAGAGAACCTGTCCAGACATCACACCCCGAGAAGCCACAGCAATATGTCATTACATGAGAGATCCCCGCCATCTGCCCTGTGGCTTACTACGGAAATAGGATGAATGTATAAAAAGTCCTATTTCCCTGTTGCTATCAACCAGCCAGGTCGTATTACACCTTAGTTGGTCCAATTTCCGTCCAGCACAGTGGCCCCCAAGAGCTTCATTGCATACCCATTGTAAAAAGACATGCGCCCTGATTCACTAAGTAGTTTTCAACAGTTTTCTGGTGTAAAATTGCTTGTAACTGCATATGCAAATTGCCTCTTCTGAGAAAAAGAGGACTTAACTCTATAGCGCCACCTGTTGGAAGTAGCGATCCTACAAGTCACAATCAACCCTTTAAAGGGTTGATTGTGACTTGTAGGATCGCTACTTCCAACAGGTGGCGCTATAGAGTTAAGTCCTCTTTTTCTCAGAAGAGGCAATTTGCATATTTAATTTCCCAGAGGAGCATTGCACGGCGAATAAGCCTCCTTACCTTGACAAGCCAGCTGGTATGTTACTCTCCATAAGGAGAAACGTTACCCCTTAGACCCCTTGTAACTGCATAAACATTTTGGGACTTGACATTTTTACACCAGTTGTAGCCAACCTTTTGAAAAGTGGATGTGGCTGAGAACGGCCATCAAATTTATCATAACTTATATGCAACAAAAGAGGCATAAATTACGGAAGAAATGTACTCCACTCCTTGCCATCAGTACAATTCTTGGGGCAGCGCATGGCAGCTAAAAATGCACCACATTCATTAAATGGCACATGGTATCTGAATTTAACTGGTCTGGTCAGGGAACTTTCATTTTAGGGATCTGGAATCTAAATTAAATGTGTAACCATTTTAATATTTGAATCAAATCAATAGTGCACATGAAAATAAGATGTTTTGGAATATATTTTAATCAGAGAAATCTGCTTTGATTTTTTTTCAATGTGAATTCATAGGTAAAAGCTGTAAAATCCGTATTCATAGAATACAGCATATAATTTCAACTATGGATATCTTTAAAACAGCATTTCTACAAGAAAGGTATGGAGTTAGGCCTCCTTCACACATCCTGGTGTTATTCATGGCCCGTGTCAGTGTGCCATCCATATGTACGTATGTGACATCCGTGTGTACATATCTCACATCCGTGTACCGTCCATATTTCCTTGTGATATGCACTGATGCCTGGGGAAAACAGTACAGTGCGGGCTGATCCCAGGGCGTCAGCTGCTGAAGGCAACCTTCATCATTGTCACCTGGTCGCGCGGAGATCAGCGCGACCAGGAGACAATGATGGGAGTTGCCATCAGCGTGACACATACCGGTGCCTGGGAAGAAGCTGTACAGTTCGCACTGATCCCAAGCACCGGACGGTTGCGGAAGGAAGCTCTCATCATTGTCTCCTGCTCGCACTGAGATCAGCATGACCAGGACACAATGATGGGAGTTGTATTCTGCAGCAGCTGGGTAACGCCTGTGTAAAACATATAATTAAATAAATAAATTTAAAATTTTTTAAAAAAAAACAAGTGTTGGCTTCCTTGCAATTTTCATAACCAGCAGAGGCAGAACTCACGGGCTGGGGGCTAATTTTAATAACCTGGGGCAAGGCACAATACCCCAAATCTAGTGCTTAGCCTCGCTCTTCCCACTTGCCCTGTAGTGGTGGCAAGTGGAGTAATATTTGTGGGGTTGATGCCAGATTTGGAATATCTGACTCCTTCCCAGGCTATTAATATCAACCCACAACTGTCTGTTTAGCCTTTGCTGGTTTGAATTTATAGGGGGACCTTACATCATTTTTTTTTCCTGACTCCCCTGTAAATTCACCAACCAAGGCAAATAGCCTGGGAACCTTATGGGTTAATGTCCCTTGTTCCAGGTTATTAAAATCAGACCCCAGCTGGGAGGCCATGCTGTTCTTTTCATTTATTTATTTTACACAGGAGTTATCCAACTGCGAGCAGGAGGCAATGATGAGATCTGCCTTCAGCAGCCAGCTGATGCCTGGGAACACAAACTATACCGCTTCTTTCCAGGCGCTGGTACTTGTCACACTGATGACAACTCCCATCATTGTCTCCTGGTCGCACTGATCTCAGCGGGACAAGGGCACAATGGTCAAAGGTGCCTTCAGCAGCCTGGCAACAGCGTGAACTGTACAGCTTCTTCCCATGCGCCGGTACGTGTCACGCTGATGACACAGGAATGTCATCCGTGTGTCATCAAGTGCGCATGTGAGCGGCACACATAAAAAAAAACCTGCCATGTCTGCGGGTTTTTCACACGGACCACAATGAATTTAATGGGTGTGTGCACATCCATATTTTCAAACGGACATTAAACAGATGTGTGTGGAAGGCCTTTACATACATGCCAATAGTGTGGGGTATAAAATCCTGATGATCGCTTCTCTTTAAGGCATATGACCTGGTGTGTCAATTATAGGGTTCTACTTAAGAGTCTATGAGCAGAGACATATAGACTCTAAATTTATTTTGGGGTCTGGATTTCCCATCAATACACAAATCTTGATATAGATCGTTCTACCATTTTTTTTTAAATATTAACAAGATAACATGTTTCCTAACAGAGTTCAGCTCAGACCTTCACTTGATTGTAAAGCCAGGTACTTGGACCTTTACACTGTGTTCCAAATTATTATGCAAATAATATTTCCTCATATTTTCTCTAAATTACCTATCTGAATTGCAGTCATTGTTATTTTCCAGTCATCTACTATTCTAGTATAATTGCAATGTTTTGAAACAAACTGCCTATGAAAACAGTATCTTTTTAAAAAAAATAAAACACTCAAAATGCATGTCCCAAATTATTATGCACAGCAGAGTTTTCAACCTTTTTTTTTTTATTTTGAACAAAAAAATGGTCAATTGTGAAGTTATAACCATTTACAGCTTATTACAAAATGAAATCAAACAGTTTTCAAGTGAAAACTTTATTCTAGGTGATGTTACATTTGCACATAGGACCCCTTGTTCGAAAAAAGCTTCTGAACTCTCTCGTCCATTGAATTTGTCAGTTTTTGGATGGTTTCTGCTTCAATTGTTTTGCATGTGGACAGAATACCCTCCCAGAGCTGTTGCTTAGATGTGAACTGCCTCCCGCCATCATAGACACTCCTTTTGATGATGCTCCAGAGGTTCTCAATGGGGTTGAGGTCAGGGGAAGATGGTGGCCACACCATAAGTTTGTCCTCTTTTATGCCCATAGCAGCCAGAGATGCAGATGTGTTTTGCAGCATGAGAAGGTGCATTATCATGCATGAAAATGATCTTGCTGCGGAAAGCACGGTTCTTCCTTTTGAACCATGGCAGGAAGTGTTGTTTCAGAAACTCCACATAGATTATGGAGTTCATCTATACCCCTTCAGGGATCATAAAGGGGCCGACAATCTCTCTCCCCATGATTCCAGCCCAAAACATTACTCCACCTCCTCCTTGTTGGCGCCTTAGCCGTGTTTTCATGGGGTGTCCATCAACCAGCCATACTCCACTCCATCCATCTGGACCATCGAGTGTTGCACGGCACTCATCGGTGAACAAAACAGTTTGGAAGTCAGTCTTCATGTATCATTTGGCCCACTGGAGCTGTTTCTGCTTGTGTGCAGTAGATAGAGGTGGTCGACAGGATGGCTTACACACAGCTGCAAACCTCTGAAGGACCCTGCATCTTGTTGTTCTGGGGTTGTTGGAGGCACCAGCAGCTTCAAAAACTTGTCTGCTGCTATGACAAGGCATTTTTGCAGCTGCTCTTTTAACCTTACGCAATTGCCTGTTGGAAAGAGTCCTCAATTTTTCCTTATCAGCACGCACACGTGTGTGCTGGGAATCAGCTACATACTTCTTGATTGTGCGATGATCACGATGAAGTGTCTTGGCAATGTTGATTGTAGTCATGCCTTGACCTAAATACTCCACAATTTGTTGCTTCTCAGCAGCCGACACATCCTTTTTCTTTCCCATTTTGGCAAAAAATGTAGGCTGCTTAATAATGTGGAACAGCCTTCTTAAGTAGTCTTGCCTTTATTTGGACACACCTGCCAAACTAATTTGCACAGGTATCTGCAATTGCTTTCAGTGATATAAAGAGCCCTGACACACATCACCATCAATGAGTTTAAATGACAAACAAAAAAATTCTAACCTTATCACTCCTAAACTCTTTGTGCACAATAATTTGGAACACAGTGTATGTAATCTAGTGGAGTCCCTCAGTTTATAGCCTATGTAGCTTTTAGGTCACCAAACAGTAGAGACTTCAGATTAACTTGACTTTCACTGTTGGTCATGAAGGTTGTTATTCTGGGTGACGACTGCATGAGATAAATCACCCAGAGGTAGGGATCCATACCTATCTTGAGACCCAGGCCCAGTGACTAAAGAGGTGGTCGCGCAGGAGCAACTCTTCATTTACTTCTATGAGAGTTCTGAAAATCATTGAGCACTCCAGTCTTAATAAATATCATATATTCATTGTTTTCATATACCTTAGCACACTCTTGTAAATGTTTATACAATACTGAATCATAAAGTCATAGCTGCCTGCACCTTTACATTTATTTCATTTTGTTAGATTACACTGAGCTATTTAGTTTTTTGCAGATGTCCTCATTAGAAAACCCCTTTAAATGCCACGTTTGAAGCCTAATCAAGACATATCTTTGGGAGGGAAGTTACATTACTCATGTTACATAATTGTTTTCCTATGGTGATATACAATGGTCCTGATTCATAAAAGCTCTCACACCAGAATAATTGCGTAAAAGCTTTGAAAATTTGAAAAAATTAGGCACATCTCGGGAGTTTTAGTATTTTCACACCAGTTTCTCCCAGCTCAGCCGACATGAAATGTGACACACACCACAATATAACATAGAAAATGGGCACACGGCCTATATATGACCACAGGATGCTCCATCATGTATCAATAGTAAACAACACAGAAAAGAAAAAGAAATACAATATTGATGCACAAACCTAAAATCTGACAAATTTTATTTATATACAATCTTTAAAAACTAGAGGTGATTGTATCAGATCATGATCCTGCATTACGCAGTTTATATAATTCTGACCATGAGAAATTGGCCCATTTTTTTGCTCCTTATTAAATATGTTTCAGGTTTTTGTACTTACGTTTTACAGTTTTTAAGGAATGCACATCAATAAAACTTTTCAGATTTTAGGTGTGTACATCAATATTCTATTTCTCTTTTCTCAAAAGGTGGGACACTACAGCCAGTCTAGTTCATGATGAGCTGTCGTGTGCCATATGCCAGAAATCTCACACTAGTGCCTGCCTGCAGTGAGATTTCTGGCGCAGCGCACACCACTCGTCAGAGGCGTGCACCTCTTCATGAATCAGAAGCGTTTGTCTCCAACACGCCCCATCAAGACCAGCGTGAACAATGCTGGTCTTGATGAATCAGACCCAATGTTAAAAAACATGTGATTATTAGTGATGAGCGAATAGAATTGTTGCTCGGGTGGTCTCTGACTATTTCAGCATGCTCAGAGATTTAGTTTTCGTCGCCTCAGCTGCATGATTTACGGCTGCTAGACAGGCTGAATACATGTGGGGGTTGCCTGTTTGTTGGAGAATTTCCACATGTATTCAGGCTGTCCAGCAGCCGTAAATCATGCAGCTGAGGCGACAAACTAAATCTCCGAGCATGCCAAAATACTCGGAGACCACCCAAGCGTGCTCGGGGAGACCCAAGTAACGAGTATACTCGCTCATCACTAGTGATTATACTAGACTTCCAGACATGTTGTAGTGTGCGTTGAACATTAAATGGGTTTTCCCGTGAACAAAGTACATTTTAATCAATAGATCTTGGAATAATAAGTTCCACATTTTGTGTTAAAAAAAAAAAAAAATGTTCCTGTGCTGAGATAATCTTATAAATGTGCCCCTGCTGTGTACTGTGTAATGGCTGTGTCTGACCGTGCAGGAACATGGTGTGATCATACCACAGCTCCTGGGCAGGGGAGGACGCATAATTGAGCATCCAGATAAAACAGCATGGGTTCACAAAGGCAGGTGCCTGAGGTAGGACATTTCCCTGCCAGAGGTAACACATCTCCTTGTTTTACGACAGTGCATGCGTGTGCCCTGTCTCCAGCAAACTCATAAACCAAGTGAGTGGCGACTTAGTAACTGAGCTTACCTCACTGACCATTTATGATGAGCTCACAGGACATGTAATGTGGCAGAAACACTCACTCCTGTGATAGAAGAAATACATTTGCTACCTCACACAGATAAAGGTTTACTCCCCCAGCCAGGACCTCTGGCATGTGCAGACCATGGACTGGGGCAGCTCTGCATGTCGGACACAGCCATTACGCAGCACATAACAGGGGCACACCTGTAAAATTATCATTTGCTGACACCTACAATTGTGAAAATTATTATTATTGCAAGATATATTAAAGTCCACTTTGTTCATGGAACAACAAGACTTTTAAAGGGAACCTGTCACCCCCAAAATCGAGGATGAGCTAAGCCCACCAGCATCAGGGACTTATCTACAGCATTCAGTAATGCTGTAGATAAGCCCTCGATGTAACCTGAAAAATGAGAAAAAGAGGTTAGATTATACTCACCTGGGAGGACGATCCCGGTCCGGTCCGATGGGTGTCGCGGTCCGGCGCCTCCCATCTTAATCAGATGACGTCCTCTTCTGGTCTTCACGCTGCGGCTCCGGCTGTTGAGGGTAGAGCAAAGTACTGCAGTGCGCAGGCGCCGGGAAAGGTCCGAGAGGCCCGGCGCCTGCGCACTGCAGTACTTTGCTCTGCCCTCAACAGGGCAGACAAAGCTCGCCTGCGCCAGAGCCGCAGCGTGAAGACCCGAAGAGGACGTCATCCTATGAAGATGGGAGGCCCGGGACGGGACCGCGACACCCACCGGATCGGACCGCCCGCGTGAGTATAATCTAACCTCTTTTTCTCATCTTTTAGGATACATCGGGGGCTTATCTACAGCATTACAGAATGCTGTAGATAAGCCCCTGATGCCGGTGAGCTTAGCTCATCCCCGATTTTGGGGGTGACAGGTTCCCTTTAAGGCAGAATGAAAAGTGCACAATTCATGTTATTTGCGCTTCCAAGTTAAATATGACAAGTGTTTTTTCCGTTGATATTAAAATCACCACCAAGACTATGGGACTTGAGAACAACTGGCCAGAAATTATTGGACAAGATGATGTTAAAATATGACATTTGAGTAAAAACAAAAGAATGACTGTCAAAAGTAATCTCCAGGATTTATAATGGAATTTATTCATGTGTTCCAATGTTTCTGAATCAGCAGGCATTACACCACTATTAAGGTGGCCAGGACAGGTATTAGGAGAGGTAAACTGGAGAAATGACTAAGGCCCCATCCCCTTAGGCGCCTCCCAGCAGTACAAGCCGAAACTGCACATTATCAGTGCAGTTCCCAAAGTTAAAGTAAATCTGTCAGCAGGTGTTTGCTACCTTATCCGAGAGCAGCATAATGTAGACAAAGAAACCCTAAATTTTACGATGTATCACTAAAGGTACCTTCACACGAAGCGACGCTGCAGCGATAGCGACAACGATGTCGATCGCTGCAGCGTCGCTGTTTGGTCGCTGGAGAGCTGTCACACAGACCGCTCTCCAGCGATCAACTATGCCGAGGTCCCCTGGTAACCAGGGTAAACATCGGGTAACTAAGCGCAGGGCCGCGCTTAGTAACCCGATGTTTACCCTGGTTACCAGCGTAAAATCTAAAAAAAACAAACAGCACATACTTACATTCACGTCCCCCTGCGTCCACTTCCTGACTGACTGAGCGCCGTACAGTGAGAGCAGAGCGGTGACGTCACCGCTGTGCTGCTTTCACTTTCACTTTGCGGCGCTGAGTCAGAGGAGGAAGCAGACTGCAGGGGACGCAATGTGAGTATGTGCTGTTTGTTTTTTTTACATTTTACGCTAGTAACCAGGGTAAACATCGGGTAACTAAGCGCGGCCCTGCGCTTAGTAACCCGATGTTTACCCTGGTTACCAGTGTAAAATATCGCTGGTATCGTTGCTTTTGCTTTCAAACACAACGATACACAGCGATCGGACGACCAAATAAAGTTCTGGACTTTATTCAGCGACCAGCGACATCACAGCAGGATCCTGATCGCTGCTGCGTGTCAAACGAAACGATATCGCTAGCGAGGACGCTGCAACGTCACGGATTGCTAGCGATATCGTTATAATGTCGTTTCGTGTGAAGGTACCTTTAGTTTACTGTGTGAAGCGGATCTGACAGAAGCAAAGCTGTTACATTTAGCAATACAGCAGGGCTGAAAAGCTAAAACAGCCACACAACAGCTAACCCCGCCCATATAACAGCTAACTCCGCCCATACCACAGCTAATCCCACCCACATTACAGCTAAACCCGGCTACAGCACAGCTAATGCAGCAACACAACAGCTAACCCCACCCATACCACAGCTAATTCCACCCACATCACAGCTAACCTGGCCACGCCACAGCTAACCCCACCTACACCGCAGTTAATTCTGCCCATACCACAGCTAATCCCACCCACATTACAGCTAAACCCGGCTACAGCACAGCTAACTCAGCAACACAACAGATAACCCCGCCCATACCAGTTAATTCCACCCACATCACAGCTAACCTGGCCACACCACAGCTAACCCCACCTACACCGCAGTTAACTCCGCCCATACCACAGCTAACCCCACCCACATCACAGCTAACCTTGCCTATACCACAGCTAATCCCACCCACATTACAGCCAACCCGGCAACACAACAGCTAACCATGCCCATACCACAGCTAATTCCACCCACATCACAGCTAACCCTGGCCACACCACAGCTAACCCTGTCTATACCACAGCAAATCCCACCTACATCACAGCTAACCCTGGCCACACCACAGCTAATACCGCCGATGCTACAGCTAATACCGCCGATACCACAGCTAATTCCACCCACACCAGTTAACCCTGGCCACACCACAGCTAGCCCTAGTCACACCACAGCTAACCCTGGCCACACAACAGCTAGCCCCGCCCATACCACAGCTTGCTGTGCCTATACCGCAGCTAGCCTCACCCATACCATAGCTAGCCCAGCCCACACCACAGCTAACCCCGGCCACACCAGGCTTTTATACATAAAATTTCTATAGACAGTGAGGTGCTTATTGCAGAAGGGGGTGAAGTCCGACGATCAGGCATACCCACTAATGTATCAGAGTTATGATAAGCTCCTGGTGCTAAAACAATCATTGCAAGTAAATAAGAGTCCTGAGCTGGATAGGAGAGGCATCACTGATATCTGTGTTTAATCACTACCACATGCTATCTTCAGATTATATAGCAAAAGCCTGCTGGCATATTTCTTTTAAAGGTGCAGCAGGACCTTTGGTAACATCCCATTTATGTAACCAACAATCCTGTACCTGTGGGAGTTTAGAAGAACTGTACAGAAGACAAGCTGTAAAAGTCCTCTATAGTGTGTGTATATACATGTGCATATGTATTTATTTTCATATACATGGTTGTGTGAAAAAGTCTTTACCCCTTGATTCCTTTCTATTTTTTTGCATGTTTGTCACACTTAAATGTTTCAGATAACCAAACAAATTTAAATATTAGACAAAGGTAACACAATACAACACAAAATGCAGTTTTTAAAAAGAAGGGATTATTAAGGGAAAAAGAAATCCAAACCTACAGGGTCTGTGTGAAAAAGTGATTGCCCTCTAAACCTAATAACTGGTTGGGCCACCCTTAGCAGCAACAACTGCAGTCAAGCGTTTGCGATAACTGGCAATGAGTCTTTAAGGCCTCTTTCACACTTCCGTCTTTCAGCTCCTGTCACAATCCGTCGTTTTTTTGAGAATGCAGGATCCTGGATATTCTCATAGACTTGTATTAGCGACGGATTGTGACAGATGGCCATCTGTTTCATCCGTCTTTCACTGGATCCTGCATAAAAAAACGGTCCGTCGGGCAGAGAAAACATTCAGAGGAACGTTTTTTTTTGCACGTCGGAAAATCGGTCAGCGACGCATCCTGCGCTGCCCGTCACTGGCAACAATGGAAGCCTATGGGCGCAAGATGCGTCGCTGCCTGTGAAAAGCAGGAATCCAGCGACGGGTCCCGCCTTTTCAAAGAGAGCATGCGTGGAAGTATTTCCCGTCAGGGAAATTCTCTCACTCACTTTCCCATTTTACTATTGATGCTGCCTATGCAGCATCAATAGTAACAAGATATGTAAAAAAAAAAAAAAAAAAAAAAAAAAAATCACATACACAACACAAACCAGGTTAAAAAAAATAAAAAAAATCGCAATATTCTCACCTACCGGCGTTCCCGTGCAGCGTCACCAATGCTCCCGGCAGCTAGCGTTACTTCCTTGTAATACATTGCGAAATCTCGCAAGACCGCGACTTCTCGTGAGATTTTGCAATGTATTACTAGGAACGAACGCGGGTAGGTGAGAATACTGCGATTTTTTATTTTTTTTAACGTGGTTTGTGTTGTGTATGCGTTTTCGCAGCGGAAAACAGCTGCAAAGACGCATACACAACAGGTGCACATAGGCTCGACGGGTCCGTCAGAAAGACGGGCCCAGTGCACAAGTTTTCACAATCTGCACAGGATCCGTCATTTCAACATCTTGACGGATCCTGTGCAGATTTGGAAGACGGAAGTGTGAAAGAAGCCTTACAATGCTCTGGAGGAATCGCCTTTTTAAGGTCATGCCACAGCATCTCAATCAGATTAAGGTCAGGACTTTGACTGGGCCACTCCAGGGTCTTCATTTTGTGATTCTTAAGGCTATGTGCCCACGTTGCAGAATTGAAGCAGAATTTTCTACTTCAAATCTGCATATTCTTGGCAGGAAAAATGCATGCGGATTTAGATGTGTTTAATAGGCGTTTTGACACGTAATTGAGGCACTTTGCATGTGTTTATCAAGCGATTTTCAAGTGTTTTTCTAAGGCATGTCTATGGGTGCCATGATTCCGCAAAAATAATGAACATGCTACGTTTTTTTTACCGCGATGCGTTTCCGCTGCGGAAAAAAATACAGCATGGGCACATCAATTGCGGAATGCATTAGAAATTAATGGGATGCTGTTTGTAAGCGTTTTTTAAGCGTTCCCGCAGTGGAAAATCGCGGCAAAATTCTTAAAAACGCAACGTGGGCACATAGCCTGAACCATTCAGAGGTGGACTTGCTGGCGTGTTTGGATCATTGTGCAGCTGCATAACCCAAGTGACCTTTAGCTTGAGGTCACGAACGAATGGCAGTACATTCTCCTTCAGGATTTTTTGGTAGACAGCAAAAACTCATGGTTCCCATTTATCACAGCAAGTATTCCAGGTCCTGAAGCATCAAAACAAACTGAGACCAACACACTACCACCACTCTATTTTACTGCTGGTATGATGTTCCTTTTCTGAAATGCTATGCTACTTCTATGCTAGATGTAATGGGATACAAACCTTCCAAAAAGTTCAACTTTTGTCTCGTCACTCCACAGGGTATTCTCCTATAAGTCTTGGGGATCATCAAGATGTTTTCTGTCAAAACTGAGACTAGCCTTTATATTCTTATTGCTCAGCAGTGGTTTTCATCTTGGAACTTTGTCATGCAGGCTATTTTTGCCCAATCTCTTTATTATGGTGGAGTCATGAACACTGATCTCAACTGAGACAAGTGAGGATTTTGTTGTGGGGTCTTTTGTGACCTCTTGGATCAGTCGTCGCAGCGCTCTTGGGGCAATTTTAGTCGGCCGGCCACTTCTGGGAAGGTTCAGTTCTGTTCCATGTTTTTGCCATTTGTGGATCATGGCTCTCACTGTGGTTTGCTGGAGTCCCAGAGCTTTAGAAATGGCTTTATAACCTTTTCCAGACCGATAGAGCTCAATTACTCCATTTCTCATCTGTTCCAGAATTTCTTTGAATCGCGGCATGATGTCTAGCTTCGGGTCTACTTCACTTTGTCTGGCAGATCCTATTTAAGTAAATTTATTGATTGATAACAGCTGTGGCAGTAATCAGGCCTGGGTGTGGCTGGGGAATTTAAACTCCGCTTCCCAAGATGTGATAAACCACAGTTAAATGAGGTTTTTGGGTTAGTTTTTTGGAGGGTGTGGTGAAGGCAGGGATAAAAACTTTTTCCACACAGGGCTCTGTAGGTTTGGAATTTTTTCCCGTAATAATAAAGACCTTAATTTAAAAACTACATTTTGTGTTTATTTCAGTCATCTTTATCTAATATTTAAATTGGTTTGGAGATCTGAAAGATTTAAGTGTGACAAACATGAAAAAGAATAGGAAATGAGGATGGAGCAAACACTATTTCAACATATTTATTATACGTACACACGAACGCACGGGTAATCTGTGTGTATATAGTGCATAGACATGTCGATGTGCTCTCTTTAAAGGGAACCTGTCACCTGAATTTGGCGGGACCGGTTTTGGGTCATATGGGCGGGGTTTTCGGGTGTTTGATTCACCCTTTCCTTATCTGCTGGCTGCATGCTGGCAATATTGCCTTGTGCAGGCATGTACTCCGGAGGACTGAGAATGAACTTCAATCCAATATTGCGGCAAGCATGCAGCCAGCGGGTAAGGAAAGGGTGAATCAAACACCCGAAAACCCCGCCCATATGACCCAAAACCGGTCCCGCCAAATTCAGGTGACAGGTTCCCTTTAAAGACATATGTGTGCATGTGCGTGGGCTTTGTTTAAATACATACACGTCCTGTATGTATACATGTGACCAGTGTATGTAGGCTTGTACTTTTTGCATACATGTGTTTGTATGTATGCGCTCTTTATATACATTTGTGTGTATATGCTGTGTATACGTGTAATATATATATATATATATATATATATATATATATATATATATATATATATATATATTCCATATACATACCCACGTACGTGTGTGTTTGTGCTCTGTACATATACATGTGCGCAAATGAGGATTTTCTCTGTGTACAGTTGGTACGTAACATATTCAGACCCCTTTAAATTTTTCACTCAGTTTCATTGCAGCCATTTGGTAAATTCCAAAAAGTTCATTTTTTTCCTCAATGTACACTCAGCACCCCATCTTGACTGAAAGCAAATAGAAATGTAGAAATTTTTGCAAATGTAATAAAAAAGAAAAAGCTAAACATCACATGGTCATAAGTATTCAGACCCGTTGCTCAGTATTGAGTAGAAGCACCCTTTTGAGCTAGTACAGCCATGAGTCTTCTTGGGAATGATGCAACAAGTTTTTCACACCTGGATTTGGGGATCCTCTGCCATTCTTCCTTGCAGATCCTTTCCAGTTCCATCAGGTTGGATGGTGAACGTTGGTGGGCAGCAAAAAGGTCTATCTTCATCTCATCAGATCAGAGAATCTTATGTCTCATAGTCAGAGTCCTTTGTGTGTTTTTTTTTATCAAACTATGTGGGCTTTCAAATGTCTTGCACTGAAGAGAGGCTTCCGTTAGGCCACTCTGCCATAAAGGCCCAACTGGTGGAGGGCTGCAGTGATAGTTGACTTTGTGGAACTTTCTCCCATCTCTCTACTGCATCTCTGGAGCTTAGCCACACTGATCTTGGGGTTTTTCTTTACCTCTCTCACCAAGGCTCTTCTCCCACAATTGCTCACTTTGGCTGGACGGCCAGGTCTAGGAAGACTTCTGATGGTACCAAACTTCTTCCATTTAAGGATTATGGAGGCCACAATGCTCTTAGGAACCTTGAGTACTGCAGAAATTCTTTTGCAACCTTGGCCAGATGTGTGCCTTTCTACAATTCTATCTCTGAGCTCCTTGGCAAGTTCCTTTGACCTAATGATTCTCATTTGGTTTCACATGCACTGTGAGCTGTGAGGTCTTATATAGACAGGTGTGTGCCTTTCCAAATCAAGTCTTATCAGTTTAATTAAACACAGCTGGCCTCCAATGAAGGAGTGGAAGCATCTCAAGGAGGATCACAAGGAAATGGAGAGCATGTGACTTAAATAGGAGTGTCTGAGCAAAGGGTCTGAATACTTATGACCATGTGATATTTCGGTTTTTCTTTTTTAATAAAATTTGCAAAAATGTCTTCATTTCTGGTTTTTGTTTCAGTCAAGATGGGGTGCAGAGTGTACATTAATGAGAAAACAAATGAACTTTTTTGAATTTACCAAATGGCTGCAATGAAACAAAGAGTGAAAAATTTAAAGGGGTCTGAATCCTTTCTGTATCCACTTGTACATGCATATGTTTGTATGCACGCATGCAGAATGAAAGTCGCTACGACTGACGATCAGTATGTGTTGAAAGGAATCCAGCTCAAATGGTATAAAATCTTCAGCTTTGTTTGTGACCAAAATATCATGAAAACATTACTCATGATGAACTGGATTCCTCCTATTACATGTGTGTAACATACAGTGTGTCAAATATAGTGTGTGTGTTTTATCCATATTTATAAAAGACCAACAGCGCAGAAGAGCATTCAGAGGTTTAAACATGTCAGCAAATACCCAATAAATATAGCAAAATGCTGCTAATCGTCCAGTGATTGGATTGTTTATGGCAAAACAAAAAAAAATCACTGTTCTCGACAGCACATTGCCCATTGAAAACAGGAGATGTGCTGCTGACTGCACCATACTGTTTGGGGACAGAATGATCTACTCTTTATTAGAATGAGTAAGAGGCTAATTAACAAGTGCTGAACAACATCAATATAGTTGATTGTGGTCCAACAGTTCATGGAAAACAGCTATTGAAAGGGCAACCTGAAAGTTTCTGTGTGATGGTGCAATATGTTATCATTTGATGCCCCCCATTTTAACTCTTGCACAGGGCCCCACTAAAACAAACCTTGAAGGTTGTTGTATAGCTAGAACAGCAGTTAGCCTCAAACTATTCCTCTGCACTTTTGGCTTGGCTGAGAATCTATATTTTTTCAGTAGGAAGAAGGTAAGTAATGCTGGCCATACACAAGACAGTTTTTGGCTAAACGAGATTGTTCCAATCACATTATAACTATACATTATTTTCCATTTGCATGTTATTTTTATTTTATACGAGTAATAAAAGAGTAAGGGATTCAGTTGCTGCTATAACCTCTTGGTGTCCCGGGTGTGTTAGAGGCTGCAGACAGTCACAATGGATCTGGCTGCAGAAGGTTTCAGCGGTTGGCCTTGCAGAATAGTGGCCACCTCTCCCTGTATAATGGTATCACCTGGATCTGGGTGTTTATAACTCTGAACTTCCTGTTGGGAGTTGAGGGTGTTATTTTCTCTTTGCACTTCCCTGTTGAGGCTTGGGGCTGCAGCAGTTGGCTTAGCGTCCTCTTTGGAGTTTGAAGGACGACGGTGTTTCTTTCTGAGGCTACTCAGCTAAGTTTCCCCTTTTGTCTATCGTAGCTGTCTTTAGTGTTAATGGGGATCGACCAGCGTTCATCCCTGCCTTCCCTATGCAGGGCTTACCGCTAGGGTCTGAGAGGGACTAGGTATCATGCTCGGAGATAGGTGTGGAATCCATTTGGGGTCATATAGGGCAGACAGGGAAACGTTAGATCTGCCTAGGGACCTCCACTCCATCCTTTCAGTGTTTGGCCCCCCCTCCCCTTATCCCTTTGTGTTGCACTTAGTCTGTTCTAAACTGTGTGTGACATTAACACCCGCCGTTCATGTTTGCAAAAGAAAAAAAAATTGACATGGAGGTTTTTTGTGGGTTTTTTCTGTGTGGGTTTTTTTTTTCTTTTGCTGGGTTCATGGATCCTGTTTCTGTGCTGGCAGAGCAGCTGCAGAGGTGGTCACTGGAGGTGACTGACCATCGTTCTGAGGTTCAGCAGCAACGGCTGCATGCTCCTATTGTGGGGTACTCTGCAGGTAGGCGGGTCCAGCTCGAACCCAAAATTGCCCTCCCAGACAGGTTTTCTGGGGTAGGGACAAGTTTTTTGTGTTTAAAGAGGCATGTAAATTGTACTTAAAACTACGTCCTTACTCCTCTGGAGATGAGGAGCAACGAGTAGGAATTGTTATTTCACTGTTGCAGGGGGAACCGCAGTCCTGGGCTTTTTCTCTACCATAGGATTCTATGTGTCTCCAGTCTGTGGAGGAGTTTTTCAGGGCTCATGCCCTCATCCATGATGACCCTGACTGTGTATCCTTGGCTGAATCCAAGCTGCGGCGCATTCAGCAAGGATAGTTGTTCAGTTGAGCAATGATCCGGCTCTCAGAAGCCAATTCCTCAAGGATCTCACTGAAAGGTGGAAGGATGCTTTATGCTTTAGAAGTGTACGAAACCCCATTTGGAAGCTGCCATGTCTTTGACTATTCGTGTGGATAGATGCCTCCGGGATAGGTGGGTAAGAACACCTTCTCCGCAGCCTCTTTTTCAGTGTATTGCCCTTTTTTCAGGGGAGCAGTCTAGCGGTAAACCTGTATTGGGGAGGGTGGAGTGGCCCATGCAGTTAGGGGATGTCTCTACATCGAACATTTCACAGGAGGTTCGCAAAAAAAAAAAAGAAGTGTGTTTTTTTTTGTGAAAAAAGGGACATTTTATCTGAGTCTGTCCTTTGATGCCTAAACAAAGGGACAGGAAAGATATATATCTTGGTACTGTGCTAGCCAGTAGATAGAAAAATATTTAGAATTGAGAGTCCTCTGTGGTTAAAGGGCCACTGTCACCCCCTCCAGCCGTTATAAACTAAAAGAGCCACCTTGTGCAGCAGTAATGCTGCAGTCTAACAAGGTGGCTCTATTAGTTTTTGATTCAGTTATTCCCTCAATAAAGCGTTTTAAAATTTGTACAAAATAACCTGTCCTTAGACCTGGAGGCGGTCCGAAGCTTCCTCGGTGAATCTCCCAACGGCCGTCACTCTTCTCTTCTGGGGATGTGGTCGCCGCCCCCTGAGCGCTGTTTCTTCTTAAATCCGGCGCCTGCGCTGTGCGTGCCTGCCTGGGGCAGGCGCAGTCTTCATTGTCAGTCACAGCTCAGATGCAGGGTGCCTGACTGCGCCTGTGCGGGCAGTGTGGCCACCCTGTTGCTGAATCCCCGCCCCGCACTGTGTTATTCATTATGCACAGTGCGGGGCTGGGGTTCCTGGGCATGCGCACTGCGCTGTTCAGACGCTCCCCCGGTCCCCCGCCTTCCAGCGTTGCCGTAATATACAGGTTTCCTTGCCAGCGTTTGGAATGAAGCAGCCGCAAATAACAACGCTGGAAGGCGGGGGAGCTGGGGGAGCGTCTGAGCTGGGGGAGCGTCTGAACAGCGCAGTGCGCATGCCCAGGAACCCCAGCCCCGCACTGTGCATAATAAATAACACAGTGCGGGGCGGGGATTCAGCAACAGGGTTGCCGCACTGCCTGCACAGGCGCAGTCAGGCACCCTGGATCTGACCTATGACGGACAATGAAGACTGCGCCTGCCCCAGGCAGGCACGCACAGCGCAGGCGCCGGATTTAAGAAGAAACAGCGCGCAGGGGGTGGCGACCACATCCCCAGAAGAGAAGAGTGACGGCCGTTGGGAGATTCACCGAGGAAGCTTCGGACCGCCTCCAGGTCTAAGGACAGGTTATTTTGTACAAATTTTAAAACGCTTTATTGAGGGAATAACTGAATCAAAAACTAAAAGAGCCACCTTGTTAGAATGCAGCATTACTGCTGCACAAGGTGGCTCTTTTAGTTTATAACGGCTGGAGGGGGTGACAGTGGCCCTTTAACAACCAAGAAGAGGTCACACTGGACACCTCCACCTGGATGGATCCCTCATTTGGATAAATATATAGACTCCTTCAGACATTTGATAAAATCCCCCATCATAGATACTAACAGGAGACAAGCATCCAACATCAGAGACCAGGAGAGAAAGGCCATACAGTCTCTGAAAACCAACAAAGAAATCATCATCAAACCTGCTGACAAGGGAGGTGCAATAGTCATGATGAACACATCAGACTATATGAAGGAAGCAAACAGACAACTTACGGACACACGCTACTACAAAAAATTGGAGTCAGATCCTGCACAGGACTATTACAAGGAACTAACCAAGTTAGTATCTTGTCTGTCCAACGAATCCATAAGAGCCGATGACCTGATACCAGAAAGTGCAAGAACAGGGATATTCTACATGCTTCCCAAAATCCACAAATCTGGAAATCCAGGAAGACAAATTATCTCATGTATGAGACACCCTTACTGACCAGGTATCTGAATGGGTAGAGGGTATTCTTAAACCACTGGTAAAGAATACACCCAGCTTCATTCAGGACACAACTGACCTATTGAATAAACTAGCAGCAATAGGTCCTCTACCAAAAGGAACCATCCTGGCCACCATCGATGTGGAATCTTTGTACTCCAATATCCCACACCAGGATGGATTAAATGCCTGTAAATTCTTCATGGAAAACACAGGGAGTGATGTGGATTCTGTGGTGAAACTTAAAAAATTCATCCTCACCCACAATTACTTTTAATTTGACAACAAGATCTATCTACAGGAGACTGGCACAGCAATGGGAAGTGAAATGGCTCCACAGTATGCAAATATTTTCATGGCCAAGCTTGAAAGCGACTTTTTGTCCTCATGTCCCATCAGGCCTCTGGCCTACTACCGCTACATTGATGATATTTTAATCATCTGGATGGAGTCTAAGCAACAGCTAAAGATGTTCCATAAACAGCTTAATCAATTTCATCCCACCATCAACTTGACACTCAACTACTGCTGTACTGAAATTAACTTTTTGGACACCATCATTAAGCTGGAGAACAATGAAATAGAAACATCCCTATATCAGAAGCCAATTGACCGCCCAACATACCTTAAATGGGACAGTTTCCATCCAAAACACATAAAAAACCTCCATTGTCTACAGCCAAGCCATCAGATACAATTGTATATGTTCCAACCCCATGGATAGAGATGAACACCTTGGTCACCTCAGAAAGACCTTTTTGAATCAGGGCTACCATCCAAGAACAATTGAAAACCAGATTACAAGAGCCACCAGAATATCAAGGAATCACCTGCTACATTACAAAGCTAAAGAAGAAAATAACCGGGTGCCTCTAGTAGTCACCTACAATCCAAATCTGGAGGTGCTAAGGGGAGCTGCACAGAAATTACAACCTTTACTACAAAAAGATGCCTGCTTACAATCCATTTTTCCAGACCCCCCACTACAGTGTTTTAGGTAGCCCTCGAATCTTAGAAGCATCATTGTCAGAAGATCCCTGTTCTCTCCAACAGCTGCAGGTACCTTTCCTTGCAACCAGAAAAAATGTAAAACCTGTCCATTTATAATGACCACGGACAAGATAAATTCACATCAGGACTACAAGATACCATATACTTTCAGCTGTGTCACTTCTAATGTGGTGTACCTAATTATTTGTACTAAATGTCCAACTGGGGGTATGTATGTAGGGGAGACAGAGCAGAAACTGAGAACAAGGATAAATTCTCACTGCCACACAATAAGAGAAAAAAGAATGGACCTACCTGTGGCCACACATTTTTGTATGCCTGATCATAGCACCTTGGACCTGAAATTACTTGTATTGAAAGGTAACTTCAAATCTTAGAGAGACAGGAGAATTTGGGAGTATAAATTTATGACAACCTTTGACACACTTAGTGCAAGAATGAAAGTGTCGCATGGATTTGTCTTTTTACATCAGTTAAGAAATTTGCACTTCAGACCATGTGGGGTCATCATAACCGAACCAGACCCCAATCAGAGGACAACAAAACATTCACTCCTAATCTAAGAACTGTTCCAATACTTATGGACACAACTGTTTATCACTTATCACTATCCCATAATGACAGTTCTGTGCTGTGTTGTGTATAAATATGTGATTCTTCAGATGTTGTATTATCTATGCCTGATGAGGAGGCCTGAGTAGTCTCGAAAGCTTGCACTTTGTTACCATCTTTTAAGTTAGCCATTAAAAGGTATCACCACTGAAGGACTCTCAATTCTAAATATTTTTCTAAACAAAAGGGAGACAGGTACAAACGTATAGCTGATAGAAAACGTGTACCAGGATCGGACCTGAATGTGAATGACTGTGTGGTTATCGACCAGGAATATGAGGTTGAGGGTTCCTTCCTGGAAGTTGGGGCATAGATTCATTGGTCCCTATAAAATAACCGTCGTCATTAATCCAGCAGCGTTTCGTCTTGAGCTACCTCAGGTTCTTAAAATCCACAATATGGATTTTCTGAGGGTAGGGACAAGTTTTTTTCTGTTGAAAGAAGCATGCAAATTGTACTTTAAACTTGGCAGTGGCTTATCTCCCACAGGAACATAGTATAGGTTGTTAAAATTCCAACAAGCCAAAGGTGTCCTTGCACAGACATGGGCCCTCATGGAAGAGTTGTAAAACTCCAATCACATAATTGCTCAATCCTATTAGGTTCTGCAGACTCAACCAACATTTAGCTAATGTGTATAAGCACCTATAGCGGTTTTGAATAATTATTATTAGTTTTCTGGTCATTTTAGTTTAAATAATAACAAAATAAAATAAAATTGTTATCTTACTTACCCCAGTGACAAAAATCTGATGAAATTACAAAGAGATTAGTAGGATCTGCTAAGTATTTGCTAAATAGTTTCCCAAATTCTTGTTCTTTTGATTCACTAAGGGCTCCAACCAACACAGGAACAATGGTAAACTCATCTTTATGGCTAAAAGGGAAATAAAGAAGAATTGGAAGTGAAAACAAAATCAACATTTGACGTACCGTATATAGACTATAAGAAAGGACTAGAAGGTGTTAAAAATAAAGAATATACACTACTTCAAAAAATAAAGGGAACACTAAAATCCCACATCCTAGATATCACTGAATGAAATATTCCAGTAGTAAATCTTTATTCATTACATAGTGGAATATGTTGAGAACAATAAACCCTAAAAATGATCAATGCAAATCAGGACTAATATCCCACAGAGGTCTGGAGTTGGAATAATGCTCAAAATCAAAGTGGAAAATGAAGTTAAAGGCTGATCCAACTTCAGTGGAAATGCCTTAAGACAAGGAAATGATGCTCAGTAGTGTGTGTGGCCTCCACGTGCTTGTATGACCCCCCTACAACGCCTGGGCATGTGTTGTGAACTATATTTGTTGGCTCCCTCTTGTGGTCACTAGCGGGATGGCACTTGGATTATCCTTCCCCAGGTTGGTACCCACCTGGTTCGTTTGGCCTTGGGTGTTCCTATTTAGACTTCCTGGAAACTCAGTCTAGTGCCTGGAATCGATGTAATCAGTCTATGTCTGTTTTTCTCCTGACTCCTGGTCCCTGAGTTTTGCAAGATAAGCTAAGTTCTGCTTTCTTATTTTTGTCCTTTTGCATTTGCTCTTATTTTGTTCCAGCTTGTTCAAAATGTGATTTCTGTTTTTGCTGGAAGCTCTAGGGGGCTGATATTCTCCCCCCACACCGTTAGTCGGTGCGGGGGTTCTTGGATCTTCAGCGTGGATATTTTTATAGGGTTTTTTGCTGACCGCATAAGTCCTCTGCCTATTTTCTGCTATTATTTAGTGGGCCTCTCTTTGCTAAATCTAGTTCATTCTTACGTTTGTCTTTTCTTCTTACCTCACCGTTATTATTTGTTGGGGGCTTGTATAATAACTTTGGGGTCTTTTCTCTGGAGGCAAGTGAGGTCTTATTTTCTCTGAAAGGGTTAGTTAGTTCTCCGGCTGGTGCGAGACGTCTAGAATCAACGTAGGTACGTTCCCTGGCTACTTCTAGTTGTTGTGTCAGGATCAGATATGCGGTCAGCCAAGTTACTACTTCCCTATGAGCTGGTTTTTGTGTTTGCGGACTTAGCTGGAACTCCTGAGATCCTCTACCACTAGGATCATAACAGTATTCAAGGCCCAAAAAGAGAATATTTAATGCATTGCTGAAGCGGGATTAAAAGAAAAAAAAGTTCTGAGTTTTTGTTTTTTTCTCCTTCCCCTTTTTCTCTGAGTGGCTTGAAGCCCTGCTGCAGACATGAATGTTCAGACTCTGATTACTAGTGTGGATCAGCTTGCTGCACGAGTGCAGGGCATTCAGGATTTTGTTACTTGTAGTCCTATGTCAGAGCCTAAGATACCTATTCCTGAGCTGTTCTCTGGAGATCGATTTAAATTTAGGAATTTTAGGAATAATTGTAAATTGTTTCTATCTTTGAGACCTTGTTCGTCTGGAGACTCAGCTCAGCAAGTTAAAATTGTTATCTCCTTCTTGCGTGGCGACCCTCAGGATTGGGCCTTCTCATTGGCGCCAGGAGATCCTGCATTGGCAAATATTGATGCGTTTTTTCTGGCGCTCGGATTGCTTTATGAGGAGCCTAATCTTGAAATTCAGGCAGAAAAAGCGTTGCTGGCTATCTCTCAGGGCCAGGATGAAGCTGAAGTGTATTGCCAAAAATTTCGGAAATGGTCCGTGCTTACTCAATGGAATGAGTGTGCTCTGGCCGCAAATTTCGAAGATGGCCTTTCTGAGGCCATTAAGAATGTGATGGTGGGGTTTCCCATCCCTACAAGTCTGAATGATTCTATGACTCTTGCCATTCAGATTGATCGGCGTTTGCGGGAGCGCAAATCTGCTAATTCTCTGGCAGTATTGTCTGAACGGACACCTGACTCAATGCAATGTGATAGAATTCAGACTAAAACTGAACGACAAAATCATAGACGTCAGAATGGGTTGTGTTTTTACTGCGGTGACTCTACACATGTTATCTCAGCATGCTCTAAACGCCTAACAAAGGTTGTTAGTCCTGTCGCCATTGGTAATTTGCAGCCTAAGTTTATTTTGTCTGTGACTTTAATTTGCTCATTGTCTTCCTACCCTGTTATGGCATTTGTGGATTCTGGTGCTGCCCTGAGTCTTATGGACTTGTCGTTTGCCAAGCGCTGTGGTTTTGTCCTGGAGCCTTTGGAAAATCCTATTCCTCTTAGAGGAATTGATGCTACGCCATTGGCGGAGAATAAACCGCAGTATTGGACACAAGTGGCCATGTGCATGACTCCTGAACATCGGGAGGTGATTCGTTTTCTTGTTCTGCATAAAATGCATGATTTGGTCGTTTTGGGTCTGCCATGGTTACAGACCCATAATCCAGTTTTGGATTGGAAGGCTATGTCTGTGTCAAGTTGGGGTTGTCAGGGAATTCATTGCGATTCCCCGCCGGTCTCTATTGCCTCTTCTACTCCTTCTGAAGTTCCGGAGTATTTATTGGACTATCAGGATGTATTCAGTGAGTCCAGGTCCAGTGCCCTTCCTCCTCATAGGGACTGTGACCGCGCTATAGATTTGATTCCTGGTAGTAAATTTCCTAAGGGACGATTATTTAATCTATCTGTACCTGAGCATGCCGCAATGCGTTCTTATATAAAGGAGTCTTTGGAGAAGGGACATATTTGTCCATCTTCTTCCCCTCTTGGTGCGGGATTCTTTTTTGTGGCCAAGAAAGACGGGTCTTTGAGACCTTGTATTGACTATCGGCTTCTGAATAATATCACTGTCAAATTTCAGTATCCTTTGCCACTATTGTCGGACTTGTTTGCTCGGATTAAGGGTGCCAGTTGGTTCACCAAGATAGATCTTCGTGGTGCGTACAACCTTGTGCGCATTAAGCAGGGAGATGAATGGAAAACTGCGTTCAATACGCCCGAAGGTCATTTTGAGTACTTGGTGATGCCTTTTGGGCTCTCTAATGCCCCTTCAGTGTTTCAGTCCTTTATGCATGACATCTTCCGGAAGTATCTAGATAAATTTATGATTGTATATCTGGATGATATTCTGTTTTTTTCTGATGATTGGGATTCTCATGTAAAGCAGGTCAGGATGGTGTTTCAGGTTTTGCGTGATAATGCTTTGTTTGTGAAGGGCTCAAAGTGTCTCTTTGGAGTGCAGAAGGTTTCCTTCTTGGGTTTTATTTTCTCCCCTTCTACTGTGGAGATGGACCCAGTCAAGGTCCGAGCTATTCATGATTGGACTCAACCCACGTCAGTTAAGAGTCTTCAGAAGTTCTTGGGTTTTGCTAATTTCTAGCGTCGTTTTATCGCTAATTTTTCTAGCGTTGTTAAACCTTTGACGGATATGACCAAGAAAGGTTCTGATGTTGCTAATTGGGCTCCTGCAGCCGTGGAGGCTTTTCGGGAGCTGAAGCGCCGGTTTACTTCGGCGCCTGTTTTGTGCCAGCCTGATGTCTCACTTCCCTTTCAGGTTGAAGTGGATGCTTCTGAGATTGGTGCCGGAGCTGTTTTGTCGCAGAAAGGCCCTGGTTGCTCTGTGATGAGACCATGTGCTTTTTTCTCTAGGAAATTTTCGCCTGCTGAGCGGAACTATGATGTTGGTAATCGGGAGTTATTGGCCATGAAGTGGGCATTTGAGGAGTGGCGTCATTGGCTCGAGGGAGCTAAGCATCGTGTGGTGGTCTTGACTGATCACAAAAATCTGATGTATCTCGAGTCTGCTAAGCGCCTGAATCCTAGACAGGCTCGTTGGTCGTTGTTTTTCTCCCGTTTTGACTTTGTGGTCTCGTACCTGCCTGGTTCAAAGAATGTGAAGGCTGATGCTCTTTCTAGGAGCTTTGTGCCTGACTCTCCCGGCGTCTCAGAGCCAGCTGGTATTCTTAAAGAGGGAGTAATCTTGTCGGCCATTTCTCCTGATTTGCGACGTGTGTTGCAGAGATTTCAGGCTGGTAGACCTGACCCTTGCCCACCTGATAGATTGTTTGTTCCTGATAAATGGACCAGCAGAGTTATCTCGGAGGTTCATTCCTCGGTGCTGGCAGGGCATCCTGGGATTTTTGGTACCAGAGATTTGGTGGCTAGGTCCTTTTGGTGGCCTTCCCTGTCGCGGGATGTGCGTTCTTTTGTGCAGTCCTGTGGGATTTGTGCTCGGGCTAAGCCTTGCTGTTCTCGTGCCAGCGGGTTGCTTTTGCCCTTGCCCGTCCCAAAGAGGCCTTGGACGCACATTTCCATGGATTTCATTTCAGATCTTCCGGTGTCTCAAGGAATGTCTGTCATCTGGGTGGTGTGTGATCGTTTTTCCAAGATGGTCCATTAGGTGCCCTTGCCTAAGTTGCCTTCCTCTTCCGATCTGGTTCCTTTGTTCTTTCAGAATGTGGTTCGTTTGCACGGCATTCCTGAGAATATCGTGTCTGACAGAGGATCCCAGTTTGTGTCCAGATTCTGGCGATCTTTTTGTGCTAAGATGGGCATTGATTTGTCATTTTCATCTGCCTTTCATCCTCAGACTAATGGCCAAACGGAGCGAACTAATCAGACGCTGGAGACTTATTTGAGATGTTTTGTTTCTGCGGATCAGGATGATTGGGTGACCTTCTTGCCATTGGCTGAGTTTGCCCTCAATAATCGGGCTAGTTGCGCTACTTTGGTTTCGCCATTTTTCTGCAACTCTGGTTTTCATCCGCGTTTTTCCTCGGGTCATGTTGAACCTTCTGACTGTCCTGGGGTGGATTCCGTGGTGGATAGGTTGCAGCGGATTTGGAATCATGTGGTGGACAACTTGAAGTTGTCACAGGAGAAGGCTCAGCGTTTTGCCAACCGCCGCCGCGGTGTGGGTCCCCGACTTCGTGTTGGGGATTTGGTTTGGTTGTCTTCTCGGTTTGTCCCTCTGAAGGTTTCCTCTCCTAAGTTTAAGCCTCGCTTTATTGGTCCTTATAAAATTTTGGAAGTCCTTAATCCGGTGTCTTTTCGTTTGGATCTTCCTGTGTCGTTTGCCATTCACAATGTGTTCCATAGGTCTTTGTTGCGGCGGTACGTTGTGCCTATGGTTCCTGCTGTTGAGCCTCCTGCTCCGGTGTTGGTTGAGGGCGAGTTGGAGTACGTGGTGGAGAAGATCTTAGATTCTCGTCTCTCTAGACGGAGGCTTCAGTATCTGGTCAAATGGAAGGGCTATGGTCAGGAGGATAATTCCTGGGTGGCCGCCTCTGATGTTCATGCGGCCGATTTGGTTCGTGCCTTTCACGCTGCTCATCCTGATCGCCCTGGTGGCCTTGGTGAGGGTTCGGTGACCCCTCCTTAAAGGGGGGGTACTGTTGTGAACTATATTTGTTGGCTCCCTCTTGTGGTCACTAGCGGGATGGCACTTGGATTATCCTTCCCCAGGTTGGTACCCACCTGGTTCGTTTGGCCTTGGGTGTTCCTATTTAGACTTCCTGGAAACTCAGTCTAGTGCCTGGAATCGATGTAATCAGTCTATGTCTGTTTTTCTCCTGACTCCTGGTCCCTGAGTTTTGCAAGATAAGCTAAGTTCTGCTTTCTTATTTTTGTCCTTTTGCATTTGCTCTTATTTTGTTCCAGCTTGTTCAAAATGTGATTTCTGTTTTTGCTGGAAGCTCTAGGGGGCTGATATTCTCCCCCCACACCGTTAGTCGGTGCGGGGGTTCTTGGATCTTCAGCGTGGATATTTTTATAGGGTTTTTTGCTGACCGCATAAGTCCTCTGCCTATTTTCTGCTATTATTTAGTGGGCCTCTCTTTGCTAAATCTAGTTCATTCTTACGTTTGTCTTTTCTTCTTACCTCACCGTTATTATTTGTTGGGGGCTTGTATAATAACTTTGGGGTCTTTTCTCTGGAGGCAAGTGAGGTCTTATTTTCTCTGAAAGGGTTAGTTAGTTCTCCGGCTGGTGCGAAACGTCTAGAATCAACGTAGGTACGTTCCCCGGCTACTTCTAGTTGTTGTGCCAGGATCAGATATGCGGTCAGCCAAGTTACCACTTCCCTATGAGCTGGTTTTTGTGTTTGCGGACTTAGCTGGAACTCCTGAGATCCTCAACCACTAGGATCATAACAGGCATGCTCCTGATGAGGCTGCAGATGGTCTTCTGAGGGATCTCCTCCCAGACCTGAACTAAAGCATCCGCCAACTCCTGGACAGTCTGTGGTGCAACGTGACGTTGGTGGATGGTGCGAGACATGATGTCCCAGATGTGTTCAATCGGATTCAGGTCTGGGGAACGGGCGGGCCAGTCCATAGCTTTAATGGCTTCATCTTGCAGGAACTGCTGACACACTCTAGCCACATGAGGTCTGGCATTGTCCTGCAGTAGAAAGAACCCAGGGCCAACCACACCAGCATATGGTCTCACAAGGGGTCTGAGGATCTCATCTCGGTACCTAATGGCAGACAGGCTAGCTCTGGCGAGCACATGGAGGGCTGTGTGACCCTTCAAAGAAATGCCACCCCATTACTGACCCACTGCCAAACTGGTCATGCTGAAGGATGTTGCAGGCAGCAGACTGCTCTCCACAGCATCTCCAGACTCTGTCACATGTGCTCAGTGTGAACCTGCTTTCATCTGTGAAGAGCACAGGGCACCAGTGGTGAATTCAACAATCCTAGTGTCCTGTGGCAAATGCCAAGCATCCTGCACGGTGTTGGGCTGTGAGCACAACTCCCATCTGTGGACATCGGGCACTCAGACCATCCTCACGGAGTCGGTTTCTAACCGTTTGTGCAGATACATGCACATTTGTGGCCTGCGGAAGGTCATTTTGCAGGACTCTGGCAGTGCTCCTCCTGTTCCTCCTTGCACAAAGGCTGAGGTAGCAGTCCTGCTGTTGTGTTGTTGCCCTCCTACGGCCCCCATCCACGTCTCTTGGTGTACTGGCCTGTCTCCTGGTTAGCGCCTCCAGCCTCTGGACACTACGCTGACAGACACAGCAAACCTTCTTGCCACAGCTCGCATTGATGTGCCATCCTCGATGAGCTGCACTACCTGAGCCACTTGTGTGGGTTGTAGAGTCCGTCTCATGCTACCACGAGTGTGAAAGCACAACCAACATTCAAAAGTGAGCAAAACATCAGCCAGAAAGCATTGGTACTGAGATGTGGTCTGTGGTCCCCACCTGCAAAACCACTCCTTTATTGAGTGTGTCTTGATAATTGCCAATAATTTCCATCTGTTGACTATTCCATTTGCACAACAGCATGTGAAATTGATTGTCAAACAGTGTTGCTTCCTAAGTGGACAGTTTTATTTCACAGAAGTTTGATTTACTTGGAGTTATATTCTGTTATTTAAGCGTTCCCTTTATTTTTTTGAGCAGTGTATATTGCACATTAAAGTCTCAGCAATAAGTCCCAAATTCTGTGTTAAACAATTTTAAATAATATATTAAACATTTAAATCCTTTACCCCCCACAAGCCTGTTTTCACCTTCATAACTCGGTCAAATTTTTACAATTCTGACCACTGTCTCTTTATGTGGTGTGGTTCAGTGACCCCTGTGGCAGCTAGGGGGCCCTGTGTGTGCTCCTTGGGATATGCATGGAGGCATATCTGTTGTGATAATGGTGGTGAAACAGTGACTGGCATTGTCGTGAATGGCCGATATGTGTCGCAGAGGGAGTCTGCGTGGTAAGTCTGATGTAATGTGGTTGTTCTGGGACCTGTAGTCCCTCAAGAGTGTGTATAGTTAGTAAGGGAGACTTACTAGGCTAGTTATGTGAGATGGGCGGGACAAACTAGCCACACATCCACACTCCCACCTGTGGGAGTGGTTAAGGGTATATAATGTGACCAGGGTGTGGGTCACATGTTCCTCTATGGTACCAGTGTTTGGACCTGAGTGGTGAAGGTCCTGGAAGTATGTGTTGGATTTCCTGGGAGTAGGAATCCTGAAGAGCACATACCAGTGTGTTGGGAGGTCCTGGGAGTAGGACCGGATCCCTGAATAGCACGAGGTGAGGACCGGGATCTGCAGAGCCAGTGACAGCTACTGTGTGGGGAAGCTACAGTCCTTCGGGGGGTCTGGACTGACTAATGTGTGCCGGCCAGGCAAGTTGGTGATCCCTGTGAGGCAGCTTACCAGGAGGTGGAGCAGGAGCTCCCGTCAGGTACTATACAGACTGTTGGTGCTTGTGATGTTCTAAGAACTGTGTGGTCTCCCATGGCAACTGAACGGAGTGAGGTTCAGCGTGGTTAGAGACTGCGACCCAGTGTCATATGCGCTATATGTGACTTGGGACATTGGTGAACTGTACGGCGTACGGACACCCATGGTAACTGGGCGAAGTGAGAGATCCAGCATGTTTAGAGTCCGTGAGTCAAAGCCGTAAATGAAGTGTTTAAGATAAAGCTGCAAGTTAATATCACCACTTGGTGCCTGTTGTGTTTCGTGAAATGTATATAATGAACTGTGCATAACCCGGTTTATGACACTTTAATAAACCGTATAGACTGTGTTTAAGCGAAAAATCGTGCCTGACTACGTCAATCCCGTGCCAAGCGAGTGTCCCCCAATACACTCAGTAAGAGCAATCTTACAGTAGTAATAACTCTGAAACGCTTCAACAGATCCCAATGATTCTGAAATAGTCTTTAAGTGATGTATTATACTTCATGATAATGGTAAAATTTGTTTGTTTGATGAGACTAGAATTTATTTGCGAAAAATTATCAGAAATTTGGTTTAAATTTTGCAATTTTCTAGCTTATAATTTTTATGTCACGCAATAGTTAATAACTAACATTTCCCTCATGTCGACCAGCAATCTTCACACACACACATATATATATATATATATATATATATATATATATACACATACACACACACACACACACACACACACACACACACACACACACACACACACACACACACACACACACACACACACAGTACAGACAAAAAGTTTGGACACACCTTCTCATTTAAAGATTTTTCTGTATTTTCATGACTATGAAAACTGTACATTCACACTGACGGCACCAAAACTATGAATTAACACATGTGGAATTATATACTTAACAAAAAAGTGTGAAACAACTGAAAATATGTCTTATATTCTAGGTTCTTCAAAGTAGCCACCTTTTGCTTTGATGACTGCTTTGCACACTCTTGGCATTCTCTTGATGAGCTTCAAGAGGTAGTCACCAGAAATGATTTTCACTTCACAGGTGTGCCCTGTCAGGTTTAATAAGTGGGATTCCTTGCCTTATAAATGGGGTTGGGACCATCAGTTGTGTTGAGCAGAAGTCTGGTGGATACACAGCTGATAGTCCTACTGAATAGACTGTTAGAATTTGTATTACGGCAAGAAAAAGCAGCTAAGTAAAGAAAAACGAGTGGCCATCATTACTTTAAGAAATGAAGGTCAGTCAGTCCGAAAAATTGGGAAAACATTGAAAGTGTCCCCAAGTGCAGTTGCAAAAAACATCAAGCGCTATAAAGAAACTGGCTCACATGAGGACCGCCCCAGGAAAGGAAAACCAAGAGTCACCTCTGCTTCTGAGGATAAGTTTATCCGAGTCACCAGCCTCAGAAATCGCAGGTTAACAGCAGCTCAGATTAGAGACCAGGTCAATGCTACACAGTTCTAGCAGCAGACATCTCTACAACAACTGTTAAGAGGAGACTTTGTGCAGCAGGCCTTTATGGTAAAATAGCTGCTAGGAAACCACTGCTAAGGACAGGCAACAAGCAGAAGAGACTTGTTTGGGCTAAAGAACACAAGGAATGGACATTAGACCAGTGGAAATCTGTGCTTTGGTCTGACGAGTCCAAATTTGAGATCTTTAGTTCCAACCACCGTATCTTTAGGCGACGCAGAAAAAGTGAACGGATGGACTCTACATGCCTGGTTCCCACTGTGAAGAATGGAGGAGGAGGTGTGATGGTGTGGGGGTGCTTTGCTGGTGACACTGTTGGGGATTTTTTGAAGGCATACTGAACCAGCATGGCTACCACAGCATCTTGCAGTGGCATGCTATTCCATCCGGTTTGCGTTTAGTTGGACCATCATTTATTTTTCAACAGGACAATGACCCCAAACACACCTCCAGGCTGTGTAATTGCTATTTGACCAAAAAGGAGAGTGATGGGGTGCTACGCCAGATGACCTGGCCTCCACAGTCACCAGACCTGAACCCAATCGAGATGGTTTGGGGTGAGCTGGACCGCAGAGTGAAGGCAAAAGGGCCAACAAGTGCTAAGCATCTCTGGGAACTCCTTCAAGATTGTTGGAAGACCGTTCCCGGTGACTACCTCTTGAAGCTCATCAAGAGAATGCCAAGAGTGTGCAAAGCAGTCATCAAAGCAAAAGGTGGCTACTTTGAAGAACCTAGAACATAAGACATATTTTCAGTTGTTTCACACTTTTTTGTTAAGTATATAATTCCGCATGTGTTAATTCATAGTTTTGGTGCCTTCGGTGTGAATGTACAATTTTCATAGTCATGAAAATACAGAAAAATCATTAAATGAGAAGGTGTGTCCAAACTTTTGGTCTGTACTGTATATATATATATATATATAGCCTTCTCTGTGATACATACCTCCCGTCGACTATCCAACCATTAGCCACGCTACAATATATATATATATATATATATATATATATATATATATATATATACACACATACATACACACACACACACACACACACGACTTGCCCAAATAGTGGAAACCCTCCACAAGTGACCGCATTTTGGAAACTAGACCCCTCAAGAAATGTATCTAAATGTGTGGTGAGCACCTTGAAACCCCCAGGTGCTTCACAGACGTTTATAAAGTTGAGACATGTAAATAAATCTAATTTTCTCAAAAAATTTTCTTTTAGCCAATTTTTTTATATTTCCACAAGGGTAATAGCAAAAACTGCACCATACAATTTGTTGTGCAATTTCTTCTGAGTACACAGATAGCCCATAGGTGGTCGAAAACTACTTTTGAGGCACAGCAAAAATATCAGAAGGAAAGAAGCTCCATATTGGAGTGTATATTTTGCTGGAATGATTTGAGGGTAAGGTGTCACATTGACAGAGCCCCTGAGGTGCCAGAACAACAGGACCCCCCCCCCCCCATAAGTCATGCCATTTTACAAACTATACCTCTCAATTAATTCATCTAGGAGTGCAGAGAGCATGTTGACACCACATGTGCCTCCCAGAAATTTATACCATTGGGTGGTGAAGAAAGAATAATAAAATTTTTACAGCTAAAATGTTCTTTTAGCGCCAAATGTTTAATTTTTATAAGTGATAATAGGAAAAAATGGACATCTCAGTTTGTTGAGCAATTTCTCCCGAGTATGCCAATACCCTGCATGTAATTGGGAACTACGTTTGACACACACTGCAAAACTCAGAAGGAAAGGGCTGCCATAATATATTGCAGATTTTACTGTTATGGTTTGCGGGTGCCATGACCCAGTGGGAGAGCCCCTGAGGTGCCAGAAAAGCAGAAGCCCCCATAAGTGACACGATTTTACAAACTTCACCTCTCAATGATTTTATCTAGGGGTCCAGTGATCATACTGACATGAGAGAATTTTATTCCATTGGGCAGTGTAGAAAAAATTATTACATTTTTACCACAAAAATGTTGTTATAGCCCCACCGCTTAGGTTATGTTAATTAATTCAATAATTTAATAGATCGGACTTTTATCAAATGCGGCAATATCAAATGTTTATTTTTTTTGAACTTTTATATTAGTAAAAACTTTTTTTTCTTTAAATTATGTTTTAGACCCATTGAGGGACTAGAACGTGTGGTCGTTTGATCGCTTATTACTGTAGCATTACAGTATAGAGAAAAATCTCAGTCTCCTGTGGAGTTCAGCCTACAGCTGAGCTTCACAGGAAGATCAAGATAATAGCGACAGGAGGTCTTCATAATAACTCATAGGTAATATTAACCCATCGGTCCCCTGTGATCGCACTACGTGGAACCAATTGTAAACTGTGTGTGCATTCCATTTAAATGCCACTGTCACTGCCAATTCTGGTGCTTTGCCTGGCTCTTCCCACTTGCCCTGTAGCGGTGGCAAGTGGGGTTCATATTTGTGGGGTAAACTGATAAGTTCAAATAGGCGCCATTACTACAGGTAATGAGTGGAAGACAGAGGAGCCTCTTAAAGAAGTTACAGGTCTGTGAAAGACAGAAATCTTGCATGTTTTTAGGTGACCAAATACTTATTTTTCACCATAATTTGAAAAATAAATCTTGCCAAATCAGAAAAGGTGATTTTCTAGATTTGTTCTCTCAATTTTGACTCTCATAGTTGTGGTCTACCTATGATGGCAATTACAGGCCTCTCTCATCTTTTTAAGTGGGAGAACTTGCACAATTGATGGCTGACTAAATATTTTGTTTCCTCACTGTCCATACTAGAATACCATAGTTCACGAGTGGGCAATTATTTTTCCCGAAGGACAACATGAGAGACTGACTTTTGTGGAGGGTTGACCCAATAGCCTGAAATTTATTCTGCTATTAATATTCATTATAAATATTTTATATAAATATGAATTGTATCGCTTAATATTGAGCAAAATTAAGTATGCGGACATCCTCCTATATACCATTTGAGTCTGCACACAGCCCTTTCTATATATCATAAAAGTCCCCACATAGCCTCCCCATGATCAGCATGAGACTCGCGTAGCCTCCCCATGATCAGCAAGAGACCCACCTAACCAACCCAAGATCAGCATGAGACCCATGAAGCCTCCCCATGAGAAGGCCCATAGTAACATAGTTATTAAGGTTGAAGGAAGACTAAGTCCATCTAGTTCAGCCCATAGCCAAACCTAACATGCCCTAACATGTTGATCCAGAGGAAGGCAAAAAAAAACCCCATGTGGCAAAGAGTAAGCTCCACCTTGGGGAAAAAAATTCCTTCCCGACTCCACATACGGCAATCAGACTAGTTCCCTGGATCAACGCCCTATCAAGGAATCTAATATATATAACATGGAACATTATACTTTTCAAGAAAGGCATCCAGTCCCCTCTTAAAGTTAAGTAATGAATCACTCATTACAACATCATACGGCAGAGAGTTCCATAGTCTCACTGCTCTTACAGTAGTAAAGAATCCGCGTCTGTTATTATGCTTAAACCTTCTTTCCTCCAGACAGAGAGGATGCCCCCTTGTCCCTGTCTCAGGTCTATGATTAAAAAGATCATCAGAAAGGTCTTTGTACTGTCCCCTCATATATTTATACATTAAAATAAGATCACCCCTTAGCCTTCGTTTTTCCAAACTAAATAGCCCCAAGTGTAATAACCTGTCTTGGTATGGCAGACCCCCCAGTCCTCTAATAACCTTGGTCGCTCTTCTCTGCACCCGCTCCAGTTCAGCTATGTCTTTCTTATACACCGTAGACCAGAACTGTACACAGTATTCTAAGTGTGGTCGAACTAGTGACTTATATAGAGGTAAAATTATGTTCTCCTCATGAGCATCTATGCCTCTTTTAATGCATCCCATTATTTTATTTGCCTTTGTAGCAGCTGCCTGACACTGGCAACTAAATGTGAGTTTGTCATCCACCCATACACCCAGGTCTTTTTCATTGACGTTTTTGCCCAGAGTTTTAGAATTAAGCACATAGTTATACATCTTATTACTTCTACCCAAGTGCATGACCTTACCTTTATCCCCATTAAAGCTCATTTGACATTTGTCAGCCCAAGCTTCTAGCTTACATAAATCATCCTGTAATATAAAATTGTCCTCCTCTGTATTGATTACCCTGCAGAGTTTAGTGTCATCTGCAAATATTGAAATTCTGCTCTGTATGCCCCGTACAAGGTCATTAATAAATATGTTAAAAAGAAGAGGGCCCAATACTGACCCCTGTGGTACACCACTGCTAACCATGACCCAGTCCGAGTGTGCTCCACTAATAACCACCCTTTGCTTCCTATCCCTGAGCCAGCTCTCAACCCACTTACACATTTTCCCCTAACCCCATTATTCTCATTTTATGTATCAACCTTTTGTGTGGCACCGTATCAAAAGCTTTTGAAAAGTCCATATACACAACGACCACTGGGTTCCCTTGGTCCAGTCCGAAACTTACCTCTTCATAGAAATTGATCAGATTTGTCTGACAGGAACGGTCCCTAGTAAACCCATGCTGATATTGGGTCATGAGGTTATTCCTCTTCAGATACTCCAGTATAGCATCCCTTAGAATGCCCTCCAGGATTTTACCCACAGTAGAGGTTAAGCTTACTGGCCTATAATTTCCGAGTTCAGCTTTTGTCCCCTTTTTGAATATTGGCACCACATTTGCTATACGCCAGTCCTGTGGTACAGACCCTGTTATTATGGACTCTTTAAAGATTAAAAATAATGGTCTATCAATGACTGTACTTAATTCCTGCAGTACTCGGGGGTGTATCCCATCCGGGCCCGGAGATTTGTCAATTTTAGTGATTTTTAGACGATGCCGTACTTCCAGCTGGGTTAAGCAGGTGACATTTAATGGGGGATTTTTGTTATCACTGATCATTTTGTCTGCCAAGGGATTTTCTTGTGTAAATACTGATGAAAAAAAGTCATTTAGCATACTGGCTTTTTCCTCATCCATCATTTCACACAGACTATTTTTAAGGGGGCCAACACTATCATTTTTTAGTTTCTTACTATTTACATCATTAAAGAATATTTTGGGATTATTTTTACTCTCTCTGGCAATGAGTCTCTGTCTCAATTTTTGCTGCCTTGATTTGCTTTTTACAGAGTTTAATTTTCTGTATTTATTTAATGCCTCATCATTACCTACTTCCTTTAATTCTCTAAATGCTTTCTTTTTGTCCCTTATTGCGCCCCTTACAGCTCTATTTAGCCATATTGGTTTCCTCCTATTTCTAGTATGTTTATTCCCATACGGTATATACTGTGCACAGGTCCTATCCAGGATGCTAATAAACGTCTCCCATTTTCTTTCTGTACTTTTATGCCTCAGGATATCTTCCCAGTTAATTGCACTAAGATTATCTCTCAACCGTTTGAAATTTGCCCTCCTGAAGTTTAGTGTCCTTGTCACCCCTCTACTACACATCTTATTGAAGGATACATGAAAACTTATTATTTTGTGATCACTATTCGCCAAGTGACCCCCAACCCTTGTATTTGATATGCGGTCTGGCCTGTTGGTTAATATTAGGTCTAGCAGTGCCCCCCTTCTTGTTGGGTCCTGAACCAGTTGTGAAAGGTAATTGTCACTCATAGTTGTCAAAAACCACCGATTACCTTTGCTGGAACTGCAGGTTTCTGTTCCTCAATTTATTTCAGGGTATTTGTAGTCTCCCCAAGTCCAGCATGAGAGCCCCATAGCCTCCCCATGTCCAGCATGAGACCCCCCATAGCCTCCCCATGTCCAGCCAAACATGCCATACACATTAAGAAAAAAAAAAACACAAACCACATGCTCACTTTGCTCCCATTCCCCCGATACTCTGCCTCTGTGAGTTCAAATGCACTGTCTCTCCGTAGTGCACAACTGTCACGATAAAATGATGTCATCGCATGAGCCGTCTCTCACGCTGAATGGTGGAAGAAGGGGCTGGAGGCCCCTCCTTCACCAATGCATTCACCACTGCCTGCATCAGGAGGATGCAGATAGATGGCGGTAATAGTGGGCAGAGGTGGACAGGTTGGGGAGGACAAGGTGCGTCCCCTGTAGGCCACTGACTTCCGCCCCTGAGCTGTCTCGGTCCACGGGCCGAAAGGGAACAGTTAGAGAGCCAAATGTGGCCTGCAGGCTGCACTTTGCTCAGGTCTGCCATAGTATATAGTGTTATAGTTAGTATTTCAGATCTCACTTTATCATTCAAACAAATTATATTTATATATATTTACTATTAGTTTTAAAAAGTATTTGTACAGTGACCAAATCTTCATGATTTGGCCTCTACATGCCACTATTTTGGATTTAAAATGAAACAACAGATGCAATTGAAGTGCTGACTTTCAGGGTTAATAAAAGAGACTGAACAAAAATTTCCTGTGAAATATTTGGGAATTGCAACCACTGTTCTACAAAGCCTCCTCATTTCAGTAGCTCAAAAGTATTTAAGACAAATTAATGTCATAATAAATAAAATGTTCATTTTTAATACTTTGTAGAGAGCCCTTTGCAGTAAATCACTGCCTGATGTCTGGAAAACAAGGATGTCACCAAACGCTGGGTTTCCTTGTTTGTGATATTTTGTCAGCCCGTTACTGCAGCGGACTTCAGTTGCTGCTTGCTTGTGGGTCTTTCTGCCTTAGGCTGGTTTCACACTAGCGTTCCGCAGGACTGCGGATGGCAGCCTCCTTGCTCTATTAAGCCCCACCTACTGCAGCACCTCTTCTTCAGCTCCGCCTATGTCTGCATGTGTCCTGCATACCCTATCTTTAACCCCTTAATGACCCAGCCTATTTTGACGTTAATGACCTGGCCATTTTTTGCAATTCTGACCAGTGTCCCTTTATGAGGTAATAACTCAGGAACGCTTCAAGCGATTCTGAGACTTATTTTCGTGACATATTGGGCTTCATATTAGTGGTAAATTTAGGTCGATAATTTTTGCGTTTGTGAAAAAAATCGGTAATCTGGCGACATTTTTGAAAAATTTCGCAATTTGCAAATTTGGAAATTTTATTCTGTTAAACCAGAGAGCTATGTGACACAAAATAGTTAATAAATAACATTTCCCACATGTCTACTTTACATCAGCACAATTTTGGAAACAAATTTATTTTTTTTTTTCTAGGAAGTTATAAGGGTTAAAATGTGACCATCGATTTCTCATTTTTACAACAAAATTTACAAAACCATTTTTTTGGGGACCACCTCACATTTGAAGTCTGTTTGAGGGGGCTATATGGCTGAAAATACCCAAAAGTGACACCATTCTAAAAACTGCACCCCTCAAGGTGCTCAAAACCACATTCAAAAAGTTTATTAACCCTTCAGGTGTTTCACAGCAGCAGATGCAACAAGGAAGGAAAAAATGGACATTTAACTTTTTAGTCACAAAAATGATCTTTTAGCAACTTTTTTTTTTATTTTCCCAAGGGTAAAAGGAGAAACTGGACCCTGAAAGTTGTTGTCCAATTTGTCCTGAGTACGCTGAAACCCCATATATGGGGGGGACCACTGTTTGGGCGCACGAGAGGGCTCAGAAGGGAAGGATCCCCATTTGACTTTTTCAATGAAAAATTGGCTCCAATCTTTAGCGAACCCATGTCACGTTAGGAGAGTCCCTGTGTTCCTAAACATTGGAGCTCCCCCACAAGTGACCCATTTTGGAAACTAGACCCCCCAAGGAACTTATCTAGATGCATAGTGAGCACTTTGAACCCCAGGTGCTTCTCAAATTGATCCATAATAATGAAAAAGTACTTTTTTTTCACCAAAAAATTCTTTTAGCCTCAATTTTTTTCATTTTCACATGGGCAATAGGATAAAATGGATCCTAAAATTTGTTGGGCGATTTCTCCGGAGAACACAGATACCTCATATGTGGGGGTAAACCACTGTTTGGCCGCACAGCAAGGCTCGGAAGGGAAGGAGCACCATTTGACTTTTTGAATGGAAAATTAGCTCCAATCGTTAGCGGACACCATGTCGCGTATTGAAAGTATGTAGTGTATGTCAGGTTGTTGTCTGGTGTAGTGTACGACAGCTTGGTGTGTGTGGTGTAGTATACACCACACACACACACCAACCTGACATACACTATACCACACACCAACCTGAGGTACAACTACACCAAACACACCAACCTGACACTACCTCAGGTTGGTGTGTGTGCGGTAGTGTATGTCAGATTGGTGTGTGGTGTAGTGTACATGAAGTTGGTGTGTGTGGTATAGTATACACCACACACACCAACTTGACGTACACTACACCACACACACCAACCTGGCATACACTATACCACACACCAACCTGACGTACACTACGCCACACACACCAACCTGACACACTACCTCAAGCATTCATTCAAACACAGTCCAGGTTTGTCAGGACACGTTTCACCTTGGAAACAAGTTGTTTTTCTTGTCCCCCTTTTATAGCACACTCGGCACCTTTTTCTTGTTATCCCCTCACTGGGAAAATGTTGCCCTGGTATCATACGGGAAACTTGAGTTCCAGGGGTGCTGGGGCCCACTCCTTCCTCGTCTTCAAACATCAGGGCCTTTATCACTGCCTCCTTGTACTGAAGGTGTTGTTGGTCTGACCTGCACATCTTGATAGCACGTATGCATTATATAGTGCCATTTGTAAAATGTGCACAGCCAGTTTTTTATACCACACCTTCATCTTTCACATGGCACTATAGGGCTGGAGGACTTGATCAGCTTCCCCCCATGTGTTAGTTGTACCCTAAGGCACAGTCCGGTTTGTGGACCTGTGCTGGGGTACCTCGACAGTGGTGGCTGTGGTGCTGGGACCATGGATTGTTGTCAAGAAAAAGACATCTTTTTTCTTTGAACTTGACCACAAGCATGTTTCCTGCTACATTGGGCTCGGCTCTCACCCTCTGGGAGAGCCTGCTCAATTAGTGACAATGGGAGACCCCTCTGGTTTCTGTGCACGGTACTGCAAGCGATGGTAGCTCTGGCAGAGAGGAATTGAAAGAGTGGGATGCTTGTATAAAAGTTATCAACGTCAGATGGTAACCTTTATCAAGCAGTGGGTGGACCAAATCCCACACTATTTTCCCACTCACCCCCAGAGCAGGTGGACATTCCGGAGGCTGAATCCTGGTGTCCTTTCCTTGATAAACTCTAAAGCTGAGAGTGTACGCTGAGGTACTCTCACACAGCTTATAGAGTTTTATCCCGTACCTCGCCCTCTTGCTGGGCAGGTACTGACAGAACTGAAGACTCCCTTTGAAGTAGATGAGGGATTCATCCACACAAATTTCCTTTGGGGAAGTTACACTTCAGCAAACTTGTTGCTTAAGTGTTCGATGACCGGCCGAAGTTTGAACAGTCTATCAAAATTTGGGTCATCGCGGGGAAGGATGTCCGTATTGTCCCTAAAGTGGAGAAATTTATGAATCGCCTCAAAACGTTTGCGAATCATAACCATGCCATATATTGGAGTTTGATATAAAATATCAGTACTCCAGTATTGGAGAATTTCTGGTTTCTTCACAATCCCCCTGTGAAGGACCAGTTCTCAATATTTCAACATTTCTACAGAGTCAAGAGGACTCCAAGCAGAAAATGATGAATTTGGGTTTGGGCCAAAAATTGCTGGGCGTACAAGTTTGTTTGTTCCACCATAAGACTGACGATTGACTCAGAGAAATAGACTTTGAAAAAGTCTATTTCCCTGAAGTTGGCAGTCTCAAACTGGAATCCTGATTGGCGAACGAAATCAGGAATCCGTGGAGCAAAATTTTCAGGGATGGGGGTCCAGACGGGGGCACTAGTGCTAAGTTGGGCGTGACTAGCATTAGGTTGGGGGTTACTTACACTTGACTGTGGGTCTTTTCCCCTGGGTTCCGGCTCTTCCTCCCTGGCCTCCGGCTCTTCTTCCCTGGGCTCCGGACGATTTCTCGTCCTGCGACTTCTTGGTGGTGGTGAGTCCTTGTCACTGGAGGAGGAAGAGTGGGAGGAATAGAAAAATGTGGGGTCCTCTCCCTCACTATCAGCTTCGGAGGCAATAAAGGAATATGCCTCCTTAGCTGAGTACACCCTTTGTGACTGGGATGACTGGGATGAGCGGGACATTGTGTGTGTGGTGTGTGTGGTGTGTGTGCGTGTGGTGTGTGTATAAAAAAAAATCTAAACTTTATTATAGTGTTGCGTGTGTATGTGCGAGTGTTTGGTGAAACTTTCTACTGCAGGAGAAGGCTGTCAGGCACAGGGGGGCTGTCAGGCACGGGGGGCAGGAGGGGGCTGAGGAGATGCAGCAGATCGAGCCGGCAGCAGGTGATCAGGGGGCCAGGGGATGATCATTGGGGGGTGATCACCAGGGGAGGATGGGGCTGTCGGGGGCAGGGGGAGCAGAGTACTAGCTACAGATGGAGCCGGCAGAAGCAGGTGATCAGGGGGTGATCAAGGGGTGGTTGGGGTGATCACTGGGGGGGTGATCACCAGGGGTGGATGGGGCTGTCGGGCGTGGGGGGGGGCAGAAGGGGAGCAGAGGACCAGCTACAGATGAAGCCAGCAGCAGCAGGTGATAAGGGGGTGATCAGGGGTGTGATTGTGGTGAACATCGGGGGGGATGATCACCAGGGGAGGATGGGGCGTTCTGGCGAGGGAGAGGCAAGAGGGGAGCAGAGGACGAGCTGTAGATGGAGACGGCAGCAGGTGATCAGGGGGTGATCAGGGGGGCCAGGGGTGATTGGGGTGATCACTGGGGGGTGATCATCAGGGGAGGAGGGGGCTGTCAGGCGCAGGGGGGGGGCAGGAGGGGAGCAAATGGAGCCGGCAGCAGCAGGTGATAAAGGGGGCAGGGGGGGATCGGGGGGGAGGGGAGGACAGGAGAGGGCAGTACCTGTCCTCACCAGCAGCAGTGGTGCTGGCAGAGGCGGTGTGCGACAGCGGCGTCTGTGGGGCAGGTCAGCAGTTAGGCACCTCGCTCCTCAGCTTCCACGGATGGGATGAAGCTGAAGAGCGAGGCAGCCATTGTTTTACTCTGCCCCTCCACATCTGAATGGAGGGCTTACGTCACATGGACGCTAGCTCCAATCAGATTTGGAGGGAGTGACAAAAAGGGTTGGGTGACTTTTCATTAACCCCGGTCACCCGACCCGCAGGAACGCAAACATTCTGTGACACAGCATATGCGTCACAGGTCGGATTGGTACCGACTTTCATGAGGCGTACGCTGTGTCACAGGTCGGGAAGGGGTTAACATTGGGTACACAGGCCATGTGGATGTTTGCGGATGCCTCCGCATGCGTCGTTTTGACGCTGCATCAACCGCAACAAAATGCAACATGTTGCTCTCGACGCAGTTCAGCGCAGTGTCAAAATAACGCACGAGGAGGCATCCGCATACATCCGCCTGGCTCGTGTACCCAATGTTAAAGATAAGGTACGCAAGACGCATGCAGACGTAGGCGGAACTGAAAGAGGAGGTACGGCAGTGGGCGGGGCTTAAGGGAGGAAGAAGGCTGCCATCCGCAGCCTTGCCGAACGCTAGTGTGAAACCAGCCTTAAAGGGGTTGTCCTGTCCAAAACGATAATTCTGCAGTCAACGTTTATCACTGCAGACTTCTGACTCACCCCATACACTTGTATTGGGAGACACTGTGTCCACTACTCAGGCTCTGGCTAGGAGTATGCATATTGCATATGTACCGGCCGTCCTGGCTCAAAAACGAGTGAATCCTCGCAGTGTACAGTGCGTGCGCTGGGGGGAATAAGAAGATGTCTGCAGTCACACAGAGTGACTGCACACTTATTTTGGACCAGAAAATCCTTTTAAGTTTTGTCTCAAGCATGTGAATTGCTGCTCAATGGGGTGTAGATCTGGTGATTAACTCGGCCATTGCAGAATATTCCACTTCTGTGCCTTGAAAACCTCTTGGGTTCCTTTTGCAGTGCATTTTGAGTCATTGTCCATCTGTACTGTGAAGTGCCATCCAATCAACCTTGCTGTACTTGGTTGAATCTGAGCAGTAAGTATAGCCTTGTGCATTTTAGAATTCCTCACCTGCACTGTGTTCAGTCACATCAGTAGCATGGTTACCAGGGGAGAGGGGAGTGCGGTGGGTGTGGTCGCCCCAAATCCTGCACTCTGAGGGCCCACTTGGAGCTACGCTACTTTTAACTGTATCTGTGTGCACAGCGCGCCAATAAAGTTAAACTCTGTGGCAGAGCCAGAAGACACAATCTCCTACACTACTACCAGTGGACGCTGGCCCCGCAGCTGCTATGGGGCCCATGAACTGAGAGGCGCTGGTACCAGGTTCCCTGCCTGATGACACCACTACATAGTGCCTGCTGTGCTGATATGTGTGGCGCTTCAGAACGATCACTGCAAACACCAGAGCAGCAGGGGACCGAAGAGAAGAGAGTATTGCTTTTTTTTTTTTTAAATCAGAGAGGTCATTGTGGTGGTCAGATTGGAGGATTATGGGGAGTGATTTATACTCTATGTAGGACTATGGGGAGTTCATTCTCCTATATGTAGGACTAGGGGGTGCACAGTATACTAAATGAAGGACTATGGGAGTGCAGTATACTATATGGAGGACTATGGGGTGTGCTATACTATATGGAAGGCTATGTGGGGGCTATTATATTTGGAGAGCAATATGAGCCTTTATATTGTATGCAAGTAATGATATAGTGTGAAGGTTTGTGTGGGACCATCATATCGTGTGGAGGGCTGTGTGGGGGACCATTATATAGTGTGGAGGGCTGTGTGGGGGCATTACACTGTATGTAGGCCCATTATACTGCATGGAGGGCTGTGGGAGGGGGGTTGTGAAGAAACCAGATTGTATCTTAATTTCCCAGACAACCATGTTTTTGCAAACCAAAAGAACTGGCTTTTTATCTGTATATTGGCTTGTGAATTTAAGTGTTTATGTCTGGTGGGTCAAGAAGACAGACTTGCCAACTGATATACTATCTAACATACTGTGTAAGTCTGTAATAGTGACTGTACATAGAGTGTGTTAAGCTTTGTTTATTGATGTGTGCTGATATGCTAATAGTGCTACCTTGATCCCATCACCATTGTTCACCTTATCTTGATGTTGGACTGAAGGACCCTGGGTAATTCTAAAAATAGCTTACATGCCTTGGGTATAAAAAGACTCAGAGATCACATCCTGGGAGACTGAAGTAACACAGAGCTATCAGCCAGACATTCTGCAAACCACCCAACAGACAAGAGAAAGTACTGCAGCCAATTCATCATGGCACCATCACGAGGGACACTGATCTATGATTCTATAGGAAACAACCCAGGGGTTTCCGGCTTCGGTTGGAAGGACACAGATCTGATCCAGTGACCATCTCTAAACCATGGATATGTTTGGAGAAAGCCAGGGTTGGGACCCGCTGGTCGCCTGGTTTCATGGAGATGGTCAGATAAGCCAGGTGGTGACTCTCGTGTCAACTGGCTTTGGACCTTGTATGGACTCTATGGACAGTTCTTGGTCATCTCCCTATGCTTGTCGTTACCCCTTCTCTGTGCGTGCATCCACAGATGGAGTAGCGACCCTGGGAGCTCTGACATCATGTCAACTGGCTTTGGACCTTGTATGGACTCTATGGACAGTTCTTGGTCATCTCCCTATGCTTGTCATTACCCCTTCTCTGTGCGTGCATCCACAGATGGAGTAGCGACCCTGGGAGCTCTGACATAACATCTACTATTATCTCGGCGAGTCAGCGGAAGGGTGAGGCCCTGTAATGTGCACCATCTTGGGGTAATTGGTGGGATTGTTCTGTTTGCTATTGTGTGTTGTGGTTCAATAAAGTATTGCCACACTGTTTTACCTTAACCCTGTGTTGTCTGTGTAGTGTATTGCCCACTGGGAGATAGAGCGGGCGTTCAATGGTATGAGCCGTGGTCCATGCAGTCTTCTAAAGACAGCCGGGCCAGAGGACGAGAGCACCCACTGACCCCGTTTCTCCACAATTGGTGGCAGCAGTGGGACACTACTCAGCCCGGCGGAACCGGGGGAGCTGCAGGGGACTGGTGTTCTCACACACCATCCAGGGCTCCACAACAAGGGAGGTATACAGACAGACCCAGCAGACCATTGATGAGGCATGCACAGCAGGTTTTGGATGCCACTATATCCAACCCCACCAAATCGGCCTTGGGAAGAGGACCATAGTGGCTATATGACCTCAACAAGAAATGGAAACTACAGGAGAAGTTCCAGCTTCAACAGATTGAATAGAATTTAATGCAGGAACTACGGAATGTGGAGGAAGCCATGCATGGACCCAATGGATACCAGTAGTTACTCTTCAATTACGCATGGAGTTTATTCTCATAAGGAGCATATGGAATATGCTCTAGGGAACCTGGATGATCGGAAGCCTATCAAGTCTGGTTAATTAAGATGGGGGAGGAATGTGAAGAAACCAGATTGTATCTTAATTTCCCAAACATGTTTTTGCAAACCAAAAGAACTGGCTTTTTATCTGTATATTGGCTTGTGAATTTAAGTGTTTATGTCTGGTGGGTCAAGAAGACAGACTTGCCAACTGATATACTATCTAACATACTGTAAAAGTACCTTCACACGAAGCGACGCTGCAGCGATAGCGACAACGATGCCGATCGCTGCAGCGTCGCTGTTTGATCGCTGGAGAGCTGTCACACAGACCGCTCTCCAGCGACCAACGATGCCGAGGTTCCCGGGTAACCAGGGTAAACATCGGGTTGCTAAGCGCAGGGCCGCGCTTAGTAACCCGATGTTTACCCTGGTTACCAGCGTAAAAGTAAAAAAAACAAACAGTACATACTTACATGCGCGTCCCCCAGCGTCTGCTTCCTGACACTGACTGAGCTCCGGCCCTAACAGCACAGCGGTGACGTCACCGCTGTGCTTTCACTTTCGGGCCGGCGCTCTGTAAGTGTCAGGAAGCAGATGCTGGGGGACGCATGTAAGTATGTACTGTTTGTTTTTTTTACTTTTACGCTGGTAACCAGGGTAAACATCGGGTTACTAAGCGCGGCCCTGCGCTTGGTAACCCGATGTTTACCCTGGTTACCAGTGTAAAACATCGCTGGTATCGTTGCTTTTGCTTTCAAACACAACGATACACGGCGATCGGACGACCAAATAAAGTTCTGGACTTTATTCAGCGACCAGCGACATCACAGCAGGATCCTGATCGCTGCTGCGTGTCAAACTAAACGATATCGCTAGCGAGGACGCTGCAACGTCACGGATCGCTAGCGATATCGTTACAAAGTCGTTTCGTGTGAAGGTACCTTAAGTCTGTAATAGTGACTGTACATAGAGTGTGTTAAGCTTTGTTTATTGATCTGTGCTGATATGCTAATAGTGCTACCTTGATCCCATCACCATTGTTTACCTTAAATTAATGTTGGACTGAAGGACCCTGGGTAATTCTAAAAATAGCTTACATGCCTTGGGTATAAAAAGACTCAGAGATCACATCCTGGGAGACTGAAGTAACACAGAGCTATCAGCCAGACATTCTGCAAACCACCCAACAGACAAGAGAAAGGACTGCAGCCAATTCATCATGGCACCATCACGAAGGACACTGATCTATGATTCTATAGGAAGCAACCCAGGGGTTTTCGGCTCCGGTTGGAAGGACACAGATCTGATCCAGTGACCATCTCTGAACCATGGATATGTTTGGAGAAAGCCAGGGTTGGGACCCGCTGGTCGCCTGGTTCCATGGAGATGGTCAGATAAGCCAGGTGGTGACTCTCGTGTCAACTGGCTTTGGACCATGTATGGACTCTATGGACAGTTCTTGGTCATCTCCCTATGCTTGTCGTTACCCCTTCTCTGTGCGTGCATCCACAGATGGAGTAGCGACCCTGGGAGCTCTGACATCATGTCAATTGGCTTTGGACCTTGTATGGACTCTATGGACAGTTCTTGGTCATCTCCCTATGCTTGTCGTTACCCCTTCTCTGTGCGTGCATCCACAGATGGAGTAGCGACCCTGGGAGTTCTGACATCATGTCAACTGGCTTCGGACCTTGAATGGACTCTATGGACAGTTCTTGGTCATCTCCCTATGCTTGTCGTTACCCCTTCTCTGTGCGTGCATCCACAGATGAAGTAGCGACCCTGGGAGCTCTGACATAACATCTACCATTATCTCGGCAAGTCAGCGGAAGGGTGAGGCCCTGTAATGTGCACCATCTTGGGGTAATTGGTGGGATTGTTCTGTTTGCTATTGTGTGTTGTGGTTCAAAAAAGTATTGCTACACTGTTTATCCTTAACCCTGTGTTGTCTGTGTAACCCTGTGTCTCGGCAGCAGTGCGTGCATATTAGCAGAGCTCTTGCCGAAAGCAGTTTTAACCCTGTGGACGCCAGGGGGACGTGACAGACATCAGAATGTGAGTATGTACTGTTTTTTTTTAACTTTTACAATGGTAACCAGGGTAAATATCGGGTTACTAAGTGCGGCCCTGCGCTTAGTAACCCGATATTTACCCTGGTTACAAGTGAACACATCGCTGGATCGGCGTCACACACGCTGATCCAGCGATGACAGTGGGTGATCAGCGACCAAAAAAAGGTCCTGATCATTCCCATCGACCAACTATCTCCCAGCAGGGGCCTTATCGTTGGTCGCTGTCACACATAATGAGATCGTTAGCGGGATCGTTGCTACATCACCAAAAGCGTGACGTTGCATCGATATCGTTAACGATATCGTTATGTGTGACTCAGCCTTAATATCACTGTTTACATTGTCTTAACTTGTATTGAATTTATTGTCTGTACATGTCGCCGCTTAATTGTAAAGTGCTGCGGAATATGTTGGAGCTATATAAATAAAAATCATTATTATTATTATTATTATTATTAGAGTCTTGTTTTGCCATATCGGGGGAAAAATTGTCAAGTGCTCCAAACCCCTAATCTTTTTAATTGCCTCCCAGACTTTGTGTATCAGCGCTAAAGTATTATACATCAAACCCACCTTCCTAAAACTTCCTGCCTCCAACCCCTGAACCAAGGGATCTCTCCCAATCACCTTGACCAAGACCCTTTGTATTGAACCAGCCCCAGACACATCCCTCCACCCCCTTATCTGTTGGCCCTTTGCAGCTAAATAATAAATCAAAGGGTTCGGAAGCGCCAATCCCCCTCCATCCTTAGGCCTATGCAATCCCCCTCCATCCTTAGGCCTATGCAATATCTCAAGTCTGATCCTCGCCTGCTTTTTTCCCCACACAAGATCCTTAAATATAGAGTCAATAGTATGAAACCACCGCCTAGGGAATCATATAGGGGCATTGTGCAAGACGTACAGCAGTTGGGGCATCAAAATCATCTTAATCAAATTAATTCTTCCCACTACTTAAAGATACAGTTTACACCATGCCCCTTCTTTACTCCTAAACTTACTCAGAAGTGGAATCAGATTCAAATCTATGTAGCTCGAAATTGGAAATGCCACCTGAATGCCCAGGTATTTAACCCCTTCCCGACCCATGACGCCACGTAGGTGTCATGAAAACCCGTGCCAATCCGACCCATGACGCCTATGTGGCGTCATGGAATGATCGCGTCCCTGCAGATCGGGTGAAGGGGTTAACTCCGATTTCACCCGATCTGCAGAGACAGGGGGAGTGGTGCTTCAGCCCAGGGGGGTGGCTTCACCCCCCCGTGGCTACGATCGCTCTGATTGGCTGTTGAAAGTGAAACTGCCAATCAGAGCGATTTGTAATATTTCACCTGAAAAACTGGTGAAATATTACAATCCAGCCATGGCCGATGCTGCAATATCATCGGCCATGGCTGGAAACACTAATGTGACCCCCCCCCACCCCACCGATCGCCCCCCCACCCCACCGATCGCCCCCCCACGCGACCGATCTGTGCTCCGCTCCCCTCGGTCCTGTGCTCCGCTGCCCCGTGCTCCTGCCCGCTCCCCCCGTGCTGCTATGCCACCCCCCTGTGCTCCGACGCCCCCCCCCCCCGTGCCCCGATCTCCCCCCCCCTTATACTCACCGAGGCTCCCGGTGTCCGTCCGCCTCCTCGCTGGGCGCCGCCATCTTCCAAAATGTCGGGCGCATGCTCAGTGCGCCCGCCGAATCTGCCAGTCGGCAGATTCGTTAAAAGTACATTTTGATCGCTGTGATAGGTTCTATCACAGCGATCAAAATAAAAAAAATAATAAATTAACCCCCCCCTTTATCACCCCCATAGGTAGGGACAATAATAAAATAAAGAAAATATTTTTTTTTTCTTTTTCCACTAGGGTTAGGGTTAGAACTAGGGTTAGGGTTAGAACTAGGGTTAGAACTAGGGTTAGGGTTAGGGTTACGGGTAGGGTTAGGGTTATGGCATGTGCACACAGTGCGGATTGGCCGCGGATCTGCAGCGGATTGGCCGCGGATCCGCAGCGGATTGGCCGCTGCGAATTCGTAGCAGTTTTCCATCAGGTTTACAGTACCATGTACACCTATGGAAAACCAAATCCGCTGTGCCCATGGTGCGGAAAATTCCGTGCAGAAACGCTGCGTTGTATTTTCCGCAGCATGTCAATTCTTTGTGCGGATTCCGCAGCGTTTTACACCTGTTCCTCAATAGGAATCCGCAGGTGAAATCCGCACAAAAAAACACTGGAAATCCGCTGTAAATCCGCAGGTAAAACGCAGTGCCTTTTACCTGCAGATTTTTCAAAAATCGTGTGGAAAAATCTCACACGAATCCGCAACGTGGGCACATAGCCTTAGGGTTAGGGTTGGAATAAGAGTTAGGGTTGGAATTAGGGCTAGGGTTGGAAATAGGGTTAAGATTAGGCTTGTGGTTAGGGTTACGGATGGGGTTAGGGGTGTGTTGGCGTTACAGTTGTGGTTAGGGTTGGGATTAGGGTTAGGGTTGGGATTAGGGTTAGGATTAGGGTTGGAATTAGGGTTACGGGTGTGTTGGGGTTAGGGTTGTGGTTAGGGGTGTGTTGGGGTTAGGGTTGTGATTAGGGTTATGGCTACAGTTGGGATTAGGATTAGGGGTGTGTTGGGGTTAGTGTTGAAGTTAGAATTGAGGGGTTTCCACTGTTTAGGCACATCAGGGGTCTCCAAACGCAACATGGCGCCACCATTGATTCCAGCCAATCTTGCGTTCAAAAAGTCAAATGGTGCTCCCTCCCTTCCAAGCCCCGACGTGCGCCCAAACAGTGGTTTACCCCCACATATGGGGTACCAGTGTACTCAGGACAAACTGGGCAACAACTGTTGGGGTCCAATTTCTCCTGTTACCCTTGCAAAAATAAAAAATTACTTGCTAAAACATAATTTTTGAGGAAAGAAAAATTATTTTTTATTTTCACGGCTCTGCGTTGTAAACTTCTGTGAAGCACTTGGGGGTTGAACATGCTCACCACACATCTAGATAAGTTCCTTGGGGGGTCTAGTTTCCAAAATGGGGTCACTTGTGGGGTGTTTCTACTGTTAAGGACCATCAGAGGCTCTGCAAATGCAATGTGACGCCCGTAGACCATTCCATCAAAGTCTGCATTTCAAATGTCACTACTTCCCTTCCGAGCCCCGACGTGTGCCCAAACAGTGGTTTACCCCCACATATGGGGTATCAGCGTACTCACAACAAACTGGGCAACAAATATTGGGGTCCAATTTCTCCTGTTACCCTTGTGAAAATAAAAAATTGCTTGCTAAAACATCTTTTTTGAGGAAAGAAAAATGATTTTTTATTTTCACGGCTCTGCGTTGTAAACTTCTGTGAAGCACTTGGGGGTTGAACGTGCTCACCACACATCTAGATAAGTTCCTTGGGGGGGTCTAGTTTCCAAAATGGGGTCACTTGTGGGGTGTTTCTACTGTTTAGGACCATCAGGGGCTCTGCAAATGCAATGTGACGCCTGCAGACCATTCCATCAAAGTCTGCATTTCAAATGTCACTACTTCCCTTCCGAGCCCTGACGTGTGCCCAAACAGTGGTTTACCCCCACATATGGGGTATCAGCGTACTCACAACAAACTGGGCAACAAATATTGGGGTCCAATTTCTCCTGTTACCCTTGTGAAAATAAAAAATTGCTTGCTAAAACATCTTTTTTGAGGAAAGAAAAATGATTTTTTATTTTCACGGCTCTGCGTTGTAAACTTCTGTGAAGCACTTGGGGGTTGAACGTGCTCACCACACAGCTAGATAAGTTCCTTGGGGGGTCTAGTTTCCAAAATGGGGTCACTTATGGGGGGTTTCTACTGTTTAGGCATATCAGGGGCTCTGCAAACGTAACATGATGCCCGCAGACCATTCCATCAAAGTCTGCATTCCAAAACGTCACTACTTCCCTTCCGAGCCCCGGCATGTGCCCAAACAGTGGTTTACCCCCACATATGGGGTATCAGCGTACTCAGGAGAAACTGGACAACAACTTTTGGGGTCAAATTTCTCCTGTTACCCTTGCAAAAATAAAAAAATTCTGGGCTAAAAAAATATTTTTGAGGAAAGGAAACACATTTATTATTTTCACGGCTCTGCGTTATAAACTTCTGTGAAGCACTTGGGGGTTCAAAGTGCTCACCACACATCTAGATAAGTTCCCTTGGGGGTCTAGTTTCCAAAATGGACTCACTTGTGGGGAGTTCCTACTGTTTAGGCACATCAGGGGCTCTGCAAACGCAACCTGACACCCGCAGAGCATTCCATCAAAGTCTGCATTTCAAAACATCACTACTTCCCTTCCTAACCCCGACGTGTGCCAAAACAGTGGTTTACCCCCACATATGGGGTATCAGCGTACTCAGGAGAAACTGGACAACAACTTTTGGGGTCCAATTTCTCCTGTTACCCTTGGGAAAATAGAAAATTGTGGGCTAAAAAATCATTTTTGAGAAAAGAAAAATTATTTTTTATTTTCATGGCTCTGCGTTATAAACTTCTGTGAAGCACTTGGGGGTTCAAAGTGCTCACCACACATCTAGATAAATTCCTTGGGAGGTCTAGTTTCCAAAATGGGGTCACTTGTGCGGGAGCTCCAATGTTTAGGCACACAGGGGCTCTCCAAACGCGACATGGTGTCCGCTAATGATTGGAGCTAATTTTCCATTCAAAAAGCCAAATGGCGTGCTGTTGTGAAATTGGATTCTGGGCTCCCCCGGTGGCCACTTGTGGAATTGTACTTGTGTGCATCATCCCCTCTGTTCACCTGCTCCTATCAGGATGTGGGAGTCGCTATATAACCTTGCTCCTCTGTCAGTTTCATGCCGGTCAACAATGTAATCAGAAGCCTTTCTGTGCATGTTCCTGCTACTAGACAACTCCCAGCTAAGTTGGACTTTTGTCCTTGTGTGTTTTTGCATTTTGTTCCTGTTCACAGCTGCTGTTTCGTTACTGTGTCTGGAAAGCTCTTGTGAGCGGAAATTGCCACTCTGGTGTTATGAGTTAATGCTAGAGTCTTAAAGTAATTTCTGGATGGTGTTTTGATAGAGTTTTCTGCTGACCATGAAAGTGCCCTTTCTGTTTTCTTGCTATCTAGTAAGCGGACCTCGATTTTTGCTAAACCTATTTTCATACTACGTTTGTCATTTCATCTAAAATCACCGCCAATATATGTGGGGGCCTCTGTCTGCCTTTTGGGAAAATTTCTCTAGAGGTGAGCCAGGACTGTCTTTTCCTCTGCTAGGATTAGGTAGTTTTCCGGCTGGCGCTGGGCATCTAGGGATAAAAAACGTAGGCATGCTACCCGGCCACTTCTAGTTGTGCGGCAGGTTTAGTTCATGGTCAGTATAGTTTCCATCTTCCAAGAGCTAGTTCTCATATATGCTGGGCTATGTTCTCTCGCCATTGAGAATCATGACAGCGTGCCTTCCCTTCCGAGCCCTGCCGTGCGCCCAAACAGTGGTTTACCCCCACATATGGGGTATCATCGTACTCAGGACAAACTGGACAACAACATTTGGGGTCCAATTTCTCCTATTACCCTTGGGAAAATAAAAAATTCTGGCTAAAAATCATTTTTGAGGAAAGAAAAATTATTTTTTATTTTCACGGCTCTGCGTTATAAACTTCTGTGAAGCACCTGGGGGTTATAAGTGCTCACTATGCTTCTAGATAAGTTCCTTGGGGGGTCTAGTTTCCAAAATGGGCTCACTTGTAGGGGAGCTCCAATGTTTAGGCACACAGGGGCTCTCCAAACGCGACATGGTGTCCGCTAATGATTGGAGCCAATTTTTCATTGAAAAAGTCAAATGGCGCTCCGTCCCTTCCGAGCCTTACCATGTGCCCAAACAGTGGTTTACCCCCACATGTAAGGTATCGGTGTACTCAGGAGAAATTGTCCAACAAATTTTAGGATCCATTTTATCCTGTTGCCCATGTGAAAATGAAAAAATTGAGGCTAAAAGAAATTTTGTGTGAAAAAAAAGTACTTTTTCATTTTTACGGATCAATTTGTGAAGCACCTGAGGGTTTAAAGTGCTCACTATGCTTCTAGATAAGTTCCTTGGGGGGTCTAGTTTCCAAAATGGGGTCACTTGTGGGGGAGCTCCAATGTTTAGGCACACGGGGGCTCTCCAAACGCGACATGGTGTCCGCTAAAGATTGGAGCCAATTTTTCATTGAAAAAGTCAAATGGCGCTCCTTCCCTTCCGAGCCCTGCCGTGCGCCCAAACAGTGGTTTACCCCCACATATGAGGTATCAGCGTACTCAGGACAAATTGGACAACAACGTTCGTGGTCAAGTTTCTCCTTTTACCCTTGGGAAAATAAAAAAAACTTCGCTAAAAGATCATTTTTGTGACTAAAAAGTTAAATGTTCATTTTTTCCTTCCATGTTGCTTCTGCTGCTGTGAAACACCTGAAGGGTTAATAAACTTCTTGAATGTGGTTTTGAGCACCTTGAGGGGTGCAGTTTTTAGAATGGTGTCACTTTTGGGTATTTTCAGCCATATAGAACCCTCAAACTGACTTCAAATGTGAGGTGGTCCCTAAAAAAAATGGTTTTGTAAATTTTGTTGTAAAAATGAGAAATCACTGGTCAAATTTTAACCCTTATAACTTCCTAGCAAAAAAAAAAATTGTTTCCAAAATTGTGCTGATGTAAAGTAGACATGTGGGAAATGTTATTTATTAACTATTTTGTGTCACATAACTCTCTGGTTTAACAGAATAAAAATTCAAAATGTGAAAATTGCAAAATTTTCAAAATTTTCGCCAAATTTCCGTTTTTTTCACAAATAAACTCAGAAATTATCGACCTAAATTTACCACTAACATGAAGCCCAATATGTCACGAAAAAACAATCTCAGAATCGCTAGGATCCGTTGAAGCGTTCCTGAGTTATTACCTCATAAAGGGACACTGGTCAGAATTTCAAAAAACGGCAAGGTCATTAAGGCCAAAATAGGCTGGGTCATGAAGGGGTTAAACTGTCGCACCACTGCCAACCTACTACCCTCCCCCGACACTGGCAAGTCAACAACACAATCATCTACAGTCATGACAGTGGATTTTTCCCAGTTAATTTCTGTTTCACAAATGCAGTTACGCCTCCATGCATATCCTGTCACCGCATCACAGGACATATACCCCAAAATGGATGAGGACGGTGCTGCAAATGTGAGAAGTTAGAAGTGTCTTTGTTGTAATCCCTGCAGCAGAGTCGTGGCTGCAAGAAGTTGTCATGTTGGTTTGGGTCAGGTGGAAAAGACAGGAAAAGTGAATGAGTCATCTATAAATCACCATCAATAACTAATGTAATCTTTTATACAGTGAAGGAAATAAATATTTGATCTCTTGCTGATTTTGTAAGTTTGCCCACTGACAAAGACATGAACAGTCTATAATTTTAAGGGTAGATTAATTTTAACATTGAGAGATATATAAATAGATTCTAAGTACCTTAAATTTTCTGTCATCCACTTCCGTCTGGACGTCCTCGAATCCCACAACCCACCGCGCCGCACCGGAAGTACGCCGACCGCCATATTGGAATACCCAAGAGATGGGTATTCCAATATGGCACCCGCTGGTGATACCAGTCTGTCCGTCACTTCCCGTCTCCCCTCTTCTGTCGGTCGCTCCCCGTCTCCCCTCTCTTCTGTCAGTCGCTCCCCGTCTCCCCTCGCTCCTCTCCGCAGCCCCCCGTCGCCCCTCACTCCTCCCGCCGACAATCCTAGCGGTGGCGGCCATGTTGGCGGGACAGAGTGCTGATCGCTGCTCACATGGATGACAGCAGGCGCGGCATATGGATCCCGGAGCGGAGACGGTGAGAGGAGGTAATCACAGGGCGTGTCCTTCAGGGAGAAGAGGAAATACCATATACTATGATGGAGGCCCGATGCTATCGCATCGAGTGGGTGGTGGTGATGTGCCAATGGGGCAGGCTTTGCAGCATGCTTCCCGATGCGATAGCATTGGGCTTCCATCTATAGTATCAGAAATAAAATCCAGAAAATCATCACCTTGTATAAATTATATAAATTTATTTGCATTTTGCAGTGAGAAATGAGCAATTGATCCCTCTGGCAAACAACACTAAACACTTGGTGGCAAAACCCTTGTTGGCAAGCACAGCAGTCAGATGCTTTTTTGTAGTTGATCATGAGGTTTGCGCACATGTCAGGAGGAATTTTGGTCCACTCCTCTTTGCAGATCATCTCTAAATCATTAAGATTTTGAGGCTGTCGCTGGGCAACCCGGAGCTTCAATTCCCTCCATAAGTTTTCTATTGGATTAAGGTCTAGAGACTGGCTAGGCCACTCCATGACCTTAATGTGCTTCTTTTTGAGCCACTCCCTTGTTGCCTTGGCTGTATGTTTCGAGTCATTGTCTTGCTGGAAGAACCAGCAACGACCAATTTTTAATGTCCTAGTGGAGGGAAGGAGGTTGTCACTTAGTATTTTACGGTACATGACTCCATCCATTCTCCCAATGAAGCGCTGAAATAGTCTTGTGTCTTTAGCAGAGAAACACCCCCAAAACATGTTTCCACCTCCATGCTTGACAGTGGGGATTGTGTTCTTTGGGTCATAAGCAGCATTTCTCTTCCTCCAAACACGGTGAGTAGAGTTAATGCCAAAGACCTCAATTTTTGTCTCATCTGACCAAATCAACTTCTCCCAATCACTCACAGAATCATCCAGGTGTTCATTGGCAAACTGCAGACAGGCCTGCACATGTGCTTACTTGAGCAGGGGGACCTTGCGGGCATTGCAGGTTTTTAAACCTTTACGGCGTAATGTGTTAGCAATTGTTTCCTTGGTGACTGTGGTCCCAGCTGCCTTGAGCTCATTAAAGGGCCACTGTCACCCCCCCCCCAGCCGTTATAAACTAAAAGAGCCACCTTGTGCAGCAGTCTAACAAGGTGGCTCTTTTAGTTTTTGACTCATTTATTACCTCAAAAAAGCGTTTTAAAAATTGGCCACACATACCAGATATTGTACCAGGAGGCGGTCCGAAGCATCCTGTATGAAGCTCCCAACTGCCGTCACTCTTCTCTTCAGGGGCAATGGTACCCGCCCCCTGAGCGCTGTTATCTTCTGAAATCCGGCGCCTGCGCTGTGCGTGCCTGCCTGGGGCCTGCGCAGTGTTCATTGTCAGTGCGGCCACACTGTTGCTGAATCCCCCGCCCCGCACTGTTATTCATTATGCACAGTGCGGGGCTGGGGTTCCTGGGCATGCGCACTGCGCTGTTTAGACGCTCCCCAGCTCCCCCGCCTTCCCAGGAACCCCAGCCCCGCACTGTGCATAATGAATAACAGTGCGGGGCGGGGGATTCAGCAACAGTGTGGCCGCACTGACAATGAACACTGCGCAGGCCCCAGGCAGGCACGCACAGCGCAGGCGCCGGATTTCAGAAGATAACAGCGCTCAGGGGGCGGGTACCATCGCCCCTGAAGAGAAGAGTGACGGCAGTTGGGGGATTCATACAGGACGCTTCAGACCGCCTCCTGGTACAATATCTGGTATGTGTGGCCAATTTTTAAAACGCTTTTTTGAGGTAATAAATGAATCAAAAACTAAAAGAGCCACCTTGTTAGACTGCAGCATTACTGCTGCACAAGGTGGCTCTTTTAGTTTATAACGGCTGGGGGGGGGGGGGGGGGGTGACAGTGGCCCTTTAACAAGTTCCCCCTGTGTAGTTTTAGGATGATCTTTCACCTTCCTCTTGATCAAGGATACCCCATGAGGGGAGATTTTGCATGGTGCCCCATATCGATGTCGATTGACAGTCATTTTGTATTTCTTCCATTTACTTACTATTGCACCAACAGTTCTCTCCTTACTTATGATTTTGTAGCCAGCTCCAGCTTTGTGCAGGTCTATGATCTTGTCCCCGGCATCCTCAGAAAGCGATTTTGTCTTGCCCATGTTGTAGAGGTTAGATTCTGACTGATTACTGGAATCTGCAGACAGGAGTCTTTTATAAAGGTGACTATGTAAGACAGCTGTCTTTAATGCAGGTAACAAGTTGATTAGGAGCGTCTAACTGGCCTGTAGGAGCCAGAACTCTTGATGGTTGGTAAGGGATCAAATACCGTATTTTTCGCTTTATAAGACGCACTTTTATGATCCCCAAAATTAGGGGGGAAATGGGCGTGCGTCTCATAAACCGAACACTATTATTACCGATGCTGCGGGGACTTGCAGTGGTGGTACAGCGGCCAGAAACAGAACAGACAGGCATGGTATATTGGTGTTTGTTTATTTTACTTTTATTAAAGGAGATCGAGGGCTTTGGTGGAATTAGGCGAGGGCGTAAGTATGGTTTCATTGAGATTATTAAAGTAATCTGTGTCATTTTTTCAATTAAAGGATTTTATTCTGGCTGTGTCTTTATTTACCATATAACTATAGAATTAGTAATGGATAGATGTCTCATCGAGGCCTCTCCATTACTAAGCCGTGGGCTTTTTGTCACCCATGTATTGTCAGGTAACATCAACCCCACAAATATGAACCCCACTTGCCACCGCTACAGGGCAAGTGGGAAAAGCCGGGCAAAGCGCCAGAATTGGCGCATCCAATAGATGTGCCTTTTCTGGGCAGCTGTGGGCTGATATTTTTAAGCTGGGGAGGGGGCAATATCCATGGCCCCTTACCAGCCTGAAAATACCAGCTCCCAGATGTGAGCTTTAGCAAGTCTGGTTGTCAAAAATGGGGGGGACCCCACAAGTTTTTTTAATTTATTTTAATAATTAAAAATAAGGCATGGGAACCCCTCTATTCTTGATAACTTTGCGGAAGCTGACAGCTGAGGGTTTTCATTCATTTAGTTATAACGCAGGCAGTAGGTGAGGAATACCCCCATCAGCTGCTTCTGCCGTTAGTGGCAGCAGGTGTAGGTTGATGGGAGTAATAGTCCAGTAAGCCCCCACCTGCGGTTATTGTTCTGACTTGAATTGAACTCATTCTCCTCTGCTTGCGCCGATCGCCGGCAGAGCACAGGAGAATGAGGAGAGCCGTCATCAGCACCCGGCGCCAGAGAAGAGCTTACTGTAGCACTTATTCCTAGGTGCCGATGCGTGTCACACTGATGACATCCATGAGTGTTCTCAGTGTGCATGTGTGTGGGACGTTTTGCCGCCCGTGTTGACGGTAAAAAACGGACATGTCTACATGTGGGGCACACAGTGCGTTGGAACACACTGACGTGCACAGATCCGTTCATTTGAATGGGTCTACCTTTGTCAGTGTCTCCGGTACGTGTGAAAATTGTCACCACACGTACCGGAGACACAGATGTGTCAAAGAGGCCTAAACCTGAGGAGGTTGAGAAGAGCGATTCTCCTCTTCCTCTGCAGGGATGGATAGTGATTGGTGGAGGGAACTGTTGCTGAGCTGCCTCCACCAATCACATACCTGTCCCTGCACACTATTTAATGTTGCAACTACGGTACTCACAAGTGTGAGATCCTTTTAGCAAAGGTGAGCAAACAACCCCCATCATCCTTCAGAATATACTGTATCAATGGGTATATTCTGTAGGAGGATGGGGGTTCTAGCCATATTAAGTGTATACACTGTAATGTAGTGTCCAAAGTGTTTATTGCAAATGTGACTACCACCTCCCTTATCTTTCAGAATACATCCATGTATACAGTAAGCGGGTGTATTCCTGAGGATGAGAGGGCGATAATCCCCTATAACAGAGCGTCATCCACAGATAATATTTTTGTATTTTATTAAAGGTTTTTGCACACTATTTGGCTCAAAATATTTTTTCCTTATTTTCCTGTCTAAAATCTAGGTGCGTCTTATAATCAGGCACGTCTTATAAAGCGAAATCACAGTACTTATTTCTCACTGCAAAATGCAAATAAATTTATATTATTTATACATTGTGATTTTCTGGATTCCTTTTGACAGTCTCTCTCTCAATGTTAAAATTAACCTACCCTTAAAATTATAGTCTGTTCATGACTTTGTCAGAGGGCAAACTTACAAAATAAGCAAGGGATCAAATACTTATTTCCTTTACTGTATGTTCTGCAGCACTAGTGTCTATCACTAACTACATGGTCACCATATGGCGGTAATATCAGCGATGGTCTTTGTATAGAGATTTTTTTTGTACCAACATCTGCTGAGGTTCTCCTACATCCGCTATTAGGGTGCGCCACCATAGTTGTAATCAGGGTTACCCAGTTAGGGGCCGACACACCATCCCCTGAACCAAACCACTAGCTACGCCTCTGAGTCTAATCATCAATAAACAGTAGTGACCTAGTTTTACAGAAAACGTTGTACACTTTGCATCATGAGCTTCTCCACACAGTCTCCATACTTTCTTCTTCACACCGTTCTATACAGGTTTATCTTAGTTTCATCTGTCCAAAGAATTGGGTGATTTCTTTAGATGTTTTTTGGCAAAGTATAATATGGCCTATTTTTAAGGCTGATTAACCCCTTAATGACCAGGGGTATTTTTGGTTTTGCATTTTCATTTTTTGCTCCCCTTCTTCACAAAGCCATAACTTTTTTATTTTTTGGTCAAAATGGCCATGTGAGGGCTTATTTTTCGCGGGACGAGTTGTACTTTAGAATGACATCATTGGCTTTACCATGTCCTGTAAAACAAAATGGGCAAAATATTCCAAGTGCGGTGAAATTGCAAAAAAAAGTGCAGTCTCCACACTTGTTTTTTGTTTGGCTTTTTTTTGCTAGGTTCACTAAATGCTAAAACTGGCCTGTCATTATGATTCGCCAGGTCATTACAAGTTCATAGACATCAAACATGTCTAGGTTCCTTTTTATCTAAGTGGTGAAAAAAAATCCAAAGTTAGTATATATGAAAAAAAAAAAGTTGCCATTTTCCAAGACCCGCAGCGTCTCCATTTTTTGGGATCTGGGGCCGGGTGAGGGCTTACGTTTTGTGTGCCCGAGCTGACGTTTTTAATGATACTACTTTGGTGCAGATATGATCTTTTGAAGACCAAAAAAAAACGTAATTCTGGTGTTTCAATCTTTTTCTGGCTACGAAGTTTACCGATTGGATTAATTATTTTTTTATGTTGATAGATCGGTCGATTCTTAACGCGGCGATACCAAATATGTGTATATTAGATTTTTTTTTTTTTCATTGTTTTATTTTGAATGGGGCGAATGGGGGGTGACTTAGCCTTTTATATATTTTTTAATTTTTTAAGACTTTTGAATGCGTCAATAGTCTCCATTGGAGGCTAGAAGCTGCACTTGTCTGATTGGCTCTGCTACATAGAGCAGGGCTGCAGCCCTTCTATATGTAGCAGATATGCTCACTTGCTATGAGTGCCGACCACCGGGCGGCGCTCAAAGCGATCCAGCAATGACAACCACAGGGGTTTCTCCTGATCCTGGATTGTCATGCCAACCCATCGGCGACCCGCGGTCATGTGACATGGGTGCGGATGGGAGGAGGGAATGACGAGCTTCCTGCATGTGCATGTTAAATGCCGCTGTCAGAGTTTGACAGCGGAATTTAGCATGTTAACAGCCGCGGGTGAATCGCAATGACACCCGCGGCTGTTCTGGGCACATGACAGGTGATCAGATCAGCTGTCATGTCCTGGAAAAGGTGCGGGCTCCAGCGTAGAGCAAAGTACTGCAGTGCACAGGTACCGGGCCTCTCTGATCTTTCCCGGCACCTGCGCACTGCAGTACTTTGCTCTGCCCTCCACAGGGCAGACAAAGTACGCCGGAGCCGCAGCGTGAAGACAAGAGGATGTCATCGTAAGAAGATGGGAGGCCCCAAACCAGACCGCGATGCCCATCGGATCGGACCACCCCAGGTGAGTATAATCTAACCTCTTTTCCTTATCTTTCAGGATGCATCGGGGGCTTATCTACAGCATTCCAGAATATAGAATATAAAATTAAAAACTTTATTACATGCTCTACAGAGGGTGTTATCTATATCATTAAATGCCCATGCGACAAGCTGTATGTGGGTCACAACATATCAGGAATATTAACCCCTTTACCCCAAGGGTGGTTTGCACATTAATGACCGGGCCAATTATTACAATTCTGACCACTGTCCCTTTATGAGGTTATAACTCTGGAACACTTCAACGGATCCTGGGGATTCTGATTGTTTTCTCGTGACATATTGTACTTCATGTTGGTGGTAAAATTTCTTTGATATTACCTGCGTTTATTTGTGGAAAAAAACAGAAATTTGGCGAAAATTTTGCAATTTTCCAACTTTGAATTTTTATGCCCTTAAATCACAGAGTTATGTCACACAAAATCTACTATATAATTGTCTAAGGGTCACTTCCGTCTTTCTGTCTGTCCTTCAGTCTGTCACGGAAATCCCAAGTCGCTGATTGGTCGCGGCAAAACAGCCACGACCAATAAGCGACGGGCACAGTCCGGCGGCAAAATGGCCGCTCTTTACTACCCGCAGTCAGTGCCCGCTCCATACTCCCCTCCAGTCAGCGCTCACACAAGGTTGATGTCAGCGTTAATGGACCGCGTTATGCCGCAGTGTAACGCACTCCGTTAACGCTATTAACCCTGTGTGACCAACTTTTTTGCCTATGCAGCATCAAGAGTAAAAAGATCTAATGTTACAAATAATAAAAAAATAAAAAATAGTTATATACTCACCGTCCGTCGGCCCCTCGGATCCAGAACAGGCCTTTCCCGCTCCTTGCGACGCTACGGTGACCACTCCATGCATTGCGATCTCGCGAGATGATGACGTAGCGGTCTCGCAAGACCGCTACGTCATCATCTCACGAGACCGCAATGCACTCTTGGGACTGGAGCACGCAAGGAGCATCGGAAAATGCTTCGCCTGGATCCGGGGGCCAATGGAAGGTGAGTATATAACTTTTTTTTATTTTAATTCTTTTTTTTTTTAACAGGGATATGATGCCCACATTGCTATATACTACGTGGGCTGTGCAATATACTACGTGGGCTGTGCTATATACTACGTGGGCTGTGCTATATACTACGTAGTATGTGTTATACACTACGTGGGCTGTGTTCTACACTACATGGGCTCTGTTATATACTGCGTGCATGGACTGTTATATACTACGTGGCTGTGTTATATGCTACGTGGGCTGTGCTATATACGACGTGGCTGTGCTATGTACTATGTGGCTGTGCTATGTACTACGTGGCTGTTCTATTTACTACGTGGGCTGTTATATACTACGTGGCTGTGCTATATACAACGTGGCCGGCCGTGAACAATCCTGTGTATTCCATGTATTATTCTAAAATCTTCGTAATAAACTACATACATATTCTAGAATACCTTATGCGTTAGAATCGGGCTACCATGCTACCATCTAGTACTTAATAAGTATCATTTCCCACATGTCAACTTTACATCAGCACAATTTTGGAACCAAAAAATATTTTGTTGTTAGGGAGTTATAAAAGTTAAAAGTTGACCAGCAATTTCTAATTTTTACAACATCATTTTTTTTAGGGACCACATCACATTTGAAGTCACTTTGAGGGGTCTATATGATAGAAAATAACCAAGTGTGACACCATTCTAAAAACTGCACCCCTCAAGGTGCTCAAAACCACATTCAAGAAGTTTACTAACCCTTCAGGTATTGCTTCAGGTAATTTGTCCTGAGTACGCTGACACCCCATATGTGGGGTAAACCACTGTTTGGGCGCATGGCTTGAAAGGGGAGGAGTGCCATTTGACTATATAATGCAAAATTGACTGGAATTAAGATAGACGGCAAGTGATACCATTTTGGAAGTAGACCCCCTAAGGAACATATCTAGATGTGTTGTGAGAACTTTGAACCCCCAAGTGTTTCAATGCAGTTTAGAACGCAGAGCCGTGAAAATATATAAAAAAAAATTTTCCACAAAAATTATTTTTTAGCCTCCAGTTTTGTATTTTCTCAAGGGTAACAGGAGAAATTGGACCCCAAAAGTTGTTGTCCAATTTGTCCTGAGTACGCAGATACCCCATAAGTGGTGGGGAACCACCGTTTGGGCGCATGGCAGAGCTCGGAAGGGAAAGAGCGCTGTTTGGAATGCAGACTTAGATGGATTGGTCTGCAGGCATCACATTGCGTTTGCAGAGCCCCCCCCCCGAGGAACTTATCTAGATGTGTTGTGAGAACTTTGAACCCCCAAGTGTTTCACTACAGTTTATAACGGAGAGCAGTGAGAATAAGAAATAATTTTTTTCCCACAAAAATGATTTTTAGCCCCCCAGATTTTTATTTTCCCAAGGGTAACCAGAGAAATTGCACCCCAAAAGTTGTTGTCCAATTTGTCCTGAGTACGCTGATACCCCATATGTTGGGGTAAACCCTTGTTTGGGCGCTCGGAAGGGAAGGAGAGCCGTTTGACTTTTCAATGCAAAATTGGCAGGAATTGAGTTCAGATGCCATGTCGCGTTTGGACAGCCCCTGATGTGCCTGAACAGTGGAAACCCCCCAATTCCAACTGAAACCCTAATCCAAACACACCCCTAACCCTAATCCCAACCCTAACCACACCCCTAACCCATACACACCACTAACCCTAACTACACCCCTAACCCTAACCACACCCCTAACCCTGACACACCCCTAACCCTAATCCCAACCGTAAATGTGATCCAAACCCTAACCATAACTTTAGCCCCAACCCTAACCTTAACTTTAGCCCCAACCCTAACTGTAGCCCCAACCCTAACCCTTACTTTAGCCCCAACCCTAACTTTAGCCTCAACCCTAACTGTAGCCCCAACCCTAACTGTAGCCCCAACCCTAACCCTAGCTGTAGCCCCAACCCTAACTGTAGCCTCAACCCTAACTGTAGCCCTAACCCTAACTGTAGCCCCAACCCTAACCCTAACTGTAGCCTCAACCCTAACTGTAGCCCTAACCCTAACTTTAGCCCCAACCCTAACTTTAGCCCCAACCCTAACCCTAATGGGAAAATGGAAATAAATACATTTTTAAAACCTTATTATATTTCTCTAACTAAGGGGGTGATGGAGGGAGTTTTGATTTACTTTCATTGCGGGTTTTTTAGGGGATTTTTATGATTGGCAGCTGTCACACACTAAAAGACGCTTTTTATTGCAAAAAATTAGTTTTTGCGTCTCCACATTTTGAGAGCTACAATTTTTCCATATTTTGGTCCACAGAGTCATGTGAGGTCTTGTTTTTAGAGGGACGAGTTGACGTTTTTATTGGTACCATTTTCGGGCACGTTACATTTTTTGATCGCTTTTTATTCCGATTTTTGTGAGGCAGAATGGACAAAAACCAGCAATTCGTGAATTTCTTTTGGGGAAGGGCGTTTATACCGTTCCACGTTTGATAAAATTGATAAAGCAGTTTTATTCTTCGGGTCAGTACGATTACAGAGATGCCTCATTTATATCATTTTTTTATGTTTTGGCGCTTTTATACGATAAAATCTATTATATATAAAAAATAATTATTTTTGCATCTGGGGACTATAACTTTTTTATTTTTTTGCTGATGCTGTATGGCAGCTCGTTTTTTTGCGGGACAAGATGACGTTTTCATCGGTACCATGTTTATTTATATCCGTCTTTTTGATCGCGTGTTATTCCACTTTTGGTTGGGCGGTATGATAATAAAGCGTTGTATATATATATATATTTTTTTTTTTACACATGTAAATTTTTTTTTTTTTTTACTTTGTCCCAGGGTGGGATATCATGCTATAGTGTCAGCAAAGCACTGTGTCAGATCAGCGATCTGACAGGCAGTGCTCCAGGCTTGCCGACGCCTGCTCTGAGCAGGTGCTTGAAAGCCACCTCCCGGAAGGAGCCTCCCGGCCACTTTTGATCCGGGGCCTGCAGGGAGGACGAGGTAGGAGACCCTCTGAACAACGCTATCACATCGCGTTGTTCCGAGAGTCTCAAGAAAGCACGCAGGGAGCCCCCCCCCTCCCTGCGCGATGCTTCCCTATGCCACCAGAACGCTGATCGCAGTGTTCTGGGGGTTAATGTGCCAGGAGAGGTCCGTGACACATAGTGTAATAATCAGCTGACACCCGGTGGCGATCGGCCACGCTACCCCCGTGAGCGCGGCCGATCGCCTATGACGTACTATTCCGTCCATGGGAAGTAGGGCCCGGGTCACATGGACGGAATAGTACGACTAATGACAGAAAGGGGTTAATAAACAGAAATTTCTTAATCACCCTCTCTCAAAACATTTTGTAGAATGCCATGGAAGTGCGGCACAATCCATAGAAGTAATGGGTCTTGAAATTATACCTCAACATTGGAGCAGGGGTAATTTTATCAAAACTATATCCCGCGCAGAAAGCTAATAGATATTTACCCTGGATACCCTGATCCCTAGAGGGTTAAACAGCGAAATGGAATTATTTGGTTTCTATTGGCACAGGCTAATTGACATAGGACCTATATCAGGACTGTGACTGATAGAGAGACCATCCCTGAAGTTAACAGAATTTTCCTTAACGCGTGATCCGTACCTCATCCAGAAGCAGTCATGTGGCATCACATGATCAACTGCGTCACACAGGTCCTGCTCCCATTGCATACCGCTAGGACGCAGCTACCGACCAGAGTGACCAGATCCCTGCCGACTGCTGGAGCGCTGGTATTGTGGTTCATCGTTGCACCAGCAAGGTCCTACTCCTACCGCTGAGCGCCACGACGAAGTTGCCTACTGAAGCGCCATTTTTTTCCGCAGACCACCGGAGGTATCGTATTTAATGACAATTGTGTAATTCATCTCTGTGCCTTGAGCGCGCACTACTTACTGGGCACAAACACTTCACCCACTGCAGGAGAATCCTTTTTGAACAGCTGCCACCGGCCGGGGCTCCCCTCCCAACGGACACAGACTTTGAACTATCTAAGCAAACGAAGGTACATGTCCTGCATGGACTATTGATTACAGTGGGTTAGTCTTCTGTGCTGGGACTTAACATTTGATTGCATTGTGTTAATCCTTTACTTTCTGCCGCTTTACCCTTACAGCACATGAGAATATTCCAGCTTTTCATACAAATACCATTTTCTCTTTCAGCACAATTGCATTGCTCTGGTTTACGATTTACGATAATTTTCCTTTTCAGCTTTTCCTTGGGCAAGTTACAATAATCCATAACATATGTGGTTAATCTTGGTTTTGAATAACCCTGATTACTTCTTTGTCGATCTTTTTCCAGCACTAATTCCTTTGTTGCCATCATATGCTGCTATATCAACACACTATTAGTACTGGTTTACGACGATTAAAAACCTTTTTCCTATCACACTGTTTTTCAGCACAAATCTATTATCAGTAATAATTTCCAACCTCTGCCTGCTTTGGTTTACCATGTGGCAGCACTACATTCTCCAGTATATCCTTGTGCATGGTAGCATTCGCATTCATTCATATTTCCATCAATTCTATTTTGAGGGCCAAGCCGCCCTAAACCATGACATTGCTACCCACCATGTTTCACTGTAGGTGTATGGTACCTTACATCATTACATTTTCCAATTGAGAGGTATATATTATTATTATTATTATTTATTGTTATAGCACCATTTATTCCATGGCGCTTTACATGTGAGGAGGGGTATACATAATAAAAACAAGTACAATAATCTTAAACAATACAAGTCATAACTGGTACAGGAGGAGAGAGGACCCTGCCCGCGAAGGCTCACAATCTACAAGGGATGGGTGAGAATACAGTAGGTGAGGATAGAGCTGGTCATGCAACGGTTTGGTCGATAGGTGGTTACTGCAGGTTGTAGGCTTGTCGGAAGAGGTGGGTCTTCAGGCTCTTTTTGAAGGTTTCTATGGTAGGCGAGAGTCTGATATGTTGTGGTAGAGGGTTCCAGAGTAGAGGTGATACGCAAGAGAAATCTTGTATAAGATTGTGGGAAGAAGAGATAAGAGGGGAGTAGAGAAGGAGATCTTGTGAGGATCGGAGGTTGCGTGTAGGTAAGTACCGGGAGACGAGGTCACAGATGTACAGTTGTGGCCAAAAGTATTGACACCCCTGCAATTCTGTCAGATAATACTCAGTTTCTTCCTGAAAATGATTGCAAACACAAATTCTTTGGTATTATTATCTTCATTTAATTTGTCTTAAATGAAAAAAAAACACAAAAGAGAATGAAGCAAAAAGCAAAACATTGATCATTTCACACAAAACTCCAAAAATGGGCCAGACAAAAGTATTGGCACCCTCAGCCTAATACTTGGTTGCACAACCTTTAGCCAAAATAACTGCGACCAACCGCTTACGGTAACCATCAATGAGTTTCTTTCAATGCTCTGATGGAATTTTAGACCATTCTTCTTTGGCAAACTGCTCCAGGTCCCTGATATTTGAAGGGTGCCTTCTCCAAACTGCCATTTTTAGATCTCTCCACAGGTGTTCTATGGGATTCAGGTCTGGACTCATTGCTGGCTACCTTAGAAGTCTCCAGTGCTTTCTCTCAAACCATTTTCTAGTGCTTTTTGAAGTGTGTTTTGGGTCATTGTCCTGCTGGAAGACCCATGACCTCTGAGGGAGACCCAGCTTTCTCACACTGGGCCCTACATTATGCTGCAAAATTTGTTGGTGGTCTTCAGACTTCATAATGCCATGCACACGGTCAAGCAGTCCAGTGCCAGAGGGAGCAAAGCAACCCCAAAACATCAGGGAACCACCGCCATGTTTGACTGTAGGGACCGTGTTCTTTTCTTTGAATGCCTCTTTTTTTCTCCTGTAAACTCTATGTTGATGCCTTTGCTCAAAAAGCTCTACTTTTGTCTCATCTGACCAGAGAACATTCTTCCAAAACGTTTTAGGCTTTTTCAGGTAAGTTTTGGCAAATTCCAGCCTGGCTTTTTTATGTCTCAGGGTAAGAAGTGGGGTCTTCCTGGGTCTCCTACCATACAGTCCCTTTTCATTCAGACGCCGACGGATAGTACGGGTTGACACTGTTGAACCCTCGGACTGCAGGGCAGCTTGAACTTGTTTGGACGTTAGTCGAGGTTCTTTATCCAACATCCGCACAATCTTGCGTTGAAATCTCTTGTCAATTTTTCTTTTCCGTCCACATCTAGGGAGGTTAGCCACAGTGCCACGGGCTTTAAACTTCTTGATGACACTGTGCACGGTAGACACAGGAACATTCAGGTCTTTGGAGATGGACTTGTAGTCTTGAGATTGCTCATGCTTCCTCACAATTTGGTTTCTCAAGTCCTCAGACAGTTCTTTGGTCTTCTTTCTTTTCTCCATGCTCAATGTGGTACACACAAGGACACGGGACAGAGGTTGAGTCAACTTTAATCCATGTCAACTGGCTGCAAGTGTGATTTAGTTATTGCCAACACCTGTTAGGTGCCACAGGTAAGTTACAGGTGCTGTTAATTACACAAATTAGAGAAGCAACACATGATTTTTCGAACAGTGCCAATACTTTTGTCCACCCCCTTTTTTATGTTTGGTGTGGAATTATATCCAATTTGGCTTTAGGACAATTCTTTTTGGTTTTTTCATTTAAGACAAATTAAATGAAGATAATAATAACAAATAATTTGTGTTTGCAATCATTTTCAGGAAGAAGCTGAGTATTATCTGACAGAATTGCAGGGGTGTCAATACTTTTAGCCACAACTGTATGGAGGAGACAGGTTGTGGATGGCTTTGTACGTCATGGTTAGGGTTTTGTAGTGGAGTCTCTGGGCAATGGGGAGCCAGTGAAGGGATTGACAGAGGGGAGAGGCCGGGGAATAGCGGGGGGACAGGTGGATTAGTCGGGCAGCAGAGTTTAGAATAGATTGGAGGGGTGCGAGAGTGTTAGAGGGGAGGCCACAGAGCAGGAGGTTGCAGTAGTCAAGGCGAGAGATGATGAGGGAATGGACTAGGGTTTTTGCAGATTCTTGGTTGAGGAATGTACGGATTCGTGAAATATTTTTGAGTTGAAGTCGGCAGGAAGTGGAAAGGGCTTGGATATGTGGTTTGAAGGAGAGATCAGCGTCAAGGATTACCCCGAGGCAGCGAGCTTGTGGGAATGGGGAGAGTGGGCAGCCATCAATATATATTGCTTGCCATCAATATCAAACAGATTGAAATTGTATTCATCCAACCACAACAACTTAGAGCAATCTGTCTCTCTCCATTGGCTGTGTTCTTTAGCAAACTCAAGTCGGACCTTCCGATTCTTAGCAGATATGAAAGGCTTCTTGACTGGAACTCATGCACTCAACCCTACTACTCTTAGCCGTTGCACCACAGTTTGACGACTCCCTTTGACCCCATATTCTTTGTTCATTTTGTTCTAAATCTGTACAGAACTTTTATAGACCTCAAACAGACATTTTCTTATAATGTGATCAACTGTGAAGGAAGTTTTCCATGGTCGTCCACTTGTAGGCTTGTCAGCTGTTTCCTAACCTTCTTTTTCTGTCATTATTATATGTGACACTTGACTATGAGAGCAGAATTCCATAGCTACCTCTTTTTGGCTTTTGCAACATACTAATCCCACGTTATACAGACTATGGTCAGATTAAGAAGTGTTCACATAGATATTTTAAAAACAAAATTTCTTTATTATAAATAGTTAAAATGCATACAAATACATAAGCAGACTTATAGACGAGGTGACTCAGATCAACTAAAAATTACACCGAGAGGTCAGCTTGAGCAGGACACATGTATACACAGGAAATGTGAAAATGCAAATGCATGGGGTGCTAAAGTGCTGAAAAGTAATCATTAGCTATTATTAATTTAATGGCATATTGCTACTGCCCGTTAGCTGTGCAAATATATTGATAATACGATAAAAAGACTGATGAACATTGCCATCTCTCAGGATTGTTGTATCAAAATGCACATACAAACAAATCCAGTGTTTCTGCTATGCAGTGGGAGGGCAATCCATAAATATATTTGTCTAGCTATACCAAGGTACATGCACGTAAAAAGATGCAGTCTTTATATTGAACAATGTGGCAGGACTTGCACACAACCGGGACTATATATACACCTGCATATTAAGCCATAGCACAAAGTGCCCTCAGCATACCATAATTATATTGCGATCATGCAACTAAAAAAATCTTTCCGATCGCCCCATGCCATTTACATATTAACTGGGTCTGCATCGCTCCAAAAATTGTTCCTCCTGGTGGCATGCTGAACCTAACCCTGACGCATGTTTCGCGAGTGCTTCTTCCTGGGGGAGCCCCCAGGAAGAAGCACTCGCGAAACGCGCATCGGTATATATGCTCCCCATCATGCCGCATGCAAAAAAAAGCAAGCAACTGACTTCAGTGTGTAAGTGGCGCAGCGCAAGACGTCAATGCCATGCGCTCCCACATACAGCCTTAAGCTGCCGGAATATTCACTGCTCCCTACGCCCGGGACTATGAGCGTAGGGAACAGTGAATATTTGTTTTCCCTAATAGCAGATACATGTGATCACCCAGCTGCTGCAGGAAGCCAGGGGTTGTGGCTAACACGTGTGCCCTAGAGTAACAATGCATTCTATAGAAGAAAAAAAATAGTTTTACTCAAAATTTCACCACTTATAATTGTTACACATAATGCTCTGTAATATCCTTTAAAAAATCATTCCTTTTGGAGGTGTTTAAAAGGTGGCTCAATGTCAGCCTTTGAACACTTAATAGTCATTAAAATAGGAATTGGGTAGTTTTAATACAGAGCAGCAATAAGGGACCCACCGCTCCTTGAAACGCTATCCAATTTAGTCATTTCTAAAGAATATTTAGGGTATGTTCACACAGGGCGTTTTTGTTGCTTTTTTTTCTGCAGCAAAACCTGATCTTCTTGGCAGGAAAGAAGCTGCATCAAAAACTCAGGTTTAGGTGCGTTTTTTGCTGCGTATTTTGTGCGTTTTTTTTTCTCTTTGTCCATTCTAATGTCCTTGAATTTTCAGCAGCAAAACGCAGCAAATAATAATAGCTACGCTTTTGCTGCGTTTTTTTCAACACCCATTCAAGTCAATGGGTGAAAAACGCTGAAAGAAGTGACATGCTCTATTGTCCAAAAATGCAGCAAGGCACAAAATACTGATCACACAAAAAACCAATGGGTGTGCATGAGATTTCTGAAGTCTCATAGGCTTTGCTGGTACTGTAAAAAGCAGCTGAAAAGTAGCATAAAAAAACGCTGCAAAAACGCTCTGTGTGAACTTACCCTTAAAAATTAGTTTATATTTTCTGTTTCAAAGTAAACTTGCCCGATTACAGACAAAATTCAGTATTATTCACTGTTTTATGCAAGTGTAATCTCTAAATATATACGCAGCCTATCTAAGTAAAGGGAACCTGTCACCCCCTGGGATGTTTTTAAGGTATTACTATGGGCATACAGGTTATAGAATGGTTAACATAGTCTTACCTGTATGCCTCATAGCTGCTGAGAAAGACTTTTGTTAATTAGTTCTTCCAGGTTCCGTTGGGTGAGGGGCCTGGATGAAAACTCTGTCTCCGGTGTTAGTTTGCGCATCACCCCCTCTCATGCATGTCCCATGTGATGTGCAGTTGCAGCACTGGAATCACGCGCTTGCGCCCCACACACGCACGGTTAAGCGTATCCTTTCCGCCCTGATATTAGCATTGGCTTCATTGTTCTTCTGCGTAGGTGAGTCACTACTAGTCAAACTATAAGATAACTTTCCTCCAAAACTTTATTTTAGGAAAAGTGCATCTTACAGTCTCCACAGTAAGCTGTCTTTAATAACTTAGTGCTTTTGTTATGCTTATATATTTCATTCATGAAAGCAAATGAGGCACAACGTTGTTTAAAAAAATTGCTGAAGGCAATCAGAGCTGGATAGACCTAGTTTAAGGAATTTAGCAGAATCCATGATTTATGGCCTTTGTGCTTGAATCTTTCATATCCTATAGGAAATGTACTTAGCCTTTTTGTTCCTATAGGTGTAATAAAAACTTGTGGCATGGGACCTGAGTTCAGACAAGCCTTGTACACTGACAGATACTGGCTGTGTGTGTTCTTGTCTCCAATGCATCGATCTTAACTGGACCAACACTGGCAGATCTGGAGACCCTTTAAGTCTCATCACAAATTAGCCCTCCCAGGAAAGGTGTTTACAGGACAATACTGAAAATCTTTGTTTCCTGTGGAACTCACTATGTTGCCGACCCATACAGTAGTATCAAGATGGCAGTGATGGGGGACTTTGGCAGGTCCCTGGCTTTCTGGGGTAAACCATCTATGTGCCAAGATCATGGAGGTCTGAATGTAGCCAGGGCACATTCCAAAAATTAAATGGTTAATACCTGCGATCTGAGCTCAGCTTCAGCCCCGACAATTAGACACAGATACTGGCTATGTAACATTGCCAACATCAACCACGTGTGAAGATCCCTCAGCTACTGATCCCTTTCCACATGCAATCACGTACATGTATAGCATTTGTGTTAAACAAAAAAAAATATTTTCAAACAGTTTCTAATCACCAAAGAACGAGAAAACCACAGGGTACATATAATAAATGCACAAGTTTATATAATTTCAAATTTACTGAAAATACAACATACTACAAAAATGTCACTCTGCTCTCACTGTAGCTTACCTTTCCATTGTCTTAGCAGTGTAAGGTAGATGCATTTCGATGCTGTGCTCATCTTCATCGGTCTGTAAAGACATTCGCTCAAACATCCCAGTCTTCCACAGCTCTCCGTAAACTAAAAATATATATCAATGATTTAGAATATTAGAATATGTTATTTGAATGCAATCAAGTAAATAAATATAAATACAGGAATATACAATATACACTGCTCAAAAAAATAAAGGGAACACTAAGATCCCACATCCTAGATATCACTGAAAGAAATATTCCAGTAGTAAATCTTCATTCATTACGTAGTGGAATGTGTTGAGAACAATTAAACCTAAAAATTATCAACGTAAATCACAACTAATATCCCACGGAGGTCTGGAGTTGGAATGATGTTCAAAATCAAAGTGGAAAATGAAGTTACAGGCTGATCCAACTTCAGTGGAAATGCCTCAAAACAAGGAAATGATGCTCACTAGTGTGTGTGGCCTCCACGTGCCTGTATGACCTCCCTACAACGCCTGGGCATGCTCCTGATGAGGCGGTGGATGGTCTCCTGGGGGATCTCCTCCCAGACCTGGACTAAAGCATCCGCCAACTCCTGGACAGTATGTGGTGCAACTTGGTTGGTGGATGGTAGTTGGTGGATGGTGCGAGAAAAGATGTCCGAGATGTGTTCAATCAGATTCAGGTCTGGGGAACGGGCGGGCCAGTCCATAGCTTCAATGACTTAATCTTGCAGGAACTGCTGACACACTCCAGCCACATGAGGTCTGGCATTGTCCTGCATTAGGAGGAACCCAGGGCCAACTACCTAATGGCAGTCAGGCTACCTCTGGCGAGCACATGGAGGGCTGTGTGGCCCTACAAAGAAATGCCACCCCACACCATTACTGACCCACTGCCAAACCGGTCATGCTGAAGGATGTTGTAGGCAGCAGATCGCTCTCCACGGCGTCTCCAGACTCTGTCACGTCTGTCACATATGCTCAGTGTGAACCTGCATTCATCTGTGAAGAGCACAGGGCGCCAGTGGCGAATTTGCCAATCCTGGTGTTCTGTGGCAAATGGCAAGCATCCTGCACGGTGTTGAGCTGTGAGCACAACCCCATCTGTGGACGTCGGGCACTCAGACCATCCTCATGGAGTCGGTTTCTAACCGTTTGTGCAGACACATGCACATTTGTGGCCTGCTGGAGGTCATTTTGCAGGGCTCTGGCAGTGCTCCTTCTGTTCCTCCGTGCACAAAGGCTGAGGTAGCTGTCCTGCTGCTGGGTTGTTGCCGTCCTGCTGCTGGGTTGTTGCCCTCCTACGGCCCCCTCCACATCTCCTGGTAGCGCCTCCAGCCTCTGGACACTACACTGACAGACACAGCAAACCTTCTTGCCACAGCTCGCCATCCTGGATGAGCTGCACTACCTGAGCCACTTGTGTGGGTTGTAGAGTCCGTCTCATGCTACCATGAGTGTGAAAGCACAACCAACATTCAAAAGATGATACCGAGATGTGATCTGTGGTACCAACCTGCAGAACCACTCCTTTATTGAGCTTGTCTTGATAATTGCCAATAATTTCCATCTGTTGTCTATTCCATTTGCACAACAGTATGTGAAATTGATTGTCAAACAGTGTTGCTTCCTAAGTGGACAGTTTGATATCACAGAAGTTTGATTTACCTGGAGTTATATTCTGTTTAAGTGTTCCCTTTATTTTTTTGAGCAGTGTATATGTAGCCAGGGTGGCAGTATATGTAAATGGCATACAAGGGTGGTAAATCACAGAAAGTGCAATGTGCAGAAGCAACAATTAAGATAAGTGTATACAAAGATAACACAGTGGTGCTTAAAAGTTTGTGAACCCTTCAGAATTTTCCATATTTCTGCTTATATTTGACCTAAAACTGCATAAGATGTTGATACAAATACTAATAGTAGATACAGAGAACCAAAATCTAACAAATGACTCTTTTGAAAGGAGTCAAAAAATGCTCATTGGACTGGAAAAGGTTACCAAAAAAAAGTTTGGACTCCCCCAATCCTCAGTCACATAAGTTATATACAATTGTGGGAAAGTTCAACACCAATATTACCCTCCTTAGGACTAGTCGACCATCAAAGATTACTACAATATCAAAGTATATACGACAGTTTTCCCTATCATGTGCTCCTATTTTAATTTTTTTTAGAACATGTTGTGAAATACATATACATAAGATTTTTTTTACATTGCATTTGACTATGACCATCAGCTAGCGTTGCATCTTATCTCATATTGGTTTGTAGTTTGTGCTCTGTGAAAGAGTGACTACCAGACTGCTTTGGTGGTAGCTTATCTCAGAGAATTGAAGGATCAGCAGTGCAAAATCTAACAAGCTGGTTCCTACTCTTCCCCAACATCACCTATTGGGGGAAGAGTCGAGAGGCCCCAAACACATTGAGGCCCCCAAACCCACTGGATATCAATTAGTAGACAGTCTAATGTGTAAGGGGGACACAGCTCACTGATGGCCCAGAGAGAAGCTGACCAATTTCAGTCTGCCGATTGCATTGTTCTCATAGAGAGGGTGTGTATCTTAGATGGCCATCAGCAGAACAATAGTTAGGAAGCCATCTCTGCCGTCTCCTCCATACACAAGAGCGCTAGCTCTGACGAGCACTCCTGTGGTTTCTATAAACGATCCGCTGGCAGACATCTGTGGTTGTGGCTTATCTCTGCCAGAACAAAAAGATCTGCAGAACCAATATTCGACCGACAGTGCTCCCTCCTCACTCACCCATACATTTTGGTGTTCAGCTGAGGATTCATGTGTTTTTCATTGGGAGAGAGGCTACCAGACTCTTCTGGCAGTGACATCTATCCAATGAAAACAAAAGCATCGGAAATCAAAACACCAACTGCTGATCCCTTTCTCCCTCCACAAGATCTGTACAGAGAGAATAGTAAGGATCCCCAACATATCAGATGGTCAATGAGCCCTGCTGAAACTTGTGGGTTTGTCAGACTTATATAATGAAGTGATCTACATGCATTACTTGCTCAGCTGACACCTCTGGGACATACCTTTCTGATCAATATGGAGATCATATAGGGGCGTTCTATATATATCCACTGTGGAAAGTGCACATCTAGAAAGAGCCACATGGTGGGAAGGGCCGAGAATGAAAACTCTTCGCCTATATACATTGAAAAAACGGAACACAACTGATTAATATGTTAGCTTATATGGAAACATGGTAATAACAGTAATACAATGAAATCAGCAGATATTGCAGAAATAGAACATTTAGACTGTAGAATTGTGATCAGATAATAATTAGAATCGCTCTGTACACTTAGATGTCAGTAGCAAATTTCTAGGTGCACTGGTTACCGGCCCCTTGAACTACCCTGGTTCAGTCCTGTCTAAATATTTTTTCCAATTGTAGATCATATTTCCTAGTGTGTGGCTGTATGATATTCATGTAACATATTGCATTGATTGCACCAATAATCATTTTAGAATAACGCTCGATATGCCGTATGGGTATAGTAGAAAAATCACAGCTCTACCCATAGTACACCAAACAAAAATGGCAACCAGGTAATCCAGACATCCCTGAATTTGTGATTGGAAGGATGCACAGCGGTCAGAAACTAACTGGACAGACAATTCTGTCATATCTGGACCTGTGAATAGAAGTGAAAAACCCTGCCATTTATAAGTTCTAACTAGAGATGGGCGATCACCTGGATGTTCAGGTACGGCGGGTTCAGCCGAACAATTAAAATAAAAAGTTTAGGTTCAGGTACAAAAACAGTACCCGTACCCGATCGTGGACCCTACTTGAATGGGGGGGGGGAGGGGGAGGGGAGGGAAATCCAGTGTTTGCCATGCGGTCATGTGCAAATGGAAAACACCGCTTCTGATCGGGTGGCAAAATCATCACCACCGGTCAGACAACCGCAGTTCCCACGCTGTCAAAAGACAGCGTGAACGTGCAGCTATGATCAGTGTATTAAGTTTACCTCCGGTCACTGGTGTCAGCTGATGGGACTACTGCTCCCATCAGCCGACGCCTGCTGCCGCTAATAACAGTGAGAGCAGGAGTGGCTGAAGCGAGTATTCATCAGTCTGTAATAAATAATTAAAAAAAAAAAAAAAAATTGCGTTGGTTCCCCTGTATTTTTGATAACCAACCAAGCAAAACTTACAGCTGGGGTCAGCAACTCTCAGCTGTCAGTTTCAGCAAGGCTGGTTATCAAGAATAGAGGGGTCCCCACACAGTATTTTTTAATTATTTAAACAATTTAAAAAAAATGGCGTGGGGTCCTCCCCCATTTTTGACAACCAGCCTTGCTAAAGCAGGCAGCTGGGGGCTGGTAAGGGGCCATGGATATTGCCCCCCCCCAGCCTAAAAATGGTAACCCGTAACCGCCCAGAAAAGGCGCATCTATTAGAGGCCCTTTGCCCGGCTCTTCCCACTTGCCCTGTAGCAGTGGCAAGCGCGGTTCATATTTGTGGGGTTCATATCACCTTTGTATTCTCCAGTGACAAAGTTCACGGATTAGTAATGGAGAGACGTCTATATTACATTATTATTATTATACTATGATAAATGAAGACACAGCAAGAATAAAGTCTTTTATTTGAAATAAAACAGAACATACTTTTACTTTTTTATTCCAAAAATAACAATCACAGTTATACTCTCCGAATGCCCATTTGTCATGGGTTTACTGCAACAGTGTGGAGCCAGACCGCAGCATCCGATTGCTCCTACTCCGGCACTGATTAGAAGCACTTCATCATATTGTGTTTATTTTTTCTGGCAGAACAGTGGGTTAATCAGCCATGTTGGAAATCCCTGTGCTCAGCTTTGCTTGGTTAGCCATTCCATTTCTCTTTATAATCTGGGCTCTGTTACTAATCCTCTTCAGAGCTAACTTTATTGCTGCATGGCTAACGGAGGGAAAGGAGTTGGTATGAGAGGGAGAGCTGGAGGAGTTATTAGCGACTGTTGCTTGGTTTGTACTGTAATACCTTATCCTTCCCTATTTTGTTGTTTTCCCCTTCCTGCACACCCTGGTGGATTCCTCTGATATATGCCAGTGAATATTTTGTGTCTGGAATTTTCTGTTAACCCTTGTCTGTGTTTCACTGTTTGGCAGGTTGGTATACTGCGGTAAACAGTAGCACCCCCTCTTCCCTGGGTGTGGGAGGACAGAGGCTCCGGGATCTTCGCCATCTGAAGTATCCCGGGGAGCAGGGTGAGCTAGGGCGCCCCCTAGTGTTAGGGACAGGGAAGGAGCCCCTGGTCCCGGTTCACCCGACAGATGTGCCATGACACCACTCCATTAAAACTCTTGTCCCCTGTAATCAAATAAAAAAACCAAAAATATCCCTCACCTGCTCATCGTTCTGTCCCACGCCATAATCCATGTTGACAGAACGACGGATAGGTGAGGGATGTTGTTCATTATTTTATTACAGGAGACAAGGGGTTCAATGGAATGGGCATTATACTCACCTGTTTGATATTTTTAAATAAAAAAGTAAACTGTTTTGTTTTATTTAAAAAAAACAAAACAAACAAAAAAAAACACGACTTTAGTCTTGCCTGTTTTTATTTACCATATAACTATAGGATTAGTAATGAATAAATGTCTTCTAGACTCCTCTCCATTACGAAGCCCTGGGCTTGATGTCAAATGACAATACAAAGGTGACATCAACCCCATAAATATGAGCCTCACTTGCCACCACTAAAGTTCAAGTGGGAGGAAGGGGGCAAAGCACCAAAATTGGTGCAGCTAATAGATGTGCCTTCTCTGGGAGGCTGCGGGATGCTATTTTTAGGCTGGGAGGGCAATATCTATGGCCCCTTACCAGCATGAGAATACCAGCCCCCAGCTGTCTGCTTTAGCTTGGCTGGCTGTCAAAAATAGGGGGACCCCCATGCCCTTTTTTTTTTTTTTTTTCTTAAATTCTTGATAAACAGCTTTGCTAACGCTGACAGCTGGGGGCTGCAGCCCCAGATGTGAGTTTTTCCTAGCTGGTTATCAAAATACAGGGGAACCAATGTTGTTTTTTTTTTCTTTTATTATTCACTTACAACGCAGGCGCCAGCTGATGAATACACCCATCAGCTGCTCTTGCTCTCACTGTTGTTAGCGGCAGCAGGCGTCGGCTGATGGGAGCAGTAATTGAATCAGATGACACCAAAGACCGGAGGTAAACTTTATACCTCCGATCATAGCTGCGTGCTCATGCTGCCATTTGACAATGTGAGAACCGCGGCTGTCTGACCGGTGGTGATGATTTTAACACCGATCAGCAGCAGTGTTTGCTGTGCTGTCATACATATGACAGCGCAACAAACACCCGGTGTTCAGGGGGCCGAATTCAAACAGTAATCAGGGGGCCAATCCCAAAGAGTAACATGGACATCCCGGTGAAGTCTGTGTTCGGTGTCTGTGCCCGAACAGTAGATAATCGGTACAGACGCCGAACTTTACTGTTTGGGTTCGCCCATCACTAGCATAACAGATATTTGTATGGTTGATAACACTATAGAAATCCTTCTAATCCAACTGAATACACAGTTAGCACAAAGCCAAGCTCCACTACAAGAGCGGACACAATGTGGTATGGATTACTGAGAAATACGAGAATCCCAAGGACTGTACATGCAGCAGCTACAGGAGAAAAGGGCAATAATGGTGGGTTTGACTGCTGGGGATTTACCGGAGTATTTTACTAGAAATTTGCCAGGGTTTTACCTCTCACAACAAATGAAAGCCATTGCAAATTTTGAAATAAAGAAGCTATTGGCTCTCAAATGTACAATTTTTTTTTTTTTTTAAATCGATGCAGGTGTTGTTTAACCCCTATAAGCCTCAGGCCATTTTCGTTTTTGTGTTTCTGTTTTTTGATCCCTTCTTCCCAGAGCCATAACTTTTTTTTATTTTTCCGTCAATATGGCCATGTGAGGGCTTGTTTTTTTGCGGGACAAGTTGTACTTTTGAACACCATTGCTTTATCATAGCGAGTACTAGAAAACTGGGAAAAAATTCGAAGTGTGGTGAAATTGCAAAAGAACTGCAATTGCACAATTGTTTTTTGTTTTGTTTTTATACCATGTACACCAACGGACCTGCCAGTATGATTCTCACTGTCATTATAAGTTCGTAAATACCAAACAACGTGTATAGGCTCTTTTTTTATTTAAGTGGTGAAAAAAAAATCTAAAGTTTGTTAAAAGAAAAAATAAAAATTGTGTAATTTTCCGAGACCCATAGAGTCTCCATTTTTCGTAATCTGTGGCTGGGTGAGGGCCTATATTTTGAGCACCGAACTGACTTTTTTTTATCTATACCATTTTGGTGCAGATACGATCTTTTAATCAAATGTTATTGTATTTTAATGCAATTTTGCGCCGACCAAAAAAAAAAATGTAATTCTGGCGCTTTTACTTTTTTTTCTGGTTATGCCGTAAACCGATCGGATTAATTATTTTTATATCTTGATAGATCGGATGAGTCTGAAAGTAGCAAAACCAAATGTGGTTTTTTTTAACCCCTTTCCGACATCGGGCGTAATAGTATGCCGATGTCGGATATCCTCCCTTTGATGTGGGCTCTGGCGATGAGCTCACAAAACAGCTGACATGTGCCCGCAATAGCCGCGGGTGGAATCGTGGCTATTAACTAGCTAAATGTCGCTGTCAAACAAAGCGAATTTAAATGGCACTTCCGGCAATCGCGACGGAAATTCACACACCGGTAACCCGAGTCACGTAATCGCGGGTCACCAGTGTGTTGGCATGATAACCCGAGGTCTCCTTGAGACCTCTATGGTTGTCACTGCCAGATTGCTGTGAGCGCCACCCAGTGGTCAGCACTCATAACAACTCAGCAATTCTACTACATAGAAGCGATCTGACCATCGCTTCTACTGTATGTAGCAGTGGCGATCGAGTTGTGCCAGCTTCTAGTCTCCTATGGAGCCTATTGAAGCCTGCGAAAAGTAAAAAAAAAAAAAAAAAAAAAAGTGTTTAGAAATATAAAAAAAAAATACAAAAATATAAAATATAAAAGTTCAAATCGCCCCCCTTTTGCCCCATTTAAAATAAAACAAAAAAAATATAAAAATAAAATCAAACCTACACGTATTTGGTATCGCCGAGTTCAGAATCGCCCGATCTAATCAATAAAAAATGGATTAACCTGATCGCTAAATGGCGTAGAAAGACAAAGTCAAAACGCCAGAATTACATTTTTTTTGGTCGCCGCGATATTGTATTAAAATGCAATAACAGGTGATCAAAAGATCGTATCTTGTTAAATATTAATTATTGACTTATTCTTATTCTCAATTCTGTACTGAGCACACTGCCTTTCGCTGACATTACATGTTATTCCTCTATATTTAGCTCAGAGTAAAAGTTAACACCAGTATAGAGAGAACACGTGCTCTATGGGACATCTGATCACCTGTGCTACACATAGCAGGGCTTCAGACCCGCTCTGTGTAGCAGAAATGCTCACTTGCTATAAGCGCCAACAGCTGTGTGGTGCTCCTAACAATCTGGCAATGACATCCATAGGGTTCTGCCCTAGACCATGGGTTGTAATGCCAACCAACTGGCGACCAGCGGTCTTGTGATACGGGCGCCTATGGGTGGCATTAGTGATGCACTTCCGGCTCGATTGTGTTAAATGCTGCGGTCAGATTGACAGCGGCATTTAAGAGGTTAACAGCCACGGGTGGATCGCGATTCCACCCGCGGCTGTTAGGAGCACATGTTAGTTAACATGTACCAGAAAAGAAGTGGGCTACGTGCCGGAGCCAACTTCAAAGGAGGCCCGGCATGCGCCGTGCATGTATGGCGCATGTCGTGAAGGGGTTAAACACTAATGACATGATAAATATGTCACATTCTAATAAGATATCATACTTTATTATTTATTATGCTTTGCTTATATAACACTATCTTATTCATCAGCGCTTTACATACATTATCGCTGTCCCCAATGCGGCGCACAATCTAGGTTCCTTATCAGTATATCTTTGGAATGTGGGAGGAAACCAGAGTACCCAGAGGAAACCCACGCCAACCTGCGGAGAACATACAAACTCCTTGCAGATGTTGTCCTTGGTGGGATATGAATCCAGGACACCAGCGCTTCAAGGCTGCAGTGTTAACCTCTGAGCCACTGTGCTGCCCTTTTGCACAGTTACTCAATAGTTTATGACTTATACTTCGATATGTAAACAATTTTCAAAAATACTTAAATGAGAAAAAAAATAATAGAAATACTGTGGCTACTCTGTTCAGGCTAAAGCAAAACCATAGGTAACATGGCAAAGTCAGCTATTTTATGGGCAATGCTGACCTCTACTGGTGCTTCTGAAGTACTGCTATATAACTAAAAACTGGACAAAGTAGCAATTGATTTTAAACACTTTTATGCCCAAAAAGTGGTACATTTATTGGCTAACAAGAAAAATTATATTTGCAAGCTTTCAGTGCACAGAGGCTCCTTCATTGGGCAAGTTTACAATTGAATTACTGAAATAAGAGCACAACATTTAAGAGATGTTACAACAGGACATTTGACCTTTGCGCTGATGTTTCTTCTTGTAGAGGGTGGAAAGCTAGGCCTGGCATACCAGAGTGTGGAGACTTATACTCCATGCATGCTCCCTCTGGGATATTAAATATGCAAATTACCTCTACAAAGAGGAAGAGGACATGCTCTCTAGTGCCACCTATTGGACATTTGTGCATAGGGTGGATGAGATGACGAATCACCCCAGACACACGTTGTAACATCTCTTAAATGTTGTGCTCTTGTTTCAGTAACTCCTTAGTGAACTTGGCTGAGAAAGGAGCCTCTGTGCAATGAAAGCTGCTAATACATTGTTTCTGGTCAGCCAATAAAAGGTATCACTCTTCAATTACTTGTCTTTTTGGGCATAAAAATATTTACATAGATTTTTCTGGATTCCATGGTAGCACAATAATTTATGATACATCATATTTGAACACAAAGAATGACTTTACATGAAATAATGAGTATCGAAGTCGCCCTGTAACACTAAAAACAAAAGATATAAATATTGTGCATACAGAATACAAAAGGTTATTAAAACATAAAAAAATCCATTGCAGAGGCTAAATTTGTTGAAGAATCCCATTCCTAAACTGTATGCTCCTGCGGGATCTGCTAGTGTAGTGATGCCAGCACGTCCACATTAGGCGCAGTCACTTTGTGCCGCCAAGAAGATCCATGTTATAGAACGTGTATTTCCATGACACTTAGGTGTAGTCATCTTCGGCTTTCATGGAATTTCACATTTGCAAAAAATGGCGTTGGCCAATGGGACAACAACGGTCTAGAAAGGAAAAACCGCTTACAGATGTTACCTCTCTATTACTGACTAATAGGGTTAGTACAACATGAACTTAGGCTTTCTTTGTTTCAAGATCACTTACGTTATAGAAGGGTCTACTTGCTTGTATGCGTGAGCAGCGCAGGATCCGCAGTAGGTGTACCCAGCATGTCTAGAAGACAGACAGAACATCGGTTACATACCCTAGGACAGGTTGTCACATACACCACTGCTCTGGCTGTCAGCATAATCAGTATCCCAAGGCTTTTTGAAAGGGGAAAAAAAAAAAAAAAAAATGGAGTACAGTAATTATTCATGGTGGTGAGGATCTTTGGACCTATTCTGAATATTTTTGCACCACACTGCTTAGTGCTAGCTAGTGCATCGAGGAGGTCAAATGGCACTGTAATTCACTATGGTCTTATAATGGCTGCAGCCACTATAGGTCCCCCTGATAATGGAAGAGATCATGATTGCCAAGTAGCCTCTTGAGATTTAAACTAGTCCCAAGCAAAGCCACCACTTGCCATGTAATTGGTTTGTGGAAAACAATAGTTTTAAAAAACACACCAAATTTAGAGTCTCCTATGGTTCACCCTTGGCTTAAAGCGGGCCTATTTAGATTTGCGGATATTATAGATGGGGAGACCATGGAGATTCACTCCTTTGATTATCTTAAGCAACATTTCTCGATTTCCAACAGGGAATTCTTTCAATACCTACAAATCAGAGATTTTGCTAACTCCCTATATGGTAAAGCGGGAGCTTCGATCCCCACGGATTTCAAGAAAATTTGCAGGAGGGGCGTGAACACCAGGGGTCTGATCTCAGAAATTTATAACCTTTTATCGGATCCACGGGATGGGTCTGGTGAATCTTTTCTATACATGCGCAAGTGGGAGGCCGCCCTGGAGCGGCGTATTTCTCCCCGAGAGTGGTCTGTCATTTGGAGGAATGCCGCAAAATCATCAGTGTGTACTCTCTATAGAGAAAATATCTATAAGATACTAATGCACTGGTATCACACTCCAGAGTTTCTGCATGGACTGAATCCCTCTGTCCCTCCCTCCTGTTGGAGATGTGGAGGAAGCACTGGGTCCCTCATGCACATATTCTGGTCATGCCCAAAAATTGTGCCTTTTTGGGGTCAAGCTAAGTCCCTCATTGACAAGGTATTGCATATAGATATAGAACTAAACCCGCTGGTGCTTCTCCTGGGTCACGGGGCGCCGGGTATGGGCAAACTCTCCAATAGATTATTGCAACATATCCTTACGGCGGCCAGATGCCTAATTGCACATCTTTGGAGGCAGCCGAGTCCCCCTTCGCTTCAGATCCTCATTAGACGGATCATGGATGTCAGAAGGATGGAACACCTTACAGCCTTACTAAATGACTGGGTGGTGCGCTTCCAGGCAATATGGTCCCCGTGGGATTATTATGCAGCGGGATCCGACCTGTAGTGCGGCTGAGTTCGGATTTGATTAGTCGATTTAACTGAGGGTTTTCCCTTTTTTTTTTCTTCCCCCCCTCCCCTCCTTCTACCCCTTACTGTCTTGTCTTGTCTTTGTCATTTACGTCTTTGTAAAATTATGGTCATTTATAGCCTTACATCGTTTATATCGTTTATTATTCATGCACACTATACAGAAACTAAATACTTGTACGACCCTGTTTTGTTATAGAATGTTTAATAAAATAAAAATTTTATGGTTAAAAAAAAAAAAACACACAAAAAAATTGTATTGTAATAAAAGCCCCTTAAAGCAGTTGTCCAACACCTTCAACAGTGTTTCTAATCAACTATCTTTAAATCCTAAGCATTTTTCTAATGGCCACTTGTTTAATATTGCTTGGCCAGCCTCACTTCTGCTTATTTAGTTTTTCACTTCCATTGACGATTCATAAATAAATGGATACGGGCGAATGTGTAAGTAGGTAATGAGAGACTCACAATGAAGTAGAGCACTTCGGTCTCCAATTCTAAGTTTGGAGCAACACAGAGGATCTCATACACACAACTAAGCCCCTCACTCAAGAGAGACCAGATGGGACATCAGAACATTCAGCGGACTGTTGAAATTCAACCCAGTAAAACCATAGGCATCTGAACTTGTCATAAGTATCATGGATGGAAAAGGATAAGTCCTCCACATGAATGATATCAATAACTTTAATGACCCAGAGAGACCAAGGTGAACAGGTGGTTGGTTTCCAGAGTAGATGGATATAAGCCCTAGCTGCAAAAACCGCAAAAGATAACTTTATAGGAGGAGATCTAAGAGTGGAAGTGATGGGGGATAAAAAGGGCAGGGCATCAGTAACTTTTTGATTTATTCGCCTGACACTGTCTCAGAAGTGGAAGAGGATGGTACAAAACCAGAAAATATGTACAAAGGTCCCTTCCTCAGATCCACATATCCAACAGACCAGGTCTATTGCTGGTACTGACCAATGAATGTTAGCTGGGATTCTGCACCAACCGGAGAGAAAAGTTTAAAGCTAGCTTTCTGGAAACATGAACATAGAGGATTGATGCCCAAGAGCAAAGATCCTACCTGGGGGAGGCAACAGAATGCAATATGATATGGATAATGTATGCCGAATATGCCAATCCCAAACGCACCTGTTCCAGGGCAGTTCCACCATCTAAAAAGCTAGATCTAGGGGGTGGTGAGGACAAAAAGGGTTTAAGGTAGTGGATCTACAGTATGTGAAATCCCCTCAAGAGAGGGCTGTGATGTCATACTCCCAAAATAATAGACTCGAAATTAGTTGGCACCCATTTCTTGAAAACATGATCATGCAGTCCTTGCTGGAAAGAAAGATTACCAAGAGTAAAGGTACCTTCACACTAAACAATTTACCAACGATCACGACCAGCGATACGACCTGGCCGTGATCGTTGGTAAGTCGTTGTGTGGTCGCTGGGGAGCTGTCACACAGACAGCTCTCCAGCGACTAACGATGCCGAGGTCCCCGGGTAACCAGGGTAAACATTGGGTTACTAAGCGCAGGGCCGCGCTTAGTAACCCGATGTTTACCCTGGTTACCATTGTTAAAGTAAAAAAAACAAACACTACATACTCACCCTCTGCTGTCTGTCACACGTTCCCCGGCGTCTGCTTCCTGCACTGACTGATTGCCGGCCGTAAGGCACAGCACAGCGGTGACGTCACTGCTGTGCTCTGCTTTCACTTTACGGCCGGCGCTCACAGTCAGTGCGGGAAGCCGCCGGCGAGGGACGTGTGACAGACATCAGAGGGTGAGTATGTACTGTTTGTTTTTTTTACTTTTACAATGGTAACCAGGGTAAACATCGGGTTACTAAGCGCGGCCCTGCGCTTAGTAACCCGATATTTACCCTGGTTACCACTGTAAAACATTGCTGGCATCGTTGCTTTGGCTGTCAAACACGCCGATCTGACGACCAAATAAAGTTCTGAACTTTCAGCAACGACCAGCGATATCACAGCAGGATCCTGATCGCTGCTGCGTGTCAAACACAACGATATCGCTATCCAGGACGCTGCAACGTCACGGATCGCTAGCGATATCGTTTAGTGTGAAGGTACCTTAAGGCTTAACTGGGAAGGAATCAGGAGAGCAAACTGATGATGTATTACCTTGTGCAAAGTGGGGCCCATAGGTGGATAAAATCTCAGAGAGGTTAACAGGGATTTGTTAATCCATAATCCATGGTACAGCTGCCAAAGGAAAAGGCATAAAGCTTTGCTCAATATGAATCCAAGATTTCTAAGACTCATGTCTGTACCAGCCAATGACTCGGGCTGAATGTGAGGATAACTAATATGAGAAAATGTCAAGTAAAGGAAAAGGTCAAGTAAGCAAATACCACCCTGTTCCTTGGGTCTGAATTGTAGACAATGACCAACTCTGGCTGGTCTCCCAGTCAAAATGAAACAAACCTGAACTGAATTAAGGGATCTAAAGGAGAAGGGGGATGGAGATGGGAAGGGCTTGAAAGAGGTAAAACACTCTAGCCAAGACATTAATTTTATTTAATATCTGACATCTGCTAACTAGGTAAATTAACTTTTGTTCTACCTCGTATAGTCTTCTTAAATAGAGCTTAGAATAGAAGGAAATTAAAACAAAATAATGACAAAGTTCGCAGAAAGATGAAAACCCAGATATCTCAGGTATTAGATGGACCATCAGAAGTTCAATGAGTTTTGAGAATATCTAATAATGAGGATAGACTAGCACAGGATCCAGGTGAAGTGTTAGTGGATGCGCTGATGATGAATATATTTAGAGAGTCGATGATATCTTCAAAAGCTTTATTGGACAGGTTTCAGGTCAGCGCGTTTCTAAGTCATACACAGGACTGTCTGAATATATTCATCAGCAGCACATCCACTGACACTTCACCCAGATCCTGTACCACTCTCCTTATGGACCCTGCGTCTTGCAGCGGCTGATATGTGCTAAACATGTTGCTACGGTGTAACTTCAGCAGGTGAACAGATTCCTATTTTCTCTGCACTTATTGTGTTATCAGTTAAGACCCTATTGCGCTCTGTTTTTCCTAGTTTCCCATATATAATAACGAGGATGGAAGTGACACATTTAACCCCTTCATGACCAGGGGTATTTTCGTTTTTGTTTTTCGCTCCCCTCCTTCCCAGAGCCATAACTTTTTTATTTTTCCATCAATATGGCCATGTGAGGGCTTATTTTTTGCGGGACGTGTTGTACTTTTGAACGACATCATTGGTTTTACCATGTCATGTACTAGAAAACGAGAAAAAAATTCCAAGTGAGGTGAAATTGCAAAAAAAATGCAATCCCACACTTGTTTTTTGTTTGGCTTTTTTGCTAGGTTCACTAAATGCTAAAACTGACCTGATATTATGATTCTCCAGGTCATTATGAGTTCATAGACACCAAACATGTCTAGGTTATTTTTTATCTAAGTGGTGAAAAAAAATTCCAAACATAGCTAAAAAAAATTTAAATAAAAAAAAAAAAATTGTGCACCTTTCCGATACCCGTAGCGTCTCCATTTTTCGTGATCTGGGGTCGGGTGAGGGCTTATTATTTTCGTGCTGATCTGGCACATTTTTAATGATACCATTTTGGTGCAGATATGTTCTTTTGATCGCCCGCTATTGCATTTTAATGCAATGTCGTGGCGACCAAAAAAACGTAATTCTGGCGTTTCAATTTTTTTCTTGCTATGCCGTTTAGCGATCAGGTTAATGCTTTTTTTATTGATAGATCGGGCGATTCTGAACGCGGCAATACCAAATATGTGCAGGTTTGATTTTTTTTTTATTGTTTTATTTTGAATGGGGCGAAAGGGGGGTGATTTGAACTTTTACATTTTAATTTTTTTTATATTTTTTAAAACATTTTTTTTTTTTTTTTACTTTTGCCATGCTTCAATAGCCTTTATGGGAGGATAGAAGCTGGCACAACTCAATCACCTCTGCTACATAGGAGCGAAGATCAGATCGCTCCTACGTAGTAGAATTGTTGCATTGCTAAGAGCGCCGACAACAGGGTGGTGCTCATAGCAAACCGGCATCAACAACCAGAGGTCTCAAGGAGACCTCAGGTTGTTATGCCGACGCATCGCTGACCCCCGATCACGCGGAAGCGCTAGTTAAGTGCCGCTGTCAGCGATTGACAGCGGCATTTAACTAGTGGCGGGTGAATCGCGATTCCACCCGCCGCTATTGCGTTCAAAACAGCTGACATGTCCCGGCTTTGATGCGGGCTCACCGCCGGAGCCCACATCAAAGCAGGGGATCTGTCCTCGGGCGTACTATCCCGTCCGAGGTCAGAAAGGGGTTAAAGGAAATCTGTCAGTAGGATCAAACCTCCTAAACATCTATGTGGGCATATACGTAATTGGAAGCTGAATAAAATGATACATTGATATCTGCAATCCAATGTCTTATTCCAGAGACATTCATATTTTTCTTGGCATATAAATGAGCTTAAGATCTGTGGGCTGGACACAGATCTCTCTGAGAATCTGCTTATTTAAATGCAACTAAGCGCTAGCAGTGTGAGGCATGTAGATTAGGAGAGCAGACTGTCAGTCATTACATGTCTCACGCTGGTAACACCAGATTCCCTTTAAGGCCTCTGACTTGGAGAGATTACACTTAACCTTTTTCTCGCTATTGAATTTTAACCACTTCACTTCCCCCCCCCCCCCAAAACCTGTTTTCAACTTCAAGACCAGGCCAAATCTTACAATTCTAGCCACTATCACTTTATGTGGTAATAACTCTGGAACCCTTCAACGCATCCCAGAGATTCTGAGAATGTTTTTTCATGACATTGTACTCCAGAATAGTAGTAACATTTCCTCGATATGACTAGCGTTTGTGAAAAAAAATTGGACACTTGGATAAACTTTTGCAATTTTCAAACTTTAAATTTTTATGCCCTTAAATCAGAAATTTATGTCACAAAATAGTTAATAAATAACGTTTCCCACATGTTTACTGTACATCAGCACAATTGTTGAAACAATTTTTTTTGTTAGAAAGTTATAAGGGTTAAAAAAAAAAAGTTGACCACAATATTCACTAAACATTTTTTTATTTTTTTTTTTTTTAGGACAACACATTTGAAGAGACTAAGGGCTTGTTCACACTGTGCTTTTTTTGCTGCGGATTTTTCAGCTGCGGATTTGTAAAACCCGCAGTGCAAAACGGCGGTGGTTTTCCCTGCGGTTTTTTGTGCGGTTTCTACTGCGGTTTCCACTGCGGGTTTCCAACTGCACTTTCCTATTGGTGCAGGTGGAAAACCGCTGCGGATTCCGCAGAAAGAATTGACATGCTACTTCTTTTTTTCCGCAGAAAATCAGCGCGGATTTTCAAGCGGAAAAACTCAAAGTGGGCACAGCGGTTTTTGTTTTCCATAGGGTAACATTGTACTGTACCCTGCATGGAAAACTGCTGCGGATCCGCAGCTGCAAATCCGCTGCAGATCCGCAGCAAAAACCGCAAAGTGTGAACATAGCCTAAAGGGTCTATATGACAGAAAATATCCATAAGTGACATGATTTTAAAAATTGCACCCTTCAACGTGCTCAAAACCACATTCAAGAAGTTTACTAACCCTTCAGGTGCTTCACATGAAGTTATCATTTACTTTTTTCACAAAAATTCTACTTTAGACCCAAATTTCTTTATTTTCACAAGGGTAACAAAAGACATTGCACCATAACATTTGTTGTGCAATTTTTTTTTGAGTACGCCAATACCCCATATGTGGGGGAAAACTACTGTTTGGGCACATGACAGGGCTCAGAAAGAAAGGAGTAGTTTGACTTTTTGAACGCAAAATTGGATGGAATCATTAGCGGACGCAATATCAAGTTTGGAGAGACCTGATGTGCCTAAACAGTGTAAACCTTCCACAGGTGACCCCGTTTTGAAACCTAGATGCCTCTAGTAATGTAGCTAGAAGTGTGGTGAGCACCTTGAACCCCCACGGTGCTTCACACAGGTTTATAATGTTAAGCTATGGGAGTGAAAAAAAAAAAAATCAAATTTTTCCCCACAAAAAAGTTATTTTAGACCCATTTTTTTTATTTTCACAGTAGTAACAGAAGAAACTGCACCATACAAATTGTTGTGTAAATGCCCCTGAGTACACAGATAGCCCATATGTGGGGGGAAACTACTGTTTGGGCGCATGGCAGGGCTCAAAAAGGAAGAAGTGACTTTTTGGAAAGTATCATTTGATGGAATTGTGTGTGGGTGTCATGTCATACTTGGAAAGCCCCTGGTGTGCCTAAACAGCTGAAAACCTCCACAAGTGACCCCATTTTGGAAACGAGATCCATCAAGGAATTTATCTAGACGTGTGGTGAGCACCTAGAACCCGCAGGTGCTTCAAAGAATTTTACATTGAACTGATAAAATTAAGACAACATTTTTTTTGAGGCAATACGGTTGTTGGAGCCCCAGATGTTACATTTTCACACTGGGAAAACTGGCACCAAATTCTGACGGTAGAAATACCTATAGGTGGCTGTGCAGTACTGCTTAGCCATAAGGTGAGACTTGGGAGGGACGGCGCGCTATTTGCCCTTGGAATCGCAGATTTTCCTACATCAATTTGCGGACTCCATAGCCCCTAAGTGCTAGAAGAGTAGAATTTACCCTCAGGTTACCCCATATTGGAACTTATACCCCTTTGGAAATTTATATACAGGTGTAATGACAATTTTGACTCCATAGGCGTTTTCCCAAAAACATAAAGCAGTGTGCTGCTGAGTAAATTTTAAACTGCTGTTGTAGTGACCAGTATGTTGCAGTGACCAATACGTTGTAGTGACCAGTACGTTATGCCCAGCTTGTGCTTCCGGAGACATGCACCCCTAAATTAGGTGGTCTCTCATCACTACAGAAATGCCAAACATGTGGAAGCTAAATGTGGTTTAGACACACTGTGGGGTTCAAAAAGAGAGGTGGGCTTTTGGAATCGGGAGAGCAAAATTTGCTTGATTTCTTTTGGGGGAGGACGAGGAGCCCTAGTGCTTTTTCAGCGCCTTTATACTACCAGTAATATGGAAGCCCTCTATATTTCCATTGCCAGATGACAGACCTGAGTAGGGGACTTGCTTTTTTGTGGATTGAGTTGAAGCTTTTATTGGAAACATTTTTACATAATGTTGGGGATCACATTTAACCTGCACACTACACTGAGCACTTACTTTGGGTGAAGTGATTCTGATGAAACCCCCAAGGGAGCCACTCACTATAATGAGGCAGGAGAGTTACTCTGGACTCTGTCTGGCCACAGTTCAGCGGCTTCCTTATTTTCAGAAGTGCACAAAACTGTTGCGAACGGCGCTTTTATGCACACCTAAAAAGACAGACACCGCCGGCCAGACAGCATCCACGTTGCCTTCATCCGCCTCATTATGGGGAATCATCCACCGGGGGTTCCATCTGAATTTAGTGTTTCAGAGATCCACACATAAACTCCAGAGTAAGTGCTCAGCGTAGGATGAATGTGGGCCGAGCATTACCACGATCTTTGGGAAGCAGAATTAGCAAATCAACAGCAGTTGAAGAATTAGCTTTATTCATTTTTTTACCCCGTTCCTCATGCGGTAGAAGTGATTAGGCGACTTTATTCTTCGGGTCTGTGCAATTAAAGTGATAGCAGATTTATATTTTTTATGTTTGGCTGCTTTCACACACAATTTTTTTTTTTTGCAAATATTTTGAGCAGTTTAATTTTTTTTTTATTTAGGCTGACAGTCATATGAGGGATTGTTTTTTGCAGGACAAGTTGCCAATTTTATTGGTACCGTTTTCGGTCACACAGCATTTTTTGTTCACCTTCCATTTCGATTTTTGGGAGGCAGAATGAACAAAAAACAGCAATTCAGGAATTTTTTATTTATTGTTTTTAATGCCGTTCACCATGTAGTAAAGTTGATAAGACAGCTTTATTCTTTGGGTCAGTACAATGACTGCAATACTACATTTTCATTTTTTTTTCTTCATGTTTTGGCACTTTTACGCAGTAAACTTTTATAGAATTTTTTTTTTTTGCATCGCTTTATTGTGAGCTATAACATTATTTTTCCACTGATGGAGCTGTTATGGTGTATTGTTTTTTTGTGGGATAAGATGACGTTTTCAGAGATACCTTTTTTATTTACCGGTACATTCGACTTTTTGATTGTGTTTTATTTCACTTCTTGTTCGGTGATCTGATGAAAAACCAGTTTTTTGCCTTTTTTTTTATTAGGGTGTTCACTGAACGGGTTAACTAGTGGGCAAGTTTTATGGGGCAGGTCATCATGGACGCTAGGATAGCAAATGAGTAATTTATTTTTTTTATTTTTTTTACATAAAAATAGAAATTTAATCAGTACAATTCTTTATTATTATTTTCTAATTATTTTTCCAATTTTGTTTTACTTTTTTTTTACTTTGTCCAACTATGGGACTTTCACTTTCAGCAGCTTGATTATAACAGTCAGTGCTGCACTGGCACAAGTCCCTTAGACTGTGCTCTGCGCATGGTCTGACGGGCTTGTCGTATCCTGGCAACCCAGATGTCATCAAGATGACATCACGTTACCATGGCAATGATCGTGCCCCCGCTGTGACTTTGTAAGGACACTGATCGGAGGGCAGAGGGAGTCTCTCCCTCGGCCTTTTAAATGCTGCGATTGCTATTGATCGCAGCATTTAGGGGGGTTAAATTGCTGGGAGCAGTGTGGGCATCGCTCCTGGCAGTAAAAGCCAAGCCGGGTGTCAGCTGTGATATCAGCTGAACACCCAGAGGCGATCACGAGCACACACACGTACTTCTCAACCATGACGTAATGAGTACATCCAAGGTCGGGAACAGATAAAAGGGTAATGGTCTCGCAATCCTATCCATGCCCATGCACTTGTAGTACTGGCACGACGTCACGGAAGTCTTCTTTGTAATCCCGCACTTGCGCAGTAACGAGCAGCTCCTCAGGCACGCGCACGTAATTTCGGTGTACGTTCTCAGCTTAATTTACTGTGAACCGTTGTGAGTCACTTGCTTTGTGACGTCGCAATTGTAAATGGTGCTGTCTCACAGCCATACTGACCGTGTCTCTGCCGCTCTGATACTGCCGCTGCTCTGGAGCATGTGCACACAACATCCACATAACTGCAATCTTACAGAAGACATTACAAATGGTAGCTCCTAAGATATCCGGGTTTTGACAAATCAGTCTAACAAAAGGTACAAGAATAAGAACAAAAAGTAGAGAAGACAGAGGACACCCATGTTGTATACCATTGTTTATGTTAAAAGTCCCCAATGGACAAACACGTGTGGGTAAGGCAGAGTACAGTGAACCAAACCCCTTATCCAAATAGCTCTAGCGCTTACCGAAGAAGCGGCATCGGGAACCCGGATACCTGGAGCACTCCCGATAATCGGCTGTTTGGCGCCGCAGCTGTGTGACAGCAACAACAAACAGGCTCTCCATGCATGTGCTGTGACTGTCACAGAGCCGCGACACATGCAGCTACAGCACTGAACAGCTGATTATCGGGGGCGCTCCAGGGTACCGAGGCCGCTATTTGGTAAGCACTATAGCTATACGGTAAGCTCTTATCCGAAGCTATTCGTTCAACACTAATGATGACACATCCAAAGATTTTTAAGTGAAGAGAAGGGAGACCACATTGCTGGATGTCTGGATCTGGACTGGAAATTCAGGGTAATTAGTATTGGGATCAGAACAATCTACTGTATATAGCGCTTCATAATAATCCCTTAATGTGAAAGCCATGTCTGCTGGGAGCGACTTATGTATGTCGTATCAAACGTATATACCGGTAGGTGGTCTGTTGTACTCCAAGTGCTCATGCCTGGGATTTTGTACATTTATTAGCATATTCGCAATAAGATCTTTTACATTATGCCAGATTACTCTTTGCCCTATTCATAATAAGAGAGCATACCAGGTTTGGGTATTAACTTTAATTGAAAGGGAATAACTCCTTTAAAGGGTGAATTAGTGTACAGACTGGCTGTGGGTCTCCTGACCTAATCTCAACAGCCTCATACTGTACATTCCTATGAGACTTTCAAGTTTAGGTCAGGAGACCTGCCCCCAGGTCACAGCCTCACTGGCATCTGAATTCACTCTTAAAGCTATCTTTTAGGGGCAGAGTGAAATGATAAAAAGGCATATACAAATAAAAGAAACATAGCCCTATCCTCAATTCAATCACTAAGTCGTTAAATATAAATGTAGGTATTATATTACTTATGGAAGTAATGGTATATAGTAAGTGCTGACAGTTTCCTTTAAAGGGAACCTGTCACCCCCAAAAATGAAGACGAGCTAAGCCCACCAGCATCAGGGGCTTATCTACAGAATTCTGTAATGCTGTAGATAAGCCCCCGATGTAACCTGAAAGATGAGAAAAAGAGGTTAGATTATACTCACCCAGGGGCGGTGGGCGTCGCGGTCTGGGCCTCCCATCTTCTTACGATCACGTCTTCTTCTCTTCTTGCTGCGGCTCCGACGCAGGCGTACTTTGTCTGCCCTATTGAGGGCAGAGCAAAGTACTGTAGTGCGCAGGCGTCGGGCCTCTCTGACCTTTCCCGGCGCCTGCGCACTGCAGTACTTTTCTGTGCAAACAGGGCAGACAAAGTACGACTGCACTGGAGCTGCGTCGTGAAGACAAGAAGAGGATGTGATCGTAAGACGATCGGAGGCCCCGGACCGGACCGCGACGCCCATCGGACCGGATCGCAGCGGGACCGCCCCTGGGGGAATATAATCTAATCTCTTTTTCTCATCTTTTAGTATGCATCGGGGGCTTATCTACAGCATTACAGAATGCTGTAGATAAGCCCCTGATGCTGGTGGGCTTAGCTCAACTTCCATTTTGGGGGTGACAGGTTCCCTTTAAATCTCCACTTGATACTCAAATCTCTTCGATACTCACGGTGCAATAATGGCTCTAGCTGGTCTTTTAGAAGTCTGTGCTTGGGTCAGCCAACTTTCCAACTGTGCGCTTAACTGAGGTCCTAAAATAAAAACAAATTTACAGAACAAAATTACTTCACAAAACGATTTATCAGCAAATTTCACAAGATTACATTAGGACATACATTTCTGCATTACGTTAGGACATGAATTAATGTCTTGGAAAGGGGTCTGCAGATGTGGAGGGAGATTGGGAATGAATTTCTCCTGGTATTGTGTAAATGTAACAGACAACAGGTAGAAACGACAACCCCTATAAAGGAGTGGTTCTGCAGGGGGTCGCCACAGTCCATTTCTCTGTTCTCATCTTTTCTTGGCCATTTTGGTCACTTTTGCATTTTGTCATTGCAGTCACCCCTAGAGGTACAGTAGCATGAGGCGGTGTCGACAACCCACAGAAGTTGCTCAGGTAGTGCAACTCATCCAGGATGGCACATCAATGCGAGCTGTGGCAAAAAGGGTAGCCGTGTCTGTCAGCGTAATGTCCACAGGAAAACATACAAGGAGACAAAGCCAGTACACCAAGAGATGTGGAGAGGGCCGAAGGAGGGCAACAACCAAGCAGCAGGACCGCTACCTCCTCCTTTGTGCAATGAGGAACAGGAGCAGTGCCAGAGCCCTGCAAAATGGCTTCCAGCAAGCCATTAATATGCATGCCTGTGCTCAAACTGTCAGAAATAGACTCGCCCTTTTTTTAAAAGCTGTAGAGGGATTATACTCTAGTCCCTCAGCTACAATAGATCTTCCTCATAGCTCCTCTAAGCCAATTAAGATAAAAAATGGCACCAGACAGGGTTGCCCGCTTTCCCCTCTACTTTTTGCCCTTTACATTGAGCCTTTGGATGCGGCCATTAGAACATCACCAGACATTAAAGGAGTTCAGTTTAAAGGCGAAGAAATTAAATTATCCCTTTTTGCTGACGATATCCTCCTAACACTCAGAAAGAATCACACATCGCTCCCTAGCCTCCATTCATTGCTTTTAAAATTTGGCCAATTATCAGGGTATAAAACAAATACAAGTAAAACTGAAGCCCTTCCACTTAAAGGGAACCTGTCAACCCCCAACCCCCCCCCCGGCGGTTGTAACTAAAAGAGCCATCTTGTGCAGCACTAATGCTGCATTCTGCCAAGGTGGCTCTTTTAGTTCTTACCCCTGCCAATGCTGAAATAATCGTTTAGATAATTTGTCCCTCATACCTCGAAATTGTTGGGGGGGCAGGGCTTTCCCCCCTTATACAGACACACCACAGCCGTCAGTTACTTCCTCATTTATTCTGGGCGCCGCCTCAGCATTTTCCCAGCGCCTGCGCTGTAATCTTAGTCCTTGGGCATGCGCAGTTAGCGCTGCCCGTCCACTGACATCACATGATGTCTTTCTTATTGTCAGATATTGTCAGATTCCTATGACGCTGCACAGTAGGAAAGAAGCGGAGGGAGATGAGGGAGAGCCGTAGATAAGTACTGTGCATGCCCAAGATTCCCATCCCCGCAGTGTGAATAAATCAGAAGAGACTGTGGGGCGGGATCTCGGGCCGCGCGTCCACGCAGGCACAGTAAGAAAGACATCATGTGATGTCAGTGGACGGGCAGCGCTAACTGTGCATGCCCAAGGACTAAGATTACAGCGCAGGCGCCGGGAAAATGCCATAAAGCTGAGGAGGCGGCGCCAGGGAGACATGAGGAACTAACTGACGGCTGTGGTGCCTCTGTGTGAAGGGGGAAAGCCCTGCCTCCCAACAATTCGAGGTATGAGGGACAAATTATCTAAACAATTATTTCAGCATTGGCAGGGACAAGAACTAAAAGAGAATGCAACATTAGTGCTGCAAAAGTTGGCTCTTTTAGTTACAAAGGCCTGGGGGGGGGTGACAGGTTCCCTTTAATATAAATATTTCCCATTTAGATCACCTCCAGAGTAACTTTAAATACCATTGGTGTACCACCTCTCTCAAATACCTAGGAATTAATCTCACAAACTCGCATTCTACTTTATACGAGAACAATTTCCCTCCGTTATATACAGAAATGAGATCCTTATTGACAAAATGGAAACCACTCCCTCTCTCACTATTTGGACGCATTTCAGCAATAAAAATGACTATCCACCCAAAATGTTATATCTTTTTGAGACTTTACCCTTATCTGTCCCACTCAAGAGATTTATGTGCTTTTCAAGCACTTTAAATTTCATATGGGCAGGAAGAAGTCATAGTATTCCAAAGTCGGTAATGTTGGCTGATAAAAAGATGGGAGGCCTAGCAGCACCTAACTTTTGTTCATTATTATTGGCATCGTTCTTCTGCGGGATCCTATAGTTGTCTTCTAAACAGTAGCATAGCTACCAGGGGGCAGAGGCAGGCTGGGCCAGGTGGCAGGGAGGCAAATGCCCCCCGGGCTGCTACCCCAGCAGCTGTGCAGGGCTGGCCCCCTGATGGCCGCGCCTGCTATGCTGTGATGTGGCCGGCAGCAGACACGGCCATGCGCATCAGTCTGTCTCATAAGCTGCAGACCGCGGCTTGTGAGACCTCAGCGTGCTCATGCAGGGGGTGTGATGACGTCATTGTCTCGCACCGCTTTACAGGCCAGAAGAGAAGGACGGAGGCTGCGGTGCCATGAATCAGGATGAGGTGAGTATAAACTTCATTATTTGTTATATGAACGGGCTGTGGGGCCATCCTAGTATATAAATGGGGCTATCATACTGTAATACTATATCTATATATATATCTATATAGCAGTAAGAGAGGAAATGAGGGCACTCACCGATCTTCACGTTTTTAGTCCTTTATTGCAACACGATCCAGTTAAAACACATGGCCGGGGAAGAGAGGGAGCCGAAGCTCGTGCGAGCAGGCGAGAGACGACAGCTGTTTCGCGCTGTCGTCTCTCGCCTGCTCGCACGAGCTTCGGCTCCCTTTCTTCCCCGGCCATGTGTTTTAACTGGATCGTGTTGCAATAAAGGACTAAAAACGTGAAGATCGGTGAGTGCCCTCATTTCCTCTCTTACTGCTATACATTTATGGACACATTTTTTCATTGAGGCGCACCACCAAGTCACGACTGTATGGTTTGACCGTCTAATATCTGCACAGCGCACCTTGATTAGAGTCTATGAGAAGTTGCAAAGACAGATACAGTGCCGCTCTTCTGTTTTTTCTTTTTTGATCTTATATATATATATATATATATATATATATATATATATATATATATATATATATATATATATATATATATATATATCTATCTATATATATATTTAGAGGATGGAGCCATCATACTTTATATTGGTAGGAACTGGAGCCATCGTACTGTATATATGGAGGAGCTGGGGCCATCATACTGTATATATGGGGGCTGGGGCCATCATACTGTATATATGGGGGCTGGGGCCATCATACTATATATGGAGGAACTGGGGCCATCACACTATACAGTACAGACCAAAAGTTTGGACACCACCTCATTCAAAGATTTTTCTGCATTTTCATGACTATGAAAATTGTACATTCACACCGAAGGCATCAAAACTATGAATTAACACATGTGGAATTATATACTTAACTAAAAAGTGTGAAACAACTGAAAATATATGTCTTATATTCTAGGTTCTTCAAAGCAGCCACCTTTTGCTTTGATGACTGCTTTGCACACTCTTGGCATTCACTTGATGAGCTTCAAGAGGTAGTCACCGGGAATGTTTTTCACTTCACAGGTGTGCCCTGTCAGGTTTAATAAGTGGGATTCTTTGCCTTATAAATGGGGTAGGGACCATCAGTTGTGTTGAGCAGAAGTCTAGTGGATACACAGCTGATAGTCCTACTGAATAGACTGTTAGAATTTGTATTATGGCAAGAAAAAAAGCAGCTAAGTAAAGAAAAACAAGTGGCTATCATTACTTTAAGAAATGAAGGTCAGTCAGTCCAAAAAATTGGGAAAACTTTTAAAGTGTCCCCAAGTGCAGTTGCAAAAACCATCAAGCACTACAAAGAAACTGGCTCACATGAGGACCTCCCCAGGAAAGGAAGACCAAGAGTCACCTCTGCTTCTGAGGATACGTTTATCCGAGTCACCAGCTTCAGAAATCGCAGGTTAACAGCAGCTCAGATTAGAGACCAGGTCAATGCCACACAAAGTTCTAGCAGCAGACACATCGCTACAGCAACTGTTAAGAGGAGACTTTGCGCAGCAGGCCTTCATGGTAAAATAGCTGCTAGGAAACCACTGCTAAGGACAGGCAACAAGTAGAAGAGACTTGTTTGGGCTAAAGAACACAAGGAATGGACATTAGACCAGTGGAAATCTGTGCTTTGGTCTGGTGAGTCCAAATTTGAGATCTTTGGTTCCAACCACCGCGTCTTTGTGCGACGCAGAAAAGGTGAACGGATGGACTCTACATTCCTGGTTCCCACCGTAAAGCATGGAGGAGGAGGTGTGATGGTGTGGGGGTGCTTTGCTGGTGACACTGTTGGGGATTTATTCAAAATTGAAGGCATACTGAACCAGCATGGCTACCACAGCATCTTGCAGCGGCATGCTATTCCATCCGGTTTGCGTTTAGTTGAACCATCATTTATTTTCCAACAGGACAATGACCCCAAACACACTTACAGGCTGTGTAAGGGCTATTTGACCAAGAAGGAGAGTGATGGGGTGCTACGCCAGATGACCTAGCCTCCAGTCACCAGACCTGAACCCAATCGAGATGGTTTGAGATGAGCTGGACCGCAGAGTGAAGGCAAAAGGGCCAACAAGTGCTAAGCATCTCTGGGAACTCCTTCAAGATTGTTGGAAGACCATTCCCGGTGACTACCTCTTGAAGCTCATCAAGAGAATGCCAAGAGTGTGCAAAGCAGTCATCAAAGCAAAAGGTGGCTACTTTGAAGAACCTAGAATATAAGACACAATTTCAGTTGTTTCACACTTTTTGTTAAGTATATAACTCCACGTGTTAATTCATAGTTTTGATGCCTTCAGTGTGAATGTAAAATTTTCAGTCATGAAAATACAGAAAAATCTTTAAATGAAAAGGTGTGTCCAAACCTTTGGCCTGTACTGTGTATTATATATATATATATATATATATATATCTGCATAGAACATCCCCAGAGGATGGAGATGCATTCCACAGTGCTCTTTCCTGTAGGGGAGGGGTCTTTGTTGCTACATATAATCCTTTGCACAATGATCACAGCACTAAACTAACAAAGATTCAGGCTTTAACTTTAGACAACGTAAAATATGATGTCTTTTAGCTGAAGAGCAGTCCCCCTGGCTCCAGCCAGTGCCGATTTTAGACAAAATGGGGTCCTCCTGGGCAAAAGTTTAAAGTGGGGCCCCAAATGCTCACATATTGTACCATAAGGAAGAGGAAAGACGTGCACTCTTGCTCTATGGTGGTGATAACTGGACGTGGAAATAATCTGGCGTTATCACCGCAGATGCCAGATGCAGCACACAAGCAGCCCCTAACGGTACTCCAGTTCTTTACTTGGGAACAGGTCCTCTACCTGTTTCTTGATCATGAGTAAGGTTTGATAAAGACCCAGCGGGTCGAAACGTTACCTTATACCACTGCGATGATCTGTTTATTTTGGTGTTTTGAAAATACAAAAACACTTGCTTGGCAAAATTTTGAAGGAACTTTGAGTGCGACTGTTTATGCTTGGGACCACATATTGCACCATCACACAAGCATTTCTGTTGTATTTACGTGTGCTGAGTTCAAGCCATTAAACGAGCGTGATCGATAATATTGAAGTTTGTTCAACGCTTGCTTCCCGGCCTCTTAACTCCAACTGAGGAAGAATGACAGGGACAGATAGTCCTTGATACAGTATAATGCAGGTCCCATATAGTACATATAGTATAATACACTGACCATGGTTCTTGACAGAGTATAATGCAGCACCCCACACACACACGCAGTATAATGCAGCCTACACACACACGGTATAGTGCAGCCTCCATACACACACACACGGTATAATGCTCCCTCCACACACCCACACGGTACAGTGCAGCCTCCACACACACACGGTACAGTGCAGCCTCCACACACGGTACAGTGCAGCCTCCACACAAATAAAAATTTTCAAACTTTGAATGATTATCACCTTAATCCAGATGGTCAAACCACACACACAAAAAAACATTTCCCTCATTACTGCTTTACATCAGCACCATTTGTAAAATGTTATTTTATGTTGCTAGTGTGTCAGAAGGTTTAAAAATATAGCAGCAATATTAAATTTCAAGGAAATTTCTTTTGGAGGACCTATTCAGTTTTTAAGTGACTTTGGAGGACCTATTCACATGTAAAGCGCCATGGAATAAATGGCGCTATAATAATAAATAGTAATAATAATATACAGGGCTGTGTGTTGGTAAGCCAAACCTCTGACGACCGACTCCACAGCACTGGTCACTACGGAGCATGTACATAAAGTGCAGCACAGATTGATCTCCGCTAAAGGCCGAGATCCTTAGATCAGGAACAGAACAGACATTTATAGGACATTTCATAACTTTCCCAAATTGTTATAAAAACATTTACATCACATCCTGCATTGTACGGTTGTACCCAACTGTATTTATAACAGGGGGTCTATTTATTTTCCATTAGGGTATTGAAACCAAACAGCAACAATTATAGTCACGCTTTATTAGTTTCCATAACTATCTTTGGGTTCCACATTTAAAATATAGGACGTCAAAGATGAATATAGATATTTTTTTCCCCTATTGTGTAAATGGTCAGAAAAAAAAAAAGATTGATTCTGTATTTAGCGTTGAAGTTGTACTCCCTGTTAAGTCACATTCCTAAAGGTACACTACTTTTTATTTTACTTTTGGTAACTTTTTTGTCTGGTCATCAGAGCTTACTACCCAACCCATCTGAAGGGAAGGGAGGATGTGCATTAGGGGTACTGTTACCTTAGTCTCTGAGCCATTCCTTTGCTTTGGGGTAAGGTGCCATAGGTTTCATCTGCCTAGGGCACCAAAATGCTTTGTCCAGGAATCGCTTCCAAGACAGCAGCAACAACAACCCCCAAACACGTCTTTCCCTTTCATCCTGTCTCTTGGGATCAGCTGGTTGGGCAGAGGTGCTCACACCTCACCTCCTTAAACATCTGGTTCATTTGATTCAAACAGTGTGAGGGTCACTGAAGGTCTGACTGGACATTCTGCAAAGGTGTATGAGGGAGGTTCCCTGCCGAAAGCAAAAAAGCCCCCACCAGATGCAGCACAGAGAATACTAACAGAGACTAGTGATGAGCGAATATACTCGTTACTCGAGATTTCCCGAGCACGCTCAGGTGTCCTCCGAGTATTTTTTAGTGCTCGGAGATTTAGTTTTCATCACAGCAGCTGAATGATTTACAGCTACTAGCCAGCATAACTACATGTGGGGGTTGCCTGGTTGCTGGGGAATCCCCACATGTAATCAAGCTGGGTAAGAAATGTAAATCATTCAGCTGCTGCAAGGAAAACTAAATCTCCGAGCACTAAAAAATACTCGGAGGACCCCCGAGCATTACGCGAGTAATGAGTATATTCGCTCATCACTAGTAGAGACCTAAATGCATTGTGGTCCATGGAGGCTGACTGGGGGTTCCGCACTCTTACAAAGCACACTTTGGAGGTATACATTTTTTTAATGCATGGAATTTGGGATAAGAAGACTTTGTGCTATTCAGTTTCATAAAAATGTTGCTTCACGCACCCACTTCTCCTCTATTACTGCAGCAGAATGAGCTCTTCAGAAAAAGACTAAAGCACGGAAAACCTCCAAATACCTAAAGCAAAGGTGGGGAACCATTTGGATATTTATAACATTCTGGGGCTGTCTAAAATAATCAACTTAAAAAAAAATCCTGCTACATTTGGTCAAACATTTAATTAAAAGAAACCGGTCAACTCATTTTGCCGCTATAAGATGCGGCCACTGCCTTTTGGGGGCTTATCTACAGCATTCTGTAAAGGTACCTTCACACTAAACGACTTTGCAACGAGAACGACAACGATCCGTGACGTTGCAGCATCCTGGATAGCGATATCGTTGTGTTTGACACGCAGCAGCGATCTGGATCCCGCTGTGATAACGCTGGTCGCTGCTGAAAGTCCAGAACTTTATTTGGTCGTCAGATCGGCGTGTATCGTCGTGTTTGACAGCCAAAGCAACGATGCCAGCAATGTTTTACAATGGTAACCAGGGTAAATATCGGGTTACTAAGCGCAGGGCCACGCTTAGTAACCCGATATTTACCCTGGTTACCATTGTAAAAGTAAAAAAAAAAAACACTACATACTCACCCTCTGATGTCTGTCACGTCCCCCGGCGTCCGCGCTGCTGCTCAGAGCTTCCTGCACTGAATGTGTCAGTGCTGGCCGTAAAGCAAAGCACAGCGGTGACATCACCGCTGTGCTTTAGGGCCGGCGCTTACACAGTGCAGGGAAGCTGAAGGCGAGGGACGCGACAGACAATGTAAGTATATAGTGGTTTGGTTTTTTTTACATTTACACTGGTAACCAGGGTAAACATCGGGTTACTAAGCGCGGCCCTGCGCTTAGTAACCCGATGTTTACCCACCCGGGGACTTCGGCATCGTTGGTCGCTGGAGAGCTGTCTGTGTGACAGCTCTCCAGCGACCACACAGCGACGCTGCAGCGATCGGCATCATTGTCGATATCGCTGCAGCGTCACTTAATGTGACGGTACCTTAATGCTGTAGATAAGCCCCCGGTCCAACCTGAAAGAGAATAAAAAAGAGCTTTATTATACTCAACTGGGGGTTGTCTGGTCCGAAGGGTGTCGCAGGTCCCAAGTGCGGCGCCTCCCATCTTCATGCGATGTCGTCATCCTGCTTACTTCTGTCGCACTCCTGCGCAGGCGTACTGATTTGCCCTGTTTGAGGGCAGAGTAAAGTATTGCAGTGCACATGTGCCGGGAAAGTTCAGAGAGGCCCGGCGCCTGCACACTTCAGTACTTTGCTCTGCCCTCAACAGGGCAGATAAGTAAGCCTGCGCAGGAGCGTGACACAAAGCAAGCAGGAGGGCGGCATCACATGAAGATGGGAGGCGCCGGATCCGTGACCTGTGACGCCCATCGGACCAGGCCGCCCCCCCGGGTGAGTATAATAAAACTTGTTTTCATTCTCTTTCAGGTTGGGCCGAGAGCTTATCTACAGCATTATAGAATGCTGTAGATAAGCCCCGAAAGGCAGTGGCCGCATCTTATAGTGGCAAAACGAGTTGACAGGTTCCCTTTAAATCACCCTTATGTAAAGGCTAGGACTGCTTGTCTTTGGTGAGATATGTGATGTTAGGTGGTATTGATGATGTTGCTGTCACGAAGGTAATTCGCATGTTTTCCCAGAGTTGAGCTACTTAATGCATTAACCACTTTGCTCCTCTCCATGTCAGGCCGACGTGTTGACTTACCTCATGCAGCACTTCAATAATCTGCTGCATATTCCTGCTGTCTCCATCTGGCCACAGAGAGGTGCGGACAGATTCTGCAGGAATTTAACCCTGCTGTGTCCTGCAGAATTTGTCTTCCCCAGCCAACAAGGGATACATTAGGCTGCTCCTCCTTCTGTTCCCTACCTGAACTTAGGTTCCTGTCCATCTCTAGCGTTCAGTCTAGTTTCTTTTGTCTCGTCTTTCCTGTTGCTGACCTGGCTCATATACCAGTTCTGTCTGACCTTGGCATTGTTTTGTGAACCCATGCAGCCTGCCCCGACCTTGGACCGTCTGACTACACTTCTATCCTTGCCTCCTTTGTGCTCCATTTTCCTGTTTTGACTCCTGAATCAGCTGTTGCAGGTCTGGGGCCTGCCCTGGAGTGACAGCTGATGAATACCTGTGGCCAAGCCCATCCTCGCCACCTGAGGTTCTAAGGAAAAGTCACTTAGCCCCTGCAGAGTAAGCCTGGTCCATGGCGCAGTGGGTCCACACCCACTAAGGCCATATTTGCCATTCGCAACTGCTTTTCCGCATTTGCATTGGTCTAGTGAGCAGTCAACTCTTTTGTAAAGAACTCGCAGCAGTAAGTTGTACCAAACTCATGTATATTTCACTGCAGGTCTCCTCACAGTAACATCACTGCTCATGTATCGTAAGACTCAGGCAGTGTGAGGTCTGCTGTATACTTCACATAGACACTGAGACTGCCGTATACATGGCAGCAGGAGACACATCACAGGAGACATAAGTGCTGCTCCTGTCTTCATCTGTGGTAGGTGAGCGAATCGCTCGATAACTGCGCCCGCCAAAACTGTAATGGCCAACGTCAACGTCTGTTGGCCTGAACACTGTGGTCCCCGGAAATCTGCCCAGGGGCCAGAAGTTCCTGACCTAAAGCATCCCCAGTAAACATTCTTATTGGCAGTTATTAATCACCACATTAAAGTTAAGCTGAAGGTCAGAAATCAGCTGAGAGGAGCTCAGTAAAAAAAAACATATATATATATATATATATATATATATATATATATATATATATATATATATATATATATATATATATATATATATATATATATACACACACACATGTAGAAAACATAACCACGCTCCCCTGCTACATTGCAGTGTAACGCAGATGCCCCTAGGGTACTGGAAAAAACAAGCAGCAAAATGGCAGTTATATTGCGACATGCTTATTGCAGCAACATAGGCGCCGTTGCAATGGAGCAGCAGCACATAGCGATCTTCGGCTGTTTGACCTTTGGCCAAAATCCCTGTGTAACCAAATCCTTTGTCATAGGTGAAGATGTAAGCTAAATGGGTTGCCCCATCATCATTGGCAGGAGCTCACCACTTCCCAGCTTGTCGGGGGATGGTGCACCCCAGCTTTATCAACAGTTCGGAACAAAGGCATCACTGCACCGTGGGACAAGACTATGCGTTCTCTGATGCCCTGAAGAAGCACAGTGTCTGCATCGGGAGCTAAAAGTGCGCTCCACAATCCCGGCCAGCTTACGAGCTGTATTGGATCATTCCATGGTAGCTTACGTTACAACACAATATAGTAACTTACGTTACAAAGATAATGGTAACTTACCTGAATATAAGTTTAATCCAATGGATGGTAACATATTGTAACGTAAGTTACCATCAGCTTAGTAACGAAAGTTACTATACTGTGCGGTAACGTAAGTTATCTATATTTCTTGTAATAAAAACTGTTGCTTTTAACTTGAGAGGTTAAAATACATTTTTTAAAGTTGCTGGGACTATGTTTTAATACAATAAAAATAGTGCCAGAACAGAAAATTTGGCAGACTCGTGAAGGACAATTGCTTTTCCCTTTTTTTGTAAGGTAAGTTACCAAGTAATAACACTGTATTTTGTATTTAGTTTGATTGTTGAAAAATCAAACTGTGTTGAAATCTATTGAGAATAGTTTAATGTACAATATACATTCACTCCTTGTTGTGCCTGCCTTCAAAGAACAGTCTGGAGCCAGTTTCTGGCTTGTGAATGTAACGTAAATTACCATGGAATGACCCTATTGGAAAGTTCTCGTCAGCGCTTTGTAAGTTAGGCCACTGCTGCTGGACCACAAAGGTAGCCGGTATCCTGAGCAATGAGCAGTAATCAAATAAAACTGAAATGATAAAGGGAACAGGGGTTGTGTAAATTGTAATAAACAGTTAACTGGAAACTTGCTTGCTTTCACAAGTACTATCCAATTATGTCCATCACTGAAGATGGGAATAACCCTTTAAGGTCACGGAATCCACAAGTGGGTATTGCGGCCTCAATACAAATGTAGAAATGTGCTATTACATGAATGTTATCCAAAAAGTATTGTTTCTCCTTGCGGAGATCGACATGCTAAGCATGCCGAGATGAGGAGACTTAAAGCTGCAATGCTCCTCTGGGTAATATGCTAATTATGCAAATTGTCTCTTCAGAGAGGAAGAGAGCTAGAACTCTAGTGCCACCTACTGGAAGGTATCAATCCTACAAGTCAATGTTGACCCTTTAACGAGCCTTGTCACATGACTTAGGATAATAGCCAAACCAGAATCTCAATTTGCAGACACTGTTTCGGGGTACTGCCCCTCGTCAGTGCAAAGCGGAGATCTGGTTTGGCTGAGTGAGAGGCGTCCGACCGTTATTATATCGTTTCTCCTTGCGGAGATCGACATGGTAAGCATTGCATGAATAAAACTTTAGGCTGACATCACATGCATCTGATTTGCCTTACAAAAATCCAAAATGTATGAAAGACAAGATCCAGAAGAGAAATCCAAGGATAATGCTTTTCTTCTGCAGATTTGCAGCTTGAACCACTGAGAGGCCTCTCGAGGATTAGCCTTAATTGAACAGAAACCTCTTCCCAGGATTATTTATTTTACCCAGTTTCATAGCCGACCTCGTATGAAGTCTCCAACATATCTCAAGATTTCAGGTTTTGTCTAGATTTGAGGAGACGACAATATTACTGACTACAAATGGTGGTTGTTGTGTTCCAGTACAAGAGCACATAAGGAATAATAGCAAATATTAACCAGTACTTTCTGTGTGTGTCTTCTAGCAGAATTCAGCAGACACATTTCGACATTTGCTTGTCCTCAAAGGTTATGCTGAAACAAAGGGCTGGACAACCTGATGAAACCTTTAATGACTATAAGAACAAGAGTAATAATATCCTTACCCTGCCCCTCCAGTGCTGCCATCTCCCTGATTAGTGACACAAATGATTTTACATAGAGATGCCTCTGGTGCCAGATTTCTTAGAAGCCAATTACCTCCGACGGAAAAGCACCTCAAGGTTCTGAGTATACGTGTCCTACTAGAGGCACAGCACAAAGAGCTCGGTCGTCGTGTACACACCCGCCTCAGTAAGGGTGGCTTGGACACCTTTGTCCTGTATAATGCTTTGCTGTCACATTAGACATCCCCCTTCCTCCAATGATCCCATCTATACATGGAGCTCTGTGCATCATTGTTTATGGGAGTTGGGAAATGCCGGGCACCCAGGATGTACTATAGAAAGAGCCACCTGCACACATGACCGCTTCCTCTCTGAAGCGGGATCAGGAAGAGGACCCCACTTTTTCAACATATGGAAGTCCTGGAAATGGAACTTGCACCCGTCAGGCATTTATTCCATATGTGTCTGAGGGTAAGACACTGTAGAGTGCTCAGATGTGACAGTGTGACCCTCTTTGGCAAAGAGGAAACAATAGATTGATTTTAGTGTATCTTCCTTTGTTAGTAAAATACAATTCAATGGTAAACCTACACCACAAAATGACCGACTCTACAGATCACTTGCATCCTTTTCTTATAGGGACCAGTCACGCACGGCTCTTGAAAACCTACAGCCATCTTTGAGTGTCTGGCCACACACAAGGATGTCACTGCCCCCAATATCAGTCCACAGAGGTTTGTATGATCTGTACACATTTATAGTAGGATGATCCCATCGAGCACGTATCCCATTGTTATAAGGACCAGTCTGGGCCGGATCATGAGAACCTACAGACAGCTGTGGGTGTCCAGCCGCTCACGATGTCACCGGCCCCATTATCAGGCCACAGACCCGCTGATGTACAGATCATGTGCTTATAGTAGGACGATCCCATCGAGCAGGTATCCTGTTCTTATAAGGACCAGTCTGGGTTGGATCACGAGCACATACAGCCAGCTTTTAGTATATGGTCACTCGTTATGATGTCACCGGCCCCATTATCAGGCCATGGACCCGCTGATGTACAAATCAGACGCTTATAGTAGGACGATCCCATCGAGCAGGTATCCTGTTCTTATAAGGACCAGTCTGGGTCGGATCACGAGCACATACAGCCAGCTTTTAGTATATGGTCACTCACGATGATGTCACCGGCCCCATTATCAGGCCACGGACCCGCTGATGTACAGATCATGTGCTTATAGTAGGACGATCCCACAGAGAACGTATCCTTTTGTTATAAGGACCAGTCTGGGTTGGATCACGAGCACATACGGCTTTTAGTATATGGTCACTCATGATGATGTCACCGGCCCTATTATCATGCTACGGACCCGCTGATGTACAGATCATGTGCTTATAGTAGGACGATCCATCGAGCAGGTATCCTGTTCTTATAAGGACCAGTCTGGGTCGGATCACGAGCACATACAGACAGCTTTTAGTATATGGTCACTCATGATGATGTCACCGGCCCCATTATCAGGCCATGGACCCGCTGATGTACAGATCATGTGCTTATAGTAGAACGATCCCATCGAGCAGGTATCCTGTTCTTATAAGGACCAGTCTGGGTCGGATCACGAGCACATACAGACAGCTTTTAGTATATGGTCACTCACGATGATGTCACCGGCCCCATTATCAGGCCACGGACCCGCTGATGTACAGATCATGTGCTTATAGTAGGACGATCCCACAGAGAACGTATCCTTTTGTTATAAGGACCAGTCTGGGTTGGATCACGAGCACATACGGCTTTTAGTATATGGTCACTCATGATGATGTCACCGGCCCTATTATCATGCTACGGACCCGCTGATGTACAGATCATGTGCTTATAGTAGGACGATCCATCGAGCAGGTATCCTGTTCTTATAAGGACCAGTCTGGGTCGGATCACGAGCACATACAGACAGCTTTTAGTATATGGTCACTCATGATGATGTCACCGGCCCCATTATCAGGCCACAGACCCGCTGATGTACAGATCATGTGCTTATAGTAGGACGATCCCATCGAGCAGGTATCCTGTTCTTATAAGGACCAGTCTGGGTCGGATCACGAGCACATACAGCCAGCTTTTAGTATATGGTCACTCATGATGATGTCACCGGCCCCATTATCAGGCCACGGACCCGCTGATGTACAGATCATGTGCTTATAGTAGGATGATCCCACAGAGCAGGTATCCTGTTCTTATAAGGACCAGTCTGGGCCGGATCCTGAGAGCCTACAGCTTTGGGTGCCCGGCAGCTCACAATGAGGTCACCGGCCCCACTACCAGCCCACGGACCCTCAGGTGCAGAGATCATATACTTATGGTGGCAGGGCTACATTAACACATACACAATTGTCCCTCCACCTCCCAGGTCAGAAGCAGCTGTGCCCCCAATGCCCCACCCTCGCCCATGGCCACATACCTGAGGCAGTGTACCAGCTGCCAGCATGGCTCGCCTCTCTGCACAGCGCTCGGTTGGACATCTTGGTGCTGGAGCCGCCTATGGTGTGTGACCGGGAGGATGAGACGGCTCTGTAGACGGTGTGTACACACCCTGTGCTCCCTGGATGGCTGAGGGCTGGATGAATGGTGCAGCCACTGATAGGAGGAGGAGGCGGACGGAGCAGAGAACTGACCCTCCTCCAACAGAGCGAGCTGTGCGGGGACACCAAGACCGTGATTTAAATGATGGCTGCTCGCCAGCTCTGCCGCACTACGGGCCCGACACCGCCGCCGGGCTCGCGTGTGACTGCCGGTGGGCTAAGCAGTGCGGCCTCAGCTGCTGCCAGCGGTAACAATGGCAGCCAGTCACACAGTGGTATGCCGGGGCTCTTTACTTCAGGGACAATAGGGAGCGCGGCTCGTAGCTGTAACTGAGGCCTAGAAGGCCGAGAGAAAGCTCGCAGAGCAACAGAAAAGCGAAGCGAATATTCCACACACTTCACTAGTTTGTACCTCATGAGAGCCCGTAGAGGAAGAGGTTATGTGGGCGGAGACTACTTTGATTGGTCGCTCGTGGGTTCTTTTTAGAAACACGTCGAGGGGTGGAGCCAGCAGCGCTCGCCGGTGGTGACGTCAGAAGCCGGTTTTGGTGTTGTTGTTTGGCGTGAGCCAGGCACACGGCGTGCGTGCTACACAGAAGTTACATGGGCGGGAGGAGCGGGGCCGCAGATTGGGCAGCGAGTCTCAGGGATAGCAGCCAGACTGCCAAGTGCCCTATTGTGGAGACGTCTGCGGGGGAGGCTGCATGCTGCAGGCAGTCCTTTACCGGAAGCTGCGGGCGGTCCTTTAACCCCTTCATGACCCAGCCTATTTTGGCCTTAATGACCTTGCCGTTTTTTGCAATTCTGACCAGTGTCCCTTTATGAGGTAATAACTCAGGAACGCTTCAACGGATCCTAGCGATTCTGAGACTGTTTTTTCGTGACATATTGGGCTTCATGTTAGTGGTAAATTTAGGTCGATAATTTCTGAGTTTATTTGTGAAAAAAATGGAAATTTGGCGAAAATTTTGAAAATTTCGCAATTTTCACGTTTTGAATTTTTATTCTGTTAAACCAGAGAGTTATGTGACACAAAATAGTTAATAAATAACGTTTCCCACATGTCTACTTTACATCAGCACAATTTTGGAAACAAACTTTTTTTTTTGCTAGGAAGTTATAAGGGTTAAAATTTGACCAGTGATTTCTCATTTTTACAACAAAATTTACAAAACCATTTTTTTTAGGGACCACCTCACATTTGAAGTCAGTTTGAGGGTTCTATATGGCTGAAAATACCCAAAAGTGACACCATTCTAAAAACTGCACCCCTCAAGGTGCTCAAAACCACATTCAAGAAGTTTATTAACCCTTCAGGTGTTTCACAGCAGCAGAAGCAACATGGAAGGAAAAAATGAACATTTAACTTTTTAGTCACAAAAATGATCTTTTAGCAACAATTTTTTTATTTTCCCAAGGGTAAAAGGAGAAACTGGACCATGGACGTTGTTGTCCAATTTGTCCTGAGTACGCTGATACCTCATATGTGGGGGTAAACCACTGTTTGGGCGCACGGCAGGGCTCGGAAGGGAAGGAGCGCCATTTGCTTTTTCAATGAAAAATTGGCTCCAATCTTTAGCGGACACCATGTCGCGTTTGGAGAGCCCCCGTGTGCCTAAACTTTGGAGCTCCCCCACAAGTGACCCCATTTTGGAAACTAGACCCCCAAAGGAACTTATCTAGAAGCATAGTGAGCACTTTAAACCCCCAGGTGCTTCACAAATTGTTCCGTAAAAATTAAAAAGTACTTTTTTTTCACAAAAAAATTATTTTAGCCTCAATTTTTTCATTTTCACATGGGCAACAGGATAAAATGGATCCTAAAATTTGTTGGACAATTTCTCCTGAGTACACCAATACCTCACATGTGGGGGTAAACCACTGTTTGGGCACATGGTAAGGCTCGGAAGGGAAGGAGCGCCATTTGACTTTTTGAATGAAAAATTATCTCCATCGTTAGCGGACACCATGTCGCGTTTGGAAAGCCCCTGTGTGCCTAAACATTGGAGCTCCCCTACAAGTGACCCCATTTTGGAAACTAGACCCCCCACGGAACTTATCTAGATGCATAGTGAGCACTTATAACCCCCAGGTGCTTCACAGAAGTTTATAACGCAGAGCCATGAAAATAAAAAATAATTTTTCTTTCCTCAAAAATGATTTTTAGCCCAGAATTTTTTATTTTCCCAAGGGTAATAGGAGAAATTGGACCCCAAATGTTGTTGTCCAGTTTGTCCTGAGTACGATGATACCCCATATGTGGGGGTAAACCACTGTTTGGGCGCACGGCAGGGCTCGGAAGGGAAGGCATGCCATTTGGCTTTTTGAATGGAAAATTAACTCCAATCATTAGCGGACACCATGTCGCGTTTGGAGAGCCCCTGTGTGCCTAAACATTGGAGCTCCCGCACAAGTGACCCCATTTTGGAAACTAGACCTCCCAAGGAACTAATCTAGATGTGTGGTGAACACTTTGAACCCCCAAGTGCTTCACAGAAGTTTATAACGCAGAGCCATGAAAATAAAAAATAATTTTTCTTTCCTCAAAAATGATTTTTTAGCCCACAATTTTTTATTTTCACAAGGGTAACAGGAGAAATTGGACCCCAAAAGTTGTTGTCCAGTTTCTCCTGAGTATGCTGATACCCCATATGTGGGGGTAAACCACTGTTTTGGCACACGTCGGGGTTCGGAAGGGAAGTAGTGACGTTTTGAAATGCAGACTTTGATGGAATGCTCTGCGGGCGTCAGGTTGCGTTTGCAGAGCCCCTGATGTGCCTAAACAGTAGGAACTCCCCACAAGTGACTCCACTTTGGAAACTAGACCCCCAAGGGAACTTATCTAGATGTGTGGTGAGCACTTTGAACCCCCAAGTGCTTCACAGAAGTTTATAACGCAGAGCCGTGAAAATAATAAATGTGTTTCCTTTCCTCAAAAATATTTTTTAGCCCAGAATTTTTTATTTTTGCAAGAGTAACAGGAGAAATTGGACCCCAAAATTTGTTGTCCAGTTTCTCCTGAGTACGCTGATACCCCATATGTGGGGGTAAACCACTGTTTGGGCATATGCCGGGGCTCGGAAGGGAAGTAGTGACGTTTTGGAATGCAGACTTTGATGGAATGGTCTGCGGGCATCATGTTACGTTTGCAGAGCCCCTGATATGCCTAAACAGTAGAAACCCCCCACAATTGACCCCATTTAGGTAACTAGACCCCCCAAGGAACTTATCTAGATGTGTGGTGAGCACGTTCAACCCCCAAGTGCTTCACAGAAGTTTACAACGCAGAGCCGTGAAAATAAAAAATCATTTTTCTTTCCTCAAAAAAGATGTTTTAGCAAGCAATTTTTTATTTTCACAAGGGTAACAGGAGAAATTGGACCCCAATATTTGTTGCCCAGTTTGTTGTGAGTACGCTGATACCCCATATGTGGGGGTAAACCACTGTTTGGGAGCATGTCAGGGCTCGGAAGGAAGTAGTGACATTTGAAATGCAGACTTTGATGGAATGGTCTGCGGGCATCACGTTGCATTTGCAGAGCCCCTGATGTGCCTAAACAGTAGAAACACCCCACAAGTGACCCCATTTTGGAAACTAGACCCCCGATGGAACTTATCTAGATGTGTGGTGAGCACTTTCAACCCCCAAGTGCTTCACAGAAGTTTATAACGCAGAGCCGTGAAAATAAAAAATAATTGTTCTTTCCTCAAAAATTATGTTTTAGCAAGTAATTTTTTATTTTTGCAAGGGTAACAGGAGAAATTGGACCCCAACAGTTGTTGCCCAGTTTGTCCTGAGTACGCTGGTACCCCAAATGTGGGGGTAAACCACTGTTTGGGTGCACGTTGGGGCTTGGAAGGGAGGGAGCACCATTTGACTTTTTGAACGCAAGATTGGCTGGAATCAATGGTGGCGCCATGTTGCGTTTGGAGACCCCTGATGTGCCTAAACAGTGGAAACCCCTCAATTCTAACTTCAACACTAACCCCAACACACCCCTAATCCTAATCCCAACTGTAGCCATAACCCTAATCACAACCCTAACCCCAACACACCCCTAACCACAACCCTAACCGCAACACACCCGTAACCCTAATTCCAACCCTAATCCTAACCCTAATCCCAACCCTAACCCTAATCCCAACCCTAACCACAACTGTAACCCCAACACACCCCTAACCCTATCCGTAACCCTAACCACAAGCCTAATCTTAACCCTATTTCCAACCCTAGCCCTATTTCCAACCCTAACTCTAATTCCAACCCTAACCCTAAGGCTATGTGCCCACGTTGCGGATTTGTGTGAGATTTTTCCGCACGATTTTTGAAAAATCTGCAGGTAAAAGGCACTGCATTTTACCTGCAGATTTACAGCAGATTTCCAGTGTTTTTTTGTGCGGATTTCACCTGCGGATTCTTATTGAGGAACAGGTGTAAAACGCTGCGGAATCCGCACAAAGAATTGACATGCTGCGGAAAATACAACGCAGCATTTCTGCACGGAATTTTCCGCACCATGGGCACAGCGGATTTGGTATTCCATAGGTGTACATGGTACTGTAAACCTGATGGAAAACTGCTACGAATTCGCAGCGGCCAATCCGCAGCCAAATCCGCACTGTGTGCACATGCCATAACCCTAACCCTACCCCTAACCCTACCCCTAACCCTAACCCTACCCGTAACCCTACCCCTAACCCTACCCCTAGTTCTAACTCTAACCCTAGTGGAAAACGAAAAAAAAAAAAATATATATTTTCTTTATTTTATTATTGTCCCTACCTATGGGGGTGATAAAGGGGGGTTTATTTATTATTTTTTTATTTTGATCGCTGTGATAGAACCTACCACAGCGATCAAAATATACTTGTAAGGAATCTGCCGGCTGGCAGATTCGGCGGGCGCACTGAGCATGCGCCCGCCATTTTGGAAGATGGCGGCGCCCAGCGAGGAGACGTACGGACACCGGGAGGATCGGTAAGTATGAAGGGGTGGTGGGGGGGTGGATCGGAGCACAGGGGGGGTAATCGGACCACAGGGGGGGTGAATCCAAACAAGGAGGGAGCGGACAGGAGGACGGGGGAGCCGGCAGGCGGACGGAGGGGACCGGACCCCATAACGGAGGACTGGGGGGGCGATCGGTGGGTGTGGGGGGGGTCACTTTAGTATTTCCAGCCATGGCCGATGTTATTGCAGCATCGGCCATGGCTGGATTGTAATATTTCACCAGTTTTTTAGGTGAAATATTACAAATCGCTCTGATTGGCTGTTTCACTTTCAACAGCCAATCAGAGCGATCGTAGCCACGGGGGGGTGAAGCCACCCCCCCCTGGGCTGAAGCACCACTCCCCCTGTCTCTGCAGATCGGGTGAGATTGGAGTTAACCCTTTCACCCGATCTGCAGGAACGCGATCAAACCATGACGCATACGCTGCGTCATAGGTCGCATTGGCACCGACTTTCATGACGCAGCGTATGCGTCAAAGGTCGTGAAGGGGTTAATGGTAGCTGCGGGCGGTCCTTTCCTACTTTCTCGCAGGCTCGTTAGCACAGGTGTTCAGGGTTGATTGAGTTGGGATAGTAACCCCTTTGGAGACACGGCCATTTGCCCCTTTTTGGGGTTTTCTTCTTCCAAGAGTGATAACTTTATGATCTGTTGATATACAGTACAGACCAAAAGTTTGGACACACCTTCTCATTTAAAGATTTTTCTGTATTTTCATGACTATGATAATTGTACATTCACACTGAAGGCATCAAAACTATGAATTAACACATGTGGAATTATATACTTAAAGGGAACCTATCACCCCGTATTTTAAAAATTAGATAAAAATAGTGTGAAATAGGGGCAGAGCTGGACTTTACATTACTGCCTTTTCGGTGCCTTTACACCCCCGTTTGGCTGCCGAAATACCTTTGTGAAGTGGCCGTTTTCTGCTGTCACTCAAGTTGGTCAGGTCAGATGGGCGTGGTCACAGCGCCGTTTTTCCCCCAGATCAGGCTCATCATTACGTTGGTGGCGTAGTGGTGTGCGCATGTCCAAGGTCCCGAATCCTGCATAGGGGAGTGAAAATAGCAGCAATGTCCGTTATTTCATTGGTGGTCGGTGGGCGCGGCCATCTTGCTTTGGCCGCGCGTGCGCAGAAGCGGCGCTCTGCTGGCCGCGGCTTCAGGAAAATGGCCGCGGGCATCCGCGCGTGCGCAGATGGCTATCGCGGCGGCCATTTTCGTGAAGCAGAGTTCGCAAACGGCCACTTCACAAAGGTATTTCGGCAGCCTAACGGGGGTGTAAAGGCACCGAAAAGGCAGTAATGTAAAGCCCAGCTCTGCCCCTATTTCACACTATTTTTATCTAATCTTTAAAAAACGGGGTGATAGGTTCCCTTTAACAAAAAAGTGTGAAACAACTGAAATTATGTCTTATATTCTAGGTTCTTCAAAGTAGCCAGCTTTTGCTTTGATGACTGCTTTGCACACTCTTGGCATTCTCTTGATGAGCTTCAAGAGGTAGTCACTGGGAATGGTTATCACTTCACAGGTGTGCCCTTTAAGGTTTAATAAGTGGGATTTCTTGCCTTATAAATGGGGTTGGGGCCATCAGTTGTGTGGAGCAGAAGTCTGGTGGATACACAGCTGATAGTCCTACTGAATAGACTGTTAGCTGCTTTTTTCTTGCCATAATACAAATTCTAAGTAAAGAAAAACGAGTGGCCATTATTACTTTAAGAAATGAAGGTCAGTCAGTCCGAAAAATTGGGAAAACTTTGAAAGGTCCCCAAGTGCAGTGGCAAAAACCATGAAGCGCTACAAAGAAACTGGCTCACATGAGGACCGCTGTTATGATCCTTGGTGGTTGAGGATCACAAATTACTCCAGCTAAGTAACAAACATAGGACAAGCTCTAGGGAGGTGGCAAACTGGACTGACCGCAAATCTGAACCTATCCAAACACACTAGAAGTAGCCGGTGAACGTGCCTAAAAATCCTAGACGTCTCGAGCCAGCCTGAGGAACTAACTACCCCTAGAGAGAAAGGAAAGACCTCTCTTGCCTCCAGAGAAATAATCCCCAAAGATATAGAAGCCCCCAACAGATAATAACGGTGAGGTAAGAGGAAGGCACATACACAGGGGTGAAAGCAGATTCAGCAAATGAGGCCCACAAATACTTGATAGCAGAAAATAGAAAAGGGAATCTATGCGGTCAGTAAAAAACCCTTACAAATATCCACTCTGAGATTTCAAGAACCCCCACACCAACTAACGGTGTGGGGGGAGAAACTCAGTCCCCTAGAGCAACCAGCAAGCGAGGAAATCACGTTTTAGCGAGCTGGACTAAAAACATAAAGAACACTGATAATCAAAAAATGATCAAACAAAAACTTAGCTTGTCTTGGAGAGACTGGGAGCAAGGTAGACACAAGGAATCTGAAGAGCACTGAATACATTGGTAGCAGGCAAGGAACTGAGTCTCCAGGTGAGCTAAATAGGAAACCAACCAAGGATAACGAACCAGCTGATGCAGCCAACCTGCAGAAAGACAACACTACACAGTACCGCTTGTGACCACTAGAGGGAGCCCAAAAATAGAATTCACAACAGTACCCCCCCCCTTGAGGAGGGGTCACCGAACCCTCATCAAGACCCCCAGGGCGATCAGGATGAGCCGCGTGGAAGGCACGAACCAAATCGGCCGCATGAACATCAGAGGCGACAACCCAGAAATTATCCTCCTGACCATAGCCCTTCCACTTAACCAAATACTGAAGCCTCCGTCTAGAGATACGAGAATCCAAAATCTTCACCACGTACTCCAATTCGCCCTCGACCAGCACCGGAGCAGGAGGCTCAACAGAAGGAACCACAGGTACCACATACCTCCGCAACAAAGACCTATGGAACACATTATGAATGGCAAACGATGCTGGGAGATCCAAACGAAAAGACACCGGGTTAAGGATTTCCAAGATCTTATAAGGACCGATGAAGCGAGGCTTAAATTTAGGAGAGGAGACCTTCATAGGAACATACCGAGAAGACAGCCACACCAAATCCCCAACACGAAGTCGGGGACCCACACCGCGGCGGCGGTTGGCAAAGCACTGAGCCTTCTCCTGTGACAACCTTAAATTGTCCACCACATGGTTACAAATCTGCTGCAACCTATCCACCACAGAATCCACCCCAGGACAGTCAGAAGGCTCAACCTGACCCGAGGAAAAACGAGGATGGAAACCAGAATTGCAGAAAAAAGGCGAAACCAAAGTAGCAGAACTAGCCCGATTATTAAGGGCAAACTCGGCCAATGGCAAAAAAGTCACCCAATCATCCTGATCAGCAGAAACAAAACATCTCAAATAAGTTTCCAACGTCTGATTAGTTCGCTCGGTTTGGCCATTAGTCTGAGGATGGAAGGCCGACGAAAAAGACAAATCAATGCCCATCTTAGCACAAAAAGTCCGCCAAAATCTGGACACAAACTGGGATCCTCTATCAGACACAATATTTTCAGGAATGCCGTGCAGGCGAACCACATTCTGAAAAAATAGAGGAACCAAATCGGAGGAAGAAGGCAACTTAGGCAAGGGCACCAAATGGACTATCTTGGAAAAACGTTCACACACCACCCAGATGACAGACATTTTCTGAGATACTGGAAGATCCGAAATAAAATCCATGGAAATGTGCGTCCAAGGCCTTTTTGGAACAGGCAAAAGCAAACCGCTGGCACGAGAACAGCAAGGCTTAGCCCGAGCACAAATCCCACAAGACTGCACAAAGGAACTCACATCCCGTGACAAGGAAAGCCACCAGAAGGACCTAGCCACCAAATCTCTGGTACCAAAAATCCCAGGATGACCCGCCAACACCGAAGAATGAACCTCGGAAATAACTCTGCTGGTCCATCTATCCGGGACAAACAGTCTCTCTGGTGGACAACGGTCAGGTCTATCCGCCTGAAATTTCTGCAGCACTCGTCGCAAATCTGGGGAAATGGCAGACAAAATCACTCCCTCTCTGAGAATACCAGCCGGCTCAGAAACTCCCGGAGAGTCAGGCACAAAACTCCTAGAAAGTGCATCAGCTTTCACGTTCTTCGAACCAGGCAGGTATGAGACCACGAAGTTGAAACGGGAGAAAAACAACGACCAACGAGCCTGTCTAGGATTCAGGCGCTTGGCAGATTCAAGGTAAATCAGATTTTTGTGATCAGTCAAGACCACCACACGATGTTTAGCTCCTTCGAGCCAATGTCGCCACTCCTCAAATGCCCACTTCATAGCCAACAACTCCCGATTACCAACATCATAATTCCGCTCGGCAGGCAAAAACTTTCTTGAAAAGAAAGCACATGGCTTCATCACAGAGCCATCAGAGCTTCTCTGCGACAAAACAGCCCCTGCTCCAATCTCAGAAGCATCAACCTCGACCTGGAAGGGGAGAGAGACATCTGGCTGACATAAGACTGGAGCTGAAGAAAACCGGTGCTTCAGCTCCCGAAAGGCCTCCACGGCCGCAGGAGACCAATTAGTCACATCAGAACCCTTCTTGGTCAAATCCGTCAAAGGTTTAACCACGCTAGAAAAATTAGCGATGAAACGACGGTAAAAATTAGCAAAACCCAAGAACTTCTGAAGACTCTTAACAGACGTGGGCTGAGTCCAGTCATGAATAGCCTGGACCTTGACTGGGTCCATCTCCACAGTAGAAGGAGAAAAAATAAAACCCAAAAAGGAGACCTTCTGTACTCCGAAGAGGCATTTTGAGCCCTTCACAAATAAAGCATTAGCACGCAGGACCTGAAACACCATCCTGACCTGCTTCACATGGGACTCCCAATCATCAGAAAAGACCAAAATGTCATCCAGATAAACAATCATAAATTTATCCAGATATTCTCGGAAGATGTCATGCATGAAGGACTGAAACACAGAAGGAGCATTAGAGAGTCCAAAAGGCATCACTAAGTACTCAAAATGGCCTTCGGGCGTATTAAATGCTGTTTTCCATTCATCTCCCTGCTTAATGCGCACAAGGTTATACGCACCACGGAGATCTATCTTGGTGAACCAACTGGCACCCTTAATCCGAGCAAACAAATCAGACAATAGTGGCAAAGGATACTGAAATTTGACTGTGATTTTATTCAGAAGACGATAATCTATACAAGGTCTCAAAGAACCGTCCTTCCTGGCCACAAAAAAAAAACCTGCACCAAGAGGGGAAGAGGATGGGCGAATATGTCCCTTCTCCAGAGACTCCTTTATATAACTCCGCATCGCGGCATGCTCTGGTATAGACAAATTAAAAAGTCGTCCTTTAGGGAATTTACTACCAGGAATTAAATTTATAGCACAGTCACAATCCCTATGAGGAGGCAGGGCACAGGACCTGGGCTCATCAAATACATCCTGGTAGTCAGACAAAAACTCAGGGACCTCAGAAGGAGTGGAAGAAGCAATAGACACCAACGGAGTATCGCCATGAATTCCCTGACAACCCCAACTTGACACAGACATAGCTTTCCAATCTAAAACTGGATTATGAGCTTGCAGCCATGGCAGACCCAAAACGACAACATCATGCAAGTTATGTAGAACAAGAAAGCGAATCACCTCCTGATGTACGGGAGTCATGCACATGGTCATTTGCGTCCAATACTGAGGCTTATTCTCAGCCAATGGCGTAGCATCAATACCGCTCAGAGGAATAGGAAATTCCAAAGGCTCCAGGACAAAACCACAGCGCCTGGCAAACGACAAATCCATCAGATTCAGGGCAGCACCCGAATCCACAAAAGCCATAACCGGGTAGGACGACAAAGAACAAATCAAAGTAACAGACAAAATATATTTAGGCTGTATAGTACCAATGGTGACAGGTGTAGATTTTTTTTCTTAAGCGTTTAGAGCATGCTGAGATAACATGAGTAGAATCACCACAGTAAAAGCACAACCCATTTTGACGTCTATGACTTTGTCGCTCAATTCTGGTCAGAGTTCGGTCACATTGCATAGACTCAGGTCTCTGTTCGGAAAATGAACCCTTAAAAAATTTCCTTCAGACCAGATTATATTAAATAAAATATATTTTTTATTAAAAATAAATTGCAATCACAAAAAACATCACCAAAACGTATGGAAATTTTTATTATTATTAAAATTGTATAATCTACAACAGATATTTATTTATTAAGAATATAAAACATACAACTATAGATAATATGTATCTCCTCCAATCGAGGTTTACTTAGGGATAGATAAAAAAATATATATATAAAAATCCCGTATGTGCAAGACAGGGCAAGTCCAAACTGATCAGTATAATAAACATAAAAATATATATAATGCTGCAAATAATAATTTAATAATATAATATGTGATAAAAATCAGTCAAATAAATTTGTGAATAATATGTGTGTATATCCATATATACACACACACACCTATTGTGTGCAGCAAAATAAATCAATTCATAATAAAGTGCAATAGTGCAATAAAAAATAAATTGCATACAAAACAACCAGTGTGTCCACAAAAGTTGTGAGCCAAAAACAAAAAACAAATAATTATATATTACCCAGTAAAAGCGCTGCCAAATGTGCCAAAATATATTATAACTCCCTGATGAAGCAATGAGTGAAACGGCGTTGGAGTGGTGTGTGCAGGGCAGTGGTACTCCTAACTGGTCAGTATTCATAATATATTTTGGCACATTTGGCAGCGCTTTTACTGGGTAATATATAATTTTTTGTTTTTGGCTCACAACTTTTGTGGACACACTGGTTGTTTTGTATGCAATTTATTTTTTATTGCACTATTGCACTTTATTAAGAATTGATTTATTTTGCTGCACACAATAGGTGTGTGTGTGTATATATGGATATACACACATATTATTCACAAATTTATTTGACTGATTTTTATCACATATTATATTATTAAATTATTATTTGCTGCATTATATATATTTTTATGTTTATTATACTGATCAGTTTGGACTTGCCCTGTCTTGCACATACGGGATTTTTATATATATATTTTTTTATCTATCCCTAAGTAAACCTCGATTGGAGGAGATACATATTATCTATAGTTGTATGTTTTATATTCTTAATAAATAAATATCTGTTGTAGATTATACAATTTTAATAATAATAAAAATTTCCATACGTTTTGGTGATGTTTTTTGTGATTGCAATTTATTTTTAATAAAAAAAAAAATTTTATTTAATATAATCTGGTCTGAAGGAAATTTTTTAAGGGTTCATTTCTATAGTGTTTTTCCTCAGTTTATAAAAATTATTATCTCTGGTGTTTCTTTCTATATAGGTTGTTGTTCTCTGTTCGGAAAATACCGCCAAAGGATGAGCAGATTTGCGCTCCCGCAAATGCCGATCAACCTGAATGGCTAAAGCCATAGAATCACTCAGACTTGCAGGGGTGGGAAACCCCACCATAACATTCTTAACGACCTCAGAAAGACCTTCTCTGAAATTTGCAGCCAGGGCACACTCATTCCATTGAGTAAGCACCGACCATTTCCGAAATTTTTGACAATACACCTCTGCTTCATCCTGACCCTGAGAGATAGCCAGCAACGCTTTTTCTGCCTGATTCTCAAGATTAGGCTCCTCATAAAGCAGTCCAAGAGCCAGAAAAAATGCATCTACATTAAGCAATGCAGGATCTCCTGGCGCCAGAGAGAAAGCCCAATCTTGAGGGTCGCCACGCAAAAAGGAGATAACAATTTTAACTTGCTGAGCGGAATCACCAGAGGAACGAGGTCTAAGAGATAGAAATAACTTACAATTATTCTTAAAATTTAGAAACCTAGATCTATCTCCAGAAAACAACTCAGGAATGGGTATCTTTGGTTCTGACATAGGGCTATGAATAACAAAATCCTGAATACTTTGCACCCGTGCAGTAAGATGATCCACACTAGAAGTCAGAGTCTGAACATTCATGTCTGTAGCTGAGCTCAAAACCACCCAGAGTTCAAGGGGATGAAAGAAGCTAAACAGACTGCAGCAAAGGAAAAGCGGGAGGAAAAAAAAAAAATGTACTCAGGTCTTCTTTTTATCCCACTTCTGCGATGCATTAAACACTTTTTGGCCTGCTATACTGTTATGATCCTTAGTGGTTGAGGATCACAAATTACTCCAGCTAAGTAACAAACATAGGACAAGCTCTAGGGAGGTGGCAAACTGGACTGACCGCAAATCTGAACCTATCCAAACACACTAGAAGTAGCCGGTGAACGTGCCTAAAAATCCTAGACGTCTCGAGCCAGCCTGAGGAACTAACTACCCCTAGAGAGAAAGGAAAGACCTCTCTTGCCTCCAGAGAAATAATCCCCAAAGATATAGAAGCCCCCAACAGATAATAACGGTGAGGTAAGAGGAAGGCACATACACAGGGGTGAAAGCAGATTCAGCAAATGAGGCCCACTAATACTAGATAGCAGAAAATAGAAAGGGAATCTATGCGGTCAGTAAAAAACCCTTACAAATATCCACTCTGAGATTTCAAGAACCCCCACACCAACTAACAGTGTGGGGGGAGAAACTCAGTCCCCTAGAGCAACCAGCAAGCGAGGAAATCACATTTTAGCGAGCTGGACTAAAAACATAATGAACACTGATAATCAAAAAATGATCAAACAAAAACTTAGCTTGTCTTGGAGAGACTGGGAGCAAGGTAGACACAAGGAATCTGAAGAGCACTGAATACATTGGTAGCAGGCAAGGAACTGAGTCTCCAGGTGAGCTAAATAGGAAACCAACCAAGGATAACGAACCAGCTGATGCAGCCAACCTGCAGAAAGACAACACTACACAGTACCGCTTGTGACCACTAGAGGGAGCCCAAAAATAGAATTCACAACAGACCGCCCCAGGAAAGGAAGACCAAGAGTCACCTCTGCTTCTGAGGATAAGTTTATCCGAGTCACCAGCCTCAGAAATCGCAGGTTAACAGCAGCTCAGATTAGAGACCAGGTCAATGCCACACAGAGCTCTAGCAGCAGACACATCTCTACAACAACTGTTAAGAGGAGACTTTGTGCAGCAGGCCTTCATGGTAAAATAGCTGCTAGGAAACCACTGCTAAGGACAGGCAACAAGCAGAAGAGACTTGTTTGGGCTAAAGAACACAAGGAATGGACATTAGACCAGTGGAAATCTGTGCTTTGGTCTGATGAGTCCAAATTTGAGATCTTTGCTTACAACCACCGTGTCTTTGTGCGATGCAGAAAAGGTGAATGGATGGACTCTATATGCCTGGTTCCCACCGTGAAACATGGAGGAGGAGGTGTGATGGTGTGGGGGTGCTTTGCTGGTGACACTGTTGGGGATGTATTAAAAATTGAAGGCATACTGAACCAGCATGGCTACCACAGCATCTTGTAGCGGCATGCTATTCCATTCGGTTTGCGTTTAGTTGGACCATTATTTATCAACAGGACAATGATCCCAAACACCTCCAGGCTGTGTAACGGCTATTTGACCAAGAAGGAGAGTGATGGGGTGCTACGCCAGATGACCTGGCCTCCACAGTCACCAGACCTGAACCCAATCGAGATGGTTTGGGGTAAGCTGGACCGCAGAGTGAAGGCAAAAGGGCCAACAAGTGCTAAGCATCTCTGGGAACTCCTTCAAGATTGTTGGAAGACCATTCCCGGTGACTACCTCTTGAAGCTCATCAAGAGTGTGCAAAGCAGTCATCAAAGCAAAAGGTGGCTACTTTGAAGAACCTAGAATATAAGACATAATTTCAGTTGTTTCACACTTTTTTGTTAAGTATATAATTCCACATGTGTTAATTCATAGTTTTGATGCCTTCAGTGTGAATGTACAATTTTCATAGTCATGAAAATACAGAAAAATCTTTAACCCCTTAACGACCACCGATACGCCTTTTATCGGTGGCCGCTAAGAGTACTTAAACCACAGCGCCGTTAATTAACGGCGCTGTGGAAAAAGTGAATAGCGCCCCCCAGAGTCGGTAGGGGTAGCAGAGACCCCAGAGAACATGATTCGGGCGTTTTTTACCGACCCCCAAGTTGCGATCGCCGGTAATTAACCGTTTACCGGCGGTCGCAAAAAAAACACGATTTCCCATTTAATTTCTCTGTCCTCCGATGTGATCGCACATAGGAGGACAGAGAAATGGGGTCCCCGATGGCCCCCCGATACTCACCTGTCTCCCCCGGTGCTCCTCGTGGCTCCCGATGGGCGCCGCCATCTTCCAGCAAAAAAATGGCGGGCGCATGCGCTGTGCGCCCGCCGGCCGGCACCCGGGAGATCTTTGGGGTCTCGGCTGCTGGGGGTAGCCGAGGCCCCAAAGAACATGATCGGGGTCGGTTTTTACCGACCCCTGTTTTGCAATCGCCGGTAATTAACTGTTTACCGGCGACCGCAAAAAAAAGCGATGTGTAATTCTCTGTCCTCTGATGTGATCGCACATCAGAGGACAGAGAAATAGGGGGATTCGGGGACCCTATCATACTTACCGGTGTCCCTGGGTCCTCCTGCGGCCCCTCCTGCCCGCCGGCTTCTTCCTATGGAAAGAAAATGGCGGGCGCATGCGCAGTGCGCCCACTCTCTGCTGCCATCTGCCGGCCGGCAGGAGAGAGGAGTTGGGGCTAGGGTTAGGGTTAGGGTTGGGGCTAAATTTAGGGATAGGGCTAAATTTAGGGTTGGGGCTAAATTTAGGGCTGGGGCTAAATTTAGGGCTAGGGTTAGGGTTGGGGCTAAAGTTAGGACTAGGGTTGCGGCTAAAGTTAGGGTTAGAGTTGAGATTAGGCTTTGGATTAGGGTTGGCATTAGGGTTACGTTTGAGATTAGGGTTAGGTTTGGGATTAGGGTTAAGGTTAGGGTTGGGATTAGGGTTGTATTGGGATTAGGGTTAGGGTTGAGATTAGGATTAGGGGTGTGTTGGATTTAGGGTTCTGATTAGGGTTATGGTTGTTTTGGGGTTAGGGTTGCGATTATCCTTAGGGTTGTGATTAGGATTATGGATTGGGTTGCCATTAGGGTTAGGCCTCTTTCACACTTCAGTCTTTTGGCGTCAGTCTGAAACCGCCATTTTCGTCAAATAGCGGATCCGCCATTTTTTTTTGGCGGATCTGCTATTTTCCCATAGACACGCATTAGCGACGGATTGTGGCGGATAGTCGTCCGTTCCATCCACCATGCGACTGATCCGTCGAGATTTGGCGGACGTCATCTAGACATTGACGGCCATTGTAACGTTTTTTGTCTGCGCCGAAATGGCGGTTCGCGCCGGATCCGTCGCGTTCGTCATTCCATAAAATGGCCGCCTACGTGTGAATGATCCGTCGTTACCGTCATTTCGGCGGATCCGTCGACCCAATCCGCTTTTTCAATTGCGCATGCTCCAAAAAGTATATACTCTTCCCAGACAACCCCCAAGTAACGGATCCGTCAAAAAAACAGGTCCGTTAGAACCGTTTTCTCAACAATTGTGACGGATCCGTCACTATGTCGGAGCTGACTGACGCCAAACAACTGAAGTGTGAAAGAAGTCTTAGGGGTGTGTTGGGGTTAGGGTTGGAGTTAGATTTGGGGGGTTTCCACTGTTTAGGCACATCAGGGGGTCTCTAAACGCCACAGCCAATTTTGCGCTCAAAAAGTCAAATGGTGCTCCCTCCCTTCCGAGCTCAGCCGTGCACCCAAACAGTGGTTTACCCCCACATATGGGGCTCCACGTACTGGGGATAAATTGGACAACAACTTTTGGGGTCCAATTTCTCCTGTTACCCTTGTGAAAATAAAAACTTGGGGGCTAAAAAATCTTTTTTGTGGAAAAAATTGTTTTTTTATTTTCACAACTCTGCATTATAAACGTCTGTGAAGCACTTGGGCATTCAAAGTTCTCACCACACATCTAGATAAGTTCCTTGGGGGCTCTAGTTTCCAAAATGGGGTCACTTGTGGGGGGTTTCTACTGTTTAGGTACATCAGGGTCTCTGCAAACGCAACATAATGCCCGCAAATCATTCTATCAAAGTCTGCATTCCAAAATGGCGTTCCTTCCCTTCCGAGCTCTGCCATGCGCCCAAACAGTGGTTTACCCCAACATATGGGGTATCAGCCTACTCAGCATAAATTGCACAATAAATTTTGGGGTCCAATTTCTCCTGTTACCCTTGAGAAAATAAAAAATTGCAGGCTAAAAAATCATTTTTGAGGAAAAAAAAAAGGATTTTTTATTTTCACGGCTCTACTTTATAAATTTCTGTGAAGTATTTGGGGGTTTAAAGTGCTCACCACACATCTAGATAAGTTCCTTAAGTGGTCTAGTTTCCAAAATGGGGTCACTTGTGGGGGGTTTCTACTGTTTAGGCACATCAGGGGCTCTCCAAACGCGACATGGTGTCCGATCTCAAATCCAACCAATTCTACATTGAAAAAGTAAAACGGGACTCCTTCTCTTCCAAGCTCTGCGGTGCGCCCAAACAGTGGTTTACCCCCACATATGGGGTATCGACGTACTCAGGAGAAATTGCACAACACCTTTTGTGGGTTAATTTCTCCTGTTACCCTTGTGAAAATAAAAATTTGGGGGCATAAAGATCATTTTTGTAGAAAAAATGCGACTTTTTATTTTCACGGCTCTACGTTATAAACTTCTGAGAAGCACCTGGGGATTTAAAGTGTTCACCACACATCTAGTTAAGTTCCTTAAGGGGTCTAGTTTCCAATATGGGGTCACTTGTGGGGGGTTTCCACTGTTTAGGCACATCAGGGGCTCTCCAAACGCGACATGGCGTCCAATCTCAATTCCAGCCAATTCTACATTGAAAAAGTAAAAAGGCGCTCCTTATCTTCCAAGCTCTGCGGTGCGCCCAAACAGTGGTTTACCCCCACATATGGGGTATCGGCGTATTCAGGAGAAATTGCACAACAACATTTATGGTTACATTTCTGTTTTTACACTTGTGAAAATTAAAAAAAATGGTTCTGAAGTTAAATGTTTGCAAAAAAAAGTTAAATGTTCATTTTTGCCTTCCTCATTGTTTCAGTTCCTGTGAAGCACGTAAAGGGTTAATAAACTTCTTGAATGTGGTTTTGAGCACCTTGAGGGGTGCAGTTTTTAGAATGGTGTCACACTTGGTTATTTTCTATCATATAGACCCCTCAAAATGACTTCAAATGTGATGTGGTCCCTAAAAAACAATGGTGTTGTAAAAATGAGAAATTGCTGGTCAACTTTTAACCCTTGTAACTCCCTAACAAAAAAAAATGTTGTTTCCAAAATTGTGCTGATGTAAAGTAGACATGTGGGAAATGTTATTTATTAACTATTTTTTGTGACATATCGCTCTGATTTAAGGGCATAAAAATACAAAGTTTGAAAATTGCCAAATTTTAAATTTTTTTTGCCATATTTCCATTTTTTTCATAAATAATCGCAAGTAATATCGAAGAAATGTTACCACTAACATGAAGTACAATATGTCACGAAAAAACAGTCTCAGAATCAGCAGGATCCGTTGAAGCGTTCCAGAGTTATAACCTCATAAAGTGACAGTGGTCAGAATTGTAAAAATTGGCCTGGTCATTAAGTACCAAATTGGGTCTGTCACTAAGGGGTTAAATGAGAAGGTGTGTCCAAACTTTTGGTCTGTACTGTAGCTGTAGATGTTTTTATTTTTTTGGCATGCTGAATTGTGGTTTTGAATGACCCCATTTATTTTAGTGGGATAGAATAGAGAAACGGCGGTTCCACCATTAGGTTGTTTGTGTCATGTCGGACGCTGTTCGGACCAGGTCGTTCGACAGACAGCGGTAATTCCGCTTTTGACCACTATTTGCTCATTGGCGTCGGCTGGATTTTGTCTACCTGTTCCGGGGTTAATTTACCTGTTCCTCGGATTGGAAGCTGGGCCATGCCCATTGCCTTTAAATAGTTCTCCTGATCTTTGGGCGTCGCCGATTATAGCTTCTGTCTTGTGCGTTGTTATCTCGTCCGGAGTGGAGAGCTGGTTGTTGGAGATTCGTTGCTGGTGGTGTATTTTCCTTAGTCTTATTTACTTCTTCCTATATTTGAATTTATTTTGCCCTGCACATTTATAGTGTATTCCTTTGTGACTGCGGCGTGGTGTATATTTTCCTTTATCCTTGTCTGTGCTAACTGTGGGTATTGGTGTATTACCTCTTCACTGGGTGGTGGGCGGTTGGTTTCAGCCTAGGGTTGAAACAGGAGACAGGGCGAGGGGCGAGGCCTGGACATGCACACCATCAGTGTAAACTCCAGGTAGAGGGTCAGTCAGGATTTCCCTAGTCTGAGGGAAATTGCAGGGGCCCGGGTTATTAGCTCTCGCTCACCTAGTCTCCCCGTGACATTATAATCGGCCCAACAAAAAAAAAAAAAAAAGGGGTTTTCTTTTTTTTTTCACTTGTCATGGATCCCATGACTTCCATAACCCTCCAGTTGGAGGCACTGTCCCTACAGGTCACTGAGTTGAGGGGGGCAGTTCAGCAACAGGGACTAGCAGTATCTAATGTGCAAGCTGGAGCGACAGGAAGAGTTGCTGAGCCTAAATTCCCTTTGCCTGAAAAATTTGCTGGGGAACGCAGTAAATTTGTTTCTTTTCGTGAAGCTTGCAAACTATATTTACGTATGCGCCCGATCTCGGGTAATGAGGCTCAGCGTGTGGGCTTGGTGTTGTCATTGTTAAGCGGGGATCCCCAAGCATGGGCGTTTTCTTTGCCATCTGATTCTGTTGCATTTGACTCTGTGGAGAGTTTTTTTCTTCTCTTGGGAAAATCTACGATGAACCTGACAGAATGGCTCTAGCAGAATCTAAGATGCACATTATTCGCCAGGGGGAGCTAGTTACAGAGGATTACTGTTCTGAATTTCGTCGCTGGGCGATCGATACACAATGGAATGATCCAGCATTGCGGAGTCAGTTTATTCATGGGGTTTCTGGAAGGGTTTAAAAAGCCCTTCTGAGGTACGAGACACCTGCTTCTCTAGATTCCGCTATGAGTCTGGTTGTCCGCATTGATCGCCGTTTGCGTCAGGGGGAGCATGAGACACCGCCTATGGGAGAGGGTTTAGGTTCACGTGTGGTTGCTGCAAGTGAGCCCACGGAGCCTATGCAAATCGCAGGGGTGTCACATGTGAAGCGTCAAGCCCCTGTGCTCAGGAAGCAGGGAGCCTGTTTTTACTGTGGTAAAACTGGTCATTTTATTAACATCTGTCGTCTGCTGTCTAAGAAAAATGCAACGGCGGAAAACTTCTAAGCTCAGAGGGTGTGGAGGAGACCAATCTGAGCTTATGTATATCCTCCATGGTGGTTTCTCAATGCATGCTCCCTGCTAAGGTTATAATCGCTGGCAGTGAGCTGCCAATTACTGTTTTTGTGGATAGTGGTTCATCTACAAATCTCATTGATGAGGAGTTTGCGCGCACAGCAGGTTTTAGGATTGAAAAACTGCCTCATCCTATCCGTGTGGTCACCATCAATGCTGCTCCTTTCTCTCAGGGGGACATTACTGAATTTGTGGCTGAGGTGAAACTCCACATTGGGGTTCTACATTCCGAGCGGGTTACATGTAAGGTGCTCAGGAATCTTCCTGCTCAGGTGGTTTTGGGTTTTCCTTGGTTGTCCATGCACAACCCGTTAATTGACTGGAAAACTCAGGACATAATTCAGTGGAGCGAGTTCTGCCAGGAGAATTGCCTGGCCACATGTGTGGCTGCGGTGACTTCAAGCGTTCCGGAGTCACTTCTGGATTTTGTGGATGTGTTCTCTGAGAAGGGTTGTTCAGAGTTGCCGCCACATCGTCCCTATGACTGTTCTATCAGGTTTAAACCAGGGGCCAAGTTGCCTAAAGCAAGGATGTTTAACATCTCCGGTCCGGAGAGACAAGCGTTAAAAGATTATATTGCTGAAAGCTTGAGCAAAGGGCACATCAGGCCGTCATCCTCGCCGGTGGCAGCAGGGTTCTTCTTCGTGAAGAAGAAAGATGGCGGATTACGCCCGTGTTTGGATTTCAGGGAGTTGAACCAGATTACGGTTCGTGATCCATACCCGATGCCACTGATACCAGATTTGTTCAACCAGGTGGCGGGTGCTAAGTGGTTTACCAAGCTTGACCTCAGGGGGGCGTACAACCTCATAAGCGTCCATCAAGGTGATGAGTGGAAGACGGCTTTTAATACCCCTGAGGGTCATTTTGAAAATTTGGTGATGCCTTTTGGGTTGACTAACGCACCTGCAGTGTTCCAACATTTCATCAATGATGTGTTCTCGCATGTTTTGGGGAAATTCGTTATCGTGTACCTAGATGACATCCTCATATATTCTTGCGACCGTGATGCTCATTTAAATCATGTCAGGCAGGTGTTACAGCTTCTCAGAGAGAATAAGCTGTATGCTAAACTTGAGAAATGTGTATTTACTGTTCAAGAGTTGCCTTTCTTGGGTTATATTGTGTCTGCTTCTGGTTTTAAAATGGACGCCGCTAAGGTGCAAGCGGTGCTGCATTGGGAACGGCTTGATAACCTGAAAGCACTTCAGCGGTTCCTTGGGTTTTCTAACTACTATAGGAAATTTATCAAGGATTTTTCCATCATTGCTAAACCGCTAACTGACATGACTAAAAAGGGTACCAATTTATCCGTTTGGCCTGAGGCTGCTGTGCGCGCATTTGAATTTCTTAAGAACAGTTTTGTTTCAGCCCCCATTCTTGTGCAGCCAGACGTATCAAAACCCTTTGTTGTGGAAGTCGATGCGTCTGAGGTTGGTGTGGTGGAAGTCGATGCGTCTGAGGTTGGTGTGGGGGCGGTACTATCTCAAGGCTCATCTTTGAGTGGTTTGCGTCCGTGCGCCTATTTCTCCAAGAAACTGTCGTCCGCCGAATGTAACTACGATATCGGCAACAGGGAGTTGTTGGCAATCAAGTTGGCCTTTGAGGAATGGCGACACTTCTTGGAGGGGTCGGTACATCAGGTTACTGTTATTACCGATCATAAGAATCTGCTGTATTTGGAGTCAGCCAAGCGTCTGTCCCCCAGGCAGGTTCACTGGGCATTTCACGCGGTTCAATTTTGTGGTCACTTACAGACCGGGGTCTAAAAACACTAAGGCGGATGCTCTGTCCAGGTTTTTTCCGGGGGGTGAACCTCGGGAAGATCCAGTACCCATCCTCCAAAAGGGTGTTGTGGTTTCGGCTCTCACTACCGAGGTTGAGGCTGAGATTGCCGAGGCTCAGGAGGAGGTACCATCTGAGCTTCCCATCAACAAATCTTTTGTACCGCTTCATCTCCGCTTAAAGGTTTTGGCGGAGCATCATGATGCTGTCCTGGCTGGCCACCCAGGGGGTTAGAGGTACCTTGGAGTTGGTGTCACGTCGGTTTTGGTGGCCCAAGATCCGACAGGACGTGGTCTCATACGTGTCAGCTTGTACCACGTGCGCTAGGGCTAAGACGCCCCGCTCCCGTCCTGTTGGCACACTACTTCCTCTTGAAGTACCTAGTAAGCCATGGACGGAAATCTCCATGGATTTCATCACTGATTTGCCCTCATCAGCTGGGAACACGGTCATCTTGGTGATTGTTGATCGGTTTTCTCAAATGTCGCACTTTGTGTCTTTGCCTTCGTTGCCTAACGCTAAGACTCTGTCTCAGGTATTTGTGCAGGAGGTGGTCAGACTTCATGGGGTTCCGTCTGACATCGTGTCTGATAGGGGGTCTCAGTTTGTGGCAAAATTTTGGAAAGCATTTTGCTCACGGCTGGGGATCAAGTTGTCTCATTCTTCGGCGTTCCATCCTCAGTCAAATGGTCAGACTGAGCGTATGAACCAAAATTTGGAACAGTACTTACGCTGCTTTGTCTCTGATAACCAGGAGGAGTGGTCTACCTTTCTTCCGTTGGCTGAGTTTGCCATCAATAATCACCGCCAGGAGTCGTCTTGGGAGTCTCCGTTTTTTTGTGTTTACGGGCTACATCCTCAATTTTGTACCTTGAGTCAGAGGGGCTCTTCCGGCGTTCCAGAGGAGGATCAGTTAGGAGCACATTTGTCATCAGTCTGGAGGAGAGTTAAACAGCGCCTGTTGAGTGTGGCTGCTAGGTACAAACGTGTGGCTGACAGTAGGCGTGTGCTAGGTCCGGACCTGAGTGTGGATGACTGGGTGTGGTTATCCACAAAAAACCTAAGACTCAAAATACCGTCCCTTAAATTGGGTCCACGGTTTATTGGTCCATTTAGGGTCACCGCCGTCATTAACCCAGTAGCGTACCGATTGGAGCTCCCTACGGTGTATAAGATACACAACGTGTTCCACAGGTCTCTTCTAAAGAAGGTGGTGGGTTCTGTGGACGCGGCGCCTATGCCACCTCCAGTCTTGGTGGATGGTAATTTGGAGTTTGAAGTCTAAAAGGTGGTTGACTCTCGTGTAGTGCGTCGCACTTTACAGTACTTGGTACACTGGCGTGGTTATGGGCCTGAGGAGAGGTCCTGGGTACCAGCCTCGGATATTCATGCGGATCAGCTGGTCAGGTTTTTTCATCGTCGCCATCCAGACAAGCCGGGTCCTATAAGCCGTGAGGGCCCTGGGGTCCCTCGTAGAAGGCGGGGTACTGTCATGTCGGATGCTGTTCGGACCAGGTCGTTCGAAAGACAGCGGTAATTCCGCTTTTGACCACTATTTGCTCATTGGCGTCAGCTGGATTTTGTCTAGGTGTTCCGGGGTTAATTTACCTGTTCCTCGGATTGGAAGCTGGGCCATGCCCATTGCCTTTAAATAGTTCTCCTGATCTTTGGGCATCGCCGATTATAGCTTCTGTCTTGTGCATTGTTATCTCGGTCCGGAGTGGAGAGCTGGTTTTTGGAGATTCGTTGCTGGTGGTGTATTTTCCTTAGTCTTATTTACTCCTTCCTATATTTGTATTTATTTTGCCCTGCACATTTATAGTGTATTCCTGTGTGATTGCGGCGTGGTGTATATTTTCCTTTATCCTTGTCTGTGCTAACTGTGGGTATTGGTGTATTACCTCTTCACTGGGTGGTGGGCGGTTGGTTTCAGCCTAGGGTTGAAACAGGAGACAGGGCGAGGGTCGAGGCCTGGACATGCACACCATCAGTGTAAACTCCAGGTAGAGGGTCATTCAGGATTTCCCTAGTCTGAGGGAAATTGCAGGGGCCCGGGTTATTAGCTCTCACTCACCTAGTCTCCCCGTGACATTTTGGTTTTATTCCATTATTAATTTTATGGTAAAAGTAACCTAGTAACAATAATTAGTTCTCAATGTTATTTTGTTGTTGTGTAAGATTGTATGAGAACGTTTTCAGGATGCATTAAAAAGAATGAACATAATGTATTGGTCCAAACATATAGAGCGGTATAATAGGTTTCCTGGGTATCTTAGACATGGAATATATGTAGATATTAGGGGAATTATTATTATTATTATTATTTATTGTTATAGCGCCATTTATTCCATGGCGCTTTACATGTGAGGAGGGGTATACATAATAAAAACAAGTACAATAATCTTAACCAATACAAGTCATAACTGGTACAGGAGGAGAGAGGACACTGCCCACGAAGGCTCACAATCTACAAGGGATGGGTGAGAATACAGTAGGTGAGGATAGAGCTGGTCATGCAGCGGTTTGGTTGATCGGTGGTTACTGCAGGTTGTAGGCCTGTCGGAAGAGGTGGGTCTTCAGGCTCTTTTTGAAGGTTTCGATGGTAGGCGAGAGTCTGATGTGTTGTGGTAGAGGGTTCCAGAGTAGGGGTGATACGCGAGAGAAATCTTGTATACGATTGTGGGAAGAGGAGATAAGAGGGGAGTAGAGAAGGAGATCTTGTGAGGATCGGAGGTTGCGTGTAGGTAAGTACCGGGAGACGAGGTCACAGATGTATGGAGGAGACAGGTTGTGGATGGCTTTGTATGTCATGGTTAGGGTTTTGTACTGTAGTCTCTGGGCAATGGGGAGCCAGTGAAGGGATTGACAGAGGGGAGAGGCAGGGGAATAACGGGGTGACAGGTGGATTAGTCGGGCAGCAGAGTTTAGAATAGATTGGAGGGGTGCGAGAGTGTTAGAGTGGAGGCCACAGAGCAGGAGGTTGCAGTAGTCAAGGCGAGAGATGATGAGGGCATGGACTAGGGTTTTTGCAGATTCTTGGTTGAGGAATGTACGGATTTGTGAAATATTTTTGAGTTGAAGTCGGCAGGAAGTGGAAAGGGTTTGGATATGTGGTTTGAAGGAGAGATCAGCGTCAAGGATTACCCCGAGGCAGCGAGCTTGTGGGACTGGGGAGAGTGGGCAGCCATGCACTGTAATGGATAGGTTCGTTGGGGGGGTCGCGTGAAATTGGGGAAAGATGATGAATTCTGTTTTGTCCATGTTAAGTTTCAGAAATCTAGCGGAGAAGAAGGATGAAATAGAGGACAGACATTGAGGGATTCTGGTTAGTAGGGAGGTGATATCTGGTCCAGAGATGTAGATCTGTGTGTCATCAGCATAGAAGTGATACTGAAAGCCATGAGATTCTATGAGCTGTCGCAGGCCAAAGGTGTAAATGGTGAAGAGCAGGGGCCCAAGGACTGAACCTTGTAGGACTCCGACAGATAGGGGGCGAGGTGAGGAGGTGGTGTGTGAGTGGGAGACGCTAAATGTCCGGTCTGTTAGGTATGACGATATCCAGGATAGGGCCAAGTCTGTGATGCCAAGGGATGAGAGGGTCTGTGGTAATAGGGAATGGTCCACTGTGTCAAAGGCAGAGGACAGGCCCAGGAGGAGGAGGATAGAGTAGTGTTGCTTGCTCTTGGCGGTTAATAGATCATTGGTGACCTTAGTTAGGGCAGTTTCAGTGGAGTGGTGTGACCGGAAGCCTGATTGTAAGTTGTCGAAAAGGGAGGACAGTTCAAGATGGACGTGTTGTTCCAGTAGTTTTGAGGCATAGGGGAGAAGTGATATAGGGTGATAGCTAGATACAGAGGATGGGTCAAGAGAGGGCTTTTTGAGGATAATCATGGCATCGATGTTAACTTGGAGATACTCCTGTACCATCCTCTCTAGGCATTGCTATGCGTCAGACTTCTTGCCTCCTGTAGCCTTGCAAAGGATGGTCTAAAAAATTCTTGAAACAATGGGAAAAAATTTGCTGTTACCACCAGATATGATGTTACTGTTATGGTTTGAGTGATGACTCGACAGTCCCATGGTTGGCAAGTTAGAACTCAGAGATTCACTACGTGCACCACTGGTGTTTTGTGGAAAAGCAGATGTAAGATTCTGTAACAGTCTCTGCTGATACTCCTGCATGCGTGAATCCCTTTATATGGCAGGAATTATTTTGCCAAATTTACTTTTGTACCGGGGATCTAAGAGTGTCGCAACCCAGTAGTCGGCATTACTTCGGATCCTGACAATCCGAGGGTCATGTTGCAGGTAGTGCAGCAAGAAGGCACTCATGTGTCTTGCGCATCCAGGAGGACCAAGCCCTTGTTGTCTTGGTGGTGGCGAGGTGAGAATCATGCTTCCTTCCTCTGCCCTCTCCCCCCAACCTCGCACAACAGAAATTTGATCAAGGTCTCCCTCATCTGATGAGTCTTCCATGCCCAGCGCCAGTTCGTCCTCCACTTCTTCCTCTGCTCCTGCACCTTCCTCAACAGTTTGGCTGCTACCATGCGCCTTCTGTAATCCCTCTCCCCCACCCTCCAATGCCAGCTGCCTTGGTGCTGCCGACCGTCTGGACTTTGGAGATATGGTCCCTTCTGCATACGACTCTCCCTGTTCCTCCTCCTCCTCCTCTTGTTCCACCACCTGACTCCGAATACTGTTTAAGGTGTTCTCCAGCATGTAAATGACCGGAATAGTCATGCTGATAATGGCATCGCCAGCACTAAACATCTTCCTCGCTACTTCAAAACTGTGCAGAAGGGTGCATAGGTCCCTGATCTGAGACCACTCCTGCAGCGTGATTTGCCCCACCTTTGGATCTCGTTGGCCCAGGCTATATGTCATAACGTATTGCACCAGGGCTCGTCGGTGCTGCCACAGTCGCTGCAACATGTGCAGAGTTGAATTCCACCATGTGGGCACATCGCATTTCAGCCGGTGAACTGGCAGGCCCAACGACTTCTGTAGAGATCTAAGTCGTTGAGCTGCGGGATGTGAACGGCGGAAGTGAGGACACAGCGACCATGCCCTCTGCCTATCTAGTCCGGGATAGTTGGATAAAAATTGCTGGACAACCAGGTTCAAAACGTGAGCCATACAAGGCACGTGTGTGACATTGCCCCGGCGAAGGGCCGCACCCAGGTTTGCAGCATTGTCGCACATGGCCTTCCCTGGCTGCAGGTTCAGTGGACACAACCATTGATGGAACTCGGTCTCCAGAGCTGACCACAACTCTTCCAGCTGTGTGACTCACATTTCCCAGACATTTCAAGGTAAACACCGCCTGATGCCATTGAGCCCTGGTGACAGGATAGTAAGGAGGTGTGCAGGATTCCTTCTGCGCAGTTAGAACGCGGGTGGCATTACCAGACAGGCTTTGGGTGCAGGTGGAGGACTGAGAGGAGGTTGAGGCAGATCAGTGGAGGAACTTAGAGATACAGAGGATCGACATGCAACTTGTGGGGACAGCAAGACTTGGACAGCAGCCCCTTCTCCTGATGTCACCATAGTTACCCAGTGCCCAGTCACCGACATGTAACGCCCCTGTGCATGTCTACTCGTCTGTTATGGACCTGGTGGTTAGGAGCACCCGGAATGACCTGATGAGTAAACTCAAAATCGGGACTAGCTCTGGGGAAGTGGGAACTCTGCTGACCACAAACCCTGTTGTGAATTCCGTTCTCGGGCTCCCTCCTGTGGTCATGAGTGGTACTTTGTGAGTTCTGTTCATGGGCTCCCTCTGGTGGCTTTGAGTGTTACGGCTGGTCTGTAGCTGGACTCCAGCTGCCTCGTTTCCTGCTAGGCTTGCTGCCTATTTAACTCCACCTGGACCTTTACTTGTTGCCTGCTGTCGTATTCAGTACTGGTTCAGATCTCTCTGGGACTTCCCTTGTGACCTGTCTCCTCGTGGAGAAGCTAAGTTCATGCTAGTCTATTTTTGCTCATTGCTATTTGAAAATGTTTCTCAGTATATGATGAGTTCAGTCCAGCTTGCTTATATGCTATTTGATTGCTAGCTTGAAGCTCTGGGGTGCGGAGTTGCGCCCCTCACATCGTGAGTCGGTGTGGGGGTCTTTTTGTATTCTCTGCGTGGATAATTTTTGTAGTATTTTATACTGACCGCACAGATTCCTTGCTATCCTCTGACTATTTAGTTATTAGCCGGCCTCATTTGCTAAAACCTGTTTTCATTTCTATGTTTGTGTTTTCCTCTTATCTCACCGTTATTATTTGTGGGGGGCTGCTCTCACTTTGGGGAAAATTTCTCAGAGGCAAGTGAGGCTTTGTTTCTCTCTAGGGGTAGCTAGTTTCTCAGGCTGTGAAGAGGCGTCTAGGCCGAGTCAGGTACGCTCCACGGCTGCCTATAGTGTGTGTTTGATAGGATCAGGATTGCGGTCAGTAAAGTTCCCACATTCCCAGAGCTTGTCCTTATTTTTGGTTTACTTATCTGGTCAGTTCATGTGTTCCTAACCACCAGAACCATAACAGTACAGCAGGCCCTTAAAGTGTTACAAAAGAGGGATAAGAGAAGCTCTGAGGTTTTTTTTTTCCTCTGCAGTGTGTTTAGCCTCTCTCCTCCCCTTAATCTCTGGGTGGTTCAGGACTCAGCTGCAGATATGGACATTCAAGGTCTGTCCTCTTGTGTGGATCAGCTCGCTACAAGGATACAAAGCATTCAGGATTATGTAGTTCACAGTCCTATGTCTGAACCTAAAATACCAATTCCTGAGCTGTTCTCTGGAGATAGATCTAGGTTTTTGAATTTCAAAAATAATTGCAAATTGTTTCTTTCTCTGAGACCTCGTTCCTCTGGTGACCCTGCTCAGCAAGTTAAAATTATTATTTCTTTGTTACGTGGTGACCCTCAAGATTGGGCATTCTCCCTGGCACCAGGAGATCCTGCATTGCTAAATGTGTATGCGTTTTTTCTGGCGCTTGGATTGCTTTATGAGGAACCTAATCTAGTAGACCAGGCAGAAAAGATTTTGCTGGCTCTCTCTCAGGGTCAGGATGAAGCAGAGGTTTACTGTCAGAAGTTTAGGAAGTGGTCTGTGCTCACTCAATGGAATGAGTGTGCCCTGGCAGCGATTTTCAGAAAGGGTCTTTCTGAAGCCCTTAAGGATGTTATGGTGGGGTTCCCCACGCCTGCGGGTCTGAATGAGTCAATGTCTTTGGCCATTCAGATTGATCGGCGTTTGTGGCAGCGCAAACCTGTGCACCATCTGGTGGTGTTTTCTGAACAGAAGCCTGAGTCTATGCAATGTGACAGGATTCTGACCAGAATTGAACGGCAAAATCACAGACGTCAGAATGGGTTGTGCTTTTACTGTGGTGACTCCACTCATGTAATCTCTGATTGTTCTAAGCGCACAAAGAGGTTCGCTAAGTCTGTCACCATTGGTACTGTACAGCCTAAATTCATTTTGTCTGTTACTTTGATTTGCTCTCTGTCATCCTACTCTGTTATGGCTTTTGTGGATTCAGGCGCTGCCCTGAATTTGATGGATTTGTCATTTGCCAGGCGCTGTGGTTTTATCTTGGAGCCATTGCAATTCCCTATTCCACTAAAGGGAATTGATGCTACGCCATTGGCCAAGAATAAGCCTCAGTACTGGACTCAAGTGACTATGTGCATGACTCCTGCACATCAGGAGGTTATTCGCTTTCTGGTGTTACATAATTTGCATGATGTTGTCGTGTTGGGTCTGCCATGGCTGCAGGTTCATAATCCAGTCCTGGATTGGAAAGCAATGTCTATATCAAGTTGGGGTTGTCAAGGGGTACATGGCGATGTTCCTTTGGTGTCAATTGCTTCTTCTACTCCTTCTGAAGTCCCTGAATTTTTGTCGGATTACCAGGATGTATTTGATGAGCCCAAATCCAGTGCCCTACCTCCTCATAGGGATTGTGATTGTGCTATAAATTTGATTCCTGGTAGTAAGTTCCCTAAGGGTCGACTTTTTAATTTATCTGTACCAGAACATACCGCTATGCGGACTTATATAAAGGAGTCTTTGGAGAAAGGGCATATTCGTCCGTCCTCGTCACCTTTGGGTGCAGGGTTCTTTTTTGTGGCCAAGAAGGATGGTTCTCTGAGACCCTGTATAGATTATCGCCTTCTAAATAAAATCACGGTCAAATTTCAGTACCCTTTGCCTCTGCTGTCCGATCTGTTTGCTTGGATTAGGGGGGCTAGTTGGTTCACCAAGATAGATCTTCGAGGAGCTTATAATCTGGTGCGTATAAAGCAGGGCGATGAATGGAAAACAGCATTTAATACGCCCGAAGGTCATTTTGAGTACTTGGTGATGCCTTTTGGGCTTTCTAATGCCCCTTCCGTGTTTCAGTCCTTCATGCACGACATCTTCCGAGAGTATCTGGATAGATTTATGATTGTGTACCTGGATGATATTTTGGTCTTTTCTGATGATTGGGAGTCTTCATGTGAAGCAGGTCAGGATGGTGTTTCAGGTCCTGCGTGCCAATGCCTTGTTTGTGAAGGGCTCTAAATGTCTCTTTGGAGTCCAGAATGTTTCCTTTTTGGGCTTTATTTTTTCCCCTTCTACTATCGAGATGGATCCAGTTAAAGTCCAGGCCATCTATGTCTGGACTCAACCTACATTGGTGAAGAGTCTTCAGAAGTTCTTGGGCTTTGCTAATTTTTACCGTCGCTTCATCACTAATTTTTCTAGTGTGGTTAAACCTTTGACGGATTTGACTAGAAAGGGTGCTGATGTGACGAATTGGTCTTCTGCGGCCGTTGAGGCCTTTCAGGAGCTGAAACGTCGGTTTTCTTCGGCTCCTGTCTTGCGTCAGCCTGATGTCTCTCTTCCCTTTCAGGTCGAGGTTGATGCTTCTGAGATTGGAGCAGGGGCTGTCGTTGTCACAGGAGAAGGCTCTGCGCTTTGCTAATCGCCGTCGCTGTGTGGGGGATTTGGTGTGGTTGTCATCTCGTTACGTTCCTATGAAGGTTTCCTCTCCTAAGTTTAAACCTCGTTTCATCGGTCCTTATAAGATTTCAGAAATCCTCAATCCTGTGTCATTTCGTTTGGACCTCCCAGCATCTTTTGCCATTCATAATGTGTTCCATAGGTCATTGTTGCGGAGGTATGTGGTGCCTGTGGTTCCTTCTGTTGATCCTCCTGCTCCGGTGTTGGTCGAGGGAGAATTGGAGTATGTGGTGGAGAAGATCTTGGATTTTCGTATTTCGAGACGGAAGTTTCAGTACTTGGTTAAATGGAAGGGCTATGGTCAGGAGGATAATTCCTGGGTTGTTGCCTCTGATGTCCATGCTGCCGATTTGGTTCGTGCCTTTCATTTGGCTCGTCCTGATTGGCCTGGGGGCTCTGGTGAGGGTTCGGTGACCCCTCCTCAAGGGGGGGGTACTGTTGTGAATTCCGTTCTCGGGCTCCCTCCTGTGGTCATGAGTGGTACTTTGTGAGTTCTGTTCATGGGCTCCCTCTGGTGGCTTTGAGTGTTACGGCTGGTCTGTAGCTGGACTCCAGCTGCCTCGTTTCCTGCTAGGCTTGCTGCCTATTTAACTCCACCTGGACCTTTACTTGTTGCCTGCTGTCATTGTATTCAGTACTGGTTCAGATCTCTCTGGGACTTCCCTTGTGACCTGTCTCCTCGTGGAGAAGCTAAGTTCATGCTAGTCTATTTTTGCTCATTGCTATTTGAAAATGTTTCTCAGTATATGATGAGTTCAGTCCAGCTTGCTTATATGCTATTTGATTGCTAGCTTGAAGCTCTGGGGTGCGGAGTTGCGCCCCTCACATCGTGAGTCGGTGTGGGGGTCTTTTCGAATTCTCTGCGTGGATAATTTTTGTAGTATTTTATACTGACCGCACAGATTCCTTGCTATCTTCTGACTATTTAGTTATTAGCGGGCCTCATTTGCTAAAACCTGTTTTCATTTCTATGTTTGTGTTTTCCTCTTATCTCACCGTTATTATTTGTGGGGGGCTGCTCTCACTTTGGGGAAAATTTCTCAGAGGCAAGTGAGGCTTTGTTTCTCTCTAGGGGTAGCTAGTTTCTCAGGCTGTGAAGAGGCGTCTAGGCCGAGTCAGGTACGCTCCACGGCTGCCTATAGTGTGTGTTTGATAGGATCAGGATTGCGGTCAGTAAAGTTCCCACATTCCCAGAGCTTGTCCTTATTTTTGGTTTACTTATCTGGTCAGTTCATGTGTTCCTAACCACCAGAACCATAACAAAACCCTACTCCTATCACACACACTAGAAATAGCCGTGGAGCGTACCTAACTCTCCCTAGACGCCTCTTCACAGCCTAAGAGCTAACTAAACCTAAAGATAGAAATAGAAGCCTTACCTTGCCTCAGAGAAATTCCCCAAAGGTAAAGGCAGACCCCCACATATATTGACTGTGAGTTAAGAGGAAAGTCACAAACACAGGAATGAAACAGGTTTTAGCAAAGGAGGCCAGATTTCACTAAATAGTCAGAGGATAGAAAAGGGAACTATGCGGTCAGCACAAAAGACTACAAAAAACCACGCAGAGTAAGCAAAAAGACTCCCCACACCGACTCACGGTGTGGAGGTGCCACTCTGCACCCCCAGAGCTTCCAGCTAGCAAGGGAATATCAGATAGCAAGCTGGACTAGAAATTAGCAGTACTAAGAAATATATTCAGGAAGCAGTAACAACAAATGAACTAGCAAAGACTTAGCTTCTGCTGGAGTAGACAGGTCCTCAGAGAAGTCCAAGAGAGATCTGAACCAATACTGAAACATTGACAGCTGGCATGAAGTAACGATCTGAGTGGAGTTAAATAGGGAAGCCAGCATAGCAATAAACGAGAGCAGCTGATAAAGCCAACCTCAGTGACCAGCAGTTCCGCTCGAAGCCACCAGAGGGAGTCCAAGAGCAGAACTAACCAAAGTACCATTCATGACCACAGGAGGGAGTCCGAGAACGGAATTCACAACAGTACCCCCCCCTTGAGGAAGGGTCACCGAACCCTCACCAGGGCCCCCAGGCCGATCAGGACGAGCCAAATGAAAGGCACGAACTAAATCGGCAGCATGGACATCGGAGGCAACAACCCAGGAATTATCCTCCTGACCATAGCCCTTCCACTTAACTAGGTACTGAAGCTTCCGTCTCGAAATACGAGAATCCAAAATTTTTTCCACCACATACTCCAACTCCCCCTCAACCAACACCGGAGCAGGAGGATCAACGGAGGGAACCATAGGCGCCACGTACCTCCGCAACAACGACCTATGGAACACATTATGGATGGCAAAAGAAGCTGGAAGGACCAAACAAAATGACACAGGGTTGAGAATTTCAGAAATCTTATAAGGACCAATGAATCGAGGCTTAAACTTAGGAGAAGAAACCTTCATAGGAACATAACGAGAAGACAACCAAACCAAATCCCCAACACGAAGTCGGGGACCAACACAACGACGACGGTTAGCGAAACGTTGAGCCTTCTCCTGGGACAACGTCAGATTGTCCACTACGTGAGTCCAAATTTGCTGCAACCTGTCCACCACAGAATCCACACCAGGACAGTCAGAAGGCTCAACCTGCCCCAAGAAAAACGAGGATGAAAACCAGAATTGCAAAAAAAGGCGAAACCAAAGTAGCCGAACTAGCCCGATTATTAAGGGCAAACTCAGCCAATATCAAGAAGGTCACCCAATCATCCTGATCAGCAGAAACAAAGCATCTCAGATAGGTTTCCAAAGTCTGGTTGGTTCGTTCGGTTTGGCCATTTGTTTGAGGATGGAAAGCCGAAGAAAAAGACAAATCAATGCCCATCTTAGCACAAAAGGACCGCCAAAACCTAGAGACAAACTGGGAACCTCTGTCCGACACAATGTTCTCCGGAATGCCATGCAAACGAACCACATGTTGAAAAAATAATGGCACCAAATCAGAGGAGGAAGGTAATTTAGGCAAAGGTACCAAATGGACCATCTTAGAAAAGCGATCACAAACCACCCAGATGACAGACATCCTTTGAGAGACAGGAAGATCTGAAATAAAATCCATGGAAACATGCGTCCAAGGCCTTTTCGGGACTGGCAAGGGCAAAAGCAACCCACTGGCACGAGAACAGCAGGGCTTAGCCCGAGCACAAGTCCCACAGGACTGCACAAAAGAACGCACATCCCGTGACAAGGAAGGCCACCAAAAGGACCTAGCCACCAAATCTCTGGTACCAAAAATCCCAGGATGACGATCCAACACCGAGCAATGAACCTCAGAAATAACTCTGCTAGTCCATCTATCAGGGACAAACAGTTTCTCCGCTGGACAACGGTCAGGTCTATCAGCCTGAAACTCCTGCAGCACCCGCCGCAAATCAGGGGAGATGGCAGACAGAATTACCCCCTCTTTGAGAATACCAACCGGCTCAGGGACTCCCGGAGAATCAGGCACAAAACTCCTAGAAAGGGCGTCCGCCTTCACATTCTTAGAACCTGGAAGGTATGAGACCACAAAATCGAAACGGGAGAAAAACAGCGACCATCGAGCCTGTCTAGGATTCAACCGCTTGGCAGACTCGAGATAAGTCAAATTTTTGTGATCCGTCAAGACCACCACGTGGTGCTTGGCTCCCTCAAGCCAATGTCGCCACTCCTCGAATGCCCACTTCATAGCTAGTAGCTCCCGATTGCCAACATCATAATTACGCTCAGCAGGCGAAAACTTTCTAGAAAAGAAGGCACATGGCTTCATCACAGAGCCATCAGAACTTCTTTGAGACAAAACAGCCCCTGCTCCAATCTCAGAAGCATCCACCTCGACCTGAAAAGGGAGCGAAACATCTGGCTGACGCAACACAGGGGCCGAAGACAAACGACGTTTCAGCTCCTGAAAAGCCTCAACGGCCGCAGAGGACCAATTCACCACATCAGCACCTTTCTTTGTCAAATCAGTCAAAGGTTTAACCACACTAGAAAAATTAGCGATGAAGCGACGGTAAAAATTAGCAAAGCCCAGGAATTTCTGGAGGCTCTTCACAGATGTAGGTTGAGTCCAATCATAAATGGCCTGAACTTTAACAGGATCGATCTCGATAGTAGAAGGGGAAAAAATGAAGCCCAAAAAGGAAACCTTCTGAACTCCGAAGAGACATTTAGACCCCTTCACAAACAAGGAATTAGCACGAAGGACCTGGAATACCATTCTGTCCTGTTTCACATGAGACTCCCAATCATCCGAAAAGACCAAAATATCATCCAAATATACAATCATGAATCTATCCAGATACTTTCGGAAGATGTCATGCATAAAGGACTGAAACACAGATGGAGCATTTGAAAGCCCGAATGGCATTACCAGGTACTCAAAATGGCCCTCGGGCGTATTAAATGCTGTTTTCCATTCATCGCCCTGTTTAATACGCACAAGGTTATACGCCCCTCGAAGATCTATCTTGGTGAACCAACTAGCCCCCTTAATCCGAGCAAACAAATCAGACAGCAGAGGCAAAGGGTACTGAAATTTGACCGTGATTTTATTGAGAAGGCGGTAATCTATACAGGGTCTCAGAGAACCATCCTTCTTGGCCACAAAAAAGAACCCTGCTCCCAACGGCGATGAAGACGGGCGAATATGCCCTTTCTCCAAAGACTCCTTTATATAACTCCGCATAGCGGCGTGCTCTGGCACAGATAAATTGAAAAGTCGGCCCTTAGGAAACTTACTACCAGGAATCAAATTTATAGCACAATCACAATCCCTATGAGGGGGTAGGACACTGGATTTGGGCTCATCAAATACATCCTGGTAATCCGGCAGAAACTCAGGGACTTCAGAAGGAGTGGAAGCAGAAATTGACACCAACGGAACATCGCCATGTACCCCTTGACAACCCCAACTAGACACAGACATTGATTTCCAATCCAATACTGGATTATGAACCTGTAGCCATGGCAAACCCAACACGACCACATCATGCAAATTATGCAACACCAAAAAGCGAATATCTTCCTGATGTGCAGGAGCCATGCACATGGGCAAGTGAGTCCAGTACTGAGGTTTATTCTTGGCCAACGGCGTGGCATCAATTCCCCTTAATGGAATAGGATACTGCAAAGGCTCCAAGAAAAAACCACAGCGCCTGGCAAACTCCCAAGTGCATCAAATTCAGGGCAGCGCCTGAATCCACAAATGCCATAACCGAGTAGGATGACAAAGAGCAAATCAGAGTAACAGACAAAAGAAATTTAGGCTGTACAGTACCAATGGTGACAGAACTAGCGAACCGCTTCGTGCGCTTAGGACAATCAGAGATAGCATGAGTGGGGTCACCACAGTAAAAACACAGCCCATTCTGACGTCTGTGTTCTTGCCGTTTAGTTCTGGTCAAAGTTCTATCACATTGCATAAGCTCAGGCCTCTGCTCAGAGGACACCGCCAAATGGTGCACAATTTTGCGCTCGCGCAAACGCCGATCAATTTGGATGGCCAAGGACATTGATTCATTCAGACCAGCAGGCGTGGGGAATCCCACCATAACATCCTTAAGGGCTTCAGAAAGACCCTTTCTAAAAATTGCTGCCAGGGCACACTCATTCCATTGAGTAAGCACAGACCATTTTCTAAAGTTTTGACAATATATCTCCGCTTCATCCTGACCCTGACACAAAGATAGCAAGGTTTTCTCTGCCTGATCCACTGAATTCGGTTCGTCATAAAGCAATCCAAGCGCCAGAAAAAACGCATCTACATTAAGCAATGCAGGATCTCCTGGCGCAAGGGAGAATGCCCAGTCTTGAGGTTCGCCACGCAACAAAGAAATAATAATTTTTACTTGCTGAATGGGGTCACCAGAGGAGCGGAGTTTCAAAGCAAGAAACAGTTTACAATTATTTTTGAAATTCAGAAACTTAGATCTATCCCCAGAAAACAAATCAGGAATTGGAATTCTAGGCTCTAACATCGGATTCTGAACTACATAATCTTGAATGCTTTGTACCCTAGCAGTGAGATGATCCACACAAGAGGACAGACCTTGAATATCCATATCTACACCTGAGTCCTGAACCACCCAGAGGTTAAGGGGAAAAGAGAGACAAAACACACTGCAAAGAAAAAAAAATGGGTTCAGAACTTCTCTTATCCCTCTTTTGAGATGCATTAACACTTTGTGGCCAGCTGTACTGTTATGGACCTGGTGGTTAGGAGCACCCGGAATGACCTGATGAGTAAACTCAAAATCGGGACTAGCTCTGGGGAAGTGGGAACTCTGCTGACCGCAAACCCTACTCCTATCACACACACTAGAAATAGCCGTGGAGCGTACCTAACTCTCCCTAGACACCTCTTCACAGCCTAAGAGCTAACTAAACCTAAAGATAGAAATAGAAGCCTTACCTTGCCTCAGAGAAATTCCCCAAAGGTAAAGGCAGACCCCCACATATATTGACTGTGAGTTAAGAGGAAAGTCACAAACACAGGAATGAAACAGGTTTTAGCAAAGGAGGCCAGATTTCACTAAATAGTCAGAGGATAGAAAAGGGAACTATGCAGAAAAGACTACAAAAAACCATGCAGAGTAAGCAAAAAGACTCCCCACACCGACTCACGGTGTGGAGGTGCCACTCTGCACCCCCAGAGCTTCCAGCTAGCAAGGGAATATCAGATAGCAAGCTGGACTAGAAACTAGCAGTACTAAGAAATATATTCAGGAAGCAGTAACAACAAATGAACTAGCAAAGACTTAGCTTCTGCTGGAGTAGACAGATCCTCAGAGAAGTCCAAGAGAGATCTGAACCAATACTGAAACATTGACAGCTGGCATGAAGTAACGATCTGAGTGGAGTTAAATAGGGAAGCCAGCATAGCAATAAACAAGAGCAGCTGATAAAGCCAACCTCAGTGACCAGCAGTTCCGCTCGAAGCCACCAGAGGGAGTCCAAGAGCAGAACTAACCAAAGTACCATTCATGACCACAGGAGGGAGTCCGAGAACGGAATTCACAACACTCGTCCAAGTGTCTGTGGTGAAATGCACCCTGTCACACACAGAGTTTCTCAAGAAAGCGGTGATGTTGTGTGTGACATGCTGGTGTAGCGCAGGCACAGTTTTCTTTGAGAAGTAGTGGCGACTGGGCATCTGGTACTGGGGCACTGCGACAAAGTTTCGAAAATCCTCTGTGTCGACCAGGCGGAAAGGCAGCATTTCTGTAGCCAACAGCTTGCAGATGGTGAAATTCAACCTCTTAGCTTTGTCATGGCTAGAAGGAAATGGTCTTTTACTTGTCCACATTTGAGGGACCGAGAGCTGGCTGCCGTGCTTAGAAGGGGTTGAGTAGGGTGTCCCCGGCAAACTGCTGGTCTGTGAGGAAGGTGCAGGCGGAGATGTTATGTTGCCTTGATCAAAATGTGGTGGTCTCGATGTTGGAGAGTGCTCAACACCAGCAGGTGTTTCCACTTGCAAATGTCCTGACGACCTGCCAATCACACTGGCTGTTGCGGGTAAAGAGGTGGAAGGTCTGCGTCCAAAACCATGTGCGACTGCTGTCCCCACAGTCACAGAGGATGAAGAGGCCGCGGATGCACTTGATGGGGCAGACAGTGGTTGGCCAGGCCCACTAGGCCGCATTGTAGCTCAGTGAGCTTCCCCCTGCAACTTATGCCTCATATCCATGTGACGGTTCATGCATGAAGTACTCAAACTATTCATTTTTTGGCCTCTACTGAGATTTTGGTGACAAATCTTACAGACAACATGAGTTGGGTCATCCTTTGCGATCTCAAAAAATGCCCAGGCTATGCAAGGCTTAGAGCCCATGCGACCTGAAGAGCCACCACGATTTGTGCTCAGAGGCGCAGTTGTGATTGAGGATGCAGTTGTTGATGTGCTTCCAAATATTCCTTATAGTTTTAAAAACTTTTTTTATTGGCCTCAATAGTTTCCATGGGAGACTAGAAGCTGTGATCATCCGATCGCCTGTGCTATACACAGCAGTGCTTCAGCCCTGCTATGTGTAGCTAAAATGCTCATCTACTATGAGCACCAGACACAGGGCGGCATTCGTAGCTATATGTCAATGACAGGCACAGGGGTCTCCTGCAGACCCTGGGTTGTCATGCCAACCCATGGGCGAATCGCGGTCATGTGACATGGTCACTGACAGGCAGAGCTAATAACGCACTTTTGGTGCGATCATGTTAAATGACGCTGTCAGAGATTGACCATTATTAAGACTCAAGTCGAAACACATTTTTTTTAACCCCTTCCCGACCCGTGATGCCACGTAGGCATCATGAAAGTCGGTGCCAATCCGACCTGTGATGCCTATGTGGCGTCATGACAGGATCGCGTTCCTGCAGATCGGGTGAAAGGGTTAACTAAAATTTCACCCGACCTGCAGGGACAGGGGGAGTGGTACTTCACTGTGATTGGCTGTTGAAAGTGAAACAGCCAACCAGAGCAATTTGTAATATTTCACCTATGAAACTTGGTGAAATATTACAATACAGCCATTGCCAATGCTGCAATATCATTGGGGCCAATGCTGCAATATCATTGGCCACTGCTGGAGACCCCGATCTGACCCTGCCACCGACTGACGTCGGTGATCTTCAGCCACCATCAGTGTTTCCTACCCCTCCGTCCTGTCCTCCGCGCCCTCCTCTCCCCTCGGCCCCCGTCCACCCCTCCACCCCCCTGGGGACAGGGACATACTGGACAACAACTTTTGGGGTCCAATTTCTCCTGTTATCCTTGTGAAAATAAATAATTGCGGGCTAAAAAGTAATTTTTGAGGAAAGAAAAATGATTTTTTTATTTTCACGGCTTTGCGTTATAAACTTCTGTGAAGCACTTGGGGGTTCAAAGTGCTCACCACACATCTAGATAAGTTCCTTGGGGGATCTAGTTTCAAAAATGGGGTCAATTGTGGGGGAGCTCCAATGTTTAGGCACACAGGGGCTCTCCAAAAGCGACATGGTGTCCACTAACGGAGCTAATTTTTCATTCAAACAGTCAAATGGCGCTCCTTCCCTTCCGTGCGCCCAAACAGTGGTTTACCCCCACATACTGTATGAGGTATTGGTGTACTCAGGAGAAATTGCCCAACAAATTTTAGGATCCAATTTATCCTGTTGCCCATGTGAAAATGAAAAAATTGAGGCAAAATTTTTTTTGTGTGAAAAAAAAGTACTTTTTCATTTTATGGATCAATTTGTGAAGCACTTGAGGGTTTACAGTGCTCACTATGCATCTAGATAAGTTTCATGGGGGGTCTAGTTTCTAAAATGGGGTCACTTGTGGGGGAGCTCCAATGTTTAGGCACACAGGGTCTCTCCAAACGCGGCATGGTGTCCGCTAGCGATTGGAGCTAATTTTTCATTCAAAAAGTCAAATGGCGTTCCTTCCCTTCCGAGCCCTGTCTTGCGCCCAAACAATGGTCCCCCCCCCCCACATATGGGGTATCGGCGCACTCAGGACAAGTTGGTCAACAACTTTCAGGGTCCAGTTTCTCCTTTTACCCTTGGTAAAATAAAAAAAATTGTTGCTAAAAGATCATTTTTGTGACTAAAAAGTTAAATGTTCATTTTTTCCTTCCATGTTGCTTCTGCTGCTGTGAAGCACCTGAAGGGTTAGTACATTTCTTGAATGTGGTTTTGAGCACCTTGAGGGGTGCAGTTTATAGAATGGTGTCACTTTTGGGTATTTTCAGCCATATAGACCCCTCAAACTGACTTCAAATGTGAGGTGGTCCCTAAAAAAAATGGTATGTGGGAAATGTTATTTATTAACTATTTTGTGTCACATAACTCTCTGGTTTAACAGAATAAAAATTCAAAATTTGAAAATTGCGAAATTTTAAAAATTTTCACCAAATTTCCATTTTTTTCACAAATAAAAGCAAAAATTATCGACCTAAGTTTACCACTAAAATGAAGCCCAATATGTCATGAAAAAACAATCTCAGCATCGCTACAATACGTTGAAGCGTTCCTGAGTTATTACCTCATAAAGGGACACTGGTCAGAATTGCAAAAAATGGCCAGGTCATTAAGGTCAAAATAGGCTGGGTCATGAAGGGGTTAATACTGCACCTGTGTATTTGTGCTTACTATGTGTTACCAGCATATTTAGTGAATCAAGTATTTTCACTTATTTTAAATATCTCAATAAAAGCTATTTTTTATTCAGAGAAGGTGCATAGCCTATATCGCTAGATCAATAACCTTTTTTCTTCTGCAGCTGCTGTGCCAGGATCTGTGTGCGGCTTGGACCTTACGTAGGAATTACTGACCAGATCAGGTGAGCCATCACATTGTGTCTACTTTCTTTTTAAAGTGTCAATAGCTGCATAAGGCCAGGTTCACATTAGCGTATCTGTGCGCAGCGTAGGCTTGTGTACTACTTTCCTAAGATCCGCATGCGTCTTGCGTACCTATATTTAACATTGTGTACACAGGGAGATGCTTTGGCATCAGTTTGTATGCGGATGCATGCCCGTGCGTCATTTCGCGGTTCCCGCCAAATGCAACATGTTGCATTTTTTGAGCTGTCAAATATGCGCATGCATGCGCATGTGGATGAGTGCATCAAAACAACGCATTACCATACCTCCCAACTTTTGAAGATGGGAAAGAGGGACAAAGTTTGCGGTGCGCAATGCGCGCCGTGGCAAATTTTAGGCCACGCCTCTGACCACACCCATTCATAATTAGTCACACCCATATCCACGTCCCAAACACACCCATTTAGCACTGCTAAATGCTAACACTGTTTCATATACAATAATTAAACAAAAAAATATGGCCACACAGTGCTCCATACCGTATAATGGTCACACATGATGCTCAATACTGTATAATGGCCACACAGTGCTCCATACTGTATAATGACTGCACATGATGCTCCATACTGTATAATGACTGCACATGATGCTCCATATTGTGTAATGACCGCACATGATGCTCCATACTGTATAATGGCCGCACATGATGCTCCATACTGTATAATGACCGCACATGATGCTCCATACTGTATAATGACCGCACATGATGCTCCATACTGTATAATGACCGCACATGATGCTCCATACTGTATAATGACTGCACATGGCTCATATTCCCCCTCTGTATGCATGGCTCATATTCCCCCCCCTGTATGCATGGCTCATATTCCCCCCCCCCGAATGCATGGCTCATATTCCCCCCCCCCCGAATGCATGGCTCATATTCCCCCCCCTGTATGCATGGCTCATATCCCCCCCTGTATGCATGGCTCATATCCCCCCCCCTGAATGAATGGCTCATATTCCTCCCCTGTATGCATGGCTCATATTCCGCCCCCCCCCCCGAATGCATGGCTCGTATTCCCCCCTGGATGCATGGCTCATATTCCCCCCCCCTGAATGCATGGCTTATCATGGCTAATGCGCATATTCATGGCCTTAATGAGTGGTGCCACGTGACCGCTCATTCAGGATGAGCTGTGTACGCTGAGACCAGGCATCGCTGGAGAAAGGTGAGTATCGTCTTCAAGGAGTGCGGGTGGGAGGGAGGCAGGCAGGCGGGCGGGCGGCCGGGGGGGTGGCGCGGGGGGGGTTGGTCAGTCGGGAGGTGACCCAGGACTTGGCTTAACACAGGGGCGTGGCTTAACACAAGGGGGTGTGTCGATTCGCTTTTCCTGCTGTCGGCGGGATCAGAGCGTCCCGTGCGGGACTGCGGGGCAAAGCATCAAATCCGGGACAGTCCCGCACAATGAGGGACGGTTGGGAGCTATGCATTACTGTCTATGGAAATGCATTGGTACACAAGGACATACAAATGGATGCGTTCCATGCACATGCATACTTAAAGGGAACCTGTCACCTGAATTTGGCGGGACCGGTTTTGGGTCATATGGGCGGGGTTTTCGGGTGTTTGATTCACCCTTTCCTTACCCGCTGGCTGCATGCTGGCTGCAATATCAGATTGAAGTTCATTCTCTGTCCTCCGGAGTACACGCCTGCGCAAGGCAATATTGCCTTGCACTGGTGTGTACTCTGGAGGACAGAGAATGAACTTCAATCCAATATTGCGGCCAGCATGCAGCCAGCGGGTAAGGAAAGGGTGAATCAAACACCCGAAAACCCCGCCCATATGATCCAAAACCGGTCCCGCCAAATTCAGGTGACAGGTTCCCTTTAAGACTGAGCATGTCCAGGAACTGATTTCAGCACCTCCCAAATCCCACCTGTGTAAAAGGGGGTGTTGACACTGGAAGTCCAGGACTCTCAAGAATTTGTATGTAAGTATAGAAGCTTTTAAAATGTCTGTCTGTCTCTATCACTGCAGTCTGTACTCTGTCTCTATCACTGCAGTCTGTACTCTGTCTCTATCACTGCTGTCTGTACTCTGTCTCTCTCACTGTAGTCTGTACTCTGTTTCTCACTGCTGTCTGTACTCTGTCTCTCTCACTGTAGTCTGTACTCTGTTTCTCACTGCTGTCTGTACTCTGTCTCTCTCACTGTAGTCTGTACTCTGTCTCTCACTGCTGTCTGTACTCTGTCTCTCTCACTGCAGTCTGTACTCTGTACTTGTGCTTTGCTTTCTGTTCCTTGTAGACTGTTCAGTGTTCCTGTCCTGCATTTCTCCTGTCCTGATTTCTCCTGTCCGGTGGTGTGGTACTGGCCCTAATGTCTCCTGTCGGGTGGTGTGGTACAGGCCATCTCAGCTGCTACTTAAAGTACTTTGTGTCTTATGTTTCGCTTTCTGTTCCTTGTAGACTGTGCGGTGCTCCTGTCCTGGATTAGACCTGTCCCGGATTTCTCCTGTCCCGGTGTTGTGCTGCTGTCCCGGTTCTGTGCTGCCTGACTGCTGTGCTGTTGGACTACTGCCTGTAATGTAAGTCTTGGCGTCCATTGTGTTTTTAATTTTGCCTTTTTTTCTTTGGCTACATTGTTGTCGTCTCTTTTAACAAGTTCAGTTTTTCTTACTGGTTCTTTTCTGTTCTGCTATCTATTGTTTCACTTGACTGCTGCCTGCTATTCCAAGAGCTATACCGGCACCGGTCTCTTGATATCTTGCTGTGGACTTTTACCAGGACTTCATTACCTTGAGCAGTTTACACTGCACTAGTGCCGTACATTTCACACCACGTCCAAGGGACGCCTCTATATCTTCCTTATGGAAATTGTTACTGAAGAAGGCCAGGCATTGATGCCGAAACATTTATTTTGATGACTACAATAAAATCACAAAAAACCTCATTTAAGTTGAGTGCCTAAGTTTATCTTTCTCTATATACGGCTTTGGACCCTACTAAGGCACCATATCCGGATAGTGCATGCGGTTTTCTCTTATATTACTATTCCAACATGTCCTCCAGTGAAGACCAGAATGCTTTTTAGAGCAAAAATGACACTGATGAAGTAATCACATTTGCTATACTGATTGGTATGTATTGACTGTCAATACTACACATGTGGTAAATCATGTATTTTCTTTACAGGAACCTTCCATTGTGGAAGAGCAGGAGCAGTCGAGTGGAAATGAATGTTCCCAAGGTTGTCGGGCTCAAGTTCCTGTGCAGGAAAGACTATATGACTATATAGTTTATTTTTTTGCTTTGTTTTTTGTTTCTTTGATGTATAGGTTCCACAACGTGAGGAAGGAAAACCCTTGATTGACAATGACCAACTGATTCCTCTTGTGCAAGAGCGAGAAGTGTTATTCCGACTCACGATTGATTCGACGACTCTGCTGGTAAGAAGTGGCCAGATTGCTGTTGGCTGATTTGGACCATGCCACCCCACATGACAGAAAGGATTTTTTGTAAATATTGCAATGTGGTCTGACATGTCAGTGAACCTGTAAATGTAGGTGCGTTGTTTTACAATTTATTTAATTTTTTTTTCTTCCCCCTTCACAGTGAAGAGAGTAAAAGTCCGTTGCCGTTTGATGAAGGATTGCTTCAATAAGGATATGAGAGAGGAGATTCAGGTTCAAAGTGGTGCTGCTCCAAAGGTCACAAAATACAGATACCATCACATGCTGTCTTCCTGAGGCCTGCGGTTGCTCAGCAAATGTGAGTATCTTTTCTGTTGTATTACTATTAACTGTATGCATGGCCATGTGTAATGTTTTTACTATATAAACTAATTTATTTTTTACTAATGTTTTTAATTTATTTTCCACACAGAATCTGGATCGTCCTCAGTTGTAGCGGCCCCTCATCGACCAGCCAACAAACAGTCCCAATCATCCACCAGCGATAGAGCAACCAGGCAGGCTTTACAGGCTGGGGAACAGGCAAGCCGGTCGATCAGGTTTTCCCCTCCTCCAGCCCTCTGCCACTGGTTTTGTTGGATATTCTCGGCAGCGGCAGAGGGCCTGGGAGAGGTCACTCATGCCCGAGTTTATTCACTTAAGCTCGATCTTCCAGGATGGGATGAGGGCGGTTGTAGAAAGACTGGATAGTGGGTTCACTCAGTTGAACACATTTTTCCAGGAAGTCCACAGACGCCTTGACCGCCTGGAAGCCGACCTTCAGAGACCGGTGCAACATTTTTTTTCCGCAATAGAGCGGGGCGTGTCGGAGAACCTGATGCCTGAACTCCAGCTGTATGTAGTGAAGGACTGTCAGGCTGCTTACAGCGAGGCCATGCAGCAGTCCCAAACCTTCCATCCACAGTCAGGATATCACCAGCAGGCACACTTTTCTTTGCCTACATGGCAACAAGAGCCAGCACAGCATCAGTGGCAGAAGACGCCAGCACCACTGCACACATCTCAAGGAGTTGGATACACGTCAGCCCAACAACTGATGACAGCACAAGTCAACTTTCCTCCACCACCACCGCTGGACATTACGGCAGTTCCTCCAGTTCCCAGCTACACCACGCTGCGGAGTGCAGCATCCCTGCAGCATGCAGCTTCCACCACGCAGCAGAGTGCAGCACCCCTGCAGCATGGAGCTTCCACCATGCATCCGAGTGCAGCACCCCTGCAGCATGCAGCTTCCACCACGCAGCCGAGTGCAGCACCCCTGCAGCTGCTTTTACCACGCAGCCGAGTGCAGCACCCCTGCAGCATGCAGCTTCCGCCACACAGCGAAGTGCAGCACCCCTGCAACATGTAAGTAAGAAACGCAGAGGGAACACCAAAATACAGGCGCCCAATACGGTCTCTGCTCAGCAATCGAAAGTAAAGATCGGAAAAAAGTTCACCAAAAAAAGTACCCACCACCTCCACCCTCACCTCCTAATGTGTCTCTGTTTTCCAATCTGTCTCCACCTTCCCTTGGGCCTCTCCCTTCCAATGTGTCTCTCCCTTACAATTTATATTTAACTCCTAATGTGTCGTCTTCCCCCAATGTTCCATCTGCTCCCAATGTGTTATCTGCCCAATTATTTAGCCCTATCCGTGACATCGTAGACCACACCATCTGTGTACCAATCCTACATTTTATTGCCGCTTCCCCTGTAACCACTCCTTCACCGACTCATAACCAATCATCCCAGCCTGACACCCCCTAGGTCCATAATATCACACCATCGGGCAGACACCGAACCTAAACCCGATTATTTATTGTGGAAAAGAAACAATTGTTTTCATTTTTGTTAATAAAAATTGACTTTTGTTTTCACAATCCCTGTGTTTTCTTTGTCTCTTTATTTGAAAACACATATGTGTATTGTATTGTTGAGTGAAGTAGTAATGGGTGTTCCAGTGGAGGTGTTATTATTATTATTATTATTATTATTATTATTATTATTATTATTAAAATCAGCAAACATTACAGGTACATTTACTTACAAGCAGATTAAACCATTTTGTCTTGCCATGCCACACATCCAATATCCGAAACAAAGTAAGCAGCAAAGTTATCCCTCATTTGGACAACTTCCACTGTAGTCCTCAGAGGGTGATCTTGGTAATCCCGCAATGTGCTAGCAACAGGTTCCTCAAGTTCAAAATGGTGTCGCTCTTTCGCCAGGATGTAATTGAGCAGAACAACACATGCTTTGACAACCTCATCAATTGTCTCAGTTTTTAGATTGATGGCTGTTCCCAAAATGCATCATTTAGATACCAGCAAACCAAAGGCACACTCCACAGTTCTTCGTGCCCTTGTCAGTCAGTAGTTGTAAATCCTTTTGGTGTGATTCAAGTCCTGACTCGAGTATGGTTTTATGAGGTTGGCACACATTTGAAATGCCTCATCCCCAACCACAACAAACGGCATTGGCAGTCCTTCAATGTTCGGAAAAGGTTGTGGCATTGGAAAATTGAAATTATTCCCATACAAATGTTGGCCCATGTCAGAGTCTTTGAAAGTCTGAGAATCATTTCCTTGTCCAAATGAGCCAACGTCCAAGGCGACAAATCGATAGTCAGCATCTGCAATCGCCATGAGAACAATTGAAAAGTGTTTTTTGCAATTGAAGTACTCTGATCCACTTCAAGCAGGTTTCATAATCCGAATGTGTTTGCCGTCCACAGCCCCCCAAACAATTTGGAATTTTGCAGCATTTTCCAGCCAGAGTTCAGTTGAGGGTTTGGGGAGGAATTCTTCATGCAGAACGTCACATAAAGCATGGCTGGTGTCTGCAACTATCCCAGAAAGGGTGTACAAGCCAATCCGGAATTGAAAATGTAAAGATGAAAAGGTCTCTCCGGTAGCCAGGAATCTGCCAAAAAAAAATCAGCACATCGCTTTTATAACAATAATATTAATGATATGTGTTTCTTTTTAAAATTACGTACCTCAGGGTCACCAACAGACGTTCCTCAGCAGGAATAGCTCGACATAGTTGTGTGTCCTGCCTGGTGATGGACCCTCGGACATGTAGCAGCAAGTCATCGAAGCTCTGTTTTGATATCCTCGTGTATTCAAAAAATTTCTCCGGGTTTTCACACAGCTTGGTGTATAACGAGTAGTATGCGCTCCACAGCTCTCTCGGAGTTCAAGGATGGGGTGTTGCCAATAGCGACGATGACGTCTTCTCCGTCTTTCTCTTCTTTCTTCTTTACAAGCCACAGCAAAGGCAAAAGCCAATTTCAATGACAAATCAAGATTAAGATTGAAGCTCTCCACGCTATGATCCATCTTGCAGCTGAATACAGCAGCAAAATAAGAGGATTTCATCTGTGCAGGGTCTATATATAGAAATCCCATGAGACACGCACATTGTGTGTGGCTTGTCTCAAGGAAATTCTACTGGAAAAGCTTGAATTTGTGTAATTCTCCTGGAAATATCGAACGCATGCGCATAAACAACACAAACACTGTTAGTGTTGGCGGAACGCACCGAGTATAAATATATGTAATAATAGGTGCGTTCGCAACCAGGGGTCCACCGTGCAGGAGAGGAACCTGCTGCTAGCAATTGGTGGCGCTATATGGCGGTATTAGCAAACTCTGTTACTTCACAGAATCATAGTTACATAGTTATTAAGGTTGAAGGAAGACTTTAAGTCCATTTAGTTCAACTCATAGCCTAACCTAACATGCCCTAACATGTTGATCCAGAGGAAGGCAAAAAAAAACCATATGGCAAAGAGTAAGCTCCACATTGGGGAAAAAAATTCCTTCCCAACTCCACATACAGCAGTCAGACTAGTTCCCTGGATCAACGCCCTATCAAGGAATCTAGTGTATATACCCTGTAACATTATTATTTTCAAGAAAGGCATCCAGTCCCCTCTTAAATTTAAGTAATGAATCACTCATTACAACATTATACGGCAGAGAGTTCCATAGTCTCACTGCTCTTACAGTAAAGAATCCGCGTCTGTTATTATGCTTAACCCCTCTGTGACCTTAGACGTACTATCCCGTCGAGGTGACCTGGGCCTATCTGACCCTCGACGGGATAGTACGTCATAGCCGATCGGCCGCGCTCACGGGGGGAGCGCGGCCGATCGCGGCCGGGTGTCAGCTGACTATCGCAGCTGACATCCGGCACTATGTGCCAGGAGCGGTCACGGACCGCCCCCGGCACATTAACCCCCGGCACACCGCGATCAAACATGATCGCGGTGTACCGGCGGTATAGGGAAGCATCGCGCAGGGAGGGGGCTCCCTGCGGGCTTCCCTGAGACCCCCGGAGCAACGCGATGTGATCGCGTTGCTCTGAGGGTCTCCTACCTCCCTCCTCGCCGCAGGTCCCGGATCCAAGATGGCCGCGGCATCCGGGTCCTGCAGGGAGGGAGGTGGCTTACCGAGTGCCTGCTCAGAGCAGACACTTGGTAAATCTGCAGCCCTGCACAGCAGATCACAGATCTGGCAGAGTGCTGTGCACACTGCCAGATCAATGATCTGTGATGTCCCCCCCTGGGACAAAGTAAAAAGGTAAAAAAAAAAATCCCCACATGTGTGTAAAAAAAAAAATAAAAAAAATATCCTAAATAAAGAAAAAACAAAAAAAATTATTCCCATAAATACATTTCTTTAGCTAAATAAAATAAAAAAAACAATAAAAGTACACATATTTAGTATCGCCGCGTCCGTAACGACCCAACCTATAAAACTGCCCCACTAGTTAACCCCTTCAGTAAACACCGTAAGAAGAAAAAAAAAAAAACGAGGCAAAAAACAACGCTTTATTACCATACCGCCGAACAAAAAGTGGAATAACACGCGATCAAAAAGACTGATATAAATAACCATGGTACCGCTGAAAACGTCATCTTGTCCCGCAAAAAACGAGCCGCCATACAGCATCATCAGCAAAAAAATAAAAAAGTTATAGTCCTGAGAATAAAGCGATACCAAAATAATTATTTTTTCTATAAAATAGTTTTTATCGTATAAAAGCGCCAAAACATAAAAAAATGATATAAATGAGATATCGCTGTAATCGTACTGACCCGACGAATAAAACTGCTTTATCAATTTTACCAAACGCGGAACGGTATAAACGCCTCCCCCAAAAGAAATTCATGAATAGCTGGTTTTTGATCACTCTGCCTCACAAAAATCGGAATAAAAAGCGATCAAAAAATGTCACGTGTCCGAAAATGTTACCAATAAAAACGTCAACGCGTCCCGCAAAAAACAAGATCTCACATGACTCTGTGGACTCAAATATGGAAAAATTACAGCTCTCAAAATGTGGTAACGCAAAAAATATTTTTTGCAATGAAAAGCGTCTTTCAGTGTGTGATGGCTGCCAATCATAAAAACCCGCTATAAAAGTAAATCAAACCCCCCTTCATCACCCCCTTAGTTAGGGAAAAATAAAAAAATTAAAAAATGTATTTATTTCCATTTTCCCATTAGGGTTAGGGTTAGGGCTAGAGTTAGGACTAGAGTTAGGGCTAGGGTTAGGGCTAGGGTTAGGGCTAGGGCAAGGGTTAGGGTTAGGGCTAGGGTTGGGGCTAGGGTTAGGGCTAGAGTTAGGACTAGGGTTAGGGCAAGGGTTAGGGCTAGGGTTGGGGCTAGGGTTAGGGCTAGAGTTAGGACTAGAGTTAGGGCTAGGGTTAGGGTTAGGGCAAGGGTTAGGACTAGGGTTAGGGCTAGGGTTGGGGCTAGGGTTAGGGCTAGGGTTAGGGCTAGGGTTAGGGCTAGTGTTACGGCTAGTGTTAGGGCTAGTGATAGGGCTAGGGTTATTGCTAGGGTTAGGGCTAGGGTTAGGGTTGGAGCTACAGTTAGAGTTGGGGCTAAAGATAGGGTTAGGGTTTGGATTACATTTACGGTTGGGAATAGGGTTGGGTGTGTCTGGGTTAGAGGAGTGGTTAGGGTTACCGTTGGGATTAGGGTTAGGGATGTGTTTGGATTAGGGTTTCAGTTATAATTGGGGGGTTTCCACTGTTTAGGCACATCAGGGGCTCTCCAAACGGGACATGGCATCCGATCTGAATTCCAGCCAATTCTGCGTTGAAAAAGGAAAACAGTGCTCCTTCCCTTCAGAGCTCTCCCGTGTGCCCAAACAGGGGTTTACCCCAACATATTGGGTATCAGCGTACTCAGGACAAATTGGACATCATCTTTTGGGGTCCAATTTCTCCTGCTACCCTTGGGAACATACAAAACTGGGGGCCAAAAAATAAGTTTTGTGGGAAAAAAAAGATTTTTTATTTTCACGGCTCTGCGTTGTAAACTGTAGTGAAACACTTGGGGGTTCAAAGTTCTCACAACACATCTAGATAAGTTCTTTTGGGGGTCTAGTTTCCAATATGGGGTCACTTGGGGGGGTTTGTACTGTTTGGGTACATCAGGGGCTCTGCAAATGCAACGTGACGCCTGCAGACCAATCCATTTAAGTCTGCATTCCAAATGACGCTCCTTCCCTTCCGAGCTCTGTCATGCACCCAAACAGTGGTTCCCCCCCACATATGGGGTATCAACGTACTCAGGACAAATTGGACAACAACTTTTGGAGCCCAATTTATCCTGATACCCTTGTGAAAATACAAAACTGGGGGCTAAAAAATAATTTTTGTGAAAAAAAAAAGAATTTTTATTTTCACGGCTCTTCGTTATAAACTGTAGTGAAACACTTGGAGGTTCAAAGTTCTCACAACACATCTAGATAAGTTCCTTGGGGGGTCTAGTTTCCGATATGGGGTCACTTGTGGGGGGTTTGTACTGTTTGGGTACATCAGGGGCTCTGCAAATGCAACGTGACGCCTGCAGACCAATCCATTTAAGTCTGCATTCCAAATGGCGCTCCTTCCCTTCCGAGCTCTGTCATGCGCCCACACAGTGGTTCTCCCCCACATATGGAGTATCAGCGTACTCAGGACAAATTGATCAACAACTTTTGGGGTCCAATTTATCCTGATACCCTTGTGAAAATACAAAACTGGGGGCTAAAAAATCATTTTTGTGAAAAAAAAAAGAATTTTTATTTTCACGGCTCTGCGTTATAAACTGTAGTGAAACACTTGGGGGTTCAAAGTTCTCACAACACATCTAGATAAGTTCCTTGGGGGGTCTAGTTTCCGATATGGGGTCACTTGTGGGGGGTTTGTACTGTTTGGGTACATCAGGGGTTCTGCAAATGCAACGTGACGCCTGCAGACCAATCCATTTAAGTCTGCATTCCAAATGGCGCTCCTTCCCTTCCGAGCTCTGTCATGCGCCCAAACAGTGGTTCTCCCCCACATATGGAGTATCAGCGTACTCAGGACAAATTGATCAACAACTTTTGGGGTCCAATTTATCCTGATACCCTTGTGAAAATACAAAACTGGGGGCTAAAAATCATTTTTGTGAAAAAATATGATTTTTATTTTTACGGCTCTGCATTATAAACTTCTGTGAAGCACTTGTTGGGTCAAAGTGCTCAACACACATCTAGATAAGTTCCTTAAGGGGTCTACTTTCCAAAATGGTGTCACTTGTGGGGGGTTTCAATGTTTAGGCACATCAGGGGCTCTCCAAACGCAACATGGCGTCCCATCTCAATTCCAGTCAATTTTGCATTGAAAAGTCAAATGGCGCTCCTTCCCTTCCGAGCTCTGCCCTGCGCCCAAACAATGGTTTACACCCACATATGGGGTATCAGCGTACTCAGGACAAATTGCACAACAATTTTTGGGGTCCAATTTCTTCTCTTACCCTTGGGAAAATAAAAAATTGGGGGCAAAAAGATCATTTTTGTGAAAAAATATGATTTTTTATTTTTACGGCTCTGCATTATAAACTTCTGTGAAGCACTTGTTGGGTCAAAGTGCTCACCACACATCTAGATAAGATCCTTAGGGGGTCTACTTTCCAAAATGGTGTCACTTGTGGGGGGTTTCAATGTTTAGGCACATCAGGGGCTCTCCAAATGCAACATGGCGTCCCATCTCAATTCCAGTCAATTTTGCATTGAAAAGTCAAATGGCGCTCCTTTCCTTCCGAGCTCTGCCCTGCGCCCCAACAATGGTTTACACCCACATATGGGGTATCAGCGTACTCAGGATGAATTGTACAACAAATTTTGGGGTCTATTTTCTCCTGCTACCCTTGGTAAAATAAAACAAATTGGAGCTGAAACAAATTTTGTGTGAAAAAAAGTTAAATGTTTATTTTTATTTAAACATTCCAAAAATTCCTGTGAAACACCTGAAGGGTTAATAAACTTCTTGAAAGTGGTTTTGAGTACCTTGAGGGGTGCAGTTTTTAGAATGGTGTCACACTTGGGTATTTTCTATCATATAGACCCCTCAAAATGACTTCAAATGAGATGTGGTCCCTAAAAAAAAATGGTGTTGTAAAAATGAGAAATTGCTGGTCAACTTTTAACCCTTATAACTCCGTCACAAAAAAAAATTTTGGTTCCAAAATTGTGCTGATGTAAAGTAGACATGTGGGAAATGTTACTTATTAAGTATTTTGCGTGACATATGTCTGTGATTTAAGGGCATAAAAATTCAAAGTTGGAAAATTGCGAAATTTTCAAAATTTTCGCCAAATATTCGTTTTTTTCACAAATAAACGCAAGTTATATCGAAGAAATTTTACCACTATCATGAAGTACAATATGTCACGAGAAAACAATGTCAGAATCGCCAAGATCCGTTGAAGCGTTCCAGAGTTATAACCTCATAAAGGGACAGTGGTCAGAATTGTAAAAATTGGCCCGGTCATTAACGTGCAAACCACCCTTGGGGGTGAAGGGGTTAAACCTTCTTTCCTCCAGACGTAGAGGATGCCCCCTTGTCCCTGTCTCAGGTCTATGATTAAAAAGATTATCAGAAAGGTCTTTGCACTGTCCCCTCATATATTTATACATTAAAATAAGATCACCCCTTAGTCTTCGTTTTTCCAAACTAAACAGCCCCAAGTGTAATAACCTATCTTGGAATTGCAGACCCCCCAGTCCTCTAATAACCTTGGTCGCTCTTCTCTGCACCCGCTCTAGTTCAGTTACCGTATATACTAGAGTATAAGCCGAGATTTTCAGCCCCTCTCAGCTTATACTTGAGTCATGATCGGCGGTGGGGTCGGCCGGTGAGGGGGAGAGAGGACTGTCGCATACTCACCTAGTCCCGGCGCTCCTGGCGCTCCCCCTGCCCGTCCCACGGTCTTCGGTGCCGCAGCTCGTCCCCTGTTTAGCGGTCACTTGGGACCGCTCATTAAAGTTATGAATATGGACTCCACTCCCATAGGGGTGGAGCCGCATATTCTTTCCTCTAATCAGCGGTAACGGTGACCGCTGACAGAGGAAGAGGCTGCGGCACCCGGAGACCATCTATCCGGGATAAGGAGCCAGGGACGCCGGGAGCAGGTGAGTATTACATACTCGTTCCACACGCCGGGCGGCGCGCAGATTAGTGCATCATCGCGCCCTCTGACCTGAACAGTCTGAGCAAGAGGACGGGAAGACGGAGTGGCGCCCGGCGCCGCTCAGTCTTCCCATCCTCTTGCTCAGACTGTTCAGGTCAGAGGGCGCGATGACGCACTAATCTGCGCGCCACCCTCTGCCTGAACAGTCAGTGCAGAGAGACGCCGAGACGGGACGCTGAGGAGCTGCAAGCAAGAGAGGTGAGTATGTCATTTTTTTTTTTTTATTGCAGCAGCAGCATTATAGATGGGGCACAGCTTTCTATGGCACATCTATGGGGCAACAATGAACGGTGCAGAGCATTGCATATGGGGCACAGCTTTCTATGGCACATCTATGGTGCAACAATGAACGGTGCAGAGCATTGTATATGGGGCACAGCTTTCTATGGCACATCTATGGGGCCATAATGAAAGGTGCAGAGCATTATATGTGGCACAGCTTTATGTGGAGCATCTATGGGGCCATAATGAACGGTGCAGAGCATTATATGTGGCACAGCTTTATATGGAGCATCTATGGGGCCATAATGAACGGTGCAGAGCATTGTATATGGCACAGCTTTATGTGGAGCATCTATGGGGCCATAATGAACGGTGCAGAGCATTATATGTGGCACAGCTTTATGTGGAGCATCTATGGGACCATAATGAACGGTGCAGAGCATTATATATGGCACAGCTTTATGTGGAGCATCTATGGGGCCATAATGAACGGTGCAGAGCATTATATGTGGCACAGCTTTATGTGGAGCATCTATGGGACCATAATGAACGGTGCAGAGCATTATATATGGCACAGCTTTATGTGGAGCATCTATGGGGCCATACTGAACGGTGCAGAGAATTATATGTGGCACAGCTTTATGTGGAGCATCTATGGGGCCATAATGAACGGTATGGAGCATTATATGTGGCACAGCTTTATGTGGAGCATCTATGGGACCATAATGAACGGTGCAGAGCATTATATATGGCACAGCTTTATGTGGAGCATCTATGGGGCCATAATGAACGGTGCAGAGCATTATATGTGGCACAGCTTTATGTGGAGCATCTATGGGACCATAATGAACGGTGCAGAGCATTATATATGGCACAGCTTTATGTGGAGCATCTATGGGGCCATACTGAACGGTGCAGAGAATTATATGTGGCACAGCTTTATGTGGAGCATCTATGGGGCCATAATGAACGGTATGGAGCATCTATTTTTATTTTTGAAATTCACCGGTAGCTGCTGTATTTTCCACCCTAGGCTTATACTCGAGTCAATAAGTTTAACCAGTTTTTTTGTGGCAAAATTAGGGGGGTCGGCTTATACTCGGGTCGGCTTATACTCGAGTATATACGGTATGTCTTTCTTATACACCGGAGACCAGAACTGTGCACAGTATTCTAAGTGTGGTCGAACTAGTGACTTGTATAGACGTAAAATTATGTTCTCCTCATGAGCATCTATGCCTCTTTTAATACATCCCATTATTTTATTTGCCTTTGTAGCAGCTGCCTGACACTGGCCACTGAATATGAGTTTGTCATCCACCCATACACCCAGGTCTTTCATTGACGGTTTTGCCCAGAGTTTTAAAATTAAGCACATAGTTATACATCTTATTACTTCTACCCAAGTGCATGACCTTACATTTATCCCCATTAACCCCTTCATGACCTTGGGATTTTCCATTTTTCCGTGTTCGTTTTTCACTCCCCTCCTTCCCAGAGCCATAACTTTTTTATTTTTCCGTCAATTTGGCCATGTGAGGGCTTATTTTTTGACGAGCTGTACTTTTGAACGACAGCATTGTTTTTAGCAAAGGGAAAAAAATTCCAAGTGCAGTGAAATTGCAAAAAAAGTGCAATCTCACACTTGTTTTTTGTTTGGCTTTTTTGCTAGGTTCACTAAATGCTAAAATTGACCTGCCATTATGATTCTCCAGGTCATTACGAGTTCATAGACACCTAACATGACTAGGTTATTTTTTATCTAAGTGGTGAAAAAAAATTCCAAAGTTTGCTTAAAAAAAAAAAAAATTGCGCCATATTCCGATACTCGTAGCGTCTCCATTTTTCATGATCTGGGGTCGGTTGAGGGCTTATTTTTGCGTGCCGAGCTGACGTTTTTTAATAGTAGCATTTTGGTGCAGATACGTTCTTTTGATCGCCCGTTATTGCATCTTAATGCAATGTTGCGGCGACCAAAAAAACGTAATTCTGGGGTTTCGAATTTTTTTTCTCGCTACGCCGTTTAGCGATCAGGTTAATGCTTTTTTTATTGATAGATCGGGCGATTCTGAACACGGCGATACCAAATATGTGTAGGTGTGATTTTTTTTTTTTATTGATTTATTTTGATTGGGGCGAAAGGGGGGTGATTTAAACTTTTATATTTTTTTTATTTTTTTCACTTTTTTTTCACTTTTTTTTTAACTTTTGCCATGCTTCTATAGCCTCCATAGGAGGCTAGAAGCTGGCACAACACGATCGCCTCTGCTACATAGCAGCGATCTGCTGTTCGCTGCTATGTAGCAGAAAATCAGGTGTGCTATGAGCGCCAACCACAGGTTGGCGCTCACAGCTGCCGGAGATCAGTAACCATAGAGGTCTCAAGGACCTCTATGGTTGCTATTCTGAAGCATCGCCGACCTCCGATCATGTGACGGGGGTCGGCGATGCGATCATTTCCGGCCGCCCGGCGGGCAGCGGTAGTTAAATGCCGCTGTCTGCGTTTGACAGCAGCATTTAACTAGTTAATAGGCGCGGGCAGATCGCAATTCTGCCCACGCCTATTACGGGCACATGTCAGCTGTTCAAAACAGCTGACATGTCCCGGCTTTGATGCGGGCTCACCGCCGGAGCCCGCATCAAAGCGGGGCTTCTGACCTCGGAAGTACTATCCAGTCCGAGGTCAGAAAGGGGTTAAAGTCATTTGCCATTTATCAGCCCAAGCTTCTGGTTTACATAAATCATCCTGTAATATAAAATTGTCCTCCCCTGTATTGATTACCCTGCAGAGTTTAGTGTCATCTGCAAATATTGAAATTCTACTCTGAATGCCCCCTACAAGGTCATTAATAAATGTTAAAAAGAAGAGGGGCCCCCTACAAGGTCATTAATAAATGTTAAAAAGAAGAGGGCCCAATACTGACCCCTGTGGTACCCCACTGCTAACTGCGACCCAGTCCGAGTGTGCTCCATTAATAACCACCCTTTGTTTCCTATCCCTGAGCCAGCTCTCAACCCACTTACACATATTTTCCCCTATCCCCATTATTCTCATTTTATGTATCAACCTTTTGTGTGGCACCGTATCAAAAGCTTTTGAAAAGTCCATATACACTACATCTACTGGGTTCCCTTGGTCCAGTCCGGAACTTACCTCTTCATAGAAGCTGATCAGATTAGTCTGACAGGAACGGTCCCTAGTAAACCTGTGCTGATACTGGGTCATGAGGTTATTCCTCTTCAGATACTCCAGTATAGCATCCCTTAGAATGCCTTCCAGGATGTTACCCACAGCAGAGGTTAAGCTTACTTGCCTATAATTTCCGAGTTCAGTTTTTGTCCCCTTTTTGAATATTGGCACCACATTTGCTATACGCCAGTCCTGTGGTACAGACCGTTATTATGGACTCTTTAAAGATTAAAAATAATGGTCTATCAATGACTGTACTTAATTCCTGCAGTACTCGGGGGTGTATCCCATCCGGGCCCGGAGATTTGTCAATTTTAGTGATTTTTAGACGCCGCCGTACTTCCTGCTGGGTTAAGCAGGTGACACTTAATGGGGAATTTTTGTTATCACTGATCATATTGTCTGCCATGGGATTTTCTTGTGTAAATACTGATGAAAAAAGTCATTTAGCATATTGGCTTTTTCCTCATCCTCATCCACCATTTCCCCCAGACTATTTTTAAGGGGGCCAACACTTTCATTTTTTAGTTTCTTACTATTTATGTAGTTAAAGAATATTTTGGGATTATTTTACTCTCTCTGGCAATGAGTATCTCTGTCTCAATTTTTGCTGCCTTGATTTGCTTTTTACAGAATTTATTTAATTTTCTGTATTTATTTAATGCCTCATCACTATCTACTTCCGTTAATTCTCTAAATGCTTTCTTTTTGTCACTTATTGCGCCCCTTACAGCTCTATTTAGCCATATTGGTTTCCTCCTATTTCTAGTATGTTTATTCCCATACGGTATATACTGTGCACAGGTCCTATCCAGGATGCTAATAAACGTCTCCCATTTTCTTTGTGTATTTTTGTGTCTCAGGATATCGTCCCAGTTAAGTGCACCAAGATCATCTCTCATCCATTGAAAATTTGCCCTCCTGAAGTTTAGTGTCCTTATCACCCCTCTACTACACATCTTATTAAAGGATACACGAAAACTTATTATTTTGTGATCACTATTCCCCAAGTGAACCCCAACCCTTATATTTGATATGCGGTCTGACCTGTTTGTTAATATTAGGTCTAGCAGTGCCCCCCTTCTTGATGGGTCCTGAACCAGTTGTGAAAGGTAATTGTCTCTCATAGTTGTCAAAAACCGATTACCTTTGCTGGAACTGCAGGTTTCTGTTCCCCAGTCTATTTCAGGGTAGTTGAAGTCCCCCACACAGAGCAAAACTGTGGTCATGCAGTCAGCATAGCAAACAAACAACTCCTCAACGGAGGTGCCGGTATTCTAGGGGCTTATTTCAGCCAAGATCTGAATCCAAACACACAAAACTCCTCACCGGAGGTGCCGGTATTCTAGGGGCATATTTCAGCCAACCCTGACCTCATGCAAACATGACCACACAGTAGCAAGGCTCAAAACATAGGTTGATACTAGCGCATGGCCGTGCGGCCATGCGAATCTTTTATAGCTGTAGCAGACAAGAACCTTCCTGGTGGTCCAACAGGAGCTGCTAGAGGACCTAGCATGTGACCCCAGACCTCCAATGGGAGGTTGACCCGCGGGCATGCTCAGTATGGGAAAAGCGGGACTTAGTCCCAGAAAGACCTGCTTGCTGCTGAACATTGCTGGCTACAATGAAAGAGCCTGGAAGGGCAGTAGTAACTAGTCGTCCAGTATCTGTCACGGGGAGACTAGGTGAGCGAGAGCTAATAACCCGGGCCCCTGCAATTTCCCTCAGACTAGGGAAATCCTGACTGACCCTCTACCTGGAGTTTACACTGATGGTGTGCATGTCCAGGCCTCGACCCTCGCCCTGTCTCCTGTTTCAACCCTAGGCTGAAACCAACCGCCCACCACCCAGTGAAGAGGTAATACACCAATACCCACAGTTAGCACAGACAAGGATAAAGGAAAATATACACCACGCCGCAGTCACACAGGAATACACTATAAATGTGCAGGGCAAAATAAATACAAATATAGGAAGGAGTAAATAAGACTAAGGAAAATACACCACCAGCAACGAATCTCCAACAACCAGCTCTCCACTCCGGACCGAGATAACAATGCACAAGACAGAAGCTATAATCGGCGATGCCCAAAGATCAGGAGAACTATTTAAAGGCAATGGGCATGGCCCAGCTTCCAATCCGAGGAACAGGTAAATTAACCCCGGAACAGCTAGACAAAATCCAGCCGACGCCAATGAGCAAATAGTGGTCAAAAGCGGAATTACCGCTGTCTGTCGAACGACCTGGTCCGAACAGCATCCGACATGACAGTACCCCGCCTTCTACGAGGGACCCCAGGGCCCTCACGACTTATAGGACCCGGCTTGTCTGGATGGCAACGATGAAAAAACCTGACCAGCCGATCCGCATGAATATCCGAGGCTGGTACCCAGGACCTCTCCTCAGGCCCATAACCACGCCAGTGTACCAAGTACTGTAAAGTGCGACGCACTACACGAGAGTCAACCACCTTGGAGACTTCAAACTCCAAATTACCATCCACCAAGACTGGAGGTGGCATAGGCGCCGCGTCCACAGAACCCACCACCTTCTTTAGAAGAGACCTGTGGAACACGTTGTGTATCTTATACACCGTAGGGAGCTCCAATCTGTACGCTACTGGGTTAATGACGGCGGTGACCCTAAATGGACCAATAAACCGTGGACCCAATTTAAGGGACGGTATTTTGAGTCTTAGGTTTTTTGTGGATAACCACACCCAGTCATCCACACTCAGGTCCGGACCTGGCACACGCCTACTGTCAGCCACACGTTTGTACCTAGCACCCACACTCAACAGGCCCTGTTTAACTCTCCTCCAGACTGATGACAAATGTGCTCCTAACTGATCCTCCTCCGGAACGCCGGAAGAGCCCCTCTGACTCAAGGTACAAAATTGAGGATGTAGCCCGTAAACACAAAAAAAAGGAGACTCCCCAGACGACTCCTGGCGGTGATTATTGATGGCAAACTCAGCCAACGGAAGAAAGGTAGACCACTCCTCCTGGTTATCAGAGACAAAGCAGCGTAAGTACTGTTCCAAATTTTGGTTCATATGCTCAGTCTGACCATTTGACTGAGGATGGAACGCCGAAGAATGAGACAACTTGATCCCCAGCCGTGAGCAAAATGCTTTCCAAAATTTTGCCACAAACTGAGACCCCCTATCAGACACGATGTCAGACGGAACCCCATGAAGTCTGACCACCTCCTGCACAAATACCTGAGACAGAGTCTTAGCGTTAGGCAACGAAGGCAAAGACACAAAGTGCGACATTTTAGAAAACCGATCAACAATCACCAAGATGACCGTGTTCCCAGCTGATGAGGGCAAATCAGTGATGAAATCCATGGAGATTTCCGTCCATGGCTTACTAGGTACTTCAAGAGGAAGTAGTGTGCCAACAGGATGGGAGCGGGGCGTCTTAGCCCTAGCGCACGTGGTACAAGCTGACACGTATGAGACCACGTCCTGTCGGATCTTGGGCCACCAAAACCGACGTGACACCAACTCCAAGGTACCTCTAACCCCTGGGTGGCCAGCCAGGACAGCATCATAATGCTCCGCCAAAACCTTCAAGCGGAGATGAAGCGGTACAAAAGATTTGTTGATGGGAAGCTCAGATGGTACCTCCTCCTGAGCCTCGGCAATCTCAGCCTCAACCTCGGTAGTGAGAGCCGAAACCACAACACCCTTTTGAAGGATGGGTACTGGATCTTCCCGAGGTTCACCCCCCGGAAAACACCTGGACAGAGCATCCGCCTTAGTGTTTTTAGACCCCGATCTGTAAGTGACCACAAAACTGAACCGCGTGAAAAACAATGCCCAGCGAGCGTGCCTGGGGGACAGACGCTTGGCTGACTCCAAATACAGCAGATTCTTATGATCGGTAATAACAGTAACCTGATGTACCGACCCCTCCAAGAAGTGTCGCCATTCCTCAAAGGCCAACTTGATTGCCAACAACTCCCTGTTGCCGATATCGTAGTTACGTTCGGAGGACGACAGTTTCTTGGAGAAATAGGCGCACGGACGCAAACCACTCAAAGATGAGCCTTGAGATAGTACCGCCCCCACACCAACCTCAGACACATCGACTTCCACAACAAAGGGTTTTGATACGTCTGGCTGCACAAGAATGGGGGCTGAAACAAAACTGTTCTTAAGAAATTCAAATGCGCGCACAGCAGCCTCAGGCCATGCTGAGAAATTGGTACCCTTTTTAGTCATGTCAGTTAGCGGTTTAGCAATGATGGAAAAATCCTTGATAAATTTCCTATAGTAGCTAGAAAACCCAAGGAACCGCTGAAGTGCTTTCAGGTTATCAGGACGTTCCCAATGCAGCACCGCTTGCACCTTAGCGGCGTCCATTTTAAAACCAGAAGCAGACACAATATAACCCAAGAAAGGCAACTCTTGAACAGTAAATACACATTTCTCAAGTTTAGCATACAGCTTATTCTCTCTGAGAAGCTGTAACACCTGCCTGACATGATTTAAATGAGCATCACGGTCGCAAGAATATATGAGGATGTCATCTAGGTACACGATAACGAATTTCCCCAAAACATGCGAGAACACATCATTGATGAAATGTTGGAACACTGCAGGTGCGTTAGTCAACCCAAAAGGCATCACCAAATTTTCAAAATGACCCTCAGGGGTATTAAAAGCCGTCTTCCACTCATCACCTTGACGGACTCTTATGAGGTTGTACGCCCCCCTGAGGTCAAGCTTGGTAAACCACTTAGCACCCGCCACCTGGTTGAACAAATCTGGCATCAGTGGCATAGGGTATGGATCACGAACCGTAATCTGGTTTAACTCCCTGAAATCCAAACACGGGCGTAATCTGCCATCTTTCTTCTTCACGAAGAAGAACCCTGCTGCCACCGGCGAGGATGAAAGCCTGATGTGCCCTTTGCTCAAGCTTTCAGCATTATAATCTTTTAACGCTTGTCTCTCCAGACCGGAGATGTTAAACATCCTTGCTTTAGGCAACTTGGCTCCTGGTTTAAACCTGATAGAACAGTCATAGGGACGATGTGGCGGCAACTCTGAACAACCCTTTTCAGAGAACACATCCACAAAATCCAGAAGTGACTCCGGAACGCTTGAAGTCACCGCAGCCACACATGTGGCCAGGCAATTCTCCTGGCAGAACTTGCTCCACTGAATTATATCCTGAGTTTTCCAGTCAATTACCGGGTTGTGCATGGACAACCAAGGAAAACCCAAAACCACCTGAGCAGGAAGATTCCTGAGCACCTTACATGTAACCCGCTCGGAATGTAGAACCCCAATGTGGAGTTTCACCTCAGCCACAAATTCAGTAATCTCCCCCTGAGAGAGAGGAGCAGCATTGATGGTGACTGTTGTGAATTCCGTTCGCGGGCTCCCTCCTGTGGTCATGAGTGGTACTGTGTGAGTTTGGTCTTGGGCTCCCTCTGGTGGCCTTTAGCGATATGGCTGGTCTTGGCTGGGCTCAGCTGTTTCATCTCCTGCTAGGCTGGGCCTATTTAGCTCACCTGGACCTTTACTTCTCGCCTGCTGTCAGTGTATTCAGTCCTGATCCTGTGCTCTCCTGAATATTCCTTGTGACCAGTCTCCTGCTATGAGAGCTAATATCCCGGGCCCCTGCAATTTCCCTCAGACTAGGGAAATCCTGACTGACCCTCTACCTGGAGTTTACACTGATGGTGTGCATGTCCAGGCCTCGACCCTCGCCCTGTCTCCTGTTTCAACCCTAGGCTGAAACCAACCGCCCACCACCCAGTGAAGAGGTAATACACCAATACCCACAGTTAGCACAGACAAGGATAAAGGAAAATATACACCACGCCGCAGCCACACAGGAATACACTATAAATGTGCAGGGCAAAATAAATACAAATATAGGAAGGAGTAAATAAGACTAAGGAAAATACACCACCAGCAACGAATCTCCAACAACCAGCTCTCCACTCCGGACCGAGATAACAACACACAAGACAGAAGCTATAATCGGCGACGCCCAATGATCAGGAGAACTATTTAAAGGCAATGGGCATGGCCCAGCTTCCAATCCGAGGAACAGGTAAATTAACCCCGGAACAGCTAGACAAAATCCAGCCGACGCCAATGAGCAAATAGTGGTCAAAAGCGGAATTACCGCTGTCTGTCGAACGACCTGGTCTGAACAGCGTCCGACATGACAGTATCAGCCTGAGCCAGACGCTGGGACCGATGTCTCCGCTGAGCAGGCTCCACAGCGGCTGGAGGAGAATGGGAGACCGCAGCAGACATGGTTTGAGATTCCCCCTGTGCAGCGGTGGGAACTCGACACCTAACATGGGTTCCCCTCCTTGGACCTCGCTACGCTCGAAGGCAGCAATGAGCTGTGGAGCTTCAATGTGCTCAGCAGGCTCCCAGGACCTGTCCTCTGGACCATAACCAGTCCACGTACCACCTTGCACCCTTAAATAGCGTTCACCCCGTAATCGTCCATAGACGAATCCGATATCCCGGCAGATGACTCGGAAAACCGGGACATGTGTACGGGCTTTAAAAGGGACACAAATGTGTCGGTGATACCTAGGCGTGGAGGAAGAGCCAGACGGTAGACCACAGGGTTAACCTGTTCAAGGACCTTGAAGGGACCCAAGTAGCGAGGTGCAAACTTAGTGGACTCAACTCGCAGCCTGATGTTACGGGCGGAGAGCAACACTAAGTCGCCAGGAGCAAAGATCGGAGTGGTGCGCCGATGTGCATCGGCGGAGGACCTCATTCTCTCCTTGGAAGCCCGATGGCATCCTGAGTGAGGTCCCAAATGCCCCGTGCCTCCACAGCCCAGTCTGCCACCCTGGAGTCGGCGGAAGACACAGGCATAGGCACAGGAACCCGCGGATGCTGGCTGTAATTAAGGAGGAATGGAGTCTGACCAGTGGAATCGGCTACGGCGTTGTTAAGGGCAAATTCCGCCCACGGTAGCAAGGATGCCCAGTCATCCTGCCTGGCAGAAACAAAATGTTGCAGATATGTGACCAGGATCTGGTTGGCCCTCTCTACCAACCCATTTCTGTCGGGATGATATGCTAAAGAGAGATTCAACTCAATACTGAGTAGACGACAAAGCTCTCTCCAGAACTGAGACGCAAACTGGGGACCCCAGTCACTGACAATTTTGTCCGGCATACCGCGTAGGCGAAAGATATGTTTGATAAACAACGCTGCCAGAGCCCGCGCAAAAGGTAGTAGTGGAAGAGGCACCAAGTGCACCATTTTGGAAAAATGGTCGGTGATAACCCAGATAATGGTGCAGCTACGAGACTTGGGTAAGCCCACCACAAAATCCATCCCGACCATCTCCCAGGGCCTGTCCGCCACCGGTAGGGGGTAAAGCAACCCAGTTGGCTGTTGTCGGGGAGACTTGTTTTTGGCGCAGGAAACACACGCCCGAACATAATCTCTGACGTCACGGGCCATATGCGGCCACTATTACGTCCTCGCCAGCAGCTCAGATGTCCTTTTGGTCCCAAAATGTCCACCCACCCTGGACAAGTGAGCCCAAGAGAGAACCTCCGGATGCAAATTTGAAGGAATAAAAGTCTTGCCCGGGGGCATAGACTCTAGCGAAACCGGAGCCACGGTTCTCAGGCTCTCAGAAGGGACAATAAGCCGAGGCTCCTCTTCCTCCTCCTCAGATGATACAACGGAGCGAGAGAGAGCATGGGCACAAATGTTCTTCTCCCCAGATAGAAAGTGGAGAGTGAAGTTGAACCGGGAGAAGAACAGGGACCATCTGTCCTGGCGAGAATTTAGCCGCTGGGCTAAAGTAGACCAAATTTTTGTGGTCTGTGAATACTTGGAAGGGAAAGCGAGTCCCCTCCAAAAGATGTCTCCATTCTGAGAAAGCCAACTTCATTGCTAGCAACTCCCTGTCCCCGATAGAATAATTCCTCTCCGCTGGTGTAAAGGTCTTGGAAAAGAAGAAGCAAGGATGCTTCCGACCTTGAGCATCCTTTTTGAAGAGGACTGCTCCAGCACCAATGGATGAGGCATCCACCTCCATTATAAACGGCTTATCTACATCGGGGCAATGTAGGATGGGAGCGCTAGCAAAATGAGACTTAATAGAAGTGAAGGCTTTGGAGACCCCCTCAGACAACAATTTGGGATTTACTCCCTTCTTGGTGAGGGCTACCAAGGGAGCTACCAAAGTCGAGAAATGACGGATGAACTGGCGGTAATAGTTAATGAACCCCATAAAGCACTGCACCGCTTTAAGAGAATGGGGTTCTTGCCAGTCCATCACAGCTTGTAATTTGGCAGGATCCATAGCCAATCCCTGGGCGGAGATAATATAGCCCAGGAAAGGTAAGGACTCCTGGTCAAACACACATTTCTCTAACTTAGCGTAGAGGGAATTCGCCCGTAAGAGGTCGAAGACTCTGCAAACATATCTCCGGTGAGAGTCAATATCCAGAGAGTAGATGAGAATATCATCCAGATAGACTATAACCGAGGTGGAAAGCATATCCTGGAAGATATCATTAACAAAGTCTTGAAAAACGGCTGGGGCATTACAGAGCCCAAAGGGCATCACTACGTGTTCAAAGTGCCCATCCCTGATGTTAAAAGCCGTCTTCCATTCGTCCCCCTCACGGATGCGAATCAGGTTGTAAGCACCCCGCAGATCTAGTTTAGTAAATACCCTTGCTCCCCGAAGCCTATCAAAGAGCTCAGATATCAAGGGCAGAGGATACTTATTCTTAACGGTGATGGCGTTAAGACCCCTGTAATCTATGCATGGACGTAGTTCCCCGTTCTTCTCCTGCCCCAGAAGAAACCTGCCCCAGCAGGTGACACTGACTTCCTAATGAATCCTCTTGCCAGATTTTCCTGGATGTACTGTGACATTGCCTACATCTCCGGGAGAGATAACGGTTAGACTCGACCCCGGGGAGGCTCAGCACCAGGCAAGAGGTCAATAGGACAGTCATTGGGGCGGTGAGGCGGAAGGGTCTGCGCAGCCCTTTTGGAGAATACGTCCACATAGGGCCAATATTGCTTGGAGAGTGAGGATAGATCTGTGGGTACCTCAGTAGTAGCAACCTGAACACATTCCCTCTGACCTCTACCCCCATAAGATTCACCCCATCCCAAAATTCTGCCTGTGGACCACTCAATATGAGGAGAGTGGTACGGTAGCCAAGGTATCCCTAACAGGACCTCATCAATTCCTTCAGAAATGACGAGCAGAGATATAATCTCCTGATGAGATGGCGACATGGACAAAGTAAAAGGGATGGTCTGGTGTGTTATCTGTGAGGGCAGTGTCGACCCATTCACCACTCATACAGTTACTGGTTGAGCAAGCATCACCAGGGGTATTGCATGACGTTGGGCGAAGGAAGAAGACATAAAATTGCCCTCCACCCCAGAATCCACGCAGAGCTTAACCGAATGAGTGGATTAACCAATTGTAATTGTCCCCTTAAAGGACAATTTGGAGGCAAATGTCGCCGTGTCTAGCATACCTCCACCTACTACCACTAGACGTTTCCCCGACTGCTGGGAACATCTGGTGGCAAGATGTCCCGACTGCTGGCAAACATGACAGACCTTGAGTGCTCGAGTGGTCCAGGACTTAGATCCCGCTCGTGACACTCCCATGGCCTCATGTGACTCAGGAGCCCAGACCAGTGATTCCAAAGGTTTGGCGAAGGTGGGAGCCAGCCGAAACCTCTGCCTACACTGGGCTCGCTCTAACCTCCGCTCATTAAAATGGAGGTCAATACGAGTGGACACAGCTATTAACTCCTCCAGTGTGGCGGGAATCTCCCTAGTGGCCAGAGCGTCCTTCACGTGGTCAGCCAGCCCCCTACAAAATATAGGGATGAGGGCTTTATCCGACCACTCCAGCTCAGATGCTAAGGTGCGGAAGTGGACGGCAAAATGGCTGACCAAGGACGTGCCCTGAGTCAATGCCAACAGTTGGAGTGCCGTATCATGGGTGACTCGGGGTCCCAAAAAGACCTGTTTCAGAGTACTCAGGAACAATGGAGCACTCTGCAAAACATGATCGCCACGCTCCCACAGCAGCGTAGCCCACTCCAATGCCCTGTCCGACAGGAGAGACAAAATGAACCCCAGCTTTGCCCGCTCTGTGAGGAAACGTGCAGCCAGGAGCTTAAGATCTATAGCGCACTGGTTCACGAAACCCCCTACAAGATTTGCTATCGCCAGAAAATTTTTCTGGCAGTGGGAGGCGAGATAGAGTCAGAACAGGGGTGGCAGTGGACAAACTGGCTGCAGCTATGCTAGCAGCCTGAACAGCGACTGCGGTGACATCCACGGCTGAGGTTGTGCGCTCAAGAGCCGCCAACCTACCCTCCAGCTGCTGGATGTTCTGCAGTAGACGCTGATTGTCCGCCATTTAATAGCCTGACCCTGGCGCTAGTATTATGTTAGGGTTGGCGGAATGCACCGAGTATAAATATGTGTAATAATGGGTGCGTTCGCAACCCGGGGTCCACCGTGCAGGAGAGGAATCTGCTGTTAGCAATTGGTGGCGCTATATGGCGGTATTAGCAAACTCTGTTACTTCACAGAATCGCTAGGATAGGGAAACGCTGTGCCCTGTTAACCTCACAAAGGAACACAGCTACCAAACAGAGCAAAACTATGGTCATGCAGTCAGCATAACACACAAACTCCTCACCAGAGGTGTTGGTATTCTAGGGGCTTATTTCAGCCAACCCTGACCTCATGCAACCATGACCACACAGTAGCAAGGCTCAAAACATAGGTTGATACTAGCGCATGGCCATGTGGCCGTGCAAACCTTTTATAGCTGTAGCAGACAAGTACCTTCCTGGTGGTCCAATAGGAGCTGCTACAGGACCTGAGCATGTGACCTCAGACCTCCAATGGGAGGTCGTCCCATGGGCATGCTCAGTATGGGAAAAGCGGGACTTGGTCCCAGAAAGACCTGCTCGCTGCTGACCTGTGCTGGCTACAAGGACAGAGCCTGTTAAAGGCAGTAGTAACCAGTCGTCCAGTATCAGCCTGAGCTAGACGCTGGGACTGACGTCTCCACTGCGGCTGGAGGAGAGTGGGAGACCACAGCAAACATGGTTTGAGATTTCCCCCTGTGCAGCGGCGGGAACTTGACACCTATCAAGCGCTTGCATGAACATGCAGCGTTTTTTGGTGTCATGCGTAAGCTGATGCGGGTAAAAAACGCAGCATAACCATGTGTCTGCGCATGAGGATGATACGCTGCGCACAGAAACGCTAACGTGAACCCAGCCTAAAGGCCCCGTCTCACTTAGCGATTTACCAACGATCACGACCAGCGATATGACCTGGCCGTGATCGTTGGTAAGTCGCTGTGTGGTCGCTGGGGAGCTGTCACACAGACAGCTCTCCCCAGCGACCAACGATCAGGGGAACGAGTTCGGCATCGTTGAAACTGTCTTCAACGATGCCGAAGTCCCCCTGCAGCACCCGGGTAACCAGGGTAAACATCGGGTTACTAAGCGCAGGGCCGCGCTTAGTAACCCGATGTTTACCCTGGTTACCAAAAAAAACAAACACTACATACTCGCCTTTCGGTGTCCAGGTCCCTTGCCGTCTGCTTCCTGCTCTGACTGACTGAGCCGCCGTACACTGAGAGCAGAGCGCAGCGGTGACGTCACTGCTGTGCTCTCACTTCTCACTGTACGGCCGGCAGTCAGTGAGAGCAGGAAGCAGACGGCAAGGGACCTGACGGACATCAGAAGGCGAGTATGTAGTGTTTGTTTTTTTTTACATTTACGCTGGTAACCAGGGTAAACATCGGGTTACTAAGCGCGGCCCTGCGCTTAGTAACCCGATGTTTACCCTGGTTACCAGTGAAGACATCGCTGGATCGGTGTCACACACACCGATTCAGCAATGTCAGCGGGGCCTCAACGACCAAAAAAAGGTCCAGGCCATTCCGACACGACCAGCGATCTCGCAGCAGGGGCCTGATCGCTGGTACGTGTCACACATAGCGAGATCGCTATGGAGGTCGCTGTTGCGTCACAAAACTTGTGACTCAGCAGCGATCTCGCTAGCGATCTCGCTATGTGAGACGGGGCCTCACAGAAACGCTAACGTGAACCCAGCCTAAAACTAAAAAGTTACACAACTATAAGCCTATAAGCCATTAAAGTGAAGTGCGCTCCTGATAAATGACTGTGGAGCGGACTCAGGAGCTGAGCCTGCTCTATGCCAGAAATACGCCGTTTGTGTTACACAGCCGACTTCTTCCTGTAGCGCTGATATTTAACTATTCAAGTGCCACTGGCAACAGCGCTATCTTTCCTTCACCAGCGAAAAGCCACAACATTTTGTTTTTCACTCAATACTTTGAACTATCTAATAAGTAGCAATCAAAAACAAGCTCTTAACCTTTTCTGTGGACAGGAAAATGATAAAAGTGATGGGGCTCTAGAAAGGGGAAGAAAGATGAAAAGCTAAACATGGAATGCTGCTTGTCATGAACGGGTTAATGAGGACGCGAGCTGTTGTCATGGCGCTACGGCCATTGTTGCGCTCCCCTTAACGATGGCAGCAGCCGGGTGATCACGTGGGGATGGAGCATGTGACGTCACGTGGGATGGAGCATGTGACGTCACGTGGGGATGGAGCATGTGACGTCGGCACGTCATTCACAAATGAGCACCAGAACAGCTGCTGGGAGGTCACATCAGGTCCTGGTGCACGCGCAGCGTCTTGACCCCGCCCACAGCTCGGGGCTGCTTATAGGTCACGTGGTAGTGAAGATGCTCGTGATCTAAGCGAGGATCATGTGATAGAACACTGATCAAATCGAGGCTTGAGCCGCATAAAATTAGTACGGTTGCCAAGAGGAGTCAATGCGGAAGCGGGCGACTTCTTGTAGGTATAGTCCTTTCTGTCTTGTGTCCCAGTGTGTGAGTTGTGCGCAGCAGACGTCGGTATTTGTGGTTCGCTCGGCTTCCTGTGTCAGGGTGCAATGCGCTTACTAGTATAACATTTACTCTTTTATTTGTTTCCGGTTTTTAGAACTAAAGGGGTTTTCTCAGGTTTGGAAGCGATCCTCTGCCCATTGGATAGGGGCAACTTCACCGTAAATCGCGGATGTGAAGACCAAGTGTGACTGTATCAGCGGTCGGTCATACGCACTGTCACTATTGTTAGTGGGAGCGCGGAGATCTCAGCTGGTCTATGGCATTCCCGTGTTTACCTCTGCGCAATTCACCCCTGGATCTCCAGAGCCCTGGGTCCCGGGATCAGTGGGGTCCCGGGATCAGTGGGGTCCCGGGATCAGTGGGGTCCCGGGATCAGTGGGGTCCCGGGATCAGTGGGGTCCCGGGATCAGTGGGGTCCCGGGATCAGTGGGGTCCCGGGATCAATGGGGTCCCAGCGATCGGGAACTTGTCCGCCATCCCAGGAATAAGTGGTAACCTCCAAACTGGAGAATACCCCTTCACAACTGTCCCTTGGTGTGTGTTCACACTACACGTGTGGCCAAAGCCTGCAGCCCAAGATCTATACATCGGTCTATGCAACTTTGCCAATGGTCTGTGTTTGGCCGGAGTCACACTACCGTATAATACGGACGAGTGCTATGCTATAAAACATCGCATAGCACTCGGACCAATGTTAATCTGTGGGGCAGCTCCTATCATCCATTGTTTTCTCAGCTGTATTATGCGTGCGAGGGAAAAAACAGCATGCTGCTATTTGCACCATATATCGGCCGAGACTCGCCAATGAAAGTCTATAGGTGCGAAAAAAACTCGCACACCACACGGACCATCAGTGTGACTTGTGAGAGATACGCACCGGTGTCCTATAGAAAAGCCGGCAATTCAGTGCGGTGTACAGTAAAATCACACTGACAGGTTAGAATAGAATAGATAAAATAAATGTCTACAGATAGTGTGTATGTATATACTCGAGTATAAGCCGACCTCCCCCCTAAATTTGCCACAAAAAAACTAGGAAAACTTAATGACTTAAGTATAAGCCTAGGGTGGGCAATGCAGCAGCTACCGGTAAATTTCAAAAGTACAAATAGATACCAATGAAAGTAAAATTAATTGAGACATCAGTAGGTTAAGTGTTTTTGAATATCCAAATTGAATCAGGAGCCCCATATAATGCTCCATACAGACACTTGCCCCATTTGCTGTTGCTGCAATAAAAAAAAAATCACATACCTCTCGTCGCTCAGGCCCCCGACATTTAAATATTCACCTTTCCGGCCGCCGCTCCATCTTCAGTGTCTTCTGCACTGACGTTCAGGCAGAAGGCGCGCACTAACCACGTCATCGCGCCCTCTGACCTGAGCATCACTGCGGAAGACGCTGAAGACAGAGCGGTGCCGGAATGAGAAGAGGTGAATATCACGCAGCGCTGCGCTCCTTTTCCCCATTATATTCACTTGCTCCTGGCGCAGTGCAGCCCCTAGTTCCCCGGCGCCGCAGCATCATCCTGTATTGAGCGGTCACATGGTACCGCTCATTACAGTAATGAATATGCGTCTCCACCCCTATGGGATGTGGGGCCGCATATTCATTACTGTAATGAGCGGTACTATGTGACCACTCAGTACAGGAAGATCAGTACAGGAAGAAGCTGAGGCGCCGGGAGAACCAGGGACCGCGCCAGGAGCAGGTGAGTATTATTACACAGCCCCCGCTCCCACTCCCCTGCCGACCCCTGGGTATGACTCGAGTATAAGCCGAGAGGGGGACTTTCAGCCCAAAAAAATGGGCTGAAAATCTCGGCTTATACTCGAGTATATACGGTATATATATTAGTACAGACCAAAAGTTTGAACACACCTTCTCATTTAAAGATTTTTCTGTATTTTCATGAATTGTAAATTCACACTGAAGGCATCAAAACTATGAATTTACACATGTGGCATTATATACTTAACAAAAAAGTGTGAACTGAAATTATGTCTCATATTCTAGGTTCTTCAAAGTAGCCACCTTTTGCTTTGATGACTGCTTTGCACACTCTTGGCATTTTCTTGATGAGCTTCAAGAGGTAGTCACTGGGAATGGTCTTCCAACAATCTTGAAGGAGTTCCCAGAGATGCTTAGCACTTGTTGGCCCTTTTGCCTTCACTCTGCGGTCCAGCTTACCTCAAACCATCTCGATTGGGTTCAGGTCTGGTGACTGTGGAGGCCAGGTCATCTGGCGTAGCACCCCATCACTCTCCTTCTTGGTCAAATAGCAATTACACAGCCTGGAGGTGTGTTTGGGATCATTGTCGTGTTGAAAAATAAATGATGGTCCAACTAAACGCAAAATGGATGAAATAGCATGCCGCTGCAAGATGCTGTGGTAGCCATGCTGGTTCAGTATGCCTTCAATTTTGAATAAATCCCCAACAGTGTCACCAGCAAAGCACCCCCACACCATCACACCTCCTCCTCCATGCTTCACAGTGGGAACCAGGCATGTAGAGTCCATCCGTTCACCTTTTTTGCGTCGCACAAAGACACTGTGGTTGGAACCAAAGATCTCAAATTTGGACTCATCAGACCAAAGCACAGATTTCCACTGGTCTAACGTCCATTCCTTGTGTTATTTAGCCCAAACAAGTCTCTTCTGCTTGTTGCCTGTCCTTAGCAGTGGTTTCCTAGCAGTTATTTTACCATGAAGGCCAGCTGCACAAAGTCTCCTCTTAAGAGTTGTTGTAGAGATGTGTCTACTGCTAGAACTCTGTGTGGCATTGACCTGGTCTCTAATCTGAGCTGCTGTTAACCTGCGATTTCTGAGGCTGGTGACTTGGATAAACTTATCCTCCGAAGCAGAGGTGACTCTTGGTCTTCCTGGGGTGGTCCTCATGTGAGCCAGTTTCTTTGTAGCGCTTCATGGTTTTTGCCATTGCACTTGGGGACACTTTCAAAGTTTTCCCAATTTTTCGGACTGACTGACCTTCATTTCTTAAAGTAATGATGGCCACTCGTTTTTCTTAGCTGCTTTTTTCTTGCCATAATACAAATTCCAACAGTCTATTCAGTAGGACTATCAGCTGTATATCCACCAGACTTCTGCACAACACAAGTATATAATTCCACATGTGTTAATTCATAGTTTTGATGCCTTCAGTGTGAATGTACAATTTTCATAGTCATGAAAATACAGAAAAATCTTTAAATGAGAAGGTGTCCAAACTTTTGGTCTGTATTGTGTATATATATATATATATATACACACTCACCGGCCACTTTATTAGGTACACCTGTCCAACTTCTTGTTAACACTTAATTTCTAATCAGCCAATCACATGGCGGCAACTCAGTGCATTTAGGCATGTAGACATGGTCAAGACAATCTCCTGCAGTTCAAACCGAGCATTAGTATGGGGAAGAAAGGTGATTTGAGTGCCTTTGAACGTGGCATGGTTATTGGTGCCAGAAGGGCTGGTCTGAGTATTTCAGAAACTGCTGATCTACTGGGATTTTCACACACAACCATCTCTAGGGTTTACAGAGAATGGTCCGAAAAAAAAAAAAAATCCAGTGAGCGGCAGTTCTGTGGGCGGAAATGCCTTGTTGATGCCAGAGGTCAGAGGAGAATGGGCAGACTGGTTCGAGCTGATAGAAAGGCAACAGTGACTCAAATCGCCACCCGTTACAACCAAGGTAGGCCTAAGAGCATCTCTGAACGCACAGTGCGTCGAACTTTGAGACAGATGGGCTACAGCAGCAGAAGACCACACCGGGTACCACTCCTTTCAGCTAAGAACAGGAAACTGAGGCTACAATTTGTACAAGCTCATCGAAATTGGACAGTAGAAGATTGGAAAAACGTTGCTTGGTCTGATGAGTCTCGATTTCTGCTGCGACATTCGGATGGTAGGGTCAGAATTTGGCGTAAACAACATGAAAGCATGGATCCATCCTGCCTTGTATGGAGCATCTTTGGGATGTGCAGCCAACAAATCTGCGGCAACTGTGTGATGCCATCATGTCAATATGGACCAAAATCTCTGAGGAATGCTTCCAGAACCTTGTTGAATCTATGCCACGAAGAATTGAGGCAGTTCTGAAGGCAAAAGGGGGTCCAACCCGTTACTAGCATGGTGTACCTATATATATATATATATATATGTCTGTCTCTATGTCTGTCTCTATGTCTGTCTCTATGTCTGTCTCTATGTCTGTCTCTATGTCTGTCTCTATGTCTGTCTCTGTCTATCTCTCTCTTTATATTGCATAGAGTTACATTGCGGAATAGCCGATAATTCAATTGTCGGGTTCTGCAAAATCATTGCTGAAAACGACAGGATATGACACATGGTTTACATACAGTAAACCATTGCCTATCAGTTAGGTTTATATATGTCCCTCACTAATAGTGTTAGTACTATGTGTGTTAAATTAACAAATGTATTCATGGAAAAACATTGCTTGGGTCCTGCTCAATTTTTTTTCAACAGAAAGGGAAAGCCAGTGACTGAGGTCAGATATTAATAGCCTAGAAAGGGACCATTGGTATTGCCCCCCCCCCCCCCCCCCGGCTAAAAACATCTGCCCCCCAGTCACCCCAGAAAAGGCGCACTTAACCTCTCTCTCTTCCCATTGCCCTGTAGCGGTGGCATATGGGTAATGTCACCTTGCTATTTAAGGTGACATTAAGCCCGGGTAATAATGGAGAGGTTTCAATAAGATACCTATCCATTATTAATCCAATAGTATGAATGGGTTAAAAAAAAAAATACACACACATTAAGAATAAAGTATTTTGAGTCTCCCGTGAGTCTGTGCATGCTCAGTGACGTCAGTGGTAGTCACTGAGGGTGCGCAGCAGCCCCACCTGACGTGAGGTGAACTCGGCAGCGTGGGAGAAAGTTCTGAAACTTTCCCACGCTAAAGAGTTCATGTCCGGTCATGCTGCACAGGCAGCTTTTCATTCATTACACAGTGGTTTACAGCCCAGCCATTGGCACTAGCACCGCTTCGGGTTGTTAACTATTTAACCCCTTGAGATGGATTGCATCACAGGACTTGACTGTACGGTGGACAGGTATGGGATTTTTTACGGGAGAACGATGGCTTTGCTTCGCTTGGATTGAGAGTGTAATAAAGATCGAAAACCTGTGTGTTTAATTATTTCATTAAAAGACTTTATTCTTAATGTGTGTATTTTTTTAACCCATTCATACTATTGGATTAATAATGGATAGGTGTCTTATTGACACCTCTCCATTATTAACCAGGCTTAATGTCACCTTACAATATCGAGGTGACATTAACCCCTTATTACCGCATATGTCACCGCTACAGGGCAATGGGAAGAGAGAGGCTAAGTGCCGGATTTGGCTCTTCTTACAGATGCGCCTTTTCTGGGGCGGCTGGGTGCTGGTATTTTTAGCCAGGGGGGTCAATATCCATGGCCCCTTCCTAGGCTATGAATATCAGCCTGCAGCAGTCTGCATAGCCTTTAATTATAGGGGGACCCCTATTAGAATAGCCAATAAAGGCTAAATATACAGCTGCGGGCTGATATTCACATACTGGGAAGATTCATGGGTATTAACCCCTTCCCTGGCTATAAATATCGTCCCCAGCTGTCGGCTTTCCCTCTCTGGCAAAGAAAATTGCACGGGAGACCGTGCAATTTTTTCCGCTTGTATGATGGAACTTGTGGAGCCAATAAATAGGCTTCTACATTATTTATTCATGATTTTCTGGGATGGGATCCATTATATGTCCATTTTGCAAGCTGGCGAGAAAATCTCGCGATACGGATGCCACACGGATGCTTAGATGCGAGAAAATCACATCCTCGCATTGCACACAGATGACATACGGATCACCATACAGAGAACATTTGTGCTATTCTCGGCAGACAAAATTGGACCTATTTATTTTACCTTTTTTTTTAATATATACGTTGTGTCTGACTCCGACCTTTGGCTTCTCCTTTTCATTTGTGGCTACAGGGGCCACACAGACTTCTGTATCTATGGATATAGACTATAACCATATGTGTAGATGGCAGGTGTAAGAGTCTGACCACACCAGCACACTACTCATGGTTTGTTTTTAGTCTGTAACCATGGAAACACAGCTCTGCTTAGGAGCTATAGACCATGGATAACACATACCTGGTACCAGTTGCATTGTACTTTTCCTATTTATTTTATAATTCGCCTTAGTTTTAATCGCTGTGCAGTTTATGAACTGTGTGTTGGCCGTACTGTGCACAGAAGCTACGTCACAAGTTCTCAATGCAAGTCTGTGAGCTAGATCGAGGCTTGCATAGACTTGTATTGAAAAGTGACCTACGCGCCACTCCATGAAAATAGAATTAGACTTACCGGTAATTTGGTTTCTAGGAACCTTCCACGACAGCATAGGAGGATGTCTCCATTCCCTAATGGGGGACAGGAAGCACTAGAGGTTAAAAGCCTCTCCTCCCTCCAAATCGCCAGGGACTTACAACGGATACCATAGCACTAGCTACCTTAATGAACCCAGGATATCATCCAAGGTAAGGGAGGGAATTAGTGCTGTCGTGGAAGGTTCGTAGAAACCGAATTACCGGTAAGTCTAATTCTATTTTCTCTAGTCACCTTCCACGACAGCATAGGAGGAGTACCAACCAATTCTGCACTAGGGGGGGACAATAGCCTGGAGAACTTTCCGGCCAGAGACTAGATCCCTATTGGACAAGAAGTCCAATCTGTAGTGCTTGGTAAAGGTATGTGGTGAAGACCATGTTGCGGCCCTGCAGATCTGCTCGATGGAAGCGCCTGCTCTTTCTGCCTATGACACTGAAGTAGACCTTGTAGAGTGGGCCTTGACCTTGATTGGAGGAGTCAAGTTCTGGGCCAGATAGGTTTCATGTATGGCCCTTTTGATCCAACTAGAAATAGTACTTTCCAGGACGTCCCTCCTGACAGCACCCTGGAGGACGTCCTCCTCCCCTTTGCTGGGACAGGAAACACACGAGAGTTTAAAAGGTCATGTCCCACCCCCAAATCCTCAGTGTTTTTCCTGTCCCTGCAAGGAGGGACGCACAAGAGAAGCTGCGCAGGCTTACCGGAGCTCAGGGGGATCGTATGGCTTGCCAATACCCTTCCCCCTGTCAAGTGGCTCAGGGTAGAAACTCTCCAGGTGGGGAGTCCCTCTGCTCCAAAGACCAGGAGTGGGACGAGGCTCCTGGTGGCAGCTGCTCCTCCCAGAGGGAGGCTCTCGGCTGCGGACGCGGTTCCAGGTGGCAGGGAGTCGCGGCATTCAGAGCGGCGTCTCGCCCTGCACGGCGTCTTCCGGAAACTCCAAGGGAACCGCGTCACTTCCGGTATCACGGCATCTGGTAACGTCACTTCCGGTGGCGTCGTAAAGCGGGGAAGTGCGTGCGCTCCAGCGCTGGAACGCATAGCAGCAGAGGCGCTCCTATCCAAGTGTCCGGAGCAGCAGAGGCGCTCCTATCCAAGTGTCCGGAGCACGGGGACTACTCTACCTACTGCTGCTGCACCTCCGACCTTCTGTCTCTTCCCCACTATCCCATAGAATGTAAGTCCGCAAGGACAGGGTCCTCTCTCCCCTCTGTACCAGTCTGTCACTGTAAACGTGTTTACTGTAAACGATGTTTATAACCCTGTATGTAACCCCTTTCTCATGTACAGCACCATGGAATTAATGGTGCTATATAAATAAATAATAATAATAATATTGCAGGATGGAAGGAGACATGCCAGGCGAGGAAGGGGTAAGTGCGCATAGCGCAGACTTCCCTCACTGTATCCCCAAGCAGGCCTATCCTATTTACTCCCTATCTTATGTCATTTAAGGATAAGGGAACCCCCGCTGTCCCCCCTTCCCCCGCTCCAGCTAAGAAACCCGGCAAGGTCTCTGCAAAGTCCAGCAGGTGCCCTATATGCCACTTGAAGCTCCTGGAATCCCATGGCAAATCCTTGTGTGCATCTTGCACATCTAAGGTTATGAGGGACGAACAATCTTCGCTTTTATCTGAGATGAGGTCCCTAATCCGTGAAGAGGTTCAGGCTTCCTTGTCCAGTATTTCAGGGCAGTCCAGCCCCATCCCTGGCCGCAAGAGAGCCAGACGGGAGCGAAACTTGAAAGAGACGGAGTTTAGTTCTGAGGACAGGTCCGACGCAGAGGACTCAGTCTCAGAAGAAGAGGGGGAGCTCCCCTCAGGGAGCCAGGACTACCATAGAAAATACCTCTTCCAGGCGGAGGAGACGAATGAACTTGTGCAGGTAGTGTGAAGCACGATGCAGATAGAAGAGACATCTAAGCCGCAATCCAGACAGGACCTGATGTTTGGGGGACTTATGTCACGTCGACAGACAGTCTTTCCTGTTAGCGAGCATATTAAAGCTATGATACTGGAAGAGTGGAAGGAGGCTGAACGTCGGCTGGTACTGTCTCGTGACCTTAAGGCTCGCTTACCATTTGAGCCTGAGGAAGTCAAGCTATGGGAAGAGAAACCCAAGATAGACGTTACGGTGGCAAAGGTTGCCAAAAAGACAGCCATACCCTTCGAGGACTCATCAAATTTGCGTGATCCCATGGACAGAAAGGCTGACATACTTCTATAAAGGGCCTGGGAATCTTCTGCGGCCCTAATTAAGTCTAACATAGCAGCCACTTCGGTGGCCAGATCTATGTACCTATGGATGGGGCAATTGGAAGAGCATCTGTCCAATAAAACCCTGAGGTCCGACATATTGAGCTCCCTTCCTATTATGAAATCCGCCATGGCCTTTCTGTCCGATATGACAGCAGAGTCGGTTAGATTCTCAGCTAGAAGCGGCTCGCTATCTAACGCAGCTAGAAGGGCGGTTTGGCTACGATCCTGGTCAGGTGATAATGCCTCTAAGACCAAGCTCTGCTCAATCCCCTTTTCAGGGTCAAGAGTATTTGGTCCATCTCTAGATACTATTCTAGAGTCTGCCTCTGATAAAAAGAAGGGTTTTCCAGAGGACAAACCTAAGAGATCTCAGTCCTTTCGGAAAGGATTCCCCTTCAGGAGACAGTACGATTTCAGAGGGGGTAGATCCAATAGAGGATCTTATAGGGGTTCCCATAGCCAGGGCAATAAGAACAAGAGTTTCTTTTTCAGCCCCTCCTCTAAGTCCAAAACACAATGACGCCACAAATATCGGGGGAAGGCTCCTCCACTTTGCGGAGAGTTGGGCCCAAATCACCCAGAATCAGTGGGTCCTCCGGACGGTGGCGGAGGGATACAGTATTGAGCTTTATTCCCCTCCTCCAGAAAGATTCATCGCACCTACGGTGGTCACGCGCGGCTCTGCCATGCTGTTAGACTTACAAGAGATGCTCTCTTCAGAAGTCATAATTCCGGTCCCGCCACTAGAAGTAGGCCAGGGACACTATTTCCTATTCTCCATCCCAAAGCCATCCGGTGACTCCCATACGATAATAAATCTGAAACCTTTAAATGCCTGGGTCAGGTACAAAAGGTTCCGTATTGAGTCCATACGATCAGCAATTCACCTCATAGACCAGGACGCTGTGATGTGCACTCTCGACCTGAAGAGTGCCTATTATCAGGTCCCCGTCCACCCCTCATCTCAGAGGCTTCTGAGGTTTGCTGTAGCTCTGCCGTCCCGGACCTGTCACTACCAGTTTCAATGCCTTCCCTTCGGGCTTGCCTCAGCACCTCGTATATTCACAAAGTTGGTGTCGGAGATCGTCGCCTTCCTGAGAAACCAGGGAATCATAATAGTTCCATATCTCGACGACTTTCTCCTTGTAGCAAGATCGCCAGAGACACTGTCAGCCCACAGAAGACGGACTGTATCGGTAATGGAACATTTAGGATGGGTCATAAACTGGCAGAAGTCCGACCTGACTCTGGAACACAGGAAGATCTTCTTGGGAGTGTGTCGAGACTCCAGAAGCAGGATATCCCTACTGCCCGAAAACAAGCTGGAGGCAATCCAGACCCAGATCAGGCTCCTACTGGAGAACAGAGCCTCAATAAGGATGGCTATGAGAACACTAGGTCTAGTGACGGCCTGTATACATGCGTCAGATGGGCACAGTCTCATTCAAGACCTCTCCAGAGGTTAATTCTCTCCAAATGGGATCGTCGCCAGTATTCACTGGACAGTATTTTGAAGCTAACAAATCCAGTACGAAGGTCTCTCCTCTGGTGGACACAGCCAGAGAACCTAAGAGTCGGAGTACTATGGTCTACCTCCCCCTACGTGGTAGTCACTACAGATGCCAGTGCATGGGGCTGGGGAGCCCATCTAAAGGGCAAGATCCTACAAGGAAGGTGGCCAGCAGATGTCATTCACAGCTCCTCCAACTTCAAGGAGCTGTATGCGGTGTGGGAGGCCTTGAGAAGAAATCGATACACTCTTGCGAATTGTCATGTCAGGATACTATCCGACAATGTGACAGCGGTCTCTTTCCTGAAACATCAGGGGGGCTCAAGATACCATCTGCTCCAGGATCTAGCAGGAAGAATATTTCGCTGGGCGGAAAATTTGGTCCTGTCTATTTCTGCAATCCACCTGGAGTGCTCTCAAAACGTCATAGCAGACTACCTGAGCAGAAGGCGGGTGTTCGCAACAGAGTGGGAACTCAACCAGGGTATCTTCCGGGATTTATGTCTTTGTTGGGGAACTCCCAGTATAGACCTGTTTGCAAACAGAAGAAACTCGAAGGTCTCAAGATTCTTCTCTCTGAACCCACTGGACCTCCCGGAAGGGGTAGACGGGCTGAGCCAGGACTGGACGGAACCCCTCTCATATGCGTTTCCACCTCTTGCACTGATCCCAGCCTTTTTCCGAAAGATCAAGGAGGATCGAGCTCAGGTTATCTTGATTGTTCCATACTGGCCAAGAAGGAGCTGGTTCCCTCTGCTAGCGGACTTGGCGATCGAGAACCCAATAGAGCTTCCTCTCAGGGAGGATGTAATCCACCAAGGTCCAGTTTATCACCCGAATCCAGAGAAACTCCATCTCTCAGTATGGATCCTGAAAGGGACATCCTGAAGTTGAGAGGCTTTTCAGACCAAGTGATAGCCACTATTAAATCCAGCAGGAAGCCAGTCACATCGGCAATCTATTTAAAGATCTGGAAGCGTTTCTGTCTGGAGGGTGGCAGGTCTGAGGTTGCAGCAGACACTCCTGACATACCTAGAATCCTAAATTTCCTGCAGGCTGGGTTCAACAAGGGTCTTAAACCAAGCACCTTGAAAGTGCAGATCTCGGCACTTGGCTCTTTCCTTGACTATCCCCTAGCATCTCACCCGTGGGTGGTCAGATTTATACGAGCTACTCAGAGGTTGCGCCCCACCATTAGGCAATTGACGCCTCCCTGGGACCTGAACTTGGTCCTCAGATTCCTATGTAAAAACGCATATGCCTCGGCTGATAATATGCACATATCAATCCTCACACGTAAAACAGCATTTTTAGTGGCAGTCACCACGGCCAAAAGGGTGGGGGAAATTCAGGCCCTGTGTACAAGGGACCCATACCTACAGATTAGAGAGGACAGTTTAATCCTTAAACTAGATCCCCCATTTATTCCAAAAGTAGGATCTGCAAATAACAGAAATCAGGAAATTGTGTTACCTTCATTTTGTAATAATCCCGCTAACGCAAAAGAAAAAGCCCTTCATTCCCTTGACGTCAGACAAGGCAGTCTTAGATTACCTAGCAGCCACCAGCTAATGGCGGATAGACCCAAATTTGTTCATTCTGTTTGGGGGAAAGAATAAGGGAAAGAAGACCTCTAAGGCCTCTATCGCTCGTTGGATCACGTCCGTGATCTCTGAGGCCTACCAGTCCGAAAGGGTCCCACCTCCAGAGGGTCTTAATGCACACTCTACACGAGGGATAGCTACTTCTTGGGCCGAGAGGGCAGGCGCCTCTCTGGAGCAGATTTGTAAGGCAGCAACATGGGCTAGTGCCAATACCTTTTGTAAACATTATAAACTTGATGTTTTGTCTGGTCAACATACTGCATTTGGGAGAAAAGTTCTCCAAGCGGTAATCCCACCCTGAGGAGGTGCTTTGGTACTCTCCAGGGTGCTGTCAGGAGGGACGTCCTGGAAAATAGGCATTAGACCTACCAGTAATTATGTTTCCAGGAGTCCATCCTGACAGCACTGGTTGTTCCCTCCCTGTTTTGATGTTATGACATATGATGTAATGTGCTTCTGACATATGATGTAATATGTTCTTTTTGTCATTAAAGTATTTTTTGCATTTCCATGAGGCGGTTCTTGTTACAACACTGAGGTTTTGGGGGTGGGACATGACCTTTTAAACTCTCCTGTGTTTCCTGTCCCAGCAAAGGGGAGGAGGACGTCCTCCAGGGTGCTGTCAGGATGAACTCCTGGAAACATAATTACCGGTAGGTCTAATGCCTATTTTTTGCCACTTTATTTATTCTGACCTGACAGATGGACAAACAGGTTTTGATAGACTCTGAAGGAGCTAGTTTGTTCAAGATAGTGTAGAATAGTCCGTCTAACATCGAGAGAATGGAACTCTTCTTCTTTTGGGTTTGCCGGGTTCTGGCAGAAGGAAGAATAATGTTCTGAGAACGGTGAAAATCAGACACCACTTTCGGCAGAAAACATGGATCAAGCCGGAGAATTAGAGTCATCTGTAATTAGCAAGTAGGGTTCTCTAACTGGTAAGGCTTGCAGCTCCCCCACACGTCTTGCTGTGGTAATCGCTACCAGGAAGGCAGCCTTGTATGACAGGTGTTGAGGAGAACAGGAAGTTAAGGGCTCGAACGGTGCTTGCGTGAGCCCCCTGAGGACTAGATTCAAGTCCCATGAGGGTATCATGGGTTGTTTCCTAGGTTGATATCTTAGAGCTGATACCATGAATCTTTTGATCCAACGGTGGTTGGCCAGGTCCTGGTCACAAACAGCGCTGAGAGCGGAAACCTGAACCTTTAGAGTGCTGGGCCTAAGGCCTAACTCTAACCCACTCTGAAGGAAGTCCAATATTTGAGATATATTCGGATGCAGTGGATCTGGTTTATTAGGTATACAGAAAGCCGAGAATGTCTTCCACAGTTTACCATAGATTGCATTAGTGACAGGCTTCCTGGACTTTTGCAAAGTAGAAATTACAGCATCCGACAGCCCTCTAGCACTTAGGACCTGGGCTTCAGTAACCAGGCCACTAGGTTCAATCTTTGGGGATTCTGGTGCTGGAAGGGTCCTTGAAGGAGAAGGTCAGCATCTACTGGCAGGTGAACTGGACTGTCTATCTGTAGTTCTATGATGAGATTGAACCAGCTTCTTTTTCGCCATACTAGAGCAACTAGGATGGTTGGCACCTGTTCTCCTCGGATCTTTTGAAGAGTTTTCGCCAATCTTGGGATTGGCGGGAAGGCGTAGGCCAATCGGAAGTTCCATGTCTGGACAAGAGCATCAACTCCTTTGGAATTGTCCCTGGGATTAAGGGGGAAAAAAAGGTTTTTGACCTGTGAATTTTGGTCTGAGGCGAATAAGTCGACTTCTGGTAGACCCCATCTGTCTACCAACATCCTGAAGACTCTCTTGTTCAGGCTCCATTCTCCTGGCTGAATGTCCCGGCAACTCAGGAAATCCGCCTGCAGGATGGAGGACCCCTTCAAGTGGACGGCTGTGAGAGAGAGAGAAGGTGTTTTTCTGCCCAACAGAATATTCGGTTTGAGATGTTCTTTAAACTGTTGAACTTTGAGCTCCCCTGATGTCGGAGGTGAGCAACAGTTGTTGTGTTGTCCGAATAAATCTTGACATGATTCCCCGATATTAGGCCGCTCGCGGCTAGGAGAGCCTCCTCCACTGCTTTCAACTCCCTGAAGTTGGAGGATCTGGCGCTTGTTGCCTGACTCCAGCATCCCTGGAAGGGAGTTTGCAAAATTACTGCCCCCCAGCCCCGTTTGCTGGCGTCGGTTGTAATTGTTACAAGGGGGATTGTGACCAGCTCACACCCCTGCGGATATTCTTGGGGCTCAACCACCATGCTAGTGACGCCTTCACGCGCCCCGGAGTGTGTACTCTGGTTTTTTTTGTTTTTTTTTTCTTCTCAGAGAACCCGGATTTCCGTCCCAGTTTGCGAGGACGTGGGCTTGAAGGGTTCTGGAATGGGCCTGAGCCCAAGAAACCGACTGAATACATGCCATCATAGAATCTAGGACCGACATGCTTTTCCGTAGAGTCGGAGATCTGTCCTCTCTGAGATCTATAATTTTCTCTATTAAGGCTCGACGATGATCTTCTTCCGGGAGGAACGATTTCTGTTTTACGGAGTCTAACAGAACCCCCAGAAACCTCCTTGATTTGGAAGGTTGTAGCTGGGACTTCCTCAGATTTGGGAGCCACCCCAAGGTTTTGAGAATGTCGAGAGTCTTTGAAACGTGATTGAGAATCTGAGCCGAGGGGGCTATGAGCAGCAGATTGTACAGGTATGGGACAATACAGACTCCCTGACTCCGAATGTGAGACACGGCCTCTGCCATTTTCCTGGAGAATACTCTCGTACGCTCGGCGCTGAAGAAATGCTGAAAGGGAGCACATTGAATTGAAAACGATTCATTTGTTGGTTGAACCGGGATGAATCGGCACATGAAAGTAGGCGTCCTTTAGGTCGATGGTTGCCATGAAATAATTTTGACCTATCAGGAGGATAGAAGATTTCACCGATTCCATTTTGAACCGACGGTATAGGATATGACAATTGAGATCTTTTAGATTTATTATGACTCGCGCCTCCCGTGATGTTTTTTTTTTACCAGTAAGAGACGAGAGTAGTGGCCCGAACCCCATTCCTCGGGGGGTACTGGGAAGATTGGATTTGATTTTAGGAGGTCCCCAAGGCCTGTCATCATCATTGTATGTGTTCTCTGAGAGGTCGGAGAGGTAATCCTCAGATTCCGAGGGGGGGAAGATATGAATTCTATGAGAAGGCCCTCCTGAATAACATTGAGAACCCATTGATAATTGGTAATGGCCCGCCAATGATGGATGAAGTTTGCGAGCCTCCCCACCACCGGGACGGAATCATTTATCCTGCTGCTGCTGCTGCTGCTGCTGCTGCTGCTGGGGAATGAGGATATTTTTCCCTTAGCATAGCTCCATTGCCCAGTTTTCCCTTTACCTCTTGTTTGAGGGGTATTAGATTGGGGGGCGCAAAAAAAAATGTTTTCTGACTGGCTTCTGTTCTGGAAGGGACATTTTTCTATCTGTGGCCTTTTCCAGAATTTTATCCAGAGCGGGCCCGAAAAGATAATCACCTTTAAAGGGAATTGAGCACAGCTTAATTTTGGAGGTAACATCACTGCTCCACATTTTAAGCCAGAGGGCCCTATGGGTGGAATTAGATTGAACTAAGGATCTGGCCGCAATTCTAATAGACTCCATAGAGGCGTCCTCTAAGAAAGCTGAGGCTTTTTGGAGAATGGGAAGAGAGTCCAATAGCTCCCCTCTGGAGGTACCCTGAGCAATATGCTTCTCCAGTTTGTCCATCCAACGAGACAGGGCTCTGGCAACACAGGTGGCAGCAATATTAGATTTTAACCCCGAGGTGGATGTTTCCCATTACTTTTTTAATAAGCTTTCCATCTTTCTGTCTAGCGGATCTCCTCAACTGTGAGGAGTCCTCAAAGGGGAGAGAGGTTTTCTTTGCCACCCTCGCCACCTGAATGTCCACCTTGGGTATGTCCCATGAAGGGGAACCTGCTTCTAATGGAAACCTGTGTTTCATTTCAGAGGGGGTGGATAGGCGTTTCTCCGGGAGCTCCCACTCCTGAGAAATTAAATCCAAGACATTTTTATGTACCAGGAACCCTATTTGTCTCTCCGATTTCAATCCTCTGAACATTTCGTCCTGTATAGATTGAGGAACAGATTCCTCCTGTAACCCCATCGTGTTACGTACAGCCATAGCCAACTCTTCAGTATAATCAGAGGAGAAAAAATATTTTCTTGCTTCTGTAAATTTAGGAGATGAAGATTCACCCCATTTTTCAGAAGAAGATGAAAACAAGTGATCGGACTCTAAGGCCGAGTCTTCAAATTGTATTTTTCTTTTTTTAGAAGGAGAGGGACCCTGCGGCTGTGGAGGAGGAGGAGGACTGATGGCAGCTAGAGAAGTTTGTACTTCATGCTTGACTTAGGCCCGGATTTCATTAAGGAGGGAAGGCTGCTCGGCTTTGACAACTTTGTGTGCACCCCTGACACTGCTTTTTCTCCCATAGAGAGGGAAGCTTAACATTGCAGATTGCACATTTATGGGTCTTTTTGGCCGGGATTTTCTGAGCAGACTTGTCTCCCTGAAAAAAAGAGAGAGGGAGAGTGGTGTAAGGATCTGAAGGGTCCCACTAATCCTAGCCTCAGACCCACCCCGCAACGGACTTACTGGAGCAGTGGCAGCGCTGGGCTCTGCAGATGCAGGACAGGAAGCGCCATCCATTGTGGCAGGGATCGACTTACCTGGAGGAGGTGTCTTCAGGCTGGTTTATATAGGAATAAATCCAGCCCCAGCGCAGGTGAATCAGGTTCCCCTCCTCCCCGGGTCCTGGAGCAGGCCTCCATGTGGAAAGGTGTGCTCTGTGCGGCGGCGGCGGTCCTGAGGGCGCTAGGAGGCCAGACGAGGAAATTGATGCGCTCCAGCTTGCATTCCAGCAAAGAGCGCAGGACCGGAAGTGACGCGCGCACAACAATGACGTCACTTCCGGAACGCCGCTCAGGAGAGGAGGACGATTCGGTGAGCTCATGGAGGCCACCGCTGGGGATCACTGGCCCGCTTTACCTCCGCAGAGGCGCAGGTGGGCCAGGAAGGTCCCGAGTCCGGGGGAGACGGGAGCAGCATGAAGAGGAGGAAGGCAGAGCCCCGACCACTATTGCCCGGCAGGAAAAACCAGGTACACTGCAGTCGCCAACCACGCAGCATACGAGAACCTCTCCGTGCCCCATGGGGGACAGGAAAGACACTGGCGATTTGGAAGGAGAAGGGGCTTTTAACCTCTCGTGCTTCCTGTCCCCCATTAGGGAATGGAGACCTCCTCCTATGCTGTCGTGGAAGGTGACTAGAGAAACACAGATTGCGTGTCATTTTTCGCTGGAGACTAAGGGGAGTGGCAGCGAAAATGGATGAAAACGCTGTAAGGTATCAGGCAGAGGAATTAGATTTAAAGTTCCACTCCAGAGGCTCAATACAAAAAAAACCCACTGGAGTGGTGCATTAAATGGCTTTTCCTGCATGTGTCTTTTATGCCCTAGCACATGGCTGAGGTGAGGATGAGTTTACATAGAGACGTTATGTCCTCGGTCCCCTATTCAGTCTATGTGACGGCCAAGTATGGTGCCGGTGAATGGATTTCACATTTTCAGATCAGCGCTCTCATACCAAAATACTTATATGTGGGTATTACTGCAATAAGGACTGTAAATTCTTGACTTTGTCATGGCCATCTTATAATGAGTTATCACAACAAAAATGTAATGTGTAAAAAAAAAATAATAATATATATATACATGTGTGTGTGTGTAAAATATATATATATATATATATGTGTGTGTGTGTGCATATATGTATGTATATTATTATATTATAATATTCCCTCCATAGTAAGAACTGGGACTTGTGAACATGATTACGTTCATGAACAGCTCCGACAGTGAGGAAGAGGAGGAGTGCAACGAAAGAACGTCGCTGATCGCCACTGAAAGCCCACATCTTCCTTCTTATCACGATGGACCACAAACTACTGAAGACCTTTCTATTAAGAAGGTTAGAGCTTATGTTTACATGTAGTAGTAAATAAATGTGAATAGTGTTAGTATTTGTGAGGTACAGAACAGACAGAACACTGATCAGAATCTGAAATACTTAATTCATACATGTCATGTGCGTCAGAAGTAAAATCTGTGATAGGAACGGCTGATCAAGAGGAAACCGCTTCAGGAAAAGCTTTTTTGTTGTTGTTGTTTTTGTTTTCCTGAAGAGGTTTTGCATTCAGGTGCTCTGGTTTATTTTTTTCTCCTTTGTTTTTGTCCCCCCCCCCCCCCCAACAAGCTTTTTTGCAGCCTGGTTATATAACATTTGGAGCAGAATCCATTAGGATCCTCTTCAATGAAGTGATCTGCACTTTCCTTTTTTCACAAGGTGTCTTTCATAGGCACTTTAGGGAAAAAAAAGTCCTCAGTGAACAACAAAGTGGATGTCCTACAGAAATCGGTTTATAAGTGTATTTGGGGTATGTGCACATGGCAACTTTTTCAGGCACCTCATAAAATGAACATAATGTACATGAGTGTCAAAAACAACCGTTCTGTGCACATGTTTTATTTCAGTCACATCTTTTAGCTGCTTCAGGGTTTCTGAAACTCTGAAGTACTTCAAGGGAATCTGTCATCAGGTTTTTGCTATGTAATCTTATTTCTGAATGAGTTGGGGGACAGAGACCCTGATTCCAGCAGTGTATCACTTAGTTTACTGGGAGCAGTAATTCTGATAGTCAGTTTTCTCTGCGGTAGATCTAGCAGAGCACAGTTGTGGGGCTGTGTATAACCTCAACCATACCACAGATTTCTGTGTACATTTTGCAGTGACAGAGAGCTGATGGTCAGTGCTGGGGTATGGTCGGGCTAGGAGGCACAAGGCCAATTATCCTGTGATGAGCAGCAGCATATTCCGCATCGTGTGCACATACCCTAAATCCTTTAGTGACGGAGCCAATTTGCTGTTTAATGACCGGGCCAATCTTTCCAATTTTTCCAATTCTGACCTCTGTCACTTTATTAGGTTATAACTCTGGAACGCTTCATTGGGTCCCAGTGATTCTGAGTTCGTTTTCTCGTGACATATTGTACTTCTTCATGTTAGTGGTAACATTTCTTTGATATGACTTGCATTTATTTATGAAAAAATGGAAATAAGGCGAAAATTTTTGCAATTTTCAAACTTTGAATTTTCATGCCCTTAAATCAGAGAGTGATGTCACACAAGAAATCAGAGAGTGATGTCACACAAGATAGTTAATTAGTAACAATTCCTACATGCCTACTTTACATCAGCACAATTTTGGAAACATAATTTTTTTTGTTAGGATATTATAAGGGTTAAAAGTTGACCAGCAATTTCTCATTTTTTCCAGAAAAATAACAAAACCATTTTTCTTTATCGCTTCATTACCGGACCCAGGTAACCATGGGTGTATGCTGCTGTCGCTAGGAGGCTGACAGTAGGCAAAAAAAGGAAAATAGCTCCTCCCCAGCGGTATACACCCACCGACAGGCACCAAGTACCTCACTTTAAGCCTAGTGTCTGTGGGAGGCGGACCTGTATCTGATCCCAGATCCACATCTTTTCCTTTTGTGTTTTTATTAATCTTTTCTTTGTCTTTCAGGTTCTTCTTCCTTAGGGTATAATTTATCACCCTGTTTTCCTGCACCTATGCAACTGAGAGAGCAGTGTGGTGTCGCCCACATTGCTCACTGACCCGCAGGCAGGACCTTATTCCCTGTCACCCTTTCTGTTGCTTCACTGTGATTCCCGATGGCCAGTCCTAGCCTTTTCCCCTCACCACCCCTCTCCTTGGAGAGGGCTGGGAGGAAGACTGTGGTCACCAGCGGTGCGGCATGGTGCGGGAAGGAGGATCTATCATACCAGGACCCTAGTCCATCTGAGGGCTCCTCAAGGCATCTTCCTTGGTGAAGAGAAACAGTGGACCCACCGTGCAAGTATGTATGTTTGTTTTCCCCCCCAAAGTGGCGCACTGCAGTTTTCTCATCCCATTTAGACATGGGACAGGGCGGCTTTAATGCAATATTCCCCTCACAGCCGCGGCCATTTCTCCATGGCCAGTTCCAGACCTTGGGGCCCCCCCCCCTTCTTTATTCCTGCCCGCACCTCCTCTCACTTCCCGGCCACTCTCTACCTCACGTTTGAATTACGCACTCTTTTTCCACCTATAGCAGGTCTCGCTGGGTCAGAGGTTCTCCTGCTGTGACCTAGCCATGCCTCCCGTTTTCACGCATGTGTCCTCGGCGCGCTTTTGCCTCTATCATGGATCTCGTTCTTCTGGCCGGTAACGCCCTCGGCTATTCAACCAATCGGTAGGGAGCTTTTTGTTTCCACCGGCCGGCTTATGTTCCTGGCTGGTCACACCCCCCGGCGTGTCATCCAAACAGAAGCTTACTTTTTCACCGGCCGAAGTTTGTCATGCCCACCGCTCTGCATTGTACTTGCTGTAACGCAGCTCAGCCGATGCTATATTGGTTCTTGTGCTTCAACAGATATAATCCTCTCTGAGACACTGCTTTTTTTTCTGCACATCTTCTGCGCCCTCAGCATCGGACCTGCATTTAGCCTGTGGACACATTCTGCCACTGGGGAACACAGCGAACTTCACAGTTATCTGCTGACCGTTGCTAACATCGGGTAGGCTCTGCCTTCTCTCTCTCCATTCTCTGTTCCCCCTATATAGCTCTTCTCAGCAGTATTACCAAGGCTCGACTTATGCCCAACCCTGCAGAGGCTTCTTGTTGCCCCTCTAAGCCTACTGTGGTTCATTACGCCTTGTAGAAGAAAGTGCTACTCAGGTCAGCCTTCCACTTTCTGCCCCGTGCTGCAATCCTTCCACCATGTCTGCCCCACAGGAGCCCCCTAATGCCCGGGAGTGGGCTGTTGCCATGTCAGTCAGTCTTTGACCTGACAAAAGTATCACAGTCCCTCGTTCAGGTCCTGTAGCATCTTCCACATTTGTCTGCCGCCACCAGTGCTGCGAATGTCTCTCACGGTGATTTGCACGCACCTGACCACGACCTTCACAGGGACAGATTGGGTTCAAAGGAAGTGGGCTCTTTCCAGTTCCCCGGGCCCCTCTGCATCATCAAGGATGCCCTCGTCTCCCCATGCTCCCTCCTCGGAGGCAGCTTCGGATGCGGATTCACAGTCTGAGTCTGATACGGACCAAGTCTCGAAAATGCAGGATATGCTCAATAGCCTTCTCTTGGCAATTACCCAAACTCTTAACCTAAAGGAGGATGAAGCTCCTGCTCAGGAGCACTCCATTTCCTTCAAATGGATAAAACGTCCTTCATGATCCTTTCCCAATCACAGGGAATTTGAAGCATTTATGGTTAAACACTGGGAACATCCTGAAAAGCGCTTCCCGGGAAGGAAGCAGCTAGACTTTCCAGGTCACCACCTGACAGCACCATGGAGGACGTCCTTCTTATCCATAGTGGGACAGGAAACCACGAGAGTTTAAAAGGACCCTCCCCTTTCCACCCTTCAGTGTTTTTCCTGTCCCACTGTGGATGGGAATGACGAGAGATTCGCCTGTCCCGTGCAGAGAGTGTGGATCGGAGGGGCTCGGCCTCTTCCTTCCCACTGTGTGTCCTCTGTATAGCTGACACCCAAGTAATCGGGTCCCTCAGCAGCACCAGTGCAGCGCTGCTCCTGGTAGAAAGGGTCGCTTCCCCCTGGGGGGGGCTCACGACCTTGGATGATGGCCCAGAATGTACCTGTATATCGCTCCTGCAAGGGCGCACCCTTCGCAAGCGATTTCGGAGCCAGGGAGTACGCAGGCATCTCGGGACGCTGGAGCATGGCGGCAAGTAACTTCCGGTTCGCCGCTGCCGTGCATCACTTCCGGGTTGCGGCCAGGAGCAGTGGGCGGTCATCCTCTTCGCTCCTGCGTTAGGAGTTCCGGGACAAAAAAGCAACAGATAAAAAGGTATGTGTGAGGTAGTGCGCAGTAAGCAGCGGCAGCGGCAGAGTTATGGAGGATTCGAACCCTGTAGCTGCAGTCAGCACGGAGGGCCCGGTTACCCAGGCACATGTGAGTTCCCACTTTGTGGTGCGCTCCCTACAGCCCCTATTGAAGGTACCATCAGCGGTCTTTTTATTTGTTCTAGGGGCGTCCCTCATCCAGAGAGAGGAAGACTGGCAGGACTAAGAGGTGCCCTATATGTGCCACAAAGCTTACCGTCTCATGGCAGAAGCCTCTCTGCGAGTCCTGCACTGCTCGTATTGTAGGGGAGGAGCAGGCCTCCCTACTAACAAGCATGAGAGCCATGGTTAGAGAAGAAGTGCAGGCTTCGATATCTAACTTATCTGCTCCCCAGTCGATCCAGTCTGATTTCCAGGATCCTCCCAGGTCCAGGAAAAGGCAGAGGGAGTCGGATCTGTCATCTGAAGACAGTTCCTTCGAGTCTGATATGGAGGAAGAGGAAGTGTGCAGAGACCCTCCTCATAAGGGAAAAAAGTACTTGTTCTCTTCTAATGATATCGATGAGCTTCTGGGTGCGGTGAGACAGACTATGCAGGTTGAAGAGCCTTCAACCACTCAGTCTATCCAGGATGAGATGTTCGGAGGGCTGCGTTCACAAACATCAAAAGTCTTCCCGGTTAATGCCCATATTCGGTGAGTCCGAGCTGCCAGGCTCTGACAATGCTCACAGTTAGCAGCCATTAACCTCTTCATTACCTCTTCCCGCAGCTCAATGATTTTAGAAGAGTGGGAAGAGGCAGAGAAGAGGATATCCATTCCGAGAGACTTTAGACTACGTCTTCCTTTTGACCATGAAGAGGTCAAAGATTGGGAAGATATACCGAAAATCGACATCCCACTAGCGAAAGTGTCTAAGAGAACTGCCATACCATTTGAAGACTCCTCGAAATTGAAGGAGCCTATGGACAGGAAGGCAGATGGTCTCCTAAAGAGAGCTTGGGAGAGCTCGGCCGCAGTGATCCGCACAAATATAGCGGCAACATCTGTGGCGAGAGCAATGCATCTATGGGTTGACGATTTAAAGGATCAGTTGTCAGCCAAAGCCTCTAGGGAGTCTATTGTAAATGCTATCCCTTTACTAAAACTAGCAACGGGGTTTCTTGCAGATGCTACTGCAGAATCTGTCAGGTTCACTGCTAGAGGCCAATCATTATCAAATGCAGCCCGAAGGGCTATATGGTTAAAGAGCTGGTCAGGGGATGTCCATTCAAAGAACAAATTATGTTCCATCCCCTTTTCAGGAGGCAGAGTCTTTGGGCCCATATTAGATGATATTCTGGAAAAAGCTTCTGATGAAAAGAAGGGGTTTCCAGAGGAAAAAAAGAAAAAATTCCAGCCCTTTCGTAGGCCCTATTACAGTCAGAGATCGGACTATAGGGGTAAGGGTAAACAAGGGAGATGGAGCTACCAGAAAGGGGGAGAAAATAGGAACCGAAATAGAGATCCAGGTCCCTCAAACCCTAGGTCAGAGTTCCGGAGGAAATGACGCCACCAGGATAGGGGGACGGTTGCTGAACTACCTGGGGGAGTGGGAGGAAATTACCACAAGTCCGTGCGTCCTTCAGGTTATATCTCAGGGGCACAGGATAGAATTCGACTCCCTTCCCCCAGAAAGATATTTAGTCTCCAACGCCCGTCTCTCTTCAGCCTCTCCAATGTGGTCGGACTTACAGGATCTCCTCCGGATGGAGGCGATATCTCCTGTCCCTCCTCACCAAATAGGAACAGGTCACTACTCGGGTCTCTTTTCTATAAGGAAACCTTCAGGAGAATCCCGAACCATTATAAATCTCAAGCCTCTAAACAGATGGCTACAGTACAAAAGGTTCAAGATGGAGTCCATCCGCTCCACAATTCCACTATTAGGAAAGGACGTGGTAATGTGCACTTTGGACTTAAAAAGTGCATATTATCACGTGCCAATATTTCCACATCATCAAAGATACCTGAGATTTGCAATAGAAAAGGAAGGGTCAATCTTCCATTATCAGTTTCGTTGCCTTCCATTCGGATTGGCGTCGGCTCCAAGAGTTTTCACAAAACTCATCATAGAGGTCGTGTCTTATCTCAGGAAACGAGATATCACTATAATACCCTATCTGGACGATTTCCTGTTAGTGGCAGACTCTGTGGGACAACTCAAGGTCGATTCTCAGTTGGTGATCTCCACACTGCAGAAATTAGGATGGGTGTTGAACTGGGAAAAATCACACGTAACTCCCAGATCAAGAAGACAGTTTTTAGGTGTAATACTGGATTCTAAAATCAGAAAATCGTTTCTTCCGGACGGAAGGCGGTCCGACCTGATAAAGAAGGTTCGTCACTTTACAAAAGGTCGGGTGACAATAAGAGATGCAATGAAGATCCTAGGCATCATGACAGCCTGTATCCCATGTGTCAGCTGGAGTCAATTCCATTCCCGTCAGTTAAAAAGAGCGGTTCTAACATCATGGGACAGAAGACTGTCTTCATTGGACGAGGAGTTTTTCCTATCTCATCGGGTCAGACAATCCCTACGATGGTGGACTGTGTCAGAAAACCTCCAGGTGGGTGTCCCTTGGATCCAGACTCCAGCAGTCACGGTAACGACAGACGCAAGTCAGCAGGGTTGGGGTGGCCAGGTACTCGGAAGATACTACCAGGGACAATGGAATTTGGAAGACAGCAGCAATTCCTCAAACCACAGAGAGCTGCATGCGGTTTGGAAGGTTTTGTGTTCAGCCCGGATCTTGTTAAAGAACAAACACCTAAAATCCTATCAGACAACATAACGACGGTGGCTTTCCTTCGTCATCAGGGAGGTCCAAGGCATCCGAAGCTACAACATCTGGCAGATCAGATTTTCGCATGGGCAGAAAGATTGGTACTTTCGGTTCACTTAGAAGGCTCAAGAAACCAGATTGCGGACTTTCTGAGCAGAGAAAAATTATCACCCACAGAGTGGGAACTGAACAGCAAGATTTTCGATACCCTGTGTCGACGCTGGGGAACTCCGATGGTGGACCTATTTGCAACCAGAAGGAATGCAAAAGTAACAGCATTTTACTCTCTGAACCCTCAGGTGAACCCGGCAGGGGTAGATGCCCTCTCTGTCATGGAGCAGGGGTCTGCTATATGCCTTCCCCCTCTGGCTTTAGTGCCGAGGGTCCTCAGAAAAATATGCGAGGACAGAGCTCGAGTGATTTTGGTGGTTCCCTTCTGGCCCGGAAGAAGCTGGTTCCCTCTCTTAAGGAAGCTGGCAGTGGACAATCCTTACCATCTTCCAAAATTGAGGGACTTATTTCTCAGGGTCCGGTCCTTCATCAGAACCCAGAGAATCTGCAGTTAGCCGCGTGGATCCTGAGCGGCAGATCCTAAGAGCAAGAGGCTTATCAGAAGGGTTAATTTCTATCCTACAAGCAAGTAGGAAACCAGTGACTTCAACGATATATCTTAAGATCTGGAAAAAATTCTGCTGCTTTTGTGGAGACACAACAATCGATGTTGATTGCCCTAACATACCTAAGACTCTTGATTTCTTACAGCAGGGATTCAAGAGAGGGCTTAAACCAAGTACTTTAAGGGTTCAGATATCAGCCCTCAGCGTGTTTTATGATACTTCTCTTGCTGCCGATCCTTGGATCGCTCGGTTCTCTAAAGCAATTATGAGGTTAAGACCCCTAATCAGGAAGATTGTCCCACCTTGGGACCTTAACCTAGTCCTTAATGTATTGTGTAAGGAGCCCTTTGATATAAAGGAAGATATAAACATTGCTAATCTTTCCCTTAAAACAGTTTTTTTGGTAGCCATTACATCGGTCAAAAGATTGGAGGAACTTCAGGCCCTGTCCATCCAGAACCCTTATCTACAAATATTCGATGATAGGCTGGTTTTAAGGCTTGACCCAGGGTTTCTTCCCAAAGTTGCTTCAGTTTCAAATATAAACCAAGAAGTTGTACTTCCATCTTTTTGCCAGTTTCCTAAAAACAAGAAGGAGTCTTTCTTCCATAACCTAGATGTCAGGGAAACGGTACTTAAATACTTGGACATGACTAGGGCCTGGAGGCAAGATGGTAATCTCTTCATCCTTTACGGGGGTCCTAATAAAGGGAAGAACGCATCAAAGTCCACCATAGCCAGATGGATTCGATCCGCTATTAGCGTAGCCTATCAGGCACAGGGAAAGAATTCCCCAGAGGGCCTTAAAGCTCACTCGTCTAGGGCTATGTCTGCATCTTGGGCAGAGAAAGGGGGGGCCTCGGTGGATCAGATTTGCAGAGCGGCATCTTGGTCTAATATTAGCACCTTTTCAAAACACTACAAATTAGACGTAGTCTTTTCTCAATTAGCTTTTGGCAGGAAGGTGCTTCAAGCGGTAGTCCCGCCCTAAGACCAGGAAGTTTCCTTTGGTACTTCTCCATGGTGCTGTCAGGTGGTGACCTGGAAAACGGTAATTAGTCTTACCGATAATTGTATTTCCAGGAATCCATCCTGACAGCACGGATAGTTCCCTCCCTAATGTAAATATGTGATATACTTATGTGAAGTAACATTTGTATTAAACTTGTTATGTTCGAAATAAATTTTCTGTTTGCATCCATCCAGATGTGTTACTTTGGAAGATCACTGAAGGGTGGAAAGGGGAGGGTCCTTTTAAACTCTCGTGGTTTCCTGTCCCACTATGGATAAGAAGGACGTCCTCCATGGTGCTGTCAGGATGGATTCCTGGAAATGCAATTATCGGTAAGACTAATTACCGTTTTCTTTAGCCCAGACCTCGTTGGTAAATGGGCAGAATCCCTTAATGTGGATTCGCCAGTTTCTCGCCTGTCTTCCAAGACAGTCTTGTCTCTGCCGGACTTTGTAGCTCTTAAGGACCCTACGGATAGGCAGATTGAGTCCTTGGCTAAATCAGTCTTTGAAGTGGCTGACGCTTCTCTCTGTCCCATTTTTACTTCCACCTGGGTGGCTAAGACCATGTCTGCCTGGGCAAGAATGCTTTGCCAGGGTATCCTAGCAGCAGCTCCTTCTGACGAGTTGGCAGACCAAAGGGTCTCTTTTCCAAGCCTTCGGGGTCCCGTGCCAACAGGTTATCCTCTACATGACGGGTCACCCCAACCCGGGAGTCTGTCCAGGGTGGGAGGCCGGCTTTTTCTCTCCTAGGATGCCTGGTTGTTAGCGATGCCTGAGTCAGAGAGCTAGTCACGTGTACTTAAAAAATCGACGTTTCTTTCGGTCTCGCCCTCCAAGACATCAGTCTCAGGCTCCAGGGGTTCTTCAGGCCGTCTCTTCCCTTCTATGCACAGGAGTAATCATACCTGTTCCCTGGAATGAACACTTTTCGGGGGTTTTACTCCAATCTTTCTTAGTCCAGAAGAAAGCGGACCGCTCCGTCAGATTTTGGATCTCAAGCGGCTGAACCGTCACTTTCGTCATTTCAGGATGGAGTCCCTACGTTCGGTAATCTGGAACTGGGAGAATTTCAGATGATGGCAGAGGTTGCAAGGATTCTGTGATGAGCGGAGTGCCACGTGCCTGCCATATCAGCCGTACACATTCCAGGGGTGGAAAATTAGGCAGCCGACTTTATGAGTCGTCGGGGTTTTGCATAGGGAAAGTGGTCTCTCAATCCCGCTGATATGCAGAGCTGGTGAACATGCTCATGAACGCTCCCAGAAGGCTTCCAGACGTTCCAGATCTTCTCTCACAAGGCCCCCTCTTCCCCCAGAGTTCAGTCTCTGAGTTTAATTGCATGGCCGTTGAGATGGCAGTCCTGAGGGAGGCTGGTTTTTCACATCAGGTCATTCAGACCATAAGGGCACGAAAACCAGCATCCTCGCGTATCTACCACAGATACTGGAAGGCCTTTTTTTGGTGGAGTGAGGACAACAATCTGGTCTCTGTCTTTTTTCCCTTCTGTCCATCCTGGGGTTTCTACAAACTGGTCTTGATTCTGGTCTATCTCTTAGTACTGTAAAGGGTCAAGTTCCCGCACTGTCAATTCTTTTCCAACGAGATCTGGCTTCTCATTCCCAGGTAAAGAATTTCCTTCAATGAGTCGCCCACCTGGCACTGCCTTATCGTCCTCAGATCCATGGGATCTTAACCTTGTCCTTGGCGCACTTCAGCACGCTCTTTTTGAGCCCATTCAAGACATTCTGTCTTCTCTCCTGTCATGGACAGTGGCCTTTTTAGTTGCCATTACATGCATCAGGAGAGTTTCTGACTTAGCGGCACTGTCCTGCCGTTCTCCATTCCTGATTGTCCATCACGACAAGGTAGTTCTCCGACCCTGTTCATTCCTTCTTGCCTAAGGTGGTTTCTTCATTTCACATTAATGAAGAAATTGTCCTTCCCTCTCCAGTTCATCCCCTGGAGAAGTTCCTCCACAAGTTGGATCTGGTCAGAGCTATCAGAGTCTACCTCTCAAGGACTGCTTCCTTTTGCCTCTGATTCCTTTTTTGTCATCTCTGAAGGTCGTCGTTAGGGGCTCCTAGCTTCCAAATCCACTATTGCCCATTGTATTCGTTTGGCAATATCGGAGGCTTACCGCGTTCAGAAACGGCCTCCTCTGGGGGTAAAGGCTCACTCCACCTGGGCTGTGGGAGCTTCCTGGGCAGTTCGTCACCAGGCTTCGGACTTGTAAAGCTGCGACCTGGTCATCTTTGCACACTTTCGCAAGGTTTTACAGGGTTCATACCCATGCCTAGTCTGATGCAGGCCTAGGAAGAAAGGTGCAGCAGGCGGTGGTTACACATCGGCCAACCTAAGTTTGTTTTCTTTGCGTTGTTTTTGTTTCCTACCTTGGGACTGCTTTGGGACGTCTCATGGTTACCTGTGTCTCCCAATGAAGTGATAAAGAAAGAGGGATTTTTGGTACTCACCGTAAAATCTTTCTTGGTCTTCATTGAGGGACACCGCACCCTCCCTAACTGCTTGTACCGCTTTGGGCCTACGTGCCTTTGTTGTTGGGTTGGTACATATGTTGAGTTTTTACTTATCCTATTTCTTTAACACTAACTGAGGTACTTGGTGTCGGTGGGTGTATACTGCCTAGTGTCAGCCTCCTAGCAACAGCAGCATACACCGATTGTTACCTGTGTCCCCTAATGAAGGCTCCAAGAAAGAGTTTTCATGGGGAGTACCAAAAATCCCTCTTCCCTTTTTTCTTTTTCTTTTTTTTGGGACCACCTCACATTTGAAGCGACTTTGGGGGGGTCAATGTAACAGAAAATACCCAAAAGTGACACCATTCTAAAAACTGCGCCACTCAAGGTGCGCAAAACCACACTCAAGAAGTTTATTAACTCTCCAGGTGCTTCATGAGAACTAAAGCAATGTGGAAGGAAAAAAATTTTTTTTTTGTTCATTTTCACAAGGGTATCAGGAGAAAATGGACCACAAAATTTGTTGTGCAAGTATGCCGATGCCCCATATGTAGGGGTAAACCACTGTTTGGGTGCATGGCAGGGCTCAGAAGGGAGGGAGCACCAATTGACTTTTTGAACGCAAAATTGGCTGGAATCAATGGTGGCGCCATGTCGCGTTTGGAGACCCCCCTGATGTACTTAAGCAGTGGAAACCCCCTTCATTTCTAACTCCAATTCAAACTAGCGGTTTCTTTTTCCCAATAGGAGTTTTTCAAAACCCGAAGAGTAAGAAATTTTCACCATACTGAACATTTGAAAAGCAAAGTGGTTTTACAACAAATAAAACAAGTAATTTTTCATGTTTCTTTTAAGTGGACCTGCTTCAAAAAACTACCGTATATACTCGAGTATAAGCCGAGATTTTCAGCCCAAATTTGTCACGGTCACGGTCGGCGGGTGAGGGGGAGAGGGCGCTGAGGCATACTTACCTGCTTCCGGGGCTCCTGGCGCTCCCCCTGCCCGTCCCACGGTCTTCGGTGCCGCAGCTCTTCCCCTGTTCAGCGGTCACATGGGACCGCTCATTAGAGAAATGAATAGGCGGCGGAGCCGCATATTTCATTTCTCTAATCAGCGGTGCCGGTGACCGCTGACAGAGGTAGAGGCTGCGGCACCGAAGACCAGCTGTCCGGGGGAAGGAGCGGGACGCCGGGAGCAGGTAAGTATTACATATTTACCTTCCCTCGTTCCACCCGCCGGGCGCCGCTCAGTCTTCGCGTCCTCTTGTTCTGACTGTTCAGGTCAGAGGGCGCGATGACGCATATAGTGTGCGCGCCGCCCTCTGCCTGATCAGTCAGTGCAGAGAGACGCCGGGATGGGACGCTGAGGAGCTGCAAGCAAGAGAGGTGAGTATGTGTTTTGTTTATTTTATTGCAGCAGCAGCAATGGCACAGATTTATGTGGAGTATCTATGGGGCAACGGTGCAGAGCACTATATATAAGGCACAGCTTTATGTGGAAGATCTATGGGGCCATAATCAAAGGTCAAAGGTGCAGAGCATTATATATGGCACAGCTATCTATGGGGCCATAATCAAAGGTGCAGAGCATTGTATATGGCACAGCTATCTATGGGGCCATAATCAAAGGTGCAGAGCATTATATATGGCACAGCTTTCTATGGGGCCATAATCAAAGGTGCAGAGCATTGTATATGGCACAGCTATCTATGGGGCCATAATCAAAGGTGCAGGGCATTGTATATGGCACAGCTGTTATGACCCCAATGGCAGAGGGTCTCAGAAATAATTACCAAGTCTGCAAACACAAAAAACCAGCTCATAGGACAGTGGTAACTGGGCTGACCGTATAACTAATCCTAGGACCACAAATAGCAGCAGCCGGGGAACGTGCCTACGTTGGTTCTAGACGTCTCGCGCCAGCCGGAGAACTAACTAACCCTAGAAGGGAAAAGATAGACCTTTCTTGCCTCCAGAGAAAAGACCCCAAAAGTTGGATACAAGCCCCCAACAAATAATAACGGTGAGGTAAGAAGAAAAGACAAACGTAAGAATGAACTAGATATTTAGCAAAGAGAGGCCCACTGACTAATAGCAGAATATAGTAAGATGACTTATACGGTCAGCAAAAACCCTATCAAAATTTCCACGCTGGATATACAAGAACCCCCGAACCGTCTAACGGCCCGGGGGGAGGATACCAGCCTCCTAGAGCTTCCAGCAAAATCAGGAATCACATTTAGTACAAGCTGGACAAATAAATAAGAGCAATGCAAATAACCAAAAAACAAGGAAGCAGGACTTAGCTTAATTTTGCAAGAACCACGACCCTCAGACAGGAGCAAACAGAAAGGAACTGATTACAACGATGCCAGGCACCAGACTGAGAATTCAGGAAGTTTATATAGCAACACCCCTGGACTAACGACCCAGGTGGGTGCCAAACTAGGGAAAGACAATCCCAGAGTCATACCACTAGTGACCACAAGAGGAAGCCAAAAAAGTCTAATTCACAACACACAGCTATCTATGGGGCCATAATCAAAGGTGCAGAGCATTGTATATGGCACAGCTATCTATGGGGCCATAATCAAAGGTGCAGAGCATTGTATATGGCACAGCTTTCTATGGAGCATCTATGGGGCCATAATGAACTGTGCAGAGCATTATATATGGCACAGCTTTATGTGGAGCATCTATGGGGCCATAATGAACGGTGCAGAGCATTATATATGGCACAGCTTTATGTGGAGCATCTATGGGACCATAATGAACGGTGGAGAGCATTATATGTGGCACAGCTTTATGTGGAGCATCTATCGGGCCATAATGAACGGTGCAGAGCATTATATATGGCACATCTTTATGTGGAGCATCTATGGGGCCATAATGAACGGTGCAGAGCATTATATATGGCACAGCTTTATGTGGAGCATCTATGGGACCATAATGAACGGTGCAGAGCATTATATATGGCACAGCTTTATGTGGAGCATCTATGGGACCATAATGAACGGTGCAGAGCATTATATATGGCACAGCTTTATGTGGAGCATCTATGGGACCATAATGAACGGTGCAGAGCATTATATATGGCACAGCTTTATATGGAGCATCTATGGGGCCATAATGAACAGTATGGAGCATCTATTTTTAATTTTTAAATTCACCGGTAGCTGCTGCATTTTCCACCCTAGGCTTATACTCGAGTCAATAAGTTTTTCCCAGTTTTTTGTGGCAAAATTAGGGGGGTCGGCTTATACTCGGGTCGGCTTATACTCGAGTATATACGGTATTTGTGAACATCACTTAGGACTGTTTTGAGGATTTAAAAAAAAGAATCAGATCCTGAAGGAAAACACCCCAAATTAGTAATTGCAAGATCAAGATATATTGGTATGTACTCCAGTGTAAGCCGGCCCGAGCATAAGCCGAGACCCCTAATTTTGCCACAAAAACCTGGGAAAACTTAATGACTAGAAAGCCTACGGTGGGAATGCAGCATGGGCCCCATAAGATGCACCATATTAAAATATGCCCCATATAATGCTGCACAAATGTTATGACCCCATAAGATGCTCCATAGAGACATTTGCCCCATACAATGCTGCACAAATGCTGATTATGGCCCCATAAGATGCTCCATACTGACATTTGCCCCATACAATGCTGCACAAATGCTGATTATGGCCCCATAAGATGCTCCATAGAAATATGTGCCCCATATAATGCTGCACATGGCCCCATAAGATGCTCCATGGAGATATTTGCCCCATGTAATGCTCCACAAATGCTGTTTATGGCCCCATAAGATGCTCCATAGAGATATTTGCCTCATATGCTATTGCTGTGATTAAAAAAAAAAAAAAAAAAAAAAAAAATGCTCGCCCCTCGTCGCTCAGGCCCCCGGCACTTGCTATATACACCTGTCCTCCGTTCCACCGCCGAGCATCGCTGTGTCTTCCCCGTCCTCCGCACTGACGCTCAGGCAGAGGGCGGCGCACACTAACGTGTCATCGCACCCTCTGACCTGAGTGTCACTGCAGAGGACGCAGAAGACACAGCGGCGCCGACGGTGGAACGAGGAACAGGTGAATATCGCCCACTGCCCCGCCATACTCGCCTGCTCCCGGCGCGGTCCCTGGATGTCCCTGGTTCTCCGGGCGCCGGCAGCTTCTTCCTGTATTGAGCGGTCACATGGTACCGTTCATTACAGTAATGAATATGCGGCTCCACCCCTATGGGAGTGGAGTGGGGTCCATATTCATTACTTTAATGAGCTGTACCATGTGACCGCTCAATACAGGAAGAAGCTGTCAGCGCCCGGAGAACCAGGGATGTGCAGGGACCGTGCCGGGAGCAGGTCAGTATTATTAGACAGCTGCCGCTCCCCCCTCCCCTGCCGACCCCTGGGAATGACTCGAGTATAAGCCGAGAGGGGCAACTTCAGCCTAAAAAAAGTATATACGGTGTGTGTGTGTGTGTGTGTGTGTGTGTGTGTGTGTGTAAAAAAAAAATAAATAAAAATAAAAAATAACAAAAATAAATAAAATATATATATATATATATATATATATATATATATATATATATATATATATATATATATATATATATATATATATATATATATATATATATATATATATACACTAGATTGTGGCCCGATTCTAACGCATCGGGTATTCTAGAATATGCATGTCCCCGTAGTATATGGACAATGATGATTCCAGAATTCGCGGCAAACTGTGCCCGTCGCTGATTGGTCGAGGCAACCTTTATGACATCATCGTCTCCATGGCAACCATTATGACATCTACGTCGATACTGTGCCCGTCGCTGATTGGTCGAGGCCTGGCGGCCTCGACCAATCAGAGACGCGGGATTTCCAGGACAGACAGAAAAACCCTTAGACAATTATATATATATACTAGATTGTGGCCCGATTCTAACGCATCGGGTATTCTAGAATATGCCTGGCGGCCTCGACCAATCAGAGACGCGGGATTTCTACGTCGATACTGTGCCCGTCGCTGATTGGTCGAGGCAACCTTTATGACATCATCGTCGCCATGCTGTGCCCGTCGCTGATTGGTCGAGGCCTGGCGGCCTTGACCAATCAGAGACGCGGGATTTCCAGGACAGACAGACAGAAAAACCCTTAGACAATTATATAGATAGATATATATATATATTTTATATATTCTACTATATAATTGTCTATGGGTCACTTTCTGTCTGTCGCGGATATTCATTGGTTGCGGCCTCTGTCTGTCATGGAATCCAAGTCGCCGAGTGGTCGTGGCAAAATGCCCACGACCATTGCCATGACCAATCAGCGATGGGCACAGTCCGGCGGCAAAATGGCCGCTCTTTCCTCCCCGCAGTCAGAGCCCACTCCGTACTCCCCTCCAGTCAGCCCTCACACAGGGTTAATGCCAGCGTTACCGGAGCGCGGTATAACGCACTCCCGTTACGCAGCTATTAACCCTGTGTGACCAAAGATCTAATGTTACAAATAAGAATAATAATAAAAAAAAAGGTTATTCTCACCTTCCGTCATGGCTGTCCTCGGCAATGCAAGCGGCAGGTTCCGGTGCCAAGGATGCTATGCGAGAAGGACCTTCCATGACGTCACGGTCATGTGACCGCGACGTCAACACAGGTTTTGCGCTCATACCAATCCTGGTACCGGAAGCTACCGCGTGCACCACACACAGGGCCAGGACTTCAAGGGGCCTTCGGAAGGTGAGTATATGTTTATTTTTTATTTTAAGTCTTTTTTAACCACGCATATAGTGCCCACATTGCTATATACTACGTGGGCTGTGTTACATACTGCGTGGGCTCTGTTACATACTACATCTCTGTGCTATATACTAACGTGGCTATGTTATATACTGCGTGGGCTGTGTTATATTACTTGGCCAGTGTTACATACTGCGGGGGCTGTGCTATATACTGCGTGGCTGCTATGTACTGCGTGGGCTGTTATATATTACGTGGCCAGTGTGATATACTGCGGGGGCTGTGCTATATACTGCGTGGCTGCTATATCCTGAGTGGGCTGTGCTATATATTACGTGGCCAGTGTTATATACTACGTCGCCTGTGTTATATACTGCGTGGCTGCTATATACTGCGTGGCCTGTGTTATATAGTACGTGGGCTGTGTTATATACTGCGTGGCTACTGTTATATACTGCGTGGCCTGTATTAACGCAGCGGGTATTCTACAATATTTATGTACGTATGTATATAGCAGCCACATAGTATATAGCACAGGCCAAGTAGTATTTGTCTGCTATATACTACATGGTTCCTATATACTACGTGGCCTGTGCTATATACTATGTGGCTGCTACATGCATGCATGCATGCATACATACATACATATTCTAGAATACCAGATGCGTTAGAATCGGGCCACCATCTAATACAATATTATATATATATATATATATATATATTTTATTTTATATATCATATTAGGTGGTGGCCCGATTCTGACGCATCGGGTATTCTAGAATATCTATGTAGTTTATTTATGAGGATTTAAGAATATTGCAATGAACTATCATTACATTTTATTGCTCATAGAACTTAATACAATTGAACGAAATTAATAAACAGATCATTAAAATATATAAACCATTACATGAATATCTGTAACTGTATTGAACGTGTTCAGTAAATGTGAGTGAACTATGTCACATGGTGACTGACAGAAACTGTTCATTAACCGTGTCTGAACTACGTTGCACTGTGACTGACAGAACTTATTCAGTAAACGTGAGTGAACTACGTCGCGCTGTGAGTGGGGGTTAAATTCCGCGCCAATATCGCTGATTGGTTGCGCCAGCCGCCTGCGACAAATCAGCAACACGGGATTTCCTTTGCAGGCAAACAGTTAGACGATTAGATAGATAGATAGATAGATGTGTGTATTATTATTATTTTTATTTTTTTTTATATTATACCGCAGCAGGTATTTAAATGCCCAAATGCAGTTTCCTATTCTAAAGAATTACAATGAATCCAATATTTTTTGTGAACTCGGCCTTATAGGAACAGCCTGGGTTTCCATCACCCCGGTTTCTGTGCCAGTGAGATCACCATGAAGCGTGAGTTTTTCCAGTAAACTGTCTCGTATGGCTTTTTCAACTGGAAAATAAGTTATGGCTCTTGGAAGAAGGGGAGGGAAAAATAAAAGCGCAAAAAAAATTTTTTTTTATTGTTTGTCCCTTAAAGGGTCACAATGCACTTAAAGAACTTTTGGACCCTTCTGTTAGTACTACTTTAAGGCTGCAATGAAGCAATCTGTTTTAGACATATGTACTCGTCAAGCTTACTGTTTGACTGATCTCCACACTTCTCCAGCAGAGCCAGTACAGCGTCAGCACAGAGGTGCCGGGAGACGCCTCCAATGGGGAGACATCCGGAGCAGCAGCCTCTGTCCGAGAAGTTTTGGTGGAGAATGACGAAGAAGAGCTAACGCTTAAATATGGGGCAAAACATGTGATAATGCTCTTTGTGCCGGTCACTCTCTGCATGGTTGTGGTGGTGGCGACAATAAAATCCGTCAGCTTCTATACTGAGAAGAATGGACAGTTGTAAGTAGGCTTTTTTTTTTTTCAAGTTTTATTTTACAGTTTGCTGTTTTGCATTATTGGCTACATATATTGGCCCTTTCATCATGGAAACTAGTGGCAATGCGACTTTGCTGTCATATGTACAGTGCCGGACGTTGTGACGTCACAATGACAAACGAAGAAGTAAAACCGTCTGTTCCTTATTGGTAATTACTGCTCTTATACGGAGCAGAGTGTTCTTGAGTTTCTTCTGGCTTTTAGATGTTGCTTTGGAAATCGGTGAGGTCCTTGCTGACCCCTTAAGGCATGCTACAAACATGTTCAGTGTTCCTGCTCCACATTTCTATATGTAGACCGCTGATGCAGCTACCTTACACTTACTGTTACCAGTGTTTTCTGCTACCTTCAGCTCCAATGCTTTAAAAATGAAGAAATACATTTTTGAATAACAGATTAAAAAAAAATAAAAAAAAAAAAAATATATATATATAAATGTACAGATGATCAGAAAATACTGCGCATTGGACGCTGCGTACTCGTGCAACATCCAGAAGTTACAGCATAGTGAATGGGATTTTAAGAAGTGCCATGGCCACTATGCGTCCACAGGCACCCATGGATCACCCACAGAGATGGACATGTGACGCCTCTCTGCAGACAGCAGCATGTCAATTTAGTTTGCAAAGACGCGAGTCTCCACAAGAGAAATGTCACCCATAGAATGTATTGACTCGGTGAATCCGTACGGTTCAGTGAACACATGTGGAATCGCCTGCGTTAAATAGATGCCAGCGCTTTGGACGCAGCAGACATGCATGGTGTCCAAAGCGCTGCCTCTTCCGGATCGTATGCACATACCATTAGGCCAGGTTCACATTGCGTTAACAGTAGCCCGTTCCACACATGCGTTAACGGGCTGCTATTAACGCAAGGGCCGATATGTCATCGCGCTAGCGCAGATAAAGCTAGCCGATGCTCTATCTGCGCTAGCAGTGACGGACCCGGAAACGCTGCAGCCCGCGTCCCAGGGTCCGTCACTCAATGACGGCACATCGCTAGCGCACGCCCATTAGCGATGCGTTCGACATTGGACTCAATGGCGGCGTTCACGGACTGCGTTACACCGCGTTATGCCGCGGTGTAACGTAGTCCGTCCAACGGACGCCAGTAACGTAATGTGAACCCAGCCTTACTGTCAGACTCATGATGGCAGCAGATTGCAACAATGGTTTCCTGCAAATCTCAATGGCTAGAAGAAAAGATTTCTCTGAAACACTGGAGCATATAGTTAGATCATCTGGCCAGGGACCATAGCTGGAGGCAAGCGGAGTCCAGCGCTTCTGCCAGCCAGATTTTCTCAGCGCTGCTCCAGGTGATTGACTTGACAGATCTACTAACACCATATTAGCCTCGTCTACCGCTATGGTGCCCAGCTGGATCCTCTAGCTGTATTTCCTTTGAAATGTCAGATTTCAGAGATCTACCTGCCAACGTAAGCAGTTTGTTGGGTGGAACACACTCCCAGGTTCCCTTGAGGCTGTGAATCAGGCCCACAGTCATCCCCATGCTTTTATAGCACTAAGTAAAGACATCTGACCTCTGTGACCTAGGCTTCTGGTTAGAGATGAATTTCTTCTGCTTTATTGTGACACGGTTTATTTTGCTTTTTAGAATTTACACCCCTTTTTCTGAAGACACCCCATCTGTTGGCCAAAGACTTCTGAACTCTGTGTTGAATACGATTATTATGATTAGTGTTATCCTAGTGATGACTATATTTCTGGTGTTGTTATACAAGTATCGCTGCTATAAGGTGAGCAGTTACTCTATTACCTCTTGTAATGCAGTAAGTTATAGCTGTAAAACCTATATACAGTTTTCCCCTTCACTTCAAAAAAATAAATAAAGTAGCTTTATAACCGCTTCCCGCATCATAACATACTATTACATCATGGTGCTGTTCTGTGGGGCAGGCTCAGGAGCTGAGTCTGTTCTAGGCAAGTGCCACCTGTGTTATTCAGCCAGCGCCTGCTTCACCTATTGACACCATATATACGGTGTATATATATGTATCCGTTATATATTCAAAAGCTTGCACATCGTACTGTCAAGAGTGATACTAAATTCCAAAATCTATTTTATTTTTTCTTTAGTTTATTCACGGATGGCTCATTCTCTCATCGTTGATGCTGCTTTTCATGTTCACGTACATGTATCTCTGGTAAGTATTTGTTGCCATTTCAGATAACAGGTATTTATTTTCCTATTACATGGGGCTGATCAACAATGACCATCAAAGCAAAGGCTGCAGTGAACAGCATTTCGTGCTCTATTGCACTTTGTCAGTCTTAAGCTATATTCATAAGTTGCATTTTTGCAACTTTTTTTAATGCAAATTTTCTGCTGCATTTCACAGTACCAGCAAAGTCAATGAGATTTCTGAAATCTAATCTTTTTTCAATGACTTTTTTCATAGGATCTGCATATTTGAAAAATGCAGCATGGCACCTGTTTCGTCGATTTTTGCACCATTTTTCAAAATGCAAAAACTTGGAAAAAATAACAGCTAAATTTAAGCAAAATCTGCTTTCTGTAAGCAGCTTACACTTACAATAAAAAAAGCTGCAAAAACGCAATGTGTGAATATAGCATAACTCAGAGGTTTTTTTTTTTCCTTATGTTCTTGACGTCACCAAATCCTCTTTCTCCTTCCCCTCATTGGGGGACACAGGACCGTGGTTGTATTCTGCTTGCCACTAGGAGGCTGACACTAAGTTAACACAAAGAAAGTTAGCTCCTCCTCTGCAATGTACACCTTCCTGCTGGCTCCTAGAGAACCAGTTCATGCTTAGTGTCCGTAGGAGCATGGGTCTGCTATTCAGACCAAAAACTATTTTTTATTTTAACTTTTAACCCCTTCATGACCTTGGGATTTTCCGTTTTTCCGTGTTCGTTTTTCGCTCCCCTCCTTCCCAGAGCCATAACTTTTTTTTTTATTTTTCCGTCAATATGGCCATGTGAGGGCATATTTTTTGCGGGACGAGATGTACTTTTGAACAACATCATTGGTTTTAGCATGTCGTGTACTAGAAAACGGGAAGAAAATTCCAAGTGCGGTGAAATTGCAAAAAAAAGTGCAATCCCACCCTTGTTTTTTGTTTGGCTTTTTTGATAGGTTCACTAAATGCTAAAACTGACCTGCCATTATGATTCAGGTCATTACGAGTTCATAGACACCTAACATGACCAGGTTATTTTTTATCTAAGTGCTAAAAAAAAAAATTCCCAACTTTGCTAAAAAAAAAATTGCGCCATTTTCCGATAATCGTAGCGTCTCCATTTTTCGTGATCTGGGGTCGGTTGAGGGCTTATTTTTTGCGTGCCAAGCTGGCGTTTTTAGTGATACCATTTCGGTGCAGATGCATTTTAATGCAATGTCGCGGCGACCACAAAAACGTAATTCTGGCGTAGCGATTAGGTTAATGCTTTTTTTTTTTTTTTTTTATTGATCGGGCGATTCTGAACGCGGCGATACCAAATATGTGTAGGTTTGATTTTTTTTTTTTTTTTTATTGATTTATTTTGAATGGGGCGAAAGGGGGGTGATTTAAACTTTTATATATTTTTTTTTAATTATTTTTTTCACATTTTTTTTAACTTTTTTTTTTTACTTTTGCCATGCTTCAATAGCCTCCATGGGAGGCTAGAAGCTGGCACAATGCCATCGGCTCTGCTACATAGCAGCGATCATCAGATCGCTGCTATGCAGCAGAATTGCAGGTGTGCTATGAGCGCCGACCACAAGGTGGCACTCACAGCTATCCGAGATCAGTAACCATAGAGGTCTCAAGAACCTCTATGGTTACTATTCTTGACGCATCGCTGACCCCCGATCATGTGACCAGCGCCGGTTAAATGCCGCCTTCAGTGTTTGACAGCGGCATTTAACTAGTTAATAGCGGCGGGTGAATCGCAATTCCACCCGCCGCTATTGCGGGCACATGTCAGCTGTTCAAAACAGCTGACATGTCCCAGCTTTAATGCGGGCTCACCGCCGGAGCCCTGCATCAAAGCGGGGTATCTGTCCTCGAATGTACTATCCCGTCCGAAGTCAGAAAGGGGTTAATTTTAATTCTTAAGATTTTTTTTACCTGGATGAAGGGGCGACGGATCCTTTCAAGGCGAGCCAACAACAGGCGAGCATGTGGAGTGTCGCCTCCACATATCCTCTTCTGCGGCGTGGGATTGCCATGCCTGGGCTGAGTTTTAGTGGCGACTAGTCCCTTAAAGGGCACCGATCTCCCCGCATCATCAATAGACGAGCACATGGAGTGTCGCCTCCATGTACCCTCTTCTGCAGCCAGGCCTAATGCCGGACAACCAGCCCTGTATACCAGGATTGAAACCCTTGGATGCACAGAGGCACCTTCCATTTTGGCTTCTGTGCAGCCCCCACTGCTCCACCACTTTCTAGCAGATGAAGCAAGGAGGCGGACGGTTCCTGTCAATCTCCCTATGAAAGGGAGAGTGGATTGAGGGTTTTTAAACTTATCCCTGCACCATCCAAAAAATCACCAGCGACAGCAGCACAACGGAGGTACCTGCAGCATCATCCGAGAGACATTTCTAACACAGGACCTGGGTAGGAGTCTCTCCCTCTCCATTTCCTGATTGGGGGGGGGGGGGGCACATAGGAGTAGATCATGTCCCAGCCTTAGGCATCCTCTAGGTCCAATCAGCAATGGAAGGGCCTGCTCAATCAGTCTGGATCTAAGGGATCTAGGTCCCACAGATTTTCCGCCCAATGACTCATGGGGTTATCCGGTCGATACCAGCAGAGTAGGTGGTCACCTACTTCTGTTTCACAAGGTCTGGCTCTCAGCCGTTCATGACAAATGGGTCAGAAACCTGGTGTCTTCCGGATACAAAATCAATTTTTCTTCTCGTCCCCCGGCTCGTTTCTTTCCTTCCCGACTTCCAGCATCAAGGGCAAAGGCTCTATCCTGAGCCATAGACTTTGTGCCACAATGGCGTAATTGTCTCGGTTCCGGAAAATGAAAGGTTCGAGGAATTCTACTCCAACCTATTCGTTGTCCCAAAAAAGGACGGAAAAGTGAGACCCATCCTAGACAAGGTCCGTCATTTCCGCAGGAAGTCTCTGTGTTCGGTCATCCTCGATAGAAAAAGGGGAGTTTCTAGCATCCATCCATATTCAAGATGCTTACCTGCACATCCCGATTTCCCCCCCCCCCCTCCCCAGAGAGACACACCCGCGCGCACACACACACACACCAAAAGTTCCTGTGTTTCGCCATTCACGAACAGCATTTTCAGTTCACGGCCTTGCCCTTTGGCCTCACTACCGCTCCCAGGGTCTTAACAAAGGTCATGGCAGCTGTCAGCTGTCATGTCCATCCAGCACTCTCAGGGCGTGGTCGTACTACCCTATCTGGACGACCTCCAGGTCAAGGGTCCGTCCCTTCGTGTCACTTGCGATACTCTTTCTCGTCTGGGTTGGCTGATAAACATAGCCAAGCCTTCCCTGTTCCAGCTCAGCAGATCTCCTTTTTAGTCATGACCCTGGACACCTCTTGAGGGTTGATGATGATTATCCCTCAAGACAAAGTTCTAGCCCTGCAGCAAGGAGCCCATGCACTCAGTCATCCCCTCATTCTGTCCGCTTTGTCATGAGGGTATAGGGCAAAATGGTGGCAGAAATGGAATCGGTTCCTTTTGCACAGATGCACCTCCGTCCCTTACAGCATGCTCTTCTAGCGGTTTGGGACAAGAACCCGTTCTCCCTTGACTGCCAGTGCCGCCTATCCCTGTGGGTCAGGCAGACTCTCCCTGGTTGAGGGAAGAACTCAATGTCCACCATCTGAAAGACCTTTCTCCCAGTTCAATGGCTAGTCGTGACTACTGATGCCAGTCTTCTGGACTGGGGAGCAGTTTTTCATCACCAGGGCCGCTGGTCATCTCGGGAATCCAAACTTTCAATCAATGTCTTGGAAGCTAGCGCTACTGCAGTTTCATTATCTCCTAGCGGATCACCCCATCCGAATTCAATTGGACAACGCCATGGCTGTGGCAAACATCAACCATCAAGGGGGTACCCACTTCAGGGTGGCCATGTGCGAGATATCTCGCATTCTTCGATGGGCAGAGAGGAACCACTCGGTAAACTCAGCTGCCAGGGTCTCGCCTCGGGGGAGTGGGAACTTCATCCGGATGTTTTCCAACAAATCTGTCTTCGTTGGGGGACCCCGGATGTGGATCTAGTGGCGTCCAGACTGAACCCCAAAGTCTTCAGGTTCATAGCTCGGTCGCGAGATCCCAGAGTCATAGCAGCGGATGCTCTGGTTCTTTCTTGGGCATAATATTCGAAGCTCTGCACAAACACATCTGCTCAGTACAACAACAAAGCCACAACCCCCTATTTTTTGTGTAATTGGAGCTGCACTGTACTTCCTCTTTGTTTCTTTAATTGCTCTAAGTGTACATTAATAGAACTTCAAAAAAAAAAAAGCATGTTGGCTACAAATAGAGATGTTACTAATAACTTTCATGGTGTCAACCAAAACCCTGCTTTTCTACTTTTATAGTGAGGTTTTCAAGACGTACAATGTAGCGATGGACTATCCAACCTTGTTCATGGTCATCTGGAATTTTGGGGCAGTGGGAATGATCTGTATTCATTGGAAAGGGCCTCTTCAACTTCAGCAGGCTTATCTCATCATGATCAGTGCTCTGATGGCTCTGGTTTTCATCAAGTATTTGCCAGAGTGGTCAGCTTGGGTTATTCTTGGAGCCATATCTGTTTATGGTAAGTAACTAATTTCTATTGTTTTTAAATTATTGCCATAATGTCTGTATAATTACCAGATAACGTGATGACAATTTTTTGGCAGATACTGGCAATAATATAGGTTTGTCAGTAACTTTCTTAATTTTGATCCTGCTCATTCAAGAATACGATATTTGGTCCCTGTCACTTAATTCAAACTGCAGCCTGTCCTAGTTGTGAGTCAAGCCTTGTTGCAGCCTAAAAAGAACACCGCTTGATAAGTGGGTCTAAGCTGACAAGACGAGTATCGTAAATACGCATATCTCAGTTAGCGCTCAGTGCAGAACTGTTACATGAGAAGAAGTAAATCTTCTTGCTAACTGACAGCACACAGTGGACTGAAGGTTGTTTATGCCCAGTCAGCATGAAGATTTATTTCTTGTCATGTTGCAGCCCTGCTCTTGCAGATCAGAGATATGTGTGTTTACGATACTCTTCATCTGTCAGTTGAGACACATCTCAAGTGGTGTTTTAGACTGCAATCTGTTCTTACCCGTGACTAGGACAAGCTGCACCTTGGAATAAAATGGCTTTCGACACTATTCATTTTCCAGAACTCCTTTAAAAGTCTTGTTAATTTTGGGTACTTGTATGATCACCCAATAAGCAGCTATTGATTAAGAGTAAGGTTGGATAGGTACTTCACAACTGAATGATGGTCCACACCTGGACTGACACATGTTTGCACCATACCGTCAATTACAAGCAGAAACTGTTTCAGAAAATGCTTTTTTGCAGCATTTTTTTTTTTTTTTTTTTAGTCCCAAGGCATTTTTAAAGGCTTGTTTTTGTTTTTGTTTTTTCTTTGAATGTCCTTTCCAATTTTGATATGACAATGCCTACTTTTTAGAGGTTTCTTTCAGGATTCGTTCACTTCAAAGAAGTTACATTCACCTCATTTTATCCTTAACAAAACAACTTTTTTTTTTTTTGTTCTGAAAAATTTAAGACGACCTCCTCACATTAGCAGCACAGTGTGTCTTTGATGCAAGCGTACCCGCGTTGTTGTTGTTTTTTAAGCAGAATTTGCTTCAGGTAAACATGGGCCGGGTTTCACCTTACTCAGCCGAGCAGACCTTGTCCTTCAGGCACATCAATGACCTAGAGCCAGGAGAAGCGCTTTATGTGGGTGCGAAATCAGGCCAGGAGTGCAGTGTTCAGAATTAAAGAACTGGAACATTAGTCACCGGTACTTTTATTATTTTACATTTTGACAACCACAAAATAAGTTTTAACTACAAAGCAATCCCTTTTTGTAGATCTGGATGCCAACGTCTTACCGGTAACAGATGTACAAAACAAAAATAGGTCAGCTTGATAAGCTTGCGTTTTCTGCCTGATTTCTGTCATGACTCTATTGTGCCTTTGCTGACAGATTTGCTAGCTGTATTGTGCCCAAAAGGCCCTTTGAGGATGCTGGTGGAAACTGCGCAGGAAAGAAATGAGCCTATATTTCCAGCACTGATATATTCCTGTAAGTATATTCCATATTGGGGCCTCCTTAAACAAGTTGTCATGCTACAACTATGATTATAAAGTTGCATTTTAACCATTTTGCTGCTAGCTTTTTAAAAAAAATAAAATAAATAACTTTGAGCCACTGATAGCCAGGGCAATAATCTCAAATTTTGACATGTGCAAATTAAATCTAAATTCCAGAATAAAATGAAAGTAGACACTTCACACTTTATATACACACAGGCTTCTTCCTGAACTTTTTTTCTTCTGAGAGCACCATATTTTAGGAGCTGAGCCCCTGATTACACTTGCATGACAGTGTTTTTCCATTTTAAATACAATCAGTGTTTTATCAGCATATTCGAAGGCATAAATGTTTTTTCATTTATTTAAAAAACATTCACCAAGATTGCATAATTATCCCTCCTTCTCCCCTCCCCCCCTTTTTTTTTTTCTTTTAACTTCTCAGGTGTGCTACGTAAAACCTAGTGTTGCACAGGGACTCGAGGAGATCACACACCCTCTCTCTTGTCCCTGCAGCCTGTCAGCTCCCGCACAGCCTCACCTCTTCTTCTTACTGTCTGAACTCAGGGGTGAGGGAGGGTGAATTATAACACTCGATCTCAGCCTAGATTGCAGCTACAGCAGCGAATCAGGACTGCCACAGACATGTATATCTCATTTTAATTTATATTTTGTGCTTCGTCTCAGCTTTATTAGCCCTGAATCGCTGCTGTGCAGGCTGAGATATGGCCGTTGGTAGCTAGTCATGAGCGAGCATGCTCAAATAAGGTGTTATCGGAGCACACTCGTGCGTTTAATGGAGCATTTTTGGCGTGCTCGAATATTATGTTTGAGTCCCTGCGGCTGCATGTCTCGCAGCTGTTTGACAGCCACAACACATACAGATATTGCCTAACAAACAGCTGTCGAACAGCAGTGAGACATGCAACTACGTAAACTCAAACATAATATTTGAGCACACTGAAGATGCGCTATTAACGAGCACACACACTCATCACTACTAGGTTGGAAATATCTTGTACATCTTATGCTATAAGGACCCTCATTGGGTCAAGAAAAGGGATGTATTAAATAACAGGATTTTTTGGCTACTCACTGTAAAACTTGTTTCTCTGAGCCTTCATTGGGGGACACAGGAAACTATGGGTGTATGCTGCTGCCGCTAGGAGGCTGACACTATGCACAAAAAAGTTAGCTCCTCCTCTGCAGTGTACACACCACCGACCGACACTAGGCTAATCAGTGAGAAAGCAGTAGGAGAAGCAACAAGTAAGAGAAAAACACACAAACTCAAAACTGTAACAATATAATACAGTAAACAGAGCTGTTAAACTTGGGAGGGTGTTGTGACCCCCAGTGAAGGCTCCGAGAAACAGATTTTACGGTGAGTAGCCAAAAAATCCTGGTTTCTCTATCGCTTCATTGGGGGACACAGGAAGCCATGGGACGTCCCAAGGCAGTACCCAAGGGGACGGAACAGCAGAAAACTCCATTCAGGTTGGAAAACTCGCCACTACCTCCTGCAAGGTCTTCTACGTAAGCTGGCATCCTCTGAAGCATAGGCAGAAAATTTTTGCTCTGACCCGGTAAGCTTCCATTGCTGTCCGGATCCAGTGAGCAACCATTTACCTGGAGGCCGGAAGGCCTCTATATGCACAAGTCCATATTTCGAAAAGGAGGAGGGTGTTGGGCGGCCTTAGCCGGATAGATTCACATCGCCCTGACCAGGAAACCAGATGAAGGAACGCTACAGAGGATGAGTCCGAGATGGACAAAAGGAAGAGAATAAAGAATGACAGGCAGAGCCATGATGAGAACGTCGGCGAGGTATGGCAATAGCACTTAACCTGTGATCCGCAGAATGTGCAAAAACCGCTGGCACAGTCTCTTCAAAGACTCTGGGATTGGTCAAGAGCCCGAAAGGGAAGAGGGCAAATTGAAAATGGAGCCATCCATCGCAAAATGCAGGAATCTTTGATTCCCCGAAGACACAAGAACATGGATAAAGGCTTCCATGAAACAAAAAAAACTCCTGCGGTTCCCAGGAAGGCAATTACTGAATGAAGAGCCTCCATCCTGAAAAAAACCAAATACGGACTCCTCCATTCAGTAATCTTTGATCCATGATGAGTCAAGCGGAGTAAAACCTACCAGGACTGGTACTGAGGGTCTACCCTTCGTGTAACTGAAACACCCGTAGGAGGATTTAAAGGAAACTTTTTTCCTAATGTGGTGAGCCTGTGGCTTCTCCTGGTGGAAGAAGGGAAACGTACCGAAATTCACGTGACAAGAGGCCGGCTAAGTTTGGCCTACGGAAGGAGAGAACTCGTCCCTCCGGAGGAAGGACTGTATTGGTGGACAATCTGGAAACCGGAAGGTCAACAGTCGGGGAAGTGGTCCAGTTAGCAGTGCCTGATTCCGGCAAATGGCGGCTGCAGGGAGGAAGAGTGGGGCCCACAGGGAGAAAGCGCATGCAGAAGGAGAGAAGAGGGGGCGTTACTTCCAAAGCCCGCTTGGTGAGGCTGAAAGTGGGCGGATCTAATTGCTGCAAACAAGATGAGGAGAGACCATGATGCCCAGGACTCCTACATGTCCGAGATGAATGGGTGGAGCTAACCGCCGGAAACAGTAGGGGAGGGCGTGCTATCGACTGGCAGGAGAAAAGCCCTCCCGAAGATGCAGAGAAAGGGGTGGAGCTAAATGCTCGAGTTAGGCCGCGCTGAAGCTGGGGCCTAAATTATTACGGAGTCCCCGGAGACGAGGGAAAGCGGCGCGAGACCCAGACTGCCTGTCAGGTAACTCAGAATGAATTAGAAAAACAATCTATACCAAAAACGGTCTATACCTAAAAGGAAGACCCCTCTACTACAAACCGTCTAACGATAAAAAAAATAGGGGGATGGGGGGCAGTAAAACTCATCCATCTTCTGTCATCTTCCTCCATCTTTTCATTATCTTCATCCTTCTGTTTTTCTTCTTCATCTTCTTTGTCCGGATCTTCTCTCCTGACACCCCAGGGTACCTGACAGAAAGGGAGACTTACCTCTCCATCCAGACCTTCATTGGACTTCCGAGCCTCTTGGGAATATGGGACATCCATGCCTCCAGAAACCTACAGGCTCTGGTGGGCGAGTGGGTAGGAGACTGGGCCAAGACCAATGTTCTGATCACCTAAACATTCTTCTGTGTTAGGGGTTAGGGTCCTGCCGGATAGACATATGAGGATACGGGGTGGCAGTACATGCCGTACTCATTCTGTATGTGGGAGTACAGTTGTGACTATTCACACTGTATCCCTCCAGAGTAAGAAGATCTATCTGAAAAGAAACGACGAACACTGAGGTAGATATGGGTCTAGTAAAAGATCCGTGTCCACCTCCTACTGACAATAAGCTAAACTGATTAACCTAGCTCCTGCTCTGCAGTGTACACGCCACTGACCGGCACTAACTATTTTTGTGCATAGTGTCAGCCTCCTAGTGGCAGCAGCATACACCCATGGTTTCCTGTGTCCCCCAATGAAGCGATAGAGAAGCATGGTTTTACTTAGACTGAAGTGAAATAATCTTACAAGGTAGGAAACAATTACTCTGACAGAAAAAAAATCATATAGGAAATTTCCTGTAAAAAAAAAAGAAAAAAGAATATGAATGCTGAATAAGTGACTGTTTTTCATTGAGGCCTTCTGGACTCAAAGCATTAAGTCCATGGATTTACTGTGCATCATCCTACAGAAGTTTTAGTTCGACAAGATCACTACCAGAGCCCAGTTTAGTTTTACTAATGCATAGACATGAGTTGGCAGCTGTCTCTGCCATGCCGACCTAATGGGAGTTCTTCTTTTACTATTAACAGAGCACAAATGTCTAGAAGGTTTTCTCCTGAGTTCCTGTATTGTATTGTTTTCCCTACAAGATTTTGTCAAGCGATGTGTCAGATAATCATTGCTCAACACTATAGGGGGATAGGACAAGTGGACTTAAGAACCTTTTGACATCGAATAGAATGTTACCAATGTAAGGCTTTTGCTGTACATTAATTTTCACTCATCAAATATAAGACTATCACTTTTTTTCCTTTTTCTAATAATATTTTATAATTTATTTTCCTAAACCATTTGCAGACTGCCCATAGACTTGAAACCTCCTGGTGGTCTGTGTTCTACTCTGTAGTAATAATCTAAATAGTCACTGTATACAATCGTGCAGCTGTGGGAGACACAGCCGGACTCCCCATAGCACAGGCAGGGACAGTTTATTACTGCTCCTATTGTCGTGGTCACTGTATACACAGTGCTGAACAATCGCTAACAGTGCTTCCTACTCCTGACCCAGCGGTTATGTTGCTGGGTCTACGGAGGGAGCAGGAACCTTTAGGTGCTAGGAGACTGTTGGCTCTGTGACCAGGAAGCTGCATTTCCACTGTAGCTGGGGATAATACAGGGTGGGCCATTTATATGGATACACCTAAATAAAATGGGAATGGTTGGTGATGTCAACTTACTGTTTGTGGCACATTAGTATATGGGAGGGGGAAAACTTTTCAAGATGGGGGGTGACCATGGTGGCCATTTTGCAATCGGCCATTTTGGATCTAACTTTATTTTTTTCAATGGGAAGAGGGTCATGTGACACATCAAACTTATTGAGAATTTCACAAGAAAAACAATGGTGTGCTTGGTTTTAACGTAACTATTCTTTCATGAGTTATTTACAAGTTTATGACCACTTATAAAATGTGTTCTAAGTGCTGCCCATTGTTTTGGATTGTTAATGCAACCCCTTTCTCCCACTCTTGACACACTGATAGCAACACCACAGAAGGAATGTTAGCACAGGCTTCCAGGATCTGTTGTTTCAGATGCTGCACATCTTGTATCTTCACAACATAGACCATTGCCTTCAGATGACCCCAAAGATAAGTCTAACTGGGTCAGATCGGGAGACTTTGGTGGCCATTCAACTGGCCCATGACGACTAATCCACTTTCCAGGAAACCCTATGTAGGAGTGCTCGGACCGGACACTGTTGTGAATTTGGATTCTGGGCTCCCCCGGTGGCTACTGGTGGAATTGAACTGGTGTCTTCATCTTCTCTGTTCACCTGTTCCCATCAAGATGTGGGAGTCGCTATATAACCTTGCTGCTCTGTTAGTTGCTTGCCGGTCAACAATGTTATCAGAAGCCTCTCTGTGCTTGTTCCTGCTCCTAGACAACTACTAGATAAGTTGGACTCTTGTCCATGTTTGTTTTTGCATTTTTGTTCCAGTTCACAGCTGTAGTTTCGTTACTGTGTCTGGAAAGCTCTTGTGAACAGGAATTGCCACTCTGGTGTTATGAGTTAATGCCAGAGTTTTAAAGTAATTTCTGGATGGTGTTTTGATAGGGTTTTCAGCTGACCATGAAAGTGTCCTTTCTGTCTTCTGCTATGTAGTAAGTGGACCTCAAATTTGCTAAACCTATTTTCATACTACGTTTGTTATTTCATCTTGATTCACCGCCAATACATGTGGGGGGCCTCTGTCTCCTTTCGGGGTATTTCTCTAGAGGTGAGCTAGGACTAATATTTTCCTCTGCTAGCTTTATTTAGTCCTCCGGCTGGTGCTGGGCATCTAGAATCAACGTAGGCATGCTACCCGGCCACTGCTAGTTGTGCGTTAGGTTTAGTTCATGGTCAGCTCAGTTCCCATCTTCCAAGAGCTAGTTCCTATATATGCTGATGCTATGATCTCTTGCCATTGAGATCATGACAGTTTGACCGGCCCACTAAAGGGTTAAAATCCTTGGCTGAGAAAGGAGAGTAATAAGTAGTCTGCTGAAATTTTTTTTTTTTTTTTTTCTCTCCTTTGAATGGCTCTGTGTCCACCTGGTTGCAATGGATCTTCAGAGTGTAACTGCAGGTTTGAATAATCTCGCCACGAAGGTACAAAATTTGCAAGATTTTGTTTGTCATGCACCTGTATCTGAGCCGAGAATTCCTTTGCCGGAATTTTTCTCGGGGAATAGATCTGGGTTTCAGAATTTTCGAAATAATTGCAAATTATTTTTGTCCCTGAAATCTCGCTCTGCCGGAGATCCTGCACAGCAGGTCAGGATTGTGATTTCCTTGCTCCGGGGCGACCCTCAAGACTGGGCTTTTTCATTGACACCAGGGGATCCTGCGTTGCTCAATGTGGATGCGTTTTTTCTGGCCTTGGGGTTGCTTTATGACGAACCTCATTTGGAGCTTCAGGCAGAAAAAACTTTGATGTCCCTATCTCAGGGGCAAGATGAAGCGGAAATTTACTGCCAAAGATTCCGTAAATGGTCTGTGCTTACTCAGTGGAATGAGTGCGCCCTGGCGGCGACTTTCAGAGAGGGTCTCTCTGATGCCATTAAGGACGTTATGGTGGGGTTCCCTGTGCCTGCGGGTCTGAATGAGTCCATGACAATGGCTATTCAGATCGATAGGCGTTTGCGGGAGCGCAAACCAGTGCACCATCTGGCGGTGTCCACTGAGAAATCGCCAGAGAGTATGCAGTGTGATAGAATTCTGTCCCGAAGCGAGCGGCAGAATTTTAGACGGAAAAATGGGTTGTGTTTCTATTGTGGTGATTCTACTCATGTTATATCAGCATGCTCTAAGCGCACTAAAAAGCTTGGTAAATCTGTTTCCATTTGCACCTTACCGTCTAAGTTTATTCTATCTGTGACCCTGATTTGCTCTTTGTCATCTATTACCACGGACGCCTATGTCGACTCTGGCGCCGCTTTGAGTCTTATGGATTGGTCCTTTGCCAAACGCTGTGGGTATGATTTAGAGCCTTTGGAGACTCCCATTCCTCTGAAGGGGATTGACTCCACCCCATTGGCTAATAATAAACCACAATACTGGACACAAGTAACTATGCGTATTAATCCGGATCACCAGGAGATTATTCGCTTTCTGGTGCTGTATAATCTACATGATGATTTGGTGCTAGGATTGCCTTGGCTGCAATCTCACAACCCAGTCCTCGACTGGAAAGCTATGTCTGTGTTGAGCTGGGGATGTAAGGGGGCTCATGGGGATGTACCTGTGGTTTCCATTTCATCATCTATTCCCTCTGAAATTCCTGAGTTCCTGTCTGACTATCGTGACGTCTTTGAAGAATCCAAGCTTGGTTCGTTACCTCCGCACCGAGAGTGCGATTGTGCCATAGATTTAATCCCGGGTAGTAAATACCCAAAGGGTCGTTTATTTAATCTGTCTGTGCCTGAACATGCTGCTATGCGTGAATATATAAAGGAGTCCTTGGAAAAGGGACATATTCGTCCATCGTCATCTCCCTTAGGAGCCGGTTTTTTCTTTGTGTCAAAAAAAGACGGCTCTTTGAGACCATGTATTGATTATCGGCTTTTGAATAAAATCACTGTTAAATATCAATACCCATTGCCGTTGCTGACTGATTTGTTTGCTCGCATAAAGGGGGCCAAGTGGTTCTCTAAGATTGACCTTCGTGGGGCGTATAATTTGGTGCGAATCAGGCAGGGGGATGAGTGGAAAACCGCATTTAATACGCCCGAGGGCCACTTTGAGTATTTAGTGATGCCTTTTGGTCTTTCAAATGCTCCGTCAGTTTTCCAGTCCTTTATGCATGATATTTTTCGCGATTATTTGGATAAATTTATGATTGTGTATCTGGATGATATTCTGATTTTTTCGGATGACTGGGACTCTCATGTCCAGCAAGTCAGGAGGGTTTTTCAGGTTTTGCGGTCTAATTCTTTGTGTGTGAAGGGTTCTAAGTGTGTTTTTGGGGTACAGAGGATTTCCTTTTTGGGATATATTTTTTCCCCCTCTTCCATTGAAATGGATCCTGTCAAGGTTCAAGCTATTTGTGATTGGACGCAGCCCTCTTCTCTTAAGAGTCTTCAGAAATTTTTGGGCTTTGCTAACTTTTATCGTCGATTTATTGCTGGTTTTTCGGATATTGCTAAGCCATTGACCGATTTGACTAAGAAGGGTGCTGATGTTGCTGATTGGTCCCCTGATGCTGTGGAGGCCTTTCGGGAGCTTAAGCGCCGTTTTTCCTCTGCCCCTGTGTTGCGGCAGCCTGATGTTGCTCTACCTTTTCAGGTTGAGGTCGACGCTTCTGAGATCGGAGCTGGGGCAGTGTTGTCGCAGAAAAGTTCTGACTGCTCCGTGATGAGGCCTTGTGCCTTCTTTTCCCGTAAATTTTCGCCCGCTGAGCGGAATTATGATGTTGGGAATCGGGAGCTTTTGGCCATGAAGTGGGCTTTTGAGGAGTGGCGCCATTGGCTTGAGGGGGCCAGACATCAGGTGGTGGTATTGACTGACCACAAAAATTTGATTTATCTTGAGACCGCCAGGCGCCTGAATCCTAGACAGGCGCGCTGGTCATTATTTTTCTCTCGGTTTAATTTTGTGGTGTCATACCTACCGGGTTCTAAGAATGTTAAGGCGGATGCCCTTTCTAGGAGTTTTGAGCCTGACTCGCCTGGTAACTCTGAGCCCACAGGTATCCTTAAGGATGGAGTGGTATTGTCAGCCGTTTCTCCAGACCTGCGGCGGGCCTTGCAGGAGTTTCAGGCGGATAGACCTGATCGTTGCCCACCTGATAAACTGTTTGTTCCTGATGATTGGACCAGTAGAGTCATCTCTGAGGTTCATTCTTCTGCGTTGGCAGGTCATCCTGGCATTTTTGGTACCAGGGATTTGGTGGCAAGGTCCTTCTGGTGGCCTTCCCTGTCACGAGATGTGCGAGGCTTTGTGCAGTCTTGTGACGTTTGTGCTCGGGCCAAGCCTTGTTGTTCTCGGGCTAGTGGATTGTTGTTGCCCTTGCCTATTCCTAAGAGGCCTTGGACGCACATCTCGATGGATTTTATTTCAGATCTGCCTGTTTCTCAGAAGATGTCTGTCATCTGGGTGGTGTGTGACCGTTTCTCTAAGATGGTCCATTTGGTTCCTCTGCCCAAGTTGCCTTCTTCTTCCGAGTTGGTTCCTCTGTTTTTTCAAAATGTTGTTCGTTTGCATGGTATTCCTGAGAATATCGTTTCTGACAGAGGGACCCAATTCGTGTCTAGATTTTGGCGAAAAATATTTAGAATTGAGAGTCCTCAGTGGTTGATACCTTTTAATGGCTAACTGAAAAGATGGTAACAAATTGCAAGCTTTCGAGACTACATACGTCTCTTCATCAGGCAAAGACTAAAACAAATTCTGAAGAATCACATATTTATGCACAACATAGTATAGAGAGAAAAAAAAAAAAAAAAAAAAAATGGATCTACCTGTGGCAATACATTTCTGTCTCCCAAATCATAGCATTATGGACATGAAATTACTTGTATTGAAAAGTAACTTCAAAACTCAGAGAGACAGAAGAGTCTGGGAGTATAAACTGATGACGACCTTTGACACTCTAAATGCAGGAATGAATGTGTCACACGGATTTATGTCTTTTTACATCAACTAATGAACTTGCCCCTCAGACCATGTGGGGTCATCACAACAGAACGAGACCCTAATCACAGGACAATAAAACAATCCTTATCTAAGAATTGGCCCAATATTTATGGACGTAACTGTTTATCACCCATGGTAATTCTGCTTCATGTCACCTAGCTTATCCATGTTTTTTTTTCCCTTTTTTTTTTTTTTTTTTCTCTATACTATGTTGTGCATAAATATGTGATTCTTCAGAATTTGTTTTAGTCTTTGCCTGATGAAGAGACGTATGTAGTCTCGAAAGCTTGCAATTTGTTACCATCTTTTCAGTTAGCCATTAAAAGGTATCAACCACTGAGGACTCTCAATTCTAAATATTTTTCTATCTACTGGCTAACACGGTACCAAGATATATTTCTTTCCTGTATCAAAATAGATTTTGGCGGGCATTCTGTGCTAGGATGGGCATAGATTTATCTTTTTCGTCCGCTTTCCATCCTCAGACGAATGGCCAGACCGAGCGGATTAATCAGACCCTGGAGACATATCTGAGGTGTTTTGTGTCTGCTGACCAGGATGATTGGGTTGCTTTTTTGCCATTGGCGGAGTTTGCTCTCAATAATCGGGCCAGCTCTGCCACTTTGGTGTCCCCGTTTTTCTGTAATTCGGGGTTTCATCCTCGATTTTCCTCTGGTCAGGTGGAATCTTCGGATTGTCCTGGAGTGGATGCTGTGGTGGAGAGATTGCATCAGATCTGGGGGCAGGTGGTGGACAATTTGAGGTTGTCCCAGGAGAAGACTCAGCTTTTTGCCAACCGCCACCGTCGTGTTGGTCCTCGGCTTTGTGTTGGGGATTTGGTGTGGTTGTCTTCTCGTTTTGTCCCTATGAGGGTCTCTTCTCCTAAGTTTAAGCCTCGGTTCATCGGCCCATATAAGATATTGGAGATTCTTAACCCTGTTTCCTTCCGTTTGGACCTCCCTGCATCCTTTTCTATTCATAACGTTTTTCATCGGTCATTATTGCGCAGGTATGAGGTACCGGTTGTGCCTTCCGTTGAGCCTCCTGCTCCGGTGTTGGTTGAGGGTGAGTTGGAGTACGTTGTGGAGAAAATCTTAGACTCTCGTGTTTCCAGACGGAGACTCCAGTATCTGGTCAAGTGGAAGGGATACGGCCAGGAGGATAATTCTTGGGTGAATGCATCTGATGTTCATGCCTCTGATCTGGTTCGTGCCTTTTATAGGGCCCATCCTGATCGCCCTGGTGGTTCTGGTGAGGGTTCGGTGCCCCCTCCTTGAGGGGGGGGTACTGTTGTGAATTTGGATTCTGGGCTCCCCCGGTGGCTACTGGTGGAATTGAACTGGTGTCTTCATCTTCTCTGTTCACCTGTTCCCATCAAGATGTGGGAGTCGCTATATAACCTTGCTGCTCTGTTAGTTGCTTGCCGGTCAACAATGTTATCAGAAGCCTCTCTGTGCTTGTTCCTGCTCCTAGACAACTACTAGATAAGTTGGACTCTTGTCCATGTTTGTTTTTGCATTTTTGTTCCAGTTCACAGCTGTAGTTTCGTTACTGTGTCTGGAAAGCTCTTGTGAACAGGAATTGCCACTCTGGTGTTATGAGTTAATGCCAGAGTTTTAAAGTAATTTCTGGATGGTGTTTTGATAGGGTTTTCAGCTGACCATGAAAGTGTCCTTTCTGTCTTCTGCTATGTAGTAAGTGGACCTCAAATTTGCTAAACCTATTTTCATACTACGTTTGTTATTTCATCTTGATTCACCGCCAATACATGTGGGGGGCCTCTGTCTCCTTTCGGGGTATTTCTCTAGAGGTGAGCTAGGACTAATATTTTCCTCTGCTAGCTTTATTTAGTCCTCCGGCTGGTGCTGGGCATCTAGAATCAACGTAGGTATGCTACCCGGCCACTGCTAGTTGTGCGTTAGGTTTAGTTCATGGTCAGCTCAGTTCCCATCTTCCAAGAGCTAGTTCCTATATATGCTGATGCTATGATCTCTTGCCATTGAGATCATGACAGGACACCCAAGATAGTGCACCACCAAATTATGGATGTCAGGTCGGAGCATTTCTACATGAACAGTTTCTTGGAAAGTAAAGTGGATTGGTTGTCGTGGGCCAGTTGAATTTTCACCAAGGTCTCCCCAACTGACCCCCTTAGACTATTGTCTTTGGGGTCATCTGAAGGCAATTGTCTATGCTGTGAAGATACGAGATGTGCATCATGTGAAACAACAGATACTGGAAGCCTGTGCTAGCATTTCTTGTGCGGTGTTGCTATCAGTGTGTGAAGAGTGGGAGAAGAGGGTTGCATTGACAATCCAACACAATAGGCAGCACTTTGAACACATTTTATAATTGGTCAAAAACTTGTAAATAACTCATGAAAGAATAAAGTTACGTTAAAACCAAGCACACCATTGTTTTTCTTGTGAAATTCTCAGTAAGTTTAATATGTCACATGACCCTCTTCCCATTGAAAAAATAGTTGGATCCAAAATGACTGACTTCAATATGGCCGCCATTGTCACCACCCATCTTGAAAAGTTTCCCTCCTCCCATACGGATGAGAGAGGATCTTGGTGCAATTAACTGGGACAATATCCTGAGACATAAAAGTACACAAAGAAAATGGGAGACATTTATTAGCATCCTGGATAGGACCTGTGCACAGTATATACCGTATGGGAATAAACATACTAGAAATAGGAGGAAACCAATATGGCTAAATAGAGCTGTAAGGGGCGCAATAAGGGACAAAAAGAAAGCATTTAGAGAATTAAAGGAAGTAGGTAGTGAGGAGGCATTAAATAAATACAGAAAATAAAATAAATTATGTAAAAAGCAAATCAAGGCAGCAAAGATTGAGACAGAGAGACTCATTGCTAGAGAGAGCAAAAATAACCCCAAAATATTCTTTAACTACATAAATAGTAAGAAACTAAAAAATGATTGTGTTGGCCCCCTTAAAAATAGTCTGGGTGAAATGGTGGATGAGGATGAGGAAAAAGCCAATATACTAAATGACTTTTTTTCATCAGTATTTACAAAAGAAAATCCCATGGCAGCCAATATGACTAGTGATAATAATTCCCAATTTAATGTTACCTGCTTAACCCAGCAGGAAGTACGGCGGCGTCTAAAAATCACTAAAATTGACAAATCTCCGGGCCCGGATGGGATACACCCCCGAGTACTGCAGGAACTAAGTACAGTCATTGATAGACCATTATTTTTAATCTTTAAAGAGTCCATAATAACAGGGTCTGTACCACAGGACTGGCGTATAGCAAATGTGGTGCCAATATTCAAAAAGGGGACAAAAACTGAACTCGGAAATTATAGGCCAGTAAGCTTAACCTCTACTGTGGGTAAAATCCTGGAGGGCATTCTAAGGGATACTATACTGGAGTATCTGAAGAGGAATAACCTCATGACCCAATATCAGCACGGGTTTACTAGGGACCGATCATGTCAGACTAATTTGATCAGCTTCTATGAAGAGGTAAGTTCCGGTCTGGACCAAGGGAACCCAGTAGATGCAGTGTATATGGACTTTTCAAAAGCTTTTGATACGGTGCCACACAAAAGGTTGATACATAAAATGAGAATAATGGGGATAGGGGAAAATATGTGCAAGTGGGTTGAGAGTTGGCTCAGGGATAGGAAACAAAGGGTGGTTATTAATGGAGCACACTCGGACTGGGTCACGGTTAGTAGTGGGGTACCACAGGGGTCAGTATTGGGCCCTCTTCTTTTTAACATATTTATTAATGACCTTGTAGGGGGCATTCAGAGTAGAATTTCAATATTTGCAGATGACACTAAACTCTGCAGGGTAATCAATACAGGGGAGGACAATTTTATATTACAGGCTGATTTATGTAAACTAGAAGCTTGGGCTGATAAATGGCAAATGAGCTTTAATGGGGATAAATGTAAGGTCATGCACTTTGGTAGAAGTAATAAGATGTATAACTATGTGCTTAATTCTAAAACTCTGGGCAAAACCGTCAATGAAAAAGACCTGGGTGTATGGGTGGATGACAAACTCATATTCAGTGGCCAGTGTCAGGCAGCTGCTACAAAGGCAAATAAAATAATGGGATGCATTAAAAGAGGCATAGATGCTCATGAGGAGAACATAATTTTACCTCTATACAAGTCACTAGTGCGACCACACTTAGAATACTGTGCACAGTTCTGGTCTCCGGTGTATAAGAAAGACATAGCTGAACTGGAGCGGGTGCAGAGAAGAGCAACCAAGGTTATTAGAGGACTGGCGGGTCTGCCATACCAAGATAGGTTATTACACTTGGGGCTATTTAGTTTGGAAAAACGAAGACTAAGGGGTGATCTTATTTTAATGTATAAATATATGAGGGGACAGTACAAAGACCTTTCTGATGATCTTTTTAATCATAGACCGGTGACAGGGACAAGGGGGCATCCTCTACGTCTGGAGGAAAAAAGGTTTAAGCATAATAACAGACGCGGATTCTTTACTGTAAGAGCAGTGAGACTATGGAACTCTCTGCCGTATGATGTTGTAATGAGTGATTCATTGCTTCAATTTAAGAGGGGACTGGATGCCTTTCTGGAAAAGTATAATGTTACAGGGGATATACACTAGATTCCTTGATAAGGCGTTGATCCAGGGAACTAGTCTGATTGCCGTATGTGGGGTCGGGAAGGAATTTTTTTCCCCATGATGGAGCTTACTCTTACCACATGGGGTTTTTTTGCCTTCCCCTGGATCAACATGTTAGGTTAGGCTATGGGTTGAACTAGATGGACTTAAAGTCTTCCTTCAACCTTAATAACTATGTAACTATGTAACTATATACTAATGTGCCACAAACAGGAAGTTAATATCACCAACCATTCCCATTTTATTTAGGTGTATCAGATACAGGAAAAATCAGATAAAGTAAAAAATCTAAGTGTTGAAATGTCGACAAAGGCCCTTTATGACCTTATGGGTATAGGGGCACAGCATGTGAAATAAATTTAAAAGTATATAATTAAATAGAAATAACTACCGTAAATTGAAAAGTATGTAAAAAGTCACTGCCAATCCAAATTGATGTTACTAGCCCAGTTGAAGAAAAACATCTTGGATATACAGTATAAAAATAATAAAAAGAAATACGGAAAAACAGACACTTATTTTCCCACTATATCGACAAAAAAAAAAGAAATATTCAATCACCACTCCAGCTTTTTTTTTTTTTAATATTTCAGCGCTGGAGTGGTGCTATTAAGTTCACTGGCCCTAGTCTTATATTTGCAAGCTGCTTTCTTCAGCTGTTCCCAGAGTGCAGACTTGTCGTTTTGGAACAAACAACCCCTTTGAGAGGGCAGTTTCACTCCGTGTTTAGTTCCATTGACAAAACAGGCTTTCAAACTGTGGGTAGTGGCTTCTGAAGATCCCCACCATAGCATTGTACACTTTTATGTGCAGCATTGTACTCTTATGGAAAGCTGCAATATTATTTGTAGATGCATTGTTACAGAAGTCTAAAGGTACCGTCACACTAAACGATATCGCTAGCGATCCGTGACGTTGCAGCGTCCTCGCTAGCGATATCGTTTAGTTTGACACGCAGCAGCGATCAGGATCCTGCTGTGATGTCGCTGGTCGCTGAATAAAGTCCAGAACTTTATTTGGTCGTCCGATCGCCGTGTATCGTTGTGTTTGACACCAAAAGCAACGATACCAGCGATGTTTTACACTGGTAACCAGGGTAAACATCGGGTTACTAAGCGCAGGGCCGCGCTTAGTAACCCGATGTTTACCCTGGTTACCAGCGTAAAAGTAAAAAAAAACAAACAGTACATGCTCACCTGCGCGTCCCCCAGCCTCTGCTTCCTGCTCTGACTGAGATCCGGCCCTAAAGTGAAAGTGAAAGCACAGCGGTGACGTCACCGCTGTGCTGTTAGGGCCGGAGCTCAGTCAGTGTCAGGAAGCAGACGCTGGGAGACGCGCAGGTGAGTATGTACTGTTTGTTTTTTTTACTTTTACGCTGGTAACCAGGGTAAACATCGGGTTACTAAGCGCGGCCCTGCGCTTAGCAACCCGATGTTTACCCTGGTTACCTGGGGACCTCGGCATCGTTGGTCGCTGGAGAGCGGTCTGTGTGACAGCTCTCCAGCGATCAAACAGCGACGCTGCAGCGATCGACATCGTTGTCGCTATCGCTGCAGCGTCGCTTAAGGTACCGTCACACTAAACGATATCGCTAGCGATCCGTGACGTTGCAGCGTCCTGGCTAGCGATATCGTTTAGTTTGACACGCAGCAGCGATCAGGATCCTGCTGTGATGTCGCTGGTCGCTGAATAAAGTCCAGAACTTTATTTGGTCGTCCGATCGCCGTGTATCGTTGTGTTTGACACCAAAAGCAACGATACCAGCGATGTTTTACACTGGTAACCAGGGTAAACATCGGGTTACCAAGCGCAGGGCCGCGCTTAGTAACCCGATGTTTACCCTGGTTACCAGCGTAAAAGTAAAAAAAACAAACAGTACATACTCACCCAGCGTCATACCTCCCCCAGCGTCTGCTTCCTGACACTGACTGAGCGCCGGCCCGAAAGTGAAAGTGAAAGCCGCTGTGCTGTTAGGGCCGGAGCTCAGTCAGTGTCAGGAAGCAGAAGCTGGGGGACGCTGGGTGAGTATGTACTGTTTGTTTTTTTTACTTTTACGCTGGTAACCAGGGTAAACATCGGGTTACTAAGTGCGGCCCTGCGCTTAGCAACCCGATGTTTACCCTGGTTACCCAGGGACCTCGGCACCGTTGGTCGCTGGAGAGCGGTCTGTATGACAGCTCTCCAGCGATCAAACAGCGACGCTGCAGCGATCGGCATCGTTGTCGCTATCGCTGCAGCGTCGCTTAATGTGACGGTACCTTTAATGTGACGGTACCCTAACAGTGTAGGCAGCTTTTTCCTCTTTGAGCCTGTTGACAGATTCCCATTAAAATAAAAACCTTCCTAAAGGTACCTTCACACGAAGCGACGCTGCAGCGATAGCGACAACGATGTCGATCGCTGCAGCGTCGCTGTTTGGTCGCTGGAGAGCTGTCACACAGACCGCTCTCCAGCGATCAACTATGCCGAGGTCCCCTGGTAACCAGGGTAAACATCGGGTAACTAAGCGCAGGGCCGCGCTTAGTAACCCGATGTTTACCCTGGTTACCAGCGTAAAATCTAAAAAAAACAAACAGCACATACTTACATTCACGTCCCCCTGCGTCCACTTCCTGACTGACTGAGCGCCGTACAGTGAGAGCAGAGCGGTGACGTCACCGCTGTGCTGCTTTCACTTTCACTTTGCGGCGCTGAGTCAGAGGAGGAAGCAGACTGCAGGGGACGCAATGTGAGTATGTGCTGTTTGTTTTTTTTACATTTTACGCTAGTAACCAGGGTAAACATCGGGTAACTAAGCGCGGCCCTGCGCTTAGTAACCCGATGTTTACCCTGGTTACCAGTGTAAAATATCGCTGGTATCGTTGCTTTTGCTTTCAAACACAACGATACACAGCGATCGGACGACCAAATAAAGTTCTGGACTTTATTCAGCGACCAGCGACATCACAGCAGGATCCTGATCGCTGCTGCGTGTCAAACGAAACGATATCGCTAGCGAGGACGCTGCAACGTCACGGATTGCTAGCGATATCGTTATAATGTCGTTTCGTGTGAAGGTACCTTAAGCCGTCTCTATGGGTACACAGGTCATGGGTAGCTGCATAACATGATCCCTTGATGGCTGCGATCCCATGTCTTATTTCAAAGAAATCCACATTTTCTTAATACGTAAATGAGCTGTTCCAGGCTATGGGCCGGACACTGATCCGTGTAGGAATCTACTTCCGGAGCTTGTTAAATAAAAGGTGAGATTGCCTTTAACCAGTACTTCAGAAAAATTCGATTCATTCTTGGCTTTATTCAATAGAAATTTGCAGTTTGTTTGATGTGTGGAAGTTGTTAGGCAATCTTTGCTCACAGACATTAGTTAATACAGCTCTTATCCTCTCTCATAGATAGTTAGAATAATTTATTTCATGAAGTCTGTGCCAGCAAGCAGGTTTTACTCTTTTATCTGTAAAATTGTCCCTTTAAAGCACTGTCCAGCTCAACAAAACGTCTTTAGATCTTTTTTTAAATAGAAATATACAGTTGTTTCTCACACGTAAATGTTTCAGATCACCAAACAAATGTAATATTACACAAATATAACACAAACATCTATGTTTCAAGGGGGGTGGGCAACCACAGTTCCACCCATGGCCCCATAGGTTTGGATTTTATTCCCTTTAACCCCTTCACGACATATGCCGTACTAGTACAGCGCATGTCGTGTCTCCCCCTTTGATGTGGGCTCCGGTGCTGAGCCCACATCAGTCGCGACAAGTCAGCTGTTTTGTACAGCTGACGTGTGCCCGCAATAGCGATCCACCCGCCGCTATTAACTAGTTAAATACCGCTGTCAAACGCTGACAGTGGCATTTAACTAGCGCTTCCGGCCATCGGGCCGGAAATGCGTGCATCGCTGACCCCCGTCATGTGATCGGGGGTCAGCGATGTGTCGGCATGACAACCAGAGGTCTCCTTGAGATCTCTGTAGTTGTTGATGCCGAATTGCAGTGACCGCCACCCTGTGGTCGGCGCTCATAGCAAGCCTGTAATTCAGCTGCATAGGAGCGATCTGATGATTGCTCCTATGTAGCTGAGCCGATCGAGTTGTGCCAGCTTCAAGCCTCCCATGGAGGCTATTTGAAGCATGGCAAAAGTTAAAAAAAAAAAAAAAAAAAGTTTTAAAAAAATATGAAAAAAAAAAATAGAAAAAGTATAAAAGTTTGTCACCCCCTTTCACCCCATTCAAAATAAAACAATAAAAAAAAATCAAACATACACATATTGCCACGTTCAGAATCGCCCAATCTATCAATAAAAAAAGGATTAACCTGATTGTTAAACGGCGTAACAAGAAAAAAATTCAAAACGCCAGAATTACTTTTTTTGGTCTGTGTGACATTGCATTAAAATGTAAGAACGGGCGATCAAAAGAACGTATCTGCACCAAAATGATATCATTAAAAACATCAGCTCGGCACGCAAAAAATAAGCCCTCACCCGACCCAAGATCACGAAAAATGGAAATGCTACTGGTATTGGAAAATTGCTCAATTTTTTTATTTCTTTACCAAAGTTTGGAATTTTTTTTCACCACTTAAAAAATAACCTAGACATGTTAGGTGTCTATGAACTCGTAATGACCTGGAGAATCATATTGACAGGTCAGTTTTAGCATTTAGTGAACCTAGCAAAAAAGCCAAACAAAAAAGTGTGGGATTGCACTTTTTTTGCAATCTCACCACACTTGGAATTTTTTTTTTTTATCATTTTCTAGTAAAAGACATGGTAAAACCAATGGTGTCGTTCAAAAGGAGAACTCGTCCCCCAAAAAACAAGCCATATTGACAGAAAAATAAAAAAATTATGGCTCTGGGAAGGAGGGGAGCGAAAAATGAAAACACAAAAACGAAAAAGGGCTCCATCATGAAGGAGTTAATAATAAATCCCTTCATTTAAAAACTGCATTTTGTGCTATCTTTGTCTAATATTTACATTTGTTTGGTGATTTCAAACATTTAAGTGTGACAAACATGCAAAAAAGAATTTAGGAAGGGGGCAAACAAATGTTCACACACCTGTATACAACTTACCAATATGCTTAAATTAACAAAAATGACCCATTTTCAAGATATCGGCATTGCCTGGGTTTCGTCACATGACTGGCTCATTCCCAAAGCTAAGCCAGCCACCGTCTTAAATTATGCATAATGTAACTGTACTAAATCATTTTACTTGGTAGATGAATTTGGATCAGAAACATCTTAGTAATTTAACACGTTCAAGAGTTATTCCCAAGAAAAACAAGTCCCCCACCCCTGTCTTCTTGGTAGGGTATGACCTACTGATTGCAACTGATGCGACTGCTAGGACCACCAGGGATCTTTAAGGAGGTGAAGGTGTGCACGTTCGGCGTACCCTTCAATTCATTTGTGTAATGGGGTTGTCAGAGAAAGCTTATACTGTACTTTCATATTGACAGAAGATAAAAAATAAATTTGGGGGGAGGGGGATGTAACCCTCTAATATTAATGCATTATATCCTGGACAGTCTTTTAAAGAGAAATTGTATTTGACTTCTTGTTTTCATTTGTTAAAGCTGCCATGGTATGGATGGTGGGGATGGCAGATTCTGAAAATACAAACCGAAGAGCAAATCAAAATCCAGAAGGTAAGTGTCATGTAAGTGTCACCGTTAGGTTTCGTGCACATCGCTTAGATGTGTATTTGGCCAAATTTTTTAAAGGTGTTCGTCAAGTGTAAATTGCTGCCGTCAGATGTCTGCGGTGTAGAGAAACGCACAACTGCCTCTATACACGTGGGTTGTGTTTTTGTTTGTTGTAGTTTTGTTGCCAGTGGAGTGTTTTGTTTTTTTGTTTTAAACCCTCAGCATGCTCTAAAGAACTGCTTTTTTTTTTCCTAAATCAGTAGGATTTGTAATATGCCTTAAAGGGAACCTGACATTATAAAAAATGCTCTTAATTTACAGATATGGGGTTAATCTGTAAGCTAATAGTGTTCTAAAGCTGTGTGGCGTCACACTGAAAGCATGCTACTGGCAGGAAATTAACTTTATTCCTCCCTTCAGCTTTTAGTCACCGCTGTAACCATACCCAGGCACTGACTGACAGCCGCCTCAATACCACAGGCAACATGTATCATGCTATAACTGTATGATCCCAGCCAGGTATGTCTGACTCTGAAATGCTGCAGTGTTTCGGAGGAAAACATTTGTTAAAAATCGCTGGGGACTGAGCAGCACTGGAGACTAGTCAGACAGGTGGGTCCCCAGCAGCTTCTTTTCACCTGCTCCATTGGAATGACAGGCCTCTCTCTATGCATGCACGCAGGTAGAGATCTGTCAATCCAGTATAGCAAGCAGGGAGAAGCCGCCGGGGACCCGCTTGTCTGACTAGTCTCCTGTGTGGCACGGTCCCCAGTGACATTTAAAGTATGCTTTTCACCCAAACGCCGCAGCATTTCAGAGTCAAGCTCACCTGGCTGAGCTCATGCAGCCACTGCCTGATACATGCGGCCCGTGGATCGCACATCATGTATCAGTTGTCAGGTTCACTTAAAGGTCTCACTTTTAGGTCGGTAATTGGCTTCAACGCTCACGAGTAGTCATTTAAAAAAAAAAAAACTGGCAATGTTGTAAAGTATAAAAAAACCTATATGCATTCGTTGAACCTGCTGTCGCTCTTATGTGCCCCACTGTAAACCACTTGCAGGAGGAATTACAGGGAATTGTGACTGTGTGCACATGTCACACTCGTATAATTCAGCAGTTTGTTTAGACCAGAAATTTCCTTTAACACATGCACAGTGTGTAATGTACCTAATACAACGGGACTAAGAAATAAGATTTTGGGGAATGCTTCTATAAAGAGGATTCCAGTCCACGATCAGTCACTATAGTGTTATACGTACTCACTATTTGAGGGTGAACTTTGCCATGCCTTGTCTCGTCCCTGCTCCATCCACTTTGGTGGAGCTGGCCAAAACTGACCTGAAAACGCCAACGGTTGCAAAATTTTATTTAAAGATCATTTTCTGAAAAAAAAAAACAAAAACAAAAAAACAATAAGTTAAACAACAGATCATCTGCTGATGACTGTTTACCATTAAAAGGTGATAATTGACTTTTAATTTGCATGCATATAAATGTTAAAGAACCATAGGAATGGTTTCAAACATGACTGCGATATTTGTTAGTCTTGCTCGGGGTGTTTCTAAATCATCTGCACTCTTTTGCTAATCATTTGTATGGATCTAGAATCTAGAGATTACATTGACTACAAATGTTTTTTTTTTTAATGTAGAAGCATCAGAAAATGTTAACCACATATCACAAGTGGACTCAGAAACTCCAGAGTCTCAAATTCAGACACCTAATAGGACTGTAGTATCAGATGATGGAGACGAGGAAAGTAAGTGTGAAATGTGTTTAGTCTACAGAATTCCGGAAGTTAATTTGAAAAAGACAAAATATATAACACATTGACTGTTAATGTTATGAAGCTCGGCTATAAAAGTGAAGAAATCCATAATTTATGAGCAAGGTGATGTATTTTTATTCCCTGTGTTTTACTGGTGAACTAATGGGGCAGTGGTCAGAGTAAACCAACTAAGAGGTGGCATAAGGAAAAATGGTTCAAGTGAACCGGACACTGATACATGCTTCCTGATCTACAGGCAGCATGGCAAGCTGGTGACTTCTCGAAAAGGCGAGTCCCCATCGGCTTCTCCCTACCCGCATCCCTGGATTGACATGTCTCTGTCTTTGTATAGACAGAGACCTGTCAATCCAGGCCAGCGTGCAGGAAGAAGCCGCCATGGCCCCTCCTATATGACTGGTCTCCAATGCGGCTCAGTCCCCAGCGGCTTTAAAACTGTTTTTCTCTGAAATGCTGCAGCGTTTGAGTCAGTCAGTGCACTTTCCCTTGAGAAAGCAGTATGCGAAACGTGCGTTGGGCAGTTGTGGTGGGCTCATCTAATCCTTCCTCACCTATGGGTAAGCAGGACTTTAGTTACTTAATAGCACTAGTCACTTTATGAGCTATGCCATTCCATCATCTATTACTATATAGACTGGACTTGCCTTACACAGTGTGTTCCTATCCAATGTTGTTTCGTACATGTCTCTGCTCTGGATTACAATGCAGTCAATTTTTTTCTCCTCCTTTTACCTGCATATCTATCTTTATTAGTGATGAATTTTGTAGCCTATTACACTGGTCAACACAAAAAAATCATCAGCAAAGGTAATCTGTCTGTTTTATGGAGTTTGATGTGCTGATTCCAAAAATATGCTTAGTTTTGCTCTATCACATAAAGTTTCTGAGATAGAATTATTTTTGTTTTTACGTTATTTCTGCTTTTTCAATGTATGTGGTTTTTCCTATGTTATTCCCATTTCTTTGCTTGTCTTACTGAATTGTGAATTTAGTTACAGGGACAAAATCAGTAAAGGTTTTAGTGAGTTTTATGGGAAGGAGTATTGACAGTGCAGTCAACCAATGACTGCTTCTCGGAAAGTCACATGTTATTGGGTGGAGTTATCTGTTATGAGGCGGTAAGATTTGAGTAGTCAGAAAAGGATGGTGATGGCAGCAAGGACTGGTATGTGAGACTCTGAAAGGAGACAGGCCTCTACAGGGATCCGAGACCTGCCACAAGGAGATAGAAGGCAATGCAGGGGACAGCCGCCATTTTTAGAGGATTTTCACTGTTTTTGTCGGAGGGCAAGTTGCCTCAGAGGGAAGAAAACCGCTCAGCCACTGAGGTGTAACCGAGTGAGGGTCTCAACAGAGAGAGAACCTGAAAGCAGCCAATATCACACTGAGAAACTGCCTGACTGCAAATATTCATCTGTAAGGAATAGGCTCACCCGTTTACCTCACAACTGTATATAGTTATCTACCAGATTACCTCCAGTAAAATCAGTTCTAAATGCAAGCTGCCTCTGTCATCTCTGGGGAAATAACTCATATAGTCAGCTATTCGCGTTTTTTTTTTTTTTTTAGTTTGTCACCACCATTGAATTGAACTTACTCTACTATTTGATCTGATTTAAAGGAGAAAAATGCCCCAATCATTCGAACAGATTCTGCTGTGTGTGATTCTTTTACACCAAAAGGCCAAGTACGTTCAATCACTCATGATATTAAAAAGATTTACCAGATGTACTGTAAGCGTCCACTTGGTGATCAACACAAAAGCTGGGCCCCTCATGTGATATGCTCAATTTGTTCAAATTGTTTTCGTGACTGGTTGAATATGAGGAAAGTGGCTATGCCATTTGCTGTTCTCATGATTTGGAGAGAACCTAAAAATCATAGTGATGACTGCTACTTTTGTTTTGTCAAACTGAAGGGTTTTTCTACAAAGAACAAACATAAGATTAGTTACCCTGAACTTGAATCTGTGATTAGGCCAGTTCCACATGATAGTACCTTGCCAGTTCCTGTACCACCGTTGTCTGGATTGAATGAAAATGAAGTTGAATAGGAAGACTGGAGCTGAAGCTACTGGTGAAGACATGGAGACCTCATGTCAAGATGAGAATGTAACTGATCGAGCAGCCAGAACGATTTACTCAGCATGAATTAAATGATCTCATCAGAGACCTTTCACTGTCAAAAGATGAAGCTGAACTTCTTGCATCTAGGTTGAAACAGAAGTCGTCTTCATGATGATGTCAAAGTGTGTTATTACCGAAACAGAAGTAACACTTTAACACAATTTTTCACAGTTGATGAACCAATGGTGTAATGTATAATACTGTAATAATAATCTTTATTTATATAGCGCCAACATATTCCGCAGCGCTTTACAGTTGAACAATTTCAAACATAACAGTCATAAGTAACAATGTTAACAATACAATAATTAAAGCAAAATAAGACAACCCTGCTCGTGAGAGCTTACAATCTACAATGAGATGGGGGAGATATAAGGTACAGGTGTGTATTTACAATGATGGCCAAGCCATCTTGAGGGGGTGGGGGATAGATGGAAGTAGTGAATGGGCTACACACACACCTTCACATAAAATGACTTTGATTAGGGAACTTGATAGGCCGCTCTGAACAAATGTGTTTTGAGGGAGCGCCTATAACAATGCAAATTGTGAATGATCCTAATATCTTGGGGTAGAGCATTCCAGAGGATTGGCGCAGCACGGGAGAAGTCTTGGAGTCGGGAGTGGGAGGTATGGATTAGCACAGAGGTTAGTTGAAAGTAGTTTGCAGAGCGCAGTGGTCGGTTAGCCCGATAGACAGAAATGAGGGAGGAGATGTAAGGGGGTGCCACACTGTGGGGAGCTTTATGGGTGAGAACAAGTACTTTGAATTGGATTCTATAATGAATGGGCAGCCAGTGTAACGACTGGCGAAGAGCGGACACGTCTGAATACCGATTAGCTAGATGGACAACCCTGGCTGCTGCATTAAGGATGGACTGGAGAGTAGAAAGTCGAGTAACATATAGGCCAATTAATAGAGCATTGCAGTAGTAGGAGTGGATCAAGGCGACAGTGAGGGGTTTTGTTGTTTCCATGGTGAGAAAAGGGTGGATTCTAGAGATGTTCTTTAGGTGTAAGCGGCAAGAACTGGGCAAGAGATTGTATATGGGATGTGAAAGAGAGATCGGAGTCAAACATAACACCCAGACAGCGCGCCTGCTGCCGGGGTGTTATTTTGATGCCACCCACGGAGAGGGAAATGTCAGACTTATGGAGGTTAGTAGATAGTGGGAGCAGAAGTTCAGTTTTGGAGAGGTTGAGTTTCAGATAGGGAGCGGACATGATGTTGGAGACTGCGGACAGTCACTGGATTTCTGTAGTACAGCGGGGGGTAAGGTCAGGGGATGACTTGTATAGTTGTGTGTCATCAGCGTAAAGATGGAACTGAAAGCCAAATCTGCTGATGGTCTGTCCAATTGGGACCATGTAGAGAGAGAAAAGAAGAGGGCTAAGGACTGATCCCTGAGGTACCCCAACAGTTATAGGAAGAGGAGATGAAGTGGAGCCAGCAAACAAAACACTGATGCACTTGGGTGTTCAAAGTGCTCACCACACATCTAGATAAGCTTCTTGGTGGGGTCTAGTTCCCAAAATGGGGTCACTTGTGGGGTCTCTACTGCCTAGGCACATCAGGGTACTGTAACAATGTGAATGGCCTCTTTGAAGAACTGAATCAAGTGTATTTTGTTGCAGATCGGCAATTGTTTATTGACTCATGCCAGAGAAGTTTAAAAACAGTGTTGCTTCACAATGGAAATATGAAACCATCAATCCCTATTGCTCACTCATGTCATCTAAAGGAAAGTTATGAAAATCTGTCAGTTGTTTTGGATGCTACACAATATAAGCATCATCAATGGAATATCTGTGGAGATTTGAAAGTGATTTGTCTGCTAATGGGAATACAAGGAGGTTTCACAAAATATTGTTGCTTCTTGTGTTTATGGGACAGTAGAAATACAGTAGAGCATTATGTCCGTCGTGATTGGGGACAGAGAAACCTTTATGCTCCAGGTAGAGACAATGTTCATCATAATCTTTTAGTTGCTCCTACAAAAATCTTTCTTCCTCCACTACATATTAAGTTGGGATTGATTAAAAACTTTGTGAAAGCGATGACAAAGACTAATTCACAAGGGTTCCAGTACATTTCACAGAAATTTTCCAGCATTTCACAGCAAAACTGAAGGAAGGGGTATTTGTTGGTCCTCAGATCAGAGAGCTTATGAGAGATGTGTTTGAAGGAACTCTAAATGATAAGGAATTGAGATCTTGGAAAAGCTTCAAGTGGATCTGTGAAAATGTCTTAGGAAAACAAAATCTCCAGAATATGTTGAAGGTGTTGAGGAACTGCTAAATGCATACCAGTGTCTTGGATGTCGCATGTCTCTGAAAATGCACTTTTTGCATTCACATTTAGATTTCTCCCCTCAAAATCTTGGGGATGTAAGCGATGAGGAAGGCGAATGGTTTCACCAAGACATTAAAGTAATGGAACACCGCTACCAGGGGGTTTGGAATGACTCGATGATGGCAGATTACTGTTGGATGTTATGTAGGGACAACCCTGAAAAATCGTATCAATGACAGTCTAATGAGTCTAATTAAGTCCTTTTTTTCTCTGAAGAGACAATTTGCATATTATATTTCCCAGAGGAACATTGTATGGCGAATAAGCCTCCTTACCTTGACAAGCCAGAGCTGGTATGTCACTCTCCAGAAGGAGAAACGTTGCCCCTTAGACCCCAGTCCAGAGCCTCTCACCTAGCCAAATCAGTTCTCATGCTTCGCACTGACGAGGGCCAACAGCCCGAAAAACCGTGTCTGCAAATTGAGATAATGATTTGACTTTTATCCTAAGTCACATTGCACGACTCGTTAAAGGGTTGATTGTGACTTGTAGGATCGCTACTTCCAACAGGTGGCGCTATAGACTTTAAGTCCCCTTTTTCTCTGAAGAGGCAATTTGCATAGTCTAATATCAAGCACTTTTAATTTCTGCTCATATTTTTGTTTCTATTTTGCTTGTGAAATTATTTTGGTTCAATAAAAACTGTTTGTAAGGTGAAGCATTTTTTTCTGATATGTAGATTACTGTTTTCTTAATGTCAGTATATTTCCTATACCTTCATAATAATGATGCTGCTCCATGGAAACTATACGTGCTGCAGAAAAACTATATACGGTACATTTTTGAAATCCGGACAAAATGATTCAGAAGTCACCTGCGATGATTACAAAAAATGTTTTTTGTAGACGTGTTAATAGTTTTTTTATTATACATTCTTGTTTGATGGTTTCAGGTTACTCCAATTTCTTTACTCTTTTTTTTGTCAGTTCCATGTCATGGGAGTACTCCACCTCATATTTTCAGCGATATATGTAGGAGACTATATACTTTCTGTCTCTAACCTTCAGTTACAGTGGGTACGGAAAGTATTCAGACCCCTTTAAATTTTTCACTCTTTGTTTCATTGCAGCCATTTGGGAAATTCAAAAAAGTTCATTTTTTTCTCATTAATGTACACTCTGCACCCCAACTTGACTGGAAAAAACAAATGTAGAGTTTTTTCCAAATTTATTAAAAAAGAAAAACTGAAATATCACATGGTCATAAATATTCAAACCATTTGCTCAGTATTGAGTAGAAGTACCCTTTTGAGCTAGTACAGCCATGAGTCTTCTTGGGAATGATGCAGCAAGTTTTTCACACCTGGATTTGGGGATCCTCTGCCATTCTTTCTTGCAGATCTTCTCCAGTTCTGTTGGGTTGGGTGGTGAACGTTGGTTGACAGCCATTTTCATGTCTCTCCTGAGATGCACAGTTGGGTTTAGGTCGTGTCTCTAGCTTGGCCAGTCAAGAATGGTCACAGAGTTGTTCTGAAGACACTCCTTTGTTATTTTAGCTGTGTGCTTGGGGTCATTGTCTTGTTGGAAGGTGAACCTTCTGCCAAGTCTGAGGCCCAGAGCACTCTGGAAGAGGTTTTCATCCAGGATATCTCTGTTCTTGGCCGCATCCATGTTTCCTTCAGTGGCAATGCTGGTTTTCATATGTCATGCAGGAGAGGCTTCTGTCAGGCCACTCTGCCTTAAAGGCCCGACTGATGGAGGGCTTCAGTGATAGTTGACTTTGTGGAACTTTCTCCCATCTTCCTACTACATCTCTGGAGCTCCGCCACAGTGATCTTGGGGTTCTTCTTTACCTCTCTCACCAAGGCTCTTCTCCCACGATTGCACAATTTTGCTGGACGGCCAGGTCTAGGAAGGCTTCTGGTGGTCCCAAACTAATTCCTTTTAAGGATTATGGAGGCCACTGTGCTTTTGGGAACCATGAGTACTGCAGAAATTCTTTTCTAACCTTGGCCAGATCTGTACTTGCCACAGTTCTGTCTCTGAGCTCCTTGGCGAGTTACTTTGACCTCATGATTCTCATTTGGTCTGACATGCACTGTGAGCTGTGAGGTCTTATATAGACAGGGGTGTGCCTTTCCAAATCAAGTTCGAGATCAGTTTAATTAAACACAGCTGGACTCCAATGAAGAAGTAGAACCATCTCAAGGAGGATCACAAGGAAGTGGACAGCATGTGACTTAAATATGAGTGTCTGAGCAAAGAGTCTGAATACTTATGACGATGTGATATTTCGGTTTTTCTTTAATTTGCAAAAATTTCAACAGTTCTGTTTTTTTCAGTCAAGATGGGGTGCAGAGTGTACATTAATGAGAAAAAAATGAACTTTTTTGGTATACTCATTCTAATTTACCGAAGCTCTGACTTTCCGAGTACCGTATTTTCCGGCGTATAAGACGACTTTTTAACCCCTAAAAATTGTCCCAAAAGTCGGGGGTCGTCTTATACGCTGGGTACGGCGTGTGCAGGGAGCGATCCTGGATGTTCCCAGGGTCTGAAGGAGAGGAAACTCTCCTTCAGGCCCTAGGATCCATATTCATGTAAAAAATAAAGAATAAAAAAAAAAAATATGGATATACTCACCCCTCCGAGAAGCCTGGCTGTCACCGCTGCAAGCGTCTGCCTCCTTTCCTAAGAATTGCAGAGCGTGAAAGACCTTCGATGACGTCACGGTCAGGTGACCGATCACATGAGCGGTCATGGACCAATCACAAGACCGTGACGTCATCGAAGGTCCTTTATTCTCTGCAATTCTTAGGAACGGAGGCAGACGCTTGCAGCGGTGACAGCCAGGCTTCTCGGAGGGGTGAGTATATCCATATTTTTTATTTTTATTCTTTATTTTTTACATGAATATGGATCCCAGGGCCTGAAGGAGAGTCTCCGCTCCTTCAGACCCTGGGAACCACACACCGTATAAGATGACTGGGCGTATAAGATGACGCCCAGTCTTATACAGCAGGCATATCCCAAATTCCATATTTTATATGGAAAAGTTGGGGGTCGTCTTATACGCCCAGTCGTCTTATACCCCAGAAAATACGGTAATCATTATTGGTCGAACACTCTGCTGCTCACTGTCTCGGGGAGGGTTAAGTGTTGGATGCTACAGCCTTTGTGGGTCAGGAATTCCCACTGCAGGGACATGTTGAATTTACCTGGTTCAAGTGCTTCAGTGGAAGCTGGCTGGGGTTCAACTGATGACATACGTAAAGATGCCTAAAGAGGTGCACGCCTTGATGACGTTGCCACTGGCACCTGAAGCGGCCCCTCTATGGATACAATTTTCCTTCCAGGAACTTGAAGGTCATCCATGGTTAGATGAACAGTGTTTGCAAAGACAGCAGTAAGACTCTTCTGATTGTTATACAAGAACATCATAATAAGTCCATGAGATTTTTTTCCTGTCTGATACTCTGGGTTTGGCAAAATTTTAATCTTACCGCTTTATAAGTAAGTGTTTATATAGGAGGGATCTCCGCTTATTACATTCACGAAGATGTATTATAAGGCAACCCATGTGCATGTAATTCCACAATGGATTATTGCCACCCTTTTCTATGAAATGGGGTTTGTCTGTCAATCATTTGTGTTAAAGCATCATTATTAGAGCTATTAAACCTTGAAATATCTCTTAATTACCTCAGTATGTATGAATATCTCAATTTCCTGTTGCCTGTGGGAGGTTTTGCATATACCCAGTTTTAGTGTGTATATACCATCTGTACCAGTGGCTTCTATTGTTCCCTGTGTCTGAAAGCATCAAAGGGTCTTACCTTGGCAACACGGCAGGTTTTAGACAAAGTGGGGCCCCAAATGCTAACATATTGCATCATCACACAAACAATTTGGCAGTATTTACATGCACTGAGTTTAGACCGTTAAACGAGCGTGATCAACACAATTGAAGTCGTTCTGCGCTTTTTTCATGGCCTCTTTACACCGGCTAAGGAACAGTGGTGAGGACAGAACGATTACTAGTAGATCAATCTGTCCCCATACAGGATGATGTTATCAGCAGTATATCTGCAGTGTCCACTGGGCGATGTGTTTCTGAGAACTATGATTTCTGTTCCAGCATAAATAATCCAATCACTCGATGAATAGGCAGCATTATGCTCATTTAGTACAATGCACAGCCCCATAGTCCTTCATATAGTACAATGCATACCCCCATAGTCCTCCATATAGTATAATGTACACCCCCATAGTCCTCCATATAGTATAATACACCCCCCCATAGTCATCCATACACTATAGTGCACAACCCCATAGTCCTCCATATAGTATAATGCAGCCTCATAGTCTTCCAGTATTCTAGCCACCACATATTCACTGATTTACAAAAATAAATACAATACTCGCCTCTCCTCATTATAATAATAATCTATATTGCGCCAACATATTCTGCTGTGCTTTACAGTTTTTGCACGCATTATCAACGCTGTCCCCGATGGGGCTCGCAGTCTAAATTCCTTATCAGTATGTCTTTAGAATGTGGGAGGAAAACGGAGTACCCGGAGGAAACCCACGCAAACACGGGGAGAACATACAAACTCCTTGCAGATGTTGTCCTTGGCGGGATTTGAACCCAGGACTCCAGCGCTGCAAGGCTGCAGTGCTAACCACTGAGCCACCGTGCTCAACGCATCTCCTCACCTCTGCAGCTCCACTGCCCAGCTCTTGGCAATTTCTCGCATGGAATAGCCTTCATTTCTAAGAACAAGAATAGAATTGTTGAATTTCACATGAAAGTTCTTTTTTTTCTGGCCATTTTGAGAGTTTAATGGAACCAACAAATGTAATGCTCCAGATTCTCAACTAGCTCAAAGGAAGGTCAGGTTTATAACTTCTCTAATCAGCCAAACTGTTTTCAGCTGTGCTAACATACTTGCACAAGAGTTTTCAAGGGTATTCTAACCATCCATTAGCCTTCTTACACAGTTAGCAAACACAAAGTACCACAAGAACACTGGAGTGATGGCTGTTGGAAATGGGCCTCTATACACCTATGAAGATATTGCATTACAAACCAGATGTTTGCAGCTAGAATAGTCATTTACCACATTTAACAATGTATAGAGTGTACACTATGTTCCAAATTATTATGCACAAAGAGTTTAGGAGTGATAAGGTTAGAATTTTTTTGTTTGTCATTTAAACTCATTGATGGTGATGTGTGTCAGGGCTCTTTATATCACTGAAAGCAATTGCAAATACCTGTCCAAATTAGTTTGGCAGGTGTGTCCAAATAAAGGCAAGACTACTTAAGAAGGCTGTTCCACATTATTAAGCAGCCTACATTTTTTGCCAAAATGGGAAAGAAAAAGGATGTGTCGGCTGCTGAGAAGCAACAAATTGTGGAGTATTTAGGTCAAGGCATGACTACAATCAACATTGCCAAGACACTTCATCGTGATCATCGCACAATCAAGAAGTATGCAGCTGATTCCCAGCACACACGTGTGCGTGCTGATAAGGAAAAATTGAGGACTCTTTCCAACAGGCAATTGCATAAGGTTAAAAAAGCAGCTGCAAAAATGCCTTGTCATAGCAGCAGACAAGTTTTTGAAGCTGCTGGTGCCTCCAACGTCCCCAGAACAACAAGATGCAGGGTACTTCAGAGGTGCGTAAGCCATCCTGTCGACCACCTCTATCCACTGCACACAAGCAGAAACCGCTCCAGTGGGCCAAACGATACATGAAGACTGACTTCCAAACTGTTTTGTTCACCGATGAGTGCCGTGCAACGCTCGATGGTCCAGATGGATGGAGTGGAGGATGGCTGGTTGATGGACACCCCATGAAAACATGGCTAAGGCACCAACAAGGAGGAGGTGGAGTAATGTTTTGGGCTGAAATCATGGGGAGAGAGATTGTCGGCCCCTTTATGATCCCTGAAGGGGTAAAGATGAACTCCATAATCTATGTGGAGTTTCTAAAACAACACTTACTGCCATGGTTCAAGAGGAAGAACCGTGCTTTCCGCAACAAGATCATTTTCATGCATGATAATGCACCGTCTCATGCAAGAAACACATCTGCATCTCTGGCTGCTATGGGCATAAAAGAGGACAAACTTATGGTGTGGCCACCATCTTCCCCTGACCTCAACCCCATTAAGAACCTCTGGAGCATCATCAAAAGGAGTGTCTATGATGGCGGGAGGCAGTTCACATCTAAGCAACAGCTCTGGGAGGGTATTCTGTCCACATGCAAAACAATTGAAGCAGAAACCATCCAAAAACTGACAAATTCAATGGACGAGAGAGTTCAGAAGCTTCTTTCGAACAAGGGGTCCTATGTGCAAATGTAACATCACCTAGAATAAAGTTTTCACTTGAACACTGTTTGATTTCATTTTGTAATAAGCTGATAATGCTTATAACTTCACAATTGACCATTGTTTTGTTCAAAATAAAAAAAAAAAGGTTGAAAACTCTGCTGTGCATAATAATTTGGAACATGCATTTTGAGTGTTTATTTTTTTTAAAAAAGATACTGTTTTCATAGGCAGTTTGTTCCAAAACATTGCAATTATACTAGAATAGTAGATGACTGGAACATAACATTGACTGCAATTCAGATAGGTAATTTAGAGAAAATATGAGGAAATATTATTTGCATAATAATTTGGAACACAGTGTATTTCTGAATCATTTAATGTTGGCTTCAATCGAAAAAAAAAGTTTTTCTTTCAAAAATAAGGACATTTCTAAGTGACCCTAAACTTTGAACGGTAGCGTGTGTGTGTATATAATATACCGTAATATATTTTATATTTTTACTTTTTACATTGTCCCAGTTTGAGACATTACTGTATTACACCAGATTGCTGATCAGAACATCAGAGCAGCATCTGACAGGCAGGGAAGGAGGCGTCTCAGGTCCTGCTCTCTGCAGCCACTGGGAAGCTACCTTCCCTGCAGGACCCAGAAGGACCATGCGGCCATCTTGGGGCCAGGGGTCTCCATAGAACCCATCAGGACAACATGATTGGTTCAACATCTGCCCTGAGAAAGACACTAGTGTTAACAAGCATGGGGTACCTGCTCCCCCAACTGCACACAGCACTTTTCCAATTGCCTTGGACCATATGCCGGCTGTGACCCCATTTGGTAATGGCTTTGTTATTCTAAACAGTGCATTTTTTTCTCTGGCTGTTGACTGTGCTTATTTGCATGGTGCTTTCTGGTATATTTTTCTTGCTGGAACTTTTTTAGCTTACTAGGTAGGGCTGGTAGAACACCATCTATCCCTTTGTGTTTTTCAATGTGATTCTGATCTCTAAATACCTATTTGCAATTATTACCAGTTTCTTCTATGCTTGTATTCACATGGTAACATTTGGATATTCATTGTCATTGATGGTGTAACCCTGTTCATGTCTTGGGGAGGACCTTATTTGGTCAGGTTTTGTCAGCCATTTTTTTTTTTGCATTTTTTTATAGTTTATGGTGGTATACTTAAGTCTCTTTGTGTATTTATATATCAATAAAACTTGTTTTGTTAAGGTGATCCCTATTTGTATGCATACCTCTTTTTCTCCTTGGCCTTTGACTTACTTCTAGTATGAATTAGGTTGATCCCTAAACGAGGTATTTATTCTTATTTTGTGTATAACATTTTGTGGTGCCCGCTACTATGAACATTTCTAGCAATGCAGAACATTGAAGCAGCATCTGACAGGCAGGTAAGGAGGCATCTCAATTCCTGCTCTCTGCAGCCACTGAGAAGCCACCCGCCTTGCAGGACTCAGAAGGACCACACGGCCATCTTGGGGCTAGGGGTCTCCATGGAGACCATCAGGACAACAAGATCGCATTGCGTTGTCCTGATAGAAGCGTGCAGGGAGCCCCCTCCCTGCGCGATGTCCCTCTGTTGCTGTCACTACTGACAGCGGCATCAGAGGGTTTAAATGCCCGCGATTGGTGCATACAGCTGACACCCGCACCTGATCACCACGTCGCTCAGTGTGAGGCCGTGTGATTGGTGCGCCGTACTAGTACTGCTGTTTGTGGGAATTGGTTTTTTTTTCAGTTCTCTAAAATGACCAAATTCTGTTGATTTTAGTATGTTGATCTTCTTTGGATTATTGATTCTGTCATCCATGGTCCCTCCTTGAATCTTTAATCGGGGCTTTTATGCATCGGTCTGCTTGTAGTTTGTGTGCTACCCTCCATGTTTTCTCCGTTTACTTAACTAAGAATCATAGACCGTACTCCTGGTGGTTGTGTTGTATTAAAGCTAACCCTGTAATATCTCAGTTAATTCTACAGATTACAGTTCTAGAATGATAAAAAGTCTCATCAAACCAGTGAGATCTCAGTTAAATGGACCCAGTCATATTCCCATAATTCTATTAACCTGTAGATGTAGGGTTACTTTGCAGGTTATTAGTGTTCTAAAGATGCCCACCCACTGCACTGAAGGCATGACTACTAAGCGGAAATTAATTTTATTTCTCCCAGCAACCTCCATCTTTCACAGAGCAGGCCATTGCGGCTTCAGTCACCACTCACTACACGGTGAGCCGTGACTGTAAGCTGCACTATGTACTGACTGAGTCCCCCCGCTATGTATTCAGCTGTGACGTAAGCTGTGCTGGCAAGCTTCTCACTGAAAGCCGGAGGCTACCAAGAGGAATGCAGTTTATTTCCTCTTGGTAACCATGCTTTCAGCGTGGAATTCCGGCAGTTTTAGAACACTGGTAACCTGCTATTTTACCCTATATCTGCAGGTTAATAGCATTTGGGGACATGACTGTGTGTCCCTTTTAACGTTTTTAGTTGGAATTGTACAATCGTAAAAACCAGTCCAGTCTCAATTTACTAATTGGAGTTGTATGTTGGCCAGAGCAGTAATCTCATTTAATGCTCATAATTTAATATTCCTAGTAGGATTTGCATGATTTTAAAACTAATAAAATCTCAGTAAAACAGCTCATTGGAGTTGTATGATGGTGAAACCAGCAGGTTCTAGAAAGTTAAATAAATGATACCTTAATATCTGCAATCTGATAGTTTACTCCAGAGAAATCAACTTTTTTATTTTCTTCTTATAAATAACCGGTTAAGATCTTTGGGCTGGAGACAGATCTGCATGAGAATCCGCCTCCAGAACTTTATTTTAAATGAAAGGTGGTGTTACCAGTGTGCACCAAGTAACTGACTCTTTACATTCCTAATCCCACACAGCTCTGCCGTGAGATCAGAGCTCACACAGAACAGCAAAGCTAGCATAGTACAGCAGTAGTGAACTTTCTCATTACAAGCATTGGCAGCAGCACCTGTACTCATAGTGCTGGCAGTTCTGCTGCAGGGCTTTGCCTGATTACAACCAACACAGTACAACAGTGTTAAACCTTGTCTCATTACAAACACAATAAGCACATTTGTAATGGTCTTCACACAGCGCTTCCAGCTCTGCAGTATTGCCCTTCCCCCACACTAGCAGCCTGTGAGATGGAAGCTGTAGTGCAGTGGACAATTGCGGCTACATAAGTAAATGTAATTACACAAACTTCAGTTCTAATGTTTTGTGTTGGCGCTGATCTCAATGCAGAGCTCTGTGTGTTTATCAGAGCGAAGTGTCAGTTATTGTTTGATACACACTGGTAATGTCACCTTTTATTTAAAATAAGCTCTGGTGGTAGATTCTGAGGGAGATCGATCGCTTTCTCAAAAATCTTAACAGCTTATTTACATATAAAAAAAAATGTGAATTGCAGATATCCAAGGTATCAATCTTTTATTCAACTTGCTCTGTCCTGCATGCCCATAAAAACGGCTTAGCAAGGTTGATCCTAATGACAGATTCCCTTTATATCTGGTATCTTAGGCAGAGTAGTAAATTGCTTGTCGTTGTTTTTTTTTTTTTTTTTTCAATAGCCAGGTTTGGTTGGATTTTTTTTTTTTTTTTATTGCTTAAGGCAACTCCAAAGGGTTTGGGTTCTAGTGATTTTGTTTCTGCTTTTTTCGATGCTAGAAACAAATGTTGTTTTCTCTAATTACCTGATGGCTAATTAAGAGTAAATGCACAGTGGTATGTAAAAGTGTGGGCACCCCTGGTCAAAATTAGTTATTGTGAACAGTTTAACTTACCGTATATACTCGAGTATAAGCCGACCCCCCTAATTTTGCCACAAAAAACTGGGAAAACTTATTGACTCGAGTATAAGCCTAGGGTGGAAAATGCAGCAGCTACCGGTGAATTTCAAAAATAAAAATAGATGATCCATACCGTTCATTATGGCCCCATAGCTGTGCCATATAGTGCTCTGCACCGTTCATTATTGCCCCATAGCTGTACCATAGAAAGCTGTGCCATATAGTGCTCTGCACCGTTCATTATTGCCCCATAGCTGTGCCATATAGTGCTCTGCACCGTTCATTATTGCCCCATAGCTGTACCATAGAAAGCTGTGCCATATAGTGCTCTGCACCGTTCATTATTGCCCCATAGCTGTGCCATATAGTGCTCTGCACCGTTCATTAAGTGAATTTTACATGAGGCTAAGGAGCGGTAGCACAGGACCTCCTGCTGTCTCTGCAGCCCGCAGCCAGCACACCCCAGCCACTTGACACCACTACAGAGCCGCCCCCCCCCCTCCTCTACAGCAGAGGTGTCAAACTGCATTCCTCGAGGGCCGCCAACAGGTCATGTTTTCAGGATTTCCTTAGCATTCCACAAGGTGCTGGAATCATTCTGTGCAGGTGATTAAATTATCACCTGTGCAATACAAGGAAATCCTGAAAACATGACCTGTTGGCGGCCCTCGAGGAATGCAGTAGTGCATCTTACAATCCAAAAAATACTGTGCGTGTGTATGTGTGTGTGTGTATATATATAAATAGTGTATATTTGTCATCTCTTTTTCACATGTTAAAAATTTCAAAAAGGCTGCAACAGTTTGAGCATCCTTGGAGATTTATGCACTCCGATAATTTTGAGCAGGGTTTCGGACTTAACTTGTTAGGGTTATGGCTTGTTCAACATCATAGTTGGGAAAGGCCAGGTGAAGCAAATTTCTCAGCTTTATGAAAAACCCAGCCTCCTCTAACCTTGTGCCAAAAAAAGCAGCCATGGGTTCTTCTAAGCAACTGCCTTTCACCTGAAAAGGAAAATGGGTGAAGGTCCACAAAGCAGGAGAAGGCTGTAAGACAATAGCAAAGCATTTTCTAGTTGCTCTTTCGTCAGTTCGAAATGGCAGTTAATAGGAACAGTGGAGGTCAAAATAAGGTCTGGAAGGCCATACAAAATTTCAGAGCTGCTTGTAGGATTGCTAGAGATGCAAATCGGAACCCCCGCTTGACTGCAAAAGACATTTAGAAAGATTTAGCAGACTCTGGAGTTGTGGTACATTGTTCTACTGTTCAGAGACACCTGCACAAATAGGCCTTCATGGAAGAGTGATCAGAAGAAAACCTCTCCTGCATCCTCACCATAAAATTCAGCATCAGAAGTATGCAAAATATCATCTAAACAAACATGATGTGTTTTGTAAACAAGTCCTGTGGACCTATGAGGTTAAAATAGAATTCTTTGGCCACAATGATCATAGGTATATGTGGAGAAAAAAAGGGCATAGAATTCCAGGAAAAGAACATCTTGACAACCGTTTCGCATGGGTGTGGATCAATCATGCTTTAAGATTATATATTGTAGCCAATGGCATGGGAAACATTTCACGGGTAGAGGGAAGAATGGATTCAATGAAATTTACACCAAATTCTTGATGCAAACATAACACCATCTGTAAAAAAGCTGAGGTTGAAAAGAGGATGGCTTCTACAAATGGATAATTGTTCTAAACACACATCAAAATCCACAATAGATGACCCGAAAAGGAGCAAGCTGAAGATTTTACAATGGCTCTCACAGTTCCCTGATCTTAACATCTTTGAAAATCTGTGGTAGACCTCAAAATAGCAGTGCATGCAAGATGACCCAGGAATCTCACAGAACTAGAAACAATTTCAAAGGAAGAATGGATGAAAGTCCCTGAAACAAGAATTGAAAGACTCTTGTCTGGCTCCAAAAAGCATTTACAAGCTATCATACTTTGAAAAGCTACTAACAATGCCGGATGCCCAAATTTTTGCATCGTCCCATTTTCCTTTTAGTAATTTTTTAAAATGTAAAAGATGAAAATATTTTTTGGCCTAAAAATACAAAGTAAATGTTTCATCTTTAACTTTAGGCCTTTTTAGAGATAGTTTCACTTTCAACTTGCTTACCTGTTCACAATAACAGTAATTTTGACCAGGAGTGCCCAAACTTTTACATGCCACATTGTATATGTATAATTCTCTCATCAAGTTGAGAATTTGTATTTTTATTGTTAGATAGATGTAGATGCATTTTTGCGCTGTTTATATTTCGTAGATAAGGTTCTTCCACATAATTTGAATATTACCTTCCAATGGGACTTTATTTTAAGAAAGAACTTTTTATTTTATTTTTTTTTTTTAGTTTGCTGTTCTAGTCTTCCCCCTGTCTCATAAACATTGTGGAATGGTCCTAATTTTTTAAAAAGAAAGAACTGATCATGAACCGTGGTCCCTCCTTATGGGTGTGTTCCTCTATTAATCTCACATTGATGCTGTTATGGGAGATAGGAAAACTTACTGGTTAATGTTTTTATTGAACCAGTAATGACACCATTCCAATTCCCTCCTTTTTGCTTGTAGTTTGTGTGGAGTTTCTCTTTCCTGTTTTCTTTAAATATGTTTAAAACATTTACAATGGTTGCGAATTTTGAGTACCTTTTTTGATAGGTCGGCTATACCAGCCTTGTATGCATGTCTCCTTATTCCCATCCTTGTATGCATGGCTCCTTATTCCCATCCTTGCATGCATGGCCCCCATGAGAAAAGCAGAAAAAAAAACATTCTACTTACCTTCCCTGCGCGCCCTCGCAGCATCTCATTCCGGGTTCCAGCAGCTCCAGCTGTCCCCGCTCATTAAGGTAATGAATATTCACCTCTTTCCACGCCTATGGAAGTGGTGAATATTCATTACCTTAATGAGCGGGCACCAGTTAGAGCCGGCGGCTGTGGATGTAACTCTTCACACGCTGCTATAAGAGAAATGAGTATTCATTTCTCTTTGGCATTGGGCATAGGCTTTAGCTGCAGGCGCCGGCTCCTGCTTCCTGTGTCCCGCTGCTCTGCTGCTCCCCCTCCACTGTAATAAACTGGGACAATGACTTACTTGACTTGTGTTTAAGCCAAGGGGGACATTTTCAGTACACAAAAAAGTGCTCAAAAACTCGGCTTATACACTAGTATATTTGGCAAATAAACAATTGGTGTCAACGTATTTGTGCTGATGATCAGAGGCAGCTGATTGGTGTTCTCTGAAATATTGGTGTTCTCCTTCATAAACTGGTGGCAGCTGTGTGATCTCCTTGCTGTGACCCCTGATACCAAACATCCTTTTTTAAACATCTCTACTATGAAGAAAATCGACACAGAATTATGGCCTAAATAATAAATCTTTATATTATGCTTGTGATGGGGAAAATGTCAACATATTCATGCTACCCAAACCATGGGCAGCATGAATCCTAGCCTGGCTGCACAATTACCCTTTTCTTGAATGCACTGGTGTTTTCAGAGAAAATAGACTTTAAAGATCCGGCTGGGGACCATAGTCGGAGAGAAGGCCTAGCACCGCTACTGTCCTACTGCTAAATCCGGTGATGAGCTCCTTTTTAACTTAGATCAACAGGGAAGAATAACCACCTCCCATCAAGAGATAAGCGGTGCCAGAAGTGTATGGAACGTAAAACAATTAGACCTGGAGCTTTAGGCTAAGTGCACACGTTGCAGAATTGCCGCGGAAATTTCCGCGGCAATTCTGCAACTCCTGCCGCGGGTATATCGCATGCGAAATTGGCATGCATATTCCTGCAGAAAACTAGCGTTTTGCAAGAATAATTAGCTTGCAGAATGCTAGCGTTTTCCAAGCGATCTGTAGAATCGCTTGGAAAACTGATTGACAGGTTGGTCACACTTGTCAAACATAGTGTTTGACAAGTGTGACCAACTTTTTACTATTGATGCTGCCTATGCCGCATCAATAGTAAAAGATAAAATGTTAAAAATAATAAAAAAAAATGGTTATACTCACCTTCCGCAAACAGCCGATATACGAAAGCGGCCACGTGCACCGCTGAGAAGCGGGAGGACTCCGGGGGCCATCGAAGGCGAGTATATCACGATTTTTTATTTTAATTATTTTTTTTTTTTACCAATTATATGGTGCCCAGTCCGTGGAGGAGAGTCTCCTCCACCCTGGGTACCAACCGCACATGATCTGCTTACTTCTCGCATGGTGGGCATAGCCCCCTGTGGGAAGTAAGCAGATCAATGCATTCCTAGGTGTGCGGAATCCCCGCGATTCCGCAAATTAATGAATATGCTGCGTTTTTTTCTGGAATGCGATTCAGCTCAGGAAAAAAATGCAGCATGTGCACAAAAAATGCGGATTGCATTCTATTAAATAGGATGCTTAATGTGAGCGTTTTTTTCACGGTTTTATAGGGGAAAAAAACGCGAAAAATCTGCTACGTGTGCACACAGCCTAAAAGTGTTTTTTTAGAAAATGGTTACTGATTACATTATTTCCATTCTTTCTGCTCACAGGAGGAGTAAAACTGGGTCTTGGAGACTTCATATTTTACAGCGTGCTTGTAGGAAAAGCAGCAGCAACAGCGAGTGGGGACTGGAACACCACATTAGCCTGTTTTGTTGCCATTTTAATTGTAAGTAACCCCCCATAAAACTGTAGTCTCAAAGTAACCAATAAACAAAAATTTCTTCCGGTAAACTGTTTATTTGAATTGACCTTCTTATATTTTTTTTTTTTTTTTTTACAGGGATTATGCCTTACTCTATTGCTCCTTGCAGTTTTCAAAAAAGCCCTACCAGCTCTCCCTATCTCCATCACATTTGGCCTGGTGTTCTACTTTTCTACAGATAATATTTTACGACCTTTCATGGATACTCTAGCCTCACACCAGATGTACATTTGATGGGGCACTACCATGGATTTCTGAGGATTAGGCAAACCTTTAACCTCCTGCTGTAGATTTTAAGGCAGGGTTGTACTCGCCATTTGATAACAATTTAAATTAAGTTTTAGAAGAAAATGAAGTATTTTTATGTGATAAGCAGCAAACTATGAAAATAGTAAATTAGGAAATATGATGAAATATATGTGCTTTTTTTATTTTTTATTTTTTTTAGTTTTGGTTTATGAATTTAATCCAAAGTAACAAATCGTGTATTTTTTAATGTTTCTGAACACATCACACTGGTGTGATACTGGATCTCTTCTTGTGCCGCATATTTTAAAATGGAGAGTTTAAAAACTGGCAAATCTGCAGTAACAATGTGGATTTTCCCACAGATTTGTTTGGACTTTTGCAGCAAATTGACTTTTGTTTTCCATTCTGAATTGACATCCCGTGTGGACTGGTGGGAGATGTAGCCAAACACTAAACCTGCCAGCTAATCCAGCTATGAAAAAAGAAACCGACCCTTCATTATAAAGCAGCTCTTTAGAGAATGAGGGTACATTCTTTCTGACCCACTCCTGGCAAGTGGTAGTATTCCTGGATAAATATTCAGTGGTTCTAATATTATTTATTTCACTCCGAAAGCTAAGTATCTAACACTTTCCACTAATATACAGTGCCTAAAAGTAGTATTCCACCCCCTGCTGATTTAGCAGGTTTAATAAGATGCAAATAAGTTAGAGACTTCAAACTTCAAACAAGAGCAGGATTTATTAACAGATGCATAAATCTTACAAACCAAAAAGTTTTGTTGCTCAGTTAAATTTTTATAAATTTTAAACATAAAAGTGTGGGTCAATTATTATTCAACCCCTAGGTTTAATATTTTGTGGAATAACCTTTGTTTGCAATTACAGCTAATAATCGTCTTTTATAAGACCTGATCAGGTCGGCACAGGTCTCTGGAGTTATCTTGGCCCACTCCTCCATGCAGATCTTCTCCAAGTTATCTAGGTTCTTTAGGTGTCTCATGTGGACTTTAATCTTGAGCTCCTTCCACAAGTTTTCAATTGGGTTAAGGTCAGGAGACTGACTAGGCCACTGCAACACCTTGATTTTTTGCCTGTTGAACAAGGCCTTGGTTTTCTTGGCTGTGTGCTTTGGGTCGTTGTCTTGTTGGAAGATGAAATGACGACCCATCTTAAGATCCTTGATGGAGGAGCGGAGGTTCTTGGCCAAAATCTCCAGGTAGGCCGTGCTATCCATCTTCCCATGGATGCGGACCAGATGGCCAGGCCCCTTGGCTGAGAAACAGCCCCACAGCATGATGCTGCCACCACAATGCTTGACTGTAGGGATGGTATTCTTGGGGTCGTATGCAGTGCCATCCAGTCTCCAAACGTCACGTGTGTGGTTGGCACCAAAGATCTCGATCTTGGTCTCATCAGACCAGAGAACCTTGAACCAGTCAGTCTCAGAGTCCTCCAAGTGATCATGAGCAAACTGTAGACAAGCCTTGACATGACGCTTTGAAAGTAAAGGTACCTTACGGGCTCGTCTGGAACGGAGACCATTGCGGTGGAGTACGTTACTTATGGTATTGACTGAAACCAATGTCCCCACTGCCATGAGATCTTCCCGGAGCTCCTTCCTTGTTGTCCTTGGGTTAGCCTTGACTCTTCGGACAAGCCTGGCCTCGGCACGGGAGGAAACTTTCAAAGGCTGTCCAGGCCATGGAAGGCTAACAGTAGTTCCATAAGCCTTCCACTTCCGGATGATGCTCCCAACAGTGGAGACAGGTAGGCCCAACTCCTTGGAAAGGGTTTTGTACCCCTTGCCAGCCTTGTGACCCTCCACGATCTTGTCTCTGATGGCCCTGGAATGCTCCTTTGTCTTTCCCATGTTGACCATGTATGAGTGCTGTTCACAAGTTTGGGGAGGGTCTTAAATAGTCAGAAAAGGCTGGAAAAAGAGATAACACTGGTCAACAGCATTTTTGGTGCCAAAGATATTTCATCGAATTTAGGGTATTTTTGGGGTGCTGATTCTGAATATGTCATCAGTTTTGCCAGATTGGCTCAAGTTTTTGAGATTTTTGGTATCTTATTTATAGCACTTGTTGGTAAATGCGACGCATCATCTCATTAATTTCTTTGGATTAGTACTTGAACTGAGCAGTTCTCAATATAGTTTTGTGTTAATTAGTGTTCTAAAAGTTTGTTCATAGCTTGATTTTTGCACTAACTTTATGTTGTTGTCTGTTTTCCAGTGAAAAGCATGAACTCATCAAGAAGAAGTTGTCTTAACGATCCAGACTCATTCTGTTACATTTGTGGTGAATACACACTGCCAAAACATAGAAGAAACATAACAGACTTCGTTAAAAAAAAGTGTATTTTGCCTATTTTGGGGTTATGCTTGGGGACCAAGACAAGTTTTGGGCACCACACATAGTGTGCAAAGCATGTATCGAATTATTACGAAAATGGAGCAAAGGACAAAGAAAAAGCTTCAAATTTGGTGTTCCAATGGTGTGGAGAGAGCCAAAAAATCATCATGATGACTGTTATTTATGGTAAACACAGGTACAGGCACATCTTCACAATGAGGGACAGGCCTTCTTGCAGATTCCATGTTACTCCCATTTTCGTTTCTTATGCTTATTGAATCCTTGCACTTGCACTGCACAGAAATAAGTCATCATGATGATTTTTTGGCTCTCTCCACACCATTGGAACACCAAATTTGAAGCTTTTTCTTTGTCCTTTGCTCCATTTTCGTAATAATTAGATACATGCTTTGCACACTGTGTGGTGCCCAAAACTTGTCTTGGTCCCCAAGCATAAACCCAAAATAGGCAAAATACACTTTTTTTACGAAGTCTGTTATGTTTCTTCTATGTTTTGGCAGTGTGTATTCACCACAAATGTAACAGAATGAGTCTGGATCGTTAAGACAACTTCTTCTTGATGAGTTCATGCTTTTCACTGGAAAACAGACAACAACATAAAGTTAGTGCAAAAATCAAGCTATGAACAAACTTTTAGAACACTAATTAACACAAAACTATATTGAGAACTGCTCAGTTCAAGTACTAATCCAAAGAAATTAATGAGATGATGCGTCGCATTTACCAACAAGTGCTATAAATAAGATACCAAAAATGTCAAAAACTTGAGCCAATCTGGCAAAACTGATAGCATATTCAGAATCAGCACCCCAAAAATACCTCAAATTCATTAAAATATTTTGGACACCAGAAAAAAATTTTTTTTTTGTTGACCTGTGTAATTAATCCAAACATGTGAAGCTCATTGTTTTTTGTGCCTGAACTACTTCTTAATACTTTAGGGGAACCAAACAGAATTCTGGCGGGTTGAGGGGTTGAATAATAAATGACCCTCTGAAAGGACTTTTCACAATTTAAAAAAAAAATAAACAAAGAAATAACATTCTTTTTTGCTGCAGTGCATTTCACACTTCCAGGCTGATCTACAGTCCAAATGTCACAATGCCAAGTTAATTCCAAATGTGTAAACCTGCTAAATCTGCAGGGGGTTGAATACTACTTGTAGGCACTGTATGTGAGAGCATTAAAGTATGTAGCATTTTGTGATTAAATACACTGTATAGATTAAACTGCAAGGGATTTCTCCAAGATCCACAAATAGAACAACATATATGTATAGTACCTGACATGCTTGGTCTTGCAATGTTTGTTTGTTTTTTTCTTCTTATTAGAATGTGCAATTTGTAGATTCAGACAATACCAACAGCAAAACCACAAAGAAATAAATCTGAAACCAGGAGTAAAGAAACACGTGAAACAAACCAGAATATGCATTACACCTCACACACCTCACGCTCCCCGCTACCCCCCCCCCCCCCCCCCCGCTCTTTTGCTCTGACCGCTTTACAAGCCCTTGCCATCTTTTCCAGCAGCTTCAGCAGGTACTCACATGGCATGGCTTTCCAACAGTCTTGAGGGAGGTCCCAACTAAACTGAGTTGAGGTTGCCATCAAATTGACCTGCAACACACCTCCAGTCTTTGTCCGGTTGCAGAACAAACCATGATCCCATGAAGCGCAAACCAGATGGTATAATAATATAATAATCTTTATTTGTATATAGCGCTAACATATTTCACAGCGCTTTACAGTTTGCACTCTTTATCTTTGTGCCCGATGCGGCTCACAATCTATATTCCCTATCAGTACGTCTTTGGAATGTGGGAGGAAACCCACGCAAATATGGTGAGAACATACAAACTCCTTGCAGATGTTTTCCTTGGTGGGATTTGATCCTAGGACTGCAGCGTTGCAGTGCTAACCACTGAGTCAAAGTGCCGCACATGATATGGCAAGTCATTGCAGCCATGATGTGAATTTGGGATAAATTGGCAACAATGTTACCAGCAAAATAGCCCACACCATCAAACCTCCTCCTACATGCTTCACTGTAGTACCACGTATGGTATGTAGAAACCATCTGTCCACCTTTTTCTGTTTCACGCCGACATTGCAGTTGTCACCAAAATATCTCAAATTTTGACTACTCAGATCACAATGCAGATTTCCTCTGTTCTAATGCGAAGTCCTTGGGTTGTTTGGCCCAAACAAGTCTCCTCTTCTTGTTTGCACTCCTCAGTTGCTTTTTTTTGGAGCAATTTGACCAGAAAGACCTGCTTCATGCTGTCTCCTGAACAGTTGATGTTGAGATGTTTCTGCTATTTGATGTTGGTGCATCGTTTGAGGGCTTTCAATTTGTGATTTCTGCTGAGGTTAAATCTGAGGAACTTATTCTTATGAAAGCCAGTTTCATCATAACAATTTTTTTTTTTTTCATAAAATCACTTGAGGATACCTTACAGGTTCTAGCAGTTTTTCAGTCTGACTGATGTTCTTGTCTTAAAGCAATAATGGACTCTCCTTCCTCTCTACTTAGTTGAGTGATTATTTCCTTTTTCTGGCTCAGCACTATATAGAATTGTGTAGCAACATTGACTCTGCAAAACGTGATATTCGCAAACCGTTTCTGAACACCGATGATTCCACAAATTAAATGTTCACTTGGTCATTGAAAGCCATTCAAGGTGATTACTTGATGAAGCTTCTAGAGATAATGCCAAGAGTGTGTAAAGCGATCATCAGAATAAGGCCACGTTCACACATCCAATATTTATAATAGTGAGTCAAAAAAACTCTGAATGCATTTGGGCACGAAAATCATGAAGGTCTGCTGCTGGCAGCTGTCTTTGCTATTCGTGACTTATAATGTCCCAGTTGTGTTCTATCGGAGACAAGTCCAGAGAGACTGCAGGTTATGGCAGCATGTTTACCAACCATACTTTATATAAAAAAAAAATAATAAATGGCTCGGGTACAAGAACAGTACCCGAACTTGATCCTGAACTCCATTCCATTGGGGGCATCTGGCAGTTCCCACTCTGCCAGAAATGTTCCCACTCTGTGAGAAATGACGGCTCTCACAGGCAGTAACTTTACTGAAGTCACCGCCTCTGGGTTTTTCGGATCGCTTCTGGTTCCCACACTGTCACATAGAGGACAGCATGTGGGCCAGCGACTGTGACCAGTGGTGAAAAGGTTACCGCTCGTCAGATGTTGGCTGATCATGATGACTACTGCGGTCATCAGCGTCACTTGGTTTAGCTGATGGCAGGGAGAGCAAGCGACGCTCATGAGTATTCACCAGCGGGCACCTGTGCAGAGTAAGAAATATGTCATTGAGATATATTTAGTGCAGTCCATGTGTAGCTCACTATACATGTATTTAGGTAATAAAAGAGAAAAATGGCTTGGGGTCTCCCTTATTTTGAATACCCAAGTGAGGGAAAGCAGACAGCTGGGGGCTGATAGAATTCTGGGAAGAGGACAATATCCATGAAGCTTCCCAGGCTATTAGTATCCGCTCACAGTTGTCTGCGTAGCCTTTACTGGTTATTAAAAAGGGGACCCCCAAAAAATGTGGGGTCCCCTCTATTTTTAATAACCAGTAATGGCTAAGAAGGTAGCTTTGGGCTGGGAAGGGGCCGTGAAAATTGGCCCCCTCATTGACTAATAACACCAGCCCTCAGCTGCCCCAGAAATGGCGCATCAGTTAGAGGTGTAAATTCTGGCACTTAGCCTCGGCTCATCCCACTTACCCTGGTGCGTTAGCAAGCAGGGTAATGGTTTTGGGGTTGATGTCAGCTGTGTAATGTCCACAGACATCAATCCCAGGGGTTAGTAATGGAAAGGTAGCAATAATCAATCACAGAAAAGTAGCATTTGACTCAGGGCAAGCGGGAAGAGACAGGCAAAGTACTAAAATTGCCATATTTAATGGATACACCTTTTCTGGGGTGGCTACAGGCTGTTATTTTTATGCTGAGGAGGGTCAAATATCCCTGGAACTTCCCAGCCTGAGAATACCAGCCATCAGCTGTATGCTTTACCTTTGGTTATCAAAAATAGGGGAGACCCCATGCTGTTTTTTAAATTTAAAATAAAAAAAAACCTGTCTGCTTTATCTTGATTGTTGAGGGCTGCACCCCGTTTCTCTATGCTCTACCTGTGCTTGTTATAAAAAATAGAGGGGACCCCACTTTTTTTTTTTTTTTTTACATACTGCCCTGACCAGTCACACTTGATATGGCTGTGATGGGGCCAGAAGTGTCCAGGCCGTAAAAGCTTGTTGATTGGCTGTGCTGAAGCCTTTCATAAAGGTAACTCTGACTTCCTGGAGAAGTTCGGGGTCTGTACACGGATCCTGAACTTATCAGTAGGGATGGGCAAATTTGAATGGTAAAGTGTACCTGGAATGAAGAATAGAGAGTCTGGCTCAATTACATTATGGCACAGACCTTTTTTCTTTTTTTTTTAGTATTTCCAGATCATGAACTCATCTATTGATTCTGATTTCCTTAATTCCATGATATTTCCTTCTTGGTGTTAAACTGCTCAACATTTAAAGTGCATGTTTATTTGATTTGATCATTCACCCACCACCTTAGATTGGCATGTCTTTTAGCAAAGACTTTTCCCCTCTTATTCTACCCTTGAGTGTATTTTAGATACCTATTCCATATAACCTCTGTAAAGTACCACTCAATGAAGCCATGCATATTATCATAACAAAAACACAATTATAAATGCAATCTTTCTTTCCTTCGTTGCTGCCTGTGTTAGGTGAAAAATACTTATTGCTAATATCTCTGCAACAGGCAAGATAAAAAAATATATATATTCTGCTCTGTAAGCACTATCGTATGTTTTGGCCATTGCAACAAGAAACGTTTGGCGAAAAGTAATCTTTTAACAGAAAAAAAACTGAAAAAAAATAAAAATAAAAAATGTTGTTCCATTACAATACGCATATCAAAATAAAAAAACAAATACCATGAGCATTACAGAGTGCACAAGATCTGTCTGTCGATGGATAGAGATATATCTATAGTTCAAATTAGAATAACAAAAACATATATATACAGTCGTACAGAAAGTATTCATACCCTTTTAAATTTTTCACTCTGTTTCATTGCAGCCATTTGGTAAATTAAAAAAAACTTCATTTTTTTTCCTCATTATTGTACACTCTACACCCCATCTTGACTGAACAAAAAAAAAAGATTTGTAATAATTTTTGCAAACTTATTAAAAAAAACTAAAATATCACATGGTCATAAGTATTCAGACCCTTTTCTCAGACACTCATATTTGTCACATGCTGTCCATTTCCTTGTGATCCTCCTTGAGATGGTTCTACTCCTTCATTGGAGTCCAGCTGTGTTTAATTAAACTGATAGGACTTGATTTGGAAAAGCACACACCTGTCTATATAGGACCTCACAGCTCACAGTGCATGTCAGACCAAATGAGAATCATGAGGTCAAAGGAACTGGCCAAGGAGCTCAGAGACAGAATTGTGGCAAGGCACAGATCTGGCCAAGGTTACAACAGAATTTCTGCAGTACTCAAGGTTCCTAAGAGCACAGTGGCCTCCATAATCCTTAAAAGGAAGAAGTTTGGGACCACCAGAAGTCTTCCTAGACCTGGCCATCCAGACAAACTGAGCAATCGTGGGAGAAGAGCCTTGGTAAGAGACGTGGAGAAGAGCCTTGGTAAGAGATGTAAAGAAGAACCCCAAGATCACTGTGGCTGAGCTCCAGAGATGCAATAGGGAGATGGGAGAAAGTTCCACAAAGTAAACTATCACTGCAGCCCTCCACCAGTCAGCCTTTATGGCAGAGTGGCCCGATGGAAGCCTCTCCTCAGTGCAAGACATATGAAAGCCTGCATAGAGTTTGCTAAAAAACACAAGAAGGATTCCCAAACTATGAGAAATAAGATTCTCTGGTCTGATGAGACGAAGATAGACGTTTTCTGGTGATAATTCTAAGCGGTATGTGTGGAGAAAAACCGGCACTGCTCATCACCAGCGCAATACAATCCCAACAGTGAAACATGGTGGTGACAGCATCATACTATAGGGGTATTTTTCAGCTGCAGGGACAGGACGACTGGTTGCCATTGAAGGAAACGTGAATGCAGCCAAGTACAGAGATATCCTGGATAAAAATCTCTTCCAGAGTGCTCTGGACTTCAGACTTGGATGAAGGTTTACCTTCCAACAAGACAATGACCCTAAGCTCACATAAGTGGCTTCAGAACAACCCTGTGACCATTCTTGACTGGCCCAACCAGAGCCCTGACCTAAACCCAATTGAGCATCTCTGGAGAGACCTGAAAATTGCTGTCTGCCATCCAACCTGACGGAACTGGAGAGGATCTGCAAGGAAGAATGGCAGAGGATCCCCAAATCCAGGTATGAAAAACTTGTTGCATAATTTCCAAGAAGACTCATGGCTGTACTAGCTCAAAAGGGTGTTTCTACTCAATACTGAGCAAAGGGTCTGAATACTGACCATGTGATATTTCAGTTTTTCTTTTTTTCATAAATTTGCAAAAATTACTACATTTGTTTTTTTTTTCAGTCAAGATGGGGTGCAGAGTGTACATTTAATGAGAAAAAAATGAACTTTTTTGAATTTACCAAATGGCTGCAATGAAACAAAGAGTGAAAAATGTAAAGGGGTCTGAATACTTTCCGTACCCACTGTATATAACAATTTTATATGTGCAGGGAAAAGACCAGTTGGCAAGCTCAAACATGTGGGTCTAGGTGCAGGAAGGATACAAATATTAAATATATTCCTCCTCTGTTCCTGTATACCCCTAGGTAAATGCCCTGCCTAACTGTGAAGGTTGGCACCCTCAAAAATGGCGCTTTAGTCAACGTGTTTTAATCATCCCTACAAACCTCTGCGCCTGTATATGTACAAGTCAACCATAAGGGAACAGTCAACTAAAAGTAAAAAAAAAATCACCTGGAATCCGACACAAGCAAGGACATCTGCAGGAACAAAGATAGTTTCACACAGTAGACTATCTGCAAAAAGTATAGATGTCACCTGTAGTCTGACGCCGCAAGTGGTACCCTATTCCTCAGTAATATGACATGGCTGATGACAGAACAAATAATACCTTCACTTTGTGCTGTTCATACTACCATAGTAGTCCATATTACAGAAGTAACAACCTCAGAAGACTGTGTGTTCCCTATAGTTTCCAATACACACATACTGCCTCACTCAGTAGTGTTCTCCTAGTTATCGATGCACGTATGCTGCCTCGCGCAGTAGTGTGCTCCTCCTAGTTATCGATGCACGTATGCTGCCTCGCGCAGTAGTGTGCTCCTAGTTATCGATGCACGTATTCTGCCTCGTGCAGTAGTGTGCTCCTCCTAGTTATCGATGCACGTATGCTGCCTCGCGCAGTAGTGTGCTCCTCCTAGTTATCGATGCACGTATGCTGCCTCGCGCAGTAGTGTGCTCCTCCTAGTTATCGATGCACGTATGCTGCCTCGCGCAGTAGTGTGCTCCTCCCAGTTATCGATGCACGTATGCTGCCTCGCCCAGTAGTGTGCTCCTCCTAGTTATCGATGCACGTATGCCGCCTCGCGCAGTAGTGTGCTCCTCCTAGTTATCGATGCACGTATGCTGCCTCGCGCAGTAGTGTGCTCCTCCTAGTTATCGATGCACGTATGCTGCCTCGCGCAGTAGTGTGCTCCTCCCAGTTATCGATGCACGTATGCTGCCTCGCAGTCGTGTGCTCCTCCCATTTATCGATGCACGTATGCTGCCTCGCGCAGTAGTGTGCTCCTCCTAGTTATCGATGCACGTATGCTGCCTCGTGCAGTAGTGTGCTCCTCCTAGTTATCGATGCACGTGTACTGCCCCTTTGAGAAGTCGTTGCATCAGGAGCTGAAAGTAATGGAGTCACATTCCTAGTGATGCCCAGGTGACAGCGTGCCTCCTAGTCTACAGTGCCTGCATGCATGCCATGAGCAGCTCAATGATGCGCAGAGAGATTACACGCCCATGCTGCATATGAAGAGAAAGTCCGAGTTGTGCATTTACTCATCACAAAGTGCAAGTTTAACTAGATATCCATGCTCAAAGATGTGCGCAAATTGCACTTGTGCTTCATATAAGCAAAACACTTTGCCCGCATAAAAACGGTCGTTTTTAACTGCATCCCACCTAAATCAGTATTCTGTTTAATTTTTGAGAACCACCCCCATTGAAAAATCATTTTGTGTGCAATCATAGGTAGTGGTCTCTATAGGTTAGTCAGATATTGATAGTGAATCCTCAGACTATATTTAGTTATGGCAGTGCTAGTATAAGAGCGAGCGAGACAACCCTTTATCTTGAAATAAAAAAAGTGACATGGTTTCCTATGTGGTGGACTGGACTCCGGGAAAATGGCTGCCAGCCGGAGGCGGCGCATGTGCAGATGGATCTTTGCACCAAGATCTCGGGAGATGAGATCTCATTGCACCGCACATCTGAACACCCCCTCATCCCAGACTGCGGCCGGTAAGGTATATCTGCATTATAAGATGCACCCCCATTTTCCCCCCAAATGTGGGGGAAAAAAGTGCATCTTATAAACCGAAAAATACAGTACATGACACGATTGGCTTATTTTTTTCTTTAATGGTTCATTTTAACATTTGGCTCGTGCACACGACTATTTTATTCAGATTATTCAATGAGGCAATGCAGATTAATAATTTTTTTTTTCTGATACGGCATGTGAAAAAAGAACAAAATCACAGTATGCACAATTTTCCTTCTGATATCAGATGACTCGCCCATTCATGCCACTGTATAGCATCTGATATTTATCATTTTCTTTTCTTTATACAGTCATGTAAACCTTAGAGGAGGGAGTAACCCTATTCAACATTTTCTTTTTTTTAGCATCTCGTTACTGAAGGAACAACTTTTGTCACTTACATTTTTTTTCATACATTATCTGAAACTTTCTTTTAAAACTATTATGGACCTATATTGATTGCCACTGTATATTAAAGATATTAAAGAGATATAATTTTTTGTTTTTTCATGTTAATAGTAAATTTTAATAAAAATATCCAAAAATTCTGCAGTGAATAGTATTATTTATATATATATATATATATATATATATATATATATATATATATATATATATATATATATATACTAGATGATGGTGGCCCGATTCTAACGCATCGGGTATTCTAGAATATGTATGTAGTTTATTTATGAAGATTTACGAGTAATGCAATGAATACACAGGATGTTCTGGGTAAAATATATACATTATCAGCGCAGCGTGGTTCAAATCCCACGCCAATTCACGGCCGGACTGCGCCTGTTGCTGATTGGTCGCGGGCAGCTGGCGAGACCAATCAGCGACGCGGAATTTCTGTTACAGACAGACAGAATTAGACGATTACATAGTAGATACCCGATGCGTTAGAATCGGGCCACCATCTAGTATTCATACAAACATTGGTGCTTACATTTATGTTTTAACTCATTGGACACACTGCCATTGTTTTTCTCCTGTCTTCATTATTTAGAGTCAAAACTTTATTAGTCATCTATCGCTGTATGACAGCTTGTTTTCTACAGGATGACATAGTTTTCAAAGACACCATTTATTTTACCATATGATAAACTTAAAACGGTGAAAATGTTTATTCTTTCCCTTACACACTGTCCTCCATGTTGTTCTCTCCCTCACAGACTGTCCTCCATGTTATTCTCTCCCTCACACACTGTCCTCCATGTTATTCTCTCCCTCACACACTGTCCTCCATGTTATTCTCTCCCTCACAGACTGTGCTCCATGTTATTCTCTCCCTCACAGACTGTGCTCCATGTTATTCTCTCCCTCACAGACTGTTCTCCATGTTATTCTCTCCTTCACACACTGTCCTCCATGTTATTCTCTCCCTCACAGACTGTCCTCCATGTTATTCTCTCCTTCACACACTGTCCTCCATGTTGTTCTGTCCCTCACAGACTGTCCTCCATGTTATTCTCTCCCTCACACACTGTCCTCCATGTTATTCTCTCCCTCACACACTGTCCTCCATGTTATTCTCTCCCTCACAGACTGTGCTCCATGTTATTCTCTCCCTCACAGACTGTTCTCCATGTTATTCTCTCCTTCACACACTGTCCTCCATGTTATTCTCTCCCTCACAGACTGTCCTCCATGTTATTCTCTCCTTCACACACTGTCCTCCATGTTGTTCTCTCCCTCACAGACTGTGCTCCATGTTATTCTCTCCCTCACAGACTGGTAATGGTGCAACAGAAAACAAGTGTACCTTTTTTTTTAAAAAAAAAGCAGGTTTTAAAACTATACCATTCTAGGAAAGTGAACCATGCATTTAAATGGATACATGGTGTTTTCAGTGCCATAGTTTTCACCTTTGAAAACACTAAATGGTAAGGCCATATGTAATAGAATTTTTTTGCCATTAATCTAAAACTATTTCACAGCAGAATCCAGCAGGTTGTGCATGAGAAGTTTGCAGTGGATTGTGCTGCAGATTCAGTGTGCCACATTAAACTGTAGGGGTGAATCCAAAATATTTCAGAACACTCAGAGAATGCTGCGGATTTGAAAATCCCGAATGCGCTTTGTTTTCCCACACAAAAAATGCAACTACATGTGAAAGAGGTTTTTAAAACTCCAACCATATATATCATAATTTAGTCTGTAGTGCAGAATCTGCGCACCTCAGATCACCACATTTATATTAAAAATAATCAGGGTTTGGAATTTAGGAAGTTGATTAGGGCCAGCTCTGTTTGATTTATGGAGAATAGATCATCCTAACGCCTACTCTTTTTTTTTTTTTCCTTCATCACCGCTTCACCATACACCTACAAGAATAGATTTTTATTTTTGTTTTAAATATTTCAAATCTTAGGCCAGCGTCACACTAGAGAGTTTTACGGACATATGAGAGGTTCAAAAACAACGCATTGCACACGGACCAATGATTCTCTATGGGGCAGCTCCTATCTGCCGTATATTTCTCGGCATGCTGCGTTTGTCAGCGTAACTGCGCAAAAAATCCACCAATGAAAGTCTTTGGGGGTGAGAAAAATACGGACTACACACGGACCATCAGTGTGACTTGCGAGAAATACGCACCGGTGTTCTATAGAAAAGCCGGTAATTCAGCATGGTGTGCAGTAAAATCACACTGACAGGTTATAATAGAATAGCTAAAATAAGTGTCTACACATAGAATAGGTATATATATATATATATATACTAGCTGTTTCCAGCCAGCTAACGCTCAGCATGCTCATTGCTATCTAATTAACACTGCTAGTGATTAAACTAAAGTAAATAATGACAACATTCAATAGCCCTTACGCAGGTGGTAAATTAACTTAAAATGAAGTTAATAACAATAATAATAATTAAGAATCAGAATAATACTAATACATTTTATTCAGTGTAAAATCAAAAGCAAACTGGTTTCGTGTGGTAATGTGTGAGGACGGAGCCTTGTGTGGTAATGTGTGGGTACGGAGCCTCGTGTGGTAATGTGTGAGGACGGAGCCTCGTGTGGTAATGTGTGGGTACGGAGTCTCGTCTGGTAATGTGGGGGGATGGAGCCTCGTGTGGTAATGTGTGGGGACGGAGCCTCGTGTGGTAATTTGGGGGGTGGGATTATGTGTGGTAATGTGGTGGGGGGCGGGATTATGTGTGGTAATGTGGGGGGCGGGATTATGTGTGGTAATGTGGGGGGGCGGGATTATGTGGTAATGTGGAGGGATGGGATTATAAATGGTAATGTGGTAGGGGGGTGGGATTATGTGTGGTAAATGTGGGGGGCGGAATTATGTGTGGTAACGTGGTGGGGGGCGGGATTATGTGTGGTAATGTGGTAGGGGGGTGGGATTGTGTGGTAATGTGGTGGGGGCGGGATTATGTGTGGTAATGTGGTGGGGGGCGGGATTATGTGTGATAATGTGGTGGGGGGCGGGATTATGTGATAATGTGGGGGGCGGGATTATGTGTGGTAATGTGGAGGGATGGGATTATAAATGGTAATGTGGTAGGGGGTCGGATTATGTGTGGTAATGTGGGGGGCGGGATTGTGTGTGGTAATGTGGGGGGGTGGGATTGTGTGTGGCAATGTGATGGGGGCGGGATTATGTGTGGTAATGTGGTGGGCAGGATTGTGTGTGGTAATGTGGTGGGGGGCGGGATTGTGTGTGGTAATGTGGGGGGGCAGATTGTGTGTGGTAATGTGGGGGGTGGGATTGTGTGTGGTAATGGGGTGGGGGTGGGATTGTGTGTGGTGGTGATTGTGGGGCAGAGCTACTGTGCAGGGGGCGGGATTAGCGAGTAATCACGATGCCATATATATATATCTATCAGACAGTTCATTGGTTAACACGGATGAAAAGTATCTGTTTAATATCTCAGCCTTTTCTTTGTTCTCTATAATTATTTTGTTATTGTCTTTTAAAGGGGCCATCCAGTGTACATCGTGCCACATGTATGCAATCCTTGATGTTGTGAATTCTGCTCTTGGGCTCCCTCCGGTGGTTGTTAGTGGTAGTGCAGTTGTCTCTGGGTTGTAATCCAGGGCAGGTGTTTCTGCTGATTGCAGCTCTATTAGGTATTTAGGTGTGTAGGATCCAGGAGTCCCTGCCAGTTGTCAATTGTTCTTGGAGGGATTGCATCTCTGTCTGGCTCCTCATGCCCTGCTGTCAATTCAACTAAGATAAGTGTCTGTTTTTTTGTGCCTGCAGCATACTTGCAGTGTGCTTTACTGTTCAGTGCAATTTATTGTGTTTTTGTCCAGCTTCGACTTTGTTTGGATTTTCCTGTCATGCTGGATTCTCTGGAGATGCAGATATACATTCTATGTCTTTAGTTAGATGTAGAATATAGTATTTTCTGCTGTGGATATTTTTTAGGGTTTTAATACTGACCGCTTAGAACTCTGTCCTATCCTTTTCTATTTAGCTAGAAGTGCCTCTTTTGCTAAATCCTGTTTTTCTGCCTGCGTACGTCCTTCCTCTTAAATTCACAGTCAATATTTGTGGGGGGCTGTCTATCCTTTGGGGGTCTGCTCTGAGGCAAGATAGAATTCCCATTTCCAACTTTAGGGGTATTTAGTCCTCCGGCTGTGTCGAGGTGTCTAGGCCGTGTTAGGTACACCCCACGGCTACTTCTAGTTGTGTCAATTTAGGGTTGCGGTCAGTACAGGTACCACCTACTCCAGAGATAGTCTCATGCGGCTCCAGGGTCACCGGATCATAACAGTACAAATGGCCAACAATGAGTTAAACGCATCTCAGAAGAAGGGAAGAAAAGTGTTGAGCCATTTTTTTTCTTTAGTCTGTTTTGTCTTTCCTTCCCTCTTTTCCTCTGGGTGACTGAGGAGTTTTGTGCTAGCATGGATGTTCAGGGATTAGCTTCTCGTGTAGACCAACTTGCTGCTAGGGTACAGTATTTCCGATTATATTGTTCAGACTCCGGTTTCAGAGCCTAGGATTCCTACTCCTGATTTGTTTTTTGGGGACAGGTCCAAATTTTTGAGCTTTAAAAATAACTGTAAACTGTTTTTTGCTTTGAAACCTTGTTCCTCTGGTGATCCCATTCAGCAGGTTAAAATTGTCATCTCCCTGCTGCGTGGCGATCCTCAGGATTGGGCATTTTCCCTGGAATCTGGGAATCCGGCCTTGCTTAATGTAGACACCTTTTTTCAGGCTCTAGGGCTATTATATGATGAACCTAATTCTGTGGATCATGCGGAGAAGACCTTGTTGGCCCTGTCTCAGGGTCAGGAAGCCGCAGAATTGTATTGTCAGAAATTTAGAAAATGGTCTGTGCTGACTAAATGGAATGAGGATGCTTTGGCGGCAATTTTCAGAAAGGGTCTTTCTGAATCTATTAAAGATGTTATGATGGGATTTCCCACGCCTATTGGTCTGAGTGATTCTATGTCTCTGGCCATTCAGATCGATCGGCGCTTGCGGGAGCGCAGAACTGTGCGCACTGTGGCGTTGTCCTCAGAGCAGATACCTGAGCCTATGCAGTGTGATAGGATTCTGTCTAGAGCAGAACAACGGGGACTCAGACGTCAGAATGGGTTGTGTTTCTACTGTGGCGATGCTTCTCATGTCATTTCGGTCTGCCCTAAGCGTACAAAGAGAATCGCTAGTTCAGTTACCATCAGTACTGTACAACCTAAATTTCTGCTATCTGTGACCTTGTTCTGCTCATTGTCGTCATTTTCTGTCATGGCGTTTGTGGATTCAGGCGCCGCTTTGAACTTAATGGACTTTGAATTTGCCAGGCGTTGTGGTTTCCCCTTGCAGTCTTTGCAGAACCCTATTCCTTTAAGGGGCATTGATGCTACACCTTTGGTTAAAAATAAACCCCAGTTTTGGACACAGGTGACCATGTGCATGGCGCCAGCCCATCAGGAAGATTGTCGTTTTCTGGTGTTGCATAATTTGCATGATGCTATTGTGCTGGGTTTTCCATGGTTACAGGTACATAATCCGGAGCTAGATTGGAAATCTATGTCTGTGAATAGTTGGGGTTGCCAGGGGGTTCATAATGACGTTCCTTTGATGTCAATCTCCTCTTCCCCCTCTTCTGAAATTCCAGAGTTTTTGTCTGATTTTCAGAATGTATTCGATGAGCCCAAATCCAGTTCCCTTCCACCACATAGGGACTGTGATTGTGCTATTGACTTGATTCCAGGCTGTAAGTTCCCTAAGGGCCGACTTTTCAACCTGTCTGTGCCAGAACATACCGCCATGCGGAGTTATGTTAAGGAGTCTTTGGAGAAAGGGCATATTCGGCCATCTTCTTCACCATTGGGAGCGGGATTTTTTTTTGTTGCCAAGAAGGATGGCTCCTTGAGACCCTGTGTTGATTATCGCCTCTTGAATAAGATCACGGTCAAATTTCAATACCCTTTGCCTTTGCTTTCTGATTTGTTTGCTAGGATTAAGGGGGCTAGTTGGTTTACTAAGATTGACCTTCGAGGGGCATATAATCTTGTTTGTATTAAGCAGGGTGACGAATGGAAAACTGCGTTTAATACGCCCGAAGGCCATTTTGAATACCTTGTGATGCCATTCGGGCTCTCTAATGCTCCATCTGTTTTTCAGTCCTTCATGCATGATATCTTCCGGAATTATCTTGATAAATTCATGATTGTATATTTGGATGACATTTTGATTTTTTCCGATGATTGGGAGTCTCATGTGAAACAGGTCAGGATGGTATTTCAGATCCTTCGTGATAATGCTTTATTTGTGAAGGGGTCTAAGTGTCTCTTTGGAGTGCAGAAGGTTTCTTTTTTGGGCTTCATTTTTTTCTCCCTCATCTATAGAGATGGATCCGGTTAAGGTTCAGGCCATTCATGATTGGATTCAGCCCACATCCGTGAAGAGCCTTCAGAAATTTTTGGGCTTTGCTAATTTTTATCGCCGTTTCATTGCTAACTTCTCCAGTGTGGTTAAACCCCTGACCGATTTGACGAAGAAAGGCGCTGATGTGACGAATTGGTCCTCTGCGGCTGTCTCTGCCTTTCAGGAGCTTAAACGCCGATTTATTCTGCCCCGGTGTTGCGTCAGCCGGATGTTTCTCTTCCATTTCAGGTTGAGGTTGACGCTTCTGCGATTGGGGCAGGGACCGTTTTGTCTCAGAGGAATTCTGATGGTTCCTTGATGAAACCATGGGCCTTCTTTTCCCGTAAGTTTTTGCCTGCTGAGCACAATTATGATGTCGGCAATCGGGAGTTGTTGGCTATGAAGTGGGCGTTCGAGGAATGGCGACATTGGCTTGAGTGAGCCAAGCACCATATTGTGGTCTTGACCGATCATAAAAATCTGATTTACCTCGAGTCTGCCAAGCGGCTGAATCCTAGACAGGCTCGATGGTCCCTGTTTTTCTCCCGTTTTGATTTCGTGGTCTCGTATCTTCCGGGTTCTAAGAATATTAAGGCTGATGCCCTCTCTAGGAGCTTTTTGCCTGATTCTCCTGAGGTCCTTGAACCGGTCGGCATTCTGAAGGAAGGTGTGGTCCTTTCTGCCATCTCCCCTGATTTACGACGGGTTCTTCAGGAATTTCAGGCTGACAAACCTGACCGCTGTCCCGTGGGGAAACTGTTTGTTCCTGATAGATGGACTAGTAAATTGATTTCTGAGGTTCATTGTTCTGTGTTGGCTAGCCATCCTGGTATTTTTGGTACCAGAGATTTGGTTGGTAGGTCCTTTTGGTGGCCTTCTTTGTCGCGGGATGTGCGTTCTTTTGTGCAGTCCTGTGGGACTTGTGCAAGGGCCAAGCCTTGTTGTTCCCGCGCTAGTGGGTTGCTTTTGCCTTTGCCGGTCCCTGAGAGGCCCTGGATGCATATTTCTATGGATTTTATTTCAGATCTTCCGGTTTCCCAGAGGATGTCGGTTATTTGGGTGGTTTGTGACCGGTTTTCTAAGATGGTTCATTTGGTGCCTTTGCCTAAATTGCCTTCCTCTTCTGATTTGGTTCCGTTGTTTTTTCAGCATGTGGTTCGTTTGCATGGTATTCCGGAGAATATTGTGTCCGACAGAGGTTCCCAGTTTGTTTCTAGGTTTTGGCGGGCCTTTTGTGCTAGGCTGGGCATTGATTTGTCTTTTTCTTCCGCATTTCATCCTCAGACAAATGGCCAGACCGAGCGAACTAATCAGACTTTGGAAACTTATTTGAGATGCTTTGTGTCTGCTGATCAGGATGATTGGGTGGCTTTCTTGCCATTGGCCGAGTTTGCCCTTAATAATCGGGCTAGTTCGGCTACCTTGGTTTCGCCCTTCTTTTGTAATTTTGGTTTTCATCCTCGTTTTTCTTCAGGGCAGGTTGAGCCTTCTGATTGTCCTGGTGTGGATTCTGTGGTTGACAGGTTGCAGCAAATTTGGGCTCATGTGGTGGACAATTTGGTGTTGTCTCAGGAGGAGGCTCAGCATTTTGCTAACCGTCGTCTGTGTGTTGGTTCCCGGCTGCGGGTTGGGGATTTGGTCTGGTTGTCTTCCAGTCATGTTCCTATGAAGGTTTCTTCCCCTAAGTTTAAGCCTCGGTTTATTGGTCCTTATAGGATTTCTGAGATTATCAATCCAGTGTCTTTTTGTTTGGCCCTTCCAGCCTCTTTTGCCATCCATAATGTTTTCCATAGATCTTTATTGCGGAAATATGTGGTGCCCGTGGTTCCCTCTGTTGATCCTCCTGCCCCTGTGTTGGTTGATGGGGAGTTGGAGTATGTGGTTGAGAAGATTTTGGATTCTCGTTTTTCGAGACGGAAGCTTCAGTACCTTGTCAAGTGGAGGGGTTATGGCCAGGAGGATAATTCTTGGGTTTTTGCCTCTGATGTCCATGCTGCTGATTTGGTCCGTGCCTTTCATCTGGCTCGTCCTGATCGGCCTGGGGGCTCTGGTGAGGGTTCGGTGACCCCTCTTCAAGGGGGGGGTACTGTTGTGAATTCTGCTCTTGGGCTCCCTCCGGTGGTTGTTAGTGGTAGTGCAGTTGTCTCTGGGTTGTAATCCAGGGCAGGTGTTTCTGCTGATTGCAGCTCTATTAGGTATTTAGGTGTGTAGGATCCAGGGGTCCCTGCCAGTTGTCAATTGTTCTTGGAGGGATTGCATCTCTGTCTGGCTCCTCATGCCCTGCTGTCAATTCAACTAAGATAAGTGTCTGTTTTTTTGTCCTTGCAGTGTGCTTTACTGTTCAGTGCAATTTATTGTGTTTTTGTCCAGCTTCGACTTTGTTTGGATTTTCCTGTCATGCTGGATTCTCTGGAGATGCAGATATACATTCTATGTCTTTAGTTAGATGTAGAATATAGTATTTTCTGCTGTGGATATTTTTTAGGGTTTTAATACTGACCGCTTAGAACTCGGTCCTATCTTTTTCTATTTAGCTAGAAGTGCCTCTTTTGCTAAATCCTGTTTTTCTGCCTGCGTACGTCCTTCCTCTTAAATTCACAATCGATATTTGTGGGGGGCTGTCTATCCTTTGGGGGTCTGCTCTGAGGCAAGATAGAATTCCCATTTCCAACTTTAGGGGTATTTAGTCCTCCGGCTGTGTCGAGGTGTCTAGGCCGTGTTAGGTACACCCCACGGCTACTTCTAGTTGCGGTGTCAGTTTAGGGTTGCGGTCAGTACCGGTACCACCTACTCCAGAGATAGTCTCATGCGGTTCCAGGGTAACCAGATCATAACACCTTGAACAGCTGGTCGAGGGTGCATACTGCTGTGCGAGATCTGAGCAGGATGTGCATTTGGAAGCCCAGGTACTGGATTTAAATGTGCAGCTGGCAACACTGAGATCCAGCGTCAGACTGGAGTACCTTGGGCCCACCAGAGAAAACTCATTCTTGGGGCCCACCATGCAGTTTAAAAATACCACACAGGATAGATCCTATATACCACACCACACACGAGAGCTGACAGATCCTATATATACTACACCACACGGGAGAGCTGACAGATCCTCTACTTTCTACACCACACGGGAGAGCTGACAGATCCTCTATATACTACACCACACAGGAGAGCTGACAGATCCTCCATATACTACACCACACAAGAGAGCTGACAGATCCTCTATATACTACACCACACAGGAGAGCTGACAGATCCTCCATATACAACACACAGGAGAGCTGACAGATCCTCTATATACTACACCACACACGAGAGCTGACAGATGCTCTATATACTACACCACACGGGAGAGCTGACAGATCCTCTATATACTACACCACACACGAGAGCTGACAGATCCTCTATATACTACATTAAACACTAGAACAGTAATGTAGGTCCAGTGTGTGTAGTAAAATACTTACCGGTGGCCATATTCCACTGCAATGAAGAAGAAAGACACAGCGGCAGAAGACGGCGACTGCTGCGTATTTTATTACACACAGGGAAGCTGTATCATAGCTTTTTGTTGGGGGCGAGACATTGTTTTTATTAGTACGATTTTGGGATAGATGTGGTTTTCATCACTTGTTACAGCTTTTTTTGTGCAATTGTAGCGAACAGAAAAAAAGGACATTTGGCGTTCTTGAGATGTTTCTGTTTACGGTGTTTACTGATTGGGTTAATTGTTTTTATAGCTTGATAGATCGGACTTTTCTGAACCCAGCAATACCAATAGTGTTGTTTTTTAGTTCTTAAATATATTTATTTTCAATGGGATAAAAAGGGGTGATTTTAACTTTTAGGAATTTTTTTAAATTTTTTGTTACCTTTCAGTTAGCCCCCTTAGAGGACATGAAAATGCGATCATCCGATCGCATGTGCTATTATATACAGTGATACCACAGCATCACTGCATATAGCAGAAATCACAGTCTCCTTTAAAGCCCGGCTACAGGAAGAAGACCCCTGACTGTCATGACAACCCATCGGCTATCCACGATCACATCATGGGCGCCAATGGGTGAGAGAATGATGTGCACGCATGTTGGCATGTGTTATATGCTGCTGTCAGAGATTGAGAGTGGCATTTAACACGCGGCATACATTTAAGGCTTATGTCGTAAAGGTGTTTATTACCTGAGGACCCACTTCACCACTGTGTCACCCAATATGCTGTGGGCCCCCTCCCCGACTATTTCACCTCTATTTTCCTGTGGGCCCCCTCCCCCCACTGTTTCACCTCTATTTTCCTGTGAGCCCCTCCCCCACCGTTTCACCTCTATTTTCCTGTGGGCCCCCTCCCCCACTGTTTGATCTCTATTTTCCTGTGGGCCCCTCCCCCACTGTGTCACCCAATATGCTGTGGCCCTGCTCAGAGAGTGAAAGGGGAGCCACAGTAAAATAGAGGTGGTTGATACAATAGGGGAGGGGGCCCACAAGAAAATTAGAATATCACTGTGGGTCCCCTCCCCTGTGTCACCTTTAGGTTGTATGGGGCCCCCTCCCCTTCCTGCCTCTGTGGCTGGAGATCTAGTCAGGGTGCAGGCAACATATAGTTCTGTACTTAGTCACACTGACTGCAGCCATCCCTCAGCTCCTCTGTGCACAATACATGGCCATGCCGTGTGCTGCTTGGGCAGGACAGCTGACCAATCACAGCACAGCTCCTTGCCTGAGCTGTGCTGTGAGCTCACACAAAGAAATCTAACGCTGATTGGCTGAATTGCAGCCAATCAGCGTTTACACTGCTGCCCAGGGCTTTGTGGAAGAGGAGCAGAGGGACAGAGCACAGGAAACAGGTGACTGCGGGTCAGCTGTGTGGGTGTCTCCTCTCAGCCTCACAGTCAGCTGTTCCTCTGACTGTGCTGGCTGAAGTGAGGGTCGCAGTCTGCACACACAGCTCTCCTGGCAGAGTAATGGCAGTGGCAGCAGGTGATGTGAAGGAGCTGCGCCTGCACTTCCCATCACCTGTGCAGTCTGCCAGCCGCTGCCGGCTATACAATAAAGTGCGCCCTGCTGGGTGCAGCTATGAACATGCAGGGCAGGCACAAATGAGGGAGGCAGGAGCTGGGGCTGGCGGCGGGGCCCTCCGGAGGATTGTCCGGTGTCCCGGTGCCCCAGTCCGACCATGCTGAGATCTATAGACAATATGCAAAGGAGTCTGCTGCTCACTAAGCAGCAACTCACTGGGATAGATGTAGGGGAGAATGGTAGTAGAGAACTGCAAGACAGTGCGGCAGTTAGCTGGGTGACAGAAGGCAGGGTAGAGGGAAGAGTGCCAGGGAGGCTGGTAAGGATCTGACACACCCCAAGAAGTTTGCTAAGTTGGCAATAGGGGGGTGTCAGTACAGGGGTAGCACTGCTGCAGCAAGGCATGTCCTCTGAAAAGCTGGAGGAGTGTCTATTCCAGTGTGTGGGGGGGGGGGGGGGGGGATCGTCGAACAGTGTGCTGCCTACCTGGCGGTCGAGTCAGACACATTGCTAATCGGGTTGACAGATTACTGGGAGGGGCTGGTGAGGACCCAGCGGTCATGGTGCACATTGGCACAAATGATAAAGTTAGAGGTAGGTGGAAGGTCCTTGAAGATGATTTCAGGGAATTAGGCTGCAAGCTTAAAGCAAGGACCTCCAACGTGGTATTTTTCGAAATACTGTCTGTACCAAGTGCCACGCCAGAGAGGCAATGGGAGATTAGGGAGATAAATAAGTGGCTCAGGAATTGGTGTAGGAAGGTGTTTGGGTTCCTGGAGAACTGGGCAGACTTTTCAGTTGACTACAGGCTCTACGCTAGGTACGGGCTACACCTCAATGGGGAGGGTGCAGCTGTGCTGGGGAGAAAATGGCTAGAAGGTTGGAGGAGTGTTTACACTATGGATTGGGGAATGTGTATTAATTTTATAGGAGAGGAAGATAGTGCAGATAGTGACCTGGGCACAAAAAGAAATGGGGGGTGGGGTTAGAACAGTTGACATTTAAAAAAAGAATAGAGGTAAAGAGAGATACATAAAGTGCATGTATACTAATGCCAGAAGCCTCACCAACAAAATGGAGGAATTTAAAATTAATTTTGTTGGAACATAAATTTGACATGGTAGGGATATCTCAGACATGGCTGGACAAGAGCCATGACTAGGCTGTGACAAAAAAAAAAGCATTTAAAGGCTTAAAGCAAGTACATAGTGAGGAGGCATTAAATAAATACAGAAAATTAAATAACTTCTGTAAAAAGCAAATCAAGGCAGCAAAGAATGAGACAAAGAAAATCGTTGCCAGAGAGAGTAAAAATAATCTCAAAATATTCTTTAACTACATAAATAGTAAGAAACTAAAAAATGATAGTGTTGGCCCCTTTAAAAAAAAATAGTCTGGGTGAATGAGGATGAGGAAAAAGCCAATATGCCAAATGACTTTTTTTTCAACAGTATTTACACAAAAAGATCCCATGACAGACAACATGATCAGTGATAACAAAAATTCTCCATTAAATGTCACCTGCTTAACCCAGCAGGAAGTATGGTGGCGTCTAATAATCACTTGAGTTGACAAATCCCCGCGCCTGGAAGGGATACACCCCCGAGTACTGCAGGAATTAAGTACATAGCCTAAAGTTTAAAAATAATGGTTTATCTATGTGCCCACGTTGCGGATTCGTGTGTGGATTTTTCGTCACAGTTTTTAAAAAATCCGCAGGTAAAACGCACTGCGTTTTACTTGTGGATTTCCTGTGTTTTTTTTGTGCGGATTTCATCTGCGGATTCCTATTGAGGAGCAGGTGTAAAACGCTGCGGAATCCGCACAAAGAATTGACATGCTGCGGAAAATAAACCGCAGCGGTTCTGAGTGGTATTTTCCGCAGCATGGGCATTGCGGATTTGGTTTTCCATAGGTTTACATGGTACTGTAAATCGCATGGAAAACTGTGGCCAATCCACTGCGGATTCACAGCCAAATCCGCAACGTGTGCACATAGCCTTATTATGGAATCTTTAACGGTAAGTTCACAATTGCGTATGGCTGTGTAGTTCTTCCCTTAAGCTCCGTCTACATGAATCCTGCGTACCTATCTTTAACATTGGGTATGTAGGGACCTGCATTGTATGTGAATTTGGCGTTTCCACATGCCCGTCGACCGCACGGGAACGCAACTTTTTGCATTCCCGTGCGGTCGGCGGGCACGTCAAAACGCCGCATCCACATAAAATGCATGTCCCTGTGTACCCAATGTTAAAGGGAACCTGTCACCTGAATTTGGCGGGACCAGTTTTGGGTCATATGGGCGGGGTTTTCGGGTGTTTGATTCACCCTTTCCTTACCCGCTGGCTGCATGCTGGCCGCAATATTGGATTGAAGTTCATTCTCTGTCCTCCGGAGTACACGCCTGCGTAAGGCAAGATTGCTTTGTGCAGGCATGTACTCCGGAGGACAGAAAATGAACTTCAATCCAATATTGCGGCCAGCATGCAGCCAGCGGGTAAGGAAAGGGTGAATCAAACACCCGAAAACCCCGCCCATATGACCCAAAACTGGTCCCGCCAAATTCAGGTGACAGGTTCCCTTTAAAGATAGGTACGCAGGACGCATGCGGAGCTTAAGGGAAGAACTACACAGACCAGCCACATGCAAGTGTGAACTAAGCCTATCAGGGTCTGTACCACAGGACTTATCACGTGTTTCTCAACGCCAGCAATGAATAGCCAGGCCTTTCTCCGGGAAGGAACAACCACGGGAAGGGCAGCATCCAATAAAGGAGAATATCCAATAAAGGAAGACCACCTATGCCAAGCATGGTATCCATCAACAAACAGCTGTTTCGGGGTTTTTGCCCCTCATCAGTGTGGAGTAGGAAACTGGCTATTAGGAGCAGTGCCTGGTGAAAGGCTATGAAGGAACAGATGAATGACCTCGGGGAGACCAAAACATCCAACACTGCAGAGACACCATCACGTGTTTCTCAACGCAGTGATCCAGAACACTGCCCCCATCCCTTATGGGAAATATGCAAACGTATGTAAAGTAAGCTGCGGAGACACCATCACGTGTTTCTCAACGCCAGCAATGAATAGCCAGGCCTTTCTCCGGGAAGGAACAACCACGGGAAGGGCAGCATCCAATAAAGGAGAATATCCAATAAAGGAAGACCACCTATGCCAAGCATGGTATCCATCCACAAACAGCTGGACAGGCGTATAGCGAATGTGGTGCCAATATTCAAAAAGGGGACAAAAACTGAACTCGGTAATTATAGGACAGTAAGCTTAACCTCTACTGTGAGTAAAATGCTGGAGGGCATTCTAAGGGATGCTATGCTGGAGTATCTGAAGAGGAATAACTTCATGACCCAGTATCAGCATGGGTTTACTAGGGACTGTTCCTGTCAGACTAATTTGATCAGCTTCTATAAGAGTTAAGTTTCGGACTAGACCAAGAAAACGCAGTGGACCTGGTGTATATGGACGTTTCAAAAGCTTTTGGTACGGTGCCACGCAAAAGGTTGATACATAAAATGAGAACAGTGGGGATAGGGGAAAACATGTAAACGGGTTAAGAGCTGGCTCAGGGCTAGGCAATAGAGGGTGGATATTAATGGAGCACACTCGGACTGGGTCGCGGTTAGCAGTGGGGTACCACAGGGGTCAGTATTGGGCCCTCTTCTTTTTAACATATTTATTAATGACCTTGTAGGGGGCATACAGAGCAGAATTTCAATATTTGCAGATGACACTAAACTCTGCAGGGTAATCGATACAGAGGAGGACAATTTTATATTACGGGATGATTTATGTAAACTAGAAGCTTGGGCTGATAAATGGCAAATGAGCTTTAATGGGGATAAATGTAAGGTCATGCACTTGGGTAGAAGTAATAAGATGTATAACTATGTGCTTAATTCTAAAACTCTGGGCAAAACAGTCAATGAAAAAGACCTGGGTGTATGGGTGGATGACAAACTCACATTTAGGCCGGCGTCACACTCAGCGTAGGGAAATACGGTCCGTATTTTACGGCCGTAATACGCAGTAATTTTCACAAAACACTGTTCCGTATTCAATGCGAGGATGCGATTTTTACGGACAAATGTATCCGTGTGTCATCCGTATGGTGATTTTTTTTGCGCAGGCTTGCAAAATAGACAAATCATGGATCCATCGGCTAAAACATATATACAGTCTATACATATATATATATATATATATATATATATATGTCAGTGAGACACATATATATATATATTTATGTATATTTAATTCAGCGCAAGATAGCATAAAAGCCGGTAATTCAATTGCCGGCTTTTCCTCTCTCTCCTTCACAAACCCGACAGGATATGAGACATGGTTTACATGCAGTAAACCATCTCATATCCCTTTTTTTATTACATATTCCTCTTTACTAATGTAACAAGTGTCAGTGTGTACAATTTTGAAGCTCTAGCAATTAAATTAAAGGGTTAAATCCCGGAAAAAATTGGCGTGGGTTCCCGCGCAGTTTTCTCCACCAGAGTGGGAAAGCCAGTGACTGAGGGCAGATGTTAATAGCCTAGGGAGGGACCATGGTTATAGGACCCCCCCCCCCCGGCTAAAAACATCTGCCCCCAGCCACCCCAGAAAAAGCACATCTGGAAGATGCGCCTATTCTGGCACTTAGCCTCTCTCTTCCCACTCCCGTGTAGCGGTAGGATATGGGGTAATGAAGGGTTAATGTCACCTTGCTATTGTAAGGTGACATTAAGCAAGGTTAATAATGGAGGTGTCAATTATGACACCTATCCATTATTAATCCAATAGTATGAAATGGTTAATAAAACACACACACACATTATTAAAAAGTATTTTAATGAAATAAAGACAGTGTTTTAATATTTTATTATACTCTCAATCCCCCTGAAGACCCTTGTCATCTGAAATAAAGTTAAACAAAACAAATATTCCATACCTTCCGTCGATCAGTCATGTCCCACGCTGTAAATCCATCTGAAGGGGTCAAATCATTTTACACCCAGGAGCTCTGCTAATGCAGCTGTGCTCCTGACTGTAAAACTTGGTGAATGAATGGAATGCAGGGGAATGTCCTGTAGTTACCTCGAGTCGCGGTAATATACAGTAATGTACCCCCCGGGCAATGTAAAAAAAAAATATATTTACATGTGTAAATATATATATAAAAAAATCCTAAATAAAGGCAAAAAATAATTCTTCCACTAAATACATTTTTTTAATTGAAAAAAACCAAAAAAACAATAAAAGTACACATATGCAGTATCGCCGCGTCCGTAACGACCCGACCCATAAAACTGTGCCATTAGTTAACCCCTTCAGTGAACACTATAAAAAAACAAAAACAGAGGCAAAAAAACGACGCTTTATTATACCTTCAAACAAAAAGTGGAATAACATGCGATCAAAAAGATGGATATAAACATGGTACCGCTGAAAACGTCATCTTGTCCTGCAAAAAACGAGCCGCCATACAGCATCATCAGCGAAAAAATAAGTTATAGTCCTCAGAATAAAGCGATGCAAAAATTATTATTTTTTATATAAAATAGTTTTTATCGTATAAAAGCGTCAAAAAAACAAAAAAAATGATATAAATGAGGTATCGCTGTTATCGATCTGACCCGAAGAATAAAACTGCTTCATCAATTTTACCAAACGTGGAACGGTATAAGCGCCCCCCCAAAAGAAATTCATGAATAGCTGGTTTATGTTCATTCTACCTCACAAAAATCAGAATAAAAAGCGATCAAAAAGAGTCACGTACCCGAAAATGGTACCAATAAAAACGTCAACTCATCCTGTAAAAAACAAGACCTCACATGACTCTGTGGACCAAAATATGGAAAAAATATAGCTCTCAAAATGTGGAGACTCAAAAACTATTTTTTGCAATAAAAAGTGTCTTTTAGTGTGTGACGGCTGCCAATAGTAAAAATCCGCTAAAAAACCCGCTATAAAAGTAAATCAAACCTCCCTCCTTCACCCCCTTAGTTATGTAAAAATAATAAAATTAAAAAAAAATGTATTTATTTCCATTTTCACATTAGGGTTAGGGTTGGGGCTTAGGGTTGGGTCTAAAGTTAGGGTTGTGGCTAAAGTTAGGGTTTGGATTACATTTACGGTTGGGATTAGGCGTGTGGTTAGGGTTATGGGTGTGTTTGGGTTAGGGTTTCAGTTAGAATTTGGGGGTTTCCACTGTTTAGGCACATCAGAGGTTCTCCAAACGCGACATGGCATCTGATCTCAATACCAGCCAATTCTGCGTTGAAAAAGTAAAACAGTGCTCCTTCCCTTCCGGGCTCTCCCGTGTGCCCAAACAGGGGTTTAACCCAACATATGGGGTATCAGCGTACTCAGGACAAATTGGACAACTTTTTTACCCTTGGGAAAATAGAAAACTTGGGGCTAAAAATTTTTTTTTTATTTTCACGGCTCTGCGTTATAAACTGTAGTGAAAAACTTGGAGGTTCAAAGATTTCACAACACATCTAGATAAGTTCCTTAGAGGGTCTACTTTCCAAAATGGTGTCACTTTTGGGGGGTTTCAATATTTAGGCACATCAGGGGCTCTCCAAACGCGACATGGTGTCCTATCTCAATTCCAGTCAATTTTGCATTGAAAAGTCAAACGGTGCTCCTTCCCTTCTGAGCTCTGCCGTGCGCCCAAACAGTGGTTTACCCCCACATATGGGGTATCAGCCTACTCAGCACAAATTTTACAACTTTTGGCGCCCCATTTCTTTGGTTATCCTTGGGAAAATAAAAAATTGGGGGCGAAAAGATAATTTTTGTGGAAAAAATTTTTTTTTTTTTTTTTTTGGCTCTACATTATAAACTTCTGTGAAGCACTTGGTGGGTCAAAGTGCTCACCACACATCTAGATAAGTTCCTTAGGGGGTCTACTTTCCAAAATGGTTTCAATGTTTAGGCACATCAGGGGCTCTCCAAACGCGACATGGCGTCCCATCTCAATTCCAGTCAATTTTGCATTGAAAAGTCAAACGGCGCTCCTTCCCTTCCGAGCTCTGCCATGCGCTCAAACAGTGGTTTACCCTCAGATATGGGTTATCAGCATACTCAGGACAAATTTTACAACAACTTTTGGTGTCCAATTTCTTCTGTTACCCTTGGTAAAATAAAAAAAATTGTGAAAAAAAGTTAAATGTTCATATTTTTTTTTTTAAATATTCCAAAAATTATTGTGAAACACCTGAAGGGTTAATAAACTTCTTGAATGTGTTTTTGAGCACCTTGAGATCTGCAGTTTTTAGAATGGTGTCACACTTGGGTATTTTCTATCATATAGACCTATCAGTGACTTCAAATGTGATGTGGTCCCTAAAAAAAAAAAAGTGTTAAAATGAGAAATTGCTGGTCAACTTTTAACCCTTATAACTCCCTAACAAAAAAAAAAATTTGGGGTTCCAAAATTGTGCTGATGTTAAGTAGACATGTGGGAAATGTTACTTATTAAGTATTTTGGGTGACATATCTCTGTGATTTAAGGGCATAAAAATTCAAAGCTGGAAAATTGCAAAATTTTCGCCAAATTTCAGTTTTTTTTCACAAATAAACGCAGGTAATATCAAGGAAATTTTACCACTATCATGAAGTACAATATGTCACGAGAAAACAATGTCAGAATCACTGGGATCCGTTGAAGTGTTCCAGAGTTATAACCTCAAAGGGACAGTGGTCAGAATTGTAAAAATTGGCCTGGTCATTAACGTGCAAACCACCCTTGGGGTTTAAGGGGTTAAACTTTGTACGGTCTTATTTATCCATAATGTTTTTTTACTCTGACATTTTATTACAAGGCGGAATAACTTTTCTGCAGTATTCTAGTATTTCCTTAACCCCTTCCCGACATGTGACGGTATAGTACGTCACATGTCGGGACCCCCGCTTTGATGTGCGCTCCGGCGGTGAGCGCACATCAAAGTCGCGACATGTCAGCTGATTTTTACAGCTGACATGTGCGCGCAATAGCGGCGGGTGAAATCGCGATCACCCGCCGCTATTAACTAGTTAAATGCCGCTGTCAAACTCAGACAGCGGCATTTAACTACCGCATCCGGCCGTGCGGCCGGATATGAGCGCATCGCCGACCCCCGTCACATGATCGGGGGTCGGCGATGTGTCAGGAAGGTAACCATAGAGGTCCTTGAGACCTCTATGGTTACTGATTGCCGGTGGCTGTGAGTGCCACCCTGTGGTCGGCGCTCACAGCACACCTGCAAATCTGCTGTGTAGCAGCGATCTTATGATCACTGCTGCATAGCAGAGCCGATCGGGCTGTGCCTGCTTCTAGCCTCCCATGGAGGCTATAGAAGCATGGCAAAAGTAAAAAAAAAAAGTTTTTAAAAATGTGAAAAAAATAAAAAAAATATAAAAGTTTAAATCACCCCCCTTTCGCCCCAATCAAAATAAATCAATAAAAAAAAAAACCAACCTACACATATTTGGTATCGCCGCGTTCAGAATCGCCCGATCTATCAATAAAAAAAAAGCATTAACCTGATCGCTATATGGCGTAATGAGAAAAAAATTCGAAACGCCAGATTTACGTTTTTTTGGTCGCCACGACATTGCATTAAAATGCAATAACGGGCGATCAAAAGAACGTATCTACACCAAAATGCTATCATTAAAAACGCCAGCTCGGCACGCAAAAAATAAGCCCTCACCTGACCCCAGATCACGAAAAATGGAGACGCTACGAGTATCGGAAAATGGCGCAATTTTGTTTTGTTTTGTTTTTTGCAAAGTTTGGAATTTTTTTTCACCACTTAGGTGAAAAATAACCTAGTCATGTTAGGTGTCTATAAACTCGTAGTGACCTGGAGAATCATAATGGCAGGTCAGTTTTAGCATTTAGTGAACCTAGCAAAATAGGCAAGCAAAAAACAAGTGTGGGATTGCACTTTTTTTGCAATTTCACTGCACTTGGAATTTTTTTCCCGTTTTCTAGTACACGACATGCTAAAACCAATGATGTCGTTCAAAAGTACAACTCGTCCCGCAAAAAAAAAGCCCTCACATGGCCAAATTGACGGAAAAATAAAAAAGTTATGGCTCTGGGAAGGAGGGTAGCGAAAAACGAAAATGGAAAAACGGAAAAAGCTCCGGGGGTGAAGGGGTTAAAAATGCCCCCTTTATGTTCGGTATCCCGAGATACCATGACATGGCCCCAGTCTATAAGATTAAGCTCTTCCCTTAATTTGTTGAAATCAGCTTAACGTTGCAAGTTTTGGCATTTCCCCTTTTGAATGTTTGATTGAAAATTTCATTGAAACTTGCCAAATTATGGGCACTACATCCCAAATGCTCCCTGACCTGTAGATCTGAAGTTGTATCTGGTCTATTTGACAGAACAAGATCCAGCAGATTACCTCCCCTGGTTAGTTCATTTACCAGCTGAGAGGTAATTGTCCTGAACTGTGGAAAAGGACGTGTAGCTTTTAGCACAACCAGAAGATTCCATGTCCCATTGAATATCTGCATAGTTAAAGTCTCCCATAATAAGGACCCTATTACTGTTTGCTGCCTTTTTAATTTTTTTTTGCACAATTTCATCCTCTACTTGTTCAGCTATATTAGGAGGACATACTGATGACTAGGTAAGCAGAGCACCACATGAAGACCCCCCCCCCCCCCACAGGCCACCCAGAACACGAACATATCATTACCTCAAAACTGAAAAGATTATACAACCACAAGACGGATTTCATCACCCAGGTATCACTGTAATCAGTGTAACGTCGCTGACCTGACACTGTCTGTCGGTTACTTTTAAAGGACCTCCTACCTCCCTCTAACTTTGTCATTGGTACTGATGTGTGCCATGACTGCTGGGTTTTCTCCAGCCCCAACCAGCAATCTGTCTATCCAATCCATAATATGTCAAACCCGAGCACCTGGCAGACAGCACACTGGCATTCACGGTCTCGGAGGCAGATGACCCTGTCTGTCCTAATTATAGTGTCCCTTCCACCAACATCTGTCTGGCCTTTACTTCACTCCTAACTCCCTCTTTCCTGCATCAGTTATTTTCCTGGTTGCTAGGAGCAACCTCCTTCTTAGTAATCCTAGTTCTGGGCTTGCATTCCCAATATCAGCCAGGCATATTTACTAGGGTGTGCCAGATCAGGACTGGGCTCCCTGGCACTTTTCCCCCTACCAATTCTTGGAACATTTACCCAGCTACGAACTTCTGGGTCCTGACATTCCCCACCTCCACCATATCACTGACCCCAGCCAGCACAGTAAGCTCTAAACTCCTGTACAGGTTTGCAATGTACACATTTAAATCTATTATCTGGGCTTCCAAACATGTAACTCGCTAACAGCAAGTGCAGATATATTCACCCTCAAACGGCTGTTCAAGTCACGCATACATCTCACAAAATGCACACCTGGTAGCATTGTCCATGGTCACATAATAAATGGGGACTATCAGTACAAGCAGAAAAAACAATGGAAAGCTAGTAAGGAAAACACCAAACTATGCTTTGTGTTAAACTAGGATATTGCGTTTAACTATGTACTTATCTGCAGCCCCGGACTTTTAACCCCTTTCTGCCAGCTGACAGAATAGTACGTCAGCTGGCAGAACCCCTGCTTTGAGGTGGGCTCCGGCGGTGAGCCCACCTCAAAGCCACGACATGTCAGCTGTTTTGTATAGTTGACATGTGCGCGCAATGAGCGCGAGCGGAATCGTGATCCGCCCGCGCCCATTAACTAGTTAAATGCCGCTGTCAAACGCTGACAGCGGCATTTAACTAGCGCTCTTGGCCGCAAGTGCTCGCACCGCTGACCCCCGTCACGTGATCGGGGGTCATCGGTGCATTGCCATAACAACCAGAGAGGTCTCCTTGAGACCTCTATGGTTGTTGATGGCCGATCGCGTTGAGCGCCACCCCGTGGTCGGCGTTCAAAGCACACCTGCATTTCTGCTACAGAGGTGATCTGTGCTTCACCTCTATGTAGCAGAGGCGATCGAGTTGTGCATGCTTCTAGCGTCCTATGGAGGCTATTGAAACATTCCAAAATTTAAAAAAAAAAAAAGTGTTTAAAAATATTAAAAAAAATATAAAAGTTCAAATCACCCCCTTTCGCCCCAATCTAAATAAATTGGAAATTTGGTATTGCCGCGTTCAGAATCGCCCAATCTATCAATAAAAACAAAGGATTAACCTGATCGCTAAATGGCGTAGCAAGAAAACTCAAAACGCCAAAATTACTTTTTTTGGTTGCCGCAACATTGCATTAAAATGCAATAACGGGCGACCAAAAGAACGTACCTGCACCAAAATGGTATCATTAAAAACGCCAGCTCGGCACACAAGAAATAAGCCCTCACCCGATCACGAAAATTGGAGATGCTACGGGTATCGGAAAATGTCGCTATTTTTTTTTTTTTTAGCAAACTTTGGAATTTTTTTTACCACTTAGATAAAAGAGAACCTAGACATGTTTGGTGTCTATGAACTCGTAATGACGTGGAGAATCATAATGGCAGGTCAGTTTTAGCATTTAGTGAACCTAGCAAAAAAGCCAAACAAAGAACAAGTGTGAGATTGCACTTTTTTTGCAATTTCATCGCACTTGGAATTTTTTTCCCGTTTTCTGTTACACGACATGGTAAAACCAATGGTATCATTCAAAAGTACAACTTGATTCGCAAAAAATAAGCCCTCACATGGCCATATTGACGGAAAAATAAAAAAAGTTATGGCTCTGGGAAGAAGGGGAGCGAAAAACGAAAACAGCTCCGGGGGTGAAGGGGTTTAAACGCAGCCCTTTCTCCACTGAGCAGCCCTCGCTTCGAGTATCTGGAACTTGTAGTCCATTAAACAGCACCCCACAGGTGTTTCTATTAGAAGCTTCTGGAACAAACACCTCACATATACCTGATCACATGCCATAATCATCCTTCTTCAACATTGCTGTCCTTTAACCCCTTTGACCTCGGACGGGATAGTACGTCCGATGTCAGATCCCCTGCTTTGATGTGGGCTCCGGCGGTGAGCCCACATCAAAGCCGCTAAATGTTTTTAACAGCTGACGTGTGTGCAATAGCGGCGAGTGGAATCACAATCCACCCAGAGCTATTAACTAGTTAAATGCTGCTGTCAAAACACTGACTAGCATTTAACTACCGCTTCCGGCTGGAAATGCGCTCATCGCTGACCCCCATCACCTGATCGAGGGTCAGCGATGCGTCGCCATAACAACCAGAGGTCTCCTTGAGACCTCTATTGTTACTGATGCCGGCTTGCTGTTAGCGCCACCCTGTGGTCTGCACTCACAGCAAGCCTGTAATTCTACTACATAGAGGCGATCTGAGCTTTGCCTCTATGTAGCAGAGCCGATCGAGTTGTGCCAGCTTCTAGCCTCCCATGGAGGATATTGAAGAATGGCAAAGTAAAAAAAAAAAAAAGGTTTAAAAAAATGAAATAAATTAAAAAAAAAAAAATATATATATATATATATATATATATATATATATATATATATATATATATATATATATATATATATATATATATATATATATATATAAAAGTTTAAATCACCCCCCTTTCGCCCCATTCAAAATAAAATCAAACCTACACATTTGGTACCGCCACTTTCAGAATCGCCCGATCAATAAAAAAAAAAGGATTAACCTGACCGCTAAATGGCGTAGCGAGAAAAATCAAAACGCCCGAATTACGGTTTTTTTGGTCGCCACGACATTGCATTAAAATGCAATAATGGGCAATCAAAAGATCGTATCTGCACCAAAATGGTATCATTAAAAACGCCACCTCGGCACGCAAAAAATAAGCCCTCACCCGACCCCAGATCACGTAAAATGGAGACGCTACGGGTATTGGAAAATGGCGCAATTTTTTTTTTTTTTTTTTTAAGCAAAGTTTGGAATTTTTTTTTCACCACTTAAATAAAAAATAACCTAGACATGTTTGGTGTCTACGAACTCGTAATGACCTGGAGAATCATAATGGCAGGTTAGTTTTAGCATTTAGTGAACCTAGCAACAAAGCCAGACAAAAAACCAGCGTGGGATTGCACTTGTTTTTGCAATTTCACCGCACTTATAATTTTTTTCCCATTTTCTAGTACACGACATGGTAAAATCAATGATGTCGTTCAAAAGTACAACTCGTCCCGCAACAAAGCCCTCACATGGCCATATTGACAGAAAACTAAAAAAGTTATTGCTCTGGGAAGGAGGGGTGAGAAAAACGAACACGGAAAAATGGAAAATCCCAAGGTCATGAAGGGGTTAAAACTAGTGATGAGCGAATATACTTGTTACTCGAGATTTCCCGAGCACGCTTGGGTGTCCTCCGAGTATTTTTTAGTGCTCGGAGATTTAGTTTTCTTTGCCGCAGCTGAATGATTTACAGCAAATAGCCGGCTTAATTACATGTGGGGATTTCCTAGCAACCAGGCAACCCCCACATGTACTTAAGCTGGCAAACAGATGTAAATCATTCAGCTGAGGCGATGAAAACAATCTCTGAGCACTAAAAAAATACTCGGAGGACACCTGAGCGTGCTCGGGATATCTCGAGTAACGAGTATATTCGCTCATCAGTAGTTAAAAAATCCAGGTATTGGACATTTCCTATCCTCTTTCCAATTCCATTAACATCTGCATTTCTGAAGTCCAACCTTTAAGTCTGAGTCCCTGTTGGTCTTTCTCCTCTTGTAATTCAAAATTCAAGGAAAGTATGATCGCTGTCTACTAAACTCCCAGCCTCCTTTACTTCCACAACCATTTCATCCCTGTTGGTAAGAATTAGATCCAAGTTTGCAGCTCCTCTTGTTCCTCCGTTTTGAAAGATAAAGTTGTCAGTAAGCGAAAGATAAGAATTTTCTTGATCCATTACTTTTGTATGAAAGATTCCCAACAAATATTTGGATAGCTAAAATCTCTCATGATCACTATGTTGCACTTTGAGAACAGAGACATCTGATTTATAAAGAGTTCAGCAATATCTTCAGTCTGTCCAGGTGGCCTATAGTAAACGCCTACAATAGTGTCCTTTCTGTTCTCTCCTTGTATTCTTCCCCAAATAGTTTCTACAGAGCTACAATTCTCTGAAGCTTGGATCTCTGGAGATACAAGTCTTCCTAACAAACAATGCCACACCTCCTCTTGCTAATCCTGTTTCTAATAAATAAGTTGCAACCTTCAAGGTTTGTATCCCAAACATGTGTATCATCCCACCAAGTTTCAGTGATGCCTATGACATTTCTCCCTTCCTGCGTTAGCAACTCCAATTCTCCTTGTTTGTTTCCCATGCTCTGTGCATTTGTGTAGACATTTTAGTTTGAAATCGGTTTCTCTTGCTCCTCTATTTTTAACACTAGGACTACTGGACTCGTGACCCCGCCTAGAACTACTGAAAGGAGTCATTTTGACTCCTTGCTTGTTTTCGTTTATTTTTAGAGTTTCATTTGTGGTTATTTATTAATAATTATATTTTTTGTAATGTATTATTATTGTGAGATCCAACAGTAATGCTTTTGATTGTTTTTTTTCTGCTTTTCTTATTTTTCTACAGAAAATAACAATAATTATAATAGACGTTTTTCAAACATTTTTTTTTATTCAAGTGCACACATATAAACAACAACTGAAGAACAAAAAGCAGAGAAAATGTAGGTGGAGGAGCATAAAAATGAAAATATGGCGCAGAATTCACCTTCTAAACATTTGGTGTTTCGCATTTTAGGCATTGCCTTTGATTTATGGCAGTACATTTCCCACACAAAGACTTACCACAAGTCTTACAATTGCCGACAGATCTATTTTTCTTGCACTTTTCTTTGATCTGGCAAAATTTTGTTTGAACCATCACTTCTAAACATGTAGAAACTTGGGACGTGGAACCCTTTTCCCTATCTGTGACATAAGGACCACTCAACTCTCTCACAAGCGTTTGCAAAAAATGCCTTGCGTGACATTTTTTGGTGGGTAATCTCCTTGAATATTATACATGCATTTATACCCGCAAAGTCTAAGGCATTTTCAAATGCATGAACAGGCCATCTCCTTGTGGATGTTCGTGTGGTATATTTTCGTGCCATCTGATCCACTACATCTACTCCATATTTTGTTTCATTGTAAAACTTTACCGTTTCTGGAGTTTTTTTTAGCGGAATCAGACGCAACAACAACATCTGGATGGACGGAACTCAAAATGACAACATTTTTGTTGGGCTTTCCTTGATATACTGTAAGTGTAAAATTGTCTTCATTTCTAAACACTTTAGTGTTGTACAATTCCTCTTTCATGGATTTTATTTCTTTAGGCACTTCTCGCCTTATCTTATTCAGTGTTCCCACGATGGTTGTTCCTTTGCTTTTTAGCTGTTTAGCTAATTTTACTGAAGTAAAATAATTATCGGTTGTAACATTGCGACCTTTTTTCAAAAACGGGTCCAATAACTTCATTACCACATGGTCAGCTAAACGGTCCTCAGCACGGCGTGTCATCTTTGCCTAGATAAGGGAAGCCATTTGCCAGATATTTGCTCTCCTTATCAACAGCTAGCCAATATTTGTGGCCATATTTATCTGGTTTGGAAGGCATGTACTGCGTGAATGGACACCTAGTTTTGCTTGGGAAAAGTTGCTCATCCACCGTTATGTATGGGCCAGGTTTGTAACACGCAATACAATTTGCAATAAACCTGTCCCACACAGTAGAAAATAGAGCAAACTTGTCCGTTTGCAGTCTCTCCGATCGAGTAGATTTCTCATCAAATCTGAGAAACCTCAATTTCAACAAAGCGGTCCCTAGACATTGTCGCTTTGCAAAACGGTATTCCCCAGTCATTACACCAAATACTGCTAATCGAGTGACGGTTCGTGCCAGATATTCCACGAGCATAGAATATCGCAATGAATGCATCTAGCTCCTCATCAGATAGAGTAAACTGTAAATTATTGTTCCTGCATGCTTCTGCAAGCGTACAGTTCTTTATATGTGTCAATATATATGAATCAAAAAATAAACGCCATGCGCTCAAAGGACTATCGATAATGATATTTCTTCTGGCGTATCCTGTAGAGCCAGGTGCTTCTCGAAGAATATTTTGGCTGTCACGCCTACCAGGCAAGTGTTGTCCAATTTCAACAGGTTTCCATTGAATACCATCCGCTGAAACTAGTATTCCTTCAAATTCGCCTTCTCTGGTGTTTGTTGTTGCATTACCTTCGCCGCCATCGTTATCTGTTGTTCTTTCATTTCTGGGTCGTTTTGCTGATTTTTTCTGTCCACGACCAGGAGGATGGTCACGAGGCAACATAACTGCATGAGCCCGATCCCCAGTTGATGTGCTTGGAATATCTGGAAAAAAGTTGATGAATATTTAGAATTTTTGTTTTGTAAGGATCCGTGCACACTGGCTGGATTAGCGGCGGAATATCCGACCGGATATTCTCACCACAATCCGGCCCGTACCTGCCCGCTCAGGTACAGAGCGGAGTTTCATACCTGAAGCTCCGCTCCGAACCCCGGGCTGGAGCCGCTGTCTGGGACGGAGCCGTGCTCGCGCGTAAGCAAGCGCTGCTCTGTCCCTGACAGCGGCTCCAGCCCGGGGTTCGGAGCGGAGCTTCAGGCATGAGCGGGCAGGTACGGCCTGTATTGCGGCAAGAATATCCAGATGGCTATTCAGCCAGAATTCTGCTAGTGTGCACAGGCCCTAACTCAGTGTGTGGAAGAACAAATAAATACACATAACTACTTACCTTCTGGATTTGTTCCTTCTGAGTCTTCAGATTCACTTGATATGTTCTGAGGAATGAAATCTTCATCACTGTCAGAATCAAATACATGTTCCTGCAATTCGGATTCCGATTCATCCTCCGGTATGGATTGCAAAGTAGCCAGAATATCCTGAGGCTTTATCAAACGTCTTCTCTCCATATTCCTCACAAATTCCATAATTCTATATAGTTCCCTGCTGAAAAATAGAAATGAAATGAAAACTAAAAGAAATAATAACTGTTCTGCCACCTTCAAAAGTAGGTGGGCTGAATCAGTTGACAGACAGCTAAACTATTTCATAACAATTCATACCTGTATGAGTCTTCAGAGCTCGTATGTCTGCGTCTGTTCTCTTTGTCTCTTCAGCTGAACTGAAAGTAAAGTTACTATCCAGAATACTGTCTCCTGCTAGGACCTTAGAAAAACACCACCCTTCATTAGCATAAGATAAGAGCCTAGAGTAAACAAGCTATTTTGTTCAGCATTACACAGTAAAGGTACCGTCACACTAAGCGACGCTGCAGCGATAGCGACAGCGATGCCGATCGCTGCAGCGTCGCTGTTTGGTCGCTGGAGAGCTGTCACACAGACCGCTCTCCAGCGACCAACGATGCCGAGGCCCCCGGGTAACCAGGGTAAACATCGGGTTGCTAAGCGCAGGGCCGCGCTTAGTAACCCGATGTTTACCCTGGTTACCAGCGTAAAAGTTAAAAAAACAAACAGTACATACTCACCAGCGCGTCCCCCAGCCTCTGCTTCCTGACGCTGACTGAGCTCCGGCCCTAACAGCACAGCGGTGACGTCACCGCTGTGCTTTCACTTTCAGTTTAGGGCCGGCGATCAGTAAGAGTCAGGAAGCAGAGGCTGGGGGACGCGCAGGTGAGCATGTACTGTTTGTTTTTTTACATTTTACGCTGGTAACCAGGGTAAACATCGGGTTACTAAGCGCGGCCCTGCGCTTAGTAACCCGATGTTTACCCTGGTTACCAGTGTAAAATATCGCTGGTATGGTTGCTTTTGCTGTCAAACACGGTGATACACGGCGACCTAGCGACCAAATAATGTGCAGACCTTCTAGCAGCGACCAGCAATTTCACAGCGGGATTCTGATCGCTGCTGCGTGTCAAATACGGCGATATCGCTCCCTAGGACGCTGCAACGTCACAGATCGCTGGCGACGTTGCTTAGTGTGACGGTACCTTAATACAAGCAGGTAAAACACAAGGAAAATGTGAAAAGTTGACATGTAAATTGAACTACATCTATATGAACATCAGGGTAAATAAGACAGAGTGAAAAAATTATGCACAAAACTTTATAGCAACATTTAGTGACAAAAGGACCTCAAAATATAGTAGGGAGTCAAAATGACTCCCTTCAGTAGTTCTTGGTAAATTTTTAAAAAAACGCACAAATTTTTTACCAAAATTATTTATTCTCACAAAATCTTTTTTCACATCATATTTGAGGAAAAGTCACCGAGTTTCAAGCCGGAATTCTGAAAAATGTAGTCACAGAAGAGAAATAAAAAACGAAAGGAGTCAAAATGACTCCATCAGTAGTTCTAGTGTTAATTCATAATTTGTTGTTTTGTTCTTTATTTCCACTACTAATAACCGGGATCTCTAAAGAATTCATTAGCTGTATATTTTTTTCTGGCCGTATATATTTCCCATCCTATATTGCTCTAGTTTAAAGCTCTCCAACATTTCTTCGGAGCATCCAACGCTGACTGAAGAGCACAACGTAATTATCATATCCTCTATATTATAAGAACTACTTAGCTAAGGAGGGAGAAAGGTCATCTCGGAAGCCTGTCTACCAGTATGACCAACTGTTATAGGAATTTGTCTCCCACCATGAAGCGTGTGAGGAACAGTCAATGCAGTTTCATCATGGAAACTTACAGATTCAAGTAAAGTAAACCTACTTCAGACTTAAAGGGAACCTGTCACCCCAAAACTCGAAGATGAGCTTGAGCCACCGGCATCAGGGGCTTATCTACAGCATTCTGTAATGCTGTAGATAAGCCCCAATGAATCATGAAAGATGAGAAAAAGAGGTTATATTATACTCACCCAGGGGCGGTCCTGCTGCAGTCCGGGTCCGATGGGCGTCACAGTCCTCAACAGGGCAGACAAAGTAAGTCTGCGCCGGAGCTGCGGCGTGAAGACAAGAAGAGGACGTCATCGTAAGAAGATGGGAGGCCCCGGACTGGACCACGACGCCCATCGAACCCGGACCGCAGCAGGACCGTCCCTGGGTGAGTATAATCTAACCTCTTTTTCTCATCTTTCAGGATACATCGGGGGCTTATCTACAGCATTACAGAATGCTGTAGATAAGCCCCTGATCCTGTGGCCACAGCTCATCTTCGATTTTTGGGGTGACAGGTTTCCCTTTAATATGCAACAACTCAAGTCTGATATATAAATACATAAACCGCAAGGAAGAAGTGATGAGAGTGACACTCATGTGTCCAAATGAAAACTTCAGTTTTGGGCAAAGCTTCCCCATGTTCAAATTAAAATGTCCATTATTGGGACTTGTTTTCATATGTTTTAGGATTTAATTATGTTGGCAAGGCACTTACAAAACATACGTCAGAACTGGAAAATGAAGAATGAAAACGTTTCTTTTTTCTTCAGTAACACTCACGTGCCAATCTATTAAGGCGAGGGTTAGCAATCTGTAGCAGGCCAACTGTTGGAATCCAGAAAGATACAGCTTCACCATTTGTAAAGTTTTAACACCCAGCAAGCTGTTGTGAAGGGCTGCTGAACCCAGTGTGTGCCAGTATTAAAAATTCAAGATCTTATTTACCTAGGACTACTCATTTTATCCATTACACCAAGGATGCAGTACAACATTTCCTTTTGCTTATGATATGTCAACAGTGTTTCTCAGTAAAAGAAAATATATTTTGATGTATGCTTGAACATTCAGAGAATGGTGATGTTTTATTTTACCCAGCTAAACACTGAAATTCAGGAATGTTTTTGGCACAAGAATAAAAACTGTATTGGAGCAATTTATATACAATGGCTTAAAAGGGCTTTACTGAATTAAAAGAATGACAGTAAAATGAACAATGAAATACGGCAGACTAACAGTGCCAATAAAAATACGGAGAAGAATATTTTGCGGCATATGTGATATTTACAAAAGCGGAGGTCCTGCCAAGAGATGCAAGATATATAAAAACAAATTCTCTAAAAATACTTGGTTTCTGTAAATTATACATTGTAGTCAAATTAAGTTCAATACATTAGTAGGCTTTTCTTAAAAGTTCTTAAAACAAGTCACATATCTGCGTTCTGTTAACCATTTGGCAATTAAAATGTGAAAGAGTGGCAGGAACATATTGAGGTCAGTGGAACACCATATGTAACTAGAGTCCATCTCTTAGAACGGTAGGCCAAGCCAGGGAAAAAGGCTTCAGTATTGGAATACACATACAAATAATTAAAGTTGTAGAAGCGGTTATGTGGTCTTTCTAAAGCCTTTAAGGATGGGATATATGTTTTCAAAAGCTTCATAGATCTCTCCTCGAACTTTAGCCCCTAAAGGAGAAAGGAAAACTTGTAACAAAAATTGTATTTTAAGGGGAGGGTCCAATTAAAAAAAAACAAAACAAAAAAAAAAACATATGAGAGAGAAAGTAGACTTCGAAAAAAAAAAAAAAGCAAAACACAGTACTACATACCAACGCTGCACTTGTCTCAGTTTGTCTGTAACCATTATGTCATGTTGGCAGTGCTGCAGCCAATCACTGAGCTGAGTGACGGGCTACAGTGCTTTCATAATTTAGTTGACATCACCGCTGCAGACAAACATTATTACTCAGCTTGGATTTCTCAGCATATAGTATAACATTTTCTAGAAGTGGACTACCCTTTTAACAATTAACACAAAGCTTAATGTCATAGAATACATTTAAAAAGTCAATTAAAAACAACAAAAAGAATGTAGCCAGCTCATCCTTAAGCTTGTGAAAAAGTTGTGTTATATAGTAACAAAAAACAAAATGCGTGTCAGACATGCAATGTATCCTTACTTATATTGATCAAACCACTACGCAGATTACAATACAACTCACTCCACATAATTGGCAGCTAAGATTAAAATCTTTAATTCCAGAATATTACATAAATTAGAAATTACAAGAGTCCACTTCATTAACAAATGATATTAAGGCCTCACTGCACAAAATGTTTTGAAAACTTCATTCTAATAAAATATTGCAAAGAATTAAAGCACCACTCCGGTGATTTTATTGCAGCCCTGGAATGGATGGATAATGCAAGAACTCTGCACCTAATATAATCACGGCGTCTTCAGCTCTAACCGACACCACTCTGGTACCGTTCCGCCACCTTGTGACCGCAACGGACTGAGCAGAAGTAATAGGTAATGGTCACAAGATCTCAATGCACAAACTGCTCGAGATGAACCGGAATGGCAGATTACAGCAGAAGATGGAGGATGGTAAGTAAGAATAGTTACATTAGCAATATGTATGTATGTATGTATGTATATACACACACATACTGCTAATGTAACTATCCTTACTTACCATCCTCCATCTTCTGGTGTGTGTGTGTGTGTGCGTGCGTGCGTGTGTATATATAATATATATATACACATACACACACACACACCAGAAGATGGAGAATGGTAAGTAAGGATAGTTACATTAGCAGTACACCGTGTGCAGAATTATTAGGCAAGTTGTGTTTTCATCACATGATAGTTTTTATACTTGTTGTCCTACTCCAAGCTGTTCAGGCTTGAGAGCCAACTACCAATTAAGTAAATCAGGTGATGTGCATCTCTGTAATGAGGAGGGGTGTTGTCTAATGACATCAAAACCCTATATAAGGTGTGCGTAATTATTAGGCAACTTCCTTTCCTTTGGCAAAACGGGTCAGAAGAGAGATTTGACGGGTTCTGAAAAGTCCAAAATTGTCAGATGTCTTGCAGAGGGGATGCAGCAGTCTTGAAATTGCCAAACTTTTGAAGCGTGATCACCGAACAATCAAGCATTTCATGGCAAATAGCCAACAGGGTCGCAAGAAGCGTGTTGGGCAAAAAAGGTGCAAAATAACTGCCCATGAATTGAGGAAAATCAAGCGTGAAGCTGCCAAGATGCCATTTGCCACCAGTTTTGCCATATTTCAGAGCTGCAACGTTACTGGAGTAACAAGCAGCACAAGGTGTGCGATACTCAGGGACATGGCCAAGGTAAGGAAGGCTGAAAAACGACCACCTTTCAACAAGAAACATAAGATAAAACGTCAAGACTGGGCCAAGAAGTATCTTAAGACTGACTTTTCAAAGGTTTTATGGACTGATGAAATGAGAGTGACTCTTGATGGGCCAGAGGCTGGATCAGTAAAGGGCAGAGAGCTCCACTCTGACTCAGACGGCAGAAAGGTGGAGGTGGGGTACTGGTATGGGCTGGTATCATCAAAGATGAACTCGTGAGACCTTTTCGGGTTGAGGATGGAGTAAAGCTCAACTCCCAGACCTACTGCCAGTTTCTGGAACACAACTTCTTCAAGCAGTGGTACAGGAAGAAGTCGGTATCGTTCAAGAAAAACATGATTTTCACGCACGACAATGCTCCATCACATGCCTCCAACTACTCCACAGCGTGGCTGGCCAGTAAAGGTCTCAAAGAGGAAAAAAAAAATGACATGGCCCTCTTGTTCACCTGATCTGAACCCCATAGAGAACCTGTGGTCCCTCATAAAACGTGAGATCTACAGGGAGGGAAAACAGTACACCTCTCGGAACAGTGTCTGGGAGGCTGTGGTGGCTGCTGCACGCAATGTTGATCGTAAACAGATCAAGCTACTGACTGAATCTATGGATGAAAGGCTGTTGAGTGTTATCATAAAGAAAGGTGGCTATATAGGTCACTAACTTTTTGGGGTTTTGTTTTTGCATGTCAGAAATATTTATTTGTAAATTTTGTGCAGCTATATTGGTTTACCTGGTGAAAATAAACAAGTGACATGGGAATATATTTGGTTTTTATTAAGTTGCCTAATAATTCTGCACAGTAATAGTTACCTGCACAAACCGATATCCTCCTAAGATAGCCAAATTTAAAAAAAAAAAACACTCCAACTTTCAAAAATATTAAGCTTTGATATTTAGGAGTCTTTTGGGTTGATTGAGAACATAGTTGTTGATCAATAATAAAAATAATCCTCTAAAATACAACTTAAACCTCTGGCAACAAGTGAGTACACCCCTAAGTGAAAATGGCCAAATTGTGCACAAAGTGTCAATATTTTGTGTGGTCACCATTATTTTCGAGCACTGCCTTAGTTCACTTGGGCATGGAATTCATTAAAGCTTGGAATCCACTTCCAGTCCTCCATGATGACATCACGGAGCTGGTGGATGTTAGAGACCTTGTGCTCCTTCACCTTCCATTCGAGGATGCCCCACAGAAGCTCAATAGGGTTTAGGTCTGCAGACATGCCTGGCCAGTCCAGTACCATTACCATTCTTTTCTTTAACAAAACAGTGTAATCTTGGAGGTGAGTTTGGGGTCATTATTTTGGAATACTGCCCTGTGGCCCAGTTTCCAAATTCAGGGGGATCATGCACTACTTCACTATGTCACTGTACATGTTGGAATTCATGGTTCCCTCAATGAACTGTAGCTCCCCACAGCTGGCAGGACTCATGCAGCCCCAAACCGTGACACTCCCACCACCATGCTTGACTGTACTCCTCATCTTGTTCCCACCACCATGCTTGACTGTACTCCTCTTGTTTCCACCACACGTTTGACATCATCTGAACCACATAAGTTTATCTTGGTCTCATCACACCACAGGAAATGGTTACTGTAATCCATGTCCTTAGTCTGCTTGTCTCAAACGGTTTACAGGCTTTCTTGTGCGATCATCTTTAAAAGAGGCTTCCTTCTGGGAAGACAGCCATGCAGACCAATTTGATGCAGTTTGTGGCATATGGTCTGAGCACTGACAGGCTGACCCCCACCCCCTTCAGCCCCTGCAGCAATGCTGGCAGCACTCATACTAGAAAAGGCAATCTCTGGATAGAACGCTGACCATGTGCACTAAACTTTGGTTGACCATGGCATGGCCAGTTCAGAATGGAACCTGTCTTGTTGTTAAACTGCTTTATAGTCTTGGCCACCGTGCTGCAGCTCAGTTTCAGGGTGTTGGCATTCTTCTTATAGCCTAGGCCATCTATATGTACTGCAACAATTCTTTTTTTCAGATCCTCACATAGTTCTGTGACATTAGGTCTTGTTGAACTTCCGGTGACCAGTATGGGAGCAATAACACCAAATTATCACACATGTTCCCCATTCACTCCTGAGATTTATAACACTAATGAATCACATGACATTGAGGAAGGAAAATTCGTTATTGAGCACAATTTGGCCATTTTCACTTAGGGATGTACTCACTTTTGTGGCCAGTGGTTTAGACATTAATAGCTGTGTTGTTATTTACAACACACCAAAGTTATACTGTTATACAAGCTGTACACTGACTACTTTACATATTTATATGCATTTTTTACATACCATATATACTCGAGTATAAGCCAACCCGAGTATAAGCCGAGGCACCTACTTTTGCCACGAAAAACTGGGTAAGCTTATTGACTAAAGTATAAGTCGGGTGTGCATGGCTCCCCAGTCCCTCCCCGTCCGGGTGTGCATGGCTCCCCAGTCCCTCCCCGTGCTGGTGTGCATGGCTCCCCAGTCCCTCCCCGTCCGGGTGTGCAGGGCTCCCCAGTCCCTCCCCGTCCGGGTGTGCAGGGCTCCCCAGTCCCTCCCCGTCCGGGTGTGCAGGGCTCCCCAGTCCCTCCCCGTCCGGGTGTGCAGGGCTCCCCAGTCCCTCCCCGTCCGGGTGTGCAGGGCTCCCCAGTCCCTCCCCGTCCGGGTGTGCAGGGCTCCCCAGTCCCCCCCCCCCGTCCTGGTGTGCATGGCTCCCCAGTCCCCCCCCATCCTGGTGTGCATGGCTCTCCAGTCCCTCCCCATCCTGGTGTGCATGGCTCTCCAGTCCCTCCCCATCCTGGTGTGCATGGCTCTCCAGTCCCTCCCCGCCCTGGTGTGCATGGCTCCCCAGTCCCTCTCCACCCTGGTGTGCATGGCTCCCCAGTCCCTCCCCGTCCTGGTGTGCATGGCTCCCCAGTCCCTCCCCGTCCTGGTGTGCATGGCTCCCCAGTCCCTCCCCGTCCTGGTGTGCATAACATGTCCATAACAGCTGACATGCAAATAAGGCAGCACACTGCAGAGCTGAAACATGCAAACATGAAACACGAAAATTGAACTGCATTACTGCACTAGAAATATGAAAAATGAGAGCGTTTAGCACATAAAAATGGCCAATTTTATGTGTACCTGGTAGCCACTTTACGGCATCTCTCTTATACCAGGTCCTACGCTTTCCTTTCCTCGCTGAGAATAAACGTCTCCATCTGAATGGGTACCTATGAAAACCTCTTCTTAGACTAGCATTCTCACTCTCTGTGGAGGGGTAATGGACCTGCTGCAATTAAAACACCTGTGACTAGGAGGTGGAGTGCACTCCGCCTCCTAGTCACAGGTGTTTTAATTGCAGCAGGTCCATTACCCCTCCACAGAGAGTGAGAATGCTAGTCTAAGAAGAGGTTTTCATAGGTACCCATTCAGATGGAGACGTTTATTCTCAGCGAGGAAAGGAAAGCGTAGGACCTGGTATAAGAGATGCCGTAAAGTGGCTACCAGGTACACATAAAATTGGCCATTTTCATGCGCTAAACGCTCTCATTTTTCATATTTCTAGTGCAGTAATGCAGTTCAATTTTCATGTTTGCATGTTTCAGCGCTGCAGCGTGCTGCCTTATTTGCTTGACTATATAAGAGTTGGTGACTCTAGGTTCAGCACCTGTTCACACTTCGTCTATGTTTGGATGTGACGGTCAGTTTTTTCAAACATAACAGCTGACATGTCCCGGCTTTGATGCGGGCTCACCGCCGGAGCCCACATTAAAGCAGGGGATCAGACCTCGGACGTACTATCCTGTCCGAGGTCAGAAAGGTGTTAATGGCAGCCAGCCCATTAATTTTTTCTTGCTGTGTTAGCACACTCACAGTGTTCACTACTGAATGCTGAGGCGAGTGCAATGAAAGATTACATGCCGACATCGGTGTTTGTGTCATGAAGTATTTTGTGAGTTGAGTTAGCGCACAATTTATACAGCCTCCGAAGGATGGTATAAATATTAAAATGGCTCTCGGCAGAAAAAAAAATATTCCCCATCAATGGACAAGTGGGATGAAACGGGAGCATGAACAGGGGAATGAGGAGGACATTGGGGAAGAATTTTTTGTAACTGATGTAGAAATGTGATTCTTTTTTATGTGACAGGACGGTACTTGGGCGTAGTGTATCCCTTTTCTCTCACAAAACAGCAACAATGGGGGAGAAGAGAAGCAGGGACCAAGTGGTGCCATATTTACTAAATATTGGGGTTTTGAAAAGCAGTACTGAGAAATCAGGTCCTATAACTGTCGCAGTTAAAAGGCTTATCTCAGGTTGTTTAGGGGTTAAGTATATTTTGTGTGTGTTCACCTTATTTAAGGTTTTCCATTGCGGGTGCATTTATTGAGCATCCACAGGATTGATCAAAATTATATGCAAATGAGCTCCAGTTGGTGCAAGTTTTGACCTGAGAATCTCAGGCCTCAGTTTTTCCAGGCCCATAACATTTTTAATTTTTCTGTCAATTGAGCTGTGTGGGAACTTGTTTTTTGGAGAGACAAACCTAAAATTGCACAGAATTGCAGTATTTAGTGAACATCTAATTTTTATACAGCTCAGCATATGGCCAAGCTCCATTTGTCCAAGATGGCAACAAACAGACCTTTAGCAGACCCCGCCTGCCATGCCAACCCATCAGTACCCTGCAACTGCATAACAGTGGATTGATGGGAGCAAGCGAGTGGGAGCACTAGAACAGTGTGAAAATGGATCCAGCTCACACACCAGGGTGTTGAGAAAAATCTTTCATTCGGCTTTATTTGGAAGAATTCTTTTTAAAATGGTCCAACATCAATTAGGACGTCTCAGACAACATTGCAAATGTAAAATAGGGGGTGATATATGAGAAGAACCATACGCGTTTCGAACAATAAAGTTTTTGAACACTGGTCACATGGCATAAAGCCCACTGAAGATTTAAATATATTCCTACTTGATTAAAGGGAACCTGTCACCCCCAAAATCGAAGATGAGTTAAGCCCACCAGCATGAGGGGCTTATCTACAGCATTCTGTAATGCTGTAGATAAGTCCCCGATGTATCCTGAAAGATAAGAAATAGAGGTTAGATTATACTCACCCAGGGGCGGTCCCGCTGCGGCCTACCATCTTCATACGATCACGTCCTCTTCTTGTATTGCGCAGGCATACTTTGTCCTGTTGAGGGTAGAGCAAAGTACTGCAGTGCGCAGGTGCCGGGAAAGGTCAGAGAGGCCCAGCACCTGCGCACTGCAGTACTTTGCTCTGCCCTCAACAGGGTAGACAAAGTACGCCTGCGCCGGAGCCGCAGCGTGAAGGCAAGAAGAGGACGTCATCGTAAGAAGATGGGAGGCCCCGGGCCGGACCGGGACGCCCATCGGATCGTACCGCCCACCCAGGTGAGTATAATCTAACCTCTTTTTCTCATCTTTCAGGACACATCGGGGGCTTATCTACACAATTACAGAACGCTGTAGATAAGCCCCTGATGCTGGTAAGCTTAGCTCATCTTCGATTTTGGGGGCGACAGGTTCTCTTTAATGCAAATGAACACGCATGAGGAAATCATGGCAATGCAAATTAAACACACACAGAAGCTGCACAAGAAATACTTCAAAAGACATTACAGAGATATGGGTGGGTTAGGCTAAGTTTACATTTCGTTGGGCAGAGCTGCAGAGGGATGCGTACTTCCTCCGTTAAGCCCCGCCCACTTCTACACCTCTTCCATTAGGCTCCGCCTACATCGGCATGCGTCCTGCGTAACGATCTTTAACATTGGGTACGCAGGCCAGGCCATGCGGATGCGGCGCTTTGACGCTGTGCTGACAGCAACAAAATGCAACATGTTGCATTCTACGCAGTTCAGCGCAGCATCAAAACGACGCATGCGGACGCATCCGCATGGCCTGCGTACGCATCCATACCCAATGTTAAAGATAGGTACCCAAGACACATGCAGACATAGGCGGAGCTGAAGGAAGAGGTGCAGAAGTGGGCGCAAATGGGAACTTAGCCTTAGTCTTGCAAATACCGCACTGAACAATTTATACCAAAAGAACACTTGAACAAATCTATATATATCTATATATATATATATATATATATATATATATATATATATATATATATATATATATATATATATATATATATATATATATATATATATATATATATATATAATTGTCTAAGGGGTACTTCCGTCTGTCTGTCCCGGATATTCATTGGTCGCGGCCTCTGTGTCATGGAAATCCAAGTCACTGATTGGTCGCGGCAAAACAGCCACAACCAACCAGCGACGGCCACAGTCCGATTAGTCCCTCCCTACTCCCCTGCAGTCAGTGCCCGGCGCCCGCTCCATACTCCCCGCAGTCACCGCTCACACAGGGTTGGTTAATGCCAGCGGTAACGGACAGCGTTATGCCGCAGGTAACGCACTCAGTTACTGCCGCTATTAACCCTGTGTGACCAAGTTTTTACTATTGATGCTGCCTATGCAGCGTCAATAGTAAAAACATCTAATGTTAAAAATAATTAAAAAAAAAAAAAAAAAAATCATTATATACTCACTCAGCCGCCTTTCCTGCTCCTCGCAACGCTCCGCTGACCGCTCCATGCAAGCGGCAGGTTCCAGTGGCAAGGATGATATGCGAGAAGGACCTGCCATGACGTCACGGTCATGGCAGGTCCTTCTCGCATACGACGTCATCACACCCTGGGACTGGAAGCTGCCGCCTGCACCGCACACAGGCGACAGAACTACAAGGGGCCCTCAGAAGGCAAGTATATGTTTATTTTTTAACTTGTGACATACGTGGCTGGGCAATATACTACGTGGCTGGGCAATATACTACGTGGCTGGGCAATATACTACGTGGCTGGGCAATATACTACATGGGCTGTGCAATATACTACATGGCTCTGTGCTGTATACTATGTCACTAGGCAATATACTACATGGGCCGTGCAATATACTAGATGGACATGCATATTCTAGAATACCCGATGCGTTAGAATCGGGCCACCATCTAATATATATATATATATATATATATATATATATATATATATATATATATATATATATATATATATATATATATATATATATATATATATATAAATATATATATATATATAATCGTCTAAGGGTCACTTCCGTCTGTCACGGAAATCCCGCGTTGCCGATTGGCGACAGACAGTCCGGCCGCGAATTCGCCCCTTCCTACTCTCTGTCAGTGCCCCCCTCCATACTCCCCTCCAGTCAGCACTCACACAGGGTTAATGGCTGCGTTACACCGCGTTATAACGCAGTCCGTTAACGCTGCTATTAACCCTGTGTGACCAACTTTTTACTATTGATGCTGTCTATGCAGCATCAACAGTAACAAGATCTAATGTTAAAAATAAGAAAAAAAAAAAAAAATCATTCTCACCTTCCGGCGCCTTTCCCGCTTATCGCGGCGCTCCAGGCCTTGCATTGCGGTCTTGCGAGATGATGACATAGCGGTCTCGCGACCTGGGTAATTTCGCAATGCATCGCTGGGAATGGAAGCTGGCGGCCGCATCGCGCGCATAGGGACAGCTTCGCTGGACGCCCGAGGGCGAGTATATAACTATTTTTTTATTTTCATACTTTTTTTTAACAGGAATATGGTGCCCACAGTGCCATATAGTACTTGGGCTGTATTATATACTGCGAGGCTGCTATATACTACGTGGGCTGTGTTATATACTACATGGCTGTGCTATACACTACGTGGCTGTCTGTGTTACGTGGCCTCTGCTATATGCTATGTGGCTGTTATATATATATATATATATATATATATATATATTTATATTTATTACACAGCTCCGGCGCAGGCGTGCTTTGCTCTGCCCTCAACAGGGCAGACAGAGTACGCCAGAGCCGCAGGGTGAAGACAAGAAGAGGACGCCATCGTAAGAAGATGGGAGGCCCCGGACTGGACCACGACACCCATTGTATTTGGGACCGCCCCTGGGTGAGTATAATATAACCTCTTTTTCTCATCTTTCAGGATACATCGGGGGCTTACATACAGCATTCCAGAATGCTGTAGATAAGCCCTTGATGCTGGTGGGCTTAGCTCACCTTCGATTTTGGGGGTGACAGGTTCCCTTTAATGACATGATTTATGTACAATAATATTACTACTAACTATTACCACGTGTGGATCATAAGAGGAAGAAGTGAACTCCCAGAACTGAAGAAAGGGAGGGAATCTACGAGTGCCGTCATGGACTTCGCAAAATACAGTTAACCGGTGAGTAACTAAAACTTTATTCGATCGTCCATGACAGCACCACCAGAGAGAATTACAGAGAGTAATAACTAATTAGGGAGGGACTATAGCCTGCAGCCTTATACCAAAAGAGAGGTCTGAGGAAGCACCCAGATCTAGTCTGTAATGATTGAAAAATGTGCTTGGAGAGGACCAAGTAGCAGCCTTACATATTTGGTCAATCGAAACTTCCGATCTCTCCTCCCACGGCTCTAGTGGAATGTGCCCTCAGTTCTCCAGGTGCCGATCTGCCCTTTGACATTTATGCTAGTGAAATAGCCTCCCTAATCCACCTGCTAGCGTGCTTTTTGATGCCCTAAGGCCCTTCCTAGTGCCCTGATAGGAGACAAACAGAGCGTTCTCTTTTTTCCAGGGATCAGTAACTGCTAGGTATTCTAGGAGACATCTCCTAACATCTAGGGTGTGTAGTTTCTTTTCCTTTTCGTCTAGGGTGTGTAGTTTCTTTTCCTTTCCGCTGCTAGGATTAGGGAGGAAGGATGGAATAACTATCTCCTGCGTCCTATGAAATCTGGAAACTACTTTAGGCAGGTATGCTGGATCAGGTGAAAGTATTACCCTATTATTTCTAAATTGTGTATAAGGAGGAAGCCTGGATAATGCCTGGATGTCACTTACTCTATGAACTGACGTTAGTGCTACCAGGAAGGCTACCTTGAGGGACAGGTTTTTTTTATGCAAGTCGATTAAATCGGTTCAAATGGAGCCTCTGTCATGGCTGTGAGGACTAAGTTTAAATCCCACGGCATGACCCTATCTTTCACTACTGGTCTGGACCTACCGTACTTGCCGCCTTAATGAACCTATCAATCCAGTAATCACCGGCAATGTTGCAGCCAAAGAGGGCCCCTAAGGCTGACATCTGCACTTTAAGAGTACTAGAGGATAATCCCATGTCCAGACCTTTCTGTAGGAATTCTAGATTCTGGTTTATTGGTGCTGATTGACCAGCCACCACCCCTGCGTCTTGAAGGAACCTTTTCCAGATTCTGACATAAATTTGGGCTGTGATTATTTTTCTGCTTTTAACCAGGGTATTAATCAAGCCTGGGGAGAAACCTATCTTTTAGCAGAGACCGTTCAAAATCCACGCCGTCAGATGAAGGCCATCCACCTGAGGATAGTAGACTGGGCCCTGGGATAGGAGATACGGGATGTCTTGTAGGACACACGGGTCGGACACCGACATGGTTCTCATGCCTCAGGACCATGCCCTCCTGGGCCAAAACGGGGCGATTACTATAATCTTTGCCTTGTCCTTCCTGATTTTTCTCATCACCAGAGTTAGTAGAGACAGAGGAGGGAAGGCATATGCTAGCCTGAAGTTCCACTTTATCAAAAAAGCGTCTACTGCCAAAGGGTCTTCTCTGGGATTCAGTGAGGAAAACCGCCTCACTTTCCTATTCTCCCTGGTGGCGAAGAGATCCATCTCTGGTTGACCCCACTTTTGCACAATCAGGTCGAAGATGGAGGATTTTAGGGACCATTCCCCTTGTTTGTATTAGAAGGTTGCGGCTTTAGTATATACGCACAGTGACCTGATTGTCGGAGAACACTCGTACGTGATGACCCTGTTGATACACAGGGAGTCTTTTAGCCGCCTGTTCCACTGCTGTTAATTCTTACAGGTTAGAAGACATTTCCACCTGATGATGCTCCCATAGTCCCTGGACTAAAACGTTACCCATATGAGCCCCCCAACCGGAAGGGCTTGCATCCGTGGTAACTATACGGGTTATGTTATATTCCCAAGGGACCCCTCTAGATAAATTCCCTCTAGCCACCAATTGAGGGATTTTACAGTTTTGGGATAAAGTTAGCTGTCCTTCTAGGTAACCCCCCAAAGTTTTTCGACGCAACAAAACCTCGCCCTGTAGTTTTCTTGTATGGAGCTGGGCCCACCGGACAGCGGGAATACAGGATGAGAGAGAGCCCAAAAGAGACATGGCTTTCCTGAGGGACATGGTGAGGTTATTGGAGGCGTTTAGAACCTGATAGTGTAGGCAAACGGACTTTTCGGGAGGCAGACTGCATTCCTGATTCTGGGAATCTAAGATTAGACCTAGGAATTGCTGAACTTTCATGGGCTGCAGCCAGGACCTTTTGATGTTTAGGAGCCATCCTAACCGCTCAAGGGCAGGCACTACTTTTTGTAATTGTTCCAAACAATGTTCTGTTGTTTTGCCTATAATAAGGAAGTCGTCGAGGTAGGGGATCACCAGAATGTCTGACTCACGTAGATGGGCCATTATCTCGGCTATAACTTTAGTGAATACTCAAGTGGGCTACTGCAATACCAAAGGGAAGGGCACCATAGTGGAAATGTCGGACCAACCCCACCAGATGGACCGCCACTCTAAGGAATCGTTGGTGAGCGCATTAATGGGTATATGGTAGTAGGCGTCTTTTAGATCTACCACCACCATAAAGCAATTTTCAAACAACAATTTTATTGTGGAATTGATTGTTTCCATTTTGAATGGCCATATGATCAAAATAGCAGTATGATCAAAAATTCATTGAGGGCTTTAAGATTTATTATAGTCCTAAAAGAGCTGTCCGGCTTACGGACTAGGAACAGAGAGGAGTAAAATCCTCTGCCCCTTTCTTCCTCTGGCACTTCTGTCAGAACCTTTTTGCTGCGCAGGTCAGAAATTTCAGCCTCCAGAGCCGCCTGTTCTGTTGGGGAAGACCTGAGTGGGGTAATCCTAAACCTGTTTTGGGGGACACAGGAAAATTCCAACCGCAGTCCCGTGGCTATCAACCCCAGGATCCAGCTGCTATTGAAATCTGGGACCAGGCCAGGTAGAAGGCAGTTAGCCTACCTCCTACCGGAGCAGCTAGTCATTGGGGTGGTTCCTTCACCTCACGAGATGGTTCCTGGCACCCCCCACCTCCAAACACAAATCCAGTATCTCTCCTTTTTTCATCCCATCTGCCCTGATCTCTGGACGACCTTCTACGAAAGAATCTTTTCCCGGTGAATCGACGTCTATAAGAAGGGGTCGGTAGACTGGGGAACTTCTTTTTCTCATCCCCAGCTTTTTCCAAAAGTTCATCCAGAACTGGGCCGAACAGATATTCTCCCTCACACGGGATAGAGCAAAGACGGGATCTGGCCTGGATGTCCCCAGCCAACACTTCAGCCACAGAGCCCTATGAGCCGCATTTGATAGTCCAGCGGCCCTGGCTGCCATCCTCACTGAGTCTGCCGAAGCATCGGCTAAAAAGGCTGCGGCATTCTGGATTATTGGCAGGGACTTCAGGATGGACTCCCTTGAGGCTCTGTCTTCTACCTGGGATTCAAGCTGATCCAGCCAGACCATTATGGATCTGGCTGTGCATGTAGCAGCCACCGCCGGTTTTAGAGCGCCAGCCGACATTTCCCATGTCCCTTTTAGAAAAGAGTCCGCTTTCTTGTCCAGCGGATCTTTTAAGGAGGCCATATCATCGAAGAGAATGGAGGATTTTTTGGAAGCTTTAGCCACAGCTGCGTCTAGCTGCATCTCATCTGTTCACCAATGGATCCTTGAAGGGATATCTCTGTTTGAAGGCCAGTGGTAGGGAGACCTTCTTTTCTGGCTTCTTCCACTCTCTATTCATCAGGTTCTGAACCTTGTCATTTAGTGGAAAAGATTTGCATTTCCTTGGGTCTAGGCCACCGAACATCAGGTCCTGTGCAGAAAGTTCTGGTTTTGTGTCAGCTACCCCCATGGTGGACCTTACTGATTTGACCAGTTTGTCCATTTGATCTAGGGCAGTGTTTGTCAACTCCAGTCCTCAAGACCCCACAACAGGTCATGTTTTCAGGATTTCCTTTGTATTGCACGGGTGCTGGAATTAATGCTTGAGCAGGTGCTGAAATTATCACCAGTGCAATACTAAGGAAATCCTGAAAACATGACCTGTTGTGGGGTCTTGAGGACTAGAGTTGAGAAACACTGATCTAGGGGAAGGAAAAAACGGTTGGAGTCCTCTTCTGAAGACTATGCGGAGGAGGCAGAGGCTTCTGAATAAAATTCGCCTTTCCTAGGGGCAGCTGAAGAGTCCTCTCACCCTGATAAACTTGCTTCTCTTTTCCTTTTAGAAGATTCCCGTTGAGATAGGGACTTAAGAATTCTCTAAACTTCCATCCTAATAACTTCCCTTAGGTTTGCGGTAAAGTCAGGGGTTTTGTCCACCACCTGTAGAATTGGGGAAAGGTGTAAAGGACTATGTATTTAACTAGGGACTACCGCTCCCCCCTTTTTTTTTTTTTTTTTTACTTCCTACAGTCTGTCGCACACATGGCTGACATAACTTTTTAGGGCAACTACAAAGGGCTCATTCACTGTTTTTTGTTTCACTGCAGCATTTCTTCCCCTAGAGAAAGAAAATATAAAGGAAAAAACTGCATCAGGGTACATTTACGAAGATCTCTTACCCAAGCAGTAGCGGTAGGTACCGGATCACAGGGAGGGAGTGAGCTGAATCCTTCAGTCTGGAGGAACTTTTGCGGCTGGGCTGCTCACTTCGTCCTCGGTTCTTCAGCTGGGGGTTTGCATGGGACCTCTCTGAGGCACGATCCTGCTCCTGCTCCAGCTGAACCACCGGAGCTTCTAAACACATCCATAGCTGCAATGGGCCAAAAGCAGCCCTGCAGCGTCCTGTGGCTTTTTTTATAGTCCTCCCCCGGATCCGGGTTAGCAGGGTCGTGGCCAGGGGTTCCGCCCCCTCCCCGTTAGGGACGCCCCATGTCCTCCCCCACTGCGAGCGCCCCACGTCTCCCGCCGTTCCAACCTCTGCGCCCGCCCTGCGTGACACGACGGCGCCCACAGAGTGAATATTTATTCTTATGTCCATGACAGCACCACCTGAAACAGGGGATCCGCCCTCCAGGAACAGGAAACCAACCTATGCGTGGGAGAGGTGCCGCTTTTATGTATCTGTAGGTTTCCTGTTCCTGAAGGGCAGATCCCCTCTCTCAGGTGGTGAGATATTTTTTGCAAACCATGCTGACATTGCTTTCTATCTGTAAACACACAAGCATACAATAGTGAATCTAATATATAATTGCCAATCAGCTCTGTCACATCTTCCGGCGATTGTGTCGCTATCCCACAATCCACCGCGGCCGGAAGGACACGAACTGCGCCTCCACAAGTGCCAAAAATGGGACTGCTATTGCGTCGGGAGATCAGCGGCGACGCAGCCGAGGGATGAGCGGCGCCAGCCGCTCATCTCCCAACTGCTCGCATCGGAACTACGCCGACCACCATATTGGAACACCCAAGTTATGGGTATCCCGATATAGCGGCCGGGATTCAAATCCCCCGCCCGCTGAGCCAATGAGCAGTGCCGCACGGGATTTGAATCTCCCGCCAAAGCCGCGCGGCACCGCTCATTGGCTGAGCCGCCCACCGGCTGAGCCAATGAGCGGTGCCACGCGGGATTCAAATCCCCGCAAAGGCGTGCAGCACCACTCATTGGCTGAGCAGTGCCACGCGGCTTTGGCGGCGATTTGAATTCCACGCCGCAGCTCAGCCAATGAGCGGTGCCGCGCGGCTTTGGCGGGGGACTTCAATCCCGCGCGGCACCGTTCATTGGCTAAGCCACCCGCCGGCTGAGCCAATGAGCGTGCTGCGCGGGATTTGAATCCCCCGCCAAGGCTGGCAACCAATCAGCTGCTAGCGGTATTGGCGCCAGATTTGAATACCGCTAGCAGCTGATGTGATGGTGACACATGTCCACTGCTCCTGTTAGCACCACTAAGGATACACAGATGTTAATTTCACCGCACTACCGATGCAATAGCATCGGGCCTATTTCTAGTTTATTATACATACTATGCAAGCTGACACGTGTAATTATAGAGAGTGTGTTTTTATATAAACAAAACTGCTGTTATAAACCATGGATGAAGATATGTCAATGATCACCAACTATGGCAGTAACACATCGTATGAACTAATAATGTAAGTTTCTCGCCTGAGATTCAAACCCAAAGGAAGATATGTGTTCAGAGAAAAGATCCAAAATGCTTCTTTATTACAAAGTGCCCTGTATGGTCACCACCCCTAATATGTTTGGGTACACGTTCAATTGCATATGCCCGTAAGTTAGATATATCACGATCCACAAAATGTTTAGAAATATTTCTCTTGGAGAATTCTTCTGTGTCATAAAGGTGTCCTCTGACCCTGGATTTAAATTTACGGACAGTCGAACCTACGTACTTGAGATTGCATGCGGTGCACTCCATGATGTGAACATGATTACTGTTGCAATTGAGGAAACTTAATATGGAATTTTTTACTATGATCATGATTGAAAAAATAATTTGTTTTAAAAGACACTCCTCTTGTAAAACTTGTGCAGTAACCACATTTAAAGTATCCTTTCAAAGACAACGGTGTGCGGGAAACAGACATGTGACCTGTGACAAAGACTTGGTAGCGTGAATTGCCTTGTGTTTTGGCTTTTCTAGGAATTATTCTAATACCACTTTTCAAAATGCAGTTTATGATAGGATCACCATGTAAGATGTGAAGATTACTTTGTACTATGTTAGAAATGGCACCGAAATATGGACCATATGTTAGGACTAGAGTAGGTGTGAGGTTTCCTTTGTTTTTACACACTGGAGATTTATCTTTATCCACTAAATCCAATCTGTTCCTATCATCTGCAATTTTATTGGCTCGTTTCACACTCCAATGTGGATAATGTCTATGATAAAGACGTCTACTTATAAGATTAGATTCAGTGACAAAACTTTCACTGGTGCTACAGTTCCTTTTAGCCCTGATCATTTCTCCCACAGGAATACCTTTAACCCCTTAACCCCCAAGGGTGGTTTGCACGTTAATGACCGGGCCAATTTTTACAATTCTGACCACGGTCCCTTTATGAGGTTATAACTCTGGAACACTTCAACAGATCCTGATGATTCTGACAGTTTTTTCGTGACATATTGTACTTCATGATAGTGGTAAAATGTCTTTGCTATTACCTGCGTTTTCGAAATTTTTGCAAAATTTCTGTTTTTTTCACAAAATTCGCAATTTTCCAACTTTGAATTTTTATGCTTTTAAATCACAGAGATAAGTCACACAAGGCAATTCACGCTCACCTAGTCTTTGTGGCAGTTCACATGTTTGTTTCCCGCACACACTTGTCTTTGAAAGGATACTTTAAATGTGGTTACTGCTCTTGTAAAACTTGGAGTGTCTTTTAAAACTACCGTATATACTCGTGTATAAGACAAGATTTTCAGCACATTTTTTGTGTGCTGAAAACGCCCCCTTGGCTTATACACGAGTCATGGTCCAGAAAACCGGCGGGGGGGAGGGGGAGCTGTAGCATAGTGACAGCTGCAGCCGCCGGCTTCCTGAGACATCAATACTCACCCTCCGTCACTGCATCTCCGTCCCGGCAGCTCTTTCCTGTTCCTGTGCTCAGCGGTCAGGTGGCACTGCTCATTAAGGTATTGAATATGCAGGCGTCTCCACTCCTATAGGCGTGGAGCGTATATTCATGACCTTAATGAGCGGTACTACGTGACCGCTCAGCACAGGAAGAGCTGCCGCGCCGGGACAATGGAGATGCAGGGACGTTCAGCGATGGTGCGAGGAGGGCGACTATGATAGGGGAGCCCAGCCACGCACACAAGGATGGGACGGGGGGAGCCATGCATATACACATGGGACGGGGGGAAGTCATGCATACAAGAAGGATGGGACGGGGGGGAACCATGCATACAAGGATGGGACAGGGGGAGCCATGCATATAAACATGGGACGGGGGGAAGCCATGCATACAAGGATGGGACGGGGGCAGCCATGCATACTAGACGGATGGGACGGGGGGGAACCATGCATACAAGGATGGGACGGGGGAGCCATGCACACAAGAAGGATGGGACGGGGGGAACCATGCATACAAGGATGGGACAGGGGGAGCCATGCATATAAACATGGGACGGGGGGAAGCCATGCATACAAGGATGGGACGGGGGCAGCCATGCATACTAGACGGATGGGACGGGGGGGAACCATGCATACAAGGATGGGACGGGGGAGCCATGCACACAAGAAGGATGGGACGGGGGGAACCATGCATACAAGGATGGGACAGGGGGAACCATGCATACAAGGATGGGACAGGGGGAGCCATGCATATAAACATGGGATGGGGGGAAGCCATGCATACAAGGATGGGACGGGGGGAAGCCATGCATACAAGGATGGGACGGGGGGAACCATGCATACAAGGATGGGACGGGGGGAACCATGCATACAAGGATGGGACCGGGGGAGCCATGCATACAAGGATGGTACCGGGGGAGCCATGCATACAAGGATGGTACCGGGGGAGCCATGCATACAAGGATGGGACCGGGGGAGCCATGCATACAAGGATGGGACCGGGGGAGCCATGCATACAAGGATGGGACCGGGGGAGCCATGCATACAAGGATGGGACCGGGGGAGCCATGCATACAAGGATGGGACCGGGGGAGCCATGCATACAAGGATGGGACCGGGGGAGCCATGCATACAAGGATGGGACCGGGGGAGCCATGCATACAAGGATGGGACCGGGGGAGCCATGCATACAAGGATGGGACCGGGGGAGCCATGCATACAAGGATGGGACCGGGGGAGCCATGCATACAAGGATGGGACCGGGGGAGCCATGCATACAAGGATGGGACCGGGGGAGCCATGCATACAAGGATAGGACCGGGGGAGCCATGCATACAAAGATGGACAGGGGGAGCCATGCATAACGGGATAGGGATAGGAATGATGGGACAATACATACCCAGCTTATACTTGAGTCAATAAACTTACCCAGCTTTCCATGGCAAAATTAGGTGCCTCGGCTAATACTCAGGTCGGCTTATACTCGAGTATATACGGTAATTTTTTTTCCAATCATAATCATAGTAAAATATTCCATATTAAAAAGTTTCCTCAATTGCAACAGTAATCATGTAGTTCACATCATGTACGTAGGTTCGACTATCCGTAAATTTAAATCCAGGGTCAGAGGACACCTTTATGACATAGAAGAATTCTCCAAGATAAATATTTCTAAACATTTTGTGGAATGCCATAATCGTGATATATCTAACTTACGGGCATACGCAATTGAACGTATACCCAAACATATTAGGGGTGGTGACCATACAGGGCACTTTGTAATAAAGAAGCATTTTGGATCTTTTCTCTGAACACATATCTTCCTTACTACATTATTAGTTCAGACGAGGTGTTACTGCCATAGTGGATGATCATTGACATATCTTCATCCATGGTTTATAACAGCAGTCTTGTTTATATAAAAACACACTCTCTATAATTACACATGTGTCAGCTTACATAGTCTTCATAATAGATTCACTATTATATGCTTAAGTGTGTTTGCAGATAGAAAGCAATGTCAGCATGGTTTGCAAAAAATATTTTTATTTTTTTATATATATTTTTTTTCCACAGACATGCTTTCACATATGAGATGTTAATAATCTTATATCTAGATACATCTCATAAGTGTTTAATTTAAGCAGACTCTTTAGTTTGGATATTTTTTGTAACATTTATACTCGCTATTTGTTCAGTATGCTTTTGGTATAACTTGTTCAGTGCAATATTTGCAAGACTCTAAAGGTACCTTCACACTAAGCGACGCTGCAGCAATATCGACAACGATGCCGATCGCTGCAGCGTCGCTGTGTGGTCGCTGGAGAGCTGTCACACAGACAGGTCTTCTGCAACCAACGATGCCGAGGTCCCCGGGTAACCAGGGTAAACATCGGGTTGCTAAGCGCAGGGCCGCGCTTAGTAACCCGATGTTTACCCTGGTTACCAGTGTAAATGTAAAAAAACAAACAGTACATACTCACCTTCGCGTCCCCCAGCGTCCGCTTCCCTGCACTGTGTAAGCGCCGGCCCTAAAGCACAGCGGTGACGTCACCGCTGTGCTTTGCTTTGCTTTACGGCCGGCACTGACACATTCAGTGCAGGAAGCTCTGAGCAGCAGCGCGGACGCCGGGGGACGTGACAGACATCAGAGGGTGAGTATGTAGTGTTTTTTTTTTTTTTACTTTTACAATGGTAACCAGGGTAAATATCGGGTTACTAAGCGCGGCCCTTAGTAACCCGATATTTACCCTGGTTACCATTGTAAAACATCGCTGGCATCGTTGCTTTTGCTGTCAAACACGACGATACATGCCGATCTGACGACCAAATAAAGTTCTGGACTTTCAGCAACGACCAGCGATATCACAGCGGGATCCAGATCGCTGCTGCGTGTCAAACACAACGATATCGCTATCCAGGACGCTGCAACGTCACGGATCGCTATCGTTATCGCTGCAAAGTCGTTTAGTGTGAAGGTACCTTAACCCACCCATACCTCTGTAATGTCTTTTGAAGTATTTCTAGTGCAGCTTCTGTGTGTGTTTAATTTGCATTGCCGTGATTTCCTCATGTGTGTTCTATTTCATTAATCAAGTAGGAGTATATTTAAGTCTTCAGTGGGGCTTTATGCCATGTGACCAGTGGTCAGGAACTTTATGGTTCTTCTCATACATCACCCCCTAGTTTACATTTGCAATGGTGTCTGAGACGTCCTAATTGATGTTGGATTCTTCCAAATAAAGCCAAATGACAGATTTTTCTTAACACCCTGGTGTGTGAGCTGGATCCATTTTCACAATGTTCAAGTTGCCGAGTCATTGTTACCTGTCATTGCAATGCCGACTTCTAATCTAAATAAACTGATGTAAACTTTTCCTGAAAAAGACAAGTATAAAATAGCCCCAGTGGCCAGTCTGGAGCTTGAAAGATTTCTATTTTTTTTCTTCTAATATGGATTGTGACATGGTAAAAAAAAGATTTAAAAATAGACACTTTGCAAATGCAACAGTGCTCCATATAAACTAATAGCACTATGAATGATCACCTGCTGCTCAGCACTGTCCTAGCCATGTCGTGGCCGTGTCTCCCGAGGCTCCGATGACATTGTCCACATCATGTCCCGCGGCCCTCATGTAAACGCTGCACTCGCGCAATGACACGAGCAGCAGCAAAAACAGCGCCAACATCGCTGGAGTAGTGCACGTTCAGCAGGGGAGTATATAGCATTTCTATTTTAAATGGGGCCTATATATATATATATATATATATAAAAAGGGGCTTTCCAAGTAGCAGACAGCCCCTTCAGGACACATGGCTTATGCTTACCAGTCAATACAACCTTTCCAGACACGAAAATCAGTAGAACAATTCTTGGCTTGATCATTCTGTAAATCAGACCTGGAAATAACTCTGGTTCATAGCTAGACAAAGTGGGGGGAAAAAAGAAAAAAAAAAGTTACACTGTTAATATTATCTAGTAATTGTAACATTGTACATTCAGTGCTCGGCAGCACTGTGCAGATCATGGGGATTGGATTGGTGGGATCCCCGAACTGTTGCCACATCTATCAGACAATTATAGCACACCCTGATCAATGTCAAAGATGACAGCACCCCTTTAACTCCTTAGTGACGGAGCCAAGTTAGTACTTACCGTATTTTTCGGACTATAAGACGCACCGGACCATCAGGCGCACCCCAAATTTGGGGTGAAAATTGCAGAAAAAAATATTTTTTATAAGATGGGGGTCCGTCTTATTGTCCGAATTTACAGTATCTTACCTGAGGGCTGGCGTTGGCAGAGCAGGGTCACAGGAGGCATGGTGTCGGCAGAGGTGGGGTGATGCGGTACGGCGTGCACCTGAGCAGGGTCCCTTCCTGCTTAGGTGGGCGACGCCACGGCCTGGTGTCCATGGGAGGGTTGCAGCAATGGTTACCGGCAGAGGTGCTGGGATGAGGAGGCGCAGTGAGCGGTATGGCGTCAGAGGGGTCCCTTTCCCCGGTGAGGTGATGCAGCAGCCCGGTAAGCAGCAGAGCCGGGTGAATCCTGTTGTTAGCGGTGGTGGCGGCCATCTTCCCGAGGCCGCGCGTGTGCAGATGAAGCGCTCTGCTTCCCGGGGCTTCAGGAAAATGGCCGCGGTAGGCCACGCGTGCGCAGATGGAGATCGCGGCGGCCATTTTCCTGAAGCCAAGAACTTCAGGAAAATGGCCGCCGCGATCCCTATCTGCGCACGCGCGGCATCCCGCGACCATTTTCCTGAAGCCCCGGGAAGCAGAGCGCTCCATCTGCGCACGCGCGGCCTCCGGAAGATGGCCGCCACCACCGCTAACAGGATTCACCCGGCTCTGCTGCTTACCGGGCTGCTGCATCACCTCACCGGGGAAAGGGACCCCGCTCACTGCGCCTCCTCATCCCCGCACGTCTGCCGCCGCACCTCTGCCACCGCACCTCTGCCACCGCACCTCTGCCACCGCACCTCTGCCACCGCACCTCTGCCGCCACGGTAAGCCTGCATTGCGACTATTAGACGCACCCCCCATTTTCCCCCCTTTTTTGGGGGGGAAAAAGTGCGTCTTGTAGTCCGAGAAATACGGTAATGACCGGGCCAATTTTTACAATTCTGACCACTGTCACTTTATGAAGTTATAACTCTGGAACGCTTCAATGGATCCCCCTGATTCCGAGACTATTTTTTCGTGACATATTGTACTTCATGGTAGTGGTAACATTTCTTCTATATAACTTACATTTATTTATGAAAAAACAGAAATTTGGCAAAAATGTAGAAAGTTTTGCAATTTTAAAACGTTTACTTTTGTACACAAATCAGAGAGTGGTGTCACATGTCTACTTTACATCAGCACAATTTTGGAAACAAAATTTTTGTTAGGACATTATAAGAGTTAAAAGTTGACCAGCGATTACTAATTTTTCCAACAAAATTTACAAAACCATTTTTTTCTTTTTAAGGAACACCTCACATTTGAAGTGAGTTTTCTCCTGAGTACGCCGATACCCCATATGTGGGGGTAAACCACTGTTTGGGCGCATGGCAGGGCTCAGAAGGGAGGCAGGACCATTTGACTTTTTGAAAGCAAAATTAGCTGGAGCAATGGTGGCGCCGTGTCACGTTTGGAGACCCCCCAATTCTAACCCCAACCCTAATCCCAAGACTAACTTTAGCCCAACCCTAAAGGTACCGTCACATTAGCGATATCGACAACGATGCCGATCGCTGCAGCGTCGCTGTGTGGTCGCTGGAGAGCTGTCACACAGACAGCTCTCCAGCGACCAACGATGCCGAAGTCCCCGGGTAACCAGGGTAAACATCGGGTTACTAAGCGCAGGGCCGCGCTTAGTAACCTGATGTTTACCCTGGTTACCAAAAAACCCAAACACTACATACTTACATTCCGGTGTCTGTCGGGTCCCCCGGCGTCCGCTTCCCTGCACTGTGTAAGCGCCGGCCCTAAAGCACAGCGGTGACGTCACCGCTGTGCTTTGCTTTACGGCCGGCACTGACACATTCAGTGCAGGAAGCTCTGAGCAGCAGCGCGGACGCCGGGGGACGTGACAGACATCAGAAGGTGAGTATGTACTGTTTTTTTTTTTTACTTTTACAATGGTAACCAGGGTAAATATCGGGTTACTAAGCACGGCCCTGCACTTAGTAACCCGATATTTACCCTGGTTACCATTGTAAAACATTGCTTGAATCGTTGCTTTTGCTGTCAAACACAACGATACACGCCGATCTGACGACCAAATAAAGTTCTGGACTTTCAGCAACGACCAGCGATATCACAGCAGGATCCAGATCGCTGCTGCGTGTCAAAGACAACGAGATCGCTATCCAGGACGCTGCAACGTCACGGATCGCTATTGTTCTCGCTGCAAAGTCGCTTAGTGTGAAGGTACCTTAACCCTAGTGGAAAAATGGAAATCAATACTTTTTTTTAAATATTTTTACCTAACTGAGTAAGGGGGTGATAAAGGATGGAGGAGAGTTGATTTACTAATTTTTTTTTATTTTGAACACTGTGATAAAGTTTATCACAGTGATCAAAATGAACCAATAGGAAAAATTTCCTATTGTTGGTTGGTGCTGGCACTGCGCATGCGTCCGCCATTTTCTCCCGTAAGAAGACGCCGGCAGCCCGGGGGGTTGCAGGGACACCAGAGGTATCGGGGGGAAGGAGGAATGAGGGGACCCCATTTCTCTCTCCTCTGATGTGCTATCACATCAAAGGAGAGGGAAATTAAATGGAAAATCTGACTTTTTTTTTTTTTTTTGAGGCCGCCGTTATACCGTTAACGGCGATCGCAACATTGGGGTCGGTAAAAACCTACCCAAGTCATGTTCTCTGGGGTCTCGGCTACCCCCTGGTAGCCAAGACCCTGGAAGAAATTGTGACTCTGGGGGGGCGCTATACACTTCTTTCTCAGCGCCGTTAAGAAGCGGCGCTGAGGCACAAGTACCCTTAATTGCCGCTGGGCAAAAGGCGTATCGGCGGTCTTTAAGGGGTTAAACATCCCTGCAATAGCTATAATTTACCATCTCTCACCATTGTCCTTTACATTTACAGACCACTCAACAGTGAACAGCTAATCTTGCTCAATCCGTACAACTGTCCTAAGCTACAATGGATTTCAGTCTAGGTCATGCTCTATTAGCTACAGACAACAGCAGCACAGACTTCTGGTAGTTCCTACGATTAGACAACTCGCACAGCCCAGAATAAATCGGATGCAACTGCATCCATATCTTAGAGATGAGCAGGACTGCGCTATATGAGTTTTCATACTCTATCAACATACAGATATCTTGAACATATAAAAAGAAATGAATTAAAACACAACAGAAGGCTGAAGAATATAAGTGGAGTACTTAAGATAGAAAACCAAGAGAACACATTTAACCCCTTAAGGACCGAGCCACTTGGTAAGTTTACGCTGGTACGCTTCAACGTATCTCAGTGATTCTCATGACACATTGTACTTCATGTTACTGCTAAATTTTGGTCGATATGATTTGCTTTTACATATGAAAACATCAAAAATTTGACAATTTTCAAACTTTACATTCTTATGCCCTTAAATCAGTTAAGTTACACAAAATACTGAAAGGGAACATGTCACCCCCCAAAATCGAAGATGAGCTAAGCCCACCAGCATCAGGGGCTTATCTACAGCATTCTGTAATGCTGTAGATAAGCCTCCGATGTACCCTGAAAGACGAGAAAAAGAGGTTAGATTATACTCACCCAGGGACGGTCCTGCTGCGGTCCGGGTTCGATGGGCGTCGTGGTCCAGTCCGGGGCCTCCCATCTTCTTACAATGACGTCCTCTTCTTGTCTTCAGGCTGCGGCTCCGGCGTACTTTGTCTGCCCTGTTGAGGGCAGAGCCAAGTACTGCAGTGCGCAGGTGCCGGGAAAAGTCAGAGAGGCCCAGCGCCTGCGCACTGCAGTACTTTGCTCTGCCCTCAACAGGGCAGACAAACAAAGCCTGCGCCAGAGTGTGAAGACCAGAAGAAGATGTCATCTGATGAAGATGGGAGGCTCCGGACCGCCCCTGGGTGAGTATAATCTAACCTCTTTTTCTCCTCTTTCAGGATACATCGGGGGCTTATCTACAGCATTACAGAATGCAGTAGATAAGCCCCTGATGCCGGTGGGCTTAGCTCATCTTCGATTTTGGTGGTGACAGGTTCCCTTTAATAACATTTACAACATGCCAACATCACATCTGCATAATTTTTTAAACTATTTTTTGCTGACAGGAAGTTAAGAAGGGTTAAAAATTGAAAAGCAATGTTTAATGTTGCCATCAAAAACTTTTTTTTTTTTTTTTTTTAAGGGACATCACAATTGAAGTGACTTTAGGTGGCTATTTGATAGAAAATGCCCCCCAAAAGTGACAATTAAAAAAAGTTCACCTCTCAAATGCTCAAAACCACGTATGTGCCTCATATGTGGTCCAAAACAACTTTTTAGGCACAGTGGAAAGCTCAGAAGGAAAGGAGCGACAGAGTGCAGATTTACCTGGAGTGTTTTGAGAGTGGCATATAACATTGGCAGAGCCTCTGAGGTGTCGGGAAAGCAGAAAACCCCATAAGTGACCCTGCTTTATAAACTACACCACTTAGGCTACTTTCACACTTCCGTCTTTATAAAGACGTTGCAATGCGTAGTTCTGTGCAAAAAACGCATCCTGCAAAGTTGCCCACAGGATGCGTTTTTTGCACATAGACTTGTATTACCGACGCATCACGACGTATGGACACACGTTCCATTTGTCGTGCACTGGATGCGTCGGTAATTGGCGGACCGTCGTCACAAAAAAAGTTCAATCTTGCATGCGCAGCCGAAACTCCGCCCCCTCCTCCCCGGAACTCATAATGGGCAGCGGATGCGTCTGAAAACTGCATCCGCTGCCCATGTTGTGCATTATTTTGCACAACGTCCGTCGGTACGTCGGGCCGACGGTTTGCGACGGCCCCGTACCGACGGAAATGTGATAGAGGCCTTAATGAAATCGAGGGGTGCAATGATCATATTGACACCACATGTGTTTAACAAGATGTTATACCACTGAGCAGTGAAGAAAAACAAAATTACATTTACATGGTTATTAAGGTTGAAGGAAGACTTTAAATCCATCTAGTTCAACCCATAGCCTAACATGCCCTAACATGTTGATCCAGAGGAAGGCAAAAAAAAACCATGTGGAAAAGAGTAAGCTCCACATTGGGGAAAAAAATTCCTTCCCGACCCCACATACGGCAATCAGACTAGTTCCCTGGATCAATGCCCTATCAAGGAATCTAATATATATACCCTGTAATATTATACTTTTCCAGAAAGGCATCCAGTCCCCTCTTAAATTTTAGTAATGAATCACTCATTACAACATCATACGGCAGAGAGTTCCATAGTCTCACTGCTCTTACAGTAAAGAATCCGCGTCTGTTATTATGCTTAAACCTTCTTTCCTCCAGACGTAGAGGATGCCCCCTTGTCCCTGTCACCGGTCTATGATTAAAAAGATCATCAGAAAGGTCTTTGTACTGTCCCCTCATATATTTATACATTAACATAAGATCACCCCTTTGTCTTCGTTTTTCCAAGCTAAATAGCCCCAAGTGTAATAACCTATCTTGGTATTGCAGACCCCTCAGTCCTCTAATAACCTTGGTCGCTCTTCTCTGCACCCGCTCCAGTTCAGCTATGTCTTTCTTATACACCGGAGACCAGAACTGTGCACAGTATTCTAAGTGTGGTCGCACTAGTGACTTGTATAGAGGTAAAATTATGTTCTCCTCATGAGCATCTATGCCTCTTTTAATGCATCCCATTATTTTATTTGCCTTTGTAGCAGCTGCCTGACACTGGCCACTAAATGCGAGTTTGTCATCCACCCATATACCCAGGTCCTTTTCATTGACGGTTTTGTCCAGAGTTTTAGAATTAAGCACATAGTTATACATCTTATTACTTCTACCCAAGTGCATGACCTTACATTTATCCCCATTAAAGCTCATTTGCCATTTATCAGCGCAAGCTTCTAGTTTACATAAATCATCCTATAAAGTTGTTTTAGCCCCAGATTTTACATTTTGACAAGAATAAATATAGTGGGGTAAGTAATGGATACACTGCCAATTTTGCAAGTTTTCCCACCTGCAAAGAATGGAGAGGTCTCTGACTGTTATCGTAGGTACACTTCAACTGAGAATCAGAATTATAATCTATGGATTAAATTCCAGCAGGACACGCAAGGTCTCCCTGCTCACGCCAGCACATGTCCAAGCCTGTTTAAGGGTATGTGCACACGTCAGGATTTCTTGCAGAAATTTTCTGAAGAAAACCGGAAATTTTCTGCAAGAAATCCGCATTTTTTTTTGCGTTTTTTTTCTGTTTTTTTCGGAGGTTTTTTTAGCATTCTGCAAGCGTAATTAGCTTGCAGAATGCTAAAGTTTTCCAAGCGATCTGTAGCATCGCTTGGAAAACTGACTGACAGGTTGGTCACACTTGTCAAACATAGTGTTTGACAAGTGTGACCAACTTTTTACTATAGATTCTGCCTATGCAGCATCAATAGTAAAAGATAGAATGTTTAAAAATAATTAAAAAAAAAATTAAAAAAATGGTTATATTCACCCTCTGCAGACAGCCGATATCCTCAGCGGCGTCTGTTCCTATAGATGGTGTGGTTCAGGACCTTCGATGACGTGAGCGGTCACATGACCGGTCTCGCGACCAATCACAAGACAGCGACGTCATCGCAGGTCCTTCACCACACACCAGCTATAGGAACCGAAGCAGCAGGGTGCACCTGAGAGGCGGGAAGACTGCGGGGGCCATCGAAGGTGAGTATATCACTATTTTTTATTTTAATTCTTTTTTTTTTTTGACCAATTATATGGTGCCCAGTCCGTGGAGGAGAGTCTCCTCTCCTCCACCCTGGGTACCAACCGCACATAATCTGCTTACTTCCCGCATGGTGTGCACAGCCACAGCCACGGGAAGTAAGCAGATCAATGCATTCCTAGGTGTGCGGAATCCCCGCAATTCCACATTTTTAATGAACCATGTTGCTTTTTTTTCCACGATGCGATTTTTTCGCGGAAAAAAATGCAACATTTGCACAAAAAATGCGGAATACACTGTAAATAATAGGAGGCATATGTTAGCGTTTTTTTCACGTTTTTATAGCGAAAAACCGCGAAAAAAACGCGAAAAATACTGAACGTGTGCACATGGCCTAAAGCTCATTAATGACCATATGGATGATCCAGAGGTCATGGGAGAAGGTCATGTGGTCAGATGAAACCAAAACAGAAATGTTGATTTCAACTCCACTCGTGTTTAGAGGAAGGATGAGTACAACCCCAAGAACACTGTTCCAACCATGAAGAATTGTATTGAAGGATGGGTTTATGTATTGCGAGATTTTGGCCAACAACCTCCTTCTCTCAGTAAGAGCAATAAAGATGGGTCGTGGCTGGGTCTTCCAGCATGACAATAACTCAAAACACACAGCCAGGGCAAGTAAGGAGTGGCTCCGTAAAAAGCATTTAAAGGTCCTGGAGTGGCCTAGCCAGTGTCCAGACCTGTACCCAATAGAAAATCTTTGAAGGGAGCTGAAATTCAATGCTGCAGTGTGTGCAAACTTGGTCAAGAACTACAGGAAACGTCTAACCTCTGGAATTGCAAAGGTTTCTGTACCAAATATTAAGTTCTGTTTTTCTTTCGTATCAAATAATTTAATTTGCATTTTATTGCATGAAATAAGTATATAAAAACATTTTTTTTAAAGATTCTGTTTCTCACAGTTGAAGTGTACCCATGATTAAAATTACAGACCTCTCCATTCTTTGTAGGTGGGAAAAATTTGAAAAATTGGCAGTTTCTCAAATACTTTTTTCCCCATACTGTAGATAAACATTACCGCATAATTTGTTAAACAATTTCTCGTGAACGAGGCAATACCCAATATGTGGCTGTACAGTACTGTTTGGCCACACAGCGAGACTCAGGAGGACAAATTTTTGCAGAATAGTTTGCGGACTCCGTATACAGAGCCACCAAGTGCCAAAAGAGCAGAATCCCCCTTCAATTGACCTCGATTAGGAAATTACACCCCTTTGGGAATTTATTTTCAGATGCAGTGTTGATTTTCACTCCATAGGCATTTTTCACAAACAAGCAGCAATGAATGCTGCTAAGTAAAAATGCAAATATGCCATACGTACATGTAGTATACATACATTGTGCCCAACTCGCGCTTCAGGAGACACATACTCAAGTGGGCTCCCCTTGCTACAGAGTTCAAGAGGAGGGGGCCATTTGTGAGAGCAGATTTCGCTAGGTTTCTTTTGGTGGGAGCCCTGGCACTTTTCCAGAGCCTTTGTGCTACCAGTAACATGGAAAAACCTTATATTTCTGTTAACAGATGATGAACCTGAGTGGAGACATTCTTTTTGTGGGTTGAGTAGAAGCTTTTATCAGTAGCATTTTGAATTACATTTATCCTGTGCTCTACGCTGTGCACTTACATCGAGGTTTCCATCTAAATCTACAAAGCACCTGATTCGGATTAAACCCCCAAGAGATTAAATTTTCTAATGAGGCAGCAGAGTTACTCTGGAATCAATCTGGCTTCTGTTCGGTAGTATCCAGCTTTTCAGCGGTGCACAAAACTGGCTGACCACACTTTTATGCATGCCTAAAAAGACGGACACAGCTGGATGATAGGCCAGATGATGTCCATGGTGTCGCCATGTGCCTCATTCTAGGAAATCTATGGTCGGGGGTTCTGTCTGAATCACGTATTTCAGAGATTTACACAGAAACCCGAGTTTAAGTGCTCAGTGCAGAGCGCAGGATAAATTTGAGCTGAGTCTTATTGCGATCAACAAACAAAACAGCAGGTCAAGAATTGGTTTTATTTTTATGCCGTTTCTCGTGTGGTATAAGTGATTAACCGACTTTATCCTTCAGGTCGGAGCGATAACAGTGATACCAGATTTAGATTTTTTTTTTTAATTATGTTTGGTGGCTATCACACACAATGACAAACTAGAAGTAGGAATGTGTACAGAGGTATGCAAATCGCATACTTTCTGTTAAGTGACTTGACAGAAGACAGACAACTCCTTTAAACCAGTTTCCTGCAGTGGTCACTGTAAATTCTTATAGTAAAATCAATAGATTATGACAAGAGTTAACCCAACACATTTATACACAACTGTTCAGATTTAGCAATAAAGTAATAAGTGTGCCAAACACTGGAGTGGCCATACACATCCTTTTTCTCTCCTCCTAATCAAGGATAGATGTTAGGGGTTAGTAGGATTGGCTACTGGATTTTAACCCCTCAACCCCAGGAGCTTTTTTCGGTTTTGCGTTTTCATTTTTCACTCCCCTCCTTCCCAGAGCCATAACTTCATTTTTCCCTCAATATGGCCATGTGAGGGCTTATTTTTTGCGGGACGAGTTGTAGTTTTGAACAACACAATTGGATTTGCCATGTAGTGTACTAGAAAACGGGAAAAAATTCCAAGTGCGGTGAAATTGCAAAAAAAAAAAAAGTGCAATCCCACACTGGTTTTTTGTTTGGCTTTTTTGCTAGGTTCACTAAATGCTAAAACGGACCTGCCATTATGATTCTCCAGGTCATTATGAGTTCATAGACACCAAACATGTCTAGGTTATTTTTTATCCAAGTAGTGAAAAAAAATTCCAAACTTTGATAGAAAAAAAAAATAAATAAAAAATTGCGCAAATTTCCGATACCTGTAGCGTCTCCATTTTTCGTGATCTGGGGTCAGGTGAGGGCTTATTTTTTTGCGTGCCGAGCTGACGTTTTTAATGCTATTATTTTGGTGCAGATATGATCTTTTGATCATCCGTTATTGCATTTTAATGCAATGTCATGGCGACCAAAAAAACGTAATTCTGGAGTTTTTACTTCTTTTTTTCGCTACGCCGTTTAGCGATCAGGTTAATCTTTTTTTATTGATCGATCGAGCAATTCTGAATGTGACGATACCAAATATGTGATTTTCTTATCGTTATATTTTGAATGGGGTGAAAGGGGGGTGATTAGAACTTTTCTATTTTTTTTAAAAAACATTTTTTTTTTTTTTAACTTTTGGCATTCTTCAATAGTCTCCATGGGAGGTTAGAAGCTGCCACAACTTGATCGGCTCTGCTACATAGAGGCGATGCTCAGATCGCCTATATGTAGCACAATTACAGATTTGCTATGAGCTCCCAAGGAGACCTCTGGTTGTCATGCCGACGCACCGATGACCCCCGAGCATGTGACGGGGGTCACCGATGCGTGCATTTCCAGACAGAAGCGTTTGTTAAATGCCGCTGTCAAACTCTGTTAAACTAGTTAATAGGCCCGAATGGATCATGATTCCACCCGCGCCTATTGCGGGCACATGTTAGCTGTTCAAAACAGGTGACATTTCCCGGTTTTGATGCGGGCTCACCACCGGAGCCCACATCAAAGAAGGAATATTACCATCGGACGTACTATTCCGTCCGATGGCAGTAACGGGGTCAATATGCCTATTCATTTTCCATTCATTCTCTCATTGGAGTAAAGTCATGGCTGGGTTATTTGGCAACAGCATATTTTTCTACTCCCAGTGGAGAGCATTCTCCGGTGACGGGAGCAGACGGTCATGTGATTACAAGTATGCAATTAGTATATGTCAGGCCACATTCTAACCACACTGTATCCAGTTACATTGGGCAAGGCCAGACTCATCTAGTCAACAAGTGAATGCATTTATGCAACTCACATACTTGCAGTCACGCGCCAATTGCTCCCAGCGCATGAGAAACCAGTGAGCGCGATGCAAGTGACTGAAGACTTGAAGCGTAAAACTGGACAGCCCCTTTAAGCAATAAAGTAGGTACTTGCATGTTAGAGAAGGGAGGAAGTGGGGGTATTTAGCGGTCGTCCGAATGGAAAGTTGGCCGACAACTATAAAAATGCGTTTAGGCCGCTTTAACATGTACAGCTGTAGGTTTTACCTGCTGAACTGTTGATGTGTAAGCACCAGACCCTCTAATCTGATCGGGAACTTGACGTCGCAGCTTCCCACCATATTCTGGATTTTAAAATCTAAAAACTTTGCTGGAAATCCCAGTTTCTGTACAACTCGTGCATACTTTCTGGCCGCTAACCGAGACTGTTCTTCACTAAAAGATAAACAATAACAATGAGAACAGCAAAATATACAAATGATTCTCACTTAGAGAACCTGTCAGCAGAATTTAGCACTATGAAGTAAAGGCATGGCCATAATGGCGCCGTTATGTATATTAAACTGATGAAGAAATGGTGAAGAAATCTGATCTCTGGTTATTGTTTTTACAGCCTCTTAAGTTTTCTTCTCAGGAGGTCTTCTGTGCATCCATCGGGGTGGCCTTCTGCTCCGTATCCCGTCTCTTTTTTGAAATTCTGCTAAACAGACATTGGAGTGGGCGACGTGTGTGCAGTCCCATTCCATAGACTGTCTTCAATAAAACGGCACAGGTAACTGCGCATGAACAGATCCAGTGTTCAGCTAATGAAGACGTAAGTTAGCCAAGATCTCGATCTGTACGTGGGCCACCATCAGCACCATTTTATTGCAGACCATCTGTGCAATCACAATGCGTAGGAGCATCTGTGCAGAATTTCAAAAAGGAGGACTAATCAGTGACCTGTAGAACTTCAGGAGGCAGGTGGTGGGGTGGAAGAGTAGAAGAAGATCCTACCCCCAGTCCTGCCCCGATGCATGCACAGAAGACATAATTAGAAGAAAACTTTAGAGGCTGACTAAACAATATCCAGAGATAGGATTCCTGCAATGAACTTATCAGTTTAGTCTGCATAACAGCGCCAATAAGGCCATGCCTTTACTTCATAGTGCTAAATCCTGCTGACAGGTTCTCTTTAATAAAGCATTAACATTTTATTACAGAATATGGGAAAGGGGAAGGTTATTAAAAAGGTCTGTTCAAGATCCTGGCCTCTGGATATACAAAAAAAAAAAAGGAAAAAGGATTGATCTCCATCGAGGACATCAAGCAGAGATCTTACATTTTATGGAATTTTAACCCAAGGTAGATTAGACAGATGTGAAAACTTATGGCGCTAAAAAAAAAGTCACTGCCGTGTAATCAGATAAGTGCGATCGTTCCCTGAACGGACGGCACCATGGCTAGCTGTGGGTAAGCAGAATGGAATATTCCGAGACATTACCACACATTCATTCAGAATTGGAAATGCATCATAGGGCGGCTATGCAAGCTACAAATCTGAAAATATTACTAAGCCTAGTTTTACACTTCGCAACATTGAAATGGCAATACCAAGACGGAAAAATTCTGCAAGTAGGTAAATCACCGGATAAATATGCTACCGCGATACGGATATGCAAATGCTAAAAATGGAAACCAAGATTACGGAACAAAACACCTTGACTTATTCAGTATACAGTATGAGCACCCCGTATAGAAATACCCGCACTTAGACACCTTGGCATACAAATCAGTGAAGTCATTGATGGTTATCTAAGGAATGTTCTGCCATGCTGAATGCACTTAGGCATGTAAATCAAGACTCGCTGTTGGCAGCTCACTGCAGTTGCCGACCAATGACGTTCCAGACGTGCTCAATGGGAGACAAGTCTGGAGACGCTGGCTGCAGGCCATAGAACGTTTAGGCTAAGTGCACACGTTGCAGAATTGCCACGGAAATTTCCACGGCAATTCCGCAACTCCTGCAGCGGGTATATCGCATGCGGAATAGGCATGCGTATTCCCGCTAAACACTAGCGTTTTGCAAGCGTAATTAGCTTGCAAAATGCCAGCGTTTCCCAAGCGATTTGTAGCATCGCTTGGAATGGTGATTGACAGGTTGGTCACATTTGCCAAACAGTGATTGACAAGTGTGACCAACTTTTTACTATTGATGCTGCCTATGCAGTATCAATAGTAAAAAGATCTAATGTTAAAAATAATAAAAAAATTAAGAAATGGTTATTCTCACCTTCTGAGGGCCCCCTATCTCCTCAGCGATGCACGTGACCGCGACGTCATCGCAGGTCTTTTGCACACTGCATCCTGGGGAACGGAAGCCGCCGAGTGCACCGCTGAGAGGCAGGAGGACTCCGGGGGCCATCAGAAGGTGAGTATATCACTACATTTTATTTAAATTCTTTTTTTTTTTTTTTTAACAATTACATGGTTCCCGGGGCCTGGAGGAGTCTCCTCTCCTCCACCCTGGGTACCATCCGCACATGATCCGCTTACTTCCCGCATGGTGGGCATAGCCCTATGCGGGAAGTAAGCAGATCAATGCATTCCTATGTGTGCGGAATCCCCGCGATTCCGCAAATTAATGAACATGCTGCGTTTTTTTCCGGAATGCGTTTCCGCTCAGGAAAAAAACGCAGCATGTGAATACAAAATGCAGATTGCATTCTTTTAATAGGATGCTTAATGTGAACTTTTTTTTCGCAGTTTTATCCCGTTTTTATAGCGAAAATCCGTAAAAAAAACCGCGAACAATCCGGAACGTGTGCACACAGCCTTTGGGTATGTGCACACGTAGGTGGGATGTCTGCGGATTTTTCTGCACCTGTTTTAGTAAGTCCGCAGGTAAACCGCACTGCAGATTTACCACGGATTTACGGCGTTTTTTGTGCGGATTCCACCTGCGGTTTTACACCTGCGGATTCCTATAATGGAGCAGGTGCAAACCGCAGCGGAATCCGCACAAAGAATTGACATGCTGCGGAATAAACAACGCAGCATTTCCGAGCGTTTTTTTCCGCAGCATGTGAACTGCAGACTTTGTTTTCCATAGGTTTACATGGTACTGTAAACGCATGGAAAACTGCTGCGAATCCGCAGCGTCAAAACCGCAACGTGTGCACATACCCTTAAAAACAACAAAACGAGGCCTGGCATTGTGTTGGAAAAAACGGGTCCGTGGATACGTTCATATTCTCCCATGAAAGCCTCTTGACGGCGTTGCCCATGTGCTATCCACAGCAACTTCCATCCATCATTGCGTTTAAGACAAAGGCCTCGTTGCTGAAGAGCATAGTGGTCTATTAAAGCCTCCATAGCCATCTTGTTCTGCATCATGATAGCCTTTCAGAACAGTGACATCAGATCAATGGAACACCTGTAGTTGGATATCTGGCTCGTTGGCCCATGTCCTGCAAACACCTTCTGGTGGTTTACGTATTCACCTATGATCCATTAGGCGTGGTAAGTGATCTTTAGTTTCATTGACAGTACAGAATGGATCACTCAATTCTTAAATGACAAGATCACATGGGTTACGCCATGAAAAGGCCTTCATGAGGAAATGTCAAAACAGTCATACTCCCATGGAGTGTAGAGGCACAATGTACAGTACAGGGATCCCTCTAATTTTCATTACAGGTACCCCAACAGATCAGTGTTAAATTGATTTGGTCGTGAAACCGGAGTTACAGCCATTAATCTAAAATGTCTGAGGAGCCTTAATGTGCTACTATAGCCTGCAGCATCTCCAGACTTGTCCTCAATTGAGAACATCTGGGATGTCAGTCTACAATAGAAAAGGAAACAGACAGCAGCTAATCGTGAGGAGCTGCCCAAATACATTCAGCATTGCAGGACATCCCTCAGACAGCCATTAATACCTTGCCATGTTATCAATGATATTATGTTAGTGCGTGTATTTCTGCATGTGGAGCTCATACCAATACTGAATAAAATCAAGAGACTTTGAGAATGTTTCCATCTTTTCATCATTTGCACATCATGGATATCTATCCATCCTGTGATTTCCATAATTCCACATATTTTCCTTCTTGGTGTTGCAATTTCAATGCTGAGAAATGCACTTATGTGTCTAAAGACACTGAAGACAATTGAAAAAAAAAATCTGTAAATATGAATACTTGCCTTTTGGCTCCTGTGCAGACCATTTTACCCGAGCTAAATATAAGCGCAGTTGTACGTGGTTCTCTTATCCTCATAATTACAGCAGCAAAACGCTAGGAGACAAAAAAGTTAGTATATTTCTTAACAAAAATGTAGCAACCAAGACAGTCAAAGAAGATAGAAAGTGTCAAAGATGACAACACTGGAAAATCGGAGGTAAATACCGTAAGTTTGGCTTTAGATTTTTCTCACATGAGCACTTCCAAGGAAAGTTTCCAGAACTTCTTATCACCTAAAATCTCATATGATGGACATATCTGTCACGGAGTGTGTAGGGAGTCTGGAGCAGGCTCAGAAGCAGAGTCAGCTGCATACTGGGCAGATGCCAGGTATATTCTATCCCTGACATCTGTCTCTAATGGCAGAGGTGGGCATGCCCACCAATCACTGCTGATAACCTCTTAGGCTACGTTCACATTTGCGGTCAGCGCCGCAGCGTCGGGCGCCGCAGCGGCGCCGCATGCGTCATGCGCCCCTATATTTAACATGGGGGCGCATGGACATGCGTTGTGCTGCGTTTTGCGCCGCATGGCCGCAAGCGTTGGACGCAAGAAACGCTTCAAGTTGCATTTTTTTTGCGTCCAACTTTCGGCCAAAAAGGACGCATGCGGCGCAAAACGCAGCGTTTTAGCGTGCGTTTTGCCGCGTTTTTGTTTGCGTTGTGCGCTGCGGCGCCGACGCTGCGGCGCACAACGCAAATGTGAACGTAGCCTTAAATGTCACTGTCATGTAAACACTGCAGTCGGCCCCTGACTTTTGGTTATGATGGCCATCGGCTTCCCAGGCTTACTATGACAGCTGCTGTGCCAGTCATATGAATTCCTCTGTGATGTCCAGCCTGTGGCTGGGTGTCATAAAATACAGTGATTTTACAAAATAAATCAACACCGTGGCATTGCTGTATAGAGTAAAAGTGATCATATGAACGCAAACTAAAGCTCCCTAATGGGACTAGCAAATAGAAGTGCAAAAAAATTATTTAAAAAAAAAAAAAGCTTAAAAATTAGTGATGAACGAATATACTCGTTACTCGAGATTTCTCGAGCACGCTCGGGGGTCCTCTGAGTATTTTTTAGTGCTCGGAGATTTAGTTTTCGTCACCGCAGCTGAATGATTTACATCTGTTAGCCAGGCTGAGTACATGTGGGGGTTGCCTGGTTTGCTAGGGAATCCCCACATGTACGGTACTTATGCTGGCTAACAGATGTTAATCATTCACCTGCGGTGACGAAAACTAAATCTCCGAGCACTAAAAAATACTCGGAGGACATCCGAGCGTGCTCTGGAAATCTCGATTAACGAGTATATTCGTTCATCACTAATCTGGACCATTTTCACTAAATGAAAGCTTAAAAAATGAAGCCAAAAAAACAACTGAGGGAATGTGGGTATTTTTTTTTTCACTTGGAATTTTTTCCCTTTGTTTTTTAATAGTAAAATGTATGATAAAATGGATGGCGTCACTCAAAAATACAACCAGTCGAACAAAAGAAAAACAAGCCCCTATATAGGTTTGCCGGCAGCAAAATAAAAAAAAAAAAAAAAATAAGTTATGGTTCTTGGAAGAAAGGGAGGCGAAAAAAAGCCTCAAAAATGAAAAACAAAACAGGACACTAAAGAAAAAACAAACAAACACATGAAGTTTGGATCTGTTGCATGGAAAAAATCCATAATATTAGTTACAAGTTAAAAGCAGCAATTTTGCTTTTTTTAATTCATCTTATTAGTAGACCCAGCTATAACTCAGCTAATATTGTCTTATTTAGTTGTCTCAGTATGAAAATTCATGGCATGCTTCTTTCCCATTAAAGGGAACCTGTCAGCAGTTTTGGCTGATATAAGATACGGCCACTGCCTATCAGGGCTTATCTACAGCATTCTATAATGCTATATATCTGCCCCCAAACCGACCTGGAAGAGAAGAAAAATAACTTCTTATACTCACCTGCGGGGCGGTGCGGTCCGAGGGGTGTCGCTGGTCTTGGTCTGGCGCCTCCCATCTTCTTGCGATGCCAACTTTCTTCTTGCTTCATGTGGAGATGTGTCCCTGCATCATCCACACAGTCTGCTTGGCATTGCGCTCTGGCGCCCTGTTGAGGGCAGAGCAAAGTACTTCAGTGGGCACGGAGAGGTCAGAGAGGCCCGGCGCCTGCGCACTGCAGTACTTTGCGCTGCCCTCAACAGTGCAGAGAAGTGCGCCTGCGCAGGAGCGCAACACAAGGCAAGTAGGAGGACGGCATCACTAGATGGGAGGAGCCAGACCAAGGAGAGTGACACCCATCGGACCGGACCGCCCTGCAGGTGAGTATAATAAAAGTTATTTTTCTTCTCTTACAGGTCGGGTTGGGGGCTTATATACAGCATTATAGAATGCTGTATATCAGCCCTGAAAGGTGATGGCCATAACTCATATCGGCCAAATCTGGTGACAGGTTCCCTTTAACTTTCGGCGACTCCCTGAAAATTACATGCCCTTATATTCTACGAAAGGGGTCTCCAATTCTATCAATAGAAGACTCTGGGAGGGCATGGGAAGAGAAAGCAGCTCATATCAAAGGCAACAATGATAACTGCACATGTATAAGGCAGGTGATCACAGTTCCGCCCGTCTGACGGTATACTTCTAATCCTTTAGTTTCTTTAGAATATTGAGGGAAGTATGTGTCATCCCAGCACACTGACAAGATATTGGCTGTAGCCGGTCATTTGAAGCTGCACTGACGCAATAGGAGGAGATCTGTAGCGGAGATTAGAGAAATAACAGGTCATAGGAAAGCTAGAACTTTTGGGAACAGAATAGCAGAAAGTAAAATATTATTACTGGGCTAAGTCATAATTTTGCCTAAGAACCCTGCCACGAATAAAGAATAGTATAAAAAAAAAATACTCAGAGAAACTGTTCCCCCAACAATCCAGGAGTATTTTAGTGGTGAACAATGCTTTTTCCAACATAATGGCGACCATGTCACAAGTCAAAAATTATAACTGAGTGGTTTGGTGAACAAAGCATTAAAATGTTGGTCCCATGGCCAGGAAACTCCCCAGATCTCGATCCCATTGTGATAAACTCCAAGCATTACTTAGGTAAGAATGCGTTGTCAGTCAGTTTGGCCCAGAAAGGGGGGACCCAGCATACAAAGGTTAGCTGCAAAAGCCTCGAAAAATAAGGGTCAAATATCGGGGCTTTTCATAAACTTGATGCAGTTCCAAAAAAGTGTAAAATGTGTATAACTGTTCTTCAGTAACCATAGAAACATCTGACTAAAAGATCTAAAGACACTGAAGCAACGACTTTGTGAAAAACAAAATTTGTGTCGTCTTAAAACAATAGGCCACAACTGCACTAACTAAGGCTGCAGCTGTCTATGTGCCGCATAAGTGTACAGAAACTTATCGAGAGGCGCTCCTTACAGAACAAACCGCATATTGGGCAGACGTTCTTTGAACTATGTCCACAGAGTTTTTTTCTTTCCCACAATCCAGATGTGAACCTTTTTAAGATACTCTTTGAAGAAGCATCCATTTTATTTTAATGGGAACTCACCCAACGGTGCACATGGTGCCATTCTTCCCCATGTGGAAAAAGCAGCAGCATATCGACTCTTGATACAACTTGTCTTAAAAAACCCTAAAATTTGAGATTCCCCAACCAGAAACAAACGGCTTTAGAGCACTTTTTTTGCATAGCGGAAACCCCTCTGTCAAACTGTGAACACACCCTAACATTTCATATCTTTTACCTTTGGATTATATTCAGCATTTCGAGCTCTAAGTGCAATCGTTTTAAGGTCCAATTTGCAGCCAAGATTCACCGTGGACACAATATTCCTTAAAAAATAAAAATAGTGATAATAAATTATGTGAATGTGTGTTAACTACAACTTATATTGTCAGTCATGCAATATCTTCTCCATTGACAAGAATGAGTAATGAAGGGAGGATTAGCACAACTTAAGTATACAGAATATTCTTCATTAACTTTACCATATTTTCAAAAATTTAACAAAGGCCTGAAATCCCATGGCTACAAACATGTCTTAAGGGGGCACTCACCCTAATGTTGCGCTTTTCATAGGCACGTTTAGGACTATAGCTTTAGATACACTCCAATAATCAGAGGTGTATAAATGAAGCATTCTTAGGCAAAGACCTACATTTATAGTGTACTTACTGCAACTGTGGTACAATCCCAGAACTTTCCGATGCTGGAGTCGCTGGGGTGATAGGTGTCATGGGTGTCATAGGGGAAGGATATAGAGGTGTATTGCCTGGGAGAGGTGCTGTGGTTAGAGTCTGTGAGTGGAACAGTTGTGGGGTTTGTCCAGACCCCTGAGTGCCTTGCTGGGACGTGGACTGCTGAGCTTGCTGCTGCTGCTGTCTCTGCTGTTCTTCAAGAATTGACAAACTATTTGTTGTTTGTACAGGTTGTGGGGTCAAACCAGTGCCATAGGGCATCATAGGACTGAAGATGGGGATTCCAGGTGTCATTGCTCCCTGCAAAGTGAGAGGCAAAAAGTTCAAAAGAAGATAATTCAGAAGTGACATACACCATTAGGGAAGTCAAACTAGATACACAGAGGGTCAAAATTAAAGCCGCAGGTGAACCTTGATATTTAATAAAATGCCTACAACTGAGGAAGTTTTTCCTTATCATATAGAACGAATATTTTTTTAGTGTGGAAACAAACTTAAGTTTTGCTTAAACATTGAATCTGGAACAAGCAAAGCTTTACACTGAACCTGTCAGTAGGATTGTGCACAGTAACCTACAGTGTCAGGTCAGTGCACTTATACTAATTACAATGATACCTTGGTTGATGAAATCTATCTTGTGGTTGTTTAATCTTTATTTTTAGTTTTGAGTTAATGATATGCATGTGAGGGGTCTTCATGTGGTGCTCTGCTTTGATATTAATGTGTATGGATTCTGACAGGTCACTGCCCCCTATTTTACATACTGTATATGTTACTGTTTGAAAAACAAATAAAATTCATTATGGATTTAGTGATATAATTTCTTGACAAAATAAAAAATTCTCTCCCAAAATGGCGCCGTAGGCACCTGCGCAGTAGCATCCACCAATGATCCGATAGGTGCTACTGCGCAGGCGCCATTTTGCTAGAGGGAAAATTAAAAAATGTCTCCACCACGATGGCACCGGCATCGCCTGCGCAGTAGCATCTATTGGCGATCCGACAGATGCTACTGCACAGGCGCAAACATTTTTTTTCCTCAAGCAAAACGGTGCCGGATGTGCCTGTGCAGTGCTATCTATTAGATCGCCGGTAGATGCGACTGTGCAGGTGCGGCCAGCACTACTTTGAAAGGTTTTTTTTTTTGTTTTTTTTTTTAGTATATAATGTATATGACTAAATAAAACAATACAATGCATATTATAGATGTGATCGTGCTGCCGCCTGCCTGCTGAATGTAATTTTGAGATACCGTATTTTTCGGATTATAAGACGCACTTTTGTTCCCCCAAATTTTGGGGGAAAGTGGGGGGTGCGTCTTATAAAATCTTCTTACAAACTATAATAACCAACAAGGGAAGAACAAAGGCTTACAGAAAAAAACCCTACAAAATTGTATTAACTTTACTAACGTCAAATGAAAAACACACAATATATAAATACCCCTCGGTAGGACTGCCACCGTATAAAAAATGGGCTACACACCACTAACAGGGTGAACACTTCCCCAGTGTAGCTGGAGTGGTATGTCCCTAGCCAGTAACGACCTTTAATTTCAAAAAAATTATAGATAGAGGTAAGCCCATCCTAGTATATCATGATGATTAGTAGTACCACAATAAGGTGACAACATAGTGCTGACACGGTTACACTCAGTAGATGTGCTGAACTGAGTGATCTTCCCCTAGACACCCACCTATCTTGATGCCTACCTAGATGCGGAGGTTGGCACCCTAAGAATTACGAGAATGGCGCCCCCGCTTGTGCGATGGCTATCCCTGATCTTCTAATTCCACCCTATAAGGTTTCAGTCAGAAACAGAGGGCCAGACGGGCCTGCATTAGTCATGTAATTTATAAGCCGCAAAAGACATAATGTGGCAGCCTTATCTTTTGGACAACTCTCCACTGCCATGACATTCTGAATCTCTCCTGATGAACCCGTTTGTGGGGGGAAACGCGTTGAGAGTCTATTCTTTATATGTGAGGAGTCATCTCATCGCGAATCCTCAGTCGCCTGTGTACAATACCACATGTCAACAGATAAGTATAGTTGCATTATCAAAATGGTTATATATCATTGAGGCAAATTTTGTACCTGTTGATTAATTTCTTAAAGTGATATTTTTGGCGCATTATTACATCTGAACTTTGTTTCTATCTGATATTGTTTGAGTCTGTTCTATGTGAGTACCAGATAATTCTCATTAATTGGATGGGATTAGTGATATAGACTTAAGGTACCTTCACATTAAGCGACACTGCAGCGATAGCGACAACGATGCCGATCGCTGCAGCGTCGCTGTTTGGTCGCTGGAGAGCTGTCACACAGACCGCTCTTCAGCGACCAACGATGCCGAGGTCCCCAGGTAACCAGGGTAAACATCGGGTTACTAAGCGCAGGGCCGCCTAGTCAGTCCGCTTCCTGCACTGACTGAGCGCCGGCCCTAACAGCAGAGCGGTGACGTCACCGCTGTGCTGTACTTTCACTTTACGGCGCTCAGTCAGTGTGGGAAGCGGACGCTGGGGGACGCGAAGGTGAGTATGTACTGTTTGTTTTTTTACATTTTACACTGGTAACCAGGGTAAACATCGGGTTACTAAGCGCGGCCCTGCGCTTAGTAACCCGATGTTTACTCTGGTTACCAGTGTAAAACATCGCTTGTATCTTTGCTTTTGGTGTCAAACACGACGATACACGCCGGTCTGACGACTAAATAAAGTTCTGAACTTTGTTCAACGACCAGCGACATCACAGCAGGATCCTGATCGCTGCTGCGTGTCAAACTAAACGATATCGCTATCCAGGACGCTGCAACGTCACGGATCGCTAGCGATATCGTTTAGTGTGAAGGTACCTTTACCAATGTGCTGCTGTAGTACCTGGACACCTTTTTATGTGCTGGATATCGTGTATGTGTATGGGCGATGAATGGTATAGACTGCCCCGTTCTCTCACATTATACCATGTGCAGTTCTATCAATCCATAGATGACTTAATACAACATCACTGTGATATACTGTCTTATCTGGACGGGTGGTGATTGGCATAGAGGGTCCCTTTGTCTCCCACATTATGTCTTTTGCGGCTTATAAATTACATGACTAATGCAGGCCCGTCTGGCCCTCTGTTTCTGACTGAAACCTTATAGGGTGGAATTAGGAGATCAGGGATAGCCATCGCACAAGCGGGGGCGCCATTCTCGTAATTCTTAGGGTGCCAACCTTCGCATCTAGGTAGGCATCAAGATAGGTGGGTGTCTAGGGGAAGATCACTCAGTTCTGCACATCTACTGAGTGTAACCGTGTCAGCACTATGTTGTCACCTTATTGTGGTACTACTAATCATCATGATATACTAGGATGGGCTTACCTCTATCTATATATTTTTTGAAATTAGAGGTCGTTACTGGCTAGGGACATACCACTCCAGCTACACTGGGGAGGTGTTCTCCCTGTTAGTGGTGTGTAGCCCATTTTTTATACGGGTGCGTCTTATATTCTGAATCTGTGTGCTGTGCTGTAGAGCAGGGGGGGCAGCTCTGGAGTGGTGTCAGGGGGCTGGCTGCGGGCTGTAGAGACAGCAGGAGGTCCTGTGCTCCCGCTCATTAGCCTCTTGTAATATTCACTGCACCCGCTGTCCATCACCTCAGTGCTGAAGCCACACCGAGTTGCTTGACAGGGGAGCATATTACATGTGCCTGCACTCCACCCATCATGAATATGCCCCCCTGCTGGCACATACATGCCCACCCAGTCACTACATGCCCCCCTGCAGGCACGCACATGGCCCCCCCAGTCACTATATGCCCCCCTGCTGGCACGCAAATGCCCCCCCCGGCACGCACATGGCCCCCCCAGTCACTATATGCCCCCATGCTGGCACGCACATGGCCCCCCAGTCACTACATGACCCCCTGCAGGCACGCACATGATAAGTGTTTGTTATTTTAACTCACCTTCTGAAGATGGCTCCCTGCTCCCAGTTCTCCCGTGGCTCTTCCTGTGTCTGTGCAGACATCCGATCATGTGATCGGCTCAGCACAGTGATGTCATCACTGTGTGCCCAGGTCACATGATCTGATGCCTGGGAAACAGGAAGCGCAACCAAGGAGTTGGGAGCACTGAGCCATCATCAGAAGGTGAGTTAAGTGTGTGTTATTTTATCATGTGCATGCCTGCAGGGGGACGTGTAGTGACTGGGGGGGCCATGTGTGTGCCAGCAGTGGGGCATACATAGAGAGGGGGCCATGTGCGTGCTAGCAGGGGGGCATATATAGAGAGGGGGCCATGTGTGTGCCCAGCAGAGGGGCTCATAGTGACGGGGGGGGGGGGGGGGGCATATCCAGGATGAGATGGGGAACAGTGTGCCAGCAGCACGGGGGGGGGCGCAGTGTGCCAGGATGGGGGTTATATAGATACCAGGATGAGGGACATACATGATTTGTAAGATGGACACTGGCACTATAAGACAGACCACAATTTAACATAAAATTATTTGTTTCTCTTTTTCTTCATCAAATTTGGGGATGCGTCTTATAAAGCGAAAAATAGTGTGTGTGTGTGTGTGTGTGTGTGTGTGTGTGTGTGTGTGTGTGTGTGTGTGTGTGTGTGTGTGTGTGTGTGTGTGTGTGTACACATACATACACACTCATATGCATACATATATACACACACACACACACACTATATACTAGCTGTACTACCCGGCTTCGCCCGGGGTAATAACTGCTGTTAGCAAAATAGAATGTGTTAACAAAAATTTATTCTGCACAAAAAACCACAAAACAAATAGATAGAAATGTAATTATTAAAAGGCAAAAACTAAGCTAATAGAAGCATTTTACAACATATATTTCAACACCAGAGATATTCCACACAGATTTAACTAAATTGGCCAAGTAATGTGAAGTAATCTTCTACTACTTATTCGAGAGCCTTTTGATAAACGACATTCTTAGTTTTTCCTTCAGGTGCAAAGACAAACAGATTTTTGGCTGTTCCAACTCTTGAACAGGCCACATAAAGTTGACCATGAGAAAAGCATGGAGATTGTAAATCTAAGCTAGCTGAAGAGCCCGGCGTTGCCTGGGCATACTAAATATCTGTGGTTAGTTATAGCACCTCACTTCTCTTATTTTCCCATCACGCCTCTCATTTTCCCCCTCACACCTCTCATTTTCCCCCTCACTCCTCTCATTCCCCCCTAACACTTGTCATTTCGACCTCACATCTGTCATTTTCCGATCACTCCACTATTTTCCCTCACTCCTCTCATTTTGCACTCACACCTTTTCATTTTCACCTCACACCTCTCATTTTCACCTCAATATATACATGTTTGTCATCTTCCTTATATATAGTATACACCTGTATGTCATCTCCTGTATATAGTATATACCTGCTGTGTGTCATCTCCCCTGTATATAGTATATACCTGTATGTCATCTCCTCCTATATATAGTATATACCTGTATGTAATCTCCTCCTATATATAGTATATACCTGTATGTCATCTCCTCCTATACATAGCATATACCTGTATGTCATCTCCTCCTGTATATACTATATACCTGTAGGTAATCTGCTCCTGTATATAGTATATACCTGTGTGTCATCTCCTTCTGTATATAGTATATACCTGTATGTCATCTCCTGCTGTATGTAGTATGTACCTGTATGTCATCTCCTCCTCTATATAGTATACAGGTCCTTCTCAAAAAATTAGCATATAGTGTTAAATTTCATTCTTTACCATAATGTAATGATTACAATTAAACTTTCATATATTATAGATTCATTATCCACCAACTGAAATTTGTCAGGTCTTTTATTGTTTTAATACTGATGATTTTGGCCTACAACTCCTGATAACCCAAAAAACCTGTCTCAATAAATTAGCATATCAAGAAAAGGTTCTCTAAATGACCTATTACCCTAATCTTCTGAATCAACTAATTAACTCTAAACACATGCAAAAGATACCTGAGGCTTTTAAAACTCCCTGCCTGGTTCATTACTCAAAACCCCCATCATGGGTAAGACTAGCGACCTGACAGATGTCAAGAAGGCCATCATTGACACCCTCAAGCAAGAGGGTAAGACCCAGAAAGAAATTTCTCAACAAATAGGCTGTTCCCAGAGTGCTGTATCAAGGCACCTCAATGGTAAGTCTGTTGGAAGGAAACAATGTGGCAGAAAACGCTGTACAACGAGAAGAGGTGACCGGACCCTGAGGAAGATTGTGGAGAAGGACCGATTCCAGACCTTGGGGAACCTGAGGAAGCAGTGGACTGAGTCTGGTGTGGAAAGGCGTGTGCAGGAAATGGGCTACAGGTGCCGCATTCCCCAGGTAAAGCCACTTTTGAACCATAAACAGCGGCAGAAGCGCCTGACCTGGGCTACAGAGAAGCAGCACTGGACTGTTGCTAAGTGGTCCCAAGTACTTTTTTCTGATGAAAGCAAATTTTGCATGTCATTCGGAAATCAAGGTGCCAGAGTCTGGAGGAAGACTGGGGAGAAGGAAATGCCAAAATGCCTGAAGTCCAGTGTCAAGTACCCACAGTCAGTGATGGTGTGGGGTGCCATGTCAGCTGCTGGTGTTGGTCCACTGTGTTTCATCAAGGGCAGGGTCAATGCAGCTAGCTATCAGGAGATTTTGGAGCACTTCATGCTTCCATCGGCTGAAATGCTTTATGGAGATGAAGATTTCATTTTTCAGCACGACCTGGCACCTGCTCACAGTGCCAAAACCACTGGTAAATGGTTTACTGACCATGGTATTACTGTGCTCAATTGGCCAGCCAACTCTCCTGACCTGAACCCCATAGAGAATCTGTGGGATATTGTGAAGAGAAAGTTGAGAGACGCAAGACCCAACACTCTGGATGAGCTTAAGGCCGCTATTGAAGCATCCTGGGCCTCCATAACATCTCAGCAGTGTCACAGGCTGATTGCCTCCATGCCACGCCGCATTGAAGCAGTCATTTCTGCCAAAGGATTCCCGACAAAGTATTGAGTGCATAACTGAACATTATTATTTGATGGTTTTTTTGTTTGTTATTAAAAAACACTTTTATTTGATTGGACGGGTGAAATATGCTAATTTATTGAGACAGGTTTTTTGGGTTATCAGGAGTTGTAGGCCAAAATCATCAGTATTAAAACAATAAAAGACCTGACAAATTTCAGTTGGTGGATAATGAATCTATAATATATGAAAGTTTAATTGTAATCATTACATTATGGTAAAGAATGAAATTTAACACTATATGCTAATTTTTTGAGAAGGACCTGTATACCTGTGTGTCATCTCGCTTGTATATAGTATATATCTGTGTGTCATCTCCTCCTGCATATAGTATATACCTGTGTCTCATCTCCCCTGTAAATAGTATATACCTGTGTGTCATCTCCTCCTGTATATAGTATATATATACTGTATGTCATCTCCTCCTGTATTAGACCTCGTTCACACGTTATTTGGTCAGTATTTTTACCTCAGTATTTGTAAGCTAAATTGGCAGCCTGATAAATCCCCAGCCAACAGTAAGCCCACCCCCTGGCAGTATATATTAGCTCACACATACACATAATAGACTGGTCATGTGACTGACAGCTGCCGGATTCCTATATGGTACATTTGTTGCTCTTGTAGTTTGTCTGCTTATTAATCAGATTTTTATTTTTGAAGGATAATACCAGACTTGTGTGTGTTTTAGGGCGAGTTTCGTGTGTCAAGTTGTGTGTGTTGAGTTGCGTGTGGCGACATGCATGTAGCGACTTTTGTGAGATGAGTTTTGTGTGGCGACATGCGTGTAGCAACTTTTTGTGAGTCGAGTTGCATGCGACAGGTTAGTGTAGCAAGTTGTGTGCAGCAAGTTTTGCGCATGGCGAGTTTTGCGCGTGGCGAGTTTTATGTGTGGTGCCTTTTGAGTATGTGCAAGTTTTGTGTGAGGCAACTTTTGCATGTGTTGCAACTTTTGTGCATGTGGCAATTTTTCCACGTGTGCAAGTTTTGCGTGTGGCGAGTTTTCCATGAGGTGAGTTTTGCACGTGTGGCGAGTTTTGCATGTGGAGAGTTTTGCGCGTGGCGAGTTTTGAGCGGCGACTTTTGTGTTTCGACTTTTATGTGGCGAGGTTGGTGTATGTGTGGTGAAATGTGCGCTGAGGGTGGTATATGTGTTCGAGCACGTGGTAGTGTGTGGCGCATTTTGTGTGTGTTCATATCCCCATGGTGGTGTGGTGATTATCCCATGTCGGGGCCCCACCTTAGCAACTGTACAGTATATACTCTTTGGCGCCATCGCTCTCATTCTTTAAGTCCCCCTTGTTCACATCTGGCAGCTGTTAATTTGCCTCCAACACTTTTCCTTTCATTTTTTCCCCATTATGTAGATAGGGGCAAAATTGTTTGGTGAATTGGAAAGCGCGGGGTTAAAATTTCACCTCACAATATAGGCTATGACGCTCTCGGGGTCCAGACGTGTGACTGTGCAAAATTTTGTGGCTGTAGCTGCGACGGTTCAGATGCCAATCCCGGACATACATACACACATTCAGCTTTATATATCTAATATATAATTGCCTAGAATATTACTTCCTGCAATTTGTGCCAACTTCCGTGGCTTTGTCCGGAGCTAATGTCCGGAGATAAGTGACGTCACCAGTATCCTACACCCAGGCAGAGCACAGTGGCCCCAGGCAGAGCACAGTGGCCCCAGGCAGAGCACACAGCAAATCGGAGGCCGAGGGGCCCCGCCCACCAAAGCGGAGGCCGAGGGGCCCCGCCCACCAAAGCGGAGGCCGAGGAGCCCCGCCCACCAAAGCGGAGGCCGAGGGGCCCCGCCCACCAAAGCGGAGGCCGAGGAGCCCCGCCCACCAAAGCGGAGGCCGAGGGGCCCGGCCCTGCCCACCAAAGCGGAGGCCGAGGGGCCCGGCCCCGCCCACCAAAGCGGAGGCCGAGGGGCCCCGCCCACTACATCGGAGGCCGAGGGTCCCCGCCCACCAAATCGGAGGCCGAGGGTCCCCGCCCACCAAATCGGAGGCCGAGGGTCCCCGCCCACCAAATCGGAGGCCGAGGGTCCCCGCCCACCAAATCGGAGGCCGAGGGTCCCCGCCCACCAAATCGGAGGCCGAGAGTCCCCGCCCACCAAATCGGAGGCCGAGGAGCCCCGCCCACCAAATCGAAGGACCGAGCGGCCCCGCCCACCACATCGGAGGCCGAGGGGCCCGGCCCCGCCCACCACATCGGAGGCCGAGGGGCCCCGCCCACCACATCGGAGGCCGAGGGGCCCCGCCCAATAAATCGGAGGCCGAGGGTCCCCACCCACCAAATCGGAGGCCGAGGGTCCCCACCCACCAAATCGGAGGCCGAGGGGCCCCACCAACCAAATCGGAGGCCGAGGAGCCCCACCCACCAAAAGTAAGTGCGGCCCCAAAAGTAAGTGCGCCCCCGGGTGCAAAAGTAAGTGCGCTGTTCAAGCACCATGTATTTCCTTCAGGAAATGCCCATCTAATATATAATTGCCTAGAATACTACTTCCTGCAATTTGTGCCAACTTCCGTGGCTTTGTCCGGAGCTAATGTCCGGAGCTAATGTCCGGAGCTAATGTCCGGAGCTAAGTGACGTCACCAGTGTCCTACACCCAGGCAGAGCACAGGGGCCCCAGGCAGAGCACAGGGGCCCCAGGCAGCATATGGGCCCCCAGGCAGAGCACAGTGGTCCCAGGCAGAGCACAGGGGCCCCAGGCAGCATATGGGGCCCCAGGCAGAGCACAGGGGCCCCAGGCAGCATATGGGGCCCCAGGCAGAGCACAGGGGCCCCAGGCAGAGCACAGGGGCCCCAGGCAGGGCACAGGGGCCCCAGGCAGAGCACAGGGGCCCCAGGCAGAGCACAGGGGCCCCAGGCAGAGCACAGGGGCCCCAGGCAGAGCACAGGGGCCCCAGGCAGAGCACAGGGGCCCCAGGCAGAGCACAGGGGCCCCAGGCAGAGCACAGCGATATTTTGGACCACTGTGCGGTGTTTCAGACCCCCTGTGTGATGTCTGGGGCCCTGTTCTTAAGTATATTAAAGATTAAAGTAACGTATATTAAAGTATATTACAGATCAAATTTGACACGTTTATGAGCACCATTGAGTGATATACTCAAGAATGACATAATTTTTCAACATTTTATGGTTTCAAACTGTAAACACTCAGAGTTTTTTTTTTACTTCAACCAGAAAACCTTAACGGTTCATAAAAAACTTGACTGTTCAGGATATGATAAAAGTCATAGTATTCTGAATCTTTAACTTATAAAGATACCTTTATATGGGGTGATTATTGGTTCCAGAGAGGCTTTCGGCCGATAATCGTACACATGGCTGGTGACAGGACAATACAATATAAACGTTCAAAGGTAAACACTGATAACATTAAAATCTAATATATAATTGCCTAGAATACTACTTCCGGCAATTTGTGCCAACTTCCATGGCTTTGTCCGGAGATAATGTCCGGAGATAAGTGACGTCACCAGCGTCCTACACCCGCTCAGGGTGGACAAAGATATATGCCTTCGTGGTGCGCGGCACTTTTCTGATTGGTTGCCGCCTGCAGAAATGTGCCGTACTGTGAAGAATTGTCAAGAGCTGGTGAGTGCAGCCATTTTTTGTTCTTTCTTACTATTATATATACACATACATACACAATATTCTGTATGTAAAATAGACGGCAGGTCACTGAAGATTACTGTTATAAGCCATACAGATGCATAACTAATCAGAGCACCACATAAAGACCCACAAACAGGCTGCCCCGAAGAACGAGAATCTCTGACTGAAAATAAAGGTTAAACAACAACAACAGATTTCATCAACCAAGGCATCATTGTAATCAATATAACGGCGCCGACCTGACACTGTCTGTAGGTTACTGTGCACAATCCTGCTCACAGGTTCCCTTTAACCCCTTTACCCCAAGGGTGGTTTGCACGTTAATGACCAGGCCAATTTTTACAATTCTGACCACTGTCCCTTTATGAGGTTATAACTCTAGAACGCTTCAACGGATCTTGGTGATTCTGACATTTTTCTCGAGACATATTGTACTTCATGATAGTGGTAAAATTTCTTTGATATTACCTGCGTTTATTTGTGAAAAAAACAGAAATTTGGGGAAAATTTCGCAATTTTCCAACTTTGAATTTTTATGCAATTAAAATCACAGACATGTGTCACACAAAATACTTAATAAGTAACATTTCCCACATGTCTACTTTACATCAGCACAAATTTTGGAATCAAAATTTTTTTTGTTAGGTAGTTATAAGGGTTAAAAGTTGACCAGCAATTTCTCATTTTTACAACACCATTTTTTTTTTTTTTAGGGACCACATCTCATTTGAAGTCATTTTGAGGGGTCTATATGATAGAAAATACCCAAGTGTGACACCATTCTAAAAACTGCACCCCTCAAGGTGCTCAAAACCACATTCAATAAGTTTATTAACCCTTCAGGTGTTTCACAGGAATTTTTGGAATGTTTAAATAAAAATTTACATTTAACTTTTTTTTCACAAAAAATTTACTTCAGCTCCAATTTGTTTTATTTTACCAAGCAAGGATAACAGGAGAAAATGGACCCCAAGAGTTGTTGTACAATTTGTCCTGAGTACGCCGATACCCCATATGTGGTGGTAAACCACTGTTTGGGCGCATGGGAGAGCTCGGAAGGGAAGGAGCGCCATTTGACTTTTCAATGCAAAATTGAAAAGAATTGAGATGGGACGCCATGTTGCGTTTGAAGAGCCACTGATGTGCCTAAACACTGAAACCCCCCACAAGTGACACCATTTTGGAAAGTAGACCCCCTAAGGAACTCATCTAGATGTGTTGTGAGAGCTTTGAACCCCCAAGTGTTTCACTACAGTTTATAACGCAGAGCCGTGAAAATAAAAATTTTTTTTTTTTTTTCCACAAAAATTATTTTTTAGCCCCCAGTTTAGTATTTTTCCAAGGGTAACAGTTGAAATTGGACCTTAAAAGTTGTTGTCCAATGTGTCCTGAGTACGCTTATACCCAATATGTTGGGGGGAACCACCGTTTGAGCGCATGGCAGAGCTCGGAAGCGAAGGAGCGTCATTTGGAATGCAGACTTAAATGGATTGGTCTGCAGGCGTCACATTGCGTTTGCAGAGCCCCTAATGTACCTAAACAGTAGAAACCCCCCACAAGTGACCCCATACTGGAAACTAGACCTCCCAAGGAACTTATCTAGATGTGTTGTGAGAACTTTGAACCCCAAGTGTTTTCACTACAGTTTATAACGCAGAGCCGTGAAAATAAAAAATCCTTTTTTTTTTTCCACAAAAATTATTTTTTAGCCCCCATTTTTTTATTTTCCCAAGGGTAGCAGGAGAAATTGGACCCCAAAAGTTGTTGTCCAATGTGTCCTGAGTACGCCGATACCCCATATGTTGGGGTAAACCCGTTTGGGCGCACGGGAGAGCTCGGAAGGGAAGGAGCACTGTTTTACTTTTTCAACGCAGAATTGGCTGGAATTGAGATCGGACGCCATGTCGCGTTTGGAGAGCCCCTGATGTGCCTAAACAGTGGAAACTCCCCAATTATAACTGAAACCCTAATCCAAACACATCCCTAACCCTAATCCCAACCGTAAATGTAATCCAAACCCTAACCCTAACTTTAGCCCCAACCCTAACTGTAGCCTTAACCCTAGCCCCAACCCTAACCCTAGCCCTGACCCCAACCCTAGCCCTAACGGGAAAATGGAAATAAGTACATTATTGTAATTTTTTAATTTTTCGCTAACTAAGGGGGTGATGAAGGGGGGTTTGATTTACTTTTATTGCGGGGTTTTTTAGCAGATTTTTATGATTGGCAGCCGTCACACACTGAAAGACGCTTTTTATTGGAAAAAAATATTTTTTGCGTTACCACATTTTGAGAGCTATAATTTTTCCATATTTTGGTCCACAGAGTCATGTGAGGTCTTGTTTTTTGCGGGACGAGTTGACGTTTTTATTGGTAACATTTTCGGGCACATGACATTTTTTGATCGCTTTTTATTCCGATTTTTGTGAGGCAGAATGACCAAAAACCAGCTATTCATGAATTTCTTTTGGGGGAGGCGTTTATACCGTTCCACGTTTGGTAAAATGGATAAAGCAGTTTTATTCTTCGGGTCAGTACGATTACAGCGATACCTCATTTATATCTTTTTTTATGTTTTGGCGCTTTTATACGATAAAAACTATTTTATAGAAAAAATAATTATTTTTGCATCGCTTTATTCTGAGGACTATAACTTTTTATTTTTTCTTTGATGACGCTGTATGGCAGCTCGTTTTTTGCGGGACAAGATGACGTTTTCAGCGGTACCATGGTTATTTATATCCGTCTTTTTGATCTCGTGTTATTCCACTTTTTGTTTGGCGGTATGATAATAAAGCGTTGTCTTTTGGCTCTTTTTTTTGGGGGGGGGGGGGGGGTTTACGGTGTTCACTGAAGGGGTTAACTAGTGGGACAGTTTTATAGGTCGGGTCGTTACGGGCGCGGCGATACTAAATATGTGTACTTTTGTGTTTTTTTTTTCATTATTTAGATAAAGAAATGTATTTATAGGAACAATATATATATTTTTTTTTATTATTTTTTGGGGGAATTTTTTTTTTTTTTTTTTACACATGTGAATATTTTTTTTTTACACTATAACATTGCCCCGGGGGGGGGGCGCATCATGTTATAGTGTAAGATCGCCGATCTGACACTTTGCTGTGCACTGTGTCAGATCGGTGACCTGAGGTGCACAGATTCAGGTCATCTTGGATCCGGGCCTGCTGCAGGGAGGAGGAGGTAAGAGACCCTCGCAGCAACGCAATCACATCGTGTTGCTCCGGGGGTCTCAGGGAAGCCCGCATGGAGCCCCCTCCCTGTGCGATGCTTCCCTATACCGCCGGAACACTGCGATCATGTTTGATCGCAGTGTGCCGGGGGTTAATGTGCCGGGGGCGGTCAGTGACCACTCCTGGCACATAGTGCCGGATGTCAGCTGCGATAGTCAGCTGACACCCGGCCGCACTCCCCCCCATGAGAGCGGCTGATCGTGCTGGACGTACTATTCCGTCCTTGGGAAGTAAGGCCCACCCCACATGGATGGAATAGTACGTCCAATGGCAGAAAGGGGTTAAGGGAGTTACCAGATTTGTTTACAACCCCCTATAAAGATGGTAGGGAATGAATAAGAAGGGTAACATCTCAATAGGTCAACAATGTACAAAGGCAAAATTGAGAATACATGAAGGAGAGCAATAAAATAAATCATGGCATGATCCTATAAGGCCTAAAGAGGTGAAGCCCCAGTAGAAGGAACTTCCGGCTCAGGTGAATGCCGATCAGAAAGTGCATCACAGCTGGGGAGCACGTTACTACTGGGTATGTTAAAATCCTGGTAACCATGGCGTGTGCCAGACCAGAAATGTGGGATTTGTAGTATTAGCATGCGCTGTTTAACTGAACCCCAGATGTAGTAAACATTATGTATTTTATTAAAAGCTAATTAAAAATTTGATTGTGGGCCACATTAAGCCCACGGGCTCGAGTTGGACATGTATATACTATGACACTCACAATGAGATTTTGCGCTCAGGTTTGTGTTGAAGCTTTTAACATACAGCAGAGGTGAGTGTTAGACAAGATAAACTAGGGATGAAGCTAAAGGGTGGAGCTCATGTTCTCAAGGTAACAGGAGATATATGGAGGCAGCAATACACTTCTAGAGAAGGTATCACGTTCTTTTCATCAAAAGTCCTGGGATGTCTGGTGGAATGGCAAATTGCCAATGTGAACAGCCAAAGCATGCGTTTACTTTTCTTACGAAATGGGTTAGAATAGATTACTCACCTGGGGAGATGCCAGTCCCTGAAAAGGGGGCAAACTATTGTTCTGATCCATCTTCTTCGAGTTTAGTTCAATGAATCTGGTCCTTGGAGAACAGGTTTTATTTTCACGTTTCCAGGCTATCAAGTTTCATTGAATCATCTTGACTTCTCACCCAACCTGCAACAGGATGACGACAAAAATAAATCACAAATATATAATGTGCTCATATACAACCATGGCAGATATCTAGTGCGTGGAGAATAAATCACCAATGCCTTTAAACGAGGAGACGTTCGTACCCAGACAAAAGTCTGACGCATAGACTGGCCATAATCCTCCTGATCCAAACCTGTAGGCTTATATGATGCTGTGGCGTTCAGGTCTAGAGACCTGAAACCGGTCTGTGAATTGTGGTCGTTCTCAGACAGGAACACACGGGTGTGCGAATCTCGTCTACAAGTTATCAAAACTGCAGCAATAATTATTATTCTCAGTTTTCAATAAAGCCTCTGATTCTTGGTATGGTGAACAGTTCGTCCTTACACCAACGTCTCACGCTTGTTCAACCATAAAATTTTAATATGCGGTCATTATTCTGGATATTGACATCCAGGTGGCACATAGAAAAATTCGAAGAGTTGTACAGATTAAAGTCTAAAAGGAGACTAATTGATCTCTACCTCGCTGAAATATGAACTCCGACTATTTAGACAAGACATGACAAAAATCATTAGATGGTGATATTTGACCATCAACTTACAAGATTTTGAAGATCCTTTCACATCCACACAAAGATCCAAAGGGTCAGTTTTAGAACTTTGATTCAGTACGATGTTTTCATGTTAGGTAGGGGCTATGGAGGTCAAACGACAAAGCACCAATGTATATGCTGTTGCCAGAATTGGTCAAAATTACAAAGTTATCTTAGCATCTGTTCTATGTTATTTCTGTAAATCGCATTTACTTCCGATCCCATAAACCCAGCAAGATCAGGGTTCATAGAGACATGTTTTCCGATCTCAACCATGAATGGCTTCCCCCATGATGACTGCAGGTACTCTGGAACTGGCCTGGAAATCTTAAATACTCTTGACAAAAACAAGGATGAGCACTACTGCTAAATTGGGAAACAGACACTGGACCCCAAAAAGACAGGATTGGCAGGCATGAGATTCCACAGGTTCACCACAGTTTTCCAGATCAAGTGGTTAAAAGTCACAACCAGATCACACATCCGTTTTTTTGCCAAATCCCATTCCAGTTTTCCAAACTGTTGACAGCATAGAGAAAACTTTATCTCCTTTGGGTCAGTTTACAAGGAAGATCGGCGGCATTAAAGGGAACCTGTCATCCCCAAAATCGAAGGTGAGCTAAGCCCACCGGTATCAGGGGCTTATCTACAGCATTCTGTAATGCTGTAGATAAGCCCCCGATGAATCCTGAAAGATGAGAAAAAGAGGTCTCGGTTCTGTTCTGGTCCCGGTTCTGTTCTGGTCCGATGGGTGTCGCGGTCCGGTCCGAGGCCTCCCATCTTCTTACGATGACGTCCTCTTCTTGTATTCACGCTGCGGCACCTACACACTGCAGTACTTTGCTCTGCCCTCAACAGGGCAGACAAAGTACGCCGGAGCCGGAGCTGCAGCCTGAAGACAAGAGGACGTCATTGTAAGAATATGGGAGGCCCCGGACCGGACCGCGACGTCCATCGGACCAGAACAGAACCGGGACCGCCCCATGGTGAGTATAATCTCACCTCTTTCAGGATACATTGGGGGCTTATCTACAGCATTACAAAATGCTGTAGATAAGCCTCTGATGCTGGTGGGCTTAGCTCACCTTCGATTTTGGGGGTGACAGGTTCCCTTTAAACCTCTACCCATCAGCAGTAGAGTTGAGAGAATATGTTCGGATTCCCTGTTATTCGGCAAGCTATAGCGCTTGCTGAATAAGCTGTGTAGGCAACTCGGCTTCCTGGATTGCTCCGACCGATCTGCTGTTCAACTCTGCAGCTGCATGTGTCGCGGCTATGTGACTGTCACAGCACATGCATGGAGAGCCTGTTTGTTGGGGTTCTCCATGCATGTGTGGTGACAGTGACACAGTCGCCACATATGCACCTGCGGCACAGGACAGCTGATCAGCCGGCGTAATCCAGGAACATATTCGCTCAACTATAGTGAGCAGTCAGTTAACATCCTGTTTACATGGGCAGTCCGCAGTAAACAATGCGCACTGAGCGATCAGTAATATATCACTTAGTAGACCTAGACTTTGCATTGGTTCTCGGCAGTACGAGACCTGTTTACACAAGAACAATTGTTTTATTTGCATAGTGCAAAAGAGCATTTCACTCATACTAGCGCTTTGCTTCTGTTTGTTGGTGATCATCAGAATGCTTGCACTGAAAGATAAATTGTGAAATGAGCATTCTTAAAGGGGAGTCAGTAGGATCATCCCTCCTAAGCAGTCATATATATGGGCATGTACATCATCGGAAGCTAAATAACATGATTCATTGAAAGCATTAAGTTACTTACTGGTAACCGCTTTTTTAGAAGGTCCATGACAGCACCAGGAACAGGAAACCTACAGATACAAATAGGGCGGCACCTTTCCCACGTATCAGTTGGATTACAGATCTTGAGAGAACCTCCATGGTCAATGGTACAAAAAAAAAAAAGATACATACAACTTTAACAATCCACCCTATGTGATAAGAGAGGGAACTAAGGGTGCTGTCATGGGCCTCCAAAAAATGCCGTTACCGGTAAGTAACTTAATGCTTTATTCGGACTCCCATGACAGCAACACAAGAGAATTACAGAGATGTAAAACTAGCTTAGGGAGGGACTACAGCTTGCAGCACCCTTAACCTGAAGGTGAGCTCAGAGGACACACCCATGATTAGTCTATAATGGTTAAAAAAGGTGCAAGGGGATGACCACGTAGCCGCCTTACATATCTGGTCAATGGAAACTCCAGATCTCTCTGCCCAAGTGGTTGCCATGGCTCGGGTAGAATGAGCCTTTAAGTTCTGTGCAGCCGGACCGCCACCTGCTGTGTAAGCTAGAGAGATAGCCTCCCTAATCCATCTTGGTAATGTACTTTTTGAAATCCTAAAACCCTTCCTAGCACCCTGGAAAGATATGAATAAAGCGATGTCTTTTTTCCAAGGATTAGTGACAGAAAGGTTCTCTAAAAGACATCTTCTAACATTTAAAGTATGTAATTTTTCCTCCTTTTGGTTAGTGGGATTAGGGAGGAAGGAAGGGACAACTATCACTTGTGTCCTTTAGAAGTCTGAGGAAACCTTGGGCAAGTAGGCCGGGTCTGGCCTAAGTACTACCCTGTCGTCTAAAATCTGTGTGTAAGGGGGGATTCTAGAGAGCGCCTGAATATCGCTTATTTTACGAGCCGATGTGATGGCCACTAAAAATGCTACCTTGAGGGATAGGATTTTAATTGAGGAAGATACCATAGGTTCAAACGGAGGCTCCATCAAAGTCGTAAGGACTAAGTTCAAGTCCAATGGGACACACAAAACTCTGTGTATGGGCCTAGATCTGCCAGCCGCTTTATAAATCGAGATATCCAGTAATTTCTTGCAATGTCATAATTAAATAATGCTCTAAGGGCCGAAACCAGTACTTTCAGGGTACTAGTAGCCAGACCTAATTCAAGGCCTTTCTGCAAGAATTCAAGAATCTGCCCTATAGGTATTCCTTCGTTGGCTTTAAAGGTCATAAGTGGCTAGGAATCGTCTTAAGGTTTTAACGTATATCTTGGCTGTAACCGATTTCCTACTTTTGCGCCGATTCTTTGGAATGCACTACCTAGGTTAATACGATTAATCCCCAATCCTCACAGTTTTAAGCGTGCCCTAAAAACGCATTTGTTCAGACTGGCCTACCGCCTCAACGCATTAACCTAACTATCCCTGTGTGGCCTATTAAAAATAGAAAAAAAACAAAACACATAATCAGGTTCCTTGCATCGTGTTCTCATACACTTTATGCAGTTAATAGCCCTCTGTGTCTGTACTGCTACATACTTAGGCTGTTAACTGGTTCATGCAGATTTACATGAACACCCGAGCCTTACACTATGGCTGGTCCAAATAACTAAAGCAATTGTTACCATCCACCTCTCGTGTCTCCCCTTTTCCTCATAGTTTGTAAGCTTGCGAGCAGGGCCCTCATTCCTCCTGGTATCTATTTTGAACTGTGATTTCTGTTATGCTGTAATGTCTATTGTCTGTACAAGTCCCCTCTATAAGTTGTAAAGCGCTGCGGAATATGTTGGCGCTATATAAATAAAAATTATTATTATTATTATTATTATTTTTAGAAGTGTATCTATTAGATTGGGGGAGAATCCTTTATCCTTTAATAATGCCCTTTCAAACTCCACGCCGTCAGGTGGAGCCCTACTACTCGTGGGTGACTGACTGGACAAGAAGATCTGGAAGATCGGGAAGTACCCAGGGGTCGCAGACTGACATTGTCCTCAACCATGAAAACTAAGCCCTCCTGGGCCAAAATGGGGCAACTAATATAATCCTCGCCCTGTCTTCTCTGATCTTCCTTACTACCAAAGGCAACAGGGCAACGGGGGAAAAGCATAGGCCAGATTGAAATCCCACTTCCGTAAGTCCACCACCAGGGGTTTTTCCCTCGGGATGAGAGAACAGAATTGTTTTACTTTTCTGTTTCTTCTGGTGGGAAAAAGTTCTATGTCTGGTTGACCCCACAGGCGGACAATCTGGCTGAAGACAGCTCCATTCAGACACCACTCTCCCTGCCTCAGCATGTTGCGGCTTAGAAAATCTTCTGTCGTGTTGTCTTTTCCTCTTATGTGAAGTGCCAAAGATAGAAAATGTTTTTCTGCTGTCTGAAAAAGGTTATTTCCATCAGAGCCTCGGATCGGGTCCCACCTCGGTGGTTGATATAGGTCACTGTGACTTGATTGTCCGATAGGATTCTGACATGGTGACCCTGCAGGTATACAAGGAGGGTTTTTTTAACTGACAGCTCTACGGCCAATAGTTCCTTCAGGTTAGATGAACCTTTTACCTGGGAATCCCATTGTCCCTGGATCACCATATCCACCATATGGGCACTCCTCCCGAGGGACTGGTGTCAGTAGTTACTATACGAGATATGTTATTCTCCCAGGGAACCCCTGAAGACAAATTATCCCTGTTAAGCAACCATTTTAAGGTAGATGGTCATAATGTTATTTTTCCCTGTAGGGACCCCCGCAGAGCCCCATCATAAAATAAAACATCCTTCTGAAGGCCTCTTGTGTGAACCTGAGCCCATTTGACGGCCGGAATACAAGACGTTAGGGAACCTAGAAGGGACATGGCCTGCCTGAGGGTCATGGAGGGTCTATTTACTGCCCGCAGAACCTGATGACAGATGTGAATAATTTTGTCAGTTGGCAGACAACACTCTTGTTTTTCTGAATCTAAAATGAGACCGAGAAATTGCTGGACCCTCAAGGGTTGTAACCGGGATTTTTCCGAGTTTATTAACCAACCCAGGTGTTCTAGAGAGGATATTAGACCTTTTTAACTGGGAAAGACAATGATCTGCCGAATTGCCTGAAATTAAGAAGTCGTCTAGGTATGGGATAATCATGATGTCTGACTCTCGAAGATGGGCCATAAATTAGTTTCGTTAAGACCCGTGGTGCTGCTGAAAGGCCAAAGAGGAGCTCAATACTGGAAATGCCAGACTAAGGCTACGTTCACATTAGCGTTGCGTCAGGCGCAGCCGCGGCGACGCATGCGTCATGCGCCCCTACATTTAACTTGAAGGGCGCATGGACATGCGTTGCACTTGCGTTTTGTGACGCATGCGTCACTGTGGTGCATGCAAATCCAGGAAAAAGATGTGCACACTGTCACTGGGTTGGTGCAGGCATGAACAAAAATAGTCCAAGTATAGGAAAAATCAGCCGCACTCAATTGGTTGAAAGTTCAGCAAACTGTGTAGTTTCTTTATTAACATATACAATAAACATCACCAGGTGCTTTTTTAGGAGGTAAATGGGTGGCGGACTATTCAATTCGGGTAACGTTTCGACCCCAGCGGGTCTTTATCAAAACCTCACTTGTGCCAAAGAGGTAGAGGAGAGGAGAAAGAGCCGAGTTCCCATAGGGCAGCTCTGGTGGAGTTGTGTGGAAGCGCGTCCGCCTGGTGGGTGATGTAGTCTACATCACCCACCAGGCGGACGCGCTTCCACACAACTCCACCAGAGCTGCCCTATGGGAACTCGGCTCTTTCTCCTCTCCTCTACCTCTTTGGCACAAGTGAGGTTTTGATAAAGACCCGCTGGGGTCGAAACGTTACCCGAATTGAATAGTCCGCCACCCATTTACCTCCTAAAAAAGCACCTGGTGATGTTTATTGTATATGTTAATAAAGAAACTACACAGTTTGCTGAACTTTCAACCAATTGAGTGCGGCTGATTTTTCCTATACTGTGGTGCATGCGTCAGGGCGCAGAGGACGCTGCATGATGCAGTTTTTTCTGCGCCAAAAACCATGCAAAAGTGGACGCATGCGTCACAATACGCTGCGTTGAGCATGCGTTTACATTTGCATTGTGCGTTGCGTCGCCGACCCGGCACCGCACAACGCAAATGTGAACGTAGCCTAAGCCATCTATGGAAACAGCTACTTTCAAGAAGCGTTGATAATCTGAGTGAATGGGTACATGGTAGAACGCATCTTAATTCTAAAACCACCATAAAACAGTTTTGAAACAACTTTATTTCTTAGCCAAATGTTTCCATTTTAAAGGGTCAAGAGATCAGAAATCTATTAAGGGACCGAAGATTAATGATGGTCCTATAAGATTTGTCCGGCTTCTGGACCAAAAACAGGGGAAAGTAAAAACCTCTACCCTCGTCAGAAGCCGGAACCTCTACCAGGACCTTTTTTTGGCACAATTTGACAACCTCAGACTCCAAGGCAGACTATCTATCAGGGAGGAACGGACAGGAGTCATCTTAAAATTATCCCCTGGGGTCGAAAGGAACTCAAGTTTAAGTCCTGTGGACATCAAGCCCTGCACCCAACTGCTGTTGGTGATAAAAGAGACCAGGATGGATAAAAGGCTGACAATCTACCTCCCACGGGAACCGCTAGTCACTGGGATGATTTTTTCCGTTCCCGATGAACGCCTGAACATGAAGCCGCTACCTCTCCTTGTCATCCCACTTAGCGCAGTCCCTTGACGGTCTTTTTTGACCGAATCTTCTCCTGCTGAAAGGACGTCGGTCTCCTGAATTGTTGGAGGGCTCCCAAAATCGTCTCTCGAGGCGTTCCTTGTTTAAGCTGAGACTCAAGTTGGTCCAGCCAGACCATCATAGATCTGGCTGCGCAAGGGGACGCCACTGCTGGCCTCAGAGATCCGGCTGCCATCTCCCAGGTTCCTTTAAGGAAAATGTCCGCCTTTCTATCTAGGGGATCTTTAAGGGAGCCCATATCCTCAAAGGGCAGGGAAGATTCTTTGGATGCCTTTGAGATTGCTGCGTCTAGTTTAGGAGCTTTATCCCAAAGATTAACCACCGGGTCATCAAAGGGGTATCTCTGCTTGAGGGCCGCAGGTAAGGAGCCCCTCTTTTCCGGCTTTTTCCATTCGCGGAGAATCAGACCCAGAATCTTCTCAATCAAGGGAAGGATTTATATCTCCTTTTGATCTAGACCCTTAAACATGACATCCTGTATGGACATTTCAAGTCTGGGTTCTATTCTCATTGGTCCCCTGACCGCTTTTACAAGTTTATCCACGCGGTCTAGGAGCAGACATAAGCAGCCCGAATCCTCTTCAGATGAAGAGGCCGAGAGAATTTATTCAGGTGAAACGTCATCCCTCCTCCAGTCTACTGACAAGTCTGATTCTGGGAGATCCTTCTGCCTAGAACTTTCTCCATGGGACAGGGATTTTATAGACTCCCTTACCTCTGTCCTGATAATTTCTTTCAGACTTGAGGTAAAGTTAGGAGTCTCCCCGCCACCTGAGGGGAAAATTAACAGGAAATAAGGGCGATGTAGGAGCTACGTTGTCTCCCCCTCCCTAAGCCTCATCGTCTGTTGGATACAGGGGGAGGGGGCATAATCTCTTTGGACAAGAGTCCGGTAGGGGGCATTTACAGAGGGCGTATTCCCTATGCCTTGCCTTATCTGTGCATTTCTTTCCCTAAGAATAAAAACATAAGGGGGAGGCTGCATCACTGAGAGAACATTCACGAAGATCACTCACTAGTGTCTGCAGAGATTGGTACCGGAGTACGAGGGGGGAATTTTTCAGTTGATGTTGTTCGCCTGGAAGAAGTCCTGCGGCTGGATTGGTCACTCAGCTGGCCACCTCCATCCCGACTTATCCGTGGGGCCTGAGGCTTGTCTGCAGCTTCCACTGGCTGCAAAGGGTGCAGCTGCTCATCCTCCATTGTGAGGAAAATGGGCCAGAAGAAGGGATCTCTCCGCCTGATGGCCCTATATACCTCCCTCTGGTTCCGGGTCGGCAGGTGAATCCACACCTCTCCCCGGCATTCCCCGCAAGTGCTAATCAGCTCCTAATAGAACTGAATCTGGTCTCTCTGTATGGCGGCCGCCATTTTCCAGGTGCCAGAAACCCCCCGTGCATGCGCAGAAGGGACCCAGCGGTGACCCGGAATTACAGGCCGGCACCGCCCCTCAACGCCACCCGGCACCACTGAAAGCGCCAGAGGCTGCTTCGGGACACCCAGAAGAGAGCCGCACGCACCCCCACATCAGAAACCACCGCCGCCCGGGACATACAGAGACCCTGCACCGCTGGAGCCTCAGGGAGCCAGTGAGGATACTTACCTCGGCGCTGGCCACTTCCGGAGACAGCGATCCTCCGGACCCTGCTCCCTGCTGTGCCGCCATCGAAGAGCACCATGGCGCTTCCAAGACCCCAGCACCGGTCGAAGTAGGAGACCCACCCCGGCCTGGGATCCTAATCCTGTAGGGATCCATCCCATCAGCAACAGGAAACCAACGGATGCGTGGGAGATGTGCCGCCATTTTGTATCTGTAGGTTTCCTGTTCCTGAAGGGCGGATCCCCTCTCTCGTGGTGCTGTCATGGGAGTTCGAATAAAATTGTGATCCATGTTTTTCCATGTAAAAATGTGAATTTCTCTTGAATAAAACATTGGATCGCATCTGACATACATGACCATATAGACTGCTCAGGATGGTTGAGCCTACTGACAGACCCCTTTAAGAGAGCTCGTTCAGAATGATCTCTCAGTGAAAATGCAGCTGTACCTGGGCTGACTATACGGCTATCATTCAGGCACATATTGCAGTGCTGCAAACATTTCTTCTTGAGCACACAGGTGGGGACTGGGCGAGCAGCAAAGTATATGATAAATGTTGCAAGCGCCTGCATAATATGTGAAGAACTACATGCGTGCCAACTAGTAAATGTGTATAGGGATCTGTATATGGGGCTAAGCTCAGGTTACAGCACTGCTGGATATATAGGGGTCTGAGCACAGGTTACAGCACTGCCGGATGTATAGGGGTCTGGGCACAGGTTACAGCACTGCCGGATGTATAGGGGTCTGGGCACAGGTTACAGCACTGCCGGAAGTATACGGGTCTCTATAGGGGGATGAGCCCATGATACAGCACTGCTGAATGTATAGGGGTCTCTATAGGGGGCTGAGCCCAGGATACAGCACTGCTGGATGTATAGGGGTCTGTATAGGGGGATGAGCCCAGGATACAGCACTGCTGGATGTATAGGGGTCTCTATAGGGGGCTGAGCCCAGGATACAGCACTGCTGGGTGTATAGGGGTCTCTATAGGGGGCTAAGCCCAGGATACAGCACTGCTGGATGTATAGGGGTCTCTATAGGGGCTGAGCCCAGGATACAGCACTGCTGGATGTATAGGGGTCTCTATAGGGGACTGAGCCCAGGATACAGCACTGCTGGGTGTATAGGGGTCTCTATAGGGGGCTGAGCCCAGGATACAGCACTGCTGGGTGTATAGGGGTCTCTATAGGGGGCTGAGCCCAGGATACAGCACTGCTGGATGTATAGGGGTCTCTATAGGGGGCTGAGCCCAGGATACAGCACTGCTGGATGTATAGGGGTCTGAGCCCAGGATACAGCACTGTTGGATGTATAGGGGTCTGAGCCCAGGATACAGCACTGTTGGATGTATAGGGGTCTCTGTAGGGGGCTGAGCCCAGGATACAGCACTGTTGGATGCATAGGGGTCTCTATAGGGGGCTGAGCCCAGGATACAGCACTGTTGGATGCATAGGGGTCTCTATAGGGGGCTGAGCCCAGGATACAGCACTGTTGGATGCATAGGGGTCTCTATAGGGGGCTGATCCTAGGTTCCAGCACTAGAACAGTCCGGTACCTCAGGTGGGTACATGTGAGCACACAGTAAAGGCCTGCACAGCAGGCGGCTCACGCAGTACACATGGCGGTGTCCGCACGGTGACTGCTGAGCCTTTCTATGCCACAATGTTAGCAGGGCAGGATACTATGTGTAAGCAGATATGAGATTCTACAGCAGCAAAGACCCGGGGGAGCCCCGCCGCTAATACCGGGACTGACACAACCAACGACATCGTTACCTTACGAAACGCGAACTGTGTACACTCAAGGATCTCCGAGCTTTCCGACTCACGCCATTCCACCGGCGCCACTACCTTCTGCGCATGCGTCAATTGATTTCCACTCTCCCAGGTCAACCAATCAGCGGTGTTTCCCGTAGCCCGGATACGCCATTTCCGCTGGCTAGTCGGCGCTCTGTTGCCAACCACAGAAGTCTTTTGCTAGTGACGTACGTATGACCCGGTGGGCGTGGTTTGTGATGCCAAATTCCTCTTGCCCAATGGCGGCTGCGAGGTCTCAGCCGATCTCCTCTATAGGGTGTAGCCGTCCAGTCTCCCAGAGTCCCGCGCTCTGCCCACTGCTGTGGAGCCTCTGTGTGATACCAGTGGGGGCACCAGGGCACTCTCCGCCAGCGCTCCCAGGCAGGGCGGCAGGTACCACGTACACCTGTATAGGTGTAGAAGCAGAGCAAGGGTTAACAGTAAAGGTGCTCGCAGGGAGATAAACAGTTCAACTGGGAATGAATCAGGGAGAATAGCAAAAAAATGGGAAAAAAACTGTAACAGTTCGCTCAGTAAACTTATCGTGTCTATGGTTTCCTCAGCAGCAAATGTTCTGATGAGGGTCGTAGTCCTTGTGGCTGTTGGCGATATGGGGTCCGAGGCCAGCTATCCGTCGTCTGGCGGCAGCGGTCGGTCTCCACACGAGGCTGAAGTTGGTTTCTTATTCTTCAGTTTCTTATTTGGCAATTTTTTATTTTGTTTTTTATAGGTTAAATAACAAATGATGCAGTGAGGCGCCCTGATGCGAATCCACTTAAAAACAGCTACAAAAATTATAAAACTGGCACAAAAATGGGCATCAAAGGTCGTTAATCAAAGGGTTAAATGACTTTGGGCCACAGATCTCACACTTATAATAATCTTTATTTTTATATAGCGCTAACATATTCTGCAGCGCTTTACAGGTTGCACACATTATCATCGCTGTCCCCGTTGGGGCTCACAATCTACATTCCCTATCAGTATGTCTTTGGAATGTGGGAGGAAACCGGAGTACCCGGAGAAAACCCACGCAAACACGGAGAGAACATACAAACTCTTTGCAGATGTTGTCCAAAGTGGGATTAGTACCCAGGACTCCAGCGCTGCAGTGCTAACCACTAAGGCTATGTGCACACGTTGCGGATTAGGCTTTGGAATTTCTGGTGCGGATTCTGTCTCTCCTGGCAGAAAACGCACCTGCGGATTTTTGTGCAGTTCCGCAGCTTTTTTTTGTGCGTTTTTGCTGTGGTTTTCTTGCGGATTTGCTGCGTTTTGTACCCCTGTGGTTTTCTATAATGGAATGGGTACAAAAACGCTGCAGATTCACAAAAAAGAATTGACATGCTACTTTTAAACCGCAGCGGATTTTCCGCAAAGTGCACAGCATTTTTTTTTTCTCATTGATTTACATTGTACTGTAAATCAATTGCGGATCTGCAGCGTTTCTGCACTGCAAAAAACGCTGCGGATCCGCAGAGAATCCGCAACGTGTGCACATACCCTTAGCCACCGTGCTGCACTTAGAATACATAGTACGGTAATGCATACCTCCCAACTTTTGAAGATGGGAAAGAGGGACAAATTTTAGGCCACGCCTCTGACCACACCCATTCATAATTAGTCACACCCATATCCACATCCCAACCACACCCATTTAGCACTGCTGATCCCACTGTTTCACATACAATAATTATAAACAAAAAAATATGGCCACACAGTGCTCCATACTGTATAATGGCCACACATGATGCTCCATACTGTATGATGACCACACATGATGCTCCATACTGTATAATGGCCACATATGATGCTCCATACTGTATGATGACCACACATGATGCTCCATACTGTATAATGGCCACATATGATGCTCCATACTGTATGATGACCACAAATGATGCTCCATACTGTATAATGGCCACACATGATGCTCCATACTGTATGATGACCATACATGATGCTCCATACTGTATAATGACCGCACATGATGTTCCATACTGTATATTGACCGCACATGATGCTCCATACTGTATAATGACCGCACATGATGCGCCATACTGTATAATGACCGCACATGATGCTCCATACTGTATAATGACCGCACATGATGATCCATACTGTATGATGACCGCACATGATGCTCCATACTGTATAATGACCGCACATGATGCTCCATACTGTATATTGACCGCACATGATGCTCCATACTGTATAATGACCGCACATGATGCTCCATACTGTATAATGACCGCACATGATGCTCCATACTGTATAATGACCGCACTTGATGCTCCATACTGTATAATGACCGCACATGATGCTCCATACTGTATAATGACCGCACATGATGCTCCATACCAGTGGCGGACACTGACAGCTTTGGGCCCCTGTGCAAGAAATGTGTCTGGGCCCCCCTCCCTGCCCAGCATCATACCTCCCAACTTTTGAAGATGGGAAAGAGGGACAAAGCATGCGGCGCGTTGCGCGCCGCGGCAAATTTTAGGCCACGCCTCTGGCCACACCCATTCATAACTAGTCACACCCATATCCACGTCCCAACCGCACCCATTTAGCACTGCTGATCACACTTTCATAAAGAATAATTATAAATAAAAAAATATGGCCACACAATGCTCCATACTGTATAATGGCCACACGTGATGGTCAATACTGTATAATGACCGCAGATAATGCTCCATACTGTATAATGACCGCACATGATGCTCCATACTGTATAATGGCCACACATGATGCTCCATACTGTATAATGACCGCACATGATGCTCCATACTGTATAATGACCGCACATGATGCTCCATACTGTATAATGGCTGCACATGATGCTCCATATTGTATATTGACCGCACATAATGCTCCATACTGTATAATGACCGCACATAATGCTCCATACTGTATAATGACCGCACATGATGCTGCATACTGTATAATGGCCGCACATGATGCTCCATACTGCATATTGACCGCACATGAGGCTCCATACTGTATAATGACCGCACATGATGCTCCATACTGTATATTGACCGCACATGATGCTCCATACTGTATAATGACCGCACATGATGCTCCATACTGTATATTGACCGCACATGATGCTCCATACTGTATAATGACCGCACATGATGCTCCATACTGTATATTGACCGCACATGATGCTCCATACTGTATAATGACCGCACATGATGCTCCATACTGTATAATGACTGCACATCATGCTCCATACTGTATAATGACCGCACATCATGCTCCATACTGTATAATGACCGCACATGATGCTCCATACTGTATATTGACCGCACATGATGCTCCATACTGTATAATGACCGCACATGATGCTCCATACTGTATATTGACCGCACATGATGCTCCATACTGTATAATGACCGCACATGATGCTCCATACTGTATAACGACCGCACATGATGCTCCATACTGTATAATGACCGCACATGATGCTCCATACTGTATAATGACTGCACATCATGCTCCATACTGTATAATGACCGCACATGATGCTCCATACTGTATATTGACCGCACATGATGCTCCATACTGTATAATGACCGCACATGATGCTCCATACTGTATAATGACCGCACATCATGCTCCATACTGTATAATGACCGCACATGATGCTCCATACTGTATATTGACCGCACATGATGCTCCATACTGTATATTGACCGCACATGATGCTCCATACTGTATAATGACCGCACATGATGCTCCATACTGTATATTGACCGCACATGATGCTCCATACTGTATATTGACCGCACATGATGCTCCATACTGTATAATGACCGCACATGAGGCTCCATACTGTATAATGACCGCACATGATGCTCCATACTGTATAATGACCGCACATGATGCTCCATACTGTATATTGACCGCACATGATGCTCCATACTGTATAATGACCGCACATGATGCTCCATACTGTATAATGACTGCACATGATGCTCCATACTGTATATTGACCGCACATGATGCTCCATACTGTATAATGACCGCACATGATGCTCCATACTGTATAATGACCGCACATGATGCTCCATACTGTATAATGACCGCACATGATGCTCCATACTGTATATTGACCGCACATGATGCTCCATACTGTATAATGACCGCACATGATGCTCCATACTGTATAATGACTGCACATGATGCTCCATACTGTATATTGACCGCACATGATGCTCCATACTGTATAATGACCGCACATGATGCTCCATACTGTATATTGACCGCACATGATGCTCCATACTGTATAATGACCGCACATGATGCTCCATATTGTATATTGACCACACATGATGCTCCATACTGTATATTGACCGCACATGATGCTCCATACTGTATATTGACCGCACATGATGCTCCATACTGTATAATGACCGCACATGAGGCTCCATACTGTATAATGACCGCACATGATGCTCCATACTGTATATTGACCGCACATGATGCTCCATACTGTATAATGACCGCACATGATGCTCCATACTGTATAATGACCGCACATGATGCTCCATACTGTATAATGACCGCACATGATGCTCCATACTGTATAATGACTGCACATCATGCTCCATACTGTATAATGACCGCACATGATGCTCCATACTGTATATTGACCGCACATGATGCTCCATACTGTATAATGACCGCACATGATGCTCCATACTGTATAATGACCGCACATCATGCTCCATACTGTATAATGACCGCACATGATGCTCCATACTGTATATTGACCGCACATGATGCTCCATACTGTATATTGACCGCACATGATGCTCCATACTGTATAATGACCGCACATGATGCTCCATACTGTATATTGACCGCACATGATGCTCCATACTGTATATTGACCGCACATGATGCTCCATACTGTATAATGACCGCACATGAGGCTCCATACTGTATAATGACCGCACATGATGCTCCATACTGTATAATGACCGCACATGATGCTCCATACTGTATATTGACCGCACATGATGCTCCATACTGTATAATGACCGCACATGATGCTCCATACTGTATAATGACTGCACATGATGCTCCATACTGTATATTGACCGCACATGATGCTCCATACTGTATAATGACCGCACATGATGCTCCATACTGTATAATGACCGCACATGATGCTCCATACTGTATAATGACCGCACATGATGCTCCATACTGTATATTGACCGCACATGATGCTCCATACTGTATAATGACCGCACATGATGCTCCATACTGTATAATGACTGCACATGATGCTCCATACTGTATATTGACCGCACATGATGCTCCATACTGTATAATGACCGCACATGATGCTCCATACTGTATATTGACCGCACATGATGCTCCATACTGTATAATGACCGCACATGATGCTCCATATTGTATATTGACCACACATGATGCTCCATACTGTATATTGACCGCACATGATGCTCCATACTGTATATTGACCGCACATGATGCTCCATACTGTATAATGACCGCACATGAGGCTCCATACTGTATAATGACCGCACATGATGCTCCATACTGTATAATGACTGCACATGATGCTCCATACTGTATATTGACCGCACATGATGCTCCATACTGTATAATGACCGCACATGATGCTCCATACTGTATATTGACCGCACATGATGCTCCATACTGTATAATGACCGCACATGATGCTCCATATTGTATATTGACCACACATGATGCTCCATACTGTATATTGACCGCACATGATGCTCCATACTGTATAATGACCGCACATGATGCTCCATACTGTATAATGACCGCACATGATGCTCCATACTGTATATTGACCGCACATGATGCTCCATACTGTATAATGACCGCACATGATGCTCCATACTGTATATTGACCGCACATGATGCTCCATACTGTATAATGACCGCACATGATGCTCCATACTGTATAATGACTGCACATCATGCTCCATACTGTATAATGACCGCACATCATGCTCCATACTGTATAATGACCGCACATGATGCTCCATACTGTATATTGACCGCACATGATGCTCCATACTGTATAATGACCGCACATGATGCTCCATACTGTATATTGACCGCACATGATGCTCCATACTGTATAATGACCGCACATGATGCTCCATACTGTATAATGACCGCACATGATGCTCCATACTGTATAATGACCGCACATGATGCTCCATACTGTATAATGACTGCACATCATGCTCCATACTGTATAATGACCGCACATGATGCTCCATACTGTATATTGACCGCACATGATGCTCCATACTGTATAATGACCGCACATGATGCTCCATACTGTATAATGACTGCACATCATGCTCCATACTGTATAATGACCGCACATGATGCTCCATACTGTATATTGACCGCACATGATGCTCCATACTGTATATTGACCGCACATGATGCTCCATACTGTATAATGACCGCACATGATGCTCCATACTGTATATTGACCGCACATGATGCTCCATACTGTATATTGACCGCACATGATGCTCCATACTGTATAATGACCGCACATGAGGCTCCATACTGTATAATGACCGCACATGATGCTCCATACTGTATAATGACCGCACATGATGCTCCATACTGTATATTGACCGCACATGATGCTCCATACTGTATAATGACCGCACATGATGCTCCATACTGTATAATGACTGCACATGATGCTCCATACTGTATATTGACCGCACATGATGCTCCATACTGTATAATGACCGCACATGATGCTCCATACTGTATATTGACCGCACATGATGCTCCATACTATATAATGACCGCACATGATGCTCCATATTGTATATTGACCACACATGATGCTCCATACTGTATATTGACCGCACATGATGCTCCATACTGTATATTGACCGCACATGATGCTCCATACTGTATAATGACCGCACATGATGCTCCATACTGTATAATGACTGCACATGAGGCTCCATACTGTATATACTGTGCACTGTACTATGTGCACATACAGGTCCTTCTCAAAAAATTAGCATATAGTGTTAAATTTCATTATTTACCATAATGTAATGATTACAATTAAACTTTCATATATTATAGATTCATTATCCACCAACTGAAATTTGTCAGGTCTTTTATTGTTTTAATACTGATGATTTTGGCCTACAACTCCTGATAACCCAAAAAACCTGTCTCAATAAATTAGCATATTTCACCCGTCCAATCAAATAAAAGTGTTTTTTAATAACAAACAAAAAAACCATCAAATAATAATGTTCAGTTATGCACTCAATACTTTGTCGGGAATCCTTTGGCAGAAATGACTGCTTCAATGCGGCGTGGCATGGAGGCAATCAGCCTGTGACACTGCTGAGATATTATGGAGGCCCAGGATGCTTCAATAGCGGCCTTAAGCTCATCCAGAGTGTTGGGTCTTGCGTCTCTCAACTTTCTCTTCACAATATCCCACAGATTCTCTATGGGGTTCAGGTCAGGAGAGTTGGCAGGCCAATTGAGCACAGTAATACCATGGTCAGTAAACCATTTACCAGTGGTTTTGGCACTGTGAGCAGGTGCCAGGTCGTGCTGAAAAATGAAATCTTCATCTCCATAAAGCATTTCAGCCGATGGAAGCATGAAGTGCTCCAAAATCTCCTGATAGCTAGCTGCATTGACCCTGCCCTTGATGAAACACAGTGGACCAACACCAGCAGCTGACATGGCACCCCACACCATCACTGACTGTGGGTACTTGACACTGGACTTCAGGCATTTTGGCATTTCCTTCTCCCCAGTCTTCCTCCAGACTCTGGCACCTTGATTTCCGAATGACATGCAAAATTTGCTTTCATCAGAAAAAAGTACTTGGGACCACTTAGCAACAGTCCAGTGCTGCTTCTCTGTAGCCCAGGTCAGGCGCTTCTGCCGCTGTTTATGGTTCAAAAGTGGCTTTACCTGGGGAATGCGGCACCTGTAGCCCATTTCCTGCACACGCCTGTGCACGGTGGCTCTGGATGTTTCCACACCAGACTCAGTCCACTGCTTCCTCAGGTTCCCCAAGGTCTGGAATTGGTCCTTCTCCACAATCTTCCTCAGGGTCCGGTCACCTCTTCTCGTTGTACAGCGTTTTCTGCCACATTGTTTCCTTCCAACAGACTTACCATTGAGGTGCCTTGATACAGCACTCTGGGAACAGCCTATTTGTTGAGAAATTTCTTTCTGGGTCTTACCCTCTTGCTTGAGGGTGTCAATGATGGCCTTCTTGACATCTGTCAGGTCGCTAGTCTTACCCATGATGGGGGTTTTGAGTAATGAACCAGGCAGGGAGTTTTAAAAGCCTCAGGTATCTTTTGCATGTGTTTAGAGTTAATTAGTTGATTCAGAAGATTAGGGTAATAGGTCATTTAGAGAACCTTTTCTTGATATGCTAATTTATTGAGACAGGTTTTTTGGGTTATCAGGAGTTGTAGGCCAAAATCATCAGTATTAAAACAATAAAAGACCTGACAAATTTCAGTTGGTGGATAATGAATCTATAATATATGAAAGTTTAATTGTAATCATTACATTATGGTAAATAATGAAATTTAACACTATATGCTAATTTTTTGAGAAGGACCTGTATATAGTGTTATATACACTGAGCACTGACCAGGCTGCAGGAACTCACATTATAATATACTATATTATAATGTGAGTTCCTGCAGCCTGGTCAGTGCTCAGTGCACATAACACTATATATGTGCACATAGTACAAATATATATCTGATATATAATGTGGGATGTCCTGGAGCCGGGCTCAGGGTCACACAGTGCAGGGTGAGGATCACTGTGACTTATTGCTGCCGCTTCAGCTTACATGCAGATCGGGTGACGCTGGAGCCGAGACCTTATCTGTATGTAAACTTAAGGTGGTGCAATAAATCTCACAGTACAGAGAGATCCTCTACAGAAAGCAGATAAGAAAGCAGGAGTGAGATGAAGCCCGTCACATACCTCCTGCCCGGGACCCCATGGCTTTCTACTAACTTCATCTCTCCTCTCCGGCGCGCAGGTGACGTCAGATCAGCAGACACACAGGCTCCTGCTGTGTCTGCAATAGGAGGATGCTGGCCGGCACTTGTACACTACTAATACAGTGCGGGGCCTGCACCCGTGCACCGATCTACTGCAGCAGCACAAAGCCGGGCCCCTGTATGTCCCTGCCTGCAAGGGCCCCCCTCCACCTCCGGGCCTCGGTGCGGCTGCACCGGTTGAACCGGCGGTAGGTCCGCCCCTGCTCCATACTGTATATTGGCCGCACATGATGCTCCATACTGTATATTGGCCGCACATGAAACTTCGTACCATATAATGGCCACACATAGCTACTCCTACACACGCGGCTGCGCTCCGTACACTTTGCACACATGGCTCCGCTCCATACACCTCGCACACACACGGCTCCGCTCTATACACCTCGTACACACACGGCTCCGCTCCATACACCTCGTACATACACAGCTCCGCTCCGTACACCTCGTACACACATGGCTCCGCTCCATACACCTCGTACACACACGGCTCCGCTCCATACACCTCGTACACACACGGCTCCGCTCCATACAACTCGTACACACACGGCTCCCCTCCATACACCTCGTACACACACGGCTCCGCTCCATACACCTCATACACACACGGCACTGCTCCATACACCTCATACACACACGGCTCCGCTCTATACACCTCACACACACATGGCTCCGCTCCATACACTTCGCACACACACGGCTCCACTCCATACACCTCGCACACACACGGCGCCGCTCCATACACCTCGCACACAGACGGCTCCGCTCCTTACACCTCATACACGGCTCCGTTCCATACACCTCGTGTACACACGGCTCCGCTCCATACACCTCGTACACACACGGCTCCGCTCCGTACACCTCGCACACACGGCTCCACTTCATACACCTCGCACACACACGGCTCCGCTCCATACACCTCGCACACACACGGCTCCGCTCCATACACCTCGCACACACGGCTCCGCTCCGTACACCTCGTACACACTCAGCTCCGCTCCATACACCTCGCACACACACGGCTCCGCTCCATACACCTCGCACACACACGGCTCTGCTCCATACACCTCGCACACACACGGCTTCGCTCCATACACCTCGCACACACACGGCTCCGCTCCATTCACCTTGCACACACACGGCTCCTCTCCGTACACCTCGTACACACACGGCTCTGCTACATCCACACTCTACACCTCCTGACCCCACACAAGGCATTACTTACCTTATCCTGCGGCTGCAGCACCATGTGGCAAGTTGGCAACCAGCACAGGCAGCCGAGTCCTGCAATCCACGGAGGTATTGATCATGTGACCACTGACTCCTCCCCTCCTGTCACCTCATCACAGGTCCTGTGCACAGAAAGCAGGCAGCCATACGGAAGGGTAAGGGCCCGGAGCATGGCTTAACACAAGGGGGCGTGTCGGCTGGTTCTCCTGCTGTCTGCGGGATCAGAGCATCCCGTGCTGGACAGCGGGGCAAAGGCTCAAAACCGGGACAGTCCCGCACAGTGAGGGACGGTTGGGAGCTATGGTATTGTCTCACATCAAAACCAGGTCTCTCCAGCCTGGCCCAATTGGGGTCTTGGTATCAGAACTGGCATCAAAGTGGGCAGTCGATTTTGGCCATTTGAAAAAGTATCTGGCGTTTTTAAGGGGTTAAATGACTTGGCCACTGATATCGAACTAATAATACACAGATAGTGATGCCTTCCTGGGTCCCTTCCGGGTCATCGGGGGTACAGAAGACATAGGAGTTTCTGAGCCTTTTTTTTGGTGGTCTACCTATCTGAAGGACGTGAAGAGCTATGTTCTCTCTTGTGAGGTATGTGCATGTTTCAAGATTCCTCGTGTATCACCTACTGGACTGCTTCAACCACTACCAGTCCCCTCTCGTCCTTGGGGGTCTATTTCAATGGACTTTATAGCTGAATTGCCCACCTCTTGGGGAAAAAATTGTATTCAGGTGGTTGTAGATCGCCTTACTAAGGCTGCCCACTTCATTCCCTGCACTGGTCTTCCCTCAGCCAAGGAGACAGCGGATCTGGTCATCCAGAATGTGTTTCGGCTGCATGGAGTTCCAGACGAAGTCATCTCAGATCGGGGAGTGATAGCAAAACCAGGCAACATATTAGATACAGGGGAGAGATTTAAAGCACTAAATAGTGCAAGGCAACCCCTCACCAGAAAAGATAACCAACTCCATAAGAACCATGGAAAAAAGGAGTACACTTGGAGCATATAGGTAAGCAAACAAAATGATCCTTTATTAAATTACATATAACTTACATATAAATTTAAAGTGCAGACAATATACAAAATATACTAATAAGTATAGTGCTCAAGGATGGTTAAAAGTAAGTGGGTACCCCCCGGTGTGCACCGTCCGAGAAACCAGCATGTGAGGAAATAGTAGAAAAGGCAAGCTGCTATAAGTCTGTATCTAGCCATACATATGAAATTCCAAACGGCAAAAAGTAACAAATTAGCAGAGCAGCTCTTACCAATGCGAGGCACCAAGACGGGGCACGCCGGATGGGATCCACAGGCACAACCCCCGACGCACGTTTCGCCCACGGAAGAAGTAGCTTTTTCACACCGGTGCACACCGGGGGGTACCCACTTACTTTTAACCATCCTTGAGCACTATACTTATTAGTATATTTTGTATATTGTCTGCACTTTAAATTTATATGTAAGTTATATGTAATTTAATAAAGGATCATTTTGTTTGATTACCTATATGCTCCAAGTGTACTCCTTTTTTCCATCAGATCGGGGAGTGCAGTTTACTTCCAAGTTCTGGAAAGGATTCTGTGATTCCCTTGGTATTAATGTTTGTCTGTCCTCTGCATATCATCCTCAGACTAATGGGCAGACAGAACGGATGAATCAGACTCTAGAACAGTATCTTCGATGTTATATCAACCATTCTCAGGATGACTGGTTGGAGTTGCTCCCGCTCGCAGAATTCTGTTATAACAACTCTCAGAGTTCTTCTACTAAGGTAACACTTTTCTTTGCCAACCTAGGTTATCAACCCAGTATTCTTCCCAGATCCCCGATCAACGCTCCGGTGCCTGCAGTTCATGAGAGGTTGGCGGCAATGAGGCAGAATCTGGAAACCCTGAAGGAATCGCTGTCTACTGATCAAGAGAGATATGAGATCTGCCGACAGGTTTCAAAAGCCTGCACCTATGTTCAAGGTAGGGGACTCTGTATGGTTATCTACTAAAAACTTGAGATTGAACATTCTATCACAGAAACTCGGACAAAAGGTCATCGGCCCGTTCAAGATCTCTGGGATCGTGAGTTCCGTAGCCTGTCGTCTGAAGTTGCCAAGAACCTTGAAGGTACACCCTGTGTTTCATGTCTCCCTGTTAAAACCGGTGTCTCCAAATACATTTCAGGGTCGGATTATACCTCCTCAGCCTGTGTTAGTGGACGGACAAGAACAGTTTGGGTATAACAACCAATCCAATACTGTTAAATATGCTTATTTTCGCACATTTATTTAATCAAGACTATTCAGGTGCATACTCTTAAAGAAAAATGTCATGATATTCTCATAAAAAATGTAGTGGTTTATTGAATTGTCCACAAAAAAACCACATTGCAGCAAAACATAAAATAGATGAAATAGTTACGAACAGATTGTCCATGTGTAGATATCAGCACTTGATACTCATCTTTCCCAAAGTTCTGAATGGTAAAAGCCGTCTGTCTGTGTGAAATCTGAAGGTCATCATGGCTACCACTACCAGCTGTTGCTTTCTTGTCTGATGTCCATGGAGAATGATGGTGAAGGCAGGAGGTGACAGCCCCCACGTGACAAAAGCCCCCACACCCTCCTAAGAGACGTTTATATATGTTTCCTACAGACCACGTGTTCCCCTTTATATGGAGTTGACTTATTCTCTGAGCTTTATGCACAGAAATAGCCCTTTGTAATGTCAGCAAGAAGCAATGTGCTCAGTACAGGATTGAATAAGAATAATTCAATTAATTAATATTTAACAATTCCCCCTTTTGAGGGTGACAGACATTGATTGGAACCTTCAAATAAAATATATTAATAAGATCTTCTTCTTTTCTTCTTCTTTGGTGAAATAATTTAATGTTCATAATAATATAAATAATAATAATATTGTTATACGTACTCAATAATATAATGATATGTAAATTCATGTTATGGTAAGCCGTGACCAATATTCATATAAAATATATATAATTATACTTCCCTATATCTACATGAAGCATCTCAGGTCTGATCATCATCTGATGTCATCTGGTTTTTATCTTGATGTCTTCTTCTTGATTCTTTTAAAACAATATTATAATTCTTTTGAAATAGATGATAGAATGTACGTAGATATTGTAGAGACTGTGTGTCATGTGTCAAAGTCCATAAATTCAAATGTTGATAAGAAAACAAAGTTCATAGATGAAATGTAGCTTTAATATCTGTGCAGTGTCACCTTTAAAGACCTGGACTTACATTGGCTCGCCTTGGAAATCATCTGGAATCCTTCCATATCATCCACATTGGTCTTGTAACAGGTGTGACATCTTTGGTCAGCACAGCAAGGGTTACATTGACTCTTCCTTGCTAAACATAGCACCATAACCAGTCCTTAGTACACAGGACACATGTCAGGGTTGTAGCTTCCTGACAATTACCTGATTGTTCACCAGCTTTCATGGAAGTCTTATAGGTGATAGGAAACCACTGGAACATGATAAAACATAATAGCACAGTTTCTCTCCGTGGTTAGCAATTTAGATACTGTACTCATAGTTGTCAGTGATGAATGCTGTAGTTGTGAGTGGTGACATGAATTGTATTTGACACAGTCTATTATTATTCAGAAATCATAGCATTGTTACCTTGTGGAACTTCTGGATAACAGCTTTTCTTCTTGCAACTTTTAAGAATGAATTGAATTTAGAAATATGAAAAGACTTTATTAACGTAACGTCAGTATCTTGATTTAAGTCTTCATTCCCTATTCTATACCAAATCTGGTAATTTTCCTAACTTATAATATCACAGCGTACCATAGCAATCAATAATATCCATAGAATTATTAAATTATATTAATATGGAATTTATATTTGGGAAAAGAAAATAATAATAATAATAATAAATGATAATACATTATTAACCATATTCTTTATGTGATAGGACATTTTTATGTCATGGGTGTAATTTATTTTTGAACCCATAGATGTCAGTGTGTTTTTTTATGTAACAAGTATTTTATTACTAAAACTTTATTAATAAACTATATTTATTAGACCAATAATATGTAAGAATGTGTAGCCATGAACCAAAATAAGAATATATATATATATATATATATATATATATATATATATATATATATATATATATATATATATATATATATATATATGCATAAATGAATGAATGAGTGAAAGAATTGTTGTATTTAACTCAGAATTGAAACATTTCTTATATAATGAAACCATATGATCACTATATTTGATAAAGCAATATTCTTATATTAGACATTACTTTATTAAATATTGATTTTTTTTCTTGAGATAAAAAAAAAAATTAAGAATAAAAATTGAAGAAAAAAGTGAAAAACGAAAAATAAAAATGAGAATAAAAATAAAAATTGAAGAAAAAATTAAAAATGAAAAAAAAAATGAGAATAAAAATAAGGCCTTATATGTTGATGACAAATGCTGAGGTTATGTCTCAATAACATATTTCCTTAATATTTTCATCATTTAGATGTCATAACCTTGGATTACCAAAATATTGAAAATATGCAGCTTTGCATATAATATCCTTCATTAGAGAAAAAATGACTTTTATAACACTTAATGTTATTATACCCAATAATACCTTATTAATATTTCTTCTTTATTAAAATGTATGAAGAGGAGGTATTGATGAAATGTGATAATGTAATCTGGATCAAAAACACATTTCCCCCTTAATACCAAAAATTACTATTTTATGAAAAAAAATGAATTTGTAAAAACCAAAATAAAAAATAATCATTTTTATAACTGTCATATCAGCTTGTGCCATATATTTGTTTGAAGATGTGTACCCATCTATGTAATCATAAAAAAAAACACTGAATATCCAAAAATTATAATTTGGAAAAATAATTCTAAATGTAGATTTTCTTGATAAACCATATTGATGTGTGATTGCACTTATTCACTATTAACTTAATCAAGAAATAATAATTACTAAAGAAATATAGAAATATATGTTGAGTAAATAATATTTAAATATATCTTAATATTCTAATAATTTAACTGAATCTTATTTTTTTATAAACACAAGGTTTGTTTTTTTCTCAACATACCATAAATCATGAGGCCCCTTTCATACTGTACATTCCACGCTATAGTCACTCTTACATTAACTTCACTCTTAGCTGCTCATACGCTCATCTGTCATCTGTCACTCAGACTGTGACACACATAGAAGTTCACAATACATATTTCACATACAAAGAATAAGAATACATGTATATTAACCCAAAATATTGTATCCTAATTATCAATGCACATTGTAAACTATTAAATTTAATATTCTAATATTTTTTTTTAATATTCCCCAAATACTAACACTATCTAACTTAACACTATGTTCTAACCTATGGATAGGACTCATCCATAAAAAACTTGAACATTTGTTCCACAGCTATTTCTGGTACAAGGCCTGCAACTGAATCCATTCTAAAGCTTCTTCTTACAGCTCTAAATTAAAACAGGGGTGTGACATGTCATGCCATGCAGTAAAAAAACAAGTTTTAGATTATGTTACAGAACAAAAATTACAGTACACAAATTTTAGATTGTTAGTTATTTATTCTTTTTTTTTAAATGTTAAATATATAAAATCATGCAGTTATTATAACCTGTATAAATAAAAACATAAATTGAGGTAAGAAGTTTTTTGTTCAATTCCTGCTTTGAAATGAAAGCTCTAAGGAAAAATAAAAGATAAGGTTAATTTCATATTTATTTAAAAACAAAATAATTTAAATATCTTATACATATGTATATATTTAATTTATGTATTTAATGTAATTCTAAATATTATTACTGGATTAAATTCTAATTATTTCACTATACATATAAAAATACAGTTAATATAATCTCTACTTATACAAATATGCTACAGTATTTACTGTAATTAGAACATCCAATTCCACCAAAAGCTTCTATCATAAGTGGGTCACTCTAATAATATATAGACCAAAAAAGGGGAATTTCAGATAAAGAAAAAACCCAGTAAGAGTGTTTATAACAAGATATATAAATTTATTAAGCCATAAAATACAAAAACGTATAACAAGGTAGAGCTAATCATGCAGGATAAGGAAACCGGCTAACCACATACTACAAGTTAATAGCTAATGGCATATACAAGATCAATAGATCACCAAATCAGGGTAAAAAGTACCATGAAATTATATGTAAATACCATAACATAATTAGAGAAATATATTGAACAGCACAAGTGTATAGAGGTATAAATTAGCTAAGTAAAGCCAGCGTAAGTCCATAAGCAAAAAGTGCAAAGTGCAACAAGGTCTAAGCCCAGGAATACCATTGTGGAATATGCTTTAGGCCATTCAATAAAGGTATGTTGCATTACCTATTGTGGAGTGTGGAAGCCGGACCTCCGCCTGCCACCTCAACGCGCTTTTCGCCGATCTTCGTCAGGAGGCGTGGCTTGAATCATGTGTGTGTCACATTATATAGTGCTCTATAACCAATAGAATAGAGCGCCGCCTTTGTATCGGCGCATGCGCGGGTGTTGCCGCAACATATGGGATACTTCCCGCAGCGCCCGTGGAACGCAAGCAATCCACCGTCGCTAAGCGACAGCGATCACGTGCGGACACAATGGGCGTGTTAGGAAGGTCCTGATGCCGCGATCCCGGGCATGCGCACCAGCCGGCAGAATGTAGTGCGCAGATGAGCGGGGACTGAATCGCATGTAAAGCATGATAAGCAGTTATGCGCATGTACGGGAGTAGTTGTATCACAGAGAGCCCCTCCTCCAGAATGTCGGCGATCCATCGTCATGACGACGGACACATACGGACATACCGGGAGTATGAGAGAGATATCTTGATAAATACTTCCGACACATGCACAGCAAAAGCTAAAAAATGCGTGAGTAAGTGAGTGTGAAACTAATTTAGCTGCACTGCCAAATAATGCGTGAGTAAATAAATGTGAAACTAATTTTAGCTGTAATGGCCAACAGCAAAAAATACTTAATTTGTGAATCTACAGGAAGCATAATTACAGTAATAAATCTTATGTGATAAGCAAAAGTATTGCCTGTTATACAGCAATACAACTGCTATAATAATATAAATATAAATTAATTGTGTATTTAGTGATAAAATTACATTATATAATATATAAACTATGAAATACAAACAAGATAACAAAATAAGACTAATACGATGAATAAACATACACATATAGGCACAAGTAGTAGTGATAATAGCACCACTACAAGTAAATCCACATGTTCTCTGTTTCTTCATTTATTCCGAATGTGAATAAACCAAAGTCACGATGTGTCCATATAATAAATTAGTGATAAATAGCAGTGAGGTCCACCATCAACCAACGCTCTTCACATTCAGTAACCGAAATGGGCACAATATTCATGAACACTATATGAATAGAAAGAAGAACAATTAAAAACTGATAATAAAAACAACTAGTATAAAATAACCACACATTATGAAATTGAAGATTAAAAACCCAGAGTGCAATAAAGGGGGTTATAAGAAGGACCCAAACCCATGACTTTCGTTCAACCCATATGGTACTAAAGTATTAAGGCGGTAGATCCAACGACTCTCAACCTGAGATAAGATCTTAAACAAATTGCCACCCCTTACACCAAGGTTTACCTGATCAATGGCCATGACTTGGAGACCCCTTGCATCAGATTCATGGACTGTTTTAAAGTGTCTAGGGAGAGTTTTTAATTGTTCTCCCTCCTTGGCTTCTTTTGATTTTTCAATATCTCGCACATGCTCCCGTATCCTGACACGGAGCTCTCTAGTTGTCATTCCAATGTATATTCGATTACATAGACAGCGTGCAAGATAAATCACGCCTTGGGATGAGCAGGTAAGATATCTCCTGATTGAAAATTTCTTTGATCCATCTGAATTGAAAAATTATTTACTTTTTACGCTGTTTGTACAGGCTTTACATCTCTTACAAGGAAAGAAGCCTTGAATTTCTCCAAAAACATTAGTTTGTATATAGTCTTTCTTTGGACCATAGTGACTTCTAACCAGTAAATCAGATAAGTTCTTAGCTCTTTTTGCTGTAATCAATGGTTTAGGAGTGAGTATCTTTTTTAGAATCGGATCTACGAACAATACATTCCTTCGATCATGTATAATCTTAGTCAATTGTTTCCACTGACTGTTATAGGGTGTAATAAGTCTCACGTCTTTATTACTCGCTAATTCCTGCTTTCTCTTATTAGAGTATAGCAATTGATTTTTGGTTGAATTTTGTGCTTTATTATAAGCTTGTCTAATTGGACGGTGCCCATGCCCTCTTTCTCTAAATCTTGAGTACAAATCTTTCGCTTGTTCTTGATATGCTTGTTCTGTTGAGCAAATTCTTTTGGCTCTCACATATTGACTAATAGGGATGGATCTGATCGTAGAGGGTAAATGAGATGAAGTAGCATGCAAAATTGAATTTGTTGCTGTCGGTTTACATGCGATTCAGTCCCCGCTCATCTGCGCACTACATTCTGCCGGCTGGTGCGCATGCCCGGGATCGCGGCATCAGGACCTTCCTAACACGCCCATTGTGTCCGCACGTGATCGCTGTCGCTTAGCAACGGTGGATTGCTTGCGTTCCACGGGCGCTGCGGGAAGTATCCCATATGTTGCGGCGACACCCGCGCATGCGCCGATACAAAGGCGGCGCTCTATTCTATTGGTTATACAGCACTATATAATGCGACACACACATGATTCAAGCCACGCCTCCTGACGAAGATCGGCGAAACGCGCGTTGAGGCGGCAGGCGGAGGTCCAGCTTACACACTCCACAATAGGTAATACAACATACCTTTATTGAATGGCCTAAAGCATATTCCATAATGGTATTCCTGGGCTTAGCCCTTGTTGCACTTTGCACTATGGCACTTTTTGCTTATGGACTCACGCTGGCTTTACTAGGCTAATTTATACCTCTATACACTTGTGCTGTTCAATATATTTCTCTAATTATGTTATGGTATTTACATATAATTTCATGGTACTTTTTACCCTGATTTGGTGATCTATTGATCTTGTATATGCCATTAGCTATTAACTTGTAGTATGTGGTTAGCCGGTTTCCTTATCCTGCATGATTAGCTCTACCTTGTTATACGTTTTTGTATTTTATGGCTTAATAAATTTATATATCTTGTTATAAACACTCTTACTGGTTTTTTTCTTTATCTGAAATTCCCCTTTTTTGGTCTAAGTATTTACTGTATACTATATTAATATATATATATGTAGAATTATATTGTATAAAATAATTACATATTAATAAATAATACATTGTATAACTCATTTACACATCATATAATATAATTACATTTTTAGCCAATTCCTAAACCAAATCTCAACTCTCTGTCAATAATCTGTTGAAAAGCGCTATTTAATAAGGTCATTTTTAGACCGAGCTGTGATAATGGAGTGTTCAGCTGAGCACCCCCTATGCTCACCTGTTTCCTTCTGTCAATTTCCGCCATCTTTACAGAGACATCTGGCCTGTCAGCTTTTAACCCATTCAGAGCAACTTCTTTAATGGACTCATAGGGTTTGTAGCAAATGTGTAATTTTCTTCGTTCTTCATAGATTTGATTTTGGGTCAGTTTTGGAGATTTTGATTTTGGTTTCTCATAAGATATAATTCTGCCTGGTTTAAAAAACTTAGTATGATTTGTTTTACTTTCAAGATTCTCATGTTTTCTAGAAAAATCAAGGGATTGCGCACATTCAAATAAAGAATCTTTTTGTGACGCAATAACACGAGATACAGGATTTAGGAATCTAAATTTGTTTACAAAACAATTTATCATTGATTGTTTATTGGAATTCGTACTGACCATTTTATACACCCTTTCAAATATGGACATGAATGTATAAGTACATTCTTTCCGGCCAATCTTCAATTTTAGAAGAATATCAACATCTGGATAATTTTCTTTTAATCCACAGAATATCAAAATTTTTAATCTTTCAATATCAGCCATTTCTTCATGGAACTCATCACTGCATTTTTAATGAGAAACGGCTGTAAAAAGTTACTGGAAGCCACATTTTAAACAATTGATTTTTCTGCTCATTAGTCAAATCAAACTTATCAGCAAAACTCTCAAATATCTCTGAATTTCTGCACACATGGATTTTGTCATCATATGCAGGAATGATTTTGCATAATTTTAACAAGATTTTCCTAGATTTAGTTTGGGGTTGGGCCTCTGAGTCGTCTTCTATTTTTAGTGGCCCTTCTACATCTGTCTCTTGTACATCTTCTTTGTCAGATGTCATGTCTCCTACGTGTCCTCCATCTTGTTTTTCATCATGAGACACAAAGTCACCTTGGGTGGCCATTACAGACACGTGCTTCACATCTTCCTCACTCTTTACATTACAGTCAATCTTGGGAACCTCATTAATTTCCATTTCCTTAGAAATTCTTTCTACACAGTCTTTTTTGGACTTCTCTGTAACAAACTCGTTAAATACATAAACCATATGAAATATATTTTTCAGTTGCTCTTTTTCTTTTTTCCTAGATATTAGCTTAGAATCTAACTTTAGATTTGCTATCTTGCATTCTGCAAATAAGCTAAGCCAGAAAATTTCTACACTAGATTTGTACAAACTTACAAATTCTATCTGACTTGATTTAGCATATGAATTTATTAAATCCATTTTTCTTACCTTGAGTTCCTTTGAAATATCTCAGCTTGTCTTTACAACGCTGGACTCTGGACTTCAGCACGTCTATTTTCAGCACGTCTGTCTTCAGCACTTCCAATGCTTGTCAATCCGTCTGACACCTGTTAAAGTCTCCGTAATTCGTAGGTTCTTGTATGAGATCTTTGTGACTTGAAGTTTTGAAGTGGAATTCCTGAAAACTTGCACAACATCTAGCGAAGCTCTACTCTCTTCCCCCGTGTGCAAGAAGAAGGAAATTCACGCAAAAATAGCACAAAAAATCAAAACTGGCTGGCTTGGCCAATGTTAAATATGCTTATTTTCGCACATTTATTTAATCAAGACTATTCACCAGGTGCATACTCTTAAAGAAAAATGTCATGATATTCTCATAAAAAATGTAGTGGTTTATTGAATTGTCCACAGAAAAACCACATTGCAGCAAAACATAAAATAGATGAAATAGTTACGAACAGATTGTCCATGTGTAGATATCAGCACTTGATACTCATCTTTCCCAAAGTTCTGAATGGTAAAAGCCGTCTGTGTGAAATCTGAAGGTCATCATGGCTACCACTACCAGCTGTTGCTTTCTTGTCTGATGTCCATGGAGAATGATGGTGAAGGCAGGAGGTGACAGCCCCCCACGTGACAAAAGCCTCCAAACCCTCCTAAGAGACGTTTATATATGTTTCCTACAGACCACCTGTTCCCCTTTATATGGAGTTGACTTATTCTTTGAGCTTCATGCACAGAAATAGCCCTTTGTAATGTCAGCAAGAAGCAATGTGCTCAGTACAGGATTGAATAAGAATAATTCAATTAATTAATATTTAACAATTCCCCCTTTTGAGGGTGACAGACATTGATTGGAACCTTCAAATAAAATATATTAATAAGATCTTCTTTCTTATTTTCTTCTTCTTTGGCGAAATAATTTAATATTTAACAAATACCAATGGATCATTCAGTGGAGTCCAAACAAGGATCAGGTGAAACAATTATATATAACTCTTTATTAGTTGGTGACAGACACAAACGACATAAAAGTAAAATATAAGGTATACATATTATAAAACCTTTCTGCATATGTGCAGGACAAGAATAAATTTGTTACCCCTAAATTGTAATATGGTACATAAAATAGCCCAGAAAAAAATAAATAAATAAAAATAAGAATAAATACTAGTGGCAAAAAATATAGTGACAATAGCGTGTGAAAAAATCATCAATAACAATAGTTATGAAAAAATCATCAATAACAATAGTTTTTTTGAGGATATTTTTAAAAGACCTCACATAGTGCATAATAGATATAGTTATATATAATTTTTTCACCTGATCCTTGTTTGGACACCACTGATTGATCCATTGGTTTTGGGTTGGTTGTTATATTCATTGTTTTAGTGGTCTCCACTGTTTTCTCACAGAGCACCATAGTGGTCTAACATTTTTATATCACAATATAGGGCGATATATATTAAATATATATAATCGTATGTACATATATTACTATATTATATATATTTCTATATTTATACTTTGGTGCTCGTGGTCTTTGTTTTCTAAGAACAGTTTGGGGTAGAGAAGATTTTAGACTCCAGGATCCGCAGGAATCAACTGCTGTACCTCATCAAATGGCAAGGAGATCCTTCCACTGGTGTGCTGCCCATCGCAGCAGTTCCAGAGGCGAGAGGTAGCAGAATGGGGAAAGGCAGACCACCAAGTAGTGAGCAGCAGAAGCAGGGAGTTCTCCAGCTAACAGGCAGAAGCTCAGGAGCCAGCAGCACAAAATACTCAGGCACAGGAGAACACATGACCCGGACTTAAATAATCAGGACAGATAGGAAGTTCCATGACAGGGCGAGATCCACGACTCCATCTTGGATCAAGGCGAACAGGCACCAGGAAAGTCTGGAATCCTTACATTTCTCCCACCTCAGAAGCGGCCTCGGGACGATCCAGGACCAGGCTTGTCAGGATATTTCTGATGGAACAGAGTAATTTTTTGAGGAGCACAGATATTGCCCACTGGCTCCCAAGAGTTCTCAAAAGGATCTTCTTTGTTTGCAAAACTTTTCCCAGTGTTGTGCCTCTTTGCACAACCACACCAGGTGAGCAAGATTCAAGTTGTGCTTTTCTCATCATGAAAGATTTACTCATCTGCTACGCTTAGATAGCGCTCTCCCTCTTTTTCCCTCGTCATCTCTTTCCCTGAACTGCATTCACACAACGTATCATCTATGAATTATTGGACTGCTACTAACAAGTACTGTGCACATGTGTGATCAAGTTTTGCTGGACTTCCTCATTTAAGTACTGCATGCATTCGCACTAATAACCTTATCGGACTTCCTCGTTTAAATATCTGTTCGCCTCTCAGTTTGCTGTGATTTACTATATTGTGCTGAGGACCTCGTCACTATAGCAGGAATATCTGTATTATGTTCTGTTGGAGACAACATGGACAATGCACTTATAGAAATCACTGAGATATATTGAATTTATGAGTGCTGAATATTTCCATGACTCTGTTGATGAGATAAACCAGATACAAGACTGTAAACCTATTAGGCAGTCAGGCCTGTGTTCTTTTGTGTGATGTCCTTTGTTTTAGTGATATGGCAGAAGTGCATCTACATACTAAATGAATATTGTCCCTCCAACCTAATGGAGGATATAGGTGTACACTGTGGAAATCTTGAATCAATAGCGTCTATCCTGTTTGTAACCTATCATTATCTACATATGTACACAACTCCTGTGGGTTTCCATTATAAGCCAGTGGTCCTGAGATAGACATCCTGTCTTCGGCCTATGGATATGTATATTGATACACAATGCCTGTGGTGTTTGGGTGACAAACCATTGTTCTTTGAATATACATCTTGGAGCCAGCCCAAATGGAGTAGAACCTGTCCTACACAAGAACTTTCTTCCCAAGTATGAGGATGCCATCTGCAGGAAGGTGATTACTGCAACCAATGACAATGCTCACATTGCCAGAAGACGATTGGACATTTGCCACAGAAGATACCGGAAGCAAGGGTGGAGTCATGGCTTGTATGTGGGTGTGGATGTGTATTGGTTTAATATATATGTAAGGATCAGTTATGTATCTCTTCCTTTTCCCACATCCCAGTGTCATGTCGGACGCTGTTCACACTAGGGCGTCCGACAGACAGTGGTAATTCCACATATGTCCACTACACGCTCAGTGGCGTCGGCTAGATTTTATCCAGCTTGCTCGGGGTTAATCTAGCTGGTAATTTGAAATTTTTATTTGAACATTCTTTAAAAACATACAAATTTTCATTTGACAAATAGTAAAAAGTGGGGATAAAACTATACAAAACAACCGCCAGATACCATACAGGAGAATAGATTACGTTTAATAATAAGTGCCAAAGAAGGCAAAAAATAGTGTAGATGAATATCCAACAACTATTAGTGAATGAATTATATAGATATTATTCACCAAAAAATGCACATGTTCCCTAATGCACCCGTGATGGGATGCATAAAGAATTGGCCGATTATGACAGTGCAATTAAGAAAGGCCCAATCTTCCTTTATTAGCTATATTACCACAATGGTTTCAATAGAATGGAAAACAAGGGCCCAAAGAGTTAGTGACCTAGAGGGAATCCAACATTTGCACAGATGAGCTGGGACAGCATAAGAAGGTGCATACCTATAGAATTTACCTGCAGGTAGTATACTATCCCCGCAGACGAAGCCACACGCGAAACGCGCGTCCGGGTTGCTGCCACTACCTGCAGGTAAATTCTATAGGTATGCACCTTCTTATGCTGTCCCAGCTCATCTGTGCAAATGTTGGATTCCCTCTAGGTCACTAACTCTTTGGGCCCTTGTTTTCCATTCTATTGAAACCATTGTGGTAATATAGCTAATAAAGGAAGATTGGGCCTTTCTTAATTGCACTGTCATAATCGGCCAATTCTTTATGCATCCCATCACGGGTGCATTAGGGAACATGTGCATTTTTTGGTGAATAATATCTATATAATTCATTCACTTATAGTTGTTGGATATTCATCTCCACTATTTTTTGCCTTCTTTGGCACTTATTATTAAACGTAATCTATTCTTTTGTATGGTATCTGGCGGTTGTTTTGTATAGTTTTATCCCCACTTTTTACTATTTGTCAAATGAAAATTTGTATGTTTTTAAAGAATGTTCAAATAAAAATTTCTATATATTTTATGGCCATTTGCTTCCATTTTCTTTTTTGGATGTGTTATTGTTCTTTGAAGCATGCCATATCTCTAGGCAGTATATATACTTCTTTGAAGTGTTTGTAGCTGGTAATTTGGTTGGAGGCTGGGTCACGCCCACGGCCTTTAAATAGTCGTACTGGACTTTGGGCGTCGCTGATTATAGCTTGTGCTTTGTGCCTAGTGATTCCGGTCTGGAGTGGTGGTCTTGTAGGAATATCGTATCTGGTGGTGTATTATCCTTTGTCATATTCCTCCTTCCTATATTTGTATTTGTTTTGCCCTGTGCACATTATAGTGTATTCCTGTGTGTCTGCGGCGTGGTTAGTTTTTCAGTTTTCCCTGTCTGTGCTCTCTGTGGGGATTGGTGTGTGGTCTCTTCACTGGGTGGCGGGTGTTGTGAATTCTGCTCTTGGGCTCCCTCCGGTGGTTGTTGGTGGTAGTGCAGTTGTCTTGGGGTTGTAATCCAGGGCAGGTGTTTCTGCTGATTGCAGCTCTATTAGGTATTTAGGTGTGCAGGATCCATGAGTCCTTGCCAGTTGTCCATGGTTCATGGAGGGATTGCATCTCTCTCTGGTTCCTCATGCCCTGCTGCCAATTCAGCTAAGATAAGTGTCTGTTTTTTGTCTCTGTGCACACATGCAGTGTGCTTTGCAATTCAGTGCAATTCATTGTGTTTTTGTCCAGCTTAGACTTTGTTTGGATTTTTCAGTCATGCTGGATTCTCTGGAGATGCAGATATACTTTCTATGTCTTTAGTTAGATGTAGAATATTTGTATCATCTGCTGTGGATATTTTTAGGATTTTAATACTGACCGCTTAGAATTCTGTCCTATCCTTTTCTATTTAGCTAGAAGTGCCTCTTTTGCTAAATCCTGTTTTTCTGCCTGCGTGTGTCTTTCCTCTTATACTCACAGTCAATATTTGTGGGGGGCTGCCTATCCTTTGGGGTTCTGCTCTGAGGCAAGATAGAATTCCATTTCCATCTATAGGGGTATTTAATCCTCCGGCTGTGTCGAGGTGTCTAGGACGTGTTAGGTACATCCCACGGCTACTTCTAGCTGCGGTGTTAGTTTAGGGTTTGCGGTCAGTACAGGTACCACCTACTCCTGAGAAAGTCTCTCATGCAGCTCCAAGGTCACCGGATCATAACAGTACAACTGGCCAACAAAGAGTTAAATGCATCTCAGAAGAAGGGAAGAAAGAGCCATTTTTTTTTCTGTAGCCTGCTTTGTCTTTTCTTCCCTCTTTTCCTCTGGGTGACTGAGGAGTCTTGTGCTAGCATGGATGTTCAGGGATTAGTTTCTCGAGTAGACCAGCTTGCTGCTAGGGTACAGGGTATTTCTGATTATATTGTTCAGACTCCGCTTTTAGAGCCTAGGATTCCTACTCCTGATTTGTTTTTTGGGGACAGGTCCAAATTTTTGAGTTTTAAAAACAACTGTAAACTGTTTTTTGCTCTGAAGCCTCGTTCCTCTGGTGATCCCATTCAGCAGGTTAAAATTGTCATATCCCTGCTGCGTTGCGACCCTCAGGATTGGGCATTTTCCCTGGAATCTGGGAATCCGGCCTTGCTTAATGTAGATGCCTTTTTTCAGGCTCTAGGATTATTATATGATGAACCAAATTCAAGCGGAGAAGACCTTGTTGGCCCTGTTTCAGGGTCAAGAAGCGGCAGAATTGTATTGTCAGAAATTTAGAAAATGGTCTGTGCTGACTAAATGGAATGAGGATGCTTTGGCGGCAATTTTCAGAAAGGGTCTTTCTGAATCTGTTAAAGATGTTATGGTGGGGTTTCCCACACCTGTTGGTCTGAGTGATTCTATGTCTCTGGCCATTCAGATTGATCGGCGCTTGCGGGAGCGCAGAACTGTGCGTGCTGTGGCGTGGTCCTCAGAGCAGATGCCTGAGCCTATGCAGTGTGATAGGATTCTGTCTAGAACGGAACAACAAGGATTCATACGTCAGAATAGGTTGTGTTTTTATTGTGGCGATGCTTCTCATGTCATTTCAGTCTGCCCAAAGTGTACAAAGAGAATCGTTTGCTCAGTTACCATCGGAACTGTACAACCTAAATTTCTGTTATCTGTGACCTTGATCTGCTCATTGTCGTCATTTTCTGTCATGGCGTTTGTGGATACAGGCGCCGCTTTGAACTTAATGGACTTTGAATTTGCCAGGCGTTGTGGTTTCCCCTTGCAGTCTTTGCAGAACCCTATTCCTTTAAGGGGCATTGATGCCACACCTTTGGCTAAAAATAAACCCCAGTTTTGGACACAGGTGACCATGTGCATGGCGCAAGCCCATCAGGAAGATTGTCGTTTTCTGGTGTTGCATAATTTGCATGATGCTATTGTGCTGGGTTTTCCATGGTTGCAGATACATAATCCTGTGTTGGATTGGAAGTCTATGTCTGTGACTAGTTGGGGTTGTCAGGGGGTTCATAATGACGTTCCTGTGATGTCAATCTCCTCTTCCTCCTCTTCTGAAGTTCCAGAGTTTTTGTCTGATTTTCAGGATGTATTCGATGAGCTCAAGTCCAGTTCCCTTCCACCGCATAGGGACTGTGATTGTGCTATTGACTTGATTCCAGGCTGTAAGTTTCCTAAGGGCCGACTTTTCAACCTGTCTGTGCCGGAACATACCTCCATGCGGAGTTATGTTAAGGAGTCTTTGGAGAAAGGGCATATTCGGCCATCTTCTTCACCGTTGGGAGCGGGATTTTTTTTTGTTGCTAAGAAGGGTGGCTCCTTGAGACCCTGTATTGATTATCGCCTCTTGAATAAGATCACGGTCAAGTTTCAATACCCTTTACCTTTGCTTTCCGATTTGTTTGCCAGGATTAAGGGGGCTAGTTGGTTTACTAAAATTGACCTTCGGGGGGCATATAATCTTGTTCGTATTAAGCAGGGTGACGAATGGAAAACTGCGTTTAATACGCTCGAAGGCCATTTTGAATACCTTGTGATGCCATTCGGGCTCTCTAATGCTCCATCTGTTTTTCAGTCCTTCATGCATGATATCTTCTGGAATTATCTTGATAAATTCATGATTGTATATTTGGATGACATCTTAATTTTTTCCGATGATTGGGAGTCTCATGTGAAACAGGTCAGGATGGTATTTCAGATCCTTCGTGATAATGCTTTGTTTGTGAAGGGGTCTAAGTGTCTCTTTGGAGTGCAGAAGGTTTCTTTTTTGGGCTTCATTTTTTCTCCCTCATCTATAGAGATGGATCCGGTTAAGGTTCAGGCCATTCATGATTGGATTCAGCCCACATCCGTGAAGAGCCTTCAGAAATTTTTGGGCTTTGCTAATTTTTATCGCCATTTCATTGCTAACTTCTCCAGTGTGGTTAAACCCCTGACCGATTTGACGAAGAAAGGCGCTGATGTAACGAATTGGTCCTCTGTGGCTGTCTCTGCCTTTCAGGAGCTTAAACGCCGATTTACTTCTGCCCCGGTGTTGCGTCAGCCAGATGTTTCTCTTCCGTTTCAGGTTGAGGTTGACGCTTCTGAGATTGGGGCAGGGGCCGTTTTGTCTCAGAGGAATTCTGATGGTTCTTTGATGAAACCGTGTGCCTTCTTTTCCCGTAAGTTTTCACCTGCTGAACGCAATTATGATGTCGGCAATCGGGAGTTGTTGGCTATGAAGTGGGCATTTGAGGAATGGCGACATTGGCTTGAGGGAGCCAAGCACCGTATTGTGGTCTTGACCGATCATAAAAATCTGATTTACCTCGAATCCGCCAAACGGCTAAATCCTAGACAGGCTCAATGGTCCCTGTTTTTCTCCCGTTTTGATTTCGTGGTCTCGTATCTTCCGGGTTCTAAGAATGTTAAGGCTGATGCCCTCTCTAGGAGTTTTTTGCCTGATTCTCCTGAGGTACTTGAGCCGGTCGGCATTCTGAAGGAAGGGGTGTTCCTTTCTGCCATTTCCCCTGATTTGCGACGGGTTCTGCAGGAATTTCAGGCTGACAAACCTGACCGCTGTCCAGTGGGGAAACTGTTTGTTCCTGATAGATGGACTAGTAGAGTGATTTCTGAGGTTCATTGTTCTGTGTTGGCTGGCCATCCTGGTATTTTTGGTGCCAGAGATTTGGTTGGTAGGTCCTTTTGGTGGCCTTTGTCGCGTGATGTGCGTTCTTTTGTGCAGTCCTGTGGGACTTGTGCGCGGGCCAAGCCTTGTTGTTCCCGTGCTAGTGGGTTGCTTTTGCCTTTGCCGGTCCCTGAGAGGCCCTGGACGCATATTTCTATGGATTTTATTTCAGATCTTCCGGTTTCCCAGAGGATGTCGGTTATCTGGGTGGTTTGTGACCGGTTTTCTAAGATGGTTCATTTGGTGCCTTTGCCTAAATTACCTTCCTCTTCTGATTTGGTTCCGTTGTTTTTTCAGCATGTGGTTCGTTTGCATGGTATTCCGGAGAATATTGTGTCCGATAGAGGTTCCCAGTTTGTTTCTAGGTTTTGGCGGGCCTTTTGTGCTAGGCTGGGCATTGATTTGTCTTTTTCTTCCGCATTTCATCCTCAGACAAATGGCCAGACCGAGCGAACTAATCAGACTTTGGAAAATTATTTGAGATGCTTTGTGTCTGCTGATCAGGATGATTGGGTGGCTTTCTTGCCATTGGCCGAGTTTGCCCTTAATAATCGAGCTAGTTCGGCTACCTTGGTTTCGCCCTTCTTTTGTAATTTTGGTTTTCAGCCTCGTTTTTCTTCGGGGCAAGTTGAACCTTCTGATTGTCCTAGTGTGGATTCTGTGGTTGACAGGTTGCAGCAGATTTGGGCTCATGTGGTGGACAATTTGGTGTTGTCTCAGGAGGAGGCTCAGCGTTTTGCTAACCGTCGTCGGTGTGTTGGTTCCCGGCTTCGGGTTGGGGATTTGGTCTGGTTGTCTTCCCGTCATGTTCCTATGAAGGTTTCTTCTCCTAAGTTTTAAGCTTCGGTTTATTGGTCCTTATAGGATATCTGAGATTATCCCTTCCGGCCTCTTTTGCCATCCATAATGTTTTCCATAGATCTTTATGGCGGAAATATGTGGTGCCCGTTGTTCCCTCTGTTGATCCTCCTGCTCCTGTGTTGGTTGATGGGGAGTTGGAGTATGTGGTTGAGAAGATTTTGGATTCTTGCTTTTCGAGGCGGAGGCTTCAGTACCTTGTCAAATGGAAGGGTTATGGCCAGGAGGATAATTCTTGGGTTTTTGCCTCTGATGTCCATGCTGCTGATTTGGTCCGTGCCTTTCATCTGGCTCGTCCTGATCGGCCTGGGGGCTCTGGTGAGGGTTCGGTGACCCCTCTTCAAGGGGGGGTACTGTTGTGAATTCTGCTCTTGGGCTCCCTCCGGTGGTTGTTGGTGGTAGTGCAGTTGTCTTGGGGTTGTAATCCAGGGCAGGTGTTTCTGCTGATTGCAGCTCTATTAGGTATTTAGGTGTGCAGGATCCATGAGTCCTTGCCAGTTGTCCATGGTTCATGGAGGGATTGCATCTCTCTCTGGTTCCTCATGCCCTGCTGCCAATTCAGCTAAGATAAGTGTCTGTTTTTTGTCTCTGTGCACACATGCAGTGTGCTTTGCAATTCAGTGCAATTCATTGTGTTTTTGTCCAGCTTAGACTTTGTTTGGATTTTTCAGTCATGCTGGATTCTCTGGAGATGCAGATATACTTTCTATGTCTTTAGTTAGATGTAGAATATTTGTATCATCTGCTGTGGATATTTTTAGGATTTTAATACTGACCGCTTAGAATTCTGTCCTATCCTTTTCTATTTAGCTAGAAGTGCCTCTTTTGCTAAATCCTGTTTTTCTGCCTGCGTGTGTCTTTCCTCTTATACTCACAGTCAATATTTGTGGGGGGCTGCCTATCCTTTGGGGTTCTGCTCTGAAGCAAGATAGAATTCTATTTCCATCTATAGGGGTATTTAATCCTCCGGCTGTGTCGAGGTGTCTAGGACGTGTTAGGTACATCCCACGGCTACTTCTAGTTGCGGTGTTAGTTTAGGGTTTGCGGTCAGTACAGGTACCACCTACTCCTGAGAAAGTCTCTCATGCAGCTCCAAGGTCACCGGATCATAACAGGCGGGTGGTGGTTTCAGCTTAGGGCTGAAACAGGAGACAGGGTCAGGCCTGGCGGCCCAGACATGCACACCTTTAGTGTAACTTCTGGGAAAGGGACAAACAGGGTTTCCCTAGCCTGAGGGATATCGCAGGGGCCCGGGTAACCAGCCTTAGTCTACCCAGTACTCCCGTGACATTATAATCGGCCCAAATAGAAAAAAAAAAAAAAGAAAGGTTTTTTTATGTCATGGATCCCATGACTTCAATAACCCTCCAGTTGGAGGCGCTGTCCTTACAGGTCACTGAATTGAAGGGGGCAGTTCAGCAACAGGGTCTTGTGGTGTCTAATGTGCAAGTGGAAACTGCAGGTAGAGTTGCAGAGCCAAAAATCCCTTTACCTGAGAGGTTTGCTGGGGAACGCAGTAAATTTGTTCTTTTCCGTGAATTTTGCAAATTATATTTTCGTATGCGCCCGCTTTCCTCAGGTAATTAGGCTCAGCGTGTGGGCTTGGTTTTGTCATTACTGAACGGAGATCCCCAAGCATGGGCGTTTTCATTACCTTCTGATTCAGCTGCATTTAACTCAGTGGAGAGGTTTTTTTTCTGCTCTTGGACTCATATATGATGATCCTGACAGATTGGCTCTAGCAGAATCTAAAACACGTGCTCTCCGCCAGGGGGAGCGAATGGCGGAGAATTACTGTTCTGAATTTCGCCGTTGGGCGGTGGACACACAATGGAATGACCCGGCGCTGCGGAGTCAGTTTGTATATAGGGTTTCGAGAAGGGTTAAACAAGCCCTTCTGATGTATGAGACTCCTGCTTCTCTAGAGTCTGCCATGAGTCTTGTTGTCCGCATTGATCGCCGTTTGCGTCAGGGGGCGCTAGAGATGCCGCCTATGGGGGAGGTCGTAGGTGCACGTGAGGTTGCTGCAGGTGAGACCACGGAGCCTATGCAAATCGCAGGGGTGTCACGTCAGCAAGCCCCCTCGCTCAGGAAGCAGGGAGCCTGTTTTTGTTGTGGTAAAAAGGGGCATTATGTAAATGCTTGTCCTCTGTTTTCTAAGAAAAGCGCAATGGCAGAAAACTACTAAGCTCAGAGGGTGTGGAGGAGGCCAATCTGAGCTTATGCATATCCTCCATGGTGGTCTCTCAATGTATGCTCCCTGCCAGAGTTATGGTCGCTGGCAGAGAGCTGCCAATCACTGTTTGTGTGGATAGTGGTTCTGCCACTAATCTCATTAATGAGGAATTTGCGCACGGCCGGGTTCACGGTCGAAAAATTGCCTATTCCTTTCCGGGTGGTCACCATCAATGCTACCCCTCTCCCACAGGGGAAGATTACTGAGTTTGTGGCTGAGGTGAAACTCCACATTGGGGTCCTACATTCTGAGCAGGTTACATGTAGGGTGCTCAGTAATCTTCCTGCACAAATGTTTCTGGGTTTTCCATGGTTATCTATGCACAACCCGGTTATTGACTGGAAAACTCAGGACATAATTCAGTGGAGCGGATTTTGCCAGGAGAATTGCCTGGCCACATGTGTGTCCGCTGTGACTCCAAGCATACCTGAGTCACTGCTGGATTTTGTGGATGTGTTCTCAGAGAAGGGTTGCTCAGAATTGCCACCACATCGCCCATATGACTGTACTAGTAGGTTTAAACCAGGGGCCGAATTGCCGAAAGCTAGGATGTTCAACATCTCTGGTCCTGAGAGGCAAGCGTTAAAAGACTACATTGCTGAGAGTCTGAGCAAAGGGCACATCAGGCCTTCGTCCTCGCCGGTGGCAGCGGGGTTCTTCATTAAAAAGAAAGATGGCGGACTACGCCCGTGTCTGGATTTCAGGGAGTTAAACCAGATTACGGTTCGTGATCCATACTCTATGCCACTGATACCTGATTTGTTCAACCAGGTGGCTGGTGCTAAGTGGTTTTCCAAGCTTGACCTCAGGGGGGCGTACAACCTCATAAGAGTCCGTCAAGGTGATGAGTGGAAGACGGCTTTTAATACTCCTGAGGGTCATTTTGAAAATTTGGTGATGCCATTTGGGTTGACAAACGCGCCTGCAGTTTTTCAACATTTCATAAATGATGTATTCTGGCATGTTCTGGGGAAATTCGTTATTGTGTACCTAGATGACATTCTCATTTATTCATGCAACCGTGATACTCATTTAGAGCACGTGAGGCAGGTGTTACAGCTACTCAGGGAAAATAAGCTCTATGCTAAACTTGAGAAATGTGTATTTTCGGTTCAGGAGTTGCCTTTCTTGGGTTATATTGTGTCTGCTTCAGGGTTTAAAATGGACGCCGCTAAGGTGCAAGCGGTGCTGCATTGGGAACGGCCTGATAACCTAAAAGCACTCCAGCGGTTCCTTGGGTTTTCCAACTATTATAGAAAATTTATCAAGGATTTTTCTACCATTGCTAAACCGCTTACTGACATGGCGAAAAAGGGTACCAATTTCTCCGCCTGGCCTCAGGCTGCTGTGCGCGCATTTGAATTTCTGAAGAACAGTTTTGCTTCGGCCCCCATTCTGGTGCAACCGGACGTATCAAAACCATTTACCGTGGAAGTTGATGCGTCTGAGGTTGGAGTGGGGGCGGTGCTGTCACAAGGCTCATCCTTGGGCGAGTTGCGCCCTTGCGCCTTCTTTTCCAAGAAGCTGTCGTCTGCCCAACGTAATTACGATATCGGCAACAGGGAGTTGTTGGATATCAAGTTGGCTTTTGAGGAATGGCGACACTTATTGGAGGGGTCGGTCCATCAGGTTACAGTTATCACCGACCATAAAAATCTGCTGTATTTGGAGTCAGCCAAGCGTCTGTCCCCCAGGCAGGCTCGCTGGGCATTGTTTTTCACGTGGTTCAACTTTTTTGTTACGTACCGACCTGGGTCTAAGAACACTAAGGCGGATGCTTTGTCCAGGTGTTTTCCGGGGGGAGAACCTCGGGAAGATCCGGTACCCATCCTCCAAAAGGGTGTAGTGGTCTTGGCTCTCACGACAGAGGTTGAGGCTGAGATTGCCGAGGCTCAGGAGGAGGTACCACCAGAGCTTCCCATTAATAAATCGTTTGTACCGCTCCATCTTCGCCTAAAGGTGTTGGGTGAGCATCATGATGCTGTCCTGGCTGGCCACCCAGGGGTAAGGGGTACCTTGGAGTTGGTGTCGCGTCGGTTTTGGTGGCCCAAAATCCAACAGGACGTGGTCTCGTACGTATCAGCATGTACCACGTGCGCTAGGGCTAAGACGTCTCGCTCTCGTCCTGCTGGCACACTACATCCTCTCGGGGTACCCAGTAGGCCATGGACAGAGATTTCCATGGATTTTATCACAGATTTGCCCTCCTCTGCTGGGAACACGGTCATTCTGGTGGTTGTTGATCGGTTCTCAAAGATGTCGCATTTTGTGTCTTTGCCTTCGTTGCCTAACGCTAAGACTCTGGCTCAGGTATTTGTGCAGGAGGTGGTCAGACTTCAAGGGGTCTCGTCTGAAATTGTGTCTGATAGGGGTACTCAGTTTGTGGCAAAATTTTGGAAAGCTTTTTGCTCACGGCTGGGGATCAAGTTGTCGAATTCTTCTGCGTTTCATCCTCAGTCAAATGGTCAGACCGAGCGTATGAACCAGAATTTGGAGCAGAACTTACGCTGTTTTGTTTCTGACAATCAGGAGGAGTGGTCGATGTTCCTTCCTTTGGCTGAGTTTGCTATAAATAATCACCGTCAGGAATCGTCTAGGGAGTCCCCGTTCTTTTGTGTTTACGGGCTCCATCCTCAGTTTTGTACTCTGCATCAGGGGGGTTCTACTGGCATCCCGGAGGAGGACCAGTTAGGAGCACAACTGGCATCCTTGTGGAGGAGAGTGAAACAGCGCTTGCTAAGCGTAGGTGCAAGGTACAAACGAGTGGCTAACAGTAAACGTGTGACAGGTCCGGACCTGAGTGTGGGTGACTGGGTGTGGTTGTCCACAAAAAACATAAAACTCAAGATTCCATCCTTGAAATTGGATCCAAGGTTTATTGGTCCATTTAGGGTTGCCGCCATCATTAACCCGGTAGCCTACCGTTTGATTCTCCCTACGGTATATAAAATACACGTGTTCCACAGATCTTTATTAAAAAAGGTGGTGGGTTCTGTGGACACGGCGCCTATGCCACCTCCAGTCTTGGTGGATGGCAATTTGGAGTTTGAAGTCTCCAAGGTGGTTGACTCTCGAGTAGTGCGCCGCACATTACAGTACCTGGTACATTGGCTTGGTTATGGGCCGGAAGAGAGGTCCTGGGTACCAGCCTCGGACATACATGCGGACCAGCTGGTCATCATGTTTCACCGCCGCCATCCGGACAAGCCGGGTCCTATAAGTCGTGAGGGCCCTGGGGTCCCTCGTAGAAGGCCGGGTACTGTCATGTCGGATGCTGTTCACACTAGGGCGTCCGACAGACAGCGGTAATTCCACATACGTCCACTACACGCTCAGTGGCGTCGGCTAGATTTTATCCAGCTTGCTCGGGGTTAATCTAGCTGGTTATTTGGTTGGAGGCTGGGTCACGCCCACGGCCTTTAAATAGTCGTACTGGACTTTGGGCTTCGCCGATTATAGCTTGTGCTTTGTGCCAAGTGATTCTGGTCTGGAGTGGTGGTGTTGTTGTAGGAATATCGTATCTGGTGGTGTATTATCCTTTGTCATATTCCTCCTTCCTATATTTGTATTTGTTTTGCCCTGTGCACATTATAGTGTATTCCTGTGTGTCTGCGGCGTGGTGCGTTTTTCAGTTTTCCCTGTCTGTGCTTTCTGTGGGGATTGGTGTGTGGTCTCTTCACTGGGTGGTGGGTGGTTGTTTCACCTTAGGGCTGAAACAGGAGACAGGGTCAGGCTTGGCGGCCCAGACATGCACACCTTTGGTGTAACTTCTGGGAAAGGGACAGACAGGGTTTCCCTAGCTTGAGGGATATCGCAGGGGCCCGGGTAACCAGCCTTAGTCTACCCAGTACTCCCGTGACACCCAGTTTCCTCTACCCTCTCCTATTACCTCTTCCCTTTCATTTACCCTTGTCCCTTAGTTAGACTTCCCTTGTGTATGCCATTGTAAATACCTTGTTTGTAATAAACCCCCTTTTAAAGATCCAGTAGTTCTTGTTAATTAGTATTAACTGCATCCCAAAACTCAGCAGATTCTACATTTGGCACCCCAGACGGGACTATGATTAAATTCCACAGAGAATCCGCAAGAAATTAATCTGCTTTATTTCACATTTGGAAAAAGTGTGGAAACCAAAGAATCGAGGAGTCTGGATCTTGATTTAAAAGAAAATATTGGTGGGTAAAGAATTTCCTTGTAGATTATTTTGTGTGCTTGTGCATATTGTGTTGTATTGACAGTTTGTTGTTGGCTGCATTTAGCAAGAGGGAAATATCTTTTGTAGATAGGACAGTATTTTATATCAGAATTGGATCTGTGTTTTCTAAGGGTACCGTCACACAGTGCAATTTTGATCGCTACGACGGCACGATCCGTGACGTCGCAGCGATCGTATGATTATCGCTCCAGCGTCGTAGACTGCAGTCACACGTTGCAATCACGGCGCTGGAGCGATGCCGAAGTCTTTCTTTCGTCGCTTGATCACCCGCTGACATCGCTGGATCGTTGTGTGTGACAGCGATCCAGCGATGCGTTCGCTGGTAACCAGGGTAAACATCGGGTAACTAAGCGCAGGGCCGCGCTTAGTAACCCGATGTTTACCGTGGTTACCAGCGTAAAAGTAAAAAAAAAAAACCGTACATGCTCACCATCTGATGTCCGTCCGGTCCCTTGCCGTCCGCTTCCTGCTCTGACAGATCCGGCCGTACAGTGAGAGCAGAGTGCAGCGGTGACGTCACCGCTGTGATCTGCTCTCACTTTCCGGCCGGCAGACAGTCAGAGCGGGAAGCGGACGGCAAGGGACCGGACGGACATCAGATGGTGAGCATGTACGGTTTGTTTTTTTTTACTTTTACGCTGGTAACCACGGTAAACATCGGGTTACTAAGCGCGGCCCTGCGCTTAGTTACCCGATGTTTACCCTGGTTACCAGCGAACGCATCGCTGGATCGCTGTCACACACAACGATCCAGCGATGTCAGCGGGTGATCAAGCGACGAAAGAAAGTTCCAAACGATCTGCTACGACGTACGATTCTCAGCAGGATCCCTGATCGCTGCTGCGTGTCAGACACTGCGATATCGTAACGATATCGCTAGAACGTCACGAATCGTACCGTCGTAGCGATCAAAATTGCACTGTGTGACGGTACCCTAAGTGTAGGAGTATTGGAGCAAAGAGTTGAGACTTTTGGGAAGTTTATAGTGTAAGGTCTAGTTTTTAGTTCTTTCACTTTGTAATTTTGTTTTTTTAAGTATTTGCAGTTTGTTGCTGAAAATGGAGTTTGTGGAAAAGTTTGTGAAGAAGTACGCCTCTGCTGTTTACCATGTCGATAAATCTTTGGAAGTCCAGTACAATGACTTGATAGCCCAATGTAAAATCTTTAATAATAAGTTGAACAGTAAAGTGCTGAGCAAGAAATTGAAAAAGGAAAAGTTAAGCAATGAAATTTCAGTGTTGCTGAAGATGAAAGAGTTGGCTGAATTGAAAGAAGCAAATTGGTGGAAGCAAAGGCTACAAGTGAAGGAGGACATAGACAAAATTAGTGATTCTGTTATTGGAATTTCTGAAAATACAACTAGTAAAATACATGGTTTGCAATCAGATGTAAATGAATTAGCTGTGAGAAATAGACAGTTGGAGGAACAATTGAAGGAGTGTAGACTGAGCCTCACTTCACATGCAGCTCAGGTTTATTCTTTAGAACTGAAAAATAGTAAAATGGAGAAGTTAATTGCAACACTGGAAAGTCAACTGGATAAAGCTAACTGTCAATTGCATAACAAGGAGCAATGTATACAGTCAAAGAAATGCAGCAGTAAGACAGTCAATGTATGTACTCTTTCTAATGAGGGTACAACGGATGCCGGATATAGATCTCTGTTATGGCTGGACCTGGTGGTTAGGAGCACCGGGAATGACCTGATAGTCAAAACTGCAAAATAGAGCGAGCTCTGGGAAGTGGGAGCTCTGCTGACCGCAGCCCTAATCTATTATCACACACACTAGAATTAGCCGTGGATCGTACCTGACTCTGCCTAGACGACTCTTCACAGCCTGAGAGGTAAGTACCCCTAAAGAGAAATATAGCCTCACCTTGCCTCAGAGAAATTCCCCAAAGGAAAAGAGCAGCCCCCCACATATATTGACTGTGAGTTAAGAGGAAGGCACAAACACAGGAATGAGACAGGTTTCAGCAAAGGAGGCCCGACTTACTAAATAGACAGAAGATAGATAAAGGGATCTTTGCGGTCAGCACAAAAAACTACAAAAAGCCACGCAGAGTGAGCAAGAAACCCCCCGCGCCGACTCACGGCGCGGTAGGTGCCACTCTGCAACCCAGAGCTTCCAGCTAGCGAGACAATATCATGATAGCCAGCTGGACAAAACTTAGCAGGTACTCAGAAATATATTCAGCACACAAATGAACAACAAATGAGCTTAACAGGGGCGTAGCTTCTGCTGAAGTAGACAGGTCATCAGGAGATCCAAGTGAGATCTGAACCAGTACAGATATATTGACAACTGGCATCAGGTAACGATCTGAGCAGAGTTAAATAGAGGAACCAGCCCAGTCTTAAACGATGCAGCTGAGGAAGCCACCTCCAGCCCAGCAGCTCCACTTTCAGCCACCAGAGGGAACCCACGGACAGAACTCACAGAAATACCATTCCTGACCACAGAAGGGAGCTCGAGAACAGAGTTCACAACAGTACCCCCCCCCCTTGAGGAGAGGTCACTGAACCCTCAGCAGAACCCCCCGGCCGATTAGGACGAGCCAAATGAAAGGCACGAACCAAATCGGCAGCATGGACATCGGAGGCAAGAACCCAGGAATTATCTTCCTGACCATAGCCCTTCCATTTGACCAGATACTGAAGTTTCCGTCTCGAGATACGAGAATCTAAAATCTTCTCCACCACATACTCCAATTCTCCCTCGACTAACACTGGAGCAGGAGGGTCAACGGAAGGAACCATAGGCGCCACATATCTCTGCAACAACGACCTATGGAACACATTATGGATGGCAAAAGAAGCTGGAAGGTCCAAACGAAATGACACAGGATTGAGGATTTCAGAAATCTTATAAGGCCCAATAAAACGAGGCTTAAACTTAGGAGAAGAAACCTTCATAGGAACATAACGAGATGACAGCCAAACCAGATCCCCAACACGAAGTCGAGGACCAACACGGCGACGGCGGTTAGCGAAACGTTGAGCCTTCTCCTGTGACAATGTCAAATTGTCCACTACATGAGTCCAAATTTGCTGCAACCTGTCCACCACAGAATCCACACCAGGACAGTCCGAAGGCTCAACCTGCCCTGAAGAGAAACGAGGATGGAAACCAGAATTACAATAAAAAGGTGAAATTAAAGTAGCCGAACTGGCCCGATTATTAAGGGCGAACTCAGCCAATGGCAAGAAGGTCACCCAATCATCCTGATCAGCAGAAACAAAGCATCTCAGATAGGTCTCCAAAGTCTGATTGGTTCGCTCAGTTTGGCCATTTGTCTGAGGATGGAAAGCAGAAGAAAAAGACAAATCAATGCCCATCTTAGCACAAAAGGACCGCCAAAACCTCGAAACAAACTGGGAACCTCTGTCCGACACAATGTTCTCCGGAATGCCATGCAAACTAACCACATGCTGGAAAAACAACGGAACCAAATCAGAGGATGAAGGCAACTTAGGCAAGGGTACCAAATGGACCATCTTACCATCTTAGAGAAGCGATCACAAACCACCCAGATGACCGACATCCTTTGAGAGACAGGGAGATCTGAAATAAAATCCATGGAAACATGCGTCCAGGGCCTCTTCGGGACCGGCAAGGGCAAAAGTAACCCACTGGCACGAGAACAGCAGGGCTTCGCCCGAGCACAAGTCCCACAGGACTGCACAAAAGCACGCACATCCCGGGACAAGGAAGGCCACCAAAAGGACCTAGCCACCAAATCTCTGGTACCAAAAATTCCAGGATGACCAGCCAACACCGAACAATGAACCTCCGAGATAACCCTACTAGTCCATCTATCAGGGACAAACAGTCTCTCTGCAGTACAGCGGTCAGGTCTATCCGCCTGAAACTCCTGCTGAACCCGCCGCAAATCAGGGGAGATGGCAGACAAAATCACCCCCTCTTTGAGAATACCAGCCGGCTCAGAAACTCCCGGAGAATCAGGCACAAAACTCCTTGAAAGGGCATCAGCCTTCACATTCTTAGAACCCGGAAGGTATGAAACCACGAAATCGAAACGGGAGAAAAATAGTGACCATCGAGCCTGTCTAGGGTTCAACCGCTTGGCAGACAAATTCTTGTGATCCGTCAAGACCACCACGCGATGCTTGGCGCCCTCAAGCCAATGTCGCCACTCCTCGAATGCCCACTTCATGGCCAACAACTCCCGATTGCCAACATCATAATTACGCTCAGCAGGCGAAAACTTTCTAGAAAAGAAAGCACATGGCTTCATCACAGAGCCATCAGAACTTCTCTGAGACAAAACAACCCCTGCTCCAATCTCAGAAGCATCAACCTCGACCTGAAAAGGGAGCGAAACTTCTGGCTGACACAACACAGGAGCCGAAGAAAAACGATGTTTCAGCTCCTGAAAGGCCTCAACGGCCGCAGAGGACCAATTCACCACATCCGCACCTTTCTTGGTCAAATCAGTCAGTGGTTTGACAACACTAGAAAAATTAGCGATAAAGCGACGGTAAAAATTCGCAAAGCCCAGGAATTTCTGAAGGCTCTTTACAGATGTAGGCTGAGTCCAATCATAAATGGCCTGGACTTTAACTGGATCCATCTCGATAGTAGAAGGGGAAAAAAATGAAGCCCAAAAAGGAAACCTTCTGAACTCCGAAAAGACACTTAGACCCCTTCACAAACAAGGAATTAGCACGAAGGACTTGGAACACCATTCTGACCTGCTTCACATGAGACTCCTGTTATGGTTACCCCAATGACCAGGGGAATAAAAATACAAAACGGACTAGCTCTCGGGTGATGGAAACTAAGGTCGACCGTGACCTGAACCTGACCCAACACTTACAGTAGCCGGGGGATGTACCTACGATGCCCTAGACACCACGCGCCAGCCGGAGATCTAACTACCCCTATAAGAGGAATATACAGGCCTGCCTTACCTCCAGTGAGAACCCCAAAAGATGATAGTAGGCCCCCACAGATATTGACGGTGAGTTCAGAGGAAATGACATACGTAGGATGAACAGCAGATTTAGCACAGTGAGGTCCGCTTACTAGATAGCAGAAGGACAGGAAAGTGTTACTTCACGGTCGACCTAAAAATCACTATTCAAAAACACCATCCAGAAATTACTTTAAACTCCAGTGACAACTCATGCCACTGGAGTAGTAATTTTCTGTCCACAAGAGCTTCCAGCACTGAAGAGTCACATTGCAGATAGCTGGACAAAAATAGCAAAAACAAGAAACAAAATTCAACTTAGCTGAACTGGAACTTGAGGCAGGTGAATGCAACAGAATGCTACTAGCACATTGTTGGCCGGCATATGACTAACAGCCAAGCAGCCTTAAATAGGAAACTCCCCTAGAGGGTGGCGACAGGTAATCAGAGATGGAGGAAGGCACATAGGAGGCACTACCATAACAAACCACCGGGGGAGCCCACAAACCGAATTCACAACAGTACCCCCCCCTTAAGGAGGGGGCACCGAACCCTCACCAGAACAACCAGGGCGATCTGGATGAGCACTATGAAAAGCACGAACCAAATCAGGAGCATGAACATCGGATGCTGTCACCCAAGAATTATCCTCCTGGCCATAACCTTTCCACTTAACCAGATACTGAAGTTTCCGTCTGGAAACACGGGAGTCCAAGATCTTTTCCACCACATACTCCAATTCACCCTCAACCAACACAGGAGCAGGTGGATCAGCAGAAGGAACAACCGGTACCTCATACCTCCGCAATAATGACCGATGGAAAACATTATGGATATTAAAAGATGCTGGGAGGTCCAAACGAAAGGACACAGGATTAAGAACCTCCAGAATCCTATAAGGGCCGATAAACCGAGGCTTAAACTTAGGAGACGAGACCTTCATAGGAACAAATCGAGAAGACAGCCACACCAGGTCCCCAACACAAAGACGAGGACCAATACGCCGATGACGATTAGTGAACTGTTGAGTCTTCTCCTGGGACAACTTCAGATTGTCCACAACCTGTCCCCAAATCCGATGCATCCTATCAACCACAGCATCCACTCCAGGACAATCCGAAGACTCCAATTGACCGGACGAAAACCGAGGGTGAAACCCTGAATTACAAAAAAATGGAGAAACCAAAGTGGCAGAACTGGCCCGATTGTTAAGGGCAAACTCTGCCAATGGCAAAAAGTCAAGCCAATCATCCTGATCAGCGGACACAAAACACCTCAAGTAAGTCTCCAAGGTCTGATTAGTACGCTCAGTCTGGCCATTAGTCTGAGGATGGAATGCAGACGAAAAAGACAAATCGATACCCATCCTGGCACAGAACGTCCGCCAAAATCTAGACACAAACTGAGTACCCCTGTCAGACACTATATTCTCAGGAATACCATGCAAACGCACCACATTCTGAAAAAATAGAGGAACCAACTCAGAGGAGGAGGGCAATTTGGGTAAAGGTACCAAATGAACCATCTTGGAAAAACGGTCACAAATCACCCAGATGACAGACATCCTACGAGAAACCGGAAGGTCAGAAATAAAGTCCATAGAGATGTGCGTCCAAGGCCTCTTAGGAATAGGCAAGGGCAACAACAACCCACTGGCCCTAGAACAGCAGGGCTTGGCCCGAGCACAAACATCACAAGACTGCACAAACATGCGCACATCTCGAGACAAAGAAGGCCACCAGAAGGACCTAGACACCAAATCCCTGGTGCCAAAAATTCCAGGATGACCTGTCAACGCGGAAGAATGAACCTCCGAGATAACTCTACTGGTCCAATCATCAGGGACAAACAGTCTACCAGGCGGACAGCGATCAGGCCTATCCACCTGAAACTCCTGCAAAGAACGCCACAGGTCTGGGGAGACAGCTGACAATATCACCCCATCCTTCAGGATGCCGGTAGGTTCGGAATCACCAGGCGAGTCAGGCTCAAAACTCCTAGAGAGGGCATCCGCCTTCACATTCTTGGACCCAGGCAGATATGACACCACAAAGTTAAATCGGGAGAAAAACAACGACCAGCGCGCCTGTCTAGGATTCAGACGCCTGGCCGACTCAAGATAAATTAGATTCTTGTGGTCAGTGAGGACCACCACCTGGTGTCTAGCACCCTCAAGCCAATGACGCCACTCCTCAAACGCCCACTTCATGGCCAGAAGTTCCCGATTTCCCACATCATAATTTCGCTCAGCGGGCGAAAACTTTCGGGAGAAAAACGTACATGGTCTCATTACTGAGCAGTCAGGATCTTTCTGCGACAAAACTGCACCTGCTCCGATCTCCGAAGCATCCACCTCAACCTGGAACGGAAGTAACACATCAGGTTGGCGCAACACAGGAGCGGAAGAAAAGCGGCGCTTAAGCTCTTGAAAGGCCTCCACAGCCGCAGAGGACCAATTAGCAACATCAGCACCCTTTTTGGTCAAATCAGTCAAAGGTTTAGCAATGGCAGAAAAACCCGCTATAAATCGGCGATAGAAATTAGCAAAACCCAAGAACTTTTGCAGACTCTTCAAAGAAGTAGGTTGCATCCAATCACAAATGGCCTGGACCTTGACAGGGTCCATCTCCATAGATGAAGGGGAAAAAATATATCCCAAAAAGGAAATTCTCTGAACTCCAAAACTACACTTTGAGCCCTTTACAAAAAGAGAATTAGCTCGCAAAACCTGAAAAACTCTCCTGACCTGTTGAACGTGAGATTCCCAGTCCTCCGAAAAAACAAGAATATCATCCAAATACACAATCATAAACTTATCCAGATATTCACGGAAAATATCGTGCATAAAGGACTGAAAAACGGAAGGGGCATTTGCGAGACCGAAAGGCATTACCAAATACTCAAAATGGCCTTCAGGCGTATTAAATGCGGTCTTCCACTCATCCCCCTGCTTAATCCGCACCAAATTATACGCACCACGTAGATCGATCTTAGTGAACCACTTAGCCCCCTTTATACGAGCAAACAGATCAGTCAGTAAAGGTAACGGGTACTGGTATTTAACTGTAATCTTATTCAAAAGTCGATACAAGGTCTCAATGAACCATCCTTTTTACCTACAAAGAAAAATCCTGCCCCTAGTGGAGACAACGAGGGGCGAATATGACCCTTTTCCAAGGATTCTCTGATATACTCCCGCATAGCAGTATGTTCAGGTACAGACAAATTAAACAAGCGACCCTTAGGAAATTTACTACCGGGGATCAATTCAATAGCGCAGTCACACTCTCTGTGAGGAGGGAGAGAATCAACTTTAGGCTCTTGAAAGACATCATAAAAATCTGACAGAAATGCTGGGATCTCAGAGGGAGTAGATGAAGAAATAGGAACCAAAGGTGCATCCCCATGAATACCCCGACATCCCCAGCTCAACACAGACATAGATTTCCAGTCCAAGACGGGATTATGAATCTGTAACCATGGTAATCCAAGCACTAAGACATCATGTAGATTATATAATACAAGGAAACGAATAATCTCCTGATGGTCTGGGGTAAGACGCATAGTCACTTGTGTCCAATATTGTGGTTTATTGCTAGCCAAAGGTGTAGAATCAATACCCTTCAGGGGAATAGAAACTTCCAATGGCTCCAAATCAAACCCACAACGCTTGGCAAAGGACCAATCCATGAGACTCAGAGCGGCGCCAGAATCCACATAAGCATTCACAGTAACAGATGATAAGGTACAAATCAATGTCACGGACAAAAGAAATTTTGACTGCAAGGTACCTGTAGAAAAAGATTTATCAACCTTTTTATCAACCTTATTTATACGTTTAGAGCATGCTGATATAACATGAGCTGGATCTCCACAGTAGAAGCACAATCCATTTTTGCGCCTGTAATTTTGACGTTCGCCTCTAGACAAAACACGATCGCATTGCATATGCTCTAATGCCTTTTCAGAGGTCACCGCCAAATGGTGCACAGGTCTTTGCTCAGAAGACACCGCCATATGGTGCACAGGTTTTTGCTCAGAAGATACCGCCATATGGTGCACAGATTTTTCCTCAGAAAACCCCGCCATATGGTGCACAGATTTGCGCTCCCGCAAACGCCGATCAATCTGGATAGCCAATTTCATGGCATCATTCAGACCTGCAGGCACAGGGAACCCCACCATGACATCCTTCACGGCATCAGAGAGACCTTCTCTGAAATTAGCTGCTAAAGCGCACTCATTCCATCTAGTAAGCACCGACCATTTACGGAATTTCTGGCAGTATATCTCAGCTTCATCTTGCCCTTGGGAAAGAGCTATCAAGGCTTTCTCAGCCAAAATCTCCAAATTAGGTTCTTCATAAAGCAACCCCAAAGCCTGAAAAAACGCATCTACATTTAACAACGCAGGATCCCCTGGCGATAATGCAAATGCCCAACTTTGTGGGTCGCCGCGCAATAGAGAGATAACAATTTTAACTTGTTGAGTATGATCACCAGCAGAGTGAGATCTCAGAGACAAAAACAATTTGCAATTTTCTCTGAAACTCAAAAACCGGGATCTATCTCCGGTAAAGTATTCAGGCAGAGGAATCTTAGGTTCAGACATTGGAGCACGTATAACAAAATCTTGTAGGTTCTGTACTTTTGTCGCAAGGTTATTCAAACCTGCAACTAAACTCTGTGGATCCATATTCAAATGGGTGTAACCCAAGCATTCAGAGGTTAAGAGGAGAGGAAAAAAAAAAAAGGCTGAAGACTGCAGTTTAAACAAGGAATACAAATGATCAAACTAAGGTGCACTTTCAAACACAGAAAAAAAAAAAAAAAAAACCTTTTCTCCTCCTTCCTGCTTTAGTGCATATTTTAACACATAGATTTTTTACAGGCCGGCCAAACTGTTATGGTTACCCCAATGACCAGGGGAATAAAAATACAAAACGGACTAGCTCTCGGGTGATGGAAACTAAGGTCGACCGTGACCTGAACCTGACCCAACACTTACAGTAGCCGGGGGATGTACCTACGATGCCCTAGACACCACGCGCCAGCCGGAGATCTAACTACCCCTATAAGAGGAATATACAGGCCTGCCTTACCTCCAGTGAGAACCCCAAAAGATGATAGTAGGCCCCCACAGATATTGACGGTGAGTTCAGAGGAAATGACATACGTAGGATGAACAGCAGATTTAGCACAGTGAGGTCCGCTTACTAGATAGCAGAAGGACAGGAAAGTGTTACTTCACGGTCGACCTAAAAATCACTATTCAAAAACACCATCCAGAAATTACTTTAAACTCCAGTGACAACTCATGCCACTGGAGTAGTAATTTTCTGTCCACAAGAGCTTCCAGCACTGAAGAGTCACATTGCAGATAGCTGGACAAAAATAGCAAAAACAAGAAACAAAATTCAACTTAGCTGAACTGGAACTTGAGGCAGGTGAATGCAACAGAATGCTACTAGCACATTGTTGGCCGGCATATGACTAACAGCCAAGCAGCCTTAAATAGGAAACTCCCCTAGAGGGTGGCGACAGGTAATCAGAGATGGAGGAAGGCACATAGGAGGCACTACCATAACAAACCACCGGGGGAGCCCACAAACCGAATTCACAACAGACTCCCAATCATCCGAAAAGACCAAAATATCATCCAAATATACTATCATGAATCTATCCAGATACTTTCGGAAGATGTCATGCATAAAGGACTGGAATACAGATGGCGCATTAGAAAGCCCGAATGGCATCACCAGATACTCAAAATGGCCCTCGGGCGTAGTAAATGCGGTTTTCCATTCATCGCCCCGCTTAATACGCACAAGATTATACGCTCCTCGAAGGTCTATCTTGGTAAACCAACTAGCCCCCTTAATCCGAGCAAACAAATCAGACAATAGAGGCAAAGGGTACTGAAATTTGACCGTGATTTTATTAAGAAGGCGGTAATCTATACAAGGTCTCAGAGAACCATCCTTCTTGGCCACAAAAAAGAACCCTGCTCCCAACGGTGACGACGACGGGCGAATATGCCCTTTCTCCAAGGACTCCTTTATATAGCTCCGCATAGCGGCGTGTTCTGGCACAGATAAATTGAAAAGTCGGCCTTTAGGAAACTTACTACCAGGAATCAAATTAATAGCACAATCACAATCCCTATGAGGAGGCAGGGCACTGGGCTTGGGCTCATCAAATACATCCTGGTAATCCGACAAAAACTCAGGTACTTCAGAAGGAGTGGAAGAAGAAATTGACAACGCTGGAACATCACCATGGGCCCCTTGACAACCCCAACTGGACACAGACATAGATTTTCAGTCCAATACTGGATTATGGACCTGTAGCCATGGCAAACCCAACACGACCACATCATGCAAATTATGCAACACCAAAAAGCGAATATCTTCCCGATGTGCAGGAGCCATGCACATGGTCAACTGGGTCCAGTACTGAGGCTTATTCTTGGCCAAAGGCGTAGCATCAATTCCCCTTAATGGAATAGGATGCTGCAAGGGCTCCAAGAAAAAACCACAGCGCCTGGCATACTCTAAGTCCATCAAATTCAGGGCTGCGCCTGAATCCACAAACGCCATAACAGAGTAGGATGACAAAGAGCAAATCAAAGTAACGGACAAAAGAAATTTAGGCTGTATAGTACCAATGGTGACAGACCTAGCGGACCGCTTAGTGCTCTTAGGACAATCAGAGATAGCATGAATGGAGTCACCACAGTAAAAACACAGCCCATTCTGACGTCTGTGCTCTTGCCGTTCAGTTCTGGTCAAAGTCCTATCACATTACATAGGCTCAGGCCTCTGCTCAGAGGACACCGCCATATGGTGCACAACTTTCCGCTCCCGCAAACGCCGATCGATCTGAATAGCCAAGGACATTGATTCATTCAGACCAGCAGGCGTGGGGAACCCCACCATAACATCCTTAAGGCCCTCAGAAAGACCCTTTCTGAAAATCGCTGCCAGAGCACACTCATTCCATTGAGTAAGCACAGACCACTTTCTAAACGTCTGACAATACATTTCAGCATCATCCTGACCCTGACATAGAGCCAGCAAGATTTTCTCTGCCTGATCCACAGAATTTGGTTCGTCATAGAGCAATCCAAGCGCCAGAAAAAACGCATCTACGTTAAGCAATGCAGGATCTCCTGGCGCAAGGGAGAATGCCCGGTCTTGAGGGTCACCACGCAACAAGGAAATAATGATTTTTACTTGCTGACTAGGGTCACCAGAGGAGCGAGGTTTCAGGGCAAGAAACAGTTTACAATTATTCTTGAAATTCAGAAACTTTGATCTATCCCCAGAAAACAAATCAGGAATTGGGATTCTAGGCTCTAACATAGGATTCTGAACTATATATTCCTGAATGCCTTGTACCCTTGCAGTGAGATTATCCACACAAGAGGACAGACCTTGTATGTCCATATCTACACTTGAGTCCTGAACCACCCAGAGGTTTAGGGGAAAAAAAGACTAAACACACTGCAGAGAAAAAAAATGGTCTCAGAACTTCTCTTATCCCTCTATTGAGATGCATTAACACTTTCTGGCCAGTTGTACTGTTATGGCTGGACCTGGTGGTTAGGAGGACTGGGAATGACCTGATAGTCAAAACTGCAAAATAGAGCGAGCTCTGGGAAGTGGTAGCTCTGCTGACCGCAGCCCTAATCTATTATCACACACAGTAGAATTAGCCGTGGATCGTACCTGACTCTGCCTAGACGACTCTTCACAGCCTGAGAGGTAAGTACCCCTAAAGAGAAATATAGCCTCACCTTGCCTCAGAGAAATTCCCCAAAGGAAAAGAGCAGCCCCCCACATATACTGACTGTGAGTTAAGAGGAAGGCAAACAGGAATGAGACAGGTTTCAGCAAAGGAGGCCCGACTTACTAAATAGACAGAAGATAGATAAAGGGATCTTTGCGGTCAGCACAAAAAACTACAAAAAGCCACGCAGAGTGAGCAAGAACCCCCCCGCGCCGACTCACGGCATGGTAGGTGCCACTCTGCAACCCAGAGCTTCCAGCTAGCGAGACAATATCATGATAGCCAGCTGGACAAAACTTAGCAGGTACTCAGAAATATATTCAGCACACAAATGAACAACAAATGAGCTTAACAGGGACTTAGCTTCTGCTGAAGTTGACAGGTCATCAGGAGATCCAAGTGAGATCTGAACCAGTACAGATACATTGACAACTGGCATCAGGTAACGATCTGAGCAGAGTTAAATAGAGGAACCAGCCCAGTCTTAAACGATGCAGCTGAGAAAGCCACCTCCAGCCCAGCAGCTCCACTTTCAGCCACCAGAGGGAACCCACGGACAGAACTCACAGAAATACCATTCCTGACCACAGGAGGGAGCTCGAGAACAGAGTTCACAACAGATCTCCATTGATTGATAATTCTCCATTGCTCACTATTTCTGAGAAGCTTCATCTGTGTCAACCTCTTGGTAAATTTGAGTCACATATTTCTCCAGTCATTCTATCTAATAGATTTGAAAATGTTGTCCAACAGTATAATCTGAACAATAAAAATGCTTGTTCTCTATTACAAGTTTTTCGTCCAGGGCCAATTGCAGCACAACTAAAAACAGAACAAATAGGTGATGGATGTAATGGTGCAGAGATGAGAAGGAAGGAATTACAACGCATCATAGGTGGACGAGACATTAGAGGTGAAAATGCCCTAGCAATGACCAGATTCAGGCGATATGATGATTTGTTGCTCTTTTGTAATAATTATCTGTCCCTTTATAGGACTGTTTACAACTGTCTGGAAATGTCTCAGGATGATGCTAATTTCCTATGTTCAATGGCAAATCATTGTAATGTAGATTATGTTACACCTCGCAATACTTACCTGTCCGGCCGGCGCGCTCCCGACGCTCCTCGCTCCTCTTCCTCTGCTTTCCCTGGTGTTCTTCCCTTCAGCGGTCCGCGCATGCGCAGACGTGCTTCTCTTACCACTGGGGTTTCTGGAAGGTCGTGACCCGCTGGCCCCGCCCCAATATGGCGGCACCCGTCAGGTATTTCTTTCCTGCATCTGACCGGGTAAGATGCCTTTGCGTCTATTGCGTTCGCTGGTTAATACCAGCATCTCCTTAGGTTCCTAGGCTCCGTGCGTCTTGCTTTGTTTCCAGGTTGTCTTTGCCTTCAAGTCCCGTGTTCCTGCTGTGCCTTCCAGTCCCGTGTTCCTGCTGTGCCTTCCAGTCCCGTGTTCCTGATGTGCCTTCCAGTTCCGTGTTCCTGCTGTGCCTTCCAGTTCCGTGTTCCTGATGTGCCTTCCAGTTCCGTGTTCCTGCTGTGCCTTCCAGTTCCGTGTTCCTGACTTGCCTTCCAGTTCCGTGTTCCTGACTTGCCTTCCAGTCCCGTGTTCCTGCTGTGCCTTCCAGTCCCGTGTTCCTGACGTGCCTTCCAGTTCCGTGTTCCTGACGTGCCTTCCAGTCCCGTGTTCCTGCTGTGCCTTCCAGTCCCGTGTTCCTGACTTGCCTTCCAGTCCCGTGTTCCTGATGTGCCTTCCAGTCCCGTGTTCCTGACGTGCCTTCCAGTCCCGTGTTCCTGACGTGCCTTCTCGTTCTGTGTTCCTGTCATACCTGCCGGTCCTTAATTCCTGCTGTGCCTGCTACTTCTGAGTCTCCGTTGTCTTCATCCACGTCTGCCCTCATCTTCCCGGTCAGTACTTTGTCTCTTACTACCTCTATCTGTCCGGTGCCTCCGCCATTATTATTATTATTATTTATTGATATAGCACCATTAATTCCATGGTGCTGTACATGAGAAAGGGGTTACATACAGGGTTATAAATATCGTTTACAGTAATCAAGTTTACAGTGACAGACTGGTACAGAGGGGAGAAGACCCTGTCCTTGCGGACTTACATTCTATGGGATAGTGGGGAAGAGACAGAAGGTCGGAGGTGCAGCAGCTCTGGCGGTGGTGAGGGGGCTGCTCTGGCGATGGCGAGATGGCAGAATGGTTATTGCAGGCTGTAGGCTTTCTTGAAGAGATGGGTTTTCAGGTTCCGTCTGAAGGATCCGAGGGTGGTTGATAGTCGGACGTGTTGAGGCATGGAATTCCAGAGGATGGGGGATATTCGGGAGAAATCTTGGAGGCGGTTGTGTGAGGACCGAATAAGTGTGGTGGAGAGTAGGAGGTCTTGGGAGGATCGGAGATTACGTGAGGGAAGGTATTGGGAGATTAGTTCAGAGATATAGGGAGGGGACAGGTTGTGGATGGCTTTGTAGATCAGTGTTAGTAGTTTGAACTGGATTCGTTGGGGAATTGGGAGCCAGTGGAGGGATTTGCAAAGGGGAGAAGCAGGGGAGTAGCGAGTAGAGAGGTGGATTAGCCGGGCAGCAGAGTTAAGGACAGACTGGAGTGGTGCAAGAGAGTTAGCGGGGAGGCCACAGAAAAGGGTGTTGCAGTAGTCGAGGCGGGAGATGATAAGGGCATGCACAAGAGTCTTAGTGGATTGTGGGGTGAGGAAGGGACGGATTCTGGCAATATTTTTGAGTTTGAGGCGACAGGAGGTGGCAAGAGTTTGAATGTGCGGTTTGAAGGACAAGGCAGAGTCGAGAGTTACGCCAAGGCAGCGGATTTCAGGTGCGGGAGAGAACGTGATGCCATTTACCATAATAGATAGATCAGGTAGGGGGGATACGTGAGATGGGGGAAAGATGATTAGTTCCTTTTTGTCTACATTGAGTTTTAGGAAGCGAGAGGTGAAGAAGGAGGATATGGCTGACAGAAACTCCGGGATTCTGGACAGAAGAGAGGCGACATCTGAGCCAGAGAGGTAGATCTGAGTGTCGTCCGCATACAGGTGGTACTGGAAGCCATGGGACTTTATGAGTTGGGGGCCCTAGGACAGAGCCTTGAGGGACTCCAACAGAGAGAGGGCGGGATGAGGAGGTAGTGTGGGAGTGGGAAACGCTAAATGTGTGGTCGGAAAGGTATGAGGCAATCCAGGACAGGGCAAGGTCTTTGATGCCAAGGGAAGAAAGAATCTGTAGCAGTAGGCAGTGATCGATGGTGTCAAAAGCAAAGGACAGGTCAAGAAGGAGGAGGATGGAGAACTGTTAGCTTTGGCTGTGAGTAAGTCATTACTAGCCTCTTCAGTTGCACCTTCTTCCCTCCGTCCTCTGATCCCTCTGTTATATCTTCAGTCTTCCCTTTGGCTCCGGCAGTTGCGGCTTCACCCTCCTTGGGTCTGTCCCTAATGCTCCCTGTACAGGGGGTGGCACCATCTGGTTCACTCGCCCTCGGGGGCTCTGAAGTCGTGGCCCAGAGGGTCCACTTCCTAGTCGTAACAGTACGCAAAGGCCATGGATCCCGCTGGAGCTGCGGCTGCTCAGAAAGAGCTTGTTTATGGGAGAACCAGACTCGGATGATGTCCTTTATGAAGTCTATGGACTCCTGTCTCTCTGCTCTTCAGTCCTCCGATCCGGGGAATGCCTCCCAGCTGGCCAGTTTGCAACAAGAGCTGGCACAGCAGTGTGACGCTCAGTCCCAAATTCTGGGGTATATAGCATCAGTTGATAGTCGCCTCCGATCTCTTCAGTCTGCCACGTCCGGGTCTTCAGCTCTAGCTCCCCATCCCACTTCTCGTTTAGCCAAACCTCCTCGCTTTAATGGAGATCCCAAGCTATGTATGTCGGGGATTTCTCAATCAGTGCCATCTTCATTTTGAGCTCCTCCCCATGCAGTATCCCACGGATCGGGCCAAGGTAGCTTTTATTGTTTCTCATCTCGAGGGAGATGCCTTGGCATGGGTTAATCCTCTGGGAGCGGGATGATCCAGTGGTTCTTCAGCTCACTCCATTTTTGGAGACTTTTCGTCGGGTTTTTGATGAACCGGGTCGCTTGGCCTCAACCACTGAGGCATTGTTTAATTTACTCCAGGGGTCGTTAACTGTTGGACAATACGCTATCCAGTTTCGGACCTTATCTTCTGACCTAGGCTGGAAAAATGAGGCGTTAGTAGGGGCCTTCTGGCAAGGGCTTTCTAGCCGTGTGAAAGATGAATTAGCTGGTCATGATACTCCAACTAATTTGGAAGATCTAATTGCCTTAGCAACACGAATAGATCTTCGCTTTCAGGAACGAGCTCGGGAGAGAAAATTTCCTCGTTCTACTATATCTTCCGGTGGACCTCCCATTCCACGGCCCATGGTCTCTACTTCTTTTTCCGTTCCTGAGCCTATGCAAGTTGATCGTGTTAAACTCTCTGAACAACGTCGCAAGGAGAGGCGCTCCCAGGGTCTCTGTTTTTACTGCGGAAGCTCCTCACATCTCCGTGCCTGCCCAGACCGTCCGGAAAACTCCTCCGCCTAGGTCAGGTAAGAGAGGCCTCCCTAGGTGCATGTGAAACCTCTCAACCCCTCACTCTGCCCGTTTTGTTACATGTTCTTGGTAAACGTTTTTCTCTTGAGGCTTATTTGGACTCCGGTGCTGCCGGAAATTTTATTACGCTGGAGGAGGTAATTAAATTCTCAGTTCCCGTAAGGTCTTTAGAGAATCCTCTTCTTCTCCCTTCTGTTGACGGAAGACCCTTGCAAGAAACCATAACTCAAGTAACGCACTTGGTAGAGCTTCAGGTAGGGGCTCTTCATAGGGAGAGAATCTCATTCTTTGTTTTAGCCAACATTTCTCATCCTAGTCTCCTTGGCCTTCCATGGCTGCGACTCCACAAACCTTTTTTAGATTGGCATAAAGGCAGCATTCTTCGTTGGGGAGATTCCTGTTGGTCTTGTTGTCTGCTGCCTGTTTTTCCTGTGGGTGCTCCCTGTCCCTCTCCCATTCCCTCCGGGTTGCCTTCAGCTTTTTCTTCTTTTTTGGATGTTTTTGATAAAAAGGAGGCAGAGTCTCTTCCTCCGCATCGACCCTACGACTGTCCTATAGATCTCGTTCCTGGTACCACGCCTCCTAGAGGTAGAATCTATCCTCTCGCCTGCAGAGACTCAAGCCATGTTGGACTATATTCAAGAGAATCTCGCTAGAGGTTTTATTCGGAAATCTTCCCCAGCTGGAGCAGGGTTTTTTTTCGTGAAGAAGAAGGATGGTACTCTTCGCCCGTGTATTGATTACAGGGGATTAAATAACATCACTGTGAAGAACAAATACCCCTTACCTCTAATCTCTGAACTTTTCGACCGTCTGAGAGGAGCACGAATCTTCACCAAGCTTGATCTTCGGAGAGCCTACAACTTGGTGCGCATCTGTGCAGGAGACAAATGGAAGACCGCATTCAACACTCGGGACGGGCACTACGAGTATTTGGTAATGCCTTTTGGGCTCTGTAATGCGCCCGCAGTGTTCCAAGATTTTGTCAATGACATTTTTCGAGACTATCTCTATACCAGTGTTGTGGTCTATTTGGATGACATCCTCGTCTTCTCTCCAGACCTATCCACCCATCGACGGGACGTCCGCCGAGTCTTACTTCGTCTAAGAGAGAATCATCTTTTCGCTAAGATTGAAAAGTGCATCTTTGAACAGTCTTCCGTGCCTTTCCTGGGGTATATCGTGTCCGAGGATGGTCTGAAGATGGATCCTGAAAAGGTGTCTGCCGTTCTGAATTGGCCCCGGCCATCTGGAGTAAAGGCTATTCAGCGTTTTCTTGGCTTTGCCAATTACTACAGGCAATTTATTCCTCACTTCTCTCTGTCTAAGCCAATCTCCGCCTTGGTTCGCAAGGGGGTCGATCCTAATCTTTGGTCACCGGAGGCTGAGACAGCCTTTCAAACTCTGAAGCAAGAATTCGCTTCTGCATCGGTGCTTCATCCACCAGATACCAATAGGCCATTCATTCTAGAAGTGGATGCGTCCTCTATCGGAGCCAGAGCTGTACTGCTACAGAGGTCTAACTCGGGTCGATTAGTCTCCTGTGGTTTCTTCTCCAAGACATTTTCTCCTCCAGAACGTAATTATTCCATCGGTGACAAGGAATTGCTTGCCATCAAATTGGCCCTGGAGGAGTGGCGGTACCTTCTTGAAGGGGCTATTCATCCTTTTGTCATTTTTGTGGACCACAAAAATCTTGCCTATGTCCAGTCAGCTCAAAGGCTGAATCCTCAACAAGCCAGATGGTCCTTGTTCTTCGGACGTTTCGATTTCGAATTACATTTTCGACCTGGAGATAAGAACATCAGAGCTGACGCCTTGTCACGGTCTTTTCAACCGTCAGATGTGGAGGAGAAACCTACGCACATTCTTGATCCAGCCAAGATTGTTTCTTTGGCTCCTCTAGGTGTGATCACGCCGCCTCCGGGGAAGACCCTTGTATCTAATCGTGACAAGTTAAAGGTCTTACGTTGGGGTCATTCCTCTCAGTTCGCTGGACATGTTGGAGGTAAGAAGACTCTCTCTCTGATTTCTTGTCATTATTGGTGGCCTTCTCTTCACCAGGATGTGTTGGATTTCGTTGCTTCCTGTTCCTCGTGTGCCCGGAACAAGGTTCCTCGACAGCTGCCATCTGGTTCACTGCTTCCACTTCCTGTGCCATCCGTCCCCTGGACTCATATTGCTATGGACTTTGTCACCGACTTACCGAAGTCCTCTAATTGCACTGCCATTTTGGTGGTGGTAGACAGATTTTCCAAAATGGCTCACTTCATTCCTCTACCTGGACTCCCATCTGCTCCTGACCTAGCGAAGATTTTCTTACTTCAAGTTTTTTGACTCCACGGATTCCCTCAGCATATCGTCTCCGACCGAGGAGTCCAGTTTACCTCCCGTTTTTGGAGAGCGCTTTGTGATCTTCTGCAGGTATCATTGGATTTTTCTTCTGCTTATCATCCCCAGTCCAACGGCCAGGTGGAGCATGTAAATCAAGTCCTCATATCTTATCTTTGTCATTTTACCAATGCTCACCATGATGACTGGGTGTCTCTTCTTCCCTGGGCAGAATTTGCCTACAATAACCACACTAGCAAATCTTCATCCAAGTCTCCTTTTTTTATTGTTTTTGGGCAACATCCCGGCATTCCTCTCCCTGTTCTCCCCACCTCAGGCATACCGGCGGCGGATTCCTTGTCCCAGGAGTTTTCCCAAATTTGGCAGGAGACTAAGGAGGCTCTTGAAAAAGCTAGCAGCAGAATGAAAAGGTATGCTGACAAAAAGCGTTTGGATGGCCCTCCTTATCGACCTGGCGATAAGGTCTGGCTTTCCTCTCGCTACATCCGACTTAAAATTCCCTCTCAGAAGTTAGGTCCGCATTACATTGGTCTCTTTGAGGTTTCCAGCCGAATTAATGACGTAGCATACAAATTGAAACTACCTGCTTCTCTACTCATTCCTAACTCCTTTCATGTATCACTTCTCAAACCCGCAATTTTTAATCATTTTAATTCTGTTTCGTCACGTTCTCACCAATCTATTTCTTCCGATGCCTCTTTTGAAGTTAAGAATATTCTTGCTCAGAAATCTGTCAAGGGCAAAATGTTTTATTTGATTGATTGGAAGGGGTTTGGTCCTGAGGAAAGATCTTGGGAGCCTCTTGAGAATATCAATGCTCCTTTAGTCTTGAAGAGGTTCCTTTCCAGTTCTAAAGGGAGGGGGAGTAAGAGAGGAGGTACTGTTACACCTCGCAATACTTACCTGTCCGGCTGGCGCACTCCCGACGCTCCTCCTCTCCTCTTCCTCTGCTTTCCCTGGTGTTCGTCCCATCAGCGGTCCGCGCATGCGCAGACGTGCTTCTCTTACCGCCGGGGTTTCTGTGAGGTCGTGACCCGCTGGCCCTCCCCAATATGGCGGCACCCGTCAGGTATTTCTTTCCTTCATCTGACCGGGTAAGACGCCTTTGCGTCTATTGCGTTCGCTGGTTAATACCAGCATCTCCTTAGCTTCCTAGACTTGCCTTCCAGTCCCGTGTTCCTGACGTGCCTTCCAGTCCCGTGTTCCTGACGTGCCTTCCAGTTCCGTGTTCCTGACGTGCCTTCCAGTCCCGTGTTCCTGATGTGCCTTCTCGTTCTGTGTTCCTGTCGTACCTGCCGGTCCTTAATTCCTGCTGTGCCTGCTACTTCTGAGTCTCCGTTGTCTTCGTCCACGTCTGCCCTCATCTTCCCGGTCAGTACGTTGTCTCTTACTACCTCTATCTGTCCGGTGCCTCCGCCATTCTAGCCTCTTCAGTTGCACCTTCTTCCCTCCGTCCTCTGATCCATCTGTTATATCTTCAGTCGTCCCTTTGGCTCCGGCAGTTGCGGCTTCACCCTCCTTGGGCCTGTCCCTAACGCTCCCTGTACAGGGGGTGGCACCATCTGGTTCACTCGCCCTCGGGGGCTCTGAAGTCGTGGCCCAAAGGGTCCACTTCCTAGTCCTAACAGATTACACCACAAGAATGACTCTAAGGAATACTAGCTCCTATGAAAACTTTATGAATATACTTAGGGACTGGTGTAATGAGTCTAAAGAGCAATATGAACTGTCAGGAAATGTATCTGCTATATACAGACCCAGGAGGCAAGGATATGTTAGGTATTGTTATAGATGTGGTCAACCAGGACACATTAAACGCTATTGTAATACACCTAACATGTACCCAGAAAGAAAGTCATTCATTGCACCAAGAAATTGATAGGGTTGAGGCTGAAGAGGAAAGTATCTCCTATAACACAGGTTTCCTAGAGACATGTGAGGAGATAGGTAATGTAGAAGCTGGCCCTGATACAAATGCACCAAAAACAGAAACATTGCGGAGCCCAAATGACAAAAGTAAGACAGAAAAACGTCAGGAGATGTCATAATGAACAACAAAAGGAAGGAGCTAATATCCCTATGATCGATCCATGGGTATCTCTACCATTCTGGTTATTTTGGAGTTGGTCACAAATTGCCCTACCACTGTTGCTAAACTGCCCAGCACCGTTTGCCAATATGGTTGGGTAAACATAGGCTTTGGCTGCCATGTTAGATGTGAATCAATTAGCATATGGATAATGGACAGGATAAAGTTATGTTTTGTGTATGGTTTGAATTTGTGTTCTAACTGTCTATTTCTTTTTAGACTGGAGACCATGTATCACGTGATATTAAAGCAAGGAGATTAACCAGTGTGTTTTGTTCAACAGGACATATACAGCACTGTATCCATAGATGAAACAGGTTATTTCTCTGCAATAATTAACTATATGAATGCATTCATAAGGCCAAATTTAAATCCACATGGTTTAGACAATGAGCTCAAAGTTAAAGGTTTAAGTAATTGTTTGCAAACAATTAAACGAGTAGTCATCCCATTGTGATGACTGTGTATTGTATTTACCTAATGCATGATTATTTGTTGTTTTATGTATGTTCTTTATCTTGTTTCACAGGTAAGGGTATGTGCACACGTTGCGGATTTCTTGCAGAAATTTCCTGAAGAAAACCGGAAATTTTCTGCAAGAAATCCGCATTTTTTTTTTTGCGTTTTTTTGCGGTTTTTTTGCGTTTTTTTAGCATTCTGCAAGCGTAATTAGCTTGCAGAATGCTAAAGTTTTCCAAGCGATCTGTAGCATCGCTTGGAAAACTTACTGACAGGTTGGTCACACTTGTCAAACATACTGTTTGACAAGTGTGACCAACTTTTTACTATAGATGCAGCTTATGCAGCATCTATAGTAAAAGATAGAATGTTTAAAAATAATAAAAAAAATTAAAAAAAAGGTTATACTCACCCAGACATCTCCTCACCGGCGTCCGTTCCTTTTCCTATAGCTGGTCTGTGCGCACAGGACCTTCCGTGACGTCACGGTCACGTGAGCGGTCACATGACCGCTCACGACCAATCACAGGACAGTGACGTCATCGGCAAGGTCCTCCACCGCACATCAGCTGCAGGAACCGAAGCGACAGCATGCAGTGGAGGCAGGAAGACATCGAGGGTGAGTATAGGACTATTTTTTATTTTAATTCTTATTTTTTTACCAATTATATGGTGCCCAGTGCGTGGAGGAGAGTCTCCTCTCCTCCACCCTGGGTACCAACCGCACATAATCTGCTTACTTCCCGCATCGTGGGCACAGCCCCGTGCGGGAAGTAAGCAGATCAATGGACCCCTAGGTGTGCGGAATCCCCTGCAATTCCGCATTTTAATGAACATGTTGCTTTTTTTTCCGCGATGCGATTTTTTCGCGGAAAAAAAGGCTACATTTGCACAAAAAATGCGGAATACACTGAAAATAATGGGAGGCATATGTAAGCGTTTTTTTCGCGTTTTTATCACGTTTTTATAGCGAAAAAACCGCGAAAAATACTTAACGTGTGCACATGGCCTAATAGTCTTCAATCAGGACCTGAAGTTGGATGGTTAATTTACATGATAGTGCCAACTAGTGCAAAGCTGAGGTTTCTATATGAAATCTGCAGCTCCAGCTTGACCACTTTGTTCATTTTTACTCATCGTGAGACAGATAAAGTTGAGTTGCCCTAATTGTTTTATGTTTGTCTGTTTTATGTCTTCCTGTGCAATGCATTGAATCACAGTATTATTTTTTTATTCTTTTTAATATTCTTGCTGCTCAGAATTTTTTTTTTTTTTTTTTAACATCCCTAATCATTATTTTGAAATTTGTCTTACCTCACATTTAAATTCTATTTTTTTCTCCCTTTCTTTTTGCTTTGTACCAAGTTTTGGTATCAAAGGGGCATAAGTGTAACAATTACCATGCAATACCATAAATGAAATGGTGTTAGAATTTTTGTAATTAAAATTTTATTTTTGGAATTTATTTTTACAAGTTATTTATTTATTTATTTTTTGATTCTTGTAAATGAAACAATATATAGATTACAACTGCTAAGAATCTGATACTGCTCTTGTTCTTTATTTCCAGGATCTATGATGGAGCATAAATGTGCATCCTGGATGAGCTATGATTTGATGGCAATTTGATTCATAACTTTTATGGAACATCTTCTTGACATGGATTAACCTGCATCTAAAAACTCGTGGAAGGCCATGTTTTAACCGGGCATTGGATACCCCTTATCTATTGATCCCGTGTGCAGCAGCATGAGTCGCATGTGATATATTGTAAACTATTCATGTTCTGAATGTATTAGATATATTCAAAGCAGAAGGGGATTGTCTCAAAGTATGACTAGCAAACATCATAATCAAAATGAATTAAATGAGGTTACCCATCTATTGGAAAACAATGCTAAGGGTTATTGGTGGGAGGTAATATTTCGTCATTCAAATGCAACAAATGCCATTCTGAATTATCTAATCCATGTGATTTTTATACTACCCATTATTTCTCTAATTTTGTCCCTGCTACAAAATATACATGTGCTATGTGACCTGTTACTTAAATAAGACGATTCAGATCTTAAATGTGAAAGAACAAACCGCTGTTAAAATTGCATCATGTGACACAAATGTAAAAAGTCCCATTGAGCTAGAGGAAATTGTAATATGTGAGAACTGTGACAGAAGAGGGCACAGTAGGAAAGACTGTATGGTTCCAGAACGAAAGAAATAGGAAGATCCTAGTGGGAATAGAAATCAAGCTATAACAAAGTTAATTTTTTTTGAGTGAATGTTGGCAGATGATGAGTGAATGTGTCAAGACTCCTTGCCCTAATAAGAATCAACTACAGTGGTGAAGAGGATTCTGGATTTGTTGTCTCTTAACAGTTATGTGTCATTCAGACACAAAGGGGCGTATGTTGGGAACAACCTGGACAATGTATGTATCATAGAAATCACTGAGCTATATTCAATTTATGAGTGCTGAATATTTCCAGGACTCTATTGATGAGACAAAACAGATACAAGACTGTACACCTTTTAGGGGAGAAAGCCTGTGTTCTTTTGTGTTATGTCCTTTTAGTGATAAGGCAGAGGTGCATCTACATACTAAATGAATATTGGCCCTCCAACCTAATGGAGGATATATGTGTACACTGTGGAAATCTTGAATCCTGAGATAGACATTCTGTCTTCGGCCTATGGATATGTATATTGATACACAACGCCTGTGGTGTTTGGGTGACAAACCATTGTTCTTTGAATAGACATCTTGGAGCCAGCCCAAATGGAGTTGAACCTGTCCTACACAAGAACTTTCTTCCTAAGTAGGAGGATGCCATCTGCAGGAAGGTGATGATTACTGCAGCCAAGCCAATGACTGTTCATATTGCCAGAAGACGATTGGACATTTGCCACAGAAGATACCAGAAGCAAGGGTGGAGTCATGGCTTGTATGTGGGTGTGGATGTGTATTGGTTTAATATATATGTAAGGATCAGTTATGTATCTTCTCCTTCCCACATCCCAGTTTCCTCTACCCTCTCTTATTACCTCTTCCCTTTAATTTACTCTTGTCCCTTAGTTAGACTTCCCTTATGTATGTCATTGTAAATACCTTGTTTATAATAAACAAAAGATCCAGTAGTTCTTGTTAATTAGTATTAACTGGCAACCCAAAACTCAGCAGATTCTACAAACCCCTTTCTGTCATTAGACGTACTATTCCGTCCATGTGGGGTGGGCCCTACTTCCCATGGACGGAATAGTATGTCATAGGCGATCGGCCGCGCTCACGGGATTATTACAGCTGACATCCAGCACTATCAAAGAAGATCACAGCGTTCTGGCGGCATAGGGAAGCATTGCGCAGGGAGGGGGCTCCCTGCGTGCTTCCCTAAAACCCTCGGAGCAACGCGATGTGATCGCGTTGCTCCGAGGGACTCCTACCTCCTCCCTGCAGGCCCCGGATCCAAAATGGCCGCGAGGGGCCTTCTGGGTCCTGCAGTGAGGTGGCTTGCAAGCGCCTGCTCAGAGCAGGCGCTGGGAAGCCTCCCTGCAGTGCCTGTGTGATCGCTGATCTGACACAGTGCACTGCAAAGTGTCAGATCAGCGATCTATCACTGTAACATGTTGTCCCCCCGGGGCAATGTTACAAAGTAAAAAAAAAAATATTTACACGTGTAAAAAAGAAAAATCCTAAATAAAGAAAAAAAAAAAAAAATATATATATATATATATATATATATATATATATATATATATATATACACACTCACCGGCCACTTTATTAGGTACACCTGTCCAACTTCTTGTTAACACTTAATTTCTAATCAGCCAATCACATGGCGGCAACTCAGTGCATTTAGGCATGTAGACATGGTCAAGACAATCTCCTGCAGTTCAAACCGAGCATCAGTATGGGGAAGAAAGGTGATTTGAGTGCCTTTGAACGTGGCATGGTTGTTGGTGCCAGAAGGGCTGGTCTGAGTATTTCAGAAACTGCTGATCTACTGGGATTTTCACGCACAACCATTTCTAGGGTTTACAGAGAATGGTCCGAAAAAGAAAAAAAATCCAGTGAGCGGCAGTTCTGTGGGCGGAAATGCCTTGTTGATGCCAGAGGTCAGAGGAGAATGGGCAGACTGGTTCGAGCTGATAGAAAGGCAACAGTGACTCAAATCGCCACCCGTTACAACCAAGGTAGGCCTAAGAGCATCTCTGAACGCACAGTGCGTCGAACTTTGAGGCAGATGGGCTACAGCAGCAGAAGACCACACCGGGTACCACTCCTTTCAGCTAAGAACAGGAAACTGAGGCTACAATTTGTACAAGCTCATCGAAATTGGACAGTAGAAGATTGGAAAAACGTTGCTTGGTCTGATGAGTCTCGATTTCTGCTGCGACATTCGGATGGTAGGGTCAGAATTTGGCGTAAACAACATGAAAGCATGGATCCATCCTGCCTTGTATGGAGCATCTTTGGGATGTGCAGCCGACAAATCTGCGGCAACTGTGTGATGCCATCATGTCAATATGGACCAAAATCTCTGAGGAATGCTTCCAGCACCTTGTTGAATCTATGCCACGAAGAATTGAGGCAGTTCTGAAGGCAAAAGGGGGTCCAACCCGTTACTAGCATGGTGTACCTAATAAAGTGGCCGGTGAGTGTATTTTGTTCCAATAAATACATTTCTTTGTCTAAATAAAAAAACAAAAGTACACATATTTAATATAGCCGCTTCCGTAATGACCCGACCTATAAAACTTTCCCACTAGTTAACCCCTTCAGTGATCACTGATCACCGTAAAAAAAGAGGCAAAAAAAGTTTTATTATCATACCGCCAAACATAAAGTGGAATAACACGCGATCAAAATGATGGACATAAATAACCATGGTATCGCTGAAAACGTCATCTTGTCCCGCAAAAAAACGAGCTGCTATACAGCATCATCAACGAAAAAATAAAAAAGTTATAGTTCTCAGAATAAAGCGATTCAAAAATAATTATTTTTTTGTATAAAACAGATTTTATCGTATAAAAGCACCAAAACATAAAAAATGATATAAATGAGGTATCGCTGTAGTCGTACTGACCCGAAGAATAAAACTGCGTTATCAGTTTTATCAAACGTAGAATGGTATAAACGCCACCCCCAAAAGAAATTCGCGAATTGCTGGATTTTGTTCATTCTGCGTCACAAAAATGAGAATAAAAAGCGATCAAAAAATATCATGTTCCTGAAAATGGTACCAATAAAAACGTCAACTCGTCCCGCAAAAAACAAGACCTCACATGACTCCGTGGACCAAAATATGGAAAAAATATAGCTCTCAAAATGTGGAGACGCAAAAACTATTTTTTGCAATAAAAAGCGTCTTTTAGTGTGTAACAGCTGCCAATCATAAAAATCCGCTAAAAAAAAGCTACAAAAGTAATTCAAACCCCCCTTCATCACTATAATAATAATAAAATTTAACAAATGAATTTATTTCCCATTTTCCCATTAGGGTTAGGACTAGGGTTGGGGGTAAGGTTAGGGTTAGGGCTACAGTTAGGGTTGGGGCTACAGTTAGAGTTGGGGCTACAGTTAGGGTTAGTGTTGGGGCTAGGGTTAGGGTTGGGCAACAGTTAGGGTTGGGGCTAAAGTTAGGGTTGGGGCTAAAGATAGAGTTAGGGTTGGGGCTAAAGTTATGGTTGGGGCCAAAGTTAGGGTTGGGGCTAGGGTTAGGGCTACAGTTAGGGTTGGGGCTACAGTGTCAGTATTCCGGGTTTTCCAAGTCACCTGGTGAATGATCTTGCCCTTTGTTAAGATGGAGTTTGCTGTTTTTGTCTGCCCTACTTCCTGTTCATTTGTTTAAAACCCGGCTCAAGTGTCAGCTTCCTTGCTGGAGTATTCTGTTTCCTTTCCCCTTCAGCTCAGCTGCTTGTTCTACTGTGCTTATACCCGTGGCTCTGGACATTCTCTGCATATGTAAGTTACACTCTGGAAGTTATCTTTAGTCTGTTGACTTTGGAACTTAACCCTTGGTTCACTCCTCCTGGTAAGAACTCTGTTTCTGAACTGTGTTTTTGAACTATGTTGCTGGACTGTGTTTTGCTACTTAATCCTTCATTTCCTCCCCCGGGTGGGAGTTGCTGGAATCTACACCAGTATACTACTTTAATGTGAACTTGTTTCTGAACTTACCCGTGTTTATGCCTTAACTGAGATCAACATGAGAACTAGTTTCTGGACTTACCCGTGTTCATGCCACACCACCTGAGGACTTGTTCTGGACTTCCCTGTGTTTACTACACACCTGGATTTGACTCTTTCTGCACTGACAGTGTTTTGGATCTGTACCACGTCACCTGTCACACTCATCTTTTGATCACCTTGCCGAGGACTCTTGTTATGACCCCAATGGCGAGGGTCTCAGAGGAACGTGGAAGTCTGCAGAATACAAAAATCCAGCTCATAGGGCAGTGGTAACTGGGTTGACCATATATCTAATCCTAACGCCAACACTAGAAGTAGCCGGGGATCATTCCTACGTTGATTCTAGATGACACGCGCCAGCCGGAGAATCTAGCTACCCCTAGTAGAGGAAAACAAAGACCTTTCTTGCCTCCAGAGAAGGGGACCCCAAAGCTGGATAGAAGCCCCCCACAAATAATGACGGTGAGGTAAGAGGAAATGACAAACACAGAAATGAATCAGGTTTAGCACAGAGAGGCCCGCTCACTGATAGCAGAATAAAGAAAGGTAACTTATATGGTCAACAAAAACCCTATCAAAATCCACACTGGAAATTCAAGAACCCCCGAACCGTCTAACGGTCCGGGGGGAGAACACCAGCCCCCTAGAGCTTCCAGCAGAGGTCAGGATATAGATATGGAACAAGCTGGACAAAAATACAAAACCAAAACAAATAGCAAAAAGCAAAAGGCAGACTTAGCTGATATAACTGGAACCAGGATCAGTAGACAAGAGCACAGCAGACTAGCTCTGATAACTACGTTGCCAGGCATTGAACTGAAGGTCCAGGGAGCTTATATAGCAACACCCCTAACTAACGACCCAGGTGCGGATAAAAGGAATGACAGAAAAACCAGAGTCAAAAAACTAGTAACCACTAGAGGGAGCAAAAAGCAAATTCACAACAGTACCCCCCCCCTTAGTGAGGGGTCACCGAACCCTCACCATGACCACCAGGGCGATCAGGATGAGCGGCATGAAAGGCACGAACTAAATCGGCCGCATGAACATCAGAGGCGACCACCCAGGAATTATCCTCCTGACCATAGCCCTTCCACTTGACCAGGTACTGAAGCCTCCGCCTGGAGAGGCGAGAATCCAAGATCTTCTCCACCACGTACTCCAACTCGCCCTCAACCAACACCGGAGCAGGAGGCTCAGCAGAAGGAACTACAGGCACAATGTACCGCCGCAACAAGGACCTATGAAATACATTGTGAATAGCAAACGACACAGGAAGATCCAGACGAAAAGATACAGGATTAAGGATTTCCAATATCTTGTAAGGCCCAATAAAACGAGGTTTAAATTTGGGAGAGGAGACCTTCATAGGAACAAAGCGGGAAGAAAGCCATACCAAATCCCCAACACGTAGTCGGGGACCCACACCGCGGCGGCGGTTGGCAAAGCGCTGAGCCTTCTCCTGTGACAACTTCAAGTTGTCCACCACATGATTCCAGATCTGCTGCAACCTATCCACCACAGAATCCACCCCAGGACAGTCAGAAGGCTCCACATGACCCAAAGAAAAGCGAGGATGGAAACCAGAGTTGCAGAAAAAAGGCGAAACCAAGGTGGCGGAACTAGCCCGATTATTAAGGGCAAACTCAGCCAACGGCAAGAATGTCACCCAATCGTCCTGATCAGCAGAGACAAAACACCTCAAATAAGCCTCCAAAGTCTGATTGGTTCGCTCCGTCTGTCCATTAGTCTGAGGATGGAAAGCAGACGAAAACGACAAATCAATGCCCATCCTACTACAAAAGGATCGCCAGAACCTGGAAACGAACTGGGATCCTCTGTCTGACACAATATTCTCAGGGATGCCGTGCAAACGAACCACGTTCTGGAAAAACACAGGAACCAGATCGGAAGAGGAAGGCAGCTTAGGCAAAGGAACCAAATGGACCATCTTGGAGAAGCGATCACATATCACCCAGATAACGGACATGCCCTGAGATAGCGGAAGATCAGAAATGAAATCCATGGAGATATGTGTCCAAGGTCTCTTCGGGACAGGCAAGGGCAAGAGCAAACCGCTGGCACGAGAACAGCAAGGCTTAGCTCGAGCACAAGTCCCACAGGACTGCACAAATGACCGCACATCCCTTGACAAGGAAGGCCACCAAAAGGACCTGGCCACCAGATCTCTGGTGCCAAAAATTCCCGGGTGACCTGCCAACACCGAGGAATGAACCTCGGAAATGACTCTGCTGGTCCACTTATCCGGGACAAACAGTCTGTCAGGTGGACAAGACTCAGGCCTATCAGCCTGAAATCTCTGCAAAACACGTCGCAGATCCGGAGAAATAGCTGACAAGATAACTCCATCTTTAAGAATACCAACAGGATCAGCGACTCCAGGAGCATCAGGCACAAAGCTCCTAGAAAGAGCATCGGCCTTCACATTCTTTGAACCTGGTAAATACGAGACAACAAAATCAAAGCGGGAGAAAAACAATGACCAGCGGGCCTGTCTCGGATTAAGGCGTTTAGCAGACTCGAGATACATCAGATTTTTGTGATCAGTCAAGACCACCACACGATGCTTAGCACCCTCGAGCCAATGACGCCACTCCTCAAATGCCCATTTCATGGCCAACAACTCCCGATTGCCCACATCATAATTTCGCTCGGCAGGCGAAAACTTCCTAGAGAAAAAGGCACAAGGTTTCATAACAGAGCAACCAGGGCCTCTCTGCGACAAAACGGCCCCTGCCCCAATCTCCGAAGCATCCACCTCAACCTGAAAGGGAAGTGAGACGTCAGGCTGGCACAAAACAGGCGCCGAAGTAAACCGGCGTTTCAACTCCTGGAAAGCCTCCACGGCAGCAGGAGCCCAGTTAGCTACATCGGAGCCCTTCTTGGTCATATCCGTCAAAGGTTTCACAATGCTAGAAAAATTAGCAATAAAACGACGGTAGAAGTTAGCGAAGCCCAAGAACTTCTGAAGACTCTTAACTGACGAGGGCTGAGTCCAATCAAGAATAGCTCGGACCTTGACTGGGTCCATCTCCACAGCAGAAGGGGAAAAAATGAACCCCAAAAAGGGAACCTTCTGTACACCAAAGAGGCACTTTGAGCCCTTGACAAACAAAGAATTTTCACGCAAAATTTTAAAGACCAACCTGACCTGCTCCACATGCGAATCCCAATTATCAGAAAAAACCAAAATATCATCCAGATAAACAATCAAAAATTTATCCAGATACTTCCGGAAAATGTCATGCATAAAGGACTGAAAAACTGAAGGCGCATTGGAGAGCCCAAAAGGCATCACCAAGTACTCAAAATGACCTTCGGGCGTATTGAATGCGGTTTTCCATTCATCACCTTGCTTAATGCGCACAAGGTTGTACGCACCACGAAGGTCTATCTTGGTGAACCACTTGGCACCCTTAATCCGGGCAAACAAGTCAGACAACAGCGGTAAAGGATACTGAAATTTGACAGTGATCTTATTTAAAAGCCGATAATCAATACAAGGTCTCAAAGATCCGTCCTTTTTTGCCACAAAAAAGAATCCCGCACCAAGAGGGGAAGAAGACGGACGAATATGTCCTTTCTCCAGAGACTCCTTGATATATGAACGCATAGCGGTATGTTCAGGTACCGACAGATTAAACAGTCTTCCCTTAGGAAACTTACTGCCTGGGATCAAATCTATAGCACAGTCACAGTCCCTATGAGGAGGCAGTGCACTGGACTCAGACTCACTGAAGACATCCTGATAATCAGACAAATACTCCGGAACTTCCGAAGGCGTAGAAGAAGCAATAGACACAGGCAGGGAATCCCCATGAATACCACGACAGCCCCAACTTGAGACTGACATAGCCTTCCAGTCCAGGACTGGATTATGGGTCTGTAACCATGGCAGCCCTAAAACAACCAAATCATGCATTTTATGTAAAACCAGGAAACGTATCACCTCGCGGTGTTCAGGAGTCATGCACATGGTAACCTGTGTCCAATACTGCGGTTTATTTGCTGCCAATGGTGTAGCATCAATACCCCTAAGAGGAATAGGATTTTCTAATGGTTCAAGAGTAAAACCACAGCGCTTAGCAAATGAGAGATCCATGAGACTCAGGGCAGCACCTGAATCTACAAACGCCATGACAGGATAAGATGACAGTGAGCAAATCAAAGTTACAGACAGAATAAATTTAGGTTGCAAATTACCAACGGTGACAAGGACTAACAACCTTAGCTATACGTTTAGAGCATGCTGAGATAACATGTGTAGAATCACCACAGTAGTAGCACAAGCCATTCCGGCGTCTATGAATTTTCCGCTCATTTCTAGTCAGGATTCTATCACATTGCATTAAATCAGGTGTCTGTTCAGACAACACCATGAGGGAATTTGCGGTTTTTCTATCACATTGCACCGAATTAGGTGTCTGTTCAGACAACACCATGAGGGAATTTGCGGTTTTGCGCTCCCGCAACCGCCGGTTAATTTGAATCGCCAGTGCCATAGTATCATTCAGACCTGTGGGAATGGGAAAACCCACCATAACATTCTTAATGGCTTCAGAAAGGCCATTTCTAAAATTAGCGGCCAGTGCACACTCGTTCCAATGTGTCAGCACGGACCATTTCCGAAATTTTTGGCAATACACTTCAGCCTCGTCCTGCCCCTGAGACATAGCCAGCAAGGCCTTTTCTGCCTGAATCTCAAGATTGGGTTCCTCATAAAGTAAACCGAGCGCCAGAAAAAACGCATCAAGATCAGCCAATGCCGGATCTCCTGGCGCCAGCGAAAAAGCCCAATCCTGAGGGTCGCCCCGTAAGAACGAAATAACAATTTTTACTTGCTGAGCAGAATCTCCAGATGAACAGGGTCTCAGGGACAAAAATAATTTACAATTATTCACGAAATTCCTAAACTTAAACCTGTCTCCGGAAAACAGTTCAGGAATCGGTATTTTAGGTTCTGACCTAGGATTTCTGATAACATAGTCTTGTATGCCCTGCACACGAGTAGCCAGCTGGTCCACACTTGTAATCAAGGTCTGGACATTCATGTCTGCAGCAAGCATAGCCACTCTGAGGTAAAGGGGAAGAAGAAAAAAAAAAAAAAAAAACTCAGAATCTTCTTTCTTATAATCCCTCTTCTGCAATGCATTAAACATTTAATACTGGCCTGGCAAACTGTTATGACCCCAATGGCGAGGGTCTCAGAGGAACGTGGAAGTCTGCAGAATACAAAAATCCAGCTCATAGGGCAGTGGTAACTGGGTTGACCATATATCTAATCCTAACGCCAACACTAGAAGTAGCCGGGGATCATTCCTACGTTGATTCTAGATGACACGCGCCAGCCGGAGAATCTAGCTACCCCTAGTAGAGGAAAACAAAGACCTTTCTTGCCTCCAGAGAAGGGGACCCCAAAGCTGGATAGAAGCCCCCCACAAATAATGACGGTGAGGTAAGAGGAAATGACAAACACAGAAATGAATCAGGTTTAGCACAGAGAGGCCCGCTCACTGATAGCAGAATAAAGAAAGGTAACTTATATGGTCAACAAAAACCCTATCAAAATCCACACTGGAAATTCAAGAACCCCCGAACCGTCTAACGGTCCGGGGGGAGAACACCAGCCCCCTAGAGCTTCCAGCAGAGGTCAGGATATAGATATGGAACAAGCTGGACAAAAATACAAAACCAAAACAAATAGCAAAAAGCAAAAGGCAGACTTAGCTGATATAACTGGAACCAGGATCAGTAGACAAGAGCACAGCAGACTAGCTCTGATAACTACGTTGCCAGGCATTGAACTGAAGGTCCAGGGAGCTTATATAGCAACACCCCTAACTAACGACCCAGGTGCGGATAAAAGGAATGACAGAAAAACCAGAGTCAAAAAACTAGTAACCACTAGAGGGAGCAAAAAGCAAATTCACAACAGACTCTGCCTTAAAGGGAACCTGTCACCATGTTTTTGGAAGATGGGATAAAAATAGCGTTAAATAGGGGCAGAGGTGGGCGTTACATTAGTGTGTTTGTTATGCGTTTATTACCCACCTAAGTTGCCGAAATACCTTTGCAATGTCTCCGTTTTCGCCTGTCAATCAGGCTAGTCTGGTCAGATGGGCGTTGTCTTCCCCCAGATTTTGCGTAGTTTTCCGTTGGTGGCGTAGTGGTGTGCACATGCCCAAGGTCCCGAATCCTCTGCCAGGGGATTTCAAAGAGCGCGGTGTCCGTTATTGCATTGGTGATCGGTGGGCTCGGCCATCTTCCTTTGGCCGCGCGTGCGCAGAAGCGGCGCTCTGCTGGCCGCGGCATCAGGAAAATGGCCGCGGGATGCCGCGCGTGCGCAGATGGATATCGCGGCGGCCATTTTCCTGAAGCCGCGGCCAGCAGAGCGCCGCGGCAAGCAGAGCGCCGCTTCTGCGCACGCGCGGCCAAAGGAAGATGGCCGCGCCCACCGATCACCAATGCAATAACGGACACCGCGCTCTTTGAAATCCCCTGGCAGAGGATTCGGGACCTTGGGCATGCGCACACCACTACGCCACCAATGGAAAACTAAACAAGATCTGGGGGAAGACAACGCCCATCTGACCAGACTAGCCTGATTGACAGGCGAAAACGGAGACTTTGCAAAGGTATTTCGGCAACTTAGGTGGGTAATAAACGCATAACAAACACTCTAATGTAACGCCCACCTCTGCCCCTATTTAACGCTATTTTTATCCCATCTTCCAAAAACGTGGTGACAGGTTCCCTTTAAGAACTCTGCCGATTTGCTGTATATGTTTCAAGGACTTGTTTCATTACAGGTCACAGCGGGTTATCAGTATATTGTTTTGGGTGTTATTGCTGTGGTACAAATACACTATTTGCACTAAAGAAACCCGTCTCTGTCTGTTCATTGCCCCACAGTACCAGAATCCTCGAGTTCCTACAATAGTATTACAGGATACTCCAGCCCACAGAGGATTCTGCTGGGGCAATGACTGAGACACGGGCAGACAAACTGTTTGCTATGATTAACTCCTTGCAGCAGGAGGTGGAGGCTGTACAAAATAAGATTAGAGAAATGGACTCCCGGGCGGGCCACAATGCACAGGTGTTTGGTCAGGCTCTCCAAGATTTGCCTACTGTAACAACCCTGCTGGCATCACTGCATGGCCTCCCATCCCCCACCTGCATTACACTCAAACTCACTTCTCTGGGCCTTGTGACCTCTCTGCTGCCAGCTCCATGCTGTGTGCCTCATGTCTGCTTGCTCTGTGCATGCTCTATGTGCATAGGGGGGCGGCGCCGGCAACTCCTGTGTCTTAATGAGACTGCACCTTGCTAAGGTGTCCCTGGCCAATTGCCATGAGCCTTCCTGTATTTAAGACATCCCCACCCATTGGTGGGGGCATGTGCAACTTACTTCCTCAGACAGTTCTTAGCTGCTGAGGTGCCAGGCCCCGTCTCTATTAATCTTGTGTCTGCCACCCAGAGGGGCATCGTACCCTGGCTTGTGTCCATGTCTCTGTGCCTTGTCCTGTTCCTGACTTTGTCTTAGCCTAGTCCTGTTCCTGTGTCCATTTATATGTCTGCCTTGGTTTCCTTTCCCTGCTGTGCGTACTCTGTGTCTTGCTTTGCTCTGCTTTTGACTCTGCTCTCTGCGACCTTGCTTTGCTCCTTGCTCTGCATTCTCTGACCTTGCTCTGCTCTCTGTGGTTTTGCTCTGGGCTCTGCACTCTGACTTTGTTCTGCTCTCAGCTCTGCACTCTGTGGCTTTGCTCTCAGCTCTGCTCTCTAGCTTTGCTCTGCACTCTGACCTTGTTCTGCACTCTGTGGCTTTGCTCTGCGGCTCCGCTCAGCTCTCGCTCTGTGGCTCCGCTCCTTGCGGTTCTACCTGGCTCTGCTCCTTGCGGTTCTACGTGTCTTGCTCTTGGCTCCGCCTCCTGCGTTTTGGCACGTGGCTCTGCCTCCTGCTCTTGGCTCCGCCTCCTGTGTTTCTGCACTTGGCTCTGCCTCCTGCTCTTGGATCCGCTTCTTGCGTTTCTGCACTTGGCTCTGCCTCAAGCTCTTGGCTCCGCCTCCTGCATCTCTGTTCTTGGCTCTAGCTCCTGTGCTTTCGATATGCATCCGCTCTTGCGGTCTTTACCTATTCTTAAGTCCTCCTGCCTGAACAGGTTCTTACCTGTTTTACATACCAGCCTGCAGACCAGTCCCTACCGGTTCTTCCAGTGTACCAGCCTTGTCCTCCTGTCCTGCCAGAGAGCCACCCGTACCCACCTGCCAGTGTCTCTGTAGTACCCGTACCTGCCTGCCAGAGAGCCAGCTGTACCCGCCTGCCAGTGTCTCTTGTACCCGTCCGCCTGCCTGTGTCCCAGCCGTGCCCGCCTGCCAGAGTGCCCGCTTGCCTGCCTATGTTCCGTTCCCCGGTGGGATCAGCAGCCACAGCCAGACACCACCCTGGAGTGGTACCTGGTAGCTTCCTATTGCACAAGTCTGACCTCACCATCAGAGGCTCCAGCGAACACCTAGGAAGCTACTTAGTTAGGCCCCTTCCAGGGAAGTTTGGTCTATGGTCCAGTGGGGCCACACCCCCGCACGCCCGCGCCATCCAGTCTGGGCGCGAGCGTGACACGTACTTTGATAGAAGCTCAGGAGACCTCACCTGCTCGGCATACACCTCCCACCAGTATGCCTAAATTGCCTCCATTCCGGTTTAATGGTGACCGAAGTCAATCCCACGGGTTTGTTAATCAATGCATATTATTCTTTGATGTACATGCTTCCTACTACCAGTCTGATAGCTCTAAGGTACTATGTATTATTATGTTGACATCACGGGCACTGGCTTGGGCAAATCCTATGGTTGAAAGTTGTGATGTCCGTCTAAATAATTTGGATGATTTTCTGGCAGCTATGGCGCAAATGTTTGATGATCTCAACCACCGTGCCACCGCTGAAACTGCCTTGCTTTCCTTACGCCAGGGAAACGTTCCGTCATAGAATATGTTACTGAATTTAAGAGGTTAGTGGTGTATACCAACTGGGATAACAATGCTTTATTGCCAATTTTTAGAAAGGGTTTGTCCAGTACAATCAAGGATGAGCTAGCTCGCTCAGAGTCGCCACTGAGTTATTTTCACAACACTGTGTGCGTATTGATATCCGCCTAACTGAACGCAGATAAGAGAAATGGGCAGCTTTAAATCGCATCACTAATTTTGCTCTTCCGTCTAGGGAAACTACCAGCAAAATCCCGCGGGAGGCTGACGAGGTGCCTATGCAAGTTGACTCAGTTCAAAAGATAGTAATGAACGCCGTGAATATCGTTTTCGTGAGCTCTTATGTTTTTACTGTGGTCAATCCGATCATTTCCTCATTAATTGTCCTAAATGTCCCAGGCGACCTAATAAGGTGTTGGTGGCAGTAGGGGATTATGACAATATGGACACTGAGTCAGAGGTTTCGGAGACCAGTTTACATCTAGATGCTGTGGTTCCCCTAACAGTGATGTCGAGTTCCCCTAAGGATCAAGGGGAGAAATATTCACATTGTTCTCTTCCTATTCAGATTCTGTGGGAGGGACAGTAGATATCAAGTTCTGCTATGATAGACTCTGGAGCAGGCAGGAATTTCATGGATTCTTCTTTTGCCAGGGAACATGGTAGTAAGACACAACTAAGAGCCTCACCAGTCACCATGGAAACGGTGGATGGTTCTCCATTAGTTTCCGGACCAGTGGATCGGGAGACGGTGCTTCTGAAGTGTAAGATGGAACCAGACCATCAGGAAACCCTTTCATTTATGTTAATATCTTCTCATTTTCCTGTAATTTTAGGAATTCCCTGGTTATGATCACAAAATCCAAACATCAATTGGAAAACCAAGGAGATATCCTTCCTCACTAAGTGTAGTCCTACCATCAGTCCAACGGTAACGGCTCCAGTTACCCAGAATTTGGAGGAAACGATACAGGTATCTACTCTCAGAAATACAACAAAAGACTGCCGCGCTCTAACACAGGTGAATGAACAAATAGCTGCGTGACAATGCCCACCTTGTTATGCTTGTATTCACACGTGTCTGCACAATCCCGGAAATGAAGCAGCAACACCGGGTTGGTGTGTCCAAAGTCACTGGTGTATCCGCTACCTGTGCTTGGTCTGCAGATGGGGAGCGTCCTCCCTAAACACCCTAGGTGGCTCCTGGAGAGCTTGCGTGTGATGAACGGCGGTGTGCCTCGGCCGAAGGCGCCGCCGTGTGAGAGCGGGGTGTGCGGGGGGCGTGGTTTAGCGGTGACGTCACCTGTCCGTGGAAGACGGACATGTACAGGGGCCAATGACTGACGCGTTTCGAGGGAGACGTCCCTCTTCCTCAAGGTTGAGCTCTCCAGGAGCCACCTAGGGTGTTTAGGGAGGACGCTCCCCATCTGCAGACCAAGCACAGGTAGCGGATACACCAGTGACTTTGGGCACACCAACCCGGTGTTGCTGCTTCATTTCCGGGATTGTGCAGACACGTGTGAATACAAGCATAACAAGGTGGGCATTGTCACGTAGCTATTTGTTCATTCACCTGTGTTAGAGCGCGGCAGTCTTTTGTTGTATTTCTGGTTGGTCATTTGTTTGGGCAGGTTTGCACATCCCACCTGCCAGGGTGCCAGCAGCTCACACAGTACAGTATACTAGGACAGCGCCGGTGTACCATTATTGTTTTCAGGTATCTACTCTCCCTCTGGTTTACCAGGAATTCTCTGATGTTTGTGACAAGAGGAAGGCAGACCAACTCCCTCCACATAGACCATATGACTGCCCCATAGAACTTCTTCCTGGCGCAGCGATTCCTTTCGGCCATGTTTACCCGTTGGCAGCTCCAGAATTAAAGACATTACGAGAATATATAGATGAGAATTTAGCCAAGGGATTTATCCGACCATCTTCTTCACCAGCGGGAGCCCCCATATTCTTTGTAAAGAAGAAAGATGGGACTCTAAGACCTTGCATTGACTACAGGGAGTTAAATAAGGTAACCATTCATAACAGGTACCCGTTGCCGCTAATTCCTGAATTGTTGGAGAGAGTTCGCCAAGCTAAAATATTTACCAAATTAGATCTTCGCGGGGCATATAATTTACTCCGTATACGTCTGGGAGACGAATTGAAGACAGCTTTCAGATGCTGGTAAGGGCATTTTGAATATTTAGTGATGCCATTCGGAATCTGTAACGCTCCTGCTGCTTTCCAACACTTAGCCAACGATATTTTCAGGGATTTACTGGATCATTATGTAGTAATTAACCTGAATGACATTTTGATTTTCTCTGATTCCCTACAGGAGCATCAGGAACATGTCAAGACCGTGCTCAGACGTTTGAAAGATAATCATTTGTACATCAAACTCGAAAAGTGTGAATTTCATTGCTAAAAAATTCAATTTTTAGGCTGTGTTATTTCTCCAGGGGTTGATCACCAGAGCTGCCGCACCCCCGACCTTCTGTCTCTTCCCCGTTATCCTGTAGAATGTAAGTCCGCAAGGACAGGGTCCTCTCCCCTCTGTGAGGAAAACCAAAACAAATTTGATAAAGGGTACAATATAGAAAAACCAAAAAAGAAGAAAAAAACCCTTAAAAAATACTTTTAATAGAATTATATTAAAAGATGTAAACCATCACTGAAGGTACATTTACAAATTTACAGTACAAAATACCCACACCCCAGGTTGGGTAGGGCACTGGGTACAGGGCAAAAAATAGTGTTAAGGAGGGAAGGTATGCCTATACAAAATCCCCTAGGGGCTCCTAATAGGCTGACCCTTCCTATCAGTGGAGGTTGGCACCCTATAATCGATGTGGCGCCCTCACTCCTCGTCGGCTATCCCTCCTGGCCCTGGATGTCCCTGCCAACTACCCACACCCTAAACCCCACACGCATACAATAACTATCTAGCAAAAACCTAATAGGCACAAAAATACCCAGTGTACACAAAAGGTGTATCTGTAAATAGATGCTGGGACGATATGCCCTATGTTTTGAGATGTCTATATTAATCTGATACTTGGTCTCTTAGTGAGTGGACATTGCATTGTCCTGGTGGGTTATACCTACTCTATGTTTGTTGCTTACTATAGCCTCAATAAGTCATGGTCACTGCAAAAATCATGCAGTTGGTCTCTATCTAGTACATCTAGCTCACCCAGATTATTATCTGTTTACTGTGACCCTAATTTTCAGGGCTATTGTTCTATTTACAGATACACCTTTTGTGTACACTGGGTATTTTTGTGCCTATTAGGTTTTTGCTAGATAGTTATTGTATGCGTGTGGGGTTTAGGGTGTGGGTAGTTGGCAGGGACATCCAGGGCCAGGAGGGATAGCCGACGAGGAGTGGGGGCGCCACATCGATTATAGGGTGCCAACCTCCACTGATAGGAAGGGTCAGCCTATTAGGAGCCCCTAGGGGATTTTGTATAGGCAAACCTTCCTTCCTTAACACTATTTTTTGCCCTGTACCCAGTGCCCTACCCAACCTGGGGTGTGGGTATTTTGTACTGTAAATTTGTAAATGTACCTTCAGTGATGGTTTACATCTTTTAATATAATTCTATTAAAAGTATTTTTCCTATCGCCACGACAGCACCCACAACGAGAGAGGGGATCCGCCCACCTTCCAGACAGGAACCTACAGGTTAAAAAGGGGCGGCCCCCCTCGCCCTCCAGTTTGGGTTCCTGTCCGGACGGCGGGAGCCTACAGGTTTCGCTTACCCAGGTCCGCCAAGCCTCTGTGCGGTGTCCGGGTGAGAACGGCAGAGTCGGGGGCCTGGAAGCAGCGTCGGGGGAGGTTCTGTTTTCAGCCTCCCCCCTCGTCTGGCAAGGACCAGCTCGGGGAATGGCTGAGCGGTCGAAGTGGCGTTCCCGGGGGAAGGAGCGCCGCCCCGGGTCGTCCACACGTGTGCGACGCTGCAGGAGCTCGTCGGCACTTATGACCCGGAAGTAGATGAACGACTTCCGGAGGAGGCCGGGAGGAAGAGCGCGGGACCTTTGAAAAGAGGGCAGCGCTTGGTGAGTAGTGTGCGGCAACATGTCTTCTACAGGAGACGCTGAACACCGACAATTAGCTGAGCAAAGGAGCAGCAGCAGATCTCACACTGGAGATGTGGCACGCGGGCAGCAGGACTCTGGCACGTCACGTCGCATCTCACCCCCTCAGAAACCGGTACTCTATTGTTTCATCAGCAGTGGTGCGTTTGATATTTGAGCCATTGACTGATACAGATTGTCTCCTGTACTATGCTTTTTTATAGGGAAAAAAGACCTCAAAGTCCAAGCATAAGCAGTGCGCGTTATGCACGGAGCCACTACCTGACACCTATCTAAAGAAATTATGTCAGTTGTGTATATGCCGTACGTTAGAGGAAGAGGCCCCCCTTCGTGTATCAGACTTAAGGGAAGTAATTAGAGAAGAAATAAAATCGTCCCTTAAAATTAAACGGCATGACAAAAGTAGCATGGAGATAATATCCGATTCCAGCCCTTCATTACAAGAGGGTGAGTGCTCGGACAGTTCATCATCAGCCTCCTCAGATGAGGAAGGAAGGCCTTGTTTCTCCACTGATAATATGGAGACTTTAATTAAAGCAGTCCGTGCAACTATGGGGGTGGCAGAGAGCAAAGAGCCAAAAACCACCCAGGAAATCATGTTTGCAGGACTGAATCAGAGAAGTCGCAAAGCTTTCCCCGTGGTAGAGACCATTAAAGATCTGGTCAGACGAGAATGGGACAAGCTGGATAGGGGCGTCGGATCAGAAGAAGAAAGGTGGATACTATAAAAACCCTTCATCTTTCTCAAGACGGAGACGCAGATAAAGCAGGTCTGCCAGTAGGGGGAAGACTAAAGTTCTTCTCAGCAGAATGGCAGAAGATAACTTCTAGTGCCTGGATAATGGGGGTAGTCGGGTCAGGTTTAAAATTAGAGTTTTTGAGAACTCCCCCAAATCATTTTATTGTAACATCGCTGGATACTCCGGCCCAACAACAGGCCTTAGAATTAGAGATTCAACAATTGATTACAAAGCGAGTTATTGAAGAAGTACCGAAACATCAGGAGAAAACGGGCTTTTATTCTCCGCTGTTCTTAATCTCTAAGCCTGATGGGTCCTTTAGGACTATTATAAATTTACGTAAATTGAATGAATATCTTCAGTACCACGCTTTTAAAATGGAATCCATCAGATCAACAACTAAGCTTTTGTTTCCTAGGTGCTACATGTCAGTGTTGGATCTCAAAGATGCGTATTACCATCTTCCAGTTCACCGAGATCATCAGCAATTCCTCAGGATGGCAGTATGGGTAAACCATCAGATTAAGCATTTCCAGTTTTTAGCAATGCCCTTTGGCCTTTCCATGGCACCTAGAATTTTTACAAAGGTTGTGTCGGAAGTAATGGCCCATGTCAGGGAAAAAGAAACCCTGGTAGTGCCCTATCTGGACGATTTTTTAATAATTGGAAATTCTATCGCTCAGTGTACATCTAGGGTAAATGCCATAATATCATCCCTACAGGGACTCGGATGGATAATCAACTGGGAAAAGTCAAAACTAGAGCCCACAAGACATCAATCATTCCTAGGTGTTCTTCTAGACTCAGAAAATCAGTCATCCTTCCTACCAGAAGGAAAAAAGCAGAAGATCATTCAGAAGATCACGGCCGTAAGAAAAACTCCAAACTTAAGTTTAAGGGACGCAATGTCTCTTCTAGGATCTTTGACTGCGTGTATATCGGCAGTGAGATGGGCTCAATCTCACACCCGAATGCTTCAATACAAGGTGCTTCAAGCAGAGAAAGATCTTCACGGTGCTCTGAGCGGGAAGTTCAGTATATAACCTGCCACTCTTCACGACCTCAGATGGTGGCTAGATCCAGTACATTTGTCAAAAGGAGTCCTCTGGACCATCACTCCGGACAACGTGGTCACGACAGATGCCAGTCCGTTCGGTTGGGGAGCCCATATGGGAGACATTCTAACCCAGGGGCGTTGGTCAATTCTAGAGTCCCAAAATTCCTCAAACCTAAGAGAGCTGGCTGCAGTCAACCAGGCTCTTCTTTGCTTGCTACCTTCCCTGAAGAATTCGCACGTACAAATACAGACAGACAACATGACTGTGGTGTCCTACATCAATCATCAGGGAGGGACAAGGTCACGATCCCTAATGACCACTGCAGCACAGATATTGTCTCTGGCCGAGGATCACTTACAATCTCTGTCGGCAGTTCATATAGAAGGGAAACTCAATATAGAAGCAGACTACCTCAGTCGCCATTCCCTTCGTCAGGGAGAGTGGTCCCTAGACCAGCACATATTCAATCAGATAGCCAACCTGTGGGGCTTGCCGACAATAGATCTGTTTGCTACGAGGGAGAACAGGAAAGTCAGGAGGTTCGCATCCCTACACATAGCAGACCAACCTCTCATAGTGGACTCCCTTCGCGTCCGTTGGGACTTCCGGTTAGCATATGCCTTCCCTCCTATGTGTCTAATTCCGATAGTTCTCAGGAAGATCCGGGAGGAAGGAGCCAGAGTAATTTTAATCGCCCCCTTCTGGCCCAGGAGGCCGTGGTTTTCTCTCCTCAAAACAATGTCTATCACCGATCCCTGGGTGTTGCCAGTGGTTCCAGATCTCCTCTCTCAAGGTCCATTTCGTCATCCAAACTTGGAGACTCTTCACTTAACAGCGTGGAACTTGAGAGGGAGCTTCTGAAGGAGAGGGGGTTCTCCGATGCTTTAATAGCTACCTTATTGAAAAGCAGGAAGGAGGTTACAACAAAAATCTATTCGAAAATTTGGAAAAAATTCCTTATGTTTTATCAGAAACCATTGGGAGATAATGCTCCGATTTCAGCCATTTTAGAATTCCTTCAGAAAGGCTGGGAATTGGGTCTAGCGGTCAACACTCTAAGGGTTCATGTTTCAGCCTTAGGAGCTCTATACAACAGTGATATAGCTGATAATAGATGGGTTGCTAGGTTTATTAAGGCATGTGTTGTGAATTTGGATTTTGGGCTCCCCCGGTGGCCGCTTGTGGAATTGGACTTGTCATCCTCTTTCCTGTTTCACCTGGTTCCATCAGTAGTGGGTGTCGCTATTTAAGCTCATTTCTCTGGTGGTTTCTTGCCGGTCAACAATGTTATCTGATGCCTCTCAGTGCTTGTTCCTGCTTCTAGACTACTACTAGATAAGTTGGACTTTTGTCCATGTTTTGTTTTGCCTATTTGTTCCAGTTCACAGCTGAAGTTTTGTTACTGTGTCTGGAAAGCTCTCGTTGATCAGGGATTGCTACTCTGGCGTTATGAGTTAATGCCAGAGTTTAAGGTAATCTCTGGATGGTGTTTTGTTAGTGTTTTTCTGCTGACCATGAAAGTATACTATCTGTCTTCTGCTATCTAGTAAGCGGACCTCAAATTTGCTAAGACTATTTTCCTGCTGCGTTTGTTGTTTCATCTGAACTCACCGTCATTATATGTGGGGGGCTACTGTCTTCTTTGGAATATTTCTCTAGAGGTGAGCCAGGTCTTATATTCCCCTCTGCTAGCTATTTAGGTCTTAGGCCAGAGCTGGGCATCTAGCTATAAATAGGAAATGCTACCTGGCTATTTCTAGTTGCGCGGCAGGCTTAGTTCATGGTCAGTATAGTTCCATCTTCCGAGAGCTTGTCCCTCTATAGGCTTGCTATGATCTCTGCCTGCAGAGATCATGACAGTTTGACCGGCCCATAAAGTGTTAAAGACCCAGGTTGAGAAAGGAGAGTTATAAGAAGTCTGCTGGAATTTTTTTTTTTTTTTTTTTTTCCTCCAGTCTGCCTTGCTGCAGTCTTTTTTCTCTCTCTCCTCCTAATCTCTGTATGGCTCTGTGTGCACCTGACAATAATGGATCTCCAGAGTGTAACTGCGGGTTTGAATAATCTCATCACGAAAGTACAAAATTTACAAGATTTTGTGGTACATGCTCCGGTATCTGAGCCGAGAATTCCTTTGCCGGAGTTCTTCACAGGGCATAGAGCTAGCTTCCAGAATTTCCGAAATAATTGTAAGCTTTATTTGTCCCTGAAGTCTCGTTTAGCTGGAGACCCTGCTCAGCAGGTTAGGATTGTGATTTCCTTGCTCAGGGGTGACCCTCAAGATTGGGCCTTCTCATTGCCAGCAGGGGATCCTGCGTTACGCGATGTGGATGCGTTTTTTCTGGCCTTGGGCTTGCTTTATGAGGAACCTCATTTGGAACTTCAGGCAGAAAAAACTTTGATGGCACTATCTCAGGGGCAAGACGAAGCTGAAGTTTTCTGCCAAAAATTCCGTAAATGGTCTGTGCTTACTCAGTGGAATGAGTGCGCCTTGGCGGCAACTTTCAGAGAAGGTCTCTCTGATGCCGTTAAGGATGTTATGGTGGGGTTCCCTGTGCCTGCAGGTCTGAATGAGTCCATGACAATGGCTATTCAGATTGATAGGCGTCTGCGGGAGCGCAAACCGGTGCACCATCTGGCGGTGTCTATGGAAAAGACGCCAGAAAGTATGCAGTGTGATAGAATTCTGTCCAGGAGCGAGCGACAGAATTTTAGACGGAAGAATGGATTGTGTTTCTATTGTGGGGATTCTACTCATGTTATATCAGCATGCTCTAGGCGTACAAAGAAGCTTGATAAGTCTGTTTCCATTGGCACCATTCAGTCTAAGTTTATTTTGTCTGTAACCCTGATTTGCTCTTTGTCATCCATTGCCACGGACGCCTATGTTGACTCTGGCGCCGCTCTGAGTCTTATGGATTGGTCCTTTGCCAATCGTTGTGGTTTTGATTTAGAGCCTTTGGAGACTCTTATTCCTCTGAAGGGGATTGACTCCACCCCATTGGCTAATAATAAACCACAATACTGGACACAAGTAACCATGCGTATCAATCCGGATCACCAGGAGATTATTCGTTTCCTGGTGCTGTATAATTTACATGACGATTTGGTACTGGGATTGCCATGGTTGCAGTCTCACAACCCAGTCTTGGACTGGAGAGCAATGTCTGTGTTGAGCTGGGGATGTAAGGGTATTCATGGGGACTTACCTTTGGTTTCTATTTCGTCGTCCATTCCCTCTGAAGTCCCTGAGTTCCTCTCTGATTATCAAGACGTCTTTGACGAACCCAAGCTTGGGTCGTTACCTCCGCACCGTGAGTGCGATTGTGCCATAGATTTGATACCGGGTTGTAAATATCCCAAGGGTCGTTTGTTTAATCTGTCTGTGCCGGAACATGCTGCTATGCGGGAATATATAAAGGAGTCTTTGGAAAAGGGACATATTCGTCCATCTTCTTCTCCCTTGGGAGCTGGGTTTTTCTTTGTCTCAAAAAAAGACGGCTCTTTGAGACCATGTATTGATTATCGGCTTCTGAATAAGATCACTGTTAAGTATCAATACCCATTGCCATTGCTTACTGATTTGTTTGCTCGTATAGAGGGTGCTAAGTGGTTCTCTAAAATTGATCTTCGTGGGGCGTATAATTTGGTGCGGATCAGGCAGGGGGATGAGTGGAAGACCGCATTTAATACGCCCGAGGGCCACTTTGAGTATTTGGTCATGCCTTTTGGTCTTTCTAATGCCCCTTCAGTTTTCCAGTCTTTTATGCATGATATTTTCCGCGATTTTCTGGATAAATTTATGATAATATATCTGGATGATATTCTGATTTTTTCTGATGACTGGGACTCTCATGTCCAGCAGGTCAGGAGAGTTTTTCAGGTTCTGCGGTCTAATTCTTTATGTGTGAAGGGGTCTAAGTGCGTTTTTGGGGTCCAGAAAATTTCCTTTTTGGGGTATATTTTTTCTCCCTCTTCCATTGAGATGGATCCCGTCAAGGTGCAAGCTATTTGTGACTGGACTCAGCCCTCCTCTCTTAAGGGTCTTCAGAGATTTTTGGGCTTTGCCAACTTTTACCGCCGATTTATTGCTGGTTTTTCGGATGTCGTTAAACCACTGACTGATTTGACCAGACAAGGCGCTGATGTTGCTAATTGGTCCCCTCATGCTGTAGAGGCCTTTCAGGAGCTTAAGCGCCGTTTTGCCTCTGCCCCTGTGTTGCGTCAGCCTGATGTGAATCTGCCTTTTCAGGTTGAGGTTGACGCTTCGGAGATCGGAGCTGGGGCAGTGTTGTCGCAGAAAGGTTCCGACTGCTCCGTCATTAGGCCTTGTGCCTTCTTTTCTCGCAAATTTTCGCCCGCAGAGCGGAATTATGATGTTGGGAATCGGGAGCTTTTGGCCATGAAGTGGGCGTTTGAGGAGTGGCGCCATTGGCTCGAGGGGGCTAGGCATCAGGTGGTGGTATTGACTGACCACAAAAATTTGATTTATCTTGAGACTGCCAGACGCCTGAATCCTAGACAGGCGCGCTGGTCTTTATTTTTTTCTCGCTTTAATTTTGTGGTGTCATACCTACCGGGTTCTAAGAATGTTAAGGCAGATGCCCTTTCTAGGAGTTTTGACCCGGACTCTCCTGGTAATTCTGAACCCACAGGTATCCTTAGGGAGGGAGTAATTTTGTCGGCCGTTTCTCCTGATCTGCGGCGGTCCTTGCAAGAGTTTCAGGCGGATAGACCGGATCGTTGTCCGCCTGATAGACTGTTTGTTCCGGATGATTGGACCAGCAGAGTCATCTCTGAGGTACATTCTTCTGCATTGGCAGGTCATCCCGGAATTTTTGGTACCAGGGATTTGGTGGCAAGATCCTTCTGGTGGCCTTCCCTGTCACGAGATGTGCGAGTCTTTGTGCAGTCATGTGACGTTTGTGCTCGGGCCAAGTCTTGTAGTTCTCGGGCTAGCGGACTGCTGTTGCCCTTGCCTATTCCTAAGAGGCCTTGGACACACATCTCGATGGATTTTATTTCAGATCTGCCTGTTTCCCAGAAGATGTCTGTCATCTGGGTGGTCTGTGACCGTTTCTCTAAAATGGTCCATTTGGTTCCTCTGCCCAAGTTGCCTTCTTCTTCTGAGTTGGTTCCTCTGTTTTTTCAGAATGTTGTACGATTGCACGGTATTCCTGAGAATATTGTTTCTGACAGAGGTACTCAATTTGTGTCTAGATTTTGGCGGGCATTCTGTGCTAGGATGGGCATAGATTTGTCTTTTTCATCTGCTTTTCACCCTCAGACTAATGGCCAGACCGAGCGGACTAATCAGACCCTGGAGACATATCTGAGGTGTTTTGTCTCTGCTGACCAGGATGATTGGGTTGCTTTTTTGCCATTGGCAGAGTTCGCCCTCAATAATCGGGCCAGCTCTTCCACCTTGGTGTCCCCGTTTTTCTGTAATTCGGGGTTTCACCCTCGATTTTCCTCTGGTCAGGTGGAATCCTCGGATTGTCCTGGAGTGGATGCGGTGGTGGAGAGATTGCATCACATCTGGGGGCAGGTTATGGACAATTTGAAGTTGTCCCAGGAGAAGACTCAGCGTTTTGCCAACCGTCATCGTCGTGTTGGTTCTCGGCTTTGTGTTGGAGATTTGGTGTGGTTGTCTTCTCGTTTTGTCCCTATGAGGGTCTCTTCTCCTAAGTTTAAACCTCGGTTCATCGGCCCTTATAGAATATTGGAGATTCTTAATCCTGTTTCTTTCCGTTTGGACCTCCCTGCGTCCTTTTCCATTCATAACGTTTTTCATCGGTCGTTATTGCGCAGGTATGAGGTACCTGTGGTACCTTCAGTTGAGCCTCCTGCTCCGGTGTTGGTTGAGGGTGAGTTGGAGTACGTTGTGGAGAAAATTTTGGACTCTCGTGTTTCCAGACGGAGACTCCAGTATCTGGTCAACTGGAAGGGTTACGGCCAGGAGGATAATTCTTGGGTCAATGCATCTGATGTTCATGCTTCTGATCTTGTTCGTGCCTTCCATAGGGCTCATCCTGGTCGCCCTGGTGGATCTGGTGAGGGTTCGGTGCCCCCTCCTTGAGGGGGGGGTACTGTTGTGAATTTGGATTTTGGGCTCCCCCGGTGGCCGCTTGTGGAATTGGACTTGTCATCCTCTTTCCTGTTTCACCTGGTTCCATCAGTAGTGGGTGTCGCTATTTAAGCTCATTTCTCTGGTGGTTTCTTGCCGGTCAACAATGTTATCTGATGCCTCTCAGTGCTTGTTCCTGCTTCTAGACTACTACTAGATAAGTTGGACTTTTGTCCATGTTTTGTTTTGCCTATTTGTTCCAGTTCACAGCTGAAGTTTTGTTACTGTGTCTGGAAAGCTCTCGTTGATCAGGGATTGCTACTCTGGCGTTATGAGTTAATGCCAGAGTTTAAGGTAATCTCTGGATGGTGTTTTGTTAGTGTTTTTCTGCTGACCATGAAAGTATACTATCTGTCTTCTGCTATCTAGTAAGCGGACCTCAAATTTGCTAAGACTATTTTCCTGCTGCGTTTGTTGTTTCATCTGAACTCACCGTCATTATATGTGGGGGGCTACTGTCTTCTTTGGAATATTTCTCTAGAGGTGAGCCAGGTCTTATATTCCCCTCTGCTAGCTATTTAGGTCTTAGGCCAGAGCTGGGCATCTAGCTATAAATAGGAAATGCTACCTGGCTATTTCTAGTTGCGCGGCAGGCTTAGTTCATGGTCAGTATAGTTCCATCTTCCGAGAGCTTGTCCCTCTATAGGCTTGCTATGATCTCTGCCTGCAGAGATCATGACAGGCATGTCAGCGTTCTAAACCAATCCATATTGTAAGAATACCCCCTTGGGATCTAAATCTGGTACTTGACGCATTGACCGAACCTCCCTTTGAGCCATTAGAATCTATTTCGATTAAAAATTTAACCTTAAAAACTGCTCTACTTTTAGCATTAACATCTGCCAGGAGGGTCAGTGATATACATGCGCTGTCAGTTGATCCTCCCTACTTAATAGTTCTCCAGGATAAGATTGTCTTAAAACCTGATCCTGCATACTTGCCAAAACTGGCAACTAAATTTCATAGAAGTCAGGAGATCTATTTACCATCTTTCTATGAAAATCCAGGTTCAGAGGAGGAGGAGAAATATCATACGTTAGACGTAAAGAGGGCAATATTAGAATACCTGGATAGGACACAAAGCTGGAGACAGAGTAGGGCTCTGTTTATTTCTTTCCAGAGTCAGAAAAAGGGTTCTGGTGTCACGAAAAACTCTATCGCCAGATGGATTAGAGAAGCGATATGTCTTGCCTACTCTGCCAAGGGAGTAACACCACCAGAAGGCATCAGGGCGCACTCCACTCGGGCCATGGCATCATCCTGGGCGGAGAAGGCAGATGTCCCCATTGAAATGATATGTAAGGCGGCAGCTTGGTCATCACCTTCCACCTTTTATAAACACTATCGCCTTGATCTATCTGCTAATTCCAGCTTACAGTTTGGCCGCTCAGTGCTTAGTGCTGTGGTCCCTCCCAGTTAATAGTCTTTGAAAGTCTCTCGTTGTGGGTGCTGTCGTGGCGATAGGAAAACCGGTTTTTACGTACCGGTAATAGGATTTTACAGAGTCCACGACAGCACCCATACATTCCCCCCCTGTATTTAGTTACATATTCCTGCACTCTGTTGGAAGGTGTGCTTAGAGATCACTCTATAGAGGTGGTGGTATTTAGTAATGTTTAAGATAAGATTATCATGTACTGATTCATTGGCGGTATCCCTTGTACTCTGGAACACAAACTGGAGGGCGAGGGGGGCCGCCCCTTTTTAACCTGTAGGTTCCTGTCCGGAAGGTGGGCGGATCCCCTCTCTCGTTGTGGGTGCTGTCGTGGACTCTGTAAAATCCTATTACCGGTACGTAAAAACCGGTTTTAAGGGTTTTTTTCTTCTTTTTTGGTTCCTCTCCCCTCTGTACCAGTCTGTCATTGTAAACTTGTTAATGCAAACGATATGTATAACTCTGTATATAACCCCTTTCTTATGTATAGCACCATGGAATTAATGGTGCTATATAAATATATAATAATAATAACTAATATCCCATATAAACAGGTGTATATAATATTCCCTGAGCTTTATAGGCGAGGAATGAACATGAAATATATGTTGAGAGTAGGAGAATGAACACATCCCATATAAACAGGTACCGTATACAGGTCCTTCTCAAAAAATTAGCATATAGTGTTAAATTTCATTATTTACCATAATGTAATGATTACAATTAAACTTTCATATATTATAGATTCATTATCCACCAACTGAAATTTGTCAGGTCTTTTATTGTTTTAATACTGATGATTTTGGCATACAACTCCTGATAACCCAAAAAACCTGTCTCAATAAATTGGCATATTTCACCCGTCCAATCAAATAAAAGTGTTTTTTAATAACAAACAAAAAACCCATCAAATAATAATGTTCAGTTATGCACTCAATACTTGGTCGGGAATCCTTTGGCAGAAATGACTGCTTCAATGCGGCGTGGCATGGAGGCAATCAGCCTGTGACACTGCTGAGATGTTATGGAGGCCCAGGATGCTTCAATAGCGGCCTTAAGCTCATCCAGAGTGTTGGGTCTTGCGTCTCTCAACTTTCTCTTCACAATATCCCACAGATTCTCTATGGGGTTCAGGTCAGGAGAGTTGGCAGGCCAATTGAGCACAGTAATACCATGGTCAGTAAACCATTTACCAGTGGTTTTGGCACTGTGAGCAGGTGCCAGGTCGTGCTGAAAAATGAAATCTTCATCTCCATAAAGCATTTCAGCCGATGGAAGCATGAAGTGCTCCAAAATCTCCTGATAGCTAGCTGCATTGACCCTGCCCTTGATGAAACACAGTGGACCAACACCAGCAGCTGACATGGCACCCCACACCATCACTGACTGTGGGTACTTGACACTGGACTTCAGGCATTTTGGCATTTCCTTCTCCCCAGTCTTCCTCCAGACTCTGGCACCTTGATTTCCGAATGACATGCAAAATTTGCTTTCATCAGAAAAAAGTACTTGGGACCACTTAGCAACAGTCCAGTGCTGCTTCTCTGTAGCCCAGGTCAGGCGCTTCTGCCGCTGTTTATGGTTCAAAAGTGGCTTTACCTGGGGAATGCGGCACCTGTAGCCCATTTCCTGCACACGCCTTTCCACACCAGACTCAGTCCACTGCTTCCTCAGGTTCCCCAAGGTCTGGAATCGGTCCTTCTCCACAATCTTCCTCAGGGTCCGGTCACCTCTTCTCGTTGTACAGCGTTTTCTGCCACATTGTTTCCTTCCAACAGACTTACCATTGAGGTGCCTTGATACAGCACTCTGGGAACAGCCTATTTGTTGAGAAATTTCTTTCTGGGTCTTACCCTCTTGCTTGAGGGTGTCAATGATGGCCTTCTTGACATCTGTCAGGTCGCTAGTGTTACCCATGATGGGGGTTTTGAGTAATGAACCAGGCAGGGAGTTTTTAAAAGCCTCAGGTATCTTTTGCATGTGTTTAGAGTTAATTAGTTGATTCAGAAGATTAGGGTAATAGGTCGTTTAGAGAACCTTTTCTTGATATGCTAATTTATTGAGACAGGTTTTTTGGGTTATCAGGAGTTGTAGGCCAAAATCATCAGTATTAAAACAATAAAAGACCTGACAAATTTCAGTTGGTGGATAATGAATCTATAATATATGAAAGTTTAATTGTAATCATTACATTATGGTAAATAATGACATTTAACACTATATGCTAATTTTTTGAGAAGGACCTGTATACTCGAGTATAAGCCGACCCGAGTATAAGCCGACCCCCCTAATTTTGCCACAAAAAGCTGGGAAAACTTAATGACTTGAGTATAAGCCTAGGGTGGGAAATGCAGCAGCTACCGGTAAATGTCAAAAGTAAAAATAGATACCAATAAAAGTAAAATTAATTGAGACATCAGTAGGTTAAGTGTTTTTGAATATCCATATTGAACCAGGAGCCCCATATAATGCTCCATAAAGTTTATAATGGCCCCATAAGATGCTCCATAGAGACGTCCAATATAATGCTGCACAAATGTTGATTATGGCCCCATAAGATGCTCCATAAAGATATTTGCCCCATATAGTGCTGCACTAACCTTGATTATGGCCCCATAAGATGCTCCATTCAGACATTTGCCCCATATAGTGCTGCACAATCATTGATTATGGCCCCATACAGACACTTTCCCCATATAGTGCTGCACAAACGTTGATTATGGCCCCATAAGATGCTCCATACGGACACTTGCCCCATATAGTGCTGCACAAACTTTGATTATGGCCCCATAAGATACTCCATACAGACATTTTCCCCATACAATGCTGCACAAACGTTGATTATGGCCCCATAAGATGCTCCATAAAGATATTTGCCCCATATAGTGCTGCACAAACATTGATTATGGCCCCATAAGATGCTCCATTCAGACATTTGCCCCATATAGTGCTGCACAATCATTGATTATGGCCCCATACAGACACTTTCCCCATATAGTGCTGCACAAACGTTGATTATGGCCCCATAAGATGCTCCATACGGACACTTGCCCCATACAATGCTGCACAAACGTTGATTATGGCCCCATAAGATGCTCCATAAAGATATTTGCCCCATATAGTGCTGCACAAACATTGATTATGGCCCCATAAGATGCTCTATACAGACACTTGCCCCATATAGTGCAGCACAAACGTTGATTATGGCCCCATACAGACACTTTCCCCATATAGTGCTGCACAAACGTTGATTATGGCCCCATGCAGACACTTGCCCCATATAGTGCTGCACAAACGTTATGGCCCCATAAGATGCCCCATACAGACACTTGCCCCATATAGTGCTGCACAAACAGGCGGACTGGGCCGTGTGGCAATAATGCATTTGACCCCGGGCCGGTGCCTAAGCCACTGCACAGGGCTGCTGGAGGACATGTGATGAGCAGCAACAGGAGGGTGGGACACGCCGTGTGCACCTGTGGTCGGAGCCATGGCTGGCTTCAGTAATGTGCACACTGTGGTGAGAGAGGGCAGCTCCTGGCACACAAGAAGAAGAGGAGGCTGCCTTACTTACATAGTGATCGCACACAGCCTCCTCTTCTGTGTGCAGATCTGTCTCTGATGTCCGATCAGCCAGGACCTGGAGGGGGAGGAGCATCAGCGTGCAGAGCAGCAGCACAGGATGGCAGGACATGGACAAGATGAGAGGAAGGCTGCCCTCTGTGCCCACTGTCCAGCACAGTGCACACTCCAGGTAACCTCTCCAGCTGCCCATCTCAACACCTGCACTGTTAAGTGGCAGGGGGAGGGGGGTATTTAACAAATTAAACATGGCAGGTCAGAGTATGTGTGTTTTCCTGAGCGTGTGTGTGTTTTCCTGAGCGTGTGTGTGTTTTCCTGAGCGTGTGTGTTTTCCTGAGTGTGTGTGTGTTTTCGTGTGTGTGTGTTTTCCCGAGTGTGTTTTCCTGAGTGTGTGGGCGTGTGTATGTGTGTGTGTGTTTTCCTAAGTGTGTGGGTGGGGGTCTGTACGTGTGTATTTTCCTGAGTGTGTGTGTGTGTGTGTGTGTGCCCGCACGGCAGTAGTTAAATCCGCCAGCCAATCAGAGGCTGGCAGCTGACATCAGCGCGCACGTCGCCGGCGTATGACGTCATTGTCTTACCGCTGTCTCTAACATCATGTCCTCTATCTGAAACTGAACCTGTCAAAAACTGAACTCGTGTTCTCTCCCTCTACTAACCTACCTTTGCCTGACATTGCCATCTCCGTGTGCGGTTCCACCATTACTCTAAAGCAACATGCCCGCTGCCTTGGGGTCATCCTTGATTCCGAGCTTTCATTCACCCCCCACATCCGATCACTGGCTCGCTCTTCTTATCTGCATCTCAAAAACATTTCTAGAATTCGCCCTTTTCTTACTTTCGACTCTGCAAAAACTCTTACTCTCTCACTTATTCATTCTCGTCTGGACTATTGTAACTCTCTACTAATCGGCCTCCCTCTTACCAAACTCTCCCTGCTCCAATCTGTCCTGAATGCTGCTGCCAGGATCATATTCCTCACTAACCGTTACACCGATGCCTCTACCTTGTGCCAGTCATTACACTGGCTACCCATCCACTCCAGAATCCAGTACAGAGAGACACGGGGGCAGGAATGGAAACAACATGGGGCAGGAATGGAAACATAGGGCAGGAATTTAAACAACACGGGGCAGGAATGGAAACAACACATGTGGCAGGAATGGAAACAACACATGGGGCAGGAATGGAAACAACACGGGGGGCAGGAATGGAAACAACACATGGGGCAGGAATGGAAACAACATGGGAAGGATGGAGACAAAGGGCAGTATGTGAGACACGGGGGGCAGGAATGGAAACAACACGGGGTAGGAATGGAAACAACGGGGCAGAATGGAGACACAGGGGGCAGTATGTGAGACACAGGGGGGCAGGAATGAAAACAGGGCAGGATGTGAGACATGGGGTCCGAATGTGAGACATGGGGCAGGATCATGGTGCAGGATGGAGACACATGGTGCCGGATCATGGGGCAGGATGGAGACAGATGGGGTGGTAGGATCATGGGACAGATGGGGCAGGATCATGGGACAGATGGGGCAGGATGCGGAGATCATATGGGGGCAGAATGGATCCTCATGAGGGCAGAATGGGAGAACATATGACTGGAGCCAGGAATGAGATACACGGGGCCAAGATGGGGATATTATTACCATAGGGGCTAATTAAGGGATAATATTACTGCAGTGGTGTATTTATTTTATTTTTTGAGGATACTGTTTTAAATGGGGGGGTGGTCCTGTTACTGTGCAAAGCGACATTATGTCGCCTTTTTTTAGTCATTTGGTGCAGTGTAGAAGTTGGGAAAAAATTAAGTAATGTGTTCTGCAAGCGGAGCTCTAGATAACTGTGTTATTTCCTGCAGAGACCTGTCCTGGCTGGAAGACGTGATGGCGGTCTGTGCTGGTTGAAGATGAAAAGCGTAGCTGGAGGACTTCACCTAGAGACATCACTGGTGAGTCAGTGTGTTACCTGTACACTGACAATATACACTATATACTGAGTTCCTGTGTACAATGTCACCAGTGATCACTGTATTACCTGTACACTGGCACTATATACAGAGGTCCTGTGTACAATGTCACCAGTGATCACTGTATTACCTTTACACTGACACTATATACAGAGCTCCTGTGTATATTGTCACTGGTGATCACTGTATTACCTGTACACTGACACTATATACAGAGCTCCTGTGTATATTTTCACTGGTGATCACTGTATTAGGCTACTTTCACACTAGCGTCGTGCACTGCACGTCGCTATACATCTTTTTGTAGAAAAAACGCATCCTGCAAAATTGCTTGCAGGATGCATTTTTTCTCCATAGACTTGCATTAGCGACGCAGTGCGACGCATTGCCACACGTCGCAACCGTCGTGCGACGGTTGCGTCGTGTTGCGTCGGACCTTCGCCACAAAAAAGTTACATGTAACGTTTTTTTATGCGTCGTGACCGTTTTTTCCGACCGCGCATGCGCGGCCGGAACTCTGCCCCCGCCTCCCCGCACATCACAATGGGGCAGCAGATGCATTGTAAAACTGTTGTTTCACAGTGCGTCGGCGTGCCGCAACGTCGCATTACGTCGCTAGTGTGAAAGTAGCCTAACCTGTACACAGACACTATATACAGAGCTCTTGTGTATATTGTCACTGGTGATCACTGTATTACCTGTACACTGACACTATATGCAAGGAAAAAAAACCGATGTTTCAACTCACCCTTAATTCAAACGAGATGGTGGATATCAGTCCGAGCACGGAGATGAAGTATTGCTGCCACAACACTGATCAACATGTAGAAAAAGACGGTGTGAATCCAGCTCCAAGGATAAAATGCAAAAATTTTTATTCAATCATTTAAAACGCTGCTAGAACATGAACGGCATGGTAGGTGACGGAGAGCAACCAGCACCTGACTGGACGCGTTTCGGGCAACAAATGTGCCCTTAGTCCTCAGTGTGCTGACAAGAACACATGGTTGCAATAAAACAGTTCACAGCAGGTGAGTACAATTAAAATAAACACATGATACAAACGTGATAAACTCAGCAAAAGTGAACATAAAATTACATAATAAAAAGGTTGGCAGAAATGAATATAAAGAATGTATACATCTATATATAAAGAACGTGCAATTTCACAAAAAAGATGAGAAAAACACAAACCACAGAATATTTTAGTAGTGGAGCATGATCTCCTTCCTTAAGTTTAACCCTAATGGAGCTCTGGTGTTGAGTCTAAAGACCCAAAAAGCCTCCCTATCATGCAGTTTCTTTTCCCGATCACCACGTATATCTTTTGGTATCTGCTCAATGGCAAAAGTTTTAAGATGCATGGTTTGCCTGTTGTGAATATTAATGAAATGATTTGAAACATTAGAGACATGTCGGAGTGTGGGATGCACTATATCATAAAGATGCTCCCTAAATCTTTCTTTGAACCTCCTGATGGTAGATCCAACATAGAACAATTTACATTCAGTGCATTCCACAATATAAACTGTATGATCAGAATTACAGCCTGTGTTGGTTCTCACTTATAGCACTTTTTTTAAATCAGTTTCTCAAATTGTTACACGTAATCTAAATCTACTTAGAGATGACCACATTATGGATTGTATTTTGCAAAATGGTATTAGTATTGTTTCCAGATGAGCCCCTACTTTAGGGAATGTCTTATCGCCCAGTTTTTTACATTCCAAAAAAACTAAAAATAATGCAGACTGGCTGTCTGTTACGGGCTGTTTTAAGTGCGGTTCACGCTCCTGCAAAACTTGCACGTATATGAAAAAACCGCACATTTCAATTGTTCACAAAATATAACTATACTTTCTATAAAGAAATTTCTTAACTGTAATTCTGATCATACAGTTTATATTGTGGAATGCACTGAATGTAAATTGTTCTATGTTGGATCTTCCATCAGGAGGTTCAAAGAAAGATTTAGGGAGCATCTTTATGATATAGTGCATCCCACACTCCGACATGTCTCTAATGTTTCAAATCATTTCATTAATATTCACAACAGGCAAACCACGCATCTTAAAACTTTTGCCATTGAGCAGATACCAAAAGATATACGTGGTGGTGATCGGGAAAAGAAACTGCATGATAGGGAGGCTTTTTGGATCTTTAGACTCAACACCAGAGCTCCATTAGGGTTAAACTTAAAGAAGGAGATCATGCTCCACTACTAAAATATTCTGTGGTTTGTGTTTTTCTCATCTATTTTGTGAAATTGCACGTTCTTTATATATAGATGTATACATTCTTTATATTCATTTCTGCCAACCTTTTTGTTATGTAATTTTATGTTCACTTTTGCTGAGTTTATCACGTTTGTATCATGTGTTTATTTTAATTGTACTCACCTGCTGTGAACTGTTTTATTGCAACCATGTGTTCTTTTCAGCACACTGAGGACTAAGGCCACATTTGTTGCCCGAAACGCGTCCAGTCAGGTGCTGGTTGCTCTCCGTCACCTACCATGCCGGTCATGTTCTAGCAGCGTTTTAAATGATTGAAAATTTTTGCATTTTATCCTTGGAGCTGGATTCACACCGTCTTTTTCTACACACTGACACTTTATACAGAGCTCCTGTGTATAATGTCACTGGTGATCTCTGTATTACCTGTACACTGACACTATATACAGAGCTGTGTATAATGTCACCGGTGATCACTGTATTACCTGTTCATAGTGGCACTTTTGGTGATAGTATTGTGTTTTGTTTTTTATTAATGATCAGCACTGTAGTATTCAGTCACTATGTGGTGGTAATATGTGGTCTGGTTATGGTGTTGCAGTATTTGTCACTTGTATGTGCTATTATTCAGTAACTGTGGTGGTAATATGTTGACTGGTCATGGTGTGGCGGTATTTGTTCCCTGTATGTGGTATTATTGGTCACATGTGGTAGTAATATGTGATCTTGACATTGAGCTGTGGTGTTTGTCCCTTGTATGTGATATTAGTCGGTCACTGTGGTGATAATATCTGCACATGGTGTGGCAGTATTTGTTCCTTGTATGTGGTATTATAGGTCACTATGTGGTGGTAATGTGGTGTCTGGTCATGGTACGATGGTATTTGTCCCTTTGGATGTGACATTATTGGTCATTTAAAAAATTGAAAAATACATAAAAATATACCTAAATTGTATTGCATATTTTAACAAATTTTTAACAGGTTAGCGTAGAGTAGGGCCCGGCCAAATGAGTCTAGCTTATCGTGGTGGCAGATTAGAACAATCTTTTGGCCAAAACAAAAACTGCTGGCTATATTTGTTATCTGTTGATGGGAACTGTTAATGTGTGATTGGTGAGAAGTGGAGTTTTTCCAAGAGAGAACGGTGGGACTGTGGACAGTTCGAGGGGTGGAGGCGAGGCTGGGGTTGGACCCTGGTGTCACGATATTGTATGAAGTATAATATGATGTTGTAGTTTTGTCCTTCAGCCCATGCTGTGGGCTACAAAACCCCCCCTTCCCTTTCACTCAGCCAAGAGCTGCCTTGCCAATGTATGTGGGGGGAGTTTTATTGAAGAAAGGAATTTACGACCGGCATAGCTGCATTTGAAAGCTTTGCCAGCTAGAACTGGATTAGAAATCTCTAGAATCCATGAGGGTCTTTTGTTCCATTATTGTAAGATATTGGGCCAACCATTTAAGATAGGAACAGGAAAATACATATTCTTAATCTCCCTCGGTGGATCTATCCGCCACGGTAAGCACGGGCTTCTAACTCCATCTGGTAAAGAAGTAGGGATTTCTCTGTAATTATGCATCACAAATAGGACATATTTGATCTCATTAGAATGCCAATATTAAGACGAGATGAATGCTGGGTTTGTTATGACTATTACATGTTCTGGAGCAGAGATATAGGTATTAGACAAACTTGTGTGACATTTACTAAGACTGAAGAAAGAGGAGGGCGATCTTAACCCTTTTGGTGATGTCACAGGCTGCAGCTATAAGTTTTTTGGCCAGACTCCAGTAAGGGTCTGTCTGCTGGAGTCTGACTTGAAGAGCTGTTCCTACCCAGATTCCTAATGCACTGGGACAGATGGAAACTCCACTAGCCTGGTTGCCTCAAATGATCTGACCACATGTAAGTGTTATTTCTTATTGTAATCCCTGTTTTTTTATAATTACCTTGTACATATTTCAATTGTCTCTTCTGTAACATCCGTGTAATATTTCTTTATATAAAAACACTGCCTTCTTTCGGAGTAAAATATTTAAAGTACTAGTTCGTTCTTCATGCTCTAAAACGTACCCTGTCTCCTGAAGGGAATTACGCTACTGTGTTGGGTTAGCTTCGGACCCGTTTAATCGAAGCTGGTGGCAGCAATACCGTGTGCAGGCCTTTGGGTGTCATTGTAGCGATTGCGGCGTTGATAAAGATTGTTCCTGCCTGAGTGGGAGTAGTTTATCGTGTCACTGCAGCGTGCCCAATAGCCAGTACATAGCAGGCAGCCTGGCGACGAATTACCCTAGGTGCAGTACCTAATCTGACCTGACAGTAAGGGGGGCGCCAGAGAGCTGCAAGGTTTAAGTGGAACTGTAAGCGGTATATTCATAGATCCCTGCAGTTCATGGTATAGTGAAGAGCAGTGGGATACCTAAAATAAGCCCCTGCTGTAAACTAAGAGGTCAATAGCCTTGTGTGTGTTTTTTTATCACATTGTAGCAGTGGAGGGGTAACTAAGATAAGCCCCCAGCACATGTGATAGCCGTCTGTTGGCCTAAAGTCACCCTAATCCGTGACGTAGGGGCGACGGTCACGGTGTGAATCGTGACAAATTGGTGGCAAGGCGGTGGGATATTAGAGCATTAGTGATTTGGTTTGAGCAATCATTCCTCTCACTAAAAACTTGCAAAGTTCTTGCGAGGACTCTGCACAAATAAGTTTGGAGAAAGAACTCAGTGTTTATTAGTCCTGAGACAATTGTGTGTACTGGTAATTATCCCTTCCCTTTATCTTTGTTTTTCTGTCCTATCTTTTATTTGGCAACCATGGTTGGGCTGGGAGAAACCTTTTATGAGCAGCAGACCAGAGACACCCTTATTGCCTTATGCAAGTAACAGCACATTGACTTTGCAGGCAAAAACAAAACCCAACTGGTCGCAGTTGTGGTGCAATGGGAAGCCACTCTAGACCACTCTCAGAGCCCAGTGGCTGCAGAAGCCAGCACAAGCGAACATGGTGCTGCAGCAGAGGTCCAACCACTGAACACGGGCCCGACTAGCAACCAGGGCGAATTGGACCCCCACCTGCTGGTGGCCTTGAAAGAATTCCCCACTGACGACCATGAGGGACATCGGCAGCTGATTCAGCAATACCGGCAGGAGGCCGAGGCCCAGCGAGCCGAGCGGCAAGCGGAGCGGGAGTACCAGCTGCAGTTAGCCCGACTGCAAATGCAGGGGTCGTCCCAGTCCAGCCGTGAGCCCAGCAGCGCTCAGATACCGAAGCCCCAGCCCGATCACTTCCCTATTATGGAAAAGGACGGGGACTTGGACACTTTTCTGCGGGCCTTTGAGAAAGCCTGCAGACAGTACCGGCTGCCTACAGATGAATGGGCCCGGTACCTGACACCAGGGCTGAGAGGCAAAGCTCTGGAGGCGTTTGCTGCACTCCCGCAAGAAGAAGATGGTGACTATGAGGCCATCAAGCAGGCCCTGGTAACAAAGTACCAGCTTACACCTGAGGTGTACCGTAGAAAGTTCTGGACCCTCCAACGTGGCCCACACGACAGTTACAGTGATGTGGTGCATGGACTGGGGACCCACTTTGACCAGTGGACCCAAGGACTGTCAGTGACCACCTTTGCACAGCTGCGAGACCTGATGATCAAAGACCAGTTCTTCCATCTTTGCCCAGCTGAGGTGCGACAGTTCGTGATGGACAGAGAACCCAAAGTTCTGACGAAAGCAGCGCAGATTGCCGATGCCTATGAGGCCAACCATAGATCGGGAGTGCGGAAGCCAGTCACCACCAGCTGGAGAGGGGGTAAGCCTGCATCCAACGCCAGTACCCCTGCCAGCCAACACACCAGAGGTCCTGTCCCCGTAGCCAACAGCATCAGACCTACCACTGAAACTCGCCACTGTTATGTCTGCAAGTGGACTGGTCATATCAGTCCCAACTGTCCATACAAGCAGAAGAACACCTCATCCAAGGCCACAGGGCCTAATGCAGCAGTTCTTTTGGTGGGTGGTGTGGCTGGGAGGGTGTGTGACAGCATACAGCACGTCACCGTGGGAGGCCACGTTGCTACAGGCCTCAAAGACACCGGGGCTGAACGAACCCTCATCCGAACCGAACTGGCGGCCCCTGAAGAAATCATTCTGGGGAAAACCCTAACTGTCACTGGGATTGGGGGCATCAGCTGTCCCTTGCCAATGGCCCGGGTTTATATTGATTGGGGTGCTGGGAGCGGGGTGAAGGAAGTGGGGCTGTCTGATAATTTGCCCACTGATGTTTTGTTGGGGACTGATTTGGGGAGGATGGTTGCATACTACGTCCCTGACACCCCTCCCCAATCTACTAATGAGGGTAACGTTAACCCTGATGATGATGATGATGATGGGAAATCGCATGTGTTACCTGACCATGCTTTATCTTGTAATGATGCATCTGATAACCATTTTTTCCCTAGGATTGATGGTGAAAATGTTGTACCTGTGCCAACGGAACCTGATAATGATTTTTCTGTGAGTTGATGTGTCCATAGGTACAGGAGTGCTCAGCCACGTCGCTCTGCGGAGTGCCCCCCTAGCAGGGGCAAGTGTCGGTGCTACAGGAAATGTGGAGATGCATGGGAACTGTGAGAAAGGTGACGCCATGAAATTGACCAGTGCCACCGAGGAAGGTAACTGGCCCATAAGTAGCACCGCCCCTGAAGTGTTGGGGGTGGATGGGGAGGTAGAGCCCATAGCAGCACCGGCTGATGGGGGTGGATGGGGAGGTAGAGCCCATAGCAGCGCCGGCTGATGGGTCTGTATAAATCCCCAGGGAGACAGCCTACGTAGCTGCTGTCACCCACAGTCAGAGTGCCCGGAACGCAGATAACTGTTTGCCTTCCGGACCCTCCTCAGTCATCATTGTGACTGAACCAGAGGTGGACCCAGAGCAGATCCCAGAGGGTTCCCGTGGGGAAGGGACCCTGACATCACTTCTGGCTTCCCCTAGCCAGGAGTTTCAGGCCGCTCTGCACACAGATGCGAGCCTAGAGAGTTTGAGACAACTCGCCGGGACGCTCTTCTCCGAGACTGATAAGGAGAGGGTGTTCTGGGAACGAGGAAGGTTGTACCGGGAGACAGTACCCGGAGAATCACAAAAGGAGTGGTTGAGGGAAAGACCGCTGGTCGTCCCGCAGCAATTCCGGGGTGAGTTGTTACGGATTGCCCATGAGATCCCGCTAGCTGGACACTTGGGGATCAGCAAAACAAAGGCCCGGCTGTCTCAACACTTCTATTGGCCTAAGATGGGGAAAGATGTGTCAAACTATTGCCGCTCCTGTATCACCTGTCAAAGAGTGGGGAAGGCGGGGCCTGCTCTTAAGGCTCCCCTGATCCCTTTGCCAGTGATAGAGGAGCCTTTCCAGAGGATCGCGGTGGACATTGTGGGCCCACTGGCTGTCCCCAGCAGCTCTGGAAAGCAATACATCCTTACTGTGGTAGACTACGCTACCCGGTACCCAGAGGCAGTAGCTCTGTCGTCAACTAGGGCAGATAAGGTGGCTGATGCCCTGTTGGCTATCTTTGCACGGGTAGGATTTCCCAGGGAGATGCTTACTGATCAAGGGACCCAATTCATGTCTTGCCTAATGGAGGCTCTCTGTTGTGAATTCTGTTCTTGGGCTCCCTCCGGTGGTTATAAGTGGTAGCGCTGCTGTCTGTCCTTCACAGCAGTTATCAGGTGTGTCCACTCTGGACTGGGCTATTTAGTCTGGCCTCACCCTTTAGTCAGTGCCAGTTGTCCATTGTATTCTGGAGGATTCACATCCCTTCATGGTTTCTCCTGCTTCCTGGTCTTTTCACCAAGATAAGTTCTGCTTGTTTTGCAGCCCACATGTTGTGGGCCTCATTGTTCAGTGCATTTCATGTTTTTTCTTGTCCAGCTTAATCTGTGTAAGGATTTATGCAGTCAAGCTGGAATCTCTGGAGAGGCAGATATACCCTCCACATCTTTAGTTAGATGTGGAGTTTTTTGTATTTTCTGTGGTGGATATTTCCTAGTATTTTAATACTGACCGCATAGTTCTCTGTCCTATCTTTCCTATTTAGCTAGATTGGCCTCCTTTGCTATATCCTGTTTTCAGCCTGTGTATGTTTTTTCCTCCTCTCACAGTCAATATTTGTGGGGGGCTGCCTATCCTTCGGGAATTTTCTCTGAGGCGAGATAGTTTTCCCTTTTCTATCTATAGGGTTAATTAGTCCTCCGGCTGTGTCGAGGTGTCTAGGATCAGTAGGTACATCTCACGGCTACTTCTAGTTGCGGTGTTAAGTTCAGGGTCCGCGGTCAGTATAGATACCACCTTCTCCAGAGTACGTCCAATGCTACTCCTGGGCCACCAGATCATAACAGTACAACTGGCCAACAATGAGTTAACCGCATCTCAGAAGAAGGGAAAGAAAGTGCTGAGCCATTTTTTTTTCTGTACTTTGTTGTGTTTCTTTTTCCCTCTTTACCTCTGGGTGGTTCAGGAGTTTGGCGCTGACATGGATGTTCAGGGACTTGCTTCTCGTGTGGATCAACTTGCTGCTAGAGTACAGGGTATTTCTGATTATATCGTTCAGACTCCAGCTTTGGAGCCTAGAATTCCAACTCCTGATCTGTTTTTTGGGGACAGGTCTAAATTTCTGAGCTTTAAAAATAACTGTAAACTGTTTTTTGCTCTGAAGCCCCGTTCCTCTGGTGATCCCATCCAGAAGGTTAAAATTGTCATATCTCTGTTGCGTTGTGACCCCCAGGATTGGGCATTTGCCCTGGGAATCTGGCGTTGCTTAATGTAGACACCTTTTTTCAGGCGCTTTGGTTATTGTATGATGAACCTAACTCTGTAGAGCATGCTGAGAAAACCTTGTTGGCCCTGTGTCAGGGTCAAGAAGCGGCAGAATCATATTGCCAGAAATTTAGAAAATGGTCTGTGTTGACTAAATGGAATGAGGATGCTTTGGCGGCAATTTTCAGAAAGGGTCCTTCTGAATCCGTTAAAGATGTTATGGTGGGGTTCCCCACGCCTGCTGGTTTGAGTAATTCTATGTCTCTGGCCATTCAAATTGATCGGCGCTTGCGTGAGCGCAGAGTTGTGCACACTATGGTGTTGTCTTCCGAGCGGAGTCCTGAGCCTATGCAATGGGATAGGATTGTGTCTAGAGCTGAACGACAAGGATTCAGACGTCAGAATGGGTTGTGTTTTTACTGCGGCGATTTTGCTCATGTTATTTCTGATTGCCCTAAGCGTGTCAAGAGAATTGCTAGTTCTGTTACCATCACTACTGTACAACCTAAATTTCTGTTATCTGTGACCCTGATCTGCTCATTATCGTCATTTTCTGTCATGGCATTTGTGGATTCAGGCGCCGCTTTAAATTTAATGGACTTAGAATTTGCCAGACGTTGTGGGTTTCCCTTACAGCCTTTGCAGAGTCCTATCCCTTTGAGGGGTATTGATGCTACACCATTGGCTAAAAATAAACCTCAGTTTTGGACACAGTTAACCATGTGCATGGCGCCAGCCCATCAGGAAGATTGTCGTTTTCTGGTGTTGCATAATCTGCATGATGTTATTGTGCTGGGGTTTCCATGGTTACAGGTGCATAATCCGGTGTTGGATTGGAAATCTATGTCTGTGACTAGTTGGGTTGTCAGGGGGTTCTTGATGACGTTTCTTTGATGTCAATTGCCTCCTCCCCCTCTTCTGAAATTCCTGAGTTTTTGTCAGATTTCCAGGATGTATTCAATGAGCCCAAGTCCAGTTCCCTTCCACCGCATAGGGACTGTGATTGTGCTATTGACTTGATTCCAGGCTGTAAGTTCCCTAAGGGCCGACTTTTCAACCTGTCTGTGCCAGAACATGCCGCCATGCGGAGTTATGTTAAGGAGTCCTTGGAGAAGGGGCATATTCGGCCATCTTCTTCTCCATTGGGAGCAGTTTCTTTTTTGTTGCCAAGAAGGATGGCTCCTTGAGACCCTGTATTGATTATCGCCTCTTGAATAAGATCACGGTCAAATTCCAATACCCTTTGCCTTTGCTCTCTGATTTGTTTGCCAGGATTAAGGGTGCTAGTTGGTTTACTAAGATTGACCTTCGAGGGGCATATAATCTTGTTCGTATTAAGCAGGGCGACGAATGGAAAACTGGGTTCAATATGCCCGAGGACCATTTTGAATATCTTGTGATGCCATTCGGACTCTCTAATGCTCCATCTGTGTTTCAGTCCTTCATGCATGATATATTTCGGAATTATCTTGATAAATTCATGATTGTATATTTGGATGATATTTTGATTTTTTCGGATGATTGGGAGTCTCATGTGAAACAAGTCAGCATGGTATTTCAGATCCTTCGTGATAATACCTTGTTTGTGAAGGGGTCTAAGTGCCTCTTTGGAGTACAGAAGGTTTCTTTTTTGGGCTTCATTTTTTCTCCCTCATCTATAGAAATGGATCCGGTTAAGGTTCAGGCCATTCATGATTGGATCCAGCCCACATCCGTGAAGAGCCTTCAGAAATTGTTGGGCTTTGCTAATTTTTATCGCCGTTTCATTTCCAACTTCTCCAGTGTGGTTAAACCCCTGACCCATTTGACGAAGAAAGGCGCTGATGTGACGAATTGGTCCTCTGCGGCCGTTTCTGTCTTTCAGGAACTTAAACGCTGATTTACTTCTGCCCCTGTGTTGCGTCAGCCGGATGTTTCTCTTCCTTTTCAGGTTGAGGTTGACGCTTCTGAGATTGGGGCAGAGGCCGTTTTGTCTCAGAGGAATTCTGATGGTTCCTTGATGAAACCGTGTGCCTTCTTCTCTCGAAAATTTTCGCCTGCGGAACACAATTATGATGTCGGTAATCGTGAGTTGTTGGCTATGAAGTGGGCGTTTGAGGAGTGGCGACATTTTCTTGAGGGGGCTAAACATCGTATTGTGGTCTTGACCGATCATAAGAATCTGATTTACCTCGAGTCTGCCAAACGGCTGAATCCTAGACAGGCCCGATGGTCCCTGTTTTTCTCCCGTTTTGATTTTGTTGTCTCGTATCTTCCGGGTTCTAAGAATGTTAAGGCTGATGCCCTCTCTAGGAGTTTTTTGCCTGATTCCCCTGGGGCCCTTGAGCCGGTCGGCATTCTGAAGGAGGGGGTGATTCTTTCTGCCATCTCCCCTGATTTACGACGGGTTCTTCAGGAATTTCAGGCTGATAAACCTGACCGCTGTCCAGTGGGGAAACTGTTTGTTCCTGATAGATGGACTAGCAAAGTGATTTCTGAGGTTCACTGTTCTGTGTTGGCTGGCCATCCTGGGATTTTTTGTACCAGAGATTTGGTTAGTAGGTCATTTTGGTGGCCTTCTTTGTCACGGGATGTGCGCTCCTTTGTGCAGTCCTGTGGGACTTGTGCGCGGGCCAAACCTTGCTGCTCACACGCCAGTGGGTTGCTTTTGCCTTTGCTGGTCCCTGAGAGTCCTTGGACGCATATTTCTATGGATTTTATTTCAGATCTTCCGGTTTCCCAGAGGATGTCGGTTATCTGGGTGGTTTGTGACCGGTTTTCTAAGATGGTTCATTTGGTACCTTTGCCTAAATTACCTTCCTCTTCTGAGTTGGTTCCGTTGTTTTTTCAGCATGTGGTTCGTTTGCATGGCATTCCGGAGAATATTGTGTCCGATAGAGGTTCCCAGTTTGTTTCCAGGTTTTGGCGGGCCTTTTGTGCTAGGCTGGGCATTTATTTGTCTTTTTCTTCCGCATTTCATCCTCAGACAAATGGCCAAACCGAGCAAACTAACCAGACTTTGGAAACTTATTTGAGATGCTTTGTGTCTGCCGATCAGGATGATTGGGTGGCTTTCTTGCCATTGGCCGAGTTTGCCCTTAATAATCGGGCTAGTTCTGCTACCTTGGTTTCACCTTTTTTTTGTAATTCTGGGTTTCATCCTCGTTTTTCTTCGGGGCAGGTTGAGCCTTCTGATTGTCCTGGGGTGGACTCTGTGGTTGACAGGTTGCAGCAAATTTGGGCTCATGTTGTGGACAATTTGGTCTCGTCTCAGGAGGAGGCTCAGCGTTTTGCTAACCGTCGGCGGCGTGTGGGTTCCCGGCTTCGGGTTGGGGATTTGGTCTGGTTGTCTTCCCGTCATGTTCCTATGAAGGTTTCTTCCCCTAAGTTCAAGCCTCGGTTTATTGGTCCTTATAGGATTTCTGAGATTATCAATCCAGTGTCTTTTCGTTTGGCCCTTCCAGCCTCTTTTTCCATCCACAATGTTTTTCATAGATCTTTGTTGCGGAAATATATGGTACCTATTGTTCCCTCTGTTGATCCTCCTGCCCCGGTGTTGATTGATGGGAGTTGGAGTATGTTGTTGAGAAGATCTTGGATTCTCGTTTTTCAAGGCGGAGGCTTCAGTATCTTGTCAAGTGGAAGGGTTATGGCCAGAAGGATAATTCTTGGGTTGTTGCCTCTGATGTTCATGCTGACGATTTGGTTCGTGCCTTCCATTTGGCTCGTCCTGATCGGCCTGGGGGCTCTGGTGAGGGTTCGGTGACCCCTCCTCAAGGGGGGGTACTGTTGTGAATTCTGTTCTTGGGCTCCCTCCGGTGGTTATAAGTGGTAGCGCTGCTGTCTGTCCTTCACAGCAGTTATCAGGTGTGTCCACTCTGGACTGGGCTATTTAGTCTGGCCTCACCCTTTAGTCAGTGCCAGTTGTCCATTGTATTCTGGAGGATTCACATCCCTTCATGGTTTCTCCTGCTTCCTGGGCTTTTCACCAAGATAAGTTCTGCTTGTTTTGCAGCCCACATGTTGTGGGCCTCATTGTTCAGTGCATTTCATGTTTTTTCTTGTCCAGCTTAATCTCTGTAAGGATTTATGCAGTCAAGCTGGAATCTCTGGAGAGGCAGATATACCCTCCATATCTTTAGTTAGATGTGGAGTTTTTTGTATTTTCTGTGGTGGATATTTCCTAGTATTTTAATACTGACCGCATAGTTCTCTGTCCTATCTTTCCTATTTAGCTAGATTGGCCTCCTTTGCTAAATCCTGTTTTCAGCCTGTGTATGTTTTTTCCTCTCCTCTCACAGTCAATATTTGTGGGGGGCTGCCTATCCTTTGGGAATTTTCTCTGAGGCGAGATAGTTTTCCCTTTTCTATCTATAGGGTTAATTAGTCTTCCGGCTGTGTCGAGGTGTCTAGGATCAGTAGGTACATCCCACGGCTACTTCTAGTTGCGGTGTTAAGTTCAGGGTCCGCAGTCAGTATAGATACCACCTTCTCCAGAGTACGTCCAATGCTACTCCTGGGCCACCAGATCATAACAGCTCTCTGTAAGAGAATGCAGGTGAAGCACCTGGTATCGAGTGCGTATCACCCACAGACCAATGTCTTGTGTGAACGCTTCAATGGTACCCTCAAACAGATGCTACGCATGCTGGTTGAGACACAAGGGCGCGACTGGGAGCGGTACCTCCCATACCTGCTATTCGCTTACCGAGAGGTTCCGCAGGCCTCGACGGGGTTCTCCCCCTTCGAGCTCCTGTACGGCAGGCGAGTCCGGGGACCCCTTGGGTTGGTAAGAGAATCCTGGGAAGAGGAGCCGAACCCTTTTGAAGTGTCCATAGTGGAGTATGTCATGCGCTTCCGTGACAAGATGCAGACCTTGACGCAGTTGGTGCATGACAACATGACGCAGGCTCAGGCTGATGAGAAGCACTGGTACGACCAGAACGCCCGGAAGCGGACCTACTACATGGGTCAAAAGGTGTGGGTGCTGCTCCCCGTACCAACGGATAAGCTTCAGGCAGCCTGGGAGGGCCCGTACGTCGTCCACCAACAGCTCAACCCGGTCACCTACGTGGTCACTCTTGACCACGCCCGGGGTAGGCGAAAGGCTCATCACGAACGTGAACCTTTCGTCCTACCGGTCTGCAGCGCACCCGAAGACGGGGAGGAAGACGCCCTCCTGGACAAGCTGGCCCAAGCCAAGGCTGGTGGGTCCATCAAGGACGTGGAGGTAAGCGCCTCGCTAACTGAACCACAGCGGTTGCAGTTGCAAACCACCCTGGAACCCTTCCGGGTCGTGTTTTCCAACCGACCTGGAAGGACTAAGTTAGCAGTCCACGAGGTGGACACCGGGAATCATGCCCCACTACGGTGAACACACTATCGAATCTCCGACCAGGTGCAGCAGGTTATGCGCCAGGACATCGATGAGATGTTACAGCTGGGGGTGATTCGACGGTCAAAGAGCGCGTGGGCCTCACCTGTAGTTCTCGTGCCAAAGAAGGACCGGACCACCCGGTTCTGCGTGGACTACAGGGCGCTCAACGCCATTACAGCCTCTGACGCGCACCCAATGACGCGCATCGATGAGCTGCTTGATTAGTTAGCTGGCGCAAAATACCTGACCGTAATGGATCTGAGTCGAGGATACTGGCAGATTCCCCTGAGCCCCGAGGCGCAGGAGAAGTCCGCCTTTATCACACCCTTTGGACTGTACGAGTCCACGGTCATGCCCTTCGGCATGAAGAATGCCCCTGCCACTTTCCAGCGGATGGTCAACCTCCTGCTTCAGGGACTGGAGAAGTACGCAGTGGCGTACTTGGATGACATTGCCATCTTTAGTCCCTCCTGGGAGAAATACCTGCAGCATCTCGAGGAGGTGCTCAGGCGAATTCACCAAGCAGGACTGACTATCAAGCCGGGAAAGTGCCAGATGGGCATGATGGAGGTCCACTACCTGGGGCACCGGGTAGGCGGAGACACCCTAAAGCCAGAGCCTGAGAAAGTGGGCGCGATCGTGAACTGGCCCACTCCCAGGACCAAGAAACAGGTGATGTCCTTCCTGGGCACTGCAGGGTACTATAGGCGCTTCGTACAGCACTATAGTAGCCTGGCAAAACCTTTGACGGACCTCACCAGAAAGAAGCTACCCCACATCGTCAACTGGACAGATGGCTGTGAGGGGGCCTTCCAGGCGTTGAAAACAGCACTGTGCAACGCCCCTGTGTTGAAAGCAGTCGACAGCAGTTGACCGTTCTTGGTACAGACCAACGCCAGTGAGTTTGGCCTTGGTGCTGTGCTCAGCCAGGTTGACTCGGAGGACCAAGAGCACCCCGTGTTGTACCTGAGCCTTTTGCTCAAACTTTTGCCGAGGGAAGTGGCCTACTCCACCATCGAGAAGGAGTGCCTGGCCATAGTTTGGGCCCTTCAGCGCTTGCAGCCCTACTTGTACGGTCGCACCTTCACCGTGGTGACCGACCACCAGCCTCTGCGCTGGCTAAACGCCATGTGTGGAACCAACGGCAGGTTGCTATGCTGGAGCCTTGCCCTTCAGCAGTTTGACTTCACCATTGAACACAAAACGGGCAGGGATCATGGAAATGCAGATGGACTGTCCCGCCAGGGTGAACCTACTGAGGTACGCATGGAGGCATACCTAGGGGTTCTGCCTCCGTAGCGCACACCAAAAGGGGGAGGTGTCACGATATTGTATGAAGTATAATATGATGTTGTAGTTTTGTCCTTCAGCCCATGCTGTGGGCTACAAAACCCCCCCATTCCCTTTCACTCAACCAAGAGCTGCCTTGCCAATGTATGTGGGGGGAGTTTTATTGAAGAAAGGAATTTACGACCGGCATAGCTGCATTGGAAAGCTTTGCCAGCTAGAGCTGGATTAGAAATCTCTAGAATCCATGAGGGTCTTTTGTTCCATTATTGTAAGATATTGGGCCAACCATTTAAGATAGGAACAGGAAAATACATATTCTTAATCTCCCTCGGTGGATCTATCCGCCACGGTAAGCACGGGCTTCTAACTCCATCTGGTAAAGAAGTAGGGATTTCTCTGTAATTATGCATCACAAATAGGACATATTTGATCTCATTAGAATGCCAATATTAAGACGAGATGAATGCTGGGTTTGTTATGACTATGACATGTTCTGGAGCAGAGATATAGGTATTAGACAAACTTGTGTGACATTTACTAAGACTGAAGAAAGAGGAGGGTGATCTTAACTCAACCCTTTTGGTGATGTCACAGGCTGCAGCTATAAGTTTTTTGGCCAGACTCCAGTAAGGGTCTGTCTGCTGGAGTCTGACTTGAAGAGCTGTTCCTACCCAGATTCCTAATGCACTGGGACAGATGGAAACTCCACTAGCCTGGTTGCCTCAAATGATCTGACCACATGTAAGTGTTATTTCTTATTGTAATCCCTGTTTTTTTATAATTATCTTGTACATATTTCAATTGTCTCTTCTGTAACATCCGTGTAATATTTCTTTATATAAAAACACTGCCTTCTTTCGGAGTAAAATATTTAAAGTACTAGTTCGTTCTTCATGCTCTAAAACGTACCCTGTCTCCTGAAGGGAATTACGCTACTGTGTTGGGTTAGCTTCGGACCCGTTTAATCGAAGCTGGTGGCAGCAATACCGTGTGCAGGCCTTTGGGTGTCATTGTAGCGACTGCGGCGTTGATAATTATTGTTCCTGCCTGAGTGGGAGTAGTTTATCGCTTATTATTTTATCTTTATATTGAAGAGCAGTGGGATACCTATAATAAGCCCCTGCGGTAAACTATGAGGTCAATAGCCTTGTGTGTGTTTTTTAATCACGTTGCAGCAGTGGAGGGGTAATGTTATGATCCTAGTGGCAAGGATCGCAAGTAAGACTAGCTAAGTAACTAAACCGACGACCAGCTCTGGGGAAGTGGTATCTGGATTGACCGCAACCTGATCCTATCCGCAAACAACTATAGGCAGCCGTGGAACGTTACCTGAAAATCCTAGACGTCTCTTCGCGGCCTGAGAAACTACCTATTCCTAGAGGGAAAGTAAAGTCCTTACTTGCCTCAGAGAAATGACCCCAAAGATATAGAAAAGCCCCCCACAAATATTAACGGTGAGTTAAGGGGAAAGCACAAACGCAGAGATGAAATAGATTCAGCAAATGAGGCCCGCCAACACTAGATAGCAGAAAATAGGAAGGGAACTGTGTGGTCAATAGAAAACCCTAAGCAAAATATCCACGCAGAGATTGCTCGAGCCCCCGCACCAACTAACGGTGCGGGGGAAGCAACTCCGTACCCCAGAGCTTACCAGCAGAAAGAACTCACATATTAGCAAGCTGGACTAAACTCATCATACACTGAAATCATATTGCAGACTGATGAGCAAAAAATAATCAAACAGAAACTTAGCTTCTCCAGAAGAGACTGAAAACGAAGATAATCAGGGGAGATCAGAATAGCACTGAATACATCGACAGCCGGCAACAAGTGGAGGTGAAGCAGAGCTAAATAGGAAACTCCCTAGTGCATAACGAGGCAGCTGATTCAGCCACAGATCCGCAGGAACAAACAAAACTCACACAATACCACCTGTGACCACAAGAGGGAGCCCGAAAACAGAGTTCACAACAGGGTAACTAAGATAAGCCCCCCCCTGCACATGTGATAGCCGTCTGTTGGCCTAAAGTCACCCTAATCCGTGACGCAGGGGTGACGGTCACGGTGTGAATCGTGACACCTGGGCAGAGTCCCAATGGACCCTGAAAATTTAGCCAGTATGGGGCCACAAAATTACTAGTGGCAGCCCTGTTTGAAGGTACTGTATGGTGATGTTAAGGAGGTATTCTATGGTGGAGTTACGCAGGTTTTGTATGGTGCCATTATGGAGGTACTGTATGGGTGGCGGACAGCGGGAATGGTGAACTAATCCACATACAAGCTGAAGATTACATGGCCTGACAAGGGGAGAGGAGGGAAGGGAGTATTGGGTAAAGTGTTTTACTGCTAGCGCAGATTCAAGGACTGTGGTGTGTGTGTGCCATTATACAGTGGGGCTGTGCGTGTGTGCCATTATACAGTGGGGTTGTGCGTGTGTGTGTCATTGGTGCATTCACTCTGTGTCATTCTATGTGACTGCAGACTTGTGAAGCCTCACATTGCTCGCAGTGCTGTGCTTATTCAGCGGGTGTGTGATTGCAAGTTTGTGATTTGCATACGTGCGGTCACATGCCGACTAGACTTGCATGGCCTAAGGCAACTGTATTGAACAAGGCCAGAAACAGTCTAGTCGGAATGTGGCTGGGAATATATATATCGCATGCTTGTGGTCACAAGACCACCTGTTCCTGGCGCCGGCACCAGAGAATCTTCACAACGCACAGTGTGCACGATATGAGGATTCACACATAGTGACTGTAGACATGTAGCATAAGTTCCGACAACCCCTTTAAGGATGGGCTGCTACTCATGGGCCACTGCTGTGTGCTTGCCCCCCAGGCTAAAATTTGCCAGCCAGCCCCTGTGCACAAACGTTATGGCCCCATAAGATGCTCCATAAAGACACTTGCCCCATTTGCTGTTGCTGCGATAAAAAAAAAAAAAAATCACATACTCACCTCTTCATTGCTCAGGCCCCCGGCACTTTCAATTTCCACCTGCTCCTCATTCCGGTGCCGCTCCGTCTTCAGCGTCTTCTGCACTGACGTTCAGGCAGAGGGCGTGCACTAACCACGTCACCGCGCCATCTGATCTGAGTGTCACTGCAGAAGACGCTGAAGACGGAGCGGCGCCGTGCAGTCCCTGCTTCCCTGGCGCTGCAGCTTCTAACTACTGAGCGGTCACCGTTACCGTTCATTACAGTAATGAACATGCGGCTCCACCCCTATGGGAGGTGGAGCCGCATATTCATTACTGTAATGAGCGGTACCATGTGACCGTTCAGTACAGGAAGAAGCTGCGGTGCCGGTGAAGCAGGGACCTGCAGGGACCGCGCCAGAAGCAGGTGAGTATAATTAGACAGCCCCCGCTCCCCCTCCCCTGCCGACCCCCGGGTATGACTCGAGTATAAGCCGAGAGGGGGACTTTCAGCCTAAAAAAATGGGCTGAAAATCTCGGCTTATACTCGAGTATATACGGTATATATTCTACTCCCTGAGCTTTATAGGTGGGTGATGAACATGGAATATGTGTTCATTTCTCTGTTACCTACATATATTCCATGTTCATTCCCCACCTATCAAACTCAGGGAATATAATATTCACCTGTTTACATGGGATAGGTGTTCATTCCTCTATTATCTACATTTATTTCATGTCCATTCCCCACCTAACAAGCTCAGGGAATATAATATACACCTGTTTATCTATTTATATAATTGCCTTAAATTGTCATCCACTTCCGTCTGGACGTCCTCGAATCCCACAATCCACCATGCTGCACCGGAAGTACGCCGACCGCCATATTGGAATACCCAAGTGATCGCAGCACCACCAGCGGGTCATCGCCAGACCCCCTGCTGCCCACAACACTCTGCTATCATTACGTCACAGCGCACATGTGACCGCAGGGAAACAAATTCCGAGGGAAAAACGACAACCCCCGACAATCCTAGCGGCGGTGGCCATGTTGGCGGGACAGAGTGCTGATCGCCGATCACATGGATGAAAGCAGGCGCGGCAGATGGATCTCGGAGATGCGGCGGAGGCAGTGAGAGGCGGGGCGCCAGAGGGAGGCGGGGCTCCGGGAATCACCGGCTGTAACAGGGCGTGTCCTCCGGGAGAGCAGGAAATACCGTATACTGTATATATATATATATATATATATATATATATATTTAAAATACATGGTCATTTCATGTCCAAGATGCATAAGAAATCTATACTATCTCTCCAGAGCTTTGGACCTATAAGTTTTTATGTTCATTTTCTAATTCCTTTTCCTCATTCTTTTTAGCCCCTGACACCAGGGCACATTGCTGCATTGTATAATGTGATTTTTGTCGTCCATCCTGTGAAAAATAGAATAAACAAATCTATACCCTCCAGCAGCGTCTTCGGCCCCCGTAGCACCGCTACTGTTTACTATGCAGCACTCTCCCTCCCGCTGCTGCACTACAGCACAGTGATAGAAGGACCTCCCGCGCTGTCCTCGGCTAGCGCGCTGATTGGCTGTGCTGTACGGCCGCACGGGCGAGCTGCGGTCACCTAACGCTGCGTCCCACTATAGTCCGCGCTGCCCGACCGAGTGCGGCAGAAATGTAACACCCGCCTCCTGACGTGAAGGGGCGGAGCAGGGGGCGGGACAGGGACGCAGTAAATCCGCCACCGGACATTGACTGCCGGAAACCGGAAGTGCTGTTGTCGCCATCTGCATAGTGATACAGCAGAGCCGCAGAGACAGTCCTGTGTGCGCGACATGTATCTGGCTAGCTGCGCACGTCCTGACCAGAAGCCGCACAAGGCCATGGAGTACCACTACGCCGGGGCTGTGGAGCAGCGCTTCAACCCTTACACGTTCAACGGAGGGTAAGGATGCTGACGAGTGCTCCCCTCCCCGGTGCCGGGACCACCCGCTTCCTTATGACAGAGCAGCCTGTGAACGGCTGCGGAGTGGTGAAATGACGAGTGGCCATTGTACGGGACGTGCTCGTTTCCCCGCTCCTCGATGTCTTTTCACTTTCACTTTTCGAAGCTTCAGGTCTCCATACTGCTCCTGCCCTCCGTATACAGACAGCCGAGCACTCGGCGCTGAGCACAACCTGCTCCATACAGTGCAGTGGGCCCCACATAGCACTCCATACAGAATGGGCCCCATATAATGCTCCATACAGAATGGGCCCCATATAATGCTCCATACAGAATGGGCCCCATATAATGCTCCATACAGAATATAATGGCCCCCATATAATGCTCCATACAGAATGGGCCCCATATAATGCTCCATACAGAATGTAATGGCCCCCATATAATGCCCCATACAGAATGGGCCCCATATAATGCTCCATACAGAATGGGCCCCATATAATGCTCCATACAGAATGGGCCCCATATAATGCTCCATACAGAATGTAATGGCCCCCATATAATGCCCCATACAGAATGGGCCCCATATAATGCTCCATACAGAATGGGCCCCATATAATGCTCCATACAGAATGGGCCCCATATAATGCTCCATACAGAATATAATGGCCCCCATATAATGCTCCATACAGAATGGTCCCCATATAATGCTCCATACAGAATGGCCCCCATATAATGCTCCATACAGAATGGGCCCCATATAATGCTCCATACAGAATGGGCCCCATATAATGCTCCATACAGAATGGGCCCCATATAATGCTCCATACAGAATGGGCCCCATATAATGCTCCATACAGAATGGCCCCCATATAATGCTCCATACAGAATGGGCCCCATATAATGCTCCATACAGAATGGGCCCCATATAATGCTCCATACTGAATGGGCCCCATATAATGCTCCATACTGAATGGGCCCCATATAATGCTCCATACAGAATGGGCCCCATATAATGCTCCATACAGAATGGGCCCCATATAATGCTCCATACAGAATGGGCCCCATATAATGCTCCATACAGAATGGGCCCCATATAATGCTCCATACTGAATGGGCCCCATATAATGCTCCATACTGAATGGGCCCCATATAATGCTCCATACAGAATGGGCCCCATATAATGCTCCATACAGAATGGGCCCCATATAATGCTCCATACAGAATGGGCCCCATATAATGCTCCATACAGAATGGGCCCCATATAATGCTCCATACAGAATGGGCCCCATATAATGCTCCATACTGAATGGGCCCCATATAATGCTCCATACTGAATGGGCCCCATATAATGCTCCATACTGAATGGGCCCCATATAATGCTCCATACTGAATGAGCCCCATATAATGCTCCATACTGAATGGGCCCCATATAATGCTCCATACTGAATGGGCCCCATATAATGCTCCATACTGAATGGGCCCCATATAATGCTCCATACAGAATGGGCCCCATATAATGCTCCATACAGAATGGGCCCCATATAATGCTCCATACTGAATATAATGGGCACCGTGTAATGCTCCATACAGTACATGATGGGCCCCGTGTAATGCTCCATACAGTATATGATGGGCCCCGTGTAATGCTCCATACAGTATATGATGGGCCCCGTGTAATGCTCCATACAGTATGTGACGGGCCCCGTGTAATGCTCCGTACAGTATGTGACGGGCCCCGTGTAATGCTCCGTACAGTATGTGACGGGCCCCGTGTAATGCTCCGTACAGTATGTGACGGGCCCCGTGTAATGCTCCGTGCAGTATGTGATGGGCCCCGTGTAATGCTCCGTACAGTATGTGATGGGCCCCGTGTAATGCTCCGTACAGTATGTGATGGGCCCCGTGTAATGCTCCGTACAGTATGTGATGGGCCCCGTGTAATGCTCCAAATATAAAAAATGAAATACCTCTCCTCGCTAGCCGCTGCACTGCTCCGGACTGCTCAGCGTCACCGTCATCCGGCTCTCTGCACTGTGACTTTTCAGGCAGAAGGCGCACAGTAGCCAAGTCATCGCACTTTCTGTCTTGAACATCACAGAATCAGAAGACGCCACAGCGGAGGAACGGGGAGAGGTAAGTGGGCCCATCCCACCTGCTCAGTGCCCCTACACTTTCCCGACGCCGGCCATGTCCCAGGTCTCCATACTGCTCCAGTCCTCAATATATAGACGTCCTAGCTCATATTGCAGAGCACAACCTTTGCTAAAGGATAAGGGGCAATGAAGTTTAGGATCACAGTGTGGAGACATTTTGTTGGTGACTTCATAGTGATACTGACATGTGGACGGTGTCACAGGATGGTCCCAGCACCGAATCTGTTGGCACTGTGTTGCTCGCTGCATCAAACATAAGATTAGATACATGGTTCTGCTCAGGGTAGAGCCGTATTCAGATGTCTGTGATGCAGGGACGTCGGTATGAGGCTTTACTGCTGATATCTTTTCTGATGCGCTTTCCAGACGCAGCAAAAAAAAAAAACCTGTTCAGGTGTCCGTGCATCACATACGTCTGAGCTTTTACACTGACATGGCAGAGTTGAGAGTGTTCAGAGCACAGCGGTGTAATCCTCCTTTGAACACTGCAGTGGTGAGCACAGGTTGGGCTGCCTGACATTACACTACTAGCCTTCCAAGCCTTCATTCTCGCTGCTAGAAGTCTCTGCCGCAGCTCTGTCCTCATCAGTCAGAGCAGGGCGGTGGAGGTAACTTCTTCCGGCGATGAGAACAACTCAGTAGCATGGCATTAAAAGTACAATGTCAGGCTGCCTGACCTGTGCATGCTGCTCTTGTGTGGACCTCCTATCACAGGGTGACGGGGAAATTGTAGGTGTGTGCACAGTGCATGGCTTCAGTACAGTGACACCTGGCTCCCCCGCAGCTGTGGACTGGGAAGCTTTGAAGGCATGCGCAATTCACACCTGGCACAGTTGCAGTGTAGAAGATGGGGTCAGATACTGACCGCAGTCTATGTTCTGGGGCTGTTTTATTTGTGGTGTGTGTTGTGCTCGGATGCTTACAAAGCACCAGCAGATAAACATGACAGCTCCCGATGGCTACGGAAAGAATGAATACATGGTAAAACATTTCATTTCAAATTTTTTTAGAATAAATTGTGTAGCAAATAATACAAAGTAAAAATTGTGACCCATTCTCTTTAACGAGAGTGTCCACTATTACATTGATGACCTATGCACCTCCCGCCAATCGGCTGTTGTCAAGGCCGCCTATAAGAAGTACTCTATTGCAGAGCTGGCAGTGTTCTGGTAGAGGCCGCTGCAGGGTATTATTATTATTATTATTATTATTTATATAGCACCATTAATTCCATGGTGCTGTACATGAGAAGCGGTTACATACAAAGTTGTAGATATTTACAGTAAACAAATTTACGATGACAGACTGGTACAGAGGGGAGAGGACCCTGTCCTTGCGGACTTATATTCTATGGGATAATGGGAAAGAGACAGAAGGTTGGGGGTGCAGCAGCTCCGGTGGTGGTGAGGAGGCAGCTCGGGTGGTGGTGAGGCGGCAGAATGGTTATTGCAGGCTGTAAGCTTTTTCTGACGAGATGGGTTTTCAGGTTCCGTCTGAAGGATCCGAGGGTGGTGGACAATCGGACGTGTTGAGGCACAGAATTCCAGAGGATGGGGGATATTCGGGAGAAATCTTGGAGGCGGTTGTGTGAGGAACGAATAAGTGTGGAGGGGAGTAGGAGATCTTGAGAGGATCAAAATATTACGTGAGGGAAGATATTGGGAGATTAGTTCAGCGATATAGGGAGGGGACAGGTTGTGGATGGCTTTGTAGGTCAGTGTTAGTACTGTAGATTGAACTGGATTCCTTGGGGAATTGGGACCCAGTGGAGGGATTTGCAGAGGGAAGAAACGGGAGTAGCGAGAAGAGAGGTGGATTAGTTGGGCAGCAGAGTTGAGGACAGACTGGAGCGGTGCAAGAGAGGTAGCGGGGAAGCCACAGAGGAGGGTGTTGCAGTAATCTAGGCGGGAGATGATGAGGGCATGCACAAGAGTTTAAGTAGATTGAGAGCTGAAGAATGGACAGATTCTGGAAATATTTTTGAGTTGGAGGTGGCAAGAGTTTGGACGTGTGGTTTGAAGGACAGGGCAGAGTCGAGAGTTACTCCAAGGCAGCGCATTTCAGGTGAGGGAGAGAGGGTGATGCCGTTTACCATCATAGATAGGTCAGGTAAGGGAGTTATGTGAAATGGAGGAAAGGTGGAGTTCAGTTTTGTCTACATTGAGTTTTAGGAAGCGAGAGGTGAATGAGGATATGGCTGATAGACACTCCGGGATTCTGGACAGCAGAGAGGTGACATCTGGGCCAGAGAGGTAGATTTGAGTGTCGTCTGTATGCAGGTGGTACTGGAAGCCATGGGAGTTTGAGTTGTCCTAGGCCAACGGTATAGATGGAAAAAAGTAGGGGCTCCAACAGAGAGAGGGCAAGATGAGGAGGTAGTGTGGGAAACGCTAAATGTGCGGTCAGAAAGGTATGAGGCAATCCAGGACAGGGCACTATCTTTGATGCCAAGGGAAGAAAGAATCTGTAGCAGTAGGTAATGGTCGACTGTGTCGAACGTAGAGGACAGGTCGAGGAGGATGGAGAACTGTCTGTTAGCTTTGGCTGTGAGCAAGTCATTAGTAATTTTGGTCAGGGCAGTTTTGGTGGATTGGTGGGGGCGGAAGCTAGATTGGAGGTTGTCAAGGAGAGAGTTAGATGAGAGGTGTGAGGAAAGTTGAGCATGGACATGCTGCTCAAGGAGTTTGGAAGCAAATGGGAGCAGTGATATGGGGCTGAGCATAGCAGTTGGGACCAGGTTAGTTTTTTGAGGATGGGTGTGATGGTGGCATGTTTGAAGGCAAAGGGGAAGGTACCAGAAGATAGTGATAGGATGAAGAGATGGGTTAGGGCTGGAATGAGCATGTTAGTGAGGTTGGGGAGCAGGTGGGAAGGGATGGGGTCAAGTGCACAGGTAGTGAGGTGTGGTTTGGATAGGATATGAGTAAGCTCTCCTTCAGTTATGTTGGAGTGGTTGGGGTGGTGGAACAGTAAAGGTTTGCCTTGTTTGGTCTATCTTCTTTTTGAAGTAGGCGGCAAAGTCCTCTGCAGAGATGAGGGGAGTTGGAGTTGGCAATGGTGGGCGGAGGAGAGAGTTGAATGTGCTGAACAGTTGTTTTGGGTTGTAGGATAATGAAGATACAAGGTTTGTGAAATAGGTCTTTTTAGCAGAGGTGAGGGCTAATTTGAAAGCAAGTGCATCTTGTTTGAAGGCAGTGAAGTCGTCTGGCAGGTGTGTTTTCTTCCAACGCTGCTCCATGACCCTGGATGCTTGTCGAAGTTTTTTGGTGAGATTGTTATGCCAGGGTTGTCTATTGATTCGTCGCACTTTTCCCTGCATGAGCGGGGCGACTGAGTCTATGGCTGATGTGAGGGTAGCGTTATAGAAAGCGGTGGCGCAGTCTGTGTCGTGGAGTGAAGATATGGAGGACAGAGGTAGAAGGGAGACTGAGAATGTCTAGATGTGCAAGGTTTCTGCGAGGATGTGCTAGTGGCTGGACATGGGCAGGTGAGGAGGACAATAATGAGAAGGTGAGTAGATGGTGGTCAGATAGGGGGAAGGGAGAGGTTGTGAGATTAGATATGGAACAGAGGCGGGTGAAGATGAGGTCTAGTGTATGTCCGTCTATGGGTGGCTGTGGAGGACCACAGAGTAAGTCCAAAGGACAAGGTAAGGGACAGGAGTTTGGAGACTGCTGGCTGGCAGGTGTCAGTAGGGATATTAAAGTCACCCATGATGATGGTGGGGATGTCGGCAGAGAAAGTGAAGAAGCCTGGTGGAGAATTGGTCAATGAAGGAAGTGGCTGAGCCTGATGGTCGGTTTAGGACAACCATTTGGAGATAAGAGGGAGAGTAAATATGGACATAGTGAACCTCGAAAGAAGGGAGGATAAGAGTGGGAGAGTGGGGATTGGATAGGGCTGAAGGAGCAGTTTTTGGAAAGAAGGAAATCCACTCCTCCGCCATGTCTGTTGCCAGAGCGAGGAGTGTGGGTAAAGTGGAAGCCACCGTAACTCAGTGCAGCAGGGAAGGCCGTGTCGGGGGCCGTCTGCCAGGTCTCAGTGAGGGCCAGGAAGGAAAGGTTGCGGGAAGTAAAGATATGATGGTTCACATGGAGCTTGTTGCAGATGGTGCGGGCATTTCTAAGTGCTCCTGAGAGAGGAAGCAGGAGGGTGGGAAGCAGGAGGGTGGGGGTCAGTGGCACAGATTTTAAGTGTGAAGGATTGCTGCGGTAGTTTCTCTTAGTGTGAGAAGTAAAGGGGTGAGGATTAGGGGGATGTATGAGGCGTGGGGGGCCAGGATTGGGGGATATGTCGCCAGCAGTGAGCAGGAGAAGAGAGAGAGAAAGCAGATGGGTGAAGGAGAGCGATCGGCTTATATTATATTTTAGGAGAGGTCTGAGGTTAAGGAGCAGGTCTGCAGATGAAGCAAGGTAGGGGGGTAAGAGAGAGGGGGAGATGGCTATTTGGTTTGATGGTGCAAAGGTTTGGGGATAGCGAAGGAGGGTGAGGATTAGTGAAGCAAAAATGGTGAGGGCGTGGTTTAAAGAGCAGGGTAAGAAAGGTAAGTAAAATTAGAAGACCGTGATAAGTCTTACCTTCTGGCCTATTTCTGGTATATATATTTATAATGTAACACTTAAAAGGTGTCACTTCAAATGACGTCACACTGATTTGAATAGGAGGCAGATGTGCAGTACCAAGTCTTGGCCACTACCCGATGACAGAGCAGCTCGACAAGTGAGTACTTCCTGCCGGTGCCAGACATTGATGACTCATCCATGGATAGGTCATCGATGCTAAAGTAGGCAGCTCTTGTCACTGATTTAAATGCATTGAAGAAATGGACAGTTCACCACAAATTATCACTTGTAACTGCAATGTCATGTATGCTGGCCAAAAGCAACTAAAGGAGGTTTTCTATAATGGAGATTTATCATCTGTATGTTGGGACCCCCATAATCACCAAAATGATGTTTCTGAGCCCCCTGCAATGAGTGTAAATCTAACTGGAGCAGGGTCTCAATCATGTGCTGGGCCACTCCTTTAGGTAACTGAGGTAGATGAAAACAGTTTGGGGCTGTTCTCTACTGTCCATCTGTCATACTGAAATTAACCCCGTCCCAACATCTGCCAAACACGTATGGCGCAATTCGGCAATGGGTGTATAAAGGGGACTCAGGCCGACAATGACTGTGGTATTTGGCCATTGTCTTGATTCTTAACAGCAGTGGGTTGGGCTGAGCTTTACCTGCTGCTATCCTCTGCTATGCTGACATTTATTGGGTATGGGAGAGGGGGAGAGGCTGTTCCGTTCTTACTTCACCCTTCAAATGACAGTCAGTGGCCATGACAGCTGGGAGTCTGCTGAAGACACCAGTGCTTGCCATGGTGGTGCCCCATTTAAACCCAGCTTGTAGATGGGCTTCATAGGAGACTGAATTTTACTAGATACTGCAATACAGTTATATTGCAGTATACAGTACAAGCAGGCTTAGGTCCTTTAAAATGACTAAAACATGCACAAAAACCAGACCTGAATTACCCCACTCTTCCTCTGTTGAAAAGATTCGGTATATAAAGAATACATTGGATATCACTGCGTCCATAAGTCTGCTCAATCAAAATATAAAATTAATTCATTGGTAAATGCCATAAAGTGAAAAACACAAAAACTCCAGAATCGTTTTTTTTTTTGGGTGCTAAGAAGCATTCAAAGCGCTGTATCTACACTAAAGTGGTATCAATAAAGATGTCAGCTCGCCACACACAAAACAAGCCTTCAAGTGGCTCAACCAACAGAAAGATAAGTTAAGTTTCTCAGAGAATGGTGACAATGTTGACCACTTACTCAATTGGAAGCCCTCCTGAATGAGGGGGTGAACTGAGAAGCAATAGGGGCCTCTGGCTCAGCGCGCTAATGATCCACTCGAGGTCTAGCACTCGGGCATGTATCACGTATCCATTCTATGGACTAGGTGTAAATCCCCATATTAACACACAGATTTAGTGGGCACCATTTTTTGTTTTTCATGGAAGCAAAAACTAGCATAGTTTGTGTACAGTATATTATTACTAGATGGTGGCCCGATTCTAACGCATTGGGTATTCTAGAATATGTATGTATGTATGTATGTACGTCGCGCTTAGCACAGCCACGTAGTATATAGCACAGACAGCCACCTAGTATATAGCGCAGCCACATAGTATATAACAGCCACATAATATATAGCACAGCCCACGCAGTATATAACACAGGCCACGCAGTATGTAACACTGCCCACGTAGTATATAGCAGCCAGGCAGTATATAGCACAGCCCATGTAATATATAGCACAGCCCACGCAGTATGTAACACTGCCCACGTAGTATATAGCAGCTAGGCAGTATATATAACACAGGCCACGCAGTATATATAACACAGGCCACGTAGTATTTAGCTGTGTGGGCACCATATCCCTGTTTAAAAAAAGAAAAATTTAAAATTAAAAATAGTTATATACTCACCCTCCGGTGTCCACCGAAGCTGTCCCGATGTGCGCGATGCTGCCGCCAGCTTCCGTTCCCAGTGATGCATTGTGAAATTACCCAGATGACTTAGCGGTCTCGCAAGACCGTTAAGTCATCTGGGTAATCTCACAATGCATCACTGGGAACGGAAGCTGGCGGCAGCATCGCGCGCATCGGTGGATGACTGAAGGTGAGAATAGCACAATTTTTTATTTATTTTTTTATTTTTAACATATCATTTTACTATTGATGCTGCATAGGCAGCATCAATAGTAAAAAGTTGGTCCGGGATCGGGCGACACACTGGCATAGACTGGAGGGGAGTAGGGAGGGGCCAATTTGTGGCTGGACTAAGCCTGTTGCTGATTGGCGACTAATCAGCGACACGGGATTTCTGTTACAGACAAACAGACGGATGTGTGTGTATGTATGTGTGTATGTATGTGTGTATATATGTGTGTATATGTGTGTATATATGTGTATATACACTCACCGGCCACTTTATTAGGTACACCATGCTAGTAACGGGTTGGACCCCCTTTTGCCTTCAGAACTGCCTCAATTCTTCGTGGCATAGATTCAACAAGGTGCTGGAAGCATTCCTCAGAGATTTTGGTCCATATTGACATGATGGCATCACACAGTTGCCGCAGATTTGTCGGCTGCACATCCCAAAGATGCTCCATACAAGGCAGGATGGATCCATGCTTTCATGTTGTTTACGCCAAATTCTGACCCTACCATCCGAATGTCGCAGCAGAAATCGAGACTCATCAGACCAAGCAACGTTTTTCCAATCTTCTACTGTCCAATTTCGATGAGCTTGTACAAATTGTAGCCTCAGTTTCCTGTTCTTAGCTGAAAGGAGTGGTACCCGGTGTGGTCTTCTGCTGCTGTAGCCCATCTGCCTCAAAGTTCGACGCACTGTGCGTTCAGAGATGCTCTTAGGCCTACCTTGGTTGTAACGGGTGGCGATTTGAGTCACTGTTGCCTTTCTATCAGCTCGAACCAGTCTGCCCATTCTCCTCTGACCTCTGGCATCAACAAGGCATTTCCGCCCACAGAACTGCCGCTCACTGGATTTTTTTTCTTTTTCGGACCATTCTCTGTAAACCCTAGAGATGGTTGTGCGTGAAAATCCCAGTAGATCAGCAGTTTCTGAAATACTCAGACCAGCCCTTCTGGCACCAACAACCATGCCACGTTCAAAGGCACTCAAATCACCTTTCTTCCCCATACTGATGCTCGGTTTGAACTGCAGGAGATTGTCTTGACCATGTCTACATGCCTAAATGCACTGAGTTGCCGCCATGTGATTGGCTGATTAGAAATTAAGTGTTAACAAGAAGTTGGACAGGTGTACCTAATAAAGTGGCCGGTGAGTGTATATGTGTATATATGTGATTCCCTTTGAAATTTGATCGTATTGCATCCATGTCAGAAAATAAACCATGCATGAGGAAGCAGCTCGTAATATCTCACTTCTTTCTTCCTAGAACTGTACTGGCTCTTGCAGGGGAAGACTTTGCTATCGTTGCATCAGATACCAGGCTAAGCGAGGGCTACTCAATCCACAGCAGAGACACTCCAAAGTGTTACAAACTGTAAGTCCATTTCATGACAATTTGAAACTTTTTACCTTTCAGATAAAAAACAGATGGATCATCCCTGGTAAACCGTTTAATATGGGCATGTACGTCATAGGAAGTTTAATAAATACCATGAGATCTGCGATCCAATGTCTTATTCCAGTGAAATCCACGTTTTTCTTATGTTAATGAATTAAGATATATGGGCCGGACACTGATTTGCATGAGAATCTGTCTTAAGGTAAGGTCTGACAGCTATACAAATGGGACCAAGTTGGGGACACTGTGCACAGACCGATCGGTGGCTCTCCTGACCCGAGTGTCACAGCTGCATAGAAATACATTGTTCTCTGGCCAGTCCCTGCATTGTGGTCCGTTCTCAGCCCAATTTATACAGCTTTCCGCTGCTCCCTTAATGAAAGGGGGCATTACCAGCGTGAGACGTAATAACAGACTGCTCTCCTGATCTACATGTCGCATATTAGTAACTTCCCCTTACAAGCTATGGAGGCAGATTTTCCAGCCAATAGTTCACAAAGGGGTACTTTGGTGAGATAAAATGTCCATGCCGTCATAAATTATAAAGATAGCAGGAGTAGTGCTGTTTATAACCCTTAGTACTGTTCACTGTGATGCATGCTGGGGCTGCTCCTCAGTGCTCCCCCTACCTTCTGGGAAGTTGCATCACAGATCGGGGGCGTGGCCTGCTGCTGGTAAAGGCTAGTCTCCTGATAGCATCATCTGCTTCCCTGCAGCCGAAGATCAGAGGGCATGGCTAGTTCCTGCCAAGCAGTAGTCCATTTATTTATTCTGTTTGCCCTCCCCCTCCAGAACTATGACTGTACACGCAAAACACAGACGCAGCCTATTGTAGGACTTGGGTCAACCCCTAGCTGTCCAAGTGAATGGCACCAATTTATTAACCACAATGTAGCAATACAAAAAAAGTGAAAATTTACATAGATGTTTCTCAGTATTGTTGAATAACAGAGACCTACCGTATATACTCGAGTATAAGCCGACCCGAGTATAAGCCTACCCCCTAATTTTGCCACAAAAAACTGGGAAAACTTATTGACTCGAGTATAAGCCTAGGGTGGAAAATGCAGCAGCTACCGGTAAATTTCAAAAATAAAAATAGATACCAATAAAAGTAAAATTAATTGAGACATCAGTAGGTTAAGTGTTTTTGAATGTCCATATTGAATCAGGAGCCCCATATAATGCTCCGTACAGTTCATTATGGCCCCATAAGATGCTCCATACAAAATAGGCCCTATATAATTCTCCATACAGTTCATTATGGCCCCATAGATGCTCCATATAGTGCTCCATGCAGTTCTTTATGGCCCCATAGATGCCCCATATAATGCTCCAAGCAGTTCTTTATGGCCCCATAGATGCTCCATATAATGCTCCATGCAGCTCTTTATGGCATCATGTAATGCTCCATATAATGCTCCATGCAGTTCATTATGGCCCCATATAATGTTCCATGCAGTTCTTTATAGCCCCATATAATGCTCCATGCAGTTCTTTATGGCCTCATATATGCCCCATATAATGCTCCATGCAGTTATGGCCCCATAGATGCCCCATATAATGCTCCATGCAGTTATGGCCCCATAGATGCTCCATATAATGCTCCATACAGTACAGTTCTTTATGGCCCCATATAATGCTCCATGCAGTTATGGCCCCATGGATGCCCCATATAATGCTCCATGCAGTTCTTTATGGCCCCATAGACGCTCCATACAGCATTGTGCCACATGAAAAAAAAAAACATACTCGCCTCTCGTCGCTGCCCGACGTCTCTCGCACTGACTGTACAGGCAGAGGGCGGCGCGCACACACTAATACGTCATCGCGCCCTCTGACCTGCACAGTCACAGCAAGAGGACGGGAAGACGGAGCGGCGCCCGGCGGATGGAACGAGGACAGGTGAATGTGAAATACTCACCTGCTCCTGACGCTGTCCCTGCCTGTCCCACGGTACCGCAGCTTCTTCCTGTAGTGAGCGGTCTTTGGTACCGCTCATTACAGTAATGAATATGCGGCTCCAACCCTATGGGAGTCGCATCCATATTCATTACTTTAATGAGCGGTACCACGTGACCGCTGGATAGAGGAAGGGCTGCAGCGCAGGAGACCATGGGACAGCGTTAGGAGCAGGTGAGTATGCGACAGTCCTCTCCCCCTCACCCGCCGACCATGACTCGAGTATAAGCTGAGAGGGGCACTTGAATATGGTTTTGTGCACCTTGAGTGGTGCAGTTTTTAGAATGGTGTCACTTTTGAGTATTTTCTGTCATGTACACCCCTTGAAAGTGACTTTAAATGTGAGATGGTCCCTAAAAAAAATGGTTTTGTAAATTTTGTTGTAAAAATGAGAAATCGCTGGTCAAATTTTAAAACTTAACTTCCTAACAAAAAAAATGGTTTCCAAAATTGTGCTGATGTAAAGTAGACATGTGGGAAAAGTTAATTATTAACTATTGTGTGACATATCACTCTGATTTAAAGGCATAAAAATTCAAAATTTGAAAATTGCAAAATTTAAAAAATTTCGCCATATTTCCGTTTTTTTCCATAAATAAACGCAAGTAATATTGAATAAATTGTACCACTAACATGAAGTACAATATGTCACGAAAAAACAATGTCAGAATCATCAGGATCCGTTAAAGCGTTCCAGAGTTATAACCTCATAAAGTGACAGTGGTCAGAATTGTAAAAATTGGCCCGGTCATTAAGCTGCAGATTAGGGGTTAAATCGCATGATGGTATATTTTATAAAAAATTAAGTACATCAAGGTAGAGGAAGTTCAGCAAACTATCACAATTCAAGCAATCTACAATGAAGGTTGAGGCCTACCAATGTTTATAAAGCTACACCTGTATGATGTAACTCTGGGGTGTGTGAGTGTAATTTACTCCATGTAATATACTGTAAGCAAACATAAGATGTGCTGATAAAGAATCCTACATAAGAACATATGTATATCATGTTATTGGGCTTCCTATGATTTACGTGCCTATGTAGACGCTTAGGAGGGTTGTTTCTACTGACAGATTTCTTTTAACCCCTTAATGACCAATGACTGATTTCAGTCATTGGACGCCTCCCCCTGTTTGTTGCGGGCTCTCGCGGTGAAGCCCGCATCTCTTCCGGCATATGTCAGCAGTTTTGAACTGCTGACTTGCCCGAAATAGCCGCGGGTGGAATTGCGATCCACCTGCGGCAATTAATCCATTATAAATGCCGCTGTCAAGCGCTGATAAAGCATTTAACATGCATTTCTGGCAATCGCGCCAGAAATCTGACCACCGGTGACCCCTGTCACGTGATCACGGGTCACTGGTTGGCATGACAACCAGAGGCCTTCTGGAGACTTCAACGGTTGTCACTGCCGGCTTGCTGTGAGCAAGAGAGTAATTCAGCTACATATAGGTGATCTCATCATCACCTGTATGTGGCTGAGACGATCGAGTTATGGCAGCTTCTAGGGAGACTATTGAAGCATGCCAAAAGTGTGTTAAAAAAAAAAAATCACCCCCCCCCCCCCTTTCGCCACATTCAAAATAAAACAATAAAAAATAAAATCAAACATACTAAATATGTGTATCGCCAGGTTCAGAATCGCCCGATCTATCAATAAAAAAAGGATTAACTTGATCGCTAAACAGTGTAGCGAAAAAAAAGTAAAAACGCCAAAATTACAATTTTTGGTTGCGTCGACATTGCATTAAAATGCAATAACGGGCGATCAAAAGATCTTATCTGCACCAAAATGGTATGAGACTTGAATAATAGCAGAAACTTCTGCAGTAATATATATTTCATGTGAATCCACCCTAAAGTAAATATGTTGAGCAAATTATTTTAGTGTTTAACTCCTTACAGACATGTCTACTATCCTTTTTTTAATTTTTCCTTTTTCCTGTCTATATAACTGTTCTTTTGCCTGATGAGTTGTACTTTTTGAATTACATTCTCCATTTTACTATGCGATGTACTGGAGCTGCGTTCCCACAAAGCGCTGTATATACACAAATAAACGCAAGTTGTGCCAAACAAATTTTCCCACTATCATGAAGTACAATATGTCACGAAAAAGCTGAATTAGTGGGATCCATTGGAGCGTTCCAGAGCTATAACCTCATAAAGTGACAGTGGTCAGAATTGTAAAATTTGCCTGGTCATCAAGGTGAAAACGGGCTTGGGGGAGGGGGGGTGTAAAGGGATTAAAGAAAAAATAAATACAGTAAATAAAACTTACATGTCTCCATTTTGCAAAACATTTACTGTATATACTCATGTACACCCCCCATCCTCAGCTTATACACAAGTCATTATCCAGAAAGAGTGGCGGAGCCAGCGGCTGTGATATCATACTCTCCTCACGCAGTCGCTGCACGTCCCTGCATCTCCGTCTTCCCGACACTGCAGCTCTTCCTGTGCTCAGCGGTTAGGTGGCACTGCTCATAAAGGTGTTGAATATGCACGTGTCCACCCCTATAGGCGTGGAACGTATATTCATTACCTTAATGAGTGGTACTACGTGACCGCTCAGCATAGGAAGATAAATCCAAAAATGGAAGCCAAAGTCTTGAGAATAAATAACAAACAACCTTTATTAAAGGGAACCTATCACCCCGTTTTTTAAAGATTAGATAAAAATAGTGTGAAATAGGGGCAGAGCTGGGCTTTACATTAGTGCCTTTTTGGTGCCTTTACACCCCCGTTAGGCTGCCGAAATACCTTTGTGAAGTGGCCGTTTTGTCCTGTCACTCAAGTTGGTCAGGTCGGATGGGCGTGGTCACAGCGCTGTTTCTCCCCCAGATCAGGCTCATCATTACGTTGGTGGCGTAGTGGTGTGCGCATGTCCAAGGTCCCGAATCCTGCACAGGGGAGTGAAAATAGCAGCGATGTCCGTTATTTCATTGGTGGTCGGTGGGCGCGGCCATCTTGCTTTGGCCGTGCGTGCGCAGAAGCAGCGCTCTGCTGGCCGCGGCTTCAGGAAAATGGCCGCGGGCATCCGCGCGTGCGCAGATGGCTATCGCGGCGGCCATTTTCGTGAAGCAGAGTTCGCATCTCGGCTTCACGAAAATGGCCGCCGCGATAGCCATCTGCGCACGTGCGGATGCCCGCGGCCATTTTCCTGAAGCCGCGGCCAGCAGAGCGCCGCTTCTGCGCACGCGTGGCCAAAGCAAGATGGCCGCGCCCACCTACCACCAATGAAATAACGGACATCGCTGCTATTTTCACTCCCCTGTGCAGGATTCGGGACCTTGGACATGCGCACACCACTACGCCACCAACGTAATGAGCCTGATCTGGGGGAGAAACAGCGCTGTGACCACGCCCATCCGACCTGACCAACTTGAGTGACAGGACAAAACGGCCACTTCACAAAGGTATTTCAGCAGCCTAACGGGGGTGTAAAGGCACCAAAAAGGCACTAATGTAAAGCCCAGCTCTGCCCCTATTTCACACTATTTTTATCTAATCTTTAAAAAACGGGGTGATAGGTTCCCTTTAAGTAGTTTTTTAAAAACATCTCTCTTCTTTTATAAATTAACAATGGAGACAACACATGCAGATAAACTGCCACATGCAGGCCAAGTACAACAAACCAATAGTATATTTTCCATATTTTCGCTAACTCCGCCCCCTGTCCTGACGCGTCGGACAGGGAAGTGGAGTGGGGACGTGGGACGCCGACCTGCGCATGCGCTGGGGTCCGATTCAGAAATGTGAGTGCCATTACAACGCCGCTGTCAGCTATGAAGGACAGAACTATAAATGGCTCCATGAATACCACACTGACACACAATCCCACTGGACGAAGCTAACGCGAAACGTGCGTTGGGGCCTAGGACTGCACGTGCAGGTTAAGTACCACACCCAACCTTTTACTTATGCATTTAATATGGGGCATTGCCCAACTGAGCTGGTAATGCACTAGCGGAATTTGAACCTATTCCATAGCCAGCAATGGGTTTTCAGGCTATGCTGCTGTGAACAACTGTTATTATCTTGCCAGCAGTAATCACAAAAGCACTATGCACTTTGTAAACATATAAGCATAGGATATTCTGGTGTGCTTACTATAAGATTAGCCCTGTATACATTGATTTATATCAAAGATTGTCTATTTAAAATAGCAGGGGCACTCACAAGTTAATATACTAATGTGCTGATGGAAGTTTGTTACCCAGTTTTATGGAAAATATACTATTGGTTTGTTGTACTTGGCCTGCATGTGGCAGTTTATCTGCATGTGGTGTCTCCATTGTCAATTTATAAAAGAAGAGAGATGTTGTTTTTAAAAAAAACTACTTAATAAAGGTTGTTTGTTATTTATACTCATGACTTTGGCTTCCATTTTTGGCTTTTGGATTTACCTGGTTTACTGGAAGTGATTATATATATATATATATATATATATATATATATATATATATATATATATATATATATATATATATATATATATATATATATTATACCAGTCGGAGGACGTCGAGCCATGCATACAAGGGGGAGACCAGTGGAGCCACACAAAGCTGGACAGCGATGAGGGGACAATACATACCCGGCTTATACTAGTCAATAAGCTTACCCAATTTTCTGTGGCAAAATTAGGTGCCTCGGCTTATACTTGAGTATATACGGTACATATTTCTTAATTTTGGGGCTTTAGTTTGACACAGGTGACTACACTTTTTTTTTTTTTTCAGTATGTTCTTTTGATGCAATTTGTATACATTACGGTAGTTATATGATTCTATTACTGTGTGTGTATATATTAATAATGCCATGATAGGCACCGTTCCAAATAACATACATACATCACTGATGGGTCATAGATTGTGTATATGTGGGATCGTATGGATGGGAATGTGGCGCCATCTTGTGATTTCTCAGTGTTTTATATTTTTAATTAAGTAGTGATTTTTTTTTTTGTAATACAAATAAAATCTGATTCTTGATTTATAAAAACTGTTCTTTTGTACATTTTATTTTTTTCTATGATTTGTTTTATGCATTGAACCTTCCAATCGGTCCATGCAGAGTAATCAATCTGTCACATCTATTGGCAGGTTTTATGTGACTGTGGACATATTTGCTAAAGATTTCTGACTTTGTACATGTGTGGTGAGCAGCTGTTTTTATTGGTGCCACTTTGGGCTAGATCTTATTTTGACCACTTACTGCATTTTCTCTTATTTTTACATTTTGTCATCCTTAGGTGACATGAACCTCCTCTGGCCTTCAGAGGAGGACTTGTCACAATAGGTGTCTGGGTCCTCAGCAGACCCCCAGCTGCCATGGCAACTCCTCTTCACCCCATGATCTCATCACAGGTTGGCCAATGGTCTCTTAGAGTTGCGTGCCCCCGGGCAAAAGCTGTGTAGGCCATAGTCATAGATTAATGGGGGAATTTATCAGGGTGTAACCGCTATCATCTACTCAAAGAAATGGGACTAGTACATCATGTTAGGAAGAGGTTAAAGACTTTTTAGACTTTGCTTTTACTTTTATAAGAAAGAAGAGCAGAGGAAAGAAGTTGCGCATTTATTCTATGTGGAAACATGGCCAATGTCTGACCAGATCGTTGCACACAATCATCCCACTTTGGTAACCTGTTAGGTCTTGTATTACATTTTCGGGAAGTTGCTGAGTGCATTCCTCTTCCTAGATCGCCCAGTGATGACAATACCTTTGTGATATTATTTTGTTTATTCCACAGGACAAACAAAACGGTCATTGGTTGCAGCGGATTTCATGGGGACTGCCTCACTCTGACTAAAATAATTGAAGCTAGGTTAAAGGTAAATTATTAACCCATTTCACTTTTTAAAAATTGTGGCACATTTCTAGCTGTTTGTCCGAAATACTTACATGAAAGTAGGTTTTGCAAGTGAGTCATACAAATGTATTTGTAGAAGTGGCATTCGTTTCATCCTATGGTGGGATCGGGTACATGCAACACGGGAAAGAAAATGCGAAGTGCATCCGTTTTAAAGGAGGAATCCACAACAGCCAACATTTACCTAGCAGTGCCACTTATTGGTGTTTTTCCACTGTGGCTCAGAGGGCAAGCAACACTTGATTGCCTTAATAAATGCATTTATGGACTGGGTTTGCCTACAGATATTCTTTACTTACCGTAAATACATTCCCACATTTCCAGTTCATAGAATTTGAACAGATGCAGGAGCTTTTTTTTCACTTTAATGCATGTATTTTCCCTAAAATTTTGGTAATTGGGTTCCCTTAAAAATTGTGCACCATTTCTCTTTTGTATTAGTTTATGGCTGCAGAATGAATTAGCCGAGAATCTGTCAGTGAGATCGTTTTGATGGTAGTTTCTAAACCTTATCTATCCACTCCTGAGCTCCTGTCAGCTGAGTTATGACATCACAGTTCGTGTCAACGTCAATGCGGTCATGGATCGGCTGAGAGGAGCTCAGGCAAAGGAAGATACAGAGGCATGTAAAAGCTTGGACACCCCTGCTCAAAATTACTGTTGTTGTGAACAGTTAAGCAAGTTGAAGATGAAATGATCTCTAAAAGGCTAAAGATGACACATTTCCTTTGTATTTTAGGGTATATAGATAGATATACACTACGGTTCCAAAGTTTAGGGTCACCCAGATAATTGTGTGTTCCATGAAAACTCATACTTCTATTAACCCTAGAATGTGTGACGTCACAAATCTACACTTTTACATAAGATAAGAATAATGTACAACATTTTAATTATCATTTTTTGCAGAAAACACCAAAAAACCTTTATTTTCCTAATTTCAAACAAAGATATGAAAAACACGCAAAGGTATATAAATCTGGAGTAAACTAGCTGCAGGTACATTTCTTGTACTGCTGAGTACATGCTAAAAATAGCAGGGGCCTAAAAGGCCCCGTTCCGTGCAGATGTGGTTTTCCCCAAAAGAGCATTGTTACACCCAAATACCTATCAAAAAAATTATATGAACTGGATTTTACCAACAACAACATACTTTAGTTAGAATTTTGAAACTCTAGGTATCCCTAAAGTAATTTTGCAGATAATGGCAAAAAAGTAAGCACGAGGGCCTAAAAGGCCCCTGATACACATTCTAGGGTTAATCAGATGAGTTGCCAAATGAATTGAAAATCTAGTCCAGACATTGACAAGGTTCGAAAAATAAATACGTTCAAGCTGCTCCCACAACAGCTCAATGGGGTTGAGATCTGGTGACTGCGCTGGCCACTCCATTACAGATAGAATACCAGCTGCCTGCTTCTTCCCTAAATAGTTCTTGCATAATTTGGAGGTGTGCTTTGGGTCATTGTCCTGTTGTAGGATGAAATTGGCTCCAATCAAGCTCTGTCCACAGGGTATGGAATAGCATTGCAAAGTGGAGTGATAGCCTTCATTATTCAATATCCCTTTTACCTTGTACAAATCTCACTTTACCAGCACCAAAGCAACCCCAGACCATCACATTACCTCCACCATGCTTGACAGGTGGCATCAGGCACTCTTCCAGCATCTTTTCAGTTCTGCGTCTCACAAATGTTCTTCTGTGTGATCCAAACACCTCAAACTTAGATTCGTCTGTCCATAACACTTTTTTCCAATCTTCCTCTGTCCAATGTCTGTGTTCTTTTGCCCATATTAATCTTTTCCTTTTATTAGCCAGTCTCAGATATGGCTCTTTCTTTGCCACTCTGCCCTGAAGGACAGCATCCTGGAGTTGCCTCTTCACTGTAGACGTTGACACTGGCGTTTTGTGTGTACTATTTAATGAAGCTGCCATTGGGGACCTGTGAGACTCTAATGTACTTGTCTTGTTGCTCAGTTGTGCAGCAGGGCCTCCCACTTTCTACTCTGGTTAGAGGCTGTTTGTGCTCTCCTCTGAAAGGAGTAGTACACACCGTTGTAGGAAATCTTCAGTTTCTTAGCAATTTCTCGCATGCAAAACCTTCATTTCTAAGAACAAGAATAGACTGTCGAGTTTCACATGAAAGTTTTTTTTTCTGGCCATTTTGAGAGTTTAATGGAACCAACAAATGTAATGCTCCAGATTCTCAACTAGCCCAAAGGAAGGTTAGGTTTATAGGTTCTCTAATCATAATAAAGAAAAATTCCTACCAATCCAAGATTTGATAAACAGCAAGGTAGATATGGTACCAACTTAAGTAAAATTTGGCTTTTAATAATTATATTTAAAATCTTCTAGACAACAAACTACAAAACAGACATAAAATATAGCAGAATTGAATGCACCCAGATCATATGTATATTTCTCCTTGGTGTATCCAAAATTGCTCAAAAGCATTCCAGGGTCAAAACCCCGCTCCTAGGCGCTTGCAATTTGAGCAACAATAAAGCATTGACCTTGGGCCTCATGCAGATATCCCTCTATGTACACAACAATCAACATAAATAATGAATATAAATCACATAGTACATGACAGCCATAAAGATAAAGGACAAATGTGAAACATGGAACAGTCTCACCCAGATAGTGTACGTTGATTTCGCCTGGTCTCACATGGACTGTTCCACCTAGATGCCTCCAATCAATCCCAAGGGAAATGTGGGGAAACGGGTGAAATTCAGTCCCCGTATACTTAAAAACCCACTAATTGGGATGATAGCGCATCAGGACTTTAATCCCTGTGGCCTCCCAATGAGTTTCACTCTCTCAGATCATCAGGGGAGGAAGATTAAATAAATAAGTGCCAATTGGGGGAGAGGAGATGTTTCCCTCACAAGGGATAAACAACCTCCTTATTCAGTAGCATCCTGCGGTCTGCCGCCGCTCATGTCTATGCTTTATATAGAGACCTACTTGTTAAGAATTAATCCCCATAACGCCGGGGTGCCAAAAGGTCTGGAAAGCCACCTCCTTCACTTCCGGTATTCTCCATGTGCGTCCCCACGTGCAACTAACCGGAAGTATAGAGTGAAGGCGGATATACCGCCCTGAGATGTCCTAACTACGCACAAACAAGATTCACAAGGGGTTAACCCCCTTGAAGGGTAGGCCAATAGTCTCTGGGATAGGCAGCATTGGGCACCATGCAGGCATTTATATTGATGAAATCTTGAAACCTTTTGTTATGTCACTCAATTCTTTTGTAAAGGATTCAACTGATGTATTGAGAAGGATAGAGGGAATACAAGTGGAAACTGAGTCCCTTCTATGCAGTATAGACGTGGAAGCCCTCTATTCCTCCATTAATCATCTTGATGGATTGAGAGCGGTTGAGTCCTTTTTAAATACGAGGGGTTGTCAATTTAATCTTCACAATCAGTTTGTTGTGAATTTGTTGAGATTTTGTCTGACAACCAATTTTTTCACGTTTGACGGTGCTTTCTACCACCAGCTCAGGGGCACTGCGATGGGCAGCCCTTGTGCGCCCTCGTATGCTAACTTGCTCCTGGGCTGGTGGGAGGAGAACTGTGTCTTTGGGGAAGAGTTTTTGGAGGATGCCGCCAAAATTACAATGTGGACACGCTACATTGACGACGTCCTGGTAATATGGAACGGCGATGCATCAAGCTTGAAGAGCTTTGTAGCAAAATTAAATAACAACCCCCTAGGTCTATTCTTCACTTTTGAATATCACGCGACTGAATTAGCTTTCCTTGATTTGCTGATCCAAAAGAACACAGAGGGTATGCTGAATACCAAAGTCTATCGTAAACCAACCGCGACAAATGCCCTCCTCAGATGGGAAAGCCATCATCCGATACCTCTGAGGAGGGGTATTCCTAAAGGGCAATATTTACGCCGTAGACAAAATTGCACCCTAGAAGGTGATTTTTTGGATCAAGCTGATGACCTGCGGAAACGATTCCAACAAAGGGGTTATCCACACGGCATCCTTAAGAAGGCATTTAATGAGACAAGGAAAACCAACAGGACACAACTTCTAAAACCCGCGGTATCTAAAACAGAGCCCCAAATCTGTAGGTTTATTACCACCTACAGTAATGGAGCAGATAAAATGCGGGCGATTTTAGAAAGACACTGGTCAATCCTAAGAATGGACGAGGATATTGGTGATCTGGTGGGTGACCACCCAAGTATCACTTTCCAGAGAGGGAGGTCTCTGAAGGACAGGTTAGTGTCAAGTCACTTCGCACCCCCCAAAAAAAGAAAATTGATTGACAAATGAAACTAAGGGGTGCTTTACATGTAGTGGTTGTGTGGCCTGCCCAGTGATAAAAAAAGGGAAATTCTTTGAAAGCAATGTTACAAAGAAAAAATTTGAAATAAGACACTTTATAAACTGCAGAACAAAAGGGGTGATCTATAAAGCAGACTGCATCTGTGGTCTGGAATATGTGGGAAAAACAATCAGAGAATGGCGCAGAAGAGTGGGCGAACACCTCAGAGACATAGAGCTCAAAAGAGACACCCCGTTATCCAGGCATATCAACATCATGCATGATGGAAACTATGCCCAGTTAAAATTTATGGGTATTGATAAGATTGAGAAACCAAAAAGGGGAGGTGATTGGGACCAGAAGGTGCTGCAGTGTGAAACAAGGTGGATCCATCGCCTGAAGACAGTCACCAACAGGTCTTAACGAGACGCTTACCTTTAGTTGTTTCCTTTAAACTCATGGCCTGAGATAGGGATGGTTAGGGTCAGTCGTCGCGGAGTGGGGGCGCCATTTTTGTCGTCCCCTCAGGGTGCCAACCTCCACTGCTTAGGCAGGGTAAGTAGGTTAGAGTTACATCAGGCATACAATTGCTCGCACCCTTGGTTCCCATCTTATTTATTATTTACCAATGCTCTATTAATATTCTAATTGGTTTGTTTTACTCTTTTCTTTTTTCCTCACCTGTGGATAGGGTGAGTAGGGCTTAGTGAGGGCGAGCCGTCGCGGAGTGGGGGCGCCATCTCGTATATTTAGGGTGCCAATCCCCGCTGGTAGGTAGGCAAAGAGCTAGAGTAAAATAGGGCTACGATAGGGTTTGCACTTATTTGTATCTTTCCTATCCTATAAGTTTTCCCATGCTAATCCGTTGTCTATGGTTTAGGCTAGAATCGGCACTTTGCTTTTTTCTTTCTCCTCCCCCTTTTAATTGGGGTTGTTAGGAGAATTATACAAATTTAGTTATGAACCAGCAAAAATAAGGGCTGGCAAAAGTTTTTTCTATGATTGTAATATTTTGATGCCCACCTTTGGTGTAATTAGCATAATGATTTTGATGTCCTGTCCTTAGTTTATCCTGCCCTCAACATCGTGTTCCCATCATGGGGCATTGACAAGTTATGGACCCATGGGGATACACAATATATTGAGGGTAAACTACTGGGAGTAGTAAAAGAGTTCTTAAGGCTCCTATGAGTGGCAGATTGTGTGTACCAGACATTTATAATAGGTGCATTAATATATTTTTCCGCCGATATGACATGCCTGCTTGAGTATTCAGGCAAGACTGGAGTAGAGAAGTTAAAGAAATGATTCTCCAGTCAGACCTGCGATTGGTATCTGTTTCACATACTGAAGGGGCGTAATCATACCGCTGTAGTCTGAGGGCGGTATGTTTGACATGATAAACAGGCAGGGGGCACTGACTTTGACAGCGTCAGGAGGGCGGGTCCAAAGTGCGTCTGCCTGGGGGCGGATCTTTTGAGAGGACGTAGGAGTCTGCTGGAACGCATGCTTGGAACGCATGAGAAATAACGTCATTAGGAGAAGCGCACTGTTTGTGCGTAGTTAGGACATCTCAGGGCGGTATATCCGCCTTCACTCTATACTTCCGGTTAGTTGCACGTGGGGACGCACATGGAGAATACCGGAAGTGAAGGAGGTGGCTTTCCAGACCTTTTGGCACCCCGGCGTTATGGGGATTAATTCTTAACAAGTAGGTCTCTATATAAAGTATAGACATGAGCGGCGGCAGACCGCAGGATGCTACTGAATAAGGAGGTTGTTTATCCCTTGTGAGGGAAACCTCTCCTCTCCCCCAATTGGCACTTATTTATTTAATCTTCCTCCCCTGATGATCTGAGAGAGTGAAACGCGTTGGGAGGCCACGGGGATTAAAGTCCTGATGCGCTATCATCCCAATTAGTGGGTTTTTAAGTGTACGGGGACTGAATTTCACCCGTTTCCCCACATTTCCCTTGGGATTGATTGGAGGCATCTAGGTGGAACAGTCCATGTGAGACCAGGCGAAATCAACGTACACTATCTGGGTGAGACTGTTCCATTTTTCAGCATTTGTCCTTTATCTTTATGGCTTTCATGTACTATGTGATTTATATTCATTATTTATGTTGATTGTTGTATACATAGAGGGATATCTGCATGAGGCCCAAGGTCAATGCTTTATTGTTGCTCAAATTGCAAGCGCCTAGGAGCGGGGTTTTGACCCTGGAATGCTTTTGAGCAATTTTGGATACACCAAGGAGAAATATACATATGATCTGGGTGCATTCAATTCTGCTATATTTTATGTCTGTTTTGTCGTTTGTTGTCTAGAAGATTTTAAATATAATTATTAAAAGCTAAATTTTACTTAGGTTGGTACCATATCTACCTTGCTGTTTATCAGGTTCTCTAATCAGCCAAACTGTTTTCAGCTGTGCTAACATACTTGCACAAGGGTTTTCAAGGGTATTCTAACCATCCATTAGCCTTCTTACACAGTTAGCAAACACAAAGTACCATGAGAACACTTGAGTGATGATTGTTGGAAATGGGTCTCTATACACCTATGAAGATATTGCATCACAAACCAGACCCTAGAATACTCATTTACCACATTAACAATGTATAGTATAGAGTGTATTTCTGAATCATTTAACGTTAGCTTCGTTGGAAAAAAACCTGTGCTTTTCCTTCAAAAATACGGACATTTCTAAGTGACCCTAAACTTTGGAACAGTAGTGTATGTATATGTCCCTCTCTCCCCCACCCCCTCCCCCCCTCTCCCCAAAAATCCTTAACTTATCAACCGTCCACTAGTTGTTTCTAGTCCATACACTTCAAAAAAGCAGGCAGCACTCCATATTCTTTTGGTGATATGCAGGATTTATTCAGACCCACATGTCTGTGCGAGGTTTCGGCTCCAAATGAGCCTTTCTCAAGCAGTGAGTGTTCCTCCATGTTACATATATATAGACATTTCCATCATCCCTTAATCATAGCCAATTAAAGTGCCATTTAGTAACCTCAAATATATTACAAATCATTACAATCTGCATAAAGTGCTTAAGTGCTACTAGTGTCCAGTGCTCATATACCATATATACTCGAGTATAAGCCGAGATTTTCAGCCCAAATTCTTGGGCTGAAAGTGCCCCTCTCGGCTTATACTCGAGTCACGGTCGGCGGCAGGTGAGGGGGAGAGGGTGCTGAGGCATACTTACCTGCTTCCGGGGCTCCTGGCGCTGTCCCTGCAGTCCCACGGTCTCCGGGTGCCGCAGCTCTTCCCCTGTTCAGCGGTCACGTGGGACCGCTCATTAGAGAAATGAATATGGACTCCACTCCCATAGGGATGGAGCCGCATATTCATTCCTCTAATGACGGTAACGGTGACAGTTCCGGCACCGAAGACCAGCTGTCCGAGGAAGGAGCGGGACGCCGGGAGCAGGTAAGTATTACATATTCACCTGTCCGCGTTCCACACGCCGGGCGCCGCTCCGTCTTCCCGGCGTCTCTCCGTCTTCCCGGCGTCTCTCCGCACTGACTGTGCAGGTCAGAGGGCGCGATGACGCATATAGTGTGCGCGCCGCCCTCTGCCTGATCAGTCAGTGCAGAGAGACGACGGGCCGCTGAGGAGCTGCAAGCAAGAGAGGGGAGTATGTCTTTTTTTTTTATTGTAGCAGCAGCAGCAATGGCACAGCTTTCTATGGCACAGCTATGGGGCAATAATGAACGGTGCAGAGCACTATATGGCACAGCTATGGGGCAATAATGAACGGTGCAGAGCACTATATGGCACAGCTATGGGGCAATAATGAACGGTGCAGAGCACTATATGGCACAGCTATGGGGCAATAATGAACGGTGCAGAGCACTATATGGCACAGCTATGGGGCAATAATGAACAGTGCAGAGCACTATATGGCACAGCTATGGGGCAATAATGAACGGTGCAGAGCACTATATGGCACAGCTTTCTATGGCATAATGTGTGCAAAAACTAAAGCGCTGCGGAATATGTTAGCGCTATATAAATAAAATAAAGGTACAGCTATGGGGCAATAATGAACGGTGCAGAGCACTATATGGCACAGCTATGGGGCAATAATGAACGGTGCAGAGCACTATATGGCACAGCTTTCTATGGTACAGCTATGGGGCAATAATGAACGGTGCAGAGCACTATATGGCACAGCTATGGGGCAATAATGAACGGTGCAGAGCACTATAAGGCACAGCTTTCTATGGTACAGCTATGGGGCAATAATGAACGGTGCAGAGCACTATGGCACAGCTTTCTATGGTACAGCTATGGGGCAATAATGAACGGTGCAGAGCACTATATGGCACAGCTATGGGGCAATAATGAACGGTGCAGAGCACTATGGCACAGCTATGGGGCAATAATGAACGGTGCAGAGCACTATATGGCACAGCTTTCTATGGTACAGCTATGGGGCAAAAATGAACGGTGCAGAGCACTATATGGCACAGCTATGGGGCAATAATGAACGGTGCAGAGCACTATATGGCACAGCTATGGGGCCATAATGAACGGTATGGAGCATTTATTTTTCAAATTCACCGGTAGCTGCTGCATTTTCCACCCTAGGCTTATACTCGAGTCAATAAGTTTTCCCAGTTTTTTGTGGCAAAATTAGGGGGTTCGGCTTATACTCGAGTATATACGGTATCTCTAATTGAACTATTTCTCTGTTAACTACTGTCCATCTGATTATTTAGTTATGCTTACCCCCGGAGGGACATGCTGTTCATGGAGGACAATGCATGTTGTCGGCGTTCTAAATTGTTCACTGCGCATGTCCAAGCGCTTCTAATTACGTCACACCCATGTGTTAGATTCAAGGCCAATCAGACGCCTGTGTACGGCATCTAAAAACGGGCGCATGCGCAGTAGCACCTATTATCGCCATTTTGGTTGTGGCATGCCTTTCAGAGAGCATCATCCGTGACGATCCACATGCCCATCAATTATATTATACGGCGCATGCGAAATACTCCAAGGTAAAGTGCCTCAACTCCTGACTCCTGTAAAGCGGTAGCATATCAGTCCCAGCTAATACCTACATGAACAAATGCAAGGCTCTTGTACTTTGAAAATGCGCCTAAAATACATATCACTACACTGTTCAAAAAAAGTCCACTTCACTTTTACTGCCGTAAGGACTTTCAATGCATACTTCTGCCCCGACTTTCCGGATATAGCCTTATTCAGACTATCACCTAGAAGTCCAAACAGTGTCAGAAGAGTGCAGTTAACCCTTCCTGGTAAAAAGCTTCAACTCTTGACTACTGTAAAGCGGTAGCATACCAGTCCCGGCTAACATCCACACAACAATTTAACTCATGAACAATTGTAGAAAAAATGTAAAAAAAAAAAAAATAAATTATTTTAAACAATTTAATCGTCTTGAATCTTTCCAGATGTGTGACTTAGTATTTTTTATATATTTCTTTATTTTTTTATTTATTTATAATTTTAACTTAATCCCAAATATTTTTGTGAAAAATTTTTTTTTTATCCTCCAACTCCGCATGTCCCTCCAGACAAGGTCTTCAATAGTATTCGACAGCAAGAACACCTGAACAAAACAAATATATAAAATTAGGAACATACTCAAGTAAATGATCAAGTACTCCCAAATCTAAAATCACAGTAATAAACCGTTACTTCCAAGTCCCCAACTACACTGCTTTTGTTCAAGTTCAGTATCCTAGATAATTTCATGCATTTTAAAGTCAACATCTATCTATTATTATATCTAGATGGTGGCCCGATTCTAACGCATCGGGTATTCTAGAATATGTATGTATATAGCAGCCACATAGTATATAGCAGAGGCCATGTAGTATATAGGAGCCATGTAGTATATAGCAGACAAATACTACGTGGCCTGTGCTATATACTTGTAGAATACCCGATGCGTTAATACAGGCCACGCAATATATAACAGTGGCCACGCAGTATATAACACAGCCTAAACCGTATATAACACAGCTCACGTACTATGTAACACAGCCCACGCAGTATATAGCAGCCACTCCGTATATAACACAGGCGACGTGGTATATAGCACAGCCCACGCAGTACATAACACAGCCCACATAGTATCTAACACTGGCCACGTAGTATATAGCAGCCACGTGGTATATAACACAGCCCACGTAGTATTTAGCAGTGTGGGCACCATATCCCTGTTAAAAAAAAAAAAAATAAACAAATTAATAAAATAATTATAATAATTTAAAATAAAAAAGTTATATACTCACTCATACGCGCGCGGCTGCCGCCATCTTCCGTTCCCTGGATGCATTGTGAAATTACCCAGATAACTTGGCTGTCTCATGAGACTTTTTTCATTATTTTTAACATTTTTTTTTTTTTTTTTAACATTACTTCTTTTTACTATTAATGCTGCATAGGCAGCATCAATAGTAAAAAGTTGGGGACACACAGGGTTAATAGCAGCGTTAACGGAGTGCGTTATCCGCCGCATAACGCGGTCCGTTACCGCTGGCATTAACACTGTGTGAGCGGTGACTGGAGGGGAGTATGCGGGCGCCGGGCACGGACTGCAGGGGAGTAGGGAGGGACTAATCGGACTGTGCCCGTCACTGATTGGTCGTGGCAGCCATGACAGGCAGCTGGCGAGACCAGTCAGTGACGTGGTATTTCCGTTACGGAAGTGACAGACAGACGGAAGTACCCCTTAGACCAGGGGTCAGGAACCTTTTTGGCTAAGAGAGCCGTAAACGCCACATATTTTGAAATATAATTCCGCGAGAGCCGTACAATATGTTTAAAGGGCCATTGACAGATCAATCGCTCCAATGTTCACTTAGTACAGCAAGGAATGCTCCTCCCTGCTGTATAAAGCCACAACTGGACTGAAACAATGGTAATTAGCAGTAAAAAAATTAAATAAATAACTTACATTGTGAGCTTGCGATGCATGACATCAGTCCAGCAGTCTGGCTTCTTCTTTTTCCTGCGCATGACTGGAAGCTGGCATTCTTCCCACCTGATGTTGAGAGAATGCCAGCTTTGAGGCATTCGCAGAAGAAAGAAGCTGGAATGTTGGACATGTCACACAACGCATTGTCAGTTATGTCAATTATCTATTTTATTATTTTACAGCGAATTATTGTTTAGGTCCAGCGGTGGCTTAGTGCAGCAGAGAGGAACACTCCTTTGTGTACTAAGTGACCGCTGGAACAATTGTATCTGTCAGTGGCCCTTTTAAAAGTGTTGGTCTTACAGAAAATGAACAAAAAAGAGAGGCTCAGACCCATAGGGAACTAAAGCATTTACTACTTAAAGTGGTACATACAAGCAGGCACACCCAGCGTAAGTTCTGGCGTCGGCACATTGGAGTGGAGCTGTGCAGCTCCATGTGTTCCTATGCGGCCGCACACTCCGCTCTGGAGTGCCGACGCCAGAACTTGGTTCCCACATGCGAGACACGGACATGTTTCTCGCATGTGGAAACAAGCCCTAAGTGCCATTATACACAGGAGATCTGTACTTAGTATGCAGCGTCTGTGTATAGGTAATACAGTGATCACCGGTGACATACACAGGACCTCAGTATATAGTATACAGTGTATAGTGTCAGTGTATAGGTAACACACTGACTCACCAGTGACGTCTCTAAGTGAAGTCCTTCATCTTTCATCCCGCACAGACCGCCATCACTTCATCCAGCCAGGACTCGTCTCTGCAGGAAATAACACAGTTATCACGAGTTCCACTTGCAGAACACATTACTTAATTTTCCCAACTTCTACATTACACCACATGAAGAAGGCGACATAGTGTCAATCTACACAGTAATAGGACCGCCCCGCCATTTAAAACAGTATACTCAAAAAATAAAATAAATATATCCCTGCAGTAATAATATCCCTTAATTAGCCCCTGTGGTAATAATATTCGCCATCCTGGCCCCCGTGTGTCTCATTCCTGGCTCCAGCCATATGTTCTCCCATCCTGCCCTCATGAGTATCCATCCTGCCCCATATGATCTTCCCATCCTGCCCCATCTGTCTCCATCGTATCCATCCTGCCCCATGATCCTGCCCCATCTGTCTCCAATCCTGCCTCCAGTGTCTCCAGTCATGACGCCATGTCTGTCATCCTGCCCCGTGTCTCCAATCATGCCCCGTTTCTCCATTCTGCCCCTGTGTCCAGCTTTCTGCCCCAGTGTCCAGCGTTCTGCCCCAATGTCCAGCGTTCTGCCCCCGTGTCCAGCGTTCTGCCCCCGTGTCCAGCGTTCTGCCCCCGTGTCCAGCGTTCTGCCCCCGTGTCCAGCGTTCTGCCCCCGTGTCCAGCGTTCTGCCCCCGTGTCCAGCGTTCTGCCCCCGTGTCCAGCGTTCTGCCCCCGTGTCCAGCGTTCTGCCCGTGTCCAGCGTTCTGCCCGTGTCCAGCGTTCTGCCCCCGTGTGCAGCGTTCTGCCCCCGTGTGCAGCGTTCTGCCCCCGTGTGCAGCGTTCTGCCCCCGTGTCCAGCGTTCTGCCCCCGTGTCCAGCGTTCTGCCCCCGTGTCCAGCGTTCTGCCCCCGTGTCCAGCGTTCTGCCCCCGTGTCCAGCGTTCTGCCCCCCCTGTGTCCAGCGTTCTGCCCCCCCTGTGTCCAGCTTTGTGCCCCCCCTGTGTCCAGCTTTGTGCCCCCCCTGTGTCCAGCTTTGTGCCCCCCCTGTGTCCAGCTTTGTGCCCCCCCTGTGTCCAGCTTTGTGCCCCCCCTGTGTCCAGCTTTGTGCCCCCCCTGTGTCCAGCTTTGTGCCCCCCCTGTGTCCAGCTTTGTGCCCCCCCTGTGTCCAGCTTTGTGCCCCCCCTGTGTCCAGCTTTGTGCCCCCCCTGTGTCCAGCTTTGTGCCCCCCCTGTGTCCAGCTTTGTGCCCCCCCTGTGTCCAGCTTTGTGCCCCCCTGCGTCCAGCTTTGTGCCCTGGGCACCCCTGACCGCGATCCTGCTCTGTCTGGTTATCGGTGGGGGCGGCCATCTTCCTGAGGCCGCGCGTGCGCAGGTGGAGCGCTCTGCTGCCTGGGGCTTCAGGAAAATGGCCGCGGGATGCTGCGCATGCGCAGATGGAGATCGCGGCGGCCATTTTTCTGAAGCCGAGATGCGAACAGGTAAATCCTGCGCCGCCGGCGACCCGCCCCCCGCATTGTGCCGCCCCCCCGCATTGTGCCGCCCGGGGCGGCCCGCCCCCCCTTCCTACGCCACAGGCTGTCTGCGAGCCAGATACGGCCATCAAAAGAGCCATATCTGGCTCGCGAGCCATAGGTTCCCGACCCCTGCCTTAGACAAATAAAAAAAAAAAAAATATATATATATATATATATATATATATATATATATATATATATATATATATATATATATATATATATATATATATATATATATATATATATATATATATATATATATATATATATATATATATATATATATAATATATATATATATATATATATATATATTATAGTTAAAATGTATAATATATTATGTTAAAATGTGTGTATATACAGTACAGACCAAAAGTTTGGACACACCTTCTCATGTTAAAGATTTTTCTGTATTTTCATGACTATGAAAATTGTACATTCACACTGAAGGCATCAAAACTATGAATTAACACATGTGCAATTATATACTTAATTTCAGTTGTTTCACACTTTTTTGTTATGCCTTATAGTCTAGGTTCTTCAAAGTAGCCACCTTTTGCTTTGATGACTGCTTTGTACACTCTTGGCATTCTCTTGATGAACTTCAAGAGGTAGTCACCGGAATGGTCTTCCAACAATCTTGAAGGAGTTCCCAGAGATGCTTAGCACTTGTTGGCCCTTTTGCCTTCACTCTGCGGTCCAGCTCACCCCAAACCATCTCGATTGGGTTCAGGTCTGATGACTGTGGAGGCCAGGCCATCTGGCGTAGCACCCGATCACTCTCCTTCTTGGTCAAACAGCCCTTACACAGCCTGGAGGTGTGTTTAGGGTCATTGCCCTGTTGAAAAATAAATGATGGTCCAACTAAACGCAAACCGGATGGAATGGCATTGCCGCTGCAAGATGCTGTGGTAGCCATGCTGATTCAGTATGCCTTCAATTTTGAATAAATTCTTAACAGTGTCACCAGCAAAGCACCCCCACACCATCACACCTCCTCCATGCTTCACGGTGGAAACCAGGAATGTAGAGTCCATCCGTTCACCTTTTCTGCGTCGCACAAAGACACGGTGGTTGGAACTAAAGATCTCAAATTTGGACTCATTAGACCAGGGGAAATCTGTGCTTTGGTCTGATGTCCATTCCTTGTGTTCTTTAGCCCTAACAAGTCTCTTCTGCTTGTTGCCTGTCCTTAGCAGTGGTTTCCTAGCAGCTATTTAACATGAAGGCATGCTTCACAAAGTCTCCTCTTAACAGTTGTTGTAGAGATGTGTCTGCTGCTAGAACTCTGTGTGGCATTGACCTGGTCTCTAATCTGAGCTGCTGTTAACCTGCGATTTCTGAGGCTGGTGACTGGGATAAACCTATCCTCAGAAGCAGAGGTGACTCTTGGTCTTCCTTTCCTGGGGCGGTCCTCATGTGAGCCAGTTTCTTTGTAGCGCTTGATGGTTTTTGCCACTGCACTTGGACACTTTCAAAGTTTTCCCAATTTTTCGGACTGACTGACCTTCATTTCCTAAAGTAATGATGGCCACTCATTTTTCTTTACTTAGATGCTTTTTTCTTGCCATAATACAAATTCTAACAGTCTATTCAGTAGGACTATCAGATGTGTATCCAGCAGACTTCTGCACAACCCAACTGATGGTCCCAACCCCATTTATAAGGCAAGAAATCCCACTTATTAAACCTGACGGGGCACACCTGTGAAGTGAAAACCATTCCCAGGGACTACCTCTTGAAGCTCATCAAGAGAATGCCAAGAGTATGCAAAGCAGTCATCAAAGCAAAAGGTGGCTACTTTGAAGAACCTAGAATATAAGACACAATTTCAGTTGTTTCACACTTTTTTGTTAAGTATATAACTCCACATGTGTTAATTCATAGTTTTGATGCCTTCAGTGTGAATATACAATTTTCATAGTCGTGAAAATACAGAAAAATCTTTAAATGAGAAGGTGTGTCCAAACTTTTGCTCTGTACTGTATGTATGTATATATGTGTGTGTGTGTGTGTGTGTGTATGTGTCTAGGCAACCTCCATGGTTGGTACCTTGTAGCACCCCATTTTACAAGTATGACGGCTTGTAACCGCTTTTTGTAGCCAGACAAGTCTCTCAATTCTTGTTTGAGGTATTTTCATCCATTTTTCCTTGAACAATTCTTCCAGTTCTGTGAGATTCCTTGGTTATCTTGCATGCACTGCCACAGATTTTCCACAGGTCTAACCACAGATTTTCAATGATGTTTAGATCAGGGGACTGTGAAGGCCATTGTAAAATCTTCAGATTGCAGCTTTTGAGTTTGTCTATTGATGATTTTGACATGTGTTTAGAATCATTATCCATTCGTAGAAGCCATCCTCTTTTTAACTTCAGGTTTTTTTTTACAGGTGGTGGTATGTTTGCATTAAGAATTTCTTGAAATTTCATTGAACCAATTCTTCTCTCTATCCATGAAATGTTCCCTGTGCCATTGGCTAAAACACAACCCCAAAACATAATTGATTAATGGTTGGCGAGATGTTTGTCCTTAAATTCTGTGCCCTTTTTTTTTACACACACAGCTTTATATTGTTGTGGTTAGAGCTATTCTATTTTAACTTCATCGGTCTACAGGACTTGTTTCAAAAATGCATCAGGCTTGTTTAGATGTTCTTTTGCATACTTCTGATGCTGAATTTTATGTTGAGGATGCAGGAGAGTCGCTGTACGGTAGAACAATGTACCACAACTCGAGTCTGCTAAATCTTTCTGAAGGTCTTTTGCAGTCAAGTGAGAGTTCTGATTTGGCTACTAGCTCCTCTCGCTTAAATTTTGCTTGGTTGTCCAGACCTTATCTTTACCTCCACTGTTCCTTTTTAGCTGCTATTTCTTAGTTGCATTTTGGACTGCGGGAAGGGCAACTTGAAAACGCTTTGCTATCTTCTTATAGCCTTCTCCTGCTTTGTGGGCCTACACTATTTTCAGAGTGCTAAGCAGGTGCTTAGAAGAACCCATGGCTACTGTTTTTTGGCATAAGGTTAGTCGAGGCTGGGTTTTTATAAAGCTGAGAAATTTGCATCACCTGGCCTTTCTTAGGCTTCTTTTACACTTGCCGTGATTCTTGCGGCCCATTTTTGCGGGCAGTATTGCCGTGATTTTTATGGTCTGCTTCAAAATCGGGCTGCAAAAATCTTGTGGATCGTAGTTTTCCTGGTTTTGAATACTAGGGAAAAAGTATTGGGGAAAAAAAAAAAAACGGTGTTCCACTAATAGGGTAATCACGGCACACCGCAAAAACAATATCAATATGCCTTTGTTTTTGCTGCCCCATTGATTTTCAATGGGGGCCGTGTCCGTAAGCCGTGAAAAATATCGAACAGGCTCGATATTTTTTTCTCGGACGTAAATACTGCCTTCACGGCCATATGGCCTACGGCGCTCCGACAAATTTATGCGGCCTGTTTTTGCGGCCCCATAGAAATCAATTAAGGCCGCAAAAACGGACCGCAAAATCACTGTAAGTGTAAAAGAAGCCTTAATAATGGTAGTGAACCAGGAACAGGCTAATTACAGTAAGGTCTGAAACCTTGGTCAGGTATCTCGGCACACAAATCTCCCAAGGGTGCCCAAACTTTTTCATCAGCCCACTTTCCTTTTTTACAATTTTTAAAATGTAAAAAATTACGGATATATATTAGTAATAGTTTTATCGTTTTTAAAATGGAATAAAGTTGTTTTTGCTGTTTACAAAATATAATTTACAGTCAAACTAACAATGACAGGTACAGAAGAGAGGGCTGTCTTACAGTCTACAGGGTAATGGGGAAGGAGACAGACTAAAGTATTGCAGCAGCACAAGTTTTAATGAAACCTATGGCAATTGTAAACATGATAGCCCAAAATATTAGACTCGGTCCTATTCTAATTAGCAATGGAAGATTCAGACCCTAGTTGTTTGTACATAAGTATAAACTATGGATGCTCTAATCCTGGCAAAGATTGTGAATGGAGAGGAAGGAGGTGACGTTAAACATCAGCTATTGTGAAGGTCGATCCTATGTTATCTACAGTATTTAGAGTTGCCTTTCATTATACTGTATCTGGTTACCTTTTTAGCGGCCTTATCTGTACACAACAGGAAGTTTATCGGTCTCAAACTTGACAATTCACTTGACAATCATTACTGTGTATACATTGTAATCTGCTCTATTTTTTTGTCTCCCTTTTAAGATGTATAAACACTCAAACAACAAGACCATGACCAGCGGAGCTATCGCAGCAATGCTTTCTACAATCCTCTACTCCAGACGCTTCTTTCCCTACTATGTGTACAATATTATTGGAGGCCTTGATGAAGATGGTAATTTGTTTGTTTTTAATCTTTCATTCCTCGTCTGTTTAGTGATTAACCTAATTCTTATTTGCCATAGACCTTTTGTACATAACACGCATTGAAGGAGCTGTCTAGGACTGAATGATCTCTCCTTGGCACAAGCATCAATAAGCGATCCAGGGGAGGAGGGTTCAATGTCCGCAGCACTGTCAGCAGCTGTATTCTGCGCCAGTACGGAGCTGGGCGGAACACTGCAGCTCCGTACATTGCTTAATGGCTGCTGCCATACAAGATCTAGCGGAGTACTCTGCAGCAACCACTGAGCGAGGCACAGGTTCTGCCTCATGCTTTTATCTAGCCTCTGCCGGTGCTGATCAGCACTGATCCATGGGGGTTGCCTGGTGTCGGACTTCCACCAACCATCCATTTAGTGTTGGTGCAGGCCAGGCCAACTTTAGAATATATGAAAACGTATGCAAAAATGTCATCCTGAAATATTATAAATTGGAGGGTTATTTAGAAAAAACCATGAGCATGTTATATCACAACATTGTTTAATATTTTTTTTTTTCCAAAGAAAAGCCAAATATGAAGGAAGAATTGTAATACTACTTTCTTCTTTTGGTCAAATAACTGCACCAGAAACTGCATTGCCAATTTTCTAGTCACCTTACCTTTTGATGGGCTTTTCAAAGAACTAAAGAGCTTGTCCAGTCTAAGAAGGAAACTTCTGCATTCTTTCCAGATGACTGCAAACTGCTGTGTCGTGACTGTATGTGATGTGCATGCTGTCACAATTCTCTGTGTGGGTGGTTGTGAACACTTGAGTGCAATTTGCATACTTGTGGTCACATGCCAACTAGACTTTTTTTTCTAGAACATTGATAGAAGCAGAGGAGAGTCTAGCCGGCACCTGACTGCAACTAGGCACATCTCATGGGGAGTACATATAGTGTAATGAAAAACAGAGCAGAAATTACGAGTGTGGTGAAAAAAAAACTCAATATGCAAAAACAAAAAGGTAATTACAGTATGTAATTCGCACTGCAGTAAAAAATTATCTGGTAGCCTGATTCTTTCAATCTGTATGATTACAGCAATAAACTCATAAATGTATATTTTAGTGGTTCAAAAAATTTCAGAAAATTTTATAAAAATAACTTTTTAAAAAACAATTTCAGTCTGATGTGTGAGGGTCTTGGTTTTTTTGTGCACTGACCGTTTTATTAAAGGGCACCTGTCACCCCCAAAATGGCTGGTGAGGTAAGCTCACCGGCATCAGGGGCTTATCTACAGCATTCTGTAATGCTGTAGATAAGCCGCCGATGTTACCTGAAAGAGGAGAAAAAGACGTTAGATTATACTCACCCAGGGGCGGCCCCGCTCTGGTCCGCGTCCGATGGGTGTCTCCGGTCCGCTCCGGCGCCTCCCATCTTCGTTCCATGACGTCCTCTTCGGGTCTTCGCGCCGCGGCTCCGGCGCAGGCGTACTTTGTCTGCCCTATTGAGGGCAGAGCAAAGTACTGCATTGCGCAGGCGCCGGGCCTCTCTGACCTTTCCGGCGCCTGCGCACTGCAGTACTTTGCTCTGCCCTCAACAGGGCAGACAAAGTACGCCTGCGCCGGAGCCGCGGCGTAAAGACCCGAAGAGGACGCCATGGAATGAAGATGGGAGGCGCCGGAGCGGACCGGAGACACCCATCGGACGCGGACCAGAGCGGGGCCGCCCCTGGGTGAGTATAATCTAACGTCTTTTTCTCCTCTTTCAGGTAACATCGGCGGCTTATCTACAGCATTACAGAATGCTGTAGATAAGCCCCTGATGCCGGTGAGCTTACCTCACCAGCCATTTTGGGGGTGACAGGTTCCCTTTAATCACATTCTGGAGTGCATATGATGTTTTAATTGATCTATAGCATTTTTGTGATGAGTATGTAGACCAAAAAAAAGTAATTCTGATGTTTTTCATTCTTTTCAATTAGATTTTTGCTGTCCAACAAATAACTATTTTTTATTTTTTTTTACTCTAAATATTTTTATAAAGTTTTAACATTGATATGAAAACAGAAAATTTCAATAATAACAACTTAAATAATTTAATATTTTGTTGGATTACACTATACCGGACACCGCAATACCAAATTCGGCGGCATGGGTTGTTTTTTTTTTCCCTTATGGAAAAATGAGGGTAATTTTAAACATTTAAAGGAAATCTGTCACCACTCTTTTTTTTTTTTTTTTTTTTTAATTCTTCCCATGGTGTATGTAAATCTGCTTGGTCCAATGGTTAGGCTTGTTGTTCGTCTCCACCGCCGTGTTGCTGTACGTATTCGTTTTTTGTGAATATCACAGATAGCGTACAGTTACCTCTCGTGCGCATCTAAATGGTCCTTTGTGCCTGCACAGTTTGCTTTGCCCATAGTATTGCGCATGCGCCGGCATAAGCCATGGCTTTCTATAGCCCGGAAGTATACAAGTATACTTCCGGGCCATAGAACGCAATTGCGTATGCCGGCGCATGCGCAATACTGTTTTTCGGCTTTGCCCACAGTTGGACAAAGCATACTGCGCACGCGCGAGGGACCATTTGAATATACACGCGCGGTAACGCTATGCGAACACAGGAATTACCCAAAAGGAATGCGTAGAGCAAGCCAGGAGGGGGAGAGACGGACAATAAGCCCCATCTATCGGACCGGACCGAGCAGGTTTACATACACCACGAGAGGAATATAAGCGGTATTTATGCATCATTGGTGGGGAGTCAAGGGGTATCAAAAGTACTTGTATAATGCAGAGCTGACACTGAATTGAATGATATTATTACATGATATGCCAAGAACGTGGTGACAGATTCCCTTTAATAGATATCTTTTTATCTTTACTTTTTATTTTCCTTGTGGGGACTTGAACCTACAATCACTTACTGTAGCTATATGCTGCAATACAGTAGTATTACCGAAAGCAGTAAAGTTGCCATTCTATGAATCTTGATTGCCGATGGCTACCATAGTAAACATTAACACTGCATGATCCAACCGCTGCTACAGGCAAGTGCTGGATTTTGTAGTCTGCTTCTCCAGTGAGTCCTGGGGGCTCAGTTCCTAAGCCCATTCCAGATGATGCAGCTTTAACCCCTTCACCACTCTGGGATTTTCCATTTTTGCCATAACTTTTTTTTTTTTTTTTTTGTTTTTTAGTTTTCTGTCAATATGGCTGTCTCAATGCTTGTTTCTTGCTGGACGAGTTGTACTTTTAAACAGCGCCACTGGTTTTACCCTACCGTGTCCTGAAAACGGAAAAAATATTCCAAGTGCTGCAAAATTGCAAAAAAAAAAGTGCAATTCCACAATTGTATTTTTTAGCCATGTTCACGAAATGTTAAAACTGACCTGCCATTATGATTCTCCAGGTCATTGCGAGTTTGCAGATACCAAACATGTCTAGGTTCTTTTTTTTAAGTGGTGAAAAAAATCTGAAATTTGTGGGGAAAAAAGAAAAAAAAGTGCTTGTTTTCTGAGACCCGTGGCTTTTCCATTTTTCGGGGACTGGGGTAGGGCTTATTTTTGTGCACACCGAGCTGACCTTTTAAATCATAACCATTTGGGTGTAGATACAATATATGTAATACGTGTAACAGAAATAATCATCTGCGGTGAAGTCCGGCCACGGGGTGGCACTCATGGCAGATCTGCAGTGACAGCCACAGGGGTCTCCTGCCCACCCCTGGTTGTCATGCCAACTCATCCGCGCACCGCGATCATGTAACGGGTGTGCAGTTGGGCTGGGTTTGTGGTTCGCTTCTGGCGTGCGCATGTTAATTGCCGCTGTCAGATTGCGGGTGGATCATAGATCAGCTGTGCCTGAAAAGATGCAGTCTCAGTGCCGGATCCCACATCAAACGCAGGAGGCGACCTATGACGTACCTGTATGTCAGAGGTCGTAAAGGGGTTAAGTGATATAGCCGTTAATGACCCACGACCTTATATTTGTCAGTTTATTACAAGATGTGGTTTGAGGGAAAAATGAATGCGGTTGAAGGATGAAGAAAAAAATGCGAGTGCTATGGTCGGGATTCATTTTCTTACTGAGCTGTACAAATAACCTGACAACTTAATTCTGCCTGTTGTCTATACCAAATTTATATAGTTTTGAGGTTTGTATTTTACTGCTTTTTCTACTGCTTTTTCTTTTTTTTTTTTTTAAGGAAAAAAATATTCTTAGAAAAGTGTGATGTAAACCAAATTTTTTTAAGACTCCTCATTATTTTTCAGACAATGGAGTTGTATTCAGGCTTTTATTTTGCTGTATGAATTAGTTTTTTCAATTTTTCAGGGGAGGCAAGTTGATAAAAAAAGCACCTTTTTCATAGTGGTCTCTGTTGGGGTAAATGGATTTTTTTGTTTATTTTTAAGAATCAGATTCTTACCAACTCTGGTGCTGAAGATGCTTATTTCTTTTAAAGCATGAGATTGCTTGATTGCAGTGTGTTTAGAAACATACTGATCTCCACCAAAATGAAAGGGATAAAGTATCCGGAATATCGGGATGATGCAGGGAGACCCCTTTTTGTGTAAGCATTTAGATACTGTGGTCCCTATTGTAGTATTGAGTGCAGAGCCCAGTAAGTGACAGGTGCCCACAGAGGTAAAGACCAGCTGTCGCAGAGGACAGTACTGGAATTACTCATTTTTATAGCAGGGTTGTTGATGATTTATCAAGACTTTGCCAAGACACTAATTCAAGCTGCTCTTCTCTCCAGTCTTCTAAAATGCCATTGGCATGTAATACTATATTCTAGAGCAGTGTTCCCAACTCCAGTCCTCAAGAGCCACCAACAGGTCATGTTTTCAGGATTTCTTTAGAATAGTCCAGGTGATGCAATTATCACCTCTTCAATACTAAGGCAATCCTGAAAACATGACCTGTTGGTGGCTCTTGAGGACTGGAGTTGGGGAGCACTGTCCTAGAGCCGTTGCTCAGCTGAAGACGTCGGTGTAAGATGTAAGCTGCATGTTGGTGAATGAGCCATTTAGGGTGCCGTCCATTAGAAGACAATCCGTTCTTAATTTAAGTGCCTCAAATAAAATGAAAAACAAAAAACCATGCCTCCTGGACCATCAGCATTTTATCAGAGCAATTATGAATGGGTTGTCTGGTAGTAGTGGACAGCCCCTTTAATAACTCAGGTCAACAAAAAAAAAATTTTTTTCTGGTGTCCAAAATATTTTAATGAATTTGGGGTGCTGATTCTGAATATGCTATCAGTTTTGCCAGATTGGCTCAAGTTTTTGAGATTTTTTGGTATCTTATTTATAGCACTTGTTGGTAAATGCGACGCATCATCTCATTAATTTCTTTGGATTAGTACTTGAACTGAGCAGTTCTCAATATAGTTTTGTGTTAATTAGTGTTCTAAAAGTTTGTTCATAGCTTGATTTTTGCACTAACTTTATGTTGTTGTCTGTTTTCCAGTGAAAAGCATGAACTCATCAAGAAGAAGTTGTCTTAACGATCCAGACTCATTCTGTTACATTTGTGGTGAATACACACTGCCAAAACATAGAAGAAACATAACAGACTTCGTAAAAAAAGTGTATTTTGCCTATTTTGGGGTTATGCTTGGGGACCAAGACAAGTTTTGGGCACCACACATAGTGTGCAAAGCATGTATCGAATTATTACGAAAATGGAGCAAAGGACAAAGAAAAAGCTTCAAATTTGGTGTTCCAATGGTGTGGAGAGAGCCAAAAAATCATCATGATGACTGTTATTTATGGTAAACACAGGTACAGGCACATCTTCACAATGAGGGACAGGCCTTCTTGCAGATTCCATGTTACTCCCATTTTCGTTTCTTATGCTTATTGAATCCTTGCACTTGCACTGCACAGAAATAACAGTCATCATGATGATTTTTTGGCTCTCTCCACACCATTGGAACACCAAATTTGAAGCTTTTTCTTTGTCCTTTGCTCCATTTTCGTAATAATTCGATACATGCTTTGCACACTGTGTGTGGTGCCCAAAACTTGTCTTGGTCCCCAAGCATAACCCCAAAATAGGCAAAATACACTTTTTTTACGAAGTCTGTTATGTTTCTTCTATGTTTTGGCAGTGTGTATTCACCACAAATGTAACAGAATGAGTCTGGATCGTTAAGACAACTTCTTCTTGATGAGTTCATGCTTTTCACTGGAAAACAGACAACAACATAAAGTTAGTGCAAAAATCAAGCTATGAACAAACTTTTAGAACACTAATTAACACAAAACTATATTGAGAACTGCTCAGTTCAAGTACTAATCCAAAGAAATTAATGAGATGATGCGTCGCATTTACCAACAAGTGCTATAAATAAGATACCAAAAATCTCAAAAACTTGAGCCAATCTGGCAAAACTGATAGCATATTCAGAATCAGCACCCCAAAAATACCCTAAATTCGATGAAATATCTTTGGCACCAAAAATGCTGTTGACCAGTGTAATCAATGAGCAGTAATTGTACGCCCCTAATTACAATAGGCTTGGTTTCTGTTATGAAGGACAAGTGTTTACCATTGCCTTTTCTTTTCAGGTAAAGGAGCAGTGTACAGTTTTGACCCTGTAGGATCCTACCAGAGAGATTCATACAAGGCGGGGGGTTCTGCAAGTGCCATGCTTCAGCCCCTTTTAGATAACCAGGTAATATATTATGGTTAATCATGATGTATCCTTTTGCCTATCGTCTCCGTGCAGAAATATGTAAATTGGACAAATTATTTGAACTCAATCCACTGTCATTGCTTAAATCTCATTTACATCATCCAATTATTAGTCTTGTGTTGTAGCCGTAATTGGGCCGCGTAGTGGACGTCATAATGGTAGGATTGTATTTGGCTATCTCCGGCAAAGCCTTAGATTTTAGTTGGTGTCGGGCACCGCTGCTCCATACACATGTGGACTCTAGCACACCCTGCTCATGATTGTTGATTTTGCATTTGTTTTTCACTTCCTTTCTTTCCAGAGCCATGTGAGGGCTGTTTTTTGGGGGGGGTTTTGCGGGATCAGTTGTACTTTTGAACGACACCATTGATTTTACCGTATCGTGTACTCGAAAATGGGGAAAAAAAATTCTAAGTGCTGTGAAATTGCAAAAAAGTGCAATAATACAAATATTTTAAGGATTTTTTTTTTACCATGTTCACCAAATGCTAAAACTGACCTGCCATTATGATTCCCCAGATCATTACAAGATCATAGACACCAAACATGTATAGGGTTTTGTTTTGTTTTTTCTGTTTTGTTTTTTTTTAAATGGTGAAAAAAATTCCAAAGTTTGTTTAAAAATTTTTTTTAAAAAATGCGTTATTTTCCAACACCCATAGCGTCTCCATTTTTCAGGATCTGGAGCTGGGTGTGCCGAGGTGACATTTTAATGATACCATTTTGGTGACTATTAGATCTTTTGATCGCCTGTTATTGTGTTTTAATGCAAAGTTGCAACGACCAAAAAAGTAATTCTGGTGTTTTGGCTTTTTTTTTTTCCCCCGTTATCCCGCTTACCGATCGGATTGATTATTTTTATAGCTTGATAGATCGGGAGATTCTGAACACGGTGATACCAAATATGTGTTTTGTTTTGTTTTTTCAATTGGGCTTAATTGTTTTATTTTGAATGGAGCAAATGGGGGTGATTTGAACTTTTTAACTTTAAAAATATTTACTTTTTTTTTTTTTTTTTTAAACTTTTAACTTTTTGCATGCTTTCAGTATTCTCCATGGGAGACAGGAAGTTGCAGTTGTCCGATAGCCTCTGCTACACAGAAGCATGTGCCTGGAACGATGTGGGCTCAGCGTCGGAGCCCACATCAAAGAGAGGGACACGCCATGCGCCGTACATGTACAGCGCATGTTGTGAAGCGGTTCAATAAGTGTGTACTTTTCCAAAACCCCTGACATTTGTTTACAGCAGACTATCCCACCATTGTGCCCTTCACACACAGCCACTTCCTTACCTGTATCCTATTTATTTTAACAAGTCAATTTTGCTAGTTGTCTGGAAGGATAATATTTCAAGCAAAGAGTGTTGAAATGGGGCCCTCAAAGACCCCAAACCAATTCCAATGAATGTATTTATTCCCATTTTTTTTTCATTTCTTTGCAAGAATGATAGTAGATGCGAAGGGAGACCCTATAACTGGTTGTTTTGCATATTTTATCAGTGCTTAGAAAAAAATGTATTTCTATATGGCAAGGCTAATGTTTCTATGCTTCTTCTTAGATTGGATACAAGAACATGCAAAATGTGGAGCAGCTTCCACTAACCTTGGAAAAGGCAAAGCAACTTGTGAAAGATGTATTTATTTCTGCAGCAGAAAGAGATGTGTACACAGGGGATGCCCTAAAAATCAGCATTGTCACCAAGGATGGCGTAAGAGAAGAGTCTGTGTCTCTGAGAAAAGATTAATTCACTTCATTTGCAGCAATCAACTTGAATAATTGTAACTTTTTTTCTTTTTAAAATAAAAAAAATAAAAAAAAGCGCATTGGGAGAATGAGTTACCGTGTTTGTGGTGATATGAGTTTAGTGTCGCCTGTGTGTGACTCTGCAAATCCGCAGTTCTTTTGCAATACATGTACAAGTGCCTGTAGAAATAAGAGAATGCAGTGGATTTTAAGATTTACCCTCTTCAATGTGTAGTATTTTTATGTATGTTTCTACCTGTGTCCTCAGCAGTGACCGAGTTCCTGAGCATGGGACCTACAGAACAGCAGGGGTACGCACAGGACGTTAGCGTCCCTCTATCAATATGCTGTTCGTGCTGGTGTAGACTATCGAGTATCTAGGTTTTGGTGCCTATTAGAGATGAGTGGAATGATTTGCAAGACTCCAGTCCAGGTTAGTGGTACCTGGTGACTAGACTGGAGACCCATAAATCTCTTCAGCGTCCCCGACCCGTTTTTTTTTTTTTTGTTAGCCAGGACTGGCGCAACATAATCTGTGCATCACATCTCAGAGATTGTTGCGCCATCCCTAACAATGATTTGTGTTCCTCCATCTATCTGCTAGGTATCACTGACCTGGATGCTGGGCCAGAGTTCTTCCAAACAATCCGCTAATCTCTAGTGCCCCTATATGTTTTTTTTTTTCCTTTTTTTATAAATAAGTATTTACTGGTGCATTATACAGGTAGTAGGTATTGGGGGCTTTATAACTACCGTATTTTCTGGTGTATAAGACGACCCCCAACTTTTCCATATAAAATATGGAATTTGGGATATGCCCGCTGTATAAGACGGGGGTCATCTTATACGCCCAGTCATCTTATACGGCGTGTGGTTCCCAGGGTCTGAAGGAGAGGAAACTCTCCTTCAGGCCCTGGGATCCATATTCATGTTTAAAATAAAGAATAAAAATAAAAAATATGTATATACTCACCCCTCCGAGAAGCCTGGCTGTCACCGCTGCAAGCGTCTGCCTCCGTTCCTAAGAATTGCAGAGCATGAAGGACCCTCGATGACGTCGCAGTCCTGTGATTGGTCCGTGACCGCTCAAGTGACCGGTCACCTGACCGTGACGTCATCGAAGGTCCTTCACGCTCTGCAATTCTTAGGAACGGAGGCAGACGCTTGCAGCGGTGACAGCCAGGCTTCTCGGAGGGGTGAGTATATACATATTTTTTATTTTTATTCTTTATTTTTTACATGAATATGGATCCCAGGGCCTGAAGGAGAGTTTCCTCTCCTTCAGACCCTGGGAACATCCAGGATCGCTCCCTGTATATGCCGTACCTGGCGTATAAGACGACCCCCGACTTTTGGGACAATTTTTAGGGGTTAAAAAGTCGTCTTATACGCCGGAAAATACGGTACATGTGTATGTATATATGTGTGCATGTAGGAACTTGGGCCATTATTACTATTTTGAAGGGACTCGAAGCCTTTTTGCTTTGTGGGGCTGTTGAAACATTACTTTTGTTGAGGCATTCAGGAGATTACTAAATGCCAAGGGGACACTCGAAGGAGTCAATGTTAAATGGGCACTTAGAGACATACTCAGGTTCAGGGTCTTCCATCTGTCAGAGAGGCGCACATGTCTTTACTACTTTCTAGGGAGCAAAATTTGAACACCTAAGGCATACACAGGGCATTTATATTTTTAGGAGGTCATTTTACCCTCTAGAGTGGCTAAAGGGCGCATTTTGCTGTATTAGAGGTATAGTGGTGGGAGTTGTGTGGCAGTAAGAGAAGCACTTGTGCCACACAGCAGGTGAGAAATACGGCCACAGCGGTTCAGTATTGGGGTATCGGCAGGATGAGGAGTTTGTGCAGGTTGGAAATGTGAAGTCAAATGTGTTGACGTCTTAAACTCTTCAGACAAGACGGGGATGGAAGTTGTCCTGGCAATATGGGCCAAATTTAAAAGATGGGAAAAGTGAACGGCTCCTTCAGAAAGAATGTTACCTGTAAGTCACTATCTGTAACTGTACTGAAATTTTGTAATATTCTGCAGAATACGTGGTGGTAATATCAGTGTTGGTCTCTATATAGCGAGTTTGTTTTCCTATCACCCATGACTGCACCACCAGAGAGGGGATCCTACAGAATAAAAGGGTGGTACCTCTCCCTTTCATCATCAGTTGGGTTTTCTGTCCAGTCGTTTGAGAGGGAGTCTACTTCCTGGAGTTGCCCAGGGGATTGATTGTTGTGGCACATTATTATTTTTTTTTTTTTTTCTCTCAGACTTGGGTCCATCAGGTTTCTGGCTGGGCAGCATATCTGCTGCAGCTGGCGTCGGGGGCCTCGAAGCACTTCGGTGGACCCAAGCGGGCCTCTTCTGTCAAGTGGGTGCGAGCGACTGCACCATCACCTTATGGTCGCATGCGTTTCCTGGTCTGCACAGGGCACGATCCAGGAAGGGCTTGCCCTATGATGAGCATGCCCAGGGTGTCCGGAGGAGGCATCCATGAGCTGTAGATGGTTCCCCACTTGTCTGACCACTCTAAGAGCGCTTTTTTCTGGCTCTACTTCCCGTGTATGATGGAGGAACAGCAGCGGGCAGTCGCACAAATGGCAGGAAAGCTAGCCAGTGGAGTAGAAGTGGGTCATGAGTCCAGAGACTAACAGTCTTGTGATTTGGTCCAGCTTCCGAATCCGGTATACTTAAGTAAACAGCGGTGGTGAGTGACCTTCATAAATGTTCACCTTAGAAAAGGCTTAAGAAAGTTAGTGCAAAGCTCAAAAATAGGGAGTGTGCGCTTTGTAAAACCCTGTCTGGGTCAATGGCCTGATGTGCTTAACCCCTTCCCGACATGTGCCGTACTAGTACTGTTCTGCAGGAGGTGCGCTCCCGCAAACAGCAGTACTAGTACGGCGCATCGATTGCGCTGCCTCATGCTGAGCGCCTCGGCGATCGGGTGTCAGCTGTATGTGACATCTAACACCCTGCAGCAATGCCCCCGATCGATGCTATCACCGATCGAGGGCATTTAACCCCTCTGATGCCGCTGTCAGTAGTGACAGGGGCATAGAGAAGCATCGCGCAGAGAATCCGTTCCCTTCAAGCTTCACTCAGGACAACACGATGCGATCGCGTTGTCCTGAGGGTCTCCATGGAGACCCCCGGCACCAAGATGGCCGCGGGTCCTGCAGGGAGGTGGCTTGTCAGCGCCTGTAGAGAGCAGGACCTGAGAAGCCTCCTTGCCTTCCTGTCAGATCGCTGATCTCATTCTAAGCAGTGCGGAACATCAGATCAGCGATCTGACATTATATAGTGATGTCCCATACTGGGACAATGTAAAAAAGTTTTTAAAAAGTGTAAAAATATATTTTTTTATATTACTAAATAAACAAAATAACTATTTTTCCAATAAATACATTTATTTATGTAAATAAATAAAAAAACAGTAAAAGTACACATATTTGGTATCACCACGTTTGTAACAGCCTGCAACAACCCTTCAGTGAACACCATAAAGAATATAAACCATAAAAACTATGCTTTATCATCATAGCGCCGAACAAAAATGCAATAAGACGCAATCGAACAGACCGATGTAAATAACAATGGTACCGCTGAAAACATCATCTTGTCCTGCAAAAAACAAGCCACCATATAGCTTAATCAGCAGAAAAATAAAAAAAATTATAGCTCTCAGAATAGTGATGTAAAATTTTTTCTATAAAATAGTTTGTGTACAAGCACCAAAACATAAAGCTATAACTGAGGTTATCGCTGTAATCGCATACTGACCCGAAGAATAAAGCTGCCATATCAATTATACCACACGCGGAACGGTATAAAAGAAAAAAAAAACAATTCCTGAATTGCTGTTTTTGTTCATTCTGTCCCCCGAAAATTGGAATAGAAAGCGATCAAAAAGTGTCATGTGCCTGAAAATGGTACCAATACAAACGTCAGCTCGTCTCGCAAAAAACAAAGCCATAACATGACTGTCAGACGATATATGAAAAAATTATAGCTCTCAAAATATGGTGATGCAAAAACTAGTTTTCGCAATAAAAAGCGCCTTTTAGTGCGTGACATCTGCCAAACATAAAAACCTGATATAAATCTGATATTGCTGTACTTGCACTGACCCGAAGAATAAAGTCGCCCAATCACTTATACTGCACGAGGAACGGCGTAAAAAATAAATAAAAACAATTCTTAATATGCTGTTGATTTTTCTCCTTCGCCTCACTGGGGGACACAGGACCATGGGGATATGCTGCTGCCACTAGGAGGCTGATGCTAAGTCAATACAAAAAAAGTTAGCTGCTCCTCTGCAGTATACAGCTACCACTGGCTTCAGCCCGAACCAGTTCATGCTTAGTGTCTGTAGGAGGCACATGGGTCTGGTCTTCATACTTTAATTTTTAATTTTATTTTTACAAGGAATATAGTGAAGATGGATCCTTTCAAGGGTCCAATCTCCCCAAACCAACAACAGGCGGGAATGTGGAGTGTCGCCTTCACGTACCCCCTCCTGCACCGATTGAAGATATGCCTGAGCTGGCTTATGGGCGATGGGTGCCTACACCATCAACAGATGGGAACATGGAGGGTCGCCTCCATGTACCCCCTTCTGCACTCAGACCTACTTGAGCCAAATCATAGACCTGTCACATCCTAAGGGAGTGAACCCCTAGGATGTACAGAGGCATCGATGGCGTCCGTGCAGCCCCCACTGCATCACCACTGAAGAACAGCGGTGATGGAAGGAGGCAGACGGTCCCTCTCCACCTCACTGACAAAGGGATGGTGGATAGAGGGTTCCTGCACCATCCTCTGCAGCACCTGACCTGCAGGCAGAGCAGTCTGGCTCTGCACGTCGTTCCACGGGCCTTCCGGATCAAATGGGTGTCTGGGTCAGATCTGGTGGGGAGGGGGCTTCTGAGCACGTGTCGTGTCCTTCCAGGGGTCAGTTCGGCCAGTGCAGAAAATTTAGTCCCCGGCTTCGGCCTCTGCTAGGCCACAAGTCGGAAACTCTGCCCCTTTTTTTCTCGCGTCTTCTGGCTGATCCACCCCTTCCCTTGGCGCTTCTCGCAGTGCAAGATTTCCTTACCAGGAAGTCTCGGTGGCCATTTAAGGGGACGGGATCCGTCCAGTGAAGTGTCATGTGGACATGGCTATGGTAGACCTAGAGACGGTGGCGGCTGGTGCTGGGACCCAGTGGGGTTCTGCAGGGGCTGCTTACTGAGTCCCTGGACTCACTGCTGAGCCAGGCTTGTTTCCACATTCCGGACTGCTGCAGCACAGAATACGTTTAGCCCTTCTCTGCAGTAACCTTTCCCCTGTGCTGGTAGCCCCTCATATAGCAGGGCTCAGGGAATCCATGGGTACTTCACGTCTGTCCCTAGGACATCCAAGAAGCCCAGTAAGGCATACAGCATTTTTTCCAGCATGTTCTACCTGTCACGCTGAGTTACCACGGGGACAGAATATGCCATACTTGCAAAGCCTGTGATCCCGAATGCGCTCAGGAGCCCGATGCTGACTCCGGGATATCTAATCCCCCTGAGTGGGCCACATCTCTGTCCATGACTTCTCTAACTACAGCGCTTGTGTCCCTCCATGGATTGGGCAATTTGCCTGCTGTCTCAGACGGTTCCTCTACCACTCAGGAATGATTGGCCTGCAGGGGCCGCTCTCAGTCGAGAGATACAGTTGTGGCCAAAAGTATTGACACCCCTGCAATTCTGTCAGATAATACTCAGTTTCTTCCTGAAAATGATTGCAATCGCAAATTATTTGGTATTATTATCTTCATTTAATTTGTCTTAAATGAAAAAAACACAAAAGAGAATGAAGCAAAAAGCAAAACATTGATCATTTCACACAAAACTCCAAAAATGGGCCAGACAAAAGTATTGGCACCCTCAGCCTAATACTTGGTTGCACAACCTTTAGCCAAAATAACTGCGACCAACCGCTTCCGGTAACCATCAATGAGTTTCTTTCAATGCTCTGCTGGAATTTTAGACCATTATTCTTTGGCAAACTGCTCCAGGTCCCTGATATTTGAAGGGTGCCTTCTCCAAACTGCCATTTTTAGATCTCTCCACAGGTGTTCTATGGGATTCAGGTCTGGACTCATTGCTGGCTACCTTAGAAGTCTCCAGTGCTTTTTCTGAAACCATTTTCTAGTGCTTTTTGAAGTGTGTTTTGGGTCATTGTCCTGCTGGAAGACCCATGACCTCTGAGGGAGACCCAGCTTTCTCACACTGGGCCCTACATTATGCTGCAAAATTTGTTGACCAATTTTCCAGAAACATCATTGTGACCCCCATATGTCACAAAAAACCATAAACATCCTCCTTATAGATCATAGTTAATAGAAGAGAACAAAGGAAGCTTTCTCAAATAGTGTGACACTATTCCCCTTGATAAAGCAAGTACTTACAAGTAGCGAAACGTGCGTCGGGGTGCGTGCTGGAGCGTCCGCATACCAGGTGAGACCAGCCTTCCATGTGCTCAATATGATAACCGTTTTTTTCAGGACCACTAGCGTTTCCAGGGTCCATAAGGTTTTTGTGTCTAGGACCTTAGGGTGCACATAAACGCATGGTCTATAGCTCTTTCACCACTCGTGTCCATATGGCATAGGACACATAGAGGGTGATAGACATAGTATTTCATTCATAGTTACACATGGATATTTTGGCTTGGTAGCACCTTAGTTACGGTCCACATTATGAACATGTATAGCTAATGGTTTATGTGGTACGCTCCTCTATTGATCCTGGTGTCTTTCTTTACACTCTTGTGTTTTGTACACGGGTATTTACAGATAACGTGTTCATGTGTTTTTGTATCATGTCTATTTTATTGGTCTTTTTTGTATGAGTGTTTTTTGTAACTAATAAATTTATCGCTTTTATATATTTGAGAAAGCTTCCTTTGTTCTCTTCTATTAACTGCAAAATTTGTTGGTAGTCTTCAGACTTCATAATGCCATGCACACGGTCAAGCAGTCCAGAGGCAGCAAAGCAACCCCAAAACAGGGAACCTCCGCCATGTTTGACTGTAGGGACCGTGTTTGTTTCTTTGAATGCCTCTTTTTTTTCCTCCTCTAAACTATGTTGATGCCTTTGCCCAAAAAGCTCTACTTTTGTCTCATCTGACCAGAGAACATTCTTCCAAAACGTTTTAGGCTTTTTCAGGTAAGTTTTGGCAAACTCCAGCCTGGCTTTTTTATGTCTCGGGGTAAGAAGTGGGGTCTTCCTGGGTCTCCTACCATACAGTCCCTTTTCATTCAGACGCCGACGAATAGTACGGGTTGACACCGTTGTACCCTCGGACTGCAGGGCAGCTTGTACTTGTTTGGATGTTAGTTGAGGTTCTTTATCCAACATCCGCACAATCTTGCATTGAAATCTCATCAAGTTTTCTTTTACACCACATCTAGGGAGGTTAGCCACAGTGCCATGGGCTTTAAACTTCTTGATGACACTGCGCACGGTAGACACAGGAACATTCAGGTCTTTGGAGATGGACTTGTAGCCTTGAGATTGCTCATACTTCCTCACAATTTGGTTTCTTAAGTCCTCACAGTTCTTTGGTCTTCTTTCTTTTCTCCATGCTCAATGTGGTACACACAAGGACACAGGACAGAGGTTGAGTCAACTTTAATCCATGTCAACTGGCTGCAAGTGTGATTGTTATTGCCAACACCTGTTAGGTGCCACAGGTAAGTTACAGGTGCTGTTAATTACACAAATTCGAGAAGCATCACATGATTTTTTTTAACAGTGCCAATACTTTTGTCCACCCCCTTTTTTATGTTTGGTGTGGAATTATATCCAATTTGGCTTTAGGACAAATCTTTTTGTGTTTTTTCATTTAAGACAAATTAAATTTAGATAATACCAAAGAATTTGTGTTTGCACTCATTTTCAGGAAGAAACTGAGTATTATCTGGCAGAATTGCAGGGGTGTCAATACTTTTGGCCACAACTGTACACAGGCACTTAGAAAACTGGTACATAGCACGTCTCCCGAGCCTTCTTGCACCTTGGCATCCGTAACCTCTCTCTCGCTCCCCCTCCCAGGTGTCTGCAGCGAACATGGTACCTGAGTACAGGTGATCGTGGTTAGTCTCATTAAGGCCGTCAATCAGACCTTAAGGGTTAACGAGGACTCTATCTCTGTCCCGGACCATGCGGTGTCCTTCAAGAGAACTATTCGTCCTCATAGGGTGTTTGTCAACCACCCAGAGTTTCAGGACATATTTCGGTGGCATAGAGAGCGACCGCATAAACTCTTCACAGGTCAGAAACCTCTTAAATCAACATAGCCCTTCCCACGGCTCTGCATAAGGAGTGGGCGAAATCCACTCCAATTGACTCACCGGTATCTCGTCTGGTGTCATAGACCCTCATCTTTACCAGACGGGTCTTCAATTAAAGACCCCACAGACCGTTATATAAGAATCCTGCCGTTTGGGATTGGAGTCCTTGGGTTCGACACTCGTCCTCTTGCAGTGGCGTAGGTAGCCAAAGTCAGCTCTCTTGGAAAGATACCCTTGACAGAGCTATACAGACCAGTGCGCTTCCCCTGGAGCCAGTGGAGCTGGCAAATCAGATTACCTTCGCCGGGGATTGTTTGGTGCACACTTGTCTCGACGCAGCTAACTCTTCTGCGCTGGCAGCTTCTAACGCTATTTCTATCAGACTACGCCTGTGACGCAGGCTATGGCGAGCAGACCCTACGTCCAAAAGCCTCTAGCTTCTAGGCCAGAGTGCCCATCTATTTGAGGAGAAGCTAGATCAGCTTATCTCTGATGCCACAGGACGGAAAAGTAAATTCTTTCCCTAGCACAAAGCCAAATGACTCCCAGGTTTTATACAAAACCAACCAGTCGTGGAGAAGCCGATCAAAATATTCCATATCTAAGGGATCCAGTTCCCATTGATTTTCGTCTCAATGACTCGTGGCATCATCTGGTCGACACCGGCAAAGTGGGCGATCGCCTGCTTTTTTGTTTCATCAGGTCCAGGAGCTCTTTGTCGTGCACGAATGGGTCAGGGACCTGGTGTTTTCTGGATCTGTCGCGGTTCCTCCCTTGTCCTCCAAGACAAGCACAATCTTTTTACCGAGCCATTGATTTGCTACGCCTGCACGGGGGTCATGGCTCCCCTACCAGAAAACAAAAAATTCCAAGGGTTATATCGAACCTGCCCGTGGTTCCAAAAAACGGGTCTGGGTGCCCCATCCTGGTCCTCAAGCTTCTAATCAAGTTTGGTAGGGTCAGCTCTTCAGGACGGAGTCCCTCCATTCTGTCATAACCTCTATGTAGAAGGGGGAGTTAGCATCCATCGACATCCGGGATGTTTGTCTTCATGTCCTCGTCTTTCCCCCATCCCAGAAGTTTCTACGCTTTGCTATTCGCGATGAACACTTCATGTTCACAGCCTTGCCCTTTGGTCCCGCCACAGCTCCCAGTGTGTTCAAGAAGGTCATGGCAGCAGATCATCATCAATCCTCCACCAAATTTCACAGTGGGTGCAAAACACTCTGGCTTGTGCTCATCTCCAGGTCTCTGTCTAGCCATTAGACGACCAGGTGTTGGCCTGGGGATGCTTTAGCATGGCTGGAATTGGGAAGGTTAATCTTTGCCAAGGACTTATGAATCAAGCCTCATAGGGTATGTGTCGACGTTCAGGATTGCATCAGGATTTGGTCAGGATTTTACATCAGTATTTGTAAGCCAAAACCAGGAGTGGGTGATAAATGCCGAAGTGGAGCATGTGTTTCTATTATACTTTTCCTCTAATTGTTCCACTCCTGGTTTTGGCTTACAAATACTGATGAAAAATCCTGACCAAATCCTGAGGCAATCCTGAACGTGGACACATACCCATACAAAGGTTATGCTGGAAAAACAGTTGATTCCTTCTGCTCAGGCAATGTTCCCCAACTCTGAGGACTGGTTTTTCCAGCAGGACAATGCGCCATGCCACACAGCTAGGTCAATCAAGGTGTGGATGAAGGACCACCACACCAAATCCCTGTCCTGGCTAGCCCAATCTCCAGACCTGAACCCCATTGCAAACCTCTGGAATGTAATCAAGAGGCAGATGGAGATTCACAAGCCATCAATCAAAGAACTGCCTAAATTTTTGTACCAGGAGTGGCAGTGTCACCCAAAAGCAGTGTGAAAGATTGGTGGACAGCATGCCAAGACGCATGAAAGCTGTAATTAGAAATCATGGTTATTTCACAAAATATTGATTTCTGAACTCTTCCTGTGTTAAAACATTGGTATTGTTGTTTCTAAATGATTATGAACTTGTTTTTTTTTTTTGCTTTTGTGCTTTATTTGAGCTCTGCAAGCAGTGCATTTTTTTTGTTATTTTGACCATTTCTCATTTTCAGAAAATAAATATAAAATTTATTGCTTGGAACTCTTGGAAACATGTTGTCAGTAGTTTATAGAATAAATGAACAATTTACCGTATATACTCGAGTATAAGCTGACCCGAGTTTAAGCCGAGGCATCTAATTTTGCCACAGAAAACTGTGTAAGCTTATTGACTCAAGCATAAGCTGGGTATGCATTGTCCCCTCATCCCTGTCCTGCTGTGTGGCTCACCCCTGTCTCTTGGTTGTATGCATGGCTCTGCAACTTCCCCTTCCTCCCTCTTCTATGCATGGCTCAGCATCCTCCCCGTCCTCCCCCTTCTATGCATGGCTTATTGTCCTCCCCCTTCTATGCATGGCTTATTGTCCTCCCCCTTCTATGCATGGCTTATTGTCCTCCCCCCTTCTATGCATGGCTTATTGTCCTCCCCCTTCTATGCATGGCTCGGCGTCCTCCCCCTTGTGTGCATGGCTCGGCGTCCTCCCCCTTGTGTGCATGGCTCGGCGTCCTCCCCCTTGTGTGCATGGCTCGGCGTCCTCCTCCTTGTGTGCATGGCTCGGCGTCCTCCCCCTTGTGTGCATGGCTCGGCGTCCTCCCCCTTGTGTGCATGGCTCGGCGTCCTCCCCCTTGTGTGCATGGCTCGGCGTCCTCCCCCGTCATACTCGTCCTCTGTTGGCTAGCGTCGGCAGCTCTCTAGTCAGCGGTCACGTAGTGCCGCTCATTAAGGTAATGAATATGCGCTCCACGCCTATGAGTGTGGAAACACGTCAATATTCATTACTAGTGATGAGCGAATATACTCGAGATTTCTCGAGCATGCTCGGGGGTCCTCCGAATATTTTTTTAGTTCTCAGAGATTTTGTTTTTCTTGCCGCAGCTGAATGATTTACATCTGTTAGTACATGTGGGGGTTGCCTGGATGCTAGGGAATCCCCACATGTACTTATGCTGGCTAACAGATGTAAATCATTCAGCTGCGGCAAGAAAAACGAAATCTCCAAGCACAAAAAAATATTCGGAGGACCCCCCGCGCACGAGTATATTCGCTCATCACTATTCATTACCTTAATGAGCGGTACCATGTGACCGCTCAGGAGAGGAGAGGCTGGACAACGGAGATGTGGGGACTTGCAGGACCACACAATGAGGGTAAGCATGATGTCACAGCCGCCGACTCCTGCCGCTGCTCCCCCTCTGGCTTTCTGGGACTGTGTCTTGTGTATAAGCCAAGGGGGGTGTTTTCAGCACACAAAAAAATGTGCTGAAAATCTCGGCTTAAACAGGAGTATATACAGTACATTTTACTTAAAAATATACCTATAAAGAGAAAAATCAATGAAATTGAAAATTTTGCAATGGTCTCTTAATTTTTCCCAGAGCTGTAAATATGGTATATTAAAAATTAGTTCTCTTCTGCAACGTCGTTGTTTTTTTTGTTTGTTTTTTTGCCTAAGCTAAACAAGCTTGGATTTATCCCAGTCCTACCTCGGATTGCTACAACCTGATGGGGCTGTACATATTCCTGAGCGTTGAATCATTTAAAATGTAGTCTACATGATCAGCTGTTAACCCCTTCACCCTGAAGCCTTTTTTCACCTTCCTGACCAGGCCAATTTTTACAATTCTGACCACTGTCAATTTGAGGTCATAACTCTGGAACGCTTCAGTGGAACCCAAAAATTCTGAGATTTTCTTGAGACATATTGTACTTCATGATAGTGGTAAAAATTATTTAATATGACTTGCATTAATTTCGGAAAATATCGGAAATTTGGCGAAAATTTAGCAGTTTTCAAACTTAATTTGTATGTCCTTCAATCAGTCTTGTTACACAAAATAGTTAATAAATAACATTTCCCTAAAGTCTACTTTACATCAGCACAATTTTTGAAACTGTTTTTATTTTGTTAGGAAGTTATAAGGGTTAAAAGTAGACCAGCGATTTCTCATTTTTACACCAAAATTTGCAAGACCATTTTTTTGGGACCACCTCACATTTGAAATGACTTTCAGGGGTCTATATGACAGAAAATATGGAAAAATGTTTGAGCCAGAGCAGCCAAGTGTAACAATCTGAATTGTGTACCTGTTTTGCCTGGTCTTGCCCTTATCTAAGATGGAGTTAGTGGCTTCACGGGGGCCATCTTGTTTCCTGTCTGCTGCATAGATGAAGGGACTCTGCACAACATACATTGCTTGCATACCTCGTACTTCACCTGCTGCCAAGCTAGAATGACTTGTATCTTGCCTGTCTCTTCTGTTCATCGTGATACCCCATTTGCTACCGGTTTGCCTCCCATCTGAAAGACTTTACTTCTCCGGATCTGCTCTGCACCCACCTCTGTTGCGGCCTGCTCTCCGCTAGGAGCCCAGTTCGGGCTCCGGACCTCTGGATCCTGCATTCCCAGGCTTGAACGCTCATCATCGGTCTGTACTGACAACACCCTTATATTCCTGAGTCTGCAGATGTCTGCTGCTTGATTCTTAGAACCTCTGTTTGCTTTGCACCTGTTAACTAAAGCCTGTTTTCCTACAATTTACTCTATTGAGTCTTGATATACCGTGTTTCTGTCTTCACTCTGATCCACGTCACCGGTCTGCATAGAATATCCGAATAATCTTATGACACCAAGACTACATCTTGTATTTCATACAAAGAAAATCAGTATAAAATCCTTCATCTCTGGTACCATGCGCCAGACTTTTTACATAAAATGTACCCATCTATTCCTTCCCTTTGCTGGCGTTGTGTCCTGTCTAGAGGTTTTTTATTTCACATTTTTTGGGACTGTCCACTGATTAAACCGTTCTGGGTGATAGTCCAACTCCTCATTAAGCAACTTTTTGGAGTGGATCTCTTATTGTCCTCAACTCTTTCTATTAACCCCTAAAGGCCCCGTCACACTTAGCGACGCTAAAGCGATCCCGACAACGATACGACCTGTCCGGGATCGTTGCTGCGTCGCTATGTGGTCGCTGGTGAGATGTCAAACAGTGAGATCTTCCCAACGACGCAGCAGCGATGCGGCGACCTGTAGCGACCTGTACAACGATGTCGTTGGTCGTTGTGACCCTGTCACATGGCAGCTATTATGACGATTCAGACCTCGATGAGGGACGTCCTGTGTGACGTTGTAGTCACACAGGCGTGCATTTGCGTTGCCTTTTCCGCGCCCATTCAGTTCCGATTGGTGGTCGCTACTGCGTTCTGATTGGTTGGCGGCCTTGCCTTATGAGGCGACACGATAGCTCTTTTGTCCTTTGTTCCTGAGCGCGTGGTGGATTGCAGATCGTTGTAGAGTTCTCCGGCCTGCGACTCCTCTTCGATTCTATTCTTCAACGGTTCTTCTGATATCTATACTTTGTGCACGGTAGGTATCTTTGGGGTCTCAAATGCGTTTCCATTTTCCATAATTTATTATAGGGCACCTACTAATTATCTGCAATCATTGCTCTGGAAAGAGGGAGTGAGGGCTTGGCTGCTATCTGTGTACATATACTTTTTGCACATGGAGCCATTTTAGGCAGTCTCGTGGGCACACGGTAGTGTGGCTCAAACTTAACTCTTTTTAAAATGTTCCATATATGCTCACTGTATGCTATTCTTTCTTTCTTTCTTTCAGATGTCTTACAATAGCGAGGAATTTGTATGGGAATTAATTGAGATGTATCGGTCCCTGCCCTGCCTTTGGCAGATTAAATCTGCTGAGTACAGTAACAGAAATAAAAAAAGGGAGGCATATGGAAAACTTGTTGCTCTTTTTAAGCAGCATAACCCCTGCGAGAAGGTGGATGAGAGCGTTGTCCGGAAAAAGATCCAGGGTCTACGCACAGTGTATAAAAAAAGAGCTGAACAAGGTGGTGAAGTCAATGAAGTCTGGTGCCGCCACAGATGAGGTTTATGTGCCCTCGTTATGGTACTATGACTTGCTTGGCTTCACCCGTGACCAGGAGCTGCCGCGCACAATGGTATCTTCAATGCGGCAGACCCTGGATCAAGACCCTGTGATCCCGACTGACACCCCTGTTGGAGATGTAAGTACCTTCTTTGCTTGCTTCCCTGTAAAAAGCATTAAAACTTGGTCTCTCATGCCATAGTAGAATAGAAAATAGTAACTAAGTTTTTACCTGCTTTATTCTGCAGTTTAGAAAAATTATCCCTTCCACTTCAGATAAGTACAATCCTTTACTTTTTTGCCCCACTCAGTGCTCATACCGTTGAATGACAAATCCTATCCTGTACTACTAGTTCCTCCCCTTAATTCTTAATTTTCTAATTTTCTGTTCCTGCAGCAAGATCGGCATGATGATCTGTCCACCGCAACCAGTGACGACATGCTGGGTGATGAACCGAGCCTGGCGGAGGCTACTGAGGGGTCGAGTGAAGACCCTGCACCCTCAACCCTCAACTCAGCTTCTGTACCACGGCGGATAAACAATTGTCGTAGAAGAAAGGACACCTTGTCGCCATCGACAGAGCTAGTCAGTTTGGCAAAGCAGATGTTAAGCCAGCAGAGCAACACTACCGTGGACAGCTTTGCCAACTTCGCCGCTGATCGGCTAGGGAAGCTGGAAGACACTCAGAGGATCCACGCCGAAAGGGTCATTTTTTGAAACTTTAAGCAAAGCGGCAGCCGGTCAACTGGACGAAACGTCCACTGTACACAGTTGGATGGAACGTGATCCTTGTTCACGGCAGCCAATGAACGAAACGCCTGAGGCAATGCGTGGCACACCAGCACACCGTCGAATTATATCTCATCAAAACCTGCCGCTTGCCCCTCCACCACAATATCCCTGGTTTTCACATTCTTTCCTTGCCCAATTAACTTCTCCGCCCAACCAGTATGAAGAACTTTAGTGCCATTTAACATTTAGGGTTTAAGTTTAATTGTTAAATAGTTAAGTTATTGTTAATGAAAGAGTTAATTTAAAATGTTTATGTTAATATTTGTTATAAATAATAATGTTTTGTTGTTTCAAACTTGCAGCCTGCTTTTCTGAATTCAGCATATAGTTATTTGCAGGTCTAGTAGGCGGGGTAATGGGCTGGGTGCATGTATACAGATGCATACATATTATGAGTGTGAGTGATGAAACATGTTATTTGTTTTTAACAAAGCGTACACAACAGCGGATATAAACTGTAATTTTGTTTTATAACGAAAATAAAGATAACAACAACAAAAAACTTAAATATACAACAACAACAACAAAAAAAATAAATTAGTGGCTGCGGCTCTGCTGTTGGGCAGCCACAAAACTTGCCAGCATCACTCCGTGCTGTTTGACTTGCTCAGTCAGTGTCCGCTGTGCCGCCATCATCCTCCTGTGTGAAGCCAGGAGGTCCTCTCTTGTAGGGATTTCTATGGAGGGAATGGTAAACCTTATTCTGTACATGCATCTAACTATCAGGTACGTGTTTGTTATTTAACACTTACGGTTTCCGGGTAGCTCGGGTGATGACGAGCTAAGGGACCACCCGGATCCTCTGGCATCACCGGCTAGGGAAAGATACAACACTTCATAGTACACGACAGCCCTATCCTTTACAAGTTGTATGGACCTTTTTTTATGTGCAAAAATTACCGGGAGACAAGGCTTCACCCATATCATGGAGTGATGCTGGCGAGCCTGTTGGTGACGAGCCTGTAGGTGACTCCGGCTGGGGCTCCGGGTCTGCAGGTGCTGGAGAAAAAATAAATTATTATATTATTACATACCTGAGGTGCTGCACTGTAATTACTGTTGTAACTAATGTGCCGCCATATACAGGGCTGTATTTTGGGTCATATGATCAGGGACCTCATTGTATGCAGGACTGTGCAGTGCTGGTTGTCATGGTGATGGATGAGGGTTCGTTTATGTGTGGGGTAAGGAGGGGTTTACAGTGTGGATGGAGCAGAGCCGCATGTGTACGAGGCGCACTGAGCGGAGCCGGGTGTGTAAGAGGTGTACTGAGCGGAGCCGGGTGTGTACGAGGTGCACTGAGCGGAGCCGGGTGTGTACGAGGCGCACTGAGCGGAGCCGGGTGTGTACGAGGCGCACTGAGCGGAGCCGGGTGTGTACGAGGTGCACTGAGAGGAGCCGGGTGTGTACGAGGTGCACTGAGCGGAGCCGGGTGTGTACGAGGTGCACTGAGAGGAGCCGGGTGTGTACGAGGTGCACTGAGCGGAGCCGGGTGTGTACGAGGAGCACTGAGCGGAGCCGGGTGTGTACGAGGTGCACTGAGAGGAGCCGGGTGTGTACGAGGTGCACTGAGCGGAGCCGGGTGTGTACGAGGCGTGCGGAGCCGAGCCGGGTGTGTGCAGAGCGGACCGGCATGTGTGCAGAGCCACATGCGTGTGTGTGTACGGAGCAGAGCATTATGTGCTGCCATTATACAAGATGGAGCACTGTGTGGTGTATACGTATATGTGTGTATACTGTCCCCCCTGAGCAGTGTATCTGTGATACATATACATGTCCCCGCCTTTGTAATAACGTCCCCTGTCCTGTATTAAAAGGGCCCCTGACTATTTTAAGAAGCATCATACATGTCAACAAGTTGTTATTGTCTGTGCCAGGCATGGAAGGATTTCAGCGCATAGACTAAACAGTGGTGGAGCAGCAACAGATAATTTAGCAAGTGGTAGAGCACTGTTTGACATTGGGGGGGACACTCTCTCCTGGACGGCGGTACAAGCCCAGGGCCCCTCATGTTACAACGGTGTGTCTGACGTTGGGTGCGCGCCACCACCGCCCTCATTATCATTGGAATATGTCAGGTAATTGTTTTTTTAGTGTATAGAAAACAGTATAGAAAGCTTTATAGTTTAGTTTTTGGTCAGGGAGGGATGGTGATGAGCAAGGAAGGTGCAGGGAAAGGTAGTGATGGCTACTTGCGGACATGTGCTACACTTGCGGTGAGACAAAAAAACACCGCTAGCAGCGTTTTGTTTCCTGCTGTTGCAAGAACCGCAAGTGCTGCACATGTCCACAAGTCCCATGGGGAATGAATGAGGCCGAATGCAGTGTTGTCGTAACTGATCTGTTACACGGCAGATGTGGAAAAACTGTTGGATCTGCCGTGAATGGCAAAAAACAGTGGTGTGAAAGTAGCCCGTCACTGCTGACAGTCTCTGCATTTTAGTCATAGTCATCAATGGGGGAGGCAGCACGAAAAGTGCATAGGGCAGCAGAAACTCCAAATACGGCTCTGGCCATATCTTATGCTAACCTATCTTAACGTCACTCACCACGATGGGGCAGGCTCTGTGACCGGATGCTGGCGATGCGCTCACTGGATCTGTACTGCAGATCCGCCAGCTTCTTCCGGATCTGGGTACTGGAGCGCTGCACCCCAAATCTCTGGGCTAGGCCCCGACTGATCCTCCGCAGCACAGCCTGCTTGTGGAGGACTGGATGTTCTGAGTGCTCATGACACCCATAATCCCTGGCATCTAACTCTGTAACTAAGTAGCGCACTTCTGCGTCGCCCCATGGTGTTGCTCGTCTCCTGACCGCCATTTTGCCGCCTCTTGTTACAAGCTAGGCCGCATCAATGTCCTTTAACCCGCCCACAACGCATCAACGCCGTAAACCACGCCTACGACGCATCAACGTCTCCAGCAGGTTTATTACAGGATGCTACTGCGTGCGCGAAGGAAGCGGGCTGAATTCTAATCTCCAGGTCAGACCGAAGACGCTGCTGCGTTCTTAAAAGTGATGCATTATCAATACAGCGTCTCCGGTTGCACAGGAAGACTGGAGTGTTGGTGGTTTAATGTATGGATATGTATTTATGTTTAGATAGGTATTTATATTTGTATGTCTGTGAGTATGTATGTGTATATGTAGGTATCTGTGTAGATTTCTATGTATGTGTATATGGATGTATCTGTATACATAGGAATACATGTATGTATATACGGGCCCTTACTACTGTTTTGAGGAATGCACACGGCTGGTTAGTGCAGACAACGCCGTAATAAGCATGAGCATCCCCCTAATGCGTCTACTGATGCAAAGTTTGACGCACATAAAGGAACAGGCGTCTGCAGCCGAGGACGAGGGAAGCCTTTATGTCAGTCAGCCATTGTCTGCTCAGGGAAGTCTACAGGACGAGGTGGCGGACGAAGAGGAGGAGGACGAGGAGGATGGCCGGGTTCAGGATTTTAGAGGGAGACAAGTGACGTTGATTTGCCAGCAAGTGCTCCTCAACCCAGCATATGCACTGAGTTGACAACTGGAAAAATTGGCCCACATGCCGGATTATGCTTTGTGTATCCTCAAAAGGGGCCGGTGATGGTTCTCACACGAGCTGCAGGAGGCAACATGGCAGAGGTGTTAGATGTGCACAAATCTGAAGTGGCGTAGGACAGAGGGGTTTTCTGACCAGGTTGTGGAGTGATTTCGCAATGACCGCAGATGCGACAGGTACTGCAGCATCTATTCAAAGTGACAGGAGACAACATTTGTCCAGTATGGTTACTAACTATTTTTCCTCCATTACCGATGTTCTCCCTCAACCGTCATTCCCCTTTGATTCCTGGGCATCCAAAATAGACACCTGCCCTTAATTGGCCGAATATGCATTGCATGTACCCCTGCCACCTAATGGAAGCTGCATATAGCCTATATTATTATTTTAGGCCTAGGAAGTCCTCCGCTCACCACACCAATGCTGCCTGAATATCCCTGCCACCTAATGGTGGATAGAGCCTATTTTATTATTTTAGGCCTAGGAAGTCTGTCTGCGGTCCTCCTGTGTAGATTTCTATGTATGTGTATATGGATGTATCTGTATACATAAGAGTACACGTATGTATATACGGGCCCTTACTACTGAAAGAATGAGAAACAAAGCTTTTGCAAAGTAAAACACACAGTTTATTAGACAAATCATTACAATAATTAAAACAGTGTATAAATGTCAGTAGTAGCCCACTATAAGTTAGTAGGCAGTAGTTGTCTCGGCAGGTCTTCGCATCGTGGGTGTTTCTGCCAGGTCCCAATGGTTGAAGGCCTGCAATTGCGGGATCATTTGCACGCCATTCACCGAGCGGCACTTCCCCATTTACTAGGCCCACAGAGTCCATGAAGCCAGGTGGACTGTACGCCAATGCATCGCGACGGCGAAGGAAGTTGTGAAGCACACAACAAGCCAAAACAACGGAGTCTATCGATTCAAGCTTCATGTTAATAGGCGTGTGGAAAACTCTGAAGCGATTAGCCATGATACCGAATGCATTTTCTACAACCCGACGTGCCCTTGACAAGTGGTAATTGAAAATTCTTCTTTCCTCTGTTAGACTTTTTTGGGGGAACGGTTTGATAAGATTGGGATGAAGCAGGAAGGCCTCATCACCGACAAAAACAAAATTAAGGTTGCCTCTAGTCTCAGAGTTGGGAGGCAAGTGAAGGTCACAGTTGTTCAAACGCTCTCCAAAGAGTGTGTGCTCTAAAACACAACCATCGGAAAACCTTCCGTTCATGCCAACATCTACATTTATAAATTCGTAATTTGCGTTAACAAGGGCCATCAGGATGATGCTGAAATAGCCCTTATAATTATAAAAATAGGATCCGCTGTTCGGTGGTTGAGTGATCCGGACATGTTTCCCGTCCAAAGCCCCACCACAGTTAGGGAACTGCCAAAGCTGCTCAAAATCGGAGGCAATCTTTTTCCATTCCTCCTCCGTGTTGGGAAACTGCATGTAGCTACGTAGACTGTGGAAAATTGCATTACATGTCTCTGGAATTAGAACGCTGAGCAGGGGGCCTTGAAATGGCTGAAGAAAAATGCAAGTCCTGCAGCGAGCGCCCGGTGGCCAGGAATCGCAGCGTGACTGCCAATCTTTCATCTGCCGGGATGGCAGCACGCATCGCTGTATCCTTCCGTTGAATCAGTGGAGTAATTCTTTCCAGTAAATGTTTGAAGGATTCCTCTGACATCCGCAGATAGTTGCGGAAATCATGAGGATTCTTCTCCTGAAGCTCTCTTACAAGTTGCATGTGGGTCAAATCAGACCTCTTCTGCAGCCACTCTCTGGTCCACATGCGACGCTTTCGTTTGGAACGCCTCTCTAGCATCCGTGCCTCATCTTGACGCCGAGCTTCCTCAACCAGCAATGCAGCAAACACAACAGCACACTGCGCATTGTTCATGATGCTGCAAACTGAAACAAATAAAATAAAAATATGAGAAAGTTATTTAAAAAAAAAATAAATAAAAAAATAAAAGCACTCCATTCCGTTACCGTGCATGACAGAAAACATGCTGTATGGGTGTGCACGCACAAGACCCCCTAAAATGGCAGCCCGTGCAAAAGTATATGTACACAGATAGCAGCCAAGCCCTCACTCCCTCCCTCCAGAGCAATGATAGCAGGTAATTAGTAGGTGCCCTATGAAAATGTAGGGAAAAATGAAAACGCATTTGAGACCCCAAAGATACCTACCGTGCACAAAGTATAGATATCAGAAGAACCGTTGAAGAATAGAATCGAAGAGGAGTCGCAGGCCGGAGAACTCTACAACGATCTGCAATCCACCACGCGCTCAGGAACAAAGGACAAAAGAGCTATCGTGTCGCCTCATAAGGCATGGCCGCAAACCAATCAGAACGCAGTAGCGACCACCAATCGGAACTGAATGGGCGCGGAAAAGGCAACGCAAATGCACGCCTATGTGTCGGTGTCTGAGTTGTCAACGAGGTCGTTGGTAAGGTGTCAAACAGAGCGATGTGTGCTACCCAGCGGGACCTCAACGATCAAAAAAAGGTCCAGGCCATTCCGACATGACCAGCGATCTTACAGCAGGGGCCTGGTCGCTGCTACGTGTCACACATAGCGAGATCGCTACTGAGGTCGCTGTTGCGTCACAAAACTTGTGACTCAGCAACGATCTCGCTAGCGATCTCGCTTAGTGAGATGGGGCCTTTACTGACTGAGCCAATTTGGTACTTAATGACCGGGCCAATTTTTCCAATTCTGACCATTGTCACTTTGAGGTTATAGCTCTGGAACGCTTCAACGTATCCCATGGAGTCTAAGGTTGTTTTTTTCGTGACATACTGTATTTCATGTTAGTGGTAAAACCTCTTCGATATAATTTGCATTTATTTATGAAAAAAAAATTGATATTTGGCAAAAAAATTTGAAAATTTTGTATCTTCAACCTTTTAATTTTTGTACCCTTAAATCAGAGTGGTGTCCCACAAAATAGTTAATTATTGCAAAGAATAGGGAGACAAAAAAGCGCAATAGGGTCTTATCCATGTTACAAAGGAGAGAATATATCATGAAGTTTGCTCACCTGGTTAGGATGAGATAAAGGCATATACCGTGGGTTGATGGCTGCTGCAGCTCTACAGGTCTTCCACTACCAAAAGAAACCATATATTCAAAGGGAATTTGTAGTTATACTCCACGCTGCCGCAAGGATAAATTCAGGAAAAATATCAAGGATTCTCAGTGGCTTATTTTATGCGTTTTGGGGGTCTCATGCCCCCTTCATCAGGAAATACCACACAATATGTACAGGTATCACAAGTATATATAGTTAAGAGAGGATGCTGAGTTTCAAAAAAACGAGCGCCAACAAATCAGATGACATGGTGTCAAAGTTCATAGCCATCACAGGGTTAACATTTCCAACAGGTTATATTATACATAATGAAACAGTTTATTCTGATCAAATTAATGATGTCTTACACTTCCAGGTAACAACTCCAGTTTACAGCATTTAAAAAAGAAGAAAATCAGTGAAAAAAGACCCAACTTCCACTGAATGGACAAGAACTTATAATGAAAGGGTCATTCAAGTATAAAAGCAGATGCCTTACAGCTGAACCCCTGCCAGCTGGGACCACCAGACCCCGGGACCACAACAGGGTCAACGGCATCCCCCAGGGGACAAACAAGGGAAAGGCACAGAAAAAAAATATATAAGTAAACAAATTTTTGTTATTATACATAGCACCCCAGAAATCACTATATGAGGTACAGCTTGTTTCCAATATAGGGAGCGCAATTGTCAACTCCCTAGAGGAAACCCAAACTACACAATATGAAAACACAACAATTACCACACAGAAAAAATGAATGAGATTACCGCAGAGAAAATAAAAAGCATGCTCTCCAAAGGTAACACAATGAATAATTAGATATAAAGACACAAATTAATAATAATATATATATAGATAACTAAAAATGTTAGAATAAATATATGTATAAAAATGTACAAGAATACTGAAATGAATATAAAAAAAACTAAACATTTCTTTGGCCAAGGGGACTGTGTAATGGGGATAAAAAAACTTTTAGTTTTTCCTTTAAAATGTAAATTAATCATAATATATAATATATATGAAAATAAATTATGCAGATATAACTCTATAAGAAGTTCATAAATATTTCTCAGACAAAAGGGACAATGAAATTCAGATAAAAACCTCAGTTATTTCTTTTAAACCTTGTGGCTTTAGGCTACCCAATTTATAGATCCAATATACTTTTATATTTAATTTTGTGGATCTATTATTATTATTATTTATATAGCACCATTAATTCCATGGTGCTGTACATGAGAAGGGGTTATATCCAGGGCCGTATTTGCCACTAGGCACTTGAGGGCACGTGCCTAGGGCGGGGACAATGCAGGGGGCAGCACCTGAGTAAGTTTAAAAAAAAAAAAAAAATGTTTTTTTTTTTAAAGTCCGGGGTCGCCCCGCCCACCCACCTCAGTCCCGGCTGCTGCGGGGGGAGGGGGTCTCGGGCGCAGTGCTGCCATCAGGGCATTACTGCTCTGACTACTGTATAGGGCAGAAATGGGTGCTGCGCCTTTAAGCAGCAGCAGGCCCAAGTGCATCATGGTCCTGACGCCGGTCATGTGACACGCTGCGCGCTCTTCTTAATGTAGGAATACTGAAGCAGACTGCAGAGAAGCAGGTCATGTTTGTGGGAGAAGATACTGAAGTTGGCGGTGAGCAGGGAGAGGAGGCGGGCAGTGTGTGAGGACTCAGAGGAAGCCGCAGAGAGGAGTGAGATGAGAGGAGATGGGAGTCTGCTGATGTGAGTGAGGAGAGGGGAGGCTGCTAAGGGGAGGAGATGAGAGGCTGGAGAGGAGATGAGGCTGGAGAGGAGATGAGAGGCTGGTAAGGAGAGGAGATGAGAGGCTGGAGAGGAGATGAGAGGCTGGTAAGGAGAGGAGATGAAAGGAGAGGAGATGTGAGGCTGGAGAGGAGATGAGAGGCTGGAAAGGAAAGGAGATGATAGGCTGGAAAGGAGAGATGAGAGGCTGGTGAGAGGAGGCTGCTGAGGAGAGGAGATGAGAGGCTGCTGATGTGAGTGAGGAGAGGGGAGGCTGCTAAGGGGAGGATATGAGAGGCTGGTGAGGAGAGGGGAGGCTGCTGAGGAGAGGGGATGAGAGGCTGTAGAGGGGAGGCTGCTGAGGAGAGGAGATGAGAGGCTGGAGAGGGGAGGCTGCTGATGAGAGGAGATGAGAGGCTGGTCGCATGCTGTATATGGGGAGGCTGTGTGGGGCTCATGCTGTATATAGAGAGGCTGTGTGGGGCTCATGATGTATATAGGGAGGCTGTGTAGGGCTCATGCTGTATATAGGGAGGCTGTGTGGGGCTCATGCTGTATATAGGGAGGCTGTGTGGGGCTCATGCTGTATATAGGGAGGCTGTGTGGGGCTCATGCTGTATATGGGGAGGCTGTGGGGCTCATGCTGTATATGGGGAGGCTGTGTGGGGCTCATGCTGTATATGGGGAGGCTGTGTGGGGCTCATGCTGTATATGGGGAGGCTGTGTGGGGCTCATGCAGTATATAGGGAGGCTGTGTGGGGCTCATGCTGTATATAGGGAGGCTGTGTGGGGCTCATGCTGTATATGGGGAGGCTTTGTGGGGCTCATGCAGTATATGGGGAGGCTGTGGGGTTCATGCAGTATATGGGGAGGCTGTGGGGTTCATGCAGTATATGGGGAGGCTGTGTGGGGCTCATGCAGTATATGGGGAGGCTGTGTGGGGCTCATGCAGTTTATGGGGAGGCTGTGTGGGGCTCATGCAGTATATGGGGAGGCTGTGTAGGGCTCATGCAGTATATGGGGAGGCTGTGTGGGGCTCATGCAGTTTATGGGGAGGCTGTGTGGGGCTCATGCAGTTTATGGAGAGGCTGTGTGGGGCTCATGCTGTATGTAAGGGGCTTTGGGGGGCTTAAAGATATATAGGGGGGTGTCAGCATACTTAATTCTGCTCAATATTAAGTGATACAATTAATATTAATAATGAGTAGAATTATTTTCATGCTATTGGTTCGGCCTCCACAACAGTCATGGTCTTTCATCTGGCCCATCGGGAAAATAAATTGCCCAGCCCTGATCTAGAGACATGGAGGGAGAAGCCCACAGATGATAGCAACAGATTAGTCAGTTCTCTCACTAAATTACCCATCCAGCTCTTCAAACTATTCTCTCTGAAACGTCCGAGCATTGCAGAGATAAACTTCCCTGTTTGCAAACTTCCCTGTTTGCAGTCTGACTGATGCTGCCCGTGGTTTTGGTAGTATGAATCGACTGACAGGTTCCCCTTAAAAATCTGTCAGCCAAACCGTGCAACCTTGGCAGAATCAACTGACCATGTACTGTGTATGAGATCCACCAGATTCTCACATGACAACTAATGGAAAGGTTTGCTAAGGCTCCTTTCACATCAGCGATTTTCTCCGTTCGCGGCAGATACTGCAGTTTTTCCTCATCTGTCGCGTAACATATCACTTACGGGCCGGCAACTCTGCGTTCGGCCTCATTCATTCCCTATGGGACTTGCGGACATGTGCGGCACTTGAGGTGAGACAAAAAAAACCACTGCTAGCAGCATTTTTTTTTCCTGTTGCTGCAAGTACCGCATTTGCCAGATCGCAGCAAAACCGCAAGTGCCGCAAGTCCCATAGGGAATGAATGAGGCCGAACACAGTGTTGCCATAAGTGATCCGTTACGGATGCGGAAAAACTGCCGGATCTGCCGCAAATGTCAGAAATCGCTGATGTGAAAGTAGCCTAAGTCACTGTCGATAGTGTCTGCATTAGTCATACTCGCCAATGGGGGAGGCAGCACGAAAAGTGCCTAGGGCAGCAGAAACTCTAAATACGGCCCTGGTTACATCAAAATGCAAATATCACTTACAGTAAACAAAACTAACAATGACAGACTGGTACAGAGGGGAGAGGACCCTGCCCTTCTGGGTTTACATTCTACAGGAGAACATGATCTATTGGAAACATGTTTAGGTATATGGTCAATAGGGCTGATTTTTAGAGATCTAAAATCCTTATCATGTACCAGGGCGTAATGCCTAGGTAGACCGTTGTCGGGGTCGTAACGACAATATACCCTCATTCACCAGTCATTCCAAATTAAACTATAAGCATGTGGTACCGGGTGAGAATGAGTCAGACAGGTAGCTGGTTCAATCTCAGTGCATGCTCGTGCATCCACACACATGTGTGTAACGGTCACAGCAACTGAACTTTATTTTAGAATACACAATACTATATTGAGTGTTAGGGGAAGGCGTGCATTAGGCAGAGTTTAAGCAGCATACATCTAGTGCTCAGTCTCTCTCTCTCTGATTCGTCAGAACGTCTCCCGGTGGTTACTTCTTTCTTCACATTCCAGAGTTATCTTTTCAGGAGAAATGAAACTTTAACCCTTCACATTCTAAACTGAAGTGAAGAATGAACACTGGCAGCCACCTTTAGATACAGTTACATTTGCATTAGCAAGGGAAAACTTATTGTTTCACAGTATAAGATATATAAAAGTACAAAAGGTATATAAGAAAATATATTTTCACCTTGACAATCCCCCCTAAACACTAAGTTTTTCCCTTAAAGAAAGATCCTTCGAGACTGTCCATGTGATGGGAAAAGGGGAGGTGGATTTCTTCATCCAGACACCTCAGAAACTCTCCCCTAGCGAGAGGCCTCCAGGCAGCTGAACCCTTCACTAACCTCACATGGAGTTCTCCCACTGTCCCTAAACTAAATCTCTTAGCATCATCTGAGAATGGGGGGTTTTGTCTATTCTCTTGAGAGGAATATACTTCGGGATCTCCCCTGGATCAGTACCATCGTACTCTGGTGGATCTATTTCTTGATTGAGGAAGGTGCCAGTCGGAGTTGCTTTGGCAATAACCTTTTTATACAAGGGAATAACACAACAGAGAATTATCGATCCAATTATAAGGAGGGCAATTAGTACTAAACAAACTTATTGAAGGAATCCCTTGATCCCACCTAACCAACTGGAGAAGAAAGATGTGTCTGCTCCAGCATACATGACACGTCGTTTTATTGTCCTAATTTGTTCAACTTCTTTAGAAACCTTCAGGAGATCTTTCGGATCTACATTTCGCCATTCAGGTCTGGCTGTCTATATTTCGTCTCGTAAGTCTTTGGTCATACCGTCAATGAATGTATTTACCAATACTCTAACATCAAGTGGGTTTATGGGACTGTACCCCATGTCTTCCCATTTCAGCTGTAACCGTCCAAAGTATAGCTCTACACTCTCTCCTTTGTCACATCTGTAGAAAATCTTAATTTGCGTCCTAGCACGTCACCTGTTTTTGTGCTCACTAACTACCTAGGCCTGCCTAGGTGCACTTATACATCCATCATATGGTCATTATTTGTCTGTAGAATGAGAAAGGTTGGTTCTCAGGGTCAGCCAAATATTTTTGCGTAGCTAGCTAGTCAGAGGGCCTCCAGGGATAATACTCCTGTATCTGTCTTACCCTACCTGATGTGGTTGGTTCTCTGGTGGTGGGGGCGGGACATGACATGCTGGTCTACAGCTCCTTCCCAAAAGGATTACTGTCAGCCTACTCCTAAAAATTAATATCCCCACTATCCACCAACCACAATCCTGTGTCAGCTTCTTATATCACTACATGTGATCTTGTCTGGACAGGATTCAGTGTAATTCTCTTAGGTCGGGTTGCAGCACGGGTCATACAAGTGTTAGGGCCCAAATCCTCAACTATACTCTGAAAGGCATCACAGCTATAATTAACAAATCTTTGTTCACTGTAATATATATATTTGATCCATTCAACATTTTTATTAATCTGCACTTGTGGGATTATAGAAACAATGCCGGCACAAATCTGGTTCTGGGCTTTAAACTGGTCAGGCACCCCCCTTGGCACTCCAATGGCATCAATATATGCTAGTGGATCTTTTTCATAACTCATATGGAGCTGATCAAGGCTTCTCCTCTTTCTGGTAGATTCATCAGGTATCTTTGGATCCCAAGGTAAAATCTTGAACTGCATGGCTAGTTTAACAAGGGTGCATTGACCTGTCCAGGCATTAGGCAACCTAGGACGGAGCTTACCATTTCCACATAACCAATAAATGTCATACATACAATGTGTATGTTTGATTAGCAAGTCAGTATCTAAGGAACTGTTCTCTTTGCAGAAACCTGTACGGTTACTTCTCCTGGGACCTTTAGTTTAGGTTCCTTATGAATTAGTGGGACATAATCTGGGCAGTCAGTGGACTTCAGACCTTTCAACAGATTCATGACACAGGCAGTGGTGTTGTCATCAGGAAAAAGCAATGCATGTGTGTATAGGTGTGTATTCGCAGCAGCACAAGCAATACATCCTACAGAGATATTCTGGACTCTGACATTGTATCTCACCCATTCTAACCATAGGTTTTTCCTTGGGGCTGTTTGGGTTTCTATGGAGAAAACTTCTTGCCAACTGAGACCTGGAATGGGGATTACTTCATTAACTACATTTTGCAAACGCTCACCTGGGCCTGTTTTAGGTGTACTGGTAACAGGGGCCTTGGTTGGTCTAGAGCTAATATCCTGGAGCTGTATATGGCCTAAATACCCATGGTATCAACTACTAAATACATAATTATAATGCCTTCCTAGTACAAACGTCTGCAGATCAGCAGATTGGGGGTTTTCAAGATTCAGGAGGAGGGGGTGACAGCTTCTACCCCATTTACAGCCCCTAAGTGGTTGCAGGAGGGCTGTTAGATGCATTCTCTCACGAAGACTCCTACCCGTCCCATCCTTAGGGAACATGGCTTCGCTAGGTTTATATCCCCAATCATCTCCCGTACTCCAGGCAGCATCGGTCCAATAATGACAATTATTGTTGTATTGTCTGGTAACACACATATAAAACTGGATGATCCCCTCTACCACCCGTTCAGTCTCAAGGCACTTGACTACATCACAGAAATCAAATCGCCAGATATTCACCGGGGCTGTCAGGTTTACCCAGAGTATAGTGGTACCAGAATTCTTATTTACAATAGGGGCCGAAGAGGTAGGGGCGAGGATGGCCCCCAGTTCCAGGATCAAAAACAACAGCAACATTTCCCTTCAGTCACTACTGTGACTAAACACTGGTTCGGTCTCTTTTACAATATGAGGCGTGGATCCAAGTGCTCCTTCAAGTTTTACTGCAGTGGGGGTGACCGGGATCACCGTGTGAAGTCCTTCAAATCTCGGCTGGAGACAATCTCTGCGCACAAGCTTTTTCACATACACCAGGTCTCCTGGCACAAAGGGATGGTGTCCAAGAACCTTGTCTGGGTCTGGAAAAGAACTGAAGACAGTTAAATGCACTTTGGCAAGGTGTCCATGTAAGGCCTGCACATGGCTAGTCAAGTCCTGGTACTTGAGTTGCAACTGTTGTGGAAAGAAACATTCAAAATTGGGGCTCCTGCCAAACAGAATCTCATACGGTGACAGTCCTGTCTTCCTGTTTGGGGTGTATCTTACTGAAAACAAAGCTAGAGGAAGGCATTCTGTCCATGGTTTACCAGTCTCTGTCATTGCCTTCTGGATTTTAAGCTTAAGAGTTCCATTTAGTCTCTCCACTTTTCCACTGCTCTGCGGATGGAGTATGCAATGCTTGACTTACCCCCAGTGCTGCCATTACCTCTGACATGATCTCTCCAGTAAAATAGGAACTCCGATCGCTTTCAATGACTTCAGGAGCACCATATCTGCATATGATCTCAGCCATCAGTTTCTTCGCCGTTGTCTTAGCCGTAGCTTTGGCAACTGGGTAGGCTTCTGGCCAACCTGAAAATAAATCAATGCAGACCAACACATACTCATACGTCCCTACCCTGGGTAACTGAATATAATCAATCTGCAGTCTCTGGAATTGGTTAAAGGGCCGGGGAGTGTGCTTGGATGGGGTTTTCACAGTCCTACTCTGATTATGTGTGGCACATATCATGCAGCTCTATACCTGCCTTTCTGCGCAGGTGGAAAACCCGGGGGGCAATCCATTGTTTCTGTAGGGTGTCACACATGGCCGTCTTCGAGTGGTGCACATTCCCGTGCAGAACCTGTGCCATCATTGGGTACAGTACCTGTGGTAGGCAGACCTTTTCACCCCTCCCCCATAGTCCAGTGACGGTATCAGAGCAAGCCCCTATCTTTTGCCACCTATTTTTCTCCTCCTTACTTGCCTGTTCTTGTAACCGGGCTAAGATGTCTTTCAACACAAGTGGAGATGGTGGGGTGTCCAGGTGATGTACTTGAGAGGCTACAGGAGTGCTTGCTGCTTTCTTGGCAGCCTGGTCTGCCAGTGCGTTACCCTTTGTCCGTCCATCAGTGCCTTTGCTATGTGCCTTTACCTTTATGATGCCTGCTTGGGTGGGAAGCTGTAGTGCATTCATAAGTTGCTGGACTGCCTCAGCATATTTAAAGGGGTGGCCATTTGCTGTCAGGAAAGCCCTGGCTCTCCAGATAGGCCCACAATCATGTGCAATGCCAAAAGCATACCTGGAATCAGTGTAGATATTTACAGTCTTACCTTCTGCTAGTTTGCACGCTTCTGTAAGCGTCTTGAGCTCTGCTTCTTGTGCAGACATATGAGCTGGCATTGACTCTGCCTTGATTACCTCATGTTCTGAGACCACAGCATATCTGGTACAGTAGCATCCTCGGTCATCTTGGTGACGGGATCCATCTACAAAAAGCTCAAAATCAGCATTAGAATAGGCACACTAGAGACCAGCCGTTTCCTGAGACATCAATTCTAGACAATCATGTGGTTTGGAAACCTTATCTTGTTCCTCTGGATCCATTCTAGAAAGAAAAAGAGTGTCCTTGCTCATGTCACCTATTCCTCCCCCCTTTGGATCCATAGGAACTAGGAGAAAAGTAGCGGGGTTCAGGACAGTGCACCTTTTCAAAGTCACATTAGTAGGCATGAGAATAGCACACCAAAGTCGCAGCTGTCTGGTCATGGACATGTGGCTAGGTTGTACTTGGTCAGGGATACTATGTACATCGTGTGGGGTGTGGACCATCAGTGGGTAATTCAAAACAATCTCTGAAGATTTTGTGTAGCAACAGCTGGACAGACAACACAGCCCAAACACATAAGGAACTTCCTCTTGCCACCGTATCCAGGCGGCCACTGTAATAAGCAACAGGTCTCTGTTTGTCTCCATAAAACTGAATCAGCACACCTGTAGCATGTCCTGCATAGGTGAGCTCTGTCTGCAAGGCAGTCTGCAATACTGTACGGCAGTGCTCGGGTGTCTTGTAATCATATACGGGGCCTGCAATGTGTAACACTATATCACAGGGCAAATTCCCTCTTTGGGTGGACATAGCGTCTCCTGGATGCAAGGGGCCATAAGTGGCAAGGTAGGCCTGACACTCTTGGGCTATGGCTGGGCTTTCCTTTTCTAGCTATCTGTTGGGCCAAACAACCTCTATGTGACAGGGTAGAATTAGCTGGGTTCACTATGGCTCCCACCTGGTGGGTAAGTATGTCCCCATACCCCACTGAAAAAAGAACCTGAGATTCCTGAGGTGTGATGTAGTAGCGTGAATGACAGGGAAACTAAACTTCAGATTCCTGGAAAGTCTGGCCTTGTAAGTGTGAAGGTTTCACGGGAAGAGGAGATGTAGGGGCCTTTCCGGGCTGGGGGGTCTGCCATTTACACCGATTAAAACAAACTCTTAATCTGAAAATTGACATAACGAAGCTAGGGAGGGACCATATTATCCAACAGGGAGCCCCCCTGTTGATCTTCAATTTGCTATATATAAGCAGGTAAATCTTTTACCAATCTTTCAATTACTTACAAGTTTTCCTCTAAGACTAGGCACAGGTCTATTTCACTTCCAATTTCATACAGTACTTATTGCTTTAAACATAAATCTCTCAGCGTGTACTAAACCAAGGACAGAGAAAACTTAGAATGCAATACATTGCCCCACTTCCATCTAGCCCACAGCGCCGAGGGGAAAAATTTCAAGCAGGTCGCGCAGGGATTCACTCACCCCCTCCCAACTAGTAACACGGAGATGAGAAAAAATCACTGCATTCCACAGCGCACAAGGGAGAATACAAAAGCCCAGCTCTTTGCCCCCCTTTCTCTAAGTTCATAGCACAGATGAGGAAAGAGGAGAAATCTCAGTGGTCCGCTCCCTCCTCCCCTACACTACACAGCACTGATACAAGGCTCCGTATCTTCTACAAAGTCACAAATTGCAGCAGTTTTCAGACTTAATTTCTACAAAACTTTCCTATGATCCTCCGTGGTCTGGGCGGAGCCCCAAGGACGGCCCGTACACACACACGCGGCAGGTCTCCACCCAGGTTGGATTCTGCACAACACAAACAGGACACACCTACGCTTCTGGAAAGCTCATCCCGCCGCCATTACAGGGCGATGGCTGGGACTGCATTTTCATCATCAGTGGCACGGCGGCCATTTTACAATCTGTAAAATCACAGTTCAAAGGCATTTTATAACCAAACATGGGTTCTATATTGTCTGATCCTTCCTCTCCATCAACCTATTTTCATCCTTCATTCTTTAAGCTTCGCACAACTCGCAGATGAGCTTGCGCTTGTTCTAACAATCCTTTATCTTTCAACATGCCCCTTTTATTTTCTATGAGATTGGGCCACATAGCCGGCTACAATCTCCCTGACGAGGGCAATCCTACATGCTTATACAATCTCTCAACATTCTTGACTGCCTTCTTGCCCTCCCGTGACTCAACTATTGCCTTGACTTCCACAGAATCCTCATCTAACTTGTGGGGCACTGACTTCTTCTGCTTTAAGATACGCAACTTGACTCACAGAATACTATGGTTTTCTGCAGTAAAACCACTAGCAGCGATGTCAACACTGTGTTCTATATATATATAGTACGGAGCCTCACGTTCGACGTACTAGGAAAAGAGCCTCACGCTCAATGTTTCCTGTCTGTCCCTAACCTGAACAACAGTGATTACAGACTATCCTGCCACGATATTCCAACCGTTGGGAGGCAGCCTCCTAATGAGACCCCTCCACAAAAATATAGGTGGTCCCCTCACGGAACGTCTTAAGTTACCTATCTGGACAGGTGGTCCCCTCTCGGAACGCATTAGTTACCTGTCAGCACAGGTGGTCCCCTCTCGGAACGTCTTAGTTACCTGTCAGCACAGGTGGTCCCCTCTCGGAACGTCTTAGTTACCTGTCAGCACAATATCACAGAGGCTGCGTCTCCTATCCCTTCTCTAAGCTGCCCCACAATCTACAACTAGCTCAATCTTTCACTCCACTTCTCTACTAGACAATAGTCACGGGTAGGGTGGTTGAACGGAGTACAATGACCGGTGGAGGAGGTGTGGTGTACACGAGGACGCGCCGAATGCGACGTCTCTCAGTTGCTGGTTCAGAGCGTGGCACAGGATCACGTTCGATCTCACCACTCGACCGGTCACCTCCCGGACCCAAGGAGACCACAGACAAACCAATAACGGCTGAGACACTAGCAAGTGTGACACATACAGTGTATATGATCGCCACTTACCGTGTGCGGAGGGTGATCAGTCCTCGAGGTCAGCCACTACGGGTATCATCCACGGACATCCAGGTATGAGTCCAGGGGGTCTCGGATCGCTGGCCACGCCCCCCGTTGGGCTCCAAATTGTCGGGGTCGTAACGACAATATACCCTCATTCACCAGTCATTCCAAATTAAACTATAAGCATGTGGTACCGGGTAAGAATGAGTCAGACAGGTAGCTGGTTCAATCTCAGTGCATGCTCGTGCATCCACACACACGTGTGTAACGGTCACAGCAACTGAACTTTATTTTAGAATACACAATACTATATTGAGTGTTAGGGGAAGGCGTGCATTAGGCGGAGTTTAAGCAGCATACATCTAGTGCTCAGTCTCTCTCTCTCTCTGATTCGTCAGAACGTCTCCCGGTGGTTACTTCTTTCTTCACATTCCAGAGTTATCTTTTCAGGAGAAATGAAACTTTAACCCTTCACATTCTAAACTGAAGTGAAGAATGAACACTGGCAGCCATCTTTAGATACAGTTACATTTGCATTAGCAAGGGAAAACTTATTGTTTCACAGTATAAGATATATAAAAGTACAAAAGGTATATAAGAAAATATATTTTCACCTTGACACCGTGAGTAAGCAAGCCTATTTTTATATTGTGGCGATGGGAATTAAGTCTAAGATGTAGGGGTTGTGTAGTTCTCCCCACATACTGCTTCCGACACGGATACTTAATTACATAAATTATAAACTCGGAGTTGCAGTTTAAAAAGAAGGGAATAATGAATTTAGTAGAAAAGGAAACTATATGGTCAGCTTTGTGATTTATATAGAGCAACAAAGACAAATTCTGGTGCCACATTTGTAGATACCCTTAATGGAATTAATGATATGACTACCATTGGAGCTTGTATGGGATCTCAAACGGCTTGGGGCTATTAGATCCTTAATTGTAGGGGCTCTCCGAAATGTGAACCCCGGATTCCTAGAAAGAATTCTGCATAAAATGGGATCACCTAATAAAATATGCCAATTCTTGTGAAGGACTTTTTGGATTTCCTTATGTTCAATAGAGAATTGCGTAATAAAATTTAATGAAAAATGATTATTAGCCGTAATTTTCTCTTTGGGCTTCAATAGTGTTTTCTGATTCAATTTTAAAGAATTTTTAAAAGCATTTTTAATTACAGTAGATGTGACGGATAATTTTGAGAAGAAAATCCTTTCCTTAGTACACTAGGCTGTTCTTTAAAATCAATATCTAGTGAACAGTTCTTTCTAATACGTTGTAACTGATTGCTGGGAATGTTGAGCCATTTTAATGTCCACTGCTGTAATGGATATATCCATTAGTGTCCACTTTTAAAAAAAAGTTCTGCTGCAAATCTTTTCTTCTTTGATGAAAAGAATAACATCTAAAAAATTAATTGAAAGATTACTAAGGGACACTGTAAAAGAAAGATCCAGCTGTTGAAATTTATTTCCTGAATAAAAGTTTCAATTTATTATTAATGGGATTATCCCAAATAAAAATAATACAAAAATAATATTTTTGCACCAATTTTATCATTTAAAAAAAAAATTATTTGAAAATCCCCATAAAAAGGTTAGTGAACGTTGGTGATACCTTCAAACTCATCGCAGTCCCCTCAATAATTTGTCAAAAGTAAAATAATTATTTTTCAATATAAAATCAATTCCTTTTATAATAAAATCTTTTTGTGTCAAGGAGAGCCTATTATCAAATTTCAAAAAGTGATAAAAACAAATAATGCCAACATCATGTGGAATATTAGAATAAAGTGCAGTACCATCCGTTGTAATAAAAACATATTGCGGTTTCCATGTGACTTCTTGCAGTAGATAGAACAGACGAGTTGAGTCCCTGAGATGACTTTTTAAATTAAAAACATGCGGTAGCATAATCCTATCAATGTAGTGAGCCAAATTCGATGTTAGAGAATTAGTACTCGCAATTATCGGTCTGCCAGGGGGATTGTGAAGACTTTTATGTACTTTGAGCAAATGATAGAAAAAAGGGATGCTGGGGTTCTCAATGTTTAAAAAGTTATTTTCTTTGTTGTTGAAAATATTATGGGAGAGACCTTCTGCAATAAGGGCGTTATAGGCTTGAATAGAATTAGAATAATCATTAAATGAGCTTTTAACATAATACTTAGCGTCAGACAGAATTCTAAGGGCTTCATTAATGTAATCACACCGATTCTGAATCACAACCCCTCCTCCCTTATCAGCCAGTCTAATCACAATCCTATTATTTAGCGATAGTGCTTTCAATGCTTGTTTCTCTTGTGTGTTAAGATTAAATTTCTTTTTATTAAAAGGTGTACGTGTAATTTTTTTCAAATTCCTTCTGTACAATGTCACTGAAAGCATAAATTTGGTGACTTTTGTCCTCCAAAGGGTAAAAGTTAGATTTAGAAGGTACATCTAGGTGAAGGATTTCACAGGCATTTTCTTCCAACATCTGGGACATTTGCAGTATCTTTAATGAAATGTCTTTTTAACGTCAGTTTTCTGATAAAAATTTGTAAGCCCAAAAAGAGGTCAAAGTCCCTAGAATTATTGTTAGGGCAGAAAGATAGTCCCTTGGAGAGGAGCGCTTTCTCATCAGTAGTTAGATTATATTCTGATAAATTAAAAATGTTGGACATACATCCCTCATCTTTAGTTATTATGGAATTGTTTTTCCTCTCTTTTTTCTCCCACCTCTTGTTCCTCTATAACATTTTTTCTTTTTCCGTTTTTTGGAAGAAATAATTGGTTTAATTGGGTGCTCCTGAGAGCCCGGTGTAAAAAATGAACAGTACCATTTTCTCTAGTCACCTTCCACGACGGCATACGGAGGTTGCCTCTTTGCCCTGATGAGGAACAGGAAATACAGAGAGGTTAAAAGGCCATCCCACTTGCCAGTGTCTTTCCTGTTCCCCATGGGGCAGGGAGAGGTTCCGTATACTGTGGTGGCTGGCAACTGCAGTACCTTTGCTGCAGGCTTTGCCTGTCTAGCCGGGCAGCGGATGGTCGCTTCTTACTTATCCGAAGCTGCTCCCGTTGTCCACCGGGCGCACCACTTCCAGGACTTGCGTTCCAGCTGGAGCGCATCGACTCCCGGCTGTTGGCAGGATGGCACCTGCTCACGTGTGAACGCCGATGAAAGGCATGGACCCAGGAGGGGGAGGGGAGTGTAATTACGCTGGATGCAGGTGCTACTGCTTGATGGATATTTAATCCTGCAGAAGTCGCATCTGAGGTAAGACTATCCCTCAGCATGGAAGCCACTTCATGCCCTGCATCTGCAGAGCCCAGCGCTGCCCCTGCTACAGTGAGTGTATGCAGGGAATGGGTCCAGGAGGTGGTTATTTTCAGGGGGTCCCCTTTCCTGACACCTCTCTCCCTCTTATTTTAGGGAGACAAGTCTGCCCCCAAAGCCACCAATATGAAGAAATGCCCAATCTGTAATATTAAATTCCCACCTCTATGGGATAAAAATCTCTGTCAGTCATGCACAGACAGAGTAGTCAGAGCGGAGCAATCATCCCTTTTAGAGGAAATTTGCGCTCTAGTCAAACAAGAGGTGCAATCTCTGGCAACTTTTACTCATCCACCTCCGCCTCCACATTCTCCAAGAAAGAGGAAATTTCAGGTCGAGGACTGAGTCCGAGTCAGACCTGTCCTATACTTCGTCCTTTGGTAGATGGGAGGATTCTGTATCACCCAGAGTTGAATCCAGGAAGTACCTCTTCTCCTCTGACTATATTAAGGAGCTGGTGTCCGCAGTACCTAACACCATGGGTATAGAGGAGGAATCAGAGCCTCAGTCCATTCAAGATCAGATGTTTGGCGGGCTAAAAATGGAGAAAAGGTCAAGATTCCCGGTGCATTCTAACATTCTTAGTATGATTGCTCAGGAATGGGAGCTACCGGAAAAACACCTCATCATCCCCTTGGAAATGAAGCATAGATTTCCCCTGGAAGGTGATTTTGTCAAATAGGACATTCCCAAAGTTGATGTCCAAGTGGCTAGAGTTGCAAAAAGAACTGCGCTCCTATTCGAAGATTCTTCACAGTTGAAGGATCCTATGGACAGGAAAATAGAAAGTTTCCTAAAGAAATCTTGGGAGACATCTACATCTGCCTTAAAAGCTAACATCGCCTCTACTTGCGTAGCTAGAGCCCTCTCCAGTTGGCTAGAAAAATTAGAAACTCATATTTCTCAGGGTACCTCCAGGGGAGAATTGCTGGACTCACTACCTATCCTTCTTAGGGCTACTGGGTTCCTAGCAGACGCCTCCATGGAGACTATTAGGGTACTGTCACACTCTGCAACTTTCCAACGATCACGACCAGCGATACGACCTGGCCGTGATCGTTGGAAAGTCGTTGTGTGGTCGCTGGAGAGCTGTCACACAGACCGCTCTCCAGCGACCAACGATGCCGAAGGCCCCGGGTAACCAGGGTAAACATCGGGTTACTAAGCACAGGGCCGCGCTTAGTAACCCGATGTTTACCCTGGTTACCATCGTAAAAGTAAAAAACAAACAAACCGTACATACTCACATACCGGTGTCCGTCAGGTCCCTTGCCGTCTGCTTCCCGCTCTGACTGAGTGCCGCCGTAAAGTGAAAGCAGATCACAGCGGTGACGTCACCGCTGTGCTCTGCTCTTACATTCCAGCCGGCAGTCAGTCAGAGCGGGAAGCACACTGCAAGGGACCTGACGGACACCGGTATGTGAGTATGTACGTTTTTTTTTTTTTTACTTTTACGATGGTAACCAGGGTAAACATCGGGTTACTAAGTGCGGCCCTGCGCTTAGTAACCCGATGTTTACCCTGGTTACAAGCGAACGCATCGTTGGATCGGTGTCACACACACCGATCCAACGATGACAGCCGGAGATCCAGCGACGAAAGAAAGTTCCAAACGATCTGCTACGACGTACGATTCTCAGCAGGGTCCCTGATCGCTGCTGCGTGTCAGACACAGCGATATCGTATGGATATCGCTGGAACGTCACGGATCGTACCGTCGTAGTGACAAAAGTGCCACTGTGTGACAGTACCCTTAGAGTTGCTGCCAGGTCTCTTGCACAATCTAACTCTGCAAGGAGAGCTCTCTGGCTCAAGATGTGGAGTGGTGACATCACCTCCAAGGCCAAGTTATGTGCCATATCCTTTAAAGGGGAGTATGTCTTGGGTCCAGCTCTATAGGACATCCTAGATAAGGCCACTGACAAGAAAAAAGCACTCCCGGAACACAAACCTAATAAAAAAACAGTTTTTTCGTGCCCCACAGTCGTCTCAAACCTCCCAAACAAGAGGAAAGGGCAAGATCGGGAGATGGAGCTATGCAAAGGGTAGGGGGAGAAATATCCTCTTCCCACAGCAGCAATAGTCACAACAGGAGAAACAATGACTCCGACCCGGTGGAGGGGAGACTCTCAAGATTCATACATCAGTGGGAAAATATCACCAGGGTCCTCAATGTTATCAAGGAGGGCCTTTTGATAGTTTATCTCCCCTCCTCCACAGAATCTGAGGATCACTTCAAACTTCCAACTCCAAAAGATCATGCAACTCTACTGGTGGGTCTCAGGGACCTTATGAAATCGAAAGTAATCTCCCCGGTTCCATAATCGGAATGGGGTCTGGGCCATTACTCTCGGCTGTTTCCAAACCATCAGGCGAGGCCCATATTATTATAAACCTGATGGGCCTGAACCAACATGTAAAATACCGCAAGTTAACCCCTTCTCGACCCATGACGCCACGTAGGCGTCATGAAAGTCGGTGCCAATCCGACCCATGACGCCTATGTGGCGTCATGGAATGATCGCGTCCCTGCAGATCAGGTGAAAGGGTTAACTCCAATTTCACCCGATCTGCAGGGACAGGGGGAGTGGTACTTTAGCCCAGGGGGGGGGTGGCTTCACCCCCCCCCCCCGTGGTTACGATCGCTCTGATTGGCTGTTGAAAGTGAAACTGCCAATCAGAGCGATTTGTAATATTTCACCTAAAAAACTGGTGAAATATTACAATCCAGCCATGGCCGATGCTGCAATATCATCGGCCATGGCTGGAAACACTTATGTACCCCCCCACCACCACCGATCTCCTCCCCGGTCCTCCGTCCAGTGCTCCGCTCCCCTCCGTCGTCCTGTCCGCTCCCCCATCCTCCTGCCCTTTCCCCCCGTGCTCCGATGCCACCCCCCGTCCTCCGATCCACCCCCCAAGCTCAGATCCCCCCCCTCATACTTACCGGGCCTCCCGGTGTCCGTCCGTCTTCTCCATGGGCACCGCCATCTTCCAAAATGGTGGGCGCATGCGCAGTGCGCCCGCCGAATCTGCCGGTTGGCAGATACGTTCCAGGTATATTTTGATCACTGAGATATAACCTATCACAGTGATCAAAATAAAAAAAATAGTAAATGACCCCCCCTTATCAGCCCCATAGGTAGGGACAATAATAAAAAAATATATATTTTTTTTCGATTTTCCACTAGGGTTAGGGTTAGAACTAGGGTTAGAACTAGGGTTAGGGGTAGGGTTAGGGGTAGGGTTAGGGTTAGGGCATGTGCACACAGTGCGGATTTGGCTGCGGATCCGCAGCGGATGAGCCGCGGATCCGCAGCAGATTGGCCGCGGATCCGCAGCGGATTGGCAGCTGCGAATTCGTAGCAGTTTTCCATCAGGTTTACAGTACCATGTACACCTATGGAAAACCAAATCCGCTGTGCCCATGGTGCAGAAAATACCATGCGGAAATGCTGCGTTGTATTTTCCGCAGCATGTCAATTTTGTGCGGATTCCGCAGCGTTTTACACCTGTTCCTCAATAGGAATCCGCAGGTGAAATCCGCACAAAAAAACACTGGAAATCCGCTGTAAATCTGCAGGTAAAACGCAGTGCCTTTTACCTGCGGATTTTTCAAAAATTGTGCGGAAAAATCTCACACGAATCCGCAACGTGGGCACATAGCCTTAGGGTTAGGGTTGGAATTAGAGTTAGGGTTGGAATTAGGGCTAGGGTTGGAAATAGGAAATCTAGCTTTTTGCTTCTCGCCAAAACGCGAAGGTCGAAACCTTCTCCTTAAACCCCAGAGATTATTCCAGGGGAGTAGATGCCCTAGCCCAGAGTTGGAATTTTCACCTGGCCTATGTGTTCCCACCGATTCCGATTCTGGCAAAAGTTCTACGAAAAATTCGAGAAGACTGAACCCCAACTAGCTTGGGAGCCCCATTATGGCCCAAAAGGAGTTGGTTCAACTTGATCATCCAACTACAAGTGGACGGTCCGATCCCTTTACTAATAAAAGACAACCTCTAACAGGGGCCCATTCTCCACTAAGATCCTCAGAGGTGGAATTTAGCGGCGTGGTTACTGAAGCCCAGGTACTGAAAGCCAAGGGGTTGTCAAACCCAGTATTAGCTACCCTGCCGGGATCCAGGAAGTCAGTAACCAATGCCATTTACAGTAATATCTGGAAAAAATGTTCATCCTTCTGTCTACCTGATCTACCGGATCTGCTTAGCCCGAATATATCAAGAATTCTGGATTTTTTACTAAAAGGTTTGGAGATCGGCCTTAAAGCTAGCACCTTAAAAGTCCAAGTCTCTGCTCTCAGCTGTTTTTGACCAGGATCTGGCAGGTCATCGCTGGATAAAGAGGTTCATGACATCAGCCGTCAGGATGAATCCCAAGAGACAGGTTGTGGTTTTCTCATGGGACTTTAATTTAGTACTCCAAGGTCTCCCAGGTCCACCATTTGAACCCTTGTATTCCTGTTCTCAAAACCTCACAGACGGTTTTCTTGGTGGCCATAACTACGGCTAGGAGAGTAGGAGAAATGCAAGCCTTATCAATAAGAGAGCCCTATCTATTAATTAGAAATGACTTGAGTTCTACGTCTTGATCCATCTTTCCTTCCAAAGGTAGTCAAAGAGACCATTCTACCATTGTTTTGCCAATAACCCACAAACCCAAAAGAGGGAAAATTCCACATTCTCGATGTGCGCATTGTCCTACATTACTTAGACCAAACCCGTTCTTGTAGAATTGATCAGAACCTGTTTGTCCACCTCTCGACAAAATAAAGGGAAGAAGGTGGCTAAAAGCACCATCTCTAATTGGATTAAAAGAGCCATAACGGAAGCATATCTTGCTCAAAATAAGTCACCTCCCGTGGGGGTCAAAGCCCACTCAAGCAGATCTACTTCAGTTTCCTGGGCAGAAAAAGCAGGCGCATCTGCAGAGCAGACCTGCAGGGCAGCAACATGGTCCTCACTACATACTTTTCCCAAGCATTATAGACTGGATGTATTGTCCAACAGGGACCTAATTTTTGGCCGCAAAGTACTTCAGGCCGTTGTCCCTCCCTAGTGCCAAATTAGTTGGTATTCCTCCATATGCCGTCGTGGAAAGTGACTAGAGAAAATAGAATTAGACTTACTGGTAATTCGGTTTCTAGGAACCTTCCACGAAGGCGCTAATTTCCCCCCTATACTCCTGGATAAAATCTGGGATTCAGAAGGTAAACCGGTGCTATGGTCTCAGTTATAAGTCACTGGCAAGTGGGAGGTGGGAGGGCCTTTTAACCTCTCTGTATTTCCTGTTCCCCATCAGGGCAAAGAGGCAACCTCTGTATGCCGTCGTGGAAGGTTCTTAGAAACCGAATTACTGGTAAGTCTAATTCTATATTTTGCAACATTTGAATTATCTAATATAATAGGATTAACAGTTTGGGAGGTTATGATAACATCTTTTTTGTCAGTATTAGGATTATCAGGTATAACAATATTGGAAGATTATGAGGGTATAAGCATACTCGATGTTTTATCATGTATAGATAGATCTAGTAGTGAGATAGGAAAGGGGGGGAAAAGTCAGGGAAAAAAAATATCACCCTTTTTTTGGGTGATATAGAACTTTTGGACGTGGAAGAAGTTTTCTTTTACTATGTCTTTATATACATTAATTTGATTAATTTGTATTTTAATTTTCTCAAGATGCTCCCTAGCTTCAAGCAGAGTCAGGGAGTGGTTTAGAAAACTCTTGTTAGGGGTTTTGGAAGAGGTTTTGGGAGTACTCATACTTTCTGGCGGATTAATGGGAAAATAATTATTATCCATGTTTAATGTATGAACCTTGACCGAAAGAGATTGTGGGTCAGAGTGGCTTGGTCCATTATTGGATTTATTGAAAGATTCTGTGTGAGGTCCAATGTTCATTTAATTTTTATCAATGGATTTTGTTGGAACAGAATTTTCATAAACAGGTACAGTTGTATTAATGACATTTAAATTTTTATTTTTAGTATTGTTTTTGTTTTTAGATTTACAATCTTCCCTGTCCCTCTGTAGTTTTTTTTATTTTCTCACTATAGTATCATTCTCAAGCTGCATAATAAATGTGGTGACATTTGAATTAATTTTCCTGTATTCTGGATGTGTTAAAAACGGTAAGAGGTCATTGTGAATTTGTTTAATCTTAATGGTTGCTATATCGCAAAGTTGGGATCTCTTTTTGAAAAGGCAGGTTAACATATCTGTCATGCAGTTATTTAAAATATCATTCCACTCATTAGTAAAAGCCGAGTCCCCAGGAAAAGGAGAGTCATGTGTTATTCTAAGTCCTTTGGGGCAAATGTTTTCTCTCAGGTAAATCGAGAGAAAATGTGCATCCAGATTAAAATGAAGCTCTTCTTTAAGCGCTTCTTTAAAATTATAGAAGATTTTTCGAAGATTTTTTGTTTCTTCATCAGAAAAAACTTGTTGATTTAGTTCAGCATTGGAGCTGGGTTCAACAAAACCAATGGTCTTTTTAATGAAGCGTTCTCTAGAAGCCAAGCAATTCTGGAAGTATTCCATAGTGGAAAAGGATGAAAATGTAACGGACCCTCTGCTGCTGTATAGTCTTGAGCAAGGACGATTTCCCAGATCCTGCGAGTAGATAACTATTGCAAAGAATAGGGAGACAGAAAAGCGCAATAGGGTCTTATCCACATTGCAAAGGAGAGAATATATCATGAAGTTTGCTCACCTGGTTAGGATGAGATAAAGGCATATCCACGACCAAAAGAAACCATATATTCAAAGGGAATTTATAGTTATACTCCGCGCTGCCGCAAAGATAAATTCAGGAAAAATATCAAGGATTCTCAGTGGCTTATTCTACGCGTTTTGGGGGTCTCATGCCCCCCTTCATCAGGAAATACCACACAATATGTACAGGCATCACAAGTATATATAGTTAAGAGAGGACGCTGAGTTTCAAAAAAACGAGCGCCAACAAATCAGATGACATGGTGTCAAAGTTCATAGCCATCACAGGGTTAACAATTGCAACAGGTTATATTATACATAATGAAACAGTTTATTCTAATCAAATTAATGATACGCATATTCATTCATTTTTTCTGTGTGGTAACTGTTGTGTTTTCATATTGTGTAGTTTGGGTTTCCTCTAGGGAGTTAACAATTGCGCTCCCTATATTGGAAACAAGCTGTATCTCATATAGTGATTTCTGGGGTGCTATGTATAATAACTAGCTTATCTGGAAGCCTTAAATCATGCAACTGAGGCTGAGTAGCAACATCTCTTGCTACTTGCTTGATCTGTTCCACTTCTCTTGGTAAGGGAAGCGGTGTGTCCATTTGGTCCTGCTGTCTTACTCGAGCTTGGAATGCCAGTTTGTTGTTAATGACTATTCCTACATGTTCTCGTACAAAACAAACAAAAAACTTTTTATATATACATTTTATTTTACATATTATATTTATAGAAATTATTTGAATATCACCACACTGATAATTAATAAATCTGTTTTTATTCTTATTGTATTTTAATGGGAATTATTTTACATTCTATATAAAGATTCTATTGGGAAAAGGAAGTCCGCTTGAGCTATTTGATAGTTCAGCTGTAAGGCCGGCGTCACACTAGCGAGTTTTACGGATGTATGCACGCAGAAAATACGTCCAGAAAATACGCATTGCACACGGCTCAATGATTCTCTATGGAGCAGTTATCTGCCGTATATTACGCATCCGTAATATACGGTATGTTACGGGCGTAGAAAATCGCAGCATGCTGCGTTTGTCAGCGTATTGCCCAAAAAAATCCGCCAATGAAAGTCTATGGGGGTGAGAAAATTACGGATTACACACGGATCATGCGTGTGACTTGCGAGAAATACGCACCGGTGTTCTATAGAAAAGCTGGTAATTCAGTGCGGTTTACAGTAAAATCACACTGACAGAATAGAATAGGTAGAATAAATGTGTACACATAGAATAGGTGTATATATATATGTATGTATGTATGTGTATATATATATATATATATACAGTATATATATATATATATATATATTTATATATATATATTTAATACAGCGCTAGATAGCAGTAAAGCCGGTAATTCAATTGCCGGCTTTTGCTATCTCCTTCACAAACCCGACAGGATATGAGACATAGTTTACATACAGTAAACCATCTCATATCCCTTCTTTTATTATATATTCCTCTTTACTAATGTAAGAAGTGTCTATGTCAAATTTGCAGTGGGATATGGGGTAATAAAGGGTTACTGTCCCCTTGCTATTGTAAGGTGACATTAAGCCAGGTTAATAATGGAGAGGCGTCAATTATGACACCTATCCATTATTAATCCAATAGTAGTAAATGGTTAATAAAACACACACACATTATTAAAAAGTATTTTAATGAAATAAAGACACATGGTGTTTTAATATTTTATTATACTCTTAATCCACCTGAAGACTCTTGTCACCTGAAATAAAGTAAAAAAAAACAAACAACAATATCCCATACCTTCCGTCGTTACAGTCTTGTCCCACGCTGTAAATCCATCTGAAGGGGTTAAATCATTTTACACCTAGGAGCTCTGCTAATGCAGCTGTGCTCCTGCCTGTAAAACTTGGTGAATGAATGGAATGCAGGGGAATGTACTGTAGTTACCTTGAGTCACGGTGATGCGCCCTCTGCTGGATGAACTCATATGAACTCAAGCCTGGGAACTCTTCAGAATATTTTCCCAGGCTCGAGTTCATATATATTCATATATATAGACTGTTTATATGTTTTTAAGAATATTTGAGCCGATGGATCCATGATATGTCCATTTTGCAAGCCTGCGAGAAAAAAATCGCCATACGGATGACACACGGATACATTTGTGCGTAAAAATCGCATCCTTGCATTGAATACGGAACAGTGTTTTGGGACAATTACTGCGTATTACAGCCGTAAAAAACGGACCGTATTTACTTACGCCTAGTGTGACGCCGGCCTAAGGCATCTGCTTTTATACTTGAATGACCCTTTTATTATAAGTTCTTGTCCATTCAGTGGAAGTTGGGTCTTTTTTCACTTCTCCTGATTTTCTTCTGTTTTAAATGCTGTAAACTGGAGTTGTTACCTGGAAGTGTAAGACATCATTAATTTGATCAGAATAAACTGTTTCATTATGTATATAATATAATCTGTTGGAAATGTTAAGGCTATGTGCACACGTTGCGGATTAGGCTTAGGAATTTCTGGTGCGGATTCTGCATCTCTTGGCAGAAAATGCAGGTGCGGATTTGTCGCTTTTTTGTGCGGATTTTGTGCGTTTTGGGAGCAGATTTGCTGCGGATTTTTTGTGGATTTACTGCGTTTTTTACCCCTGCAGATTTCTATAATGGAATGGGTACAAAAACGCTGCAGATCCGCAAAAAAGAAGCGACATGCTACTTCTTTTAATCCACAGCGTTTCTGCACGGAATCTTCCGCACCATCAGCACAGCGGGTTTTTTTCACATTGATTTATATTGTACTGTAAATCACTTGCGGATCTGCAGCGTTTCTGCACCACAAAAAACGATGCGGATCCGCAGTAAATCCGCAACGTGTGCACATACCCTAACCCTGTGTTGGCTATGAACTTTGACACCATGTCATCTGATTTGTTGGTTCTCGTTTTTTTGAAACTCAGCGTCCTCTCTTAACTATATATACTTGTGATGCCCAGGGGCTGGCTGGCAAATTTTAGCCTGGGGGCAAGCACACAGCAGTGGCCCATGAGTAGCAGCCCATTCTTAAAGGGGTTGTCGGAACTTATGCTACATGTCTACAGTCACTATGTGTGAATCCTCATATCGTGCACACTGTGCGCTGTGAAGATTCTCTGGTGCCGGCGCTGGGAACAGGTGGTCTTGTGACCACAAGCATGAGATATATATATTCCCAGCCACATTCCGACTAGACTGTTGTTCAATACAGTTGCATTAGGCCATGCAAGTCTAGTCGGCATATGACCACATGTATGCAAATCACAAACTTGCAGTCACACACCCGCTGAATAAGCACAGCACTGCGAGCATAAGTCTGCAGTCACATAGAATGACACAGTGAATGCACCAATGACACACACGCACAACCCCACTGTATAATGACACACACACAGCCCCACTATATAATGACACACACACAGCCCCACTGTATAATAACACACACACACCACAGTCCTTGAATCTGCGCTAGCAGTAAAACACTTTGCCCAATACTCCTCTCCCCTTGTCAGGCCATGTAATCTTCAGCTCGTATGTGGATCACTGCTCACCATTCCCGCTGTCCGCCACCCATACAGTACCTCCATAACGGCACCATACAAAACCTGCATATCTCCACCATAGAGTACCTCCTTAACATCACCATACAGTACCTTCAAACAGGGCTGCCACTAGTAATTTTGTGGCCCCATACTGGCCAAATTTTCAGGGCCCATTGGGACTCTGCCCAGGCTCCAACCCCAGCCTCGCCTTCACCCCTCGAACTGTCCAGTCCCACCTTTCTCTCTTGGAAAAACTCCACTTCTCACCAATCACACATTAACAGTTCCCATCACCAGATAACACATATAGCCAGCAGCTTTTGTTTTGGCCAAAAGATTGTTCTAATCTGCCACCACGACAAGGTAGACTCATTTGGCCGGGCCCGACTCTACGCTAACCTATTAAACATTTGTTAAAATATGCAATACAATTTAGGTATATTTTTATGTATTTTTCAATTTTTTAAATGACCAATAATGTCACATCCAAAGGGACAAATACCACCGTGCCATGACCAGACACCATATTACCACCACATAGTGACCTATAATACCACATACAAGGAACAAATACCAACACAACATGACCAGACCACATATTACCACCACATAGTGACCTATAATACCACATAAAAGGAACAAATACTGCCACACCATGTCCAGATCACATATTACCACCACAGTGACCGACTGAGGCTACGTTCACATTTGCGCTGTGCGCCGCAGCGTCGGCGCCGCAGCGCACAACGCAAACAAAAACGCGGCAAAACGCATGCACAACGCTGCGTTTTGCGCTGCATGCATCCTTTTTTTCATTGATTTTGGACGCAGCAAAAATGCAACTTGCTGCGTCCTCTGCGCCCCGACGCGGGCGCCGCAGGGACGCATGCGGCGCCAAACGCAAGTGCACCGCATGTCCATGCGCCCCCATGTTAAATATAGGGGCGCATGATGCATGCGGCGCCGCTGCGGCGCCCGACGCTGCGGCGAGGACCGCAAATGTGAACGTAGCCTAATATCACATACAAGGGAAAAACACCACCGCTCCATGTCATGATCACATATTACCACCACATGTGACCAATAATACCACATACAGGGAACAAATACCGCCACACCATGACCAGTCAACATATTACCACCACAGTTACCGAATAATAGCACATACAAGCGACAAATACGGCAACACCATAACCGGACCACATATTACCACCACATAGTGACTGAATACTACAATACTGATCATTAATAAAAAAAACCCACAATACTATCACCAAAAGTGCCACTATGCACAGGTAATACATTGATCACCAGTGACATTATACACAGGAGCTCTGTATATAGTGTCAGTGTACAGGTAATACAGTGATCACCAGTGACAATATACACAGGAGCTCTGTATATAGTGTCAGTGTAAAGGTAATACAGTGATCACTGGTGACATTGTACACAGGAACTCTATATAGTGCCAGTGTACAGGTAATACAGTGATCACTGGTGACATTGTACACAGGAACTCTGTATATAGTGTATAGTGTCAGTGTACAGGTAACACACTGACTCACCAGTGACGTCTCTAGGTGAAGTCCTTCAGCTTCGCTTTTCATCTTCAACCAGCACAGACCGCCATCACGTCTCCCAGCCAGGATGGGTCTCTGCAGGAAATAACACAGTTATCTAGAGCTCCGCTTGCAGAACACATTACTTAATTTTTTCCCAACTTCTACTCCACCAGATGAAGAAAAAAAGGCGACATAATGTCGCTTTGCACAGTAACAGGACCACTGTCATGGTTCCCAATGGCAAGGGAACGTAAAAAACACATAAGTAACGAACGAGCTCTCGGGTGATGGAAACTCGAGTTGACCGTGAGCTAAATCTACCACACAACTAACAGTAGCCAGGGAGCATACCTACGGCTTCCTATATGCCACGCGCCAGCCGGAGGACTAACTACGCCTGGTAGAGGAAGAAACAGACCTGGCTTACCTCTAGGGAAATACCCCAAAAGATGATAGCAGCCCCCCACATGTAATAACGGTGAATTAAGAGGAAAAGACATACACAGTATGAAAGTAGATTTAGCAAAGAGAGGTCCACTTACTAGATAGCAGAAGGATACAAAAGAGGACTGCACGGTCAACTGAAAACCCTTTCAAAAACCATCCTGAAATTACTTTAAGACTCCTGTGTCAACTCATGACACAGGAGTGGCAATTTCAGCCCGCAAGAGCTTCCAGCTACAGAGAAATACAAAAACTGCAAACTGGACAAAAGGTACAAAACAAAAGGACAAAGTCCACTTAGCTGATCAGCAGACTAGTAGCAGGAACATGCAACCGAAGGCTCTGGTTACAATGATGACCGGCAAGGAAATGACTGGAGAGCAAGGCTAAATAGGAAACTCCCAAACACTGATGGAAGCAGGTGAACAGAAGAAGCAAAGTGCAAACAAGCCACCAGTACCACCAGCAACCACCAGGGGAGCCCAAAAAGCGGATACACAACAGTACCCTCCCCTTAAGGAGGGGGCACCGAACCCTCACAAGAACCGCCAGGGCGATCTGGATGAGCCCTATGAAAGGCACGAACCAAATCCGAGGCATGAACATCAGAGGCAGTTACCCAAGAATTATCTTCCTGACCATAGCCTTTCCATTTAACCAGATATTGAAGTCTCCGTCTGGAAATACGGGAGTCCAAGATCTTCTCCACGACGTACTCCAATTCACCCTCCACCAGCACAGGAGCAGGAGGTTCAGTAGAAGGAACCACCGGTACCTCATATCTCCGCAACAACGACCGATGGAACACATTATGGATAGCGAAAGATGCCGGGAGGTCCAAACGAAAGGAAACAGGGTTAAGAATCTCCAAAATCCTATAAGGACCGATGAACCGAGGCTTAAATTTGAGAGAAGAAACTCTCATAGGGACAAAACGGGAAGACAACCACACCAAGTCCCCAACGCGAAGGTGGGGACCAACACGACGACGACGGTTAGCAAACTGCTGAGTCCTCTCCTGGGACAATTCCAAATTATCCACCACTTGTCCCCAAATCCGATGCAACCGATCCACCACCGCATCCACTCCAGGACAATCCGAAGATTCAACCTGACCAGATGAAAAACGCGGATGAAACCCTGAATTGCAAAAGAAAGGAGAAACCAAAGTGGCAGAACTAGCCCGATTATTAAGAGCAAACTCCGCCAACGGCAGAAAGGCAACCCAATCATCCTGATCCGCAGACACAAAACACCTCAAATAAGTCTCCAAAGTTTGATTAGTTCGCTCCGTCTGGCCATTGGTCTGAGGATGGAATGCAGACGAAAAGGACAAATCAATGCCCAACCTGGCACAGACTGCCCGCCAAAATCTAGACACGAACTGGGTACCCCTGTCAGAAACGGTGTTTTCCGGAATACCATGCAAGCGAACCACATTTTGAAAAAACAGAGGGACCAACTCAGATGAGGAAGGCAACTTAGGCAATGGCACCAAATGAACCATTTTAGAAAAACGGTCACACACCACCCAGATGACAGACATCTTCTGAGAAACAGGGAGATCCGAGATAAAGTCCATAGAGATGTGCGTCCAAGGCCTCTTCGGAATAGGCAAGGGCAACAACAACCCACTAGCCCTAGAACAACAAGGCTTGGCCCGAGCACACACATCGCAAGACTGCACAAAAACACGCACATCTCGAGACAGGGAAGGCCACCAGAAGGATCTAGCCACCAAATCTCTGGTGCCAAAAATTCCCGGATGACCTGCCAGAGTAGAAGAATGAACTTCCGAGATGACTCTAGTGGTCCACTCGTCAGGAACAAACAGTCTACCAGACGGACAACGATCAGGTCTATCCGCCTGAAATTCTTGCAAAGCACGTCGCAAATCTGGAGAGACAGCAGACAAAACCACTCCATCCTTAAGGACACCAGCAGGTTCAGAATTCCCAGGAGAGTCAGGCTCAAAACTCCTAGAAAGAGCATCTGCTTTCACATTCCTAGAACCCGGTAAGTACGAGACCACAAAATTAAACCGGGAAAAGAACAACGACCAACGTGCCTGTCTAGGATTCAGGCGCCTGGCAGACTCCAAATAAATTAAATTCTTGTGATCAGTCAAAACTACCACCTGATGTCTGGCACCCTCAAGCCAATGACGCCACTCCTCAAATGCCCACTTCATGGCCAAAAGCTCCCGATTACCAACATCATAGTTTCGCTCGGCGGCCGAAAATTTTCGCGAAAAGAACGCACAAGGTCTCATCACTGAGCAGTCGGAACTTTTCTGCGACAAAACCGCCCCCGCTCCGATCTCGGAAGCATCGACCTCAACCTGAAAGGGAAGAGAAACATCAGGCTGGCGCAACACAGGGGCAGACAAAAAGCGGCGCTTAAGCTCCCGAAAGGCCTCCACGGCAGCAGGGGACCAATTGGCAACATCAGCACCCTTTTTAGTCAAATCCGTCAGAGGTTTAGCAACGCCAGAAAAACCAGCTATAAATCGACGATAAAAATTAGCAAAGCCCAAGAATTTCTGGAGACTCTTCAGAGAAGTAGGCTGCGTCCAGTCGTAAATAGCCCGAACCTTGACAGGGTCCATCTCAATAGAAGAAGGGGAAAAAATATACCCCAAAAATGAAATTTTTTGAACCCCAAAAATACACTTTGAACCCTTTACACACAAAGAATTCTCCCGCAAAACCTGAAAAACCCTCCTGACCTGCTGAACATGAGACTCCCAGTCATCAGAAAAAATCAAAATATCATCCAAATACACAATCATAAATGTATCCAAATATTCCCGGAAAATATCATGCATTAAGGACTGAAAGACAGAAGGTGCATTAGAAAGGCCGAAAGGCATTACCAAATACTCAAAATGGCCCTCAGGCGTATTAAATGCGGTCTTCCACTCATCCCCCTGCTTAATTCGCACCAAATTATACGCCCCACGAAGATCAATCTTAGAGAACCACTTAGCCCCCCTTATGCGAGCAAACAAATCAGTCAGCAAAGGCAACGGATACTGATATTTGACTGTAATTTTATTCAGAAGACGATAATCAATACAAGGCCTCAGAGAGCCATCCTTTTTAGAGACAAAGAAAAAACCGGCTCCTAAAGGTGATGAAGAAGGACGAATATGTCCCTTTTCCAGGGACTCCTTAATATACTCGCGCATAGCAGCATGTTCAGGTACAGATAGGTTAAACAAACGACCCTTTGGAAATTTACTGCCAGGAATCAGATCTATGGCGCAATCACAATCCCTGTGAGGAGGGAGTGAACCATTCTTAGGCTCTTCAAAAATATCACGATAATCAGACAAAAATGCCGGAATCTCAGATGGAATAGATGACGAAATGGACACCATAGGAGTGTCCCCATGAGCCCCCCGACATCCCCAGCTTAACACAGACATAGCCTTCCAGTCAAGGACTGGGTTATGAGACTGTAACCATGGTAATCCAAGCACCAAAGCATCATGTAAATTGTACAACACAAGGAAGCGAATCACCTCCTGATGGTCTGGAGTCATACGCATAGTCACTTGCGTCCAGAACTGTGGTTTATTACAAGCCAAAGGTGTAGAATCAATACCCTTCAGAGGTATAGGGACTTCCAGAGGCTCTAAATCAAACCCACAGCGCCTGGCAAAGGACCAGTCCATAAGACTCAGAGCGGCGCCCGAGTCCACATAGGCATCCACGGTAATAACTGATAATGAACAAATCAAGGTTACAGACAAAATAAATTTGGACTGTAAAGTGCCAATTGAAATGGACTTGTCAACCTTCCTAGTACGCTTAGAGCATGCCGATATAACATGAGCAGAATCACCACAATAGAAGCATAACCCATTTTTACGCCTATAATTCTGCCGCTCGCTTCTGGACATAACTCTGTCACATTGCATTTTCTCTGGCGTCTCTTCAGAAGATACCGCCAAATGGTGCACGGGTTTGCGCTCCCGCAAACGCCGATCAATCTGAATTGCCATTGTCATGGACTCATTCAGACCTGTAGGCGCAGGGAACCCGACCATAACATCTTTAACGGCATCAGAAAGGCCCTCTCTGAAATTTGCCGCTAAGGCGCACTCATTCCACTGAGTAAGCACAGACCACCTACGAAATTTTTGGCAGTATATCTCCGCTTCATCTTGCCCTTGAGATAGGGCTATCAAAGCTTTTTCAGCTTGAATCTCCAAATTAGGTTCCTCATAAAGCAACCCTAAAGCCAGGAAAAACGCATCCACATTGAGCAACGCAGGATCCCCTGGTGCCAATGAAAATGCCCAATTTTGAGGGTCACCTCGCAGCAAAGAGATTACAATCTTAACCTGCTGGACAGGATCTCCTGAGGAGTGAGGTCTGAGAGAAAGGAATAATTTACAATTATATTTGAAATTCAAAAACCGAGATCTATCTCCGGAAAACACCTCCGGTGTAGGGATTTTAGGTTCAGAAATAGGAGCATGTATAACAAAATCTTGTAAATTTTGAACCTTCGTAGCAAGATTATTTAAACCTGCAGCCAAACTCTGGACATCCATGTTAAACAGCTAAGGTCAGAGCCATTCAAGGGTTAAGAGGAGGTAAGAAGCAGCTAGACAGCAATTAAGGGCTAGGCAGCAAAACTCTGAGGGAAAGAAAAAAAAAAAAAAATTTCCCTTCAACACTTCTTTTTCTCCTGCTTCAGCCCAAACAATTAACACTTTGTGGGCCGGTCATACTGTCATGGTTCCCAATGGCAAGGGAACGTAAAAAACACATAAGTAACGAACGAGCTCTCGGGTGATGGAAACTCGAGTTGACCGTGAGCTAAATCTACCACACAACTAACAGTAGCCAGGGAGCATACCTACGGCTTCCTATATGCCACGCGCCAGCCGGAGGACTAACTACGCCTGGTAGAGGAAGAAACAGACCTGGCTTACCTCTAGGGAAATACCCCAAAAGATGATAGCAGCCCCCCACATGTAATAACGGTGAATTAAGAGGAAAAGACATACACAGTATGAAAGTAGATTTAGCAAAGAGAGGTCCACTTACTAGATAGCAGAAGGATACAAAAGAGGACTGCACGGTCAACTGAAAACCCTTTCAAAAACCATCCTGAAATTACTTTAAGACTCCTGTGTCAACTCATGACACAGGAGTGGCAATTTCAGCCCACAAGAGCTTCCAGCTACAGAGAAATACAAAAACTGCAAACTGGACAAAAGGTACAAAACAAAAGGACAAAGTCCACTTAGCTGATCAGCAGACTAGTAGCAGGAACATGCAACCGAAGGCTCTGGTTACAATGATGACTGGCTAGGAAATGACTGGAGAGCAAGGCTAAATAGGAAACTCCCAAACACTGATGGAAGCAGGTGAACAGAAGAAGCAAAGTGCAAACAAGCCACCAGTACCACCAGCAACCACCAGGGGAGCCCAAAAAGCGGATACACAACAGACCACCCCCCATTTAAAACAGTATCCTCAAAAAATAAAATAAATACATCACTTCAATAATATTATCCCTTAATTAGCCCCTATGGTAATAATATCCCCATCCTGGCCCCGTGTATCTCATTCCTGGCTCCAGTCATATGTTCTCCCATTCTGCCCTCATGAGGATCCATTCTGCCCCCATATGATCTCCGCATCCTGCCCCATCTGTCCCATGATCCTGCCCCATCTGTCCCATGATCCTACCACCCCATCTGTCTCCATCGTATCCATCCTGCCCCATGACCCTGCACCATGTGTCTCCATCCTGCACCATGATCCTGCCCCATCTGCCTCCATCCTGCCCCATGTCTCACATTCTGACCCCATGTCTCACATCCTGCCCTCTGTGTTGTTTCCATTCCTGCCCCCTGTGTCTCACATACTGCCCAGGGTCTCCATTCTGCCCCCTGTTGTTTCCATTTCTGCCACATGTTGTTTCCATTCCTGCCCCACTGTGTCTCATACTGCCCTGTGTCTCCATCCTGCCCCGTGTTGTTTCCATTCCTGCCCCATGTGTTGTTTCCATTCCTGCACCCCGTGTTGTTTCCATTCCTGCCCCATGTGTTGTTTCCATTCCTGCCCCATGTGTTTTTTCCATTCCTGCCCCCTGTGTTGTTTCCATTCCTGCCCCATGTGTTGTTTCCATTCCTGCCCCCTGTGTTGTTTCCATTCCTGCTCCCTGTGTTGTTTCCATTCCTGCCCCCATGTCTCACATACTGCCCCTTGTTTCTCCATCCTGCCCCCTGTGCTGTTTCCATTCCTGCCCCCCTGTGTTGTTTCCATTCCTGCCCCTTGTGTCTCCATCCTGCCCCCTGTGTTGTTTCCATTCCTGCCCCCTGTGTTGTTTCCATTCCTGCCCCTTGTGTTGTTTCCGTTCCTGCCCCCTGTTATTTCCATTCCGGTCCCCTGTGTTGTTTCCATTCCTGCCCCTTGTGATATTTCCATTCTTGTCCCCTGTGTTGTTTCCATTCCTGCCCCGTGTTGTTTCCATTCCTGTCCCTGTGTCCCATCCTGTCCCTGTGTCTCCATCCCTTCCCCATGTCTCATCCTGCCCCGTGTTGGTTCCATTCCTGCCCCCGTGTCTCCATTCTGCCCTGAGCTTTCCACATTCAATAAAAATAAACATCTTTCTCCTTACCTGGCCATGGTCCAGCGCCGACGTCCATCCCTGGCATTTCAGCGTGGACTCGCCGGCAAATAACAATGACGTCATACGCCAGCGATGTGCGCGCTGATGTCAGCTGCCAGCCTCTGATTGGCTGGCTGCTTTAACTACTGCCGTGCGGGCACACATGCACACACACACACCCACTCAGGAAAATACACATGTACACCCCCACACACACACACACTCAGGAAAACACACACTCAGGGAAACACAAGCACCCACACTCTCAGGAAAACACACACACATACATACACACGCCCACACACTCAGGAAAACACACTCGGGAAAACACACACACACGAAAATACACACACTCTCAGGAAAACACACACACACGCTCAGGAAAACACACACACGCTCAGGAAAACACACATACTCTGTCCTGCCATGTTTAATTTGTTAAATGCCCCCTCCCCCTTAACACAGCAAGCATTGAGATGGGCAGCTGGAGAGGTTACCCGGAGTGTGCACTGTGCTGGGCACAGAAGGCAGCCTTCCTCTCATCTTGTCCATGTCCTGCCATCCTGTGCTGCTGCCGTGCACGCTGATGCTCCTCCCCCTCCAGGTCCTGGCTGATCGGACATCAGAGACAGATCTGCACCCAGAAGAGGAGGAGGTTGTGTGCGATCACTATGTAAGTAAGGCAGCCTCCTCCTCTTCTTGTGTGCCAGGAGCTGCCCTCTCACCGCAGTGTGCACATTACTGAAGCCAGCCATGGCTCCGGCCACAGGTGCATGCTGCGTGTCCCGCCCTCCTGTTCCTGCTCATCACATGTCCTCCAGCAGCCCTGTGCAGTGGCTTAGGCACCGGCCCGGGGGGCAAATGCATTCTTGCCACCCGGCCCAGTCCACCCCTGGTGATGCCTGTACATATTGTGTGGTATTTCCTGATGAAGGGGGCATGAGACCCCCGAAACGCGTAGAATAAACCACTGAGAATCCTTGATATTTTTACTGAATTTATCCTTGCGGAACCGCGGAGTATATCTACAAATTCCCTTTGAATATACAAAATAGTTAATAAAATTTCCCACATGTCTACTTTACATCAGCACAATTTTGGAAACAATGTTTTTTGTTAGGATGTTATAAGGGTTAAAAGTTGACCAGCGATTTCTCATTTTTCCAACAAAATTTTCAAAACTATTTTTTTTTAGGGACCACCTCACATTTGAAGTGAATTTGGGGGGTCAATATAACAGAAAATACCCAAAAGTGAAACCCTTCTAAAAACTGCATTCCTCAAGGTGCGCAAAACCACATTCAAGAAGTTTATTAATTCTTCGGGTGCTTCATGAGAACTAAAGCAATGTGGAAGGAAAAAATTAGCATTTTACATTTTCACAAAAAATTTACTTTGGAACCAATTTTTTTTTAATTTTCACAATAGTATTAAGAGAAAATGGAACACAAAATTTGTTGTGCAATTTCTCCTGAGTACACCGATACCCCATAAATGGGGTAAACCACTGTTTGGGTGCATGGCAGGGCTCAGAAGGGAGCACAGTTTGACTTTTTGAACTCAAAACTGGCTGCAATCAATGGCAGCGCCATGTCGTGTTTGGAGACCCCCCTGATGTACCTAAACAGTAGAAACCCCCAATTCTAACCCTAACCCCAACCCACCCATAACCCTAATCCCAACCCTAAACCTAACATACCCCTAATCTCAACCCTATCCTTAATCCAAACCCTAACCACACCCCTATCAGTGTGATCAAAATGAACCAATTGAAAAGTTTCCTACTGTTGCCGAGTGCCTGTCGGCAGATCTAGGCGGGCGCACTGCGCATGCGCCCATCCTTTTCTTCCTGGAAGAAGACACAGCCGGCAGGGGGACATCATGGGGGCTGTAGGAGGGTCCAGGGATACCAGAAGTACGGGGTGGGTGAATTGGGGGACCCCATGTGCGATCACATCAGAGGAGAGAGAAATTAAATGGGAAATCAGACTTTTTTTGTGGTCGCCGTTATTCAGTGAATAACAGTGATCACAACACTGGGGTCGGTAAAAGCCGACCCGAATCATGTTCTCTGGGGTCTCAGCTACCCCCCCGGAAGCCAACACCCTGGAGAATTTCCGATGCTGGGGGGCGCTACACACTTATTTCTCAGCGCCGTTAAAAAGCAGCGCTGAGGCATAAGTACCCTTAACTGCCGCCATTAAAAGGTGTATCGGCGGTCGTTAAGGGGTTAAATATTTTCCCTGAATCCATATCCAAGAGATCCATTAGATTGCTTTTACATATGTAGGCAGCAGCAGCACGCTGTTTGATTGCCTACCATTGGAAGCAAACCTCTCCACCTTTCCAAGTAGATCTATATTCTCGCATCAAAGATATCAGGAACTTTGAATACTGATGACAATACTATAGAGCAGACCTGGGCAAAGACGGAGACCGCCATGGGGCTGGAAACCAGAGGTTCATGGGCTGCACCATGCCCTCCCACCCGCTCGCTGTCTCCATCTGCGCAGACTTCTTTGGTGGAGGAGGCCACTTCCTCCACCAAGCAGTGTGTGAATCCGCTGACACAATGACGTCATTTCATTACGTCAGCTGTGTACTACTGAGAATCAGAGCACTGGAGGCAGGGAGAGAAGCAGAGCGCCAGGGAGCGGGACCAAGGTGAGTATGTGGTGTTTGTTTTTTGTTTTTTTCATGTATATGGGATGTTTGGGTGGGCATGGTGCTGCATATGGGGGTGACGTGCTGCACATGGTGCTGCATATGGGGGTGACATGCTGCACATTATGGGGGTGACATGCTGCATATGGGGGCGACATGCTGCACATGGTGCCGCATATGGGGCGGCAAGCTGCATATGCACATCAGTGCTAGCACAGATCGTGGGCATTGCTGCACGGTGTTAGCTCTCACACAGAGCTCACACCCGCACCCAATCGCTGTGGCGCTCAGCATGTGCCCCCGTGATCGTGGCACCATATATGTACAGTGCTTTGTGGGAACGCAGCTCCCGCAGCGCCGTACATATACAGTGCATGTCGTGAAGGGGTTAAACAACAACCACAAGACAGATTTAATTAACCAAGGTATCATTTTAATCAGTATAACGGCGCTGACCTGACAGTGTCTGTAGGTTACTGTGCACAATCCTGCTGACAGGTTCCCTTTAATAAACATGAAATTTGAAAGTGAGCTTTGGATCTAGGCCCACTTTCAGTCCAAAGATGGCACCCTTGGATCTGAATCCAGCGCTGTAACAAGCTTTCGTTAAATCCTATGGTTTCAACTTCTCCACACTATAGACTATCATCCTGGTGGCCCTGATTTCGGCATGGTGAGTTAGTGACATTCAAGCTTTGTTGGTTAATCCTGTGTTTACACAGATCCTAGAATAGGAGGTAGTGCTGGCACCAGGTTATTTTCCCAAGTTGGCTTCGACGTTCCATATGAATCAGGAGATTGTGCACCCTTCTCTCTGTGCTAATCCATGGAATTCAAGGAAGAACAATAAGTTTTAAAGTTTCTCTGTAACTCTCTCAGCTGGTTCTGTCATGGGTGATGGGGAAAATACAAAATTACTTACCGGTAATGTAATTTTCCAGAGCTCATGACAGCAGTGTAAAAATAATACAGTGATCACTGGTGACATTATGCACAGGAGTTCTGCATATACTAAATAGTGTTGTGTAAATTGTACCGGTAATACACCAACTCACCTGTGATTTCTCTAATTGAAGTTCTTCAACTTCGCTTTTCTTCATCCGGTGCAGACCGCCATCTCTTCTTTCAGCCAGGACTTGTCACTGCAGAAAATAACAGAAATCTATAGCTGATCCCTTCTTGAACACATTCCCCACTTTTCCCCTGACCTCTACATTTCACCAGATGAAGAAAAGAAGCAACAGTATCTCCCTGCACAGTAACAAGACCCACCCTTGAAACCAGCATCTTCAAAAGTAAAATATATTACAGCAGCAATAATGTCCCCTAATTGGATCATACAGTAATTATGTCCTCCACTTGCCACCATAAACTAATATTTGTTCCTAATTCTGCCCCTATACAGTAATTATGTCCGTCCTGTAATGTCCCTCAACCTGGTGCCCATATGTGCTCCATCCTGTGTCCCACATGTTCTCCGACCCTGAGCCCCAATATTGCAGCTCTTAATTAACAAAAATAAAAAAACTTACCTCTCTACAGTACTGTAAAAACAGAAAAAAACCTCACAGCGTAAAGCAATTCTATAATGCAGGTCTTTTCTAAGATTTATTTCACCATATACGTTCTGTACTTGAATAGATGAAGTTAAAATATATCTTTTAATGATGAGTATTAAAATTGTAACACTACAACAGAACTAAATGTAACGTATAAATAGAAAGAACCACCATAAACCTTCTTGTACAACAGCACAAGAAAAAAAGCGAGGGGACAGTGCTTCACCCTATTCTATCACTGGATAGATGGAAGTGGTGCCCCTGCTCACCATTGGCTAGCCATTCTGACCCTAGTAGGCCCTAGTGGGAAAGAGGGCCTGAATTATGGGATTCACACCCTGGTGTACCAGTAATACCTCAGAAAGGTGCTAAATTTGTCCCACAAAACATTTCATCCGTCAGATGAATGCATAGTTCTGCAGTATTACATATATAGAAGACAAAAATGCTCTCATTCTGCATGTGTCAATCTAATAAAAATGAAAGGCAAATTGGTGGCAAGAAACCAGATGTATCCATATATGACTCATTAAAATAAGCACTTTCTTTTGCACAATGATGATATAGATTATCAAGCCAATCTGTAACACCAGCAACCTACCGTACTCTGATATCACTTCCCTGCCAATGAAGAACAACGGGAGAGTGGGGGGAATATTTCACCCTAAGCTGAAATTATTTAGACCTTGCCTTGCCGTGGAGGTTGGCACTCTCTTGTAATGCAAATGGTGCCCCCAAACAACGATGGCTGACCCCTATAGCCCTGTTAGACCCTGATCAATCGAGTCAAGATAAAATGTTATTCAGCCACAAATTGGTAACAAAAACAGATGCTGCCAAAAAATGTTCTATAAAGTGCTGGGTGCTCTCACCATTTGGATGGCCATCTAGCCATAGTCGGGCAATAGAGAAAGAAGAAATCGTATATATGCGGCCTGTTTTAAAAACCCAAAACAAACAAAAAAAAACATTTTTGGCAGAGGATAATGTTTCTATGAGATAAATTGCACACCATAAGGGAAATACTCCCATGTGCCTAAGTCCTCATTGCTGGCTATCCGTAATATCTATCTGATTCTGTGAACAATATGGACCACGATCAGCTAAGTAGTTTACAATACTTTGTACACTGAATAACCATTTTTTTCACGACAGATGAACCTTTGAAAAGGGGAAATGCATCGAGTGTTTATGGTTAGGAAGGGACATTATATATAGCCTCTACTGATCTGTAACAGTGTATCCTATAGAAACCTTATCTTCTGCCAAGCTCCATATATATGATTTCTTCTTTCTCTTTTACCTGACTATGGCTAGATGGACATCCAAATGGTGAGAGCAACATTATCCTCAATATATGGCTTTGTATTAGTGTTAGTGCTCTGCCTAGATGCACCCAGCACTTATAAAAATTTGTGGCCTAATAACATTTTATCTTGACTATTGATCAGGGTCTAACAGGGCCATAAGGGTCAGCAATCTTTAATTGGGGGCGCCATTTGCGTTACAAACGAATGACAACCTCCGCGGCTAGGCAGGGTCTAAATAATATCTGCTTAGGGTGAAGTATCCACCCCCTCTTGTTCTTCATTGGCAGGGAACTGATATCGGAGTAGGTTGTTGGTGTTACAGATTGGCTTGATAAGCTACATCATCATTGAGCACAACAGTGTGTATCTTTTAATGAGACATATACTGTATGGACACATCTGGTTTCTTGCCACCAATTTGCCTGTCATTTTTATTAGATTGACACATGCACTATGAGAGCATTTTTCTCTTCTATATATATAATCCTGCAGAACTATGCATTCATCTGAGGGATGAATTGTTTTGTGGGACATATTTAGCACCTTTTTTACTGTTACACCAGGGTGCAAATCTTATAATTCAGGCCCTCTTTCCCACTAGGGCCTACTAGGGTCTGAATGGCTAGCCAACGGTGAGCAGGAGCACCACTTGAGCCGATTCCTAGGGTGTCATCCTCTGCAGCAAGACAGTGATTGAATAGGGTGAAGCACTGCCCCCTCGCTTTTTTTCTTCTGCTGTTGTACACCGAGGTTTATGTTGGTTCTTTTTATTTATATATTACATTTAGTTCTGTTGTCTACCTAAATATACATTGGCACCCTACCTCCTCATGTGCTAAAGCAGACCTCATCTGAATGGGGAGGTGAAAGAAATCCTAGTGTAGTTTGCAATTAAACCTTGTGTAGGAAAGATGGGTGGGTAAGGGTGCTGAGTCCTAGAGGGGGCCACACCCCATTATGTACTACACAAAAAAGAAAAATAGGGCCCCACACCTTTAGTATTAAGTACAGGTGTACAAATATATGTGGCCAATATATATGCATAGCTATTAGTGATGGGGACCATCCTGATTTAGTAACACCTTGACATGGTTGGATGGCTTTCGCGCTCTTTGATAAAAAAAAACTACCTTACTACCTTTTTTGTCTTTAATGTTTACAACAATTTTGTCTTCATTAACCCCTTTCTGTCATTAGACGTACTACTCTGTCCATGTGGGGTGGGCCCTACTTCCTATGGACGGAATAGTACGTCATAGGAGATCGGCCGCGCTCACGGGGGGAGCGCAGCCGATCACCACTGGGCGTCAGCTGATTATCACAGCTGACATCCAGCACTATGTGCCAGGAGTGGTCACGGACTGCTCCTGGCACATTAACCCCCGGCACACTGCGATCAAAGATGATCACAGCGTTCCGGCGGCATAGGGAAGCATCGCGCAGGGAGGGGGCTCCCTGTGTGCTTCCCTGAGACCCTAGGAGCAACGAGATGTGATCGCGTTACTCCAAGGGTCTCCTACCTCCTCCCTGCAGGCCCCGGATCCAAAATGGCCGCGGGGGGCCTTCCGGGTCCTGCAGGGAGGTGGCTTGCAAGCGCCTTGCAAGCCTCCTTCAGTGCCTGTGTGATCGCTGATCTGACACAGTGCACTGCAAAGTGTCAGATTAGCGATCTGTCACTGTAACATGATGTCTCCCCCGGGGGCAATGTTACAAAGTAAAAAAAAAAATATTTACAAGTGTAAAAAAAATCCTAAATAAAGAAAAAAAAAAATATATGTATTGTTCCAATAAATACATTTCTTTGTCTAAATAAAAAAAATAAACTATAAAAGTACACATATTTAGTATCGCAGCGTCTGTAGCGACCCGACCTATAAAACTGTCCCACTAGTTAACCCCATCAGTGATCACCGTAAAAAAAAAAAACCGAGGCAAAAAACAACGCTTTATTATCATACCACCAAACAAATACCGCGCGATCAAAACAACGGATATAAATAACCATGGTAACGCTGAAAACGTCATCTTTCCCGCAAAAAACGAGCCGCCATACAGCATCATCAATGAAAAAATAAAAAAGTTATAGTCCTCAGAATTAAGCGATGCAAAAATAATTATTTTTTTATATAAAATAGATTTTATCATATAAAAGCGCCAAAACATAAAAAAATGATATAAATGAGATATTGCTGTAATGGTACTGACTGTTTTATCAATTTTATCAAACGTGGAAAGGTATAAACGCCCCCCCCCCCAAAAGAAATTCATGAATTGCTGGTTTTTGTTCATTCTGCCTCACAAAAATCGGAATAAAAAGCGATCAAAAAATGTCACGTTCCCGAAAATAGTACCAATAAAAACGTCAATTTCGTCCTGCAAAAAAACAAGACCTCACATGACTCTGTGGACCAAAATATGGAAAAATTATAGCTCTCAAAATGTGGAGCCGCAAAAACTATTTTTGTGCAATAAAAAGCATCTTTTAGTGTGTGACAGCTGCCAATCATAAAAATCTGCTAAAAAAAACACTATTAAAGTAAATCAAACCCCCCTTCATCACCCCCTTAGTTAGGGAAAAATAATAAAATTTTAAAAATGTATTTATTTTCATTTTCCCATTAGGGTTAGGGCTAGGGTTAGGGTTAGGGGCTAAAGTTAGGGTTGGGGCTAAAGTTAGGGTTAGGGCTACAGTTAGGGTTGGGGCTACAGCAGGGGTGTCAAACTGCATTCCTCGAGGGCCTCAAACCATGCGTGTTTTCAAGATTTCCTTCTCATTGCACAAGGTGGTGGAATCATTCTGTGCAGGTGATTAAATGATCACTTGTGCAATACAAGGAAATCCTGAAAACATGACCTGTTTGCAGGCCTTGAGGAATGCAGTTTGACACCCCTGGGCTACAGTTAGGGTTAGGGTTGGGGCTACAATTAGGGTTAGGGTTGGGGCTAAATTTAGGGTTAGGGTTGGGGCTAAAGTAAGGATTAGGGTTGGGGCTAAAGTTAGGGTTAGGGCTACAGTTAGGGTTGGGGCTAAATTTAGGGTTAGGTTTGGGGCTAAAGTTAGGGTTAGGGTTGGGACTAAAGTTAGGGTTAGGGTTGGGGCTACAGTAAGGGTTAGGGTTGGGGCTAAAGTAAGGATTAGGGTTGGGGCTAAAGTTAGGGTTAGGGCTACAGTTAGGGTTAGGGTTGGGGCTAAAGTTAGGGTTAGGGTTTGGATTACATTTACGATTGGGATTAGGGTTGGGATTAGGGCTAGGGGTGTGTCAGGGTTAGGGGTGTGGTTAGGGTGTTAGGGTTATGTTTGAGATTAGGGTTAGGGGTGTGTTGGTGTTAGGGGTGTGGTTAGGGTTGGGATTAGGGTTAGGGGTGTGTTGGAGTTAGGGGTGTGGTTAGGGTTGGGATTAGGGTTAGGGAAGTGTTGGGGTTAGGGATGTGGTTGGGATTAGGGTTAGGGGCATGTTTGGGTTAGGGGTGTGGTTAGGGTTATGGTTAGGGTTGGGATTAGGGTTAGGGGTGTGTTTGGGTTAGGGTTTGTTAGAATTGGGGGGTTTCCACTGTTTAGGCACATCAGGGGCTCTCCAAACGCCACATAGTGTCCAATCTCAATTCCAGCCAATTCTGCGTTAAAACAGTGCTCCTTCCCTTCCGAGCTCTCCCATGCGCCAAAACAGGGGTTTACCCCAACATATGAGGTATCAGTGTACTCAGGACAATTTGGGCAACAACTTTTGGGGTCCAATTTCTCTGGTTATCCTTGGGAAAATAAAAATTTGGAGGGCTAAAAAATCATTTTTGTGGGAAAAAAATGATTTTTTTATTTTCACGGCCCTGCGTTATAAACTGCAGTGAAACACTTGGGGGTTCAAAGTTCTCACAACACATCTAGATAAGTTCCTTGGGGGGTCTAGTTTCCAATATGGGGTCACTTGTGGGGGTTTCAATGTTTAGGCACTCCAAACGGCGCTCCTTCCCTTCCAAGCTCAGCCATGCGCCCAAACAGTAGTTTTCTCCCACATTTGGGGTATCAGAGTACTCAGGACAAATTGGACAACAACTTTTGGGGTCCAATTTCTCTGGTTATCCTTGGGAAAATAAAAATTTGGAGGGCTAAAAAATCATTTTTGTGGGAAAAAAAATGATTTTTTTATTTTCACGGCCCTGCGTTATAAACTGCAGTGAAACACTTGGGGGTTCAAAGTTCTCACAACACATCTAGATAAGTTCCTTGGGGGGTCTAGTTTCCAATATGGGGTCACTTGTGGGGGTTTCAATGTTTAGGCACTCCAAACGGCGCTCCTTCCCTTCCAAGCTCAGCCATGCGCCCAAACAGTAGTTTTCTCCAACATTTGGGGTATCAGAGTACTCAGGACAAATTGGACAACAACTTTTGGGGTCCAATTTCTTCTGTTACCCTTGGGAAATTAAAAATTGGGTGCAAAAATATCATTTTTGTGAAAAAATATGATTTTTTATTTTTACGGCTCTACATTTAAAACGCCTGTGAAGCACTTGGTGGATCAAAGTGCTCACGACACATCTAGATAAGTTCCTTAGGGGGCCAACTTTCCAAAATGGTGTCACTTGTGGGGGTTTCAATGTTTAGGCACATCAGGGGCCCTCCAAACGCGACATGGCGTCCCATCTCAATTCCAGTCAATTTTGCATTGGAAAGTCAAACGGCGCTCCTTCCCTTCCGAGCTCTGCCATGCACCCAAACAGTGGTTTACCCCCACATATGGGGTATCAGCATACTCAGAACAAATTGTACAACAACTTTTGGGGTCCAATTTCTCCTGTTACTCTTGGTAAAATAAAACAAATTGGAGCTCAAGTAAATTTTTTGTGAAAAAAAAAAAAGTTAATTGTTCATTTTTTTTTTAAACATTCCAAAAATTCCTGTGAAAGGTTAATAAACTCCTTGAACATGGTTTTGAGCACCTTGAGGGGTGCAGTTTTTAGAATGGAGTCACACTTGGGTATTTTCTATCATATAGACCCCTCAAAGTGACTTCAAATGTGATGTAGTCCCTAAAAAAAATGGTGGTGTAAAAATGAGAAATTGCTGGTCAACTTTTAACCCTTATAACTCCGTAACAAAAAAAAATGTTGGTTCCAAAATTGTGCTGATGTAAAGTAGATATGTGGGAAATGTTACTTATTAAGTATTTTCTGTGACACATCTCTGTGATTTAAGGGCATACAAATTCAAAGTTGGAAAATTGCGAAATTTTCTAAATTTAACCAAATTTCCGTTTTTTTTTTACAAATAAACGCAGGTAATATCAAAGAAATTTTACCACTAACATGAAGTACAATATGTCACGAGAAAAAAGTGTCAAAATCACTGGGATCTGTCCAAGCGTTCCAGAGTTAACACCTCATAAAGGGACAGTGGTCAGAATTGTAAAAATTGGCCCGGTCATTAACGTGCAAACTACCCTTGGGGGTAAAGGGGTTAATCGCCGAGTGCTGAGGCACGGTGTATAGTATATGTTAGTATATTGGCCACATAGCGGATTTGTGCACCTGAACATTAATTTAGTACTACATGTGTGCGTGTGCAGGCCCTAAAAGTGAAGCAATGAGAATGGCCCCCATATAATGCTTCATTCAGAATGGGCCCCGTATAATACTTCATACGAAATGGGCCCCATATTTTGCTCCATACAGAATGGGCCTTATATATAGCTCCATACAAAATGGGCCCCATATAATGCGTCATATAGTAAAATGGGTCCCATATAATGCTCTTTACAGAACAATAGGCCCCATATAATTCTCCATACAGACTGGGCTCCATATAATGCTCCATACAGAATAGGACCCATATAATGTTCCATATAGTATAATGGGTCCCATATAATGCTCTTTACAGAACAATGGGCCACATATAATTCTCGATATACAATGGGCCCTATATACTGCTTCATATAGAATAAAGAGCCCTATATATTGCTCCATACAGAATGGGCCCCATATATTGCTGCATACAGAATAATGGGCCCCATATAACGTTTCATACACAATGGAACCCATATATTGCTCCATGCAGAAAAAAGGGCCCCATATAATGCTTAATACAGAATGGGCCTTATATATTGCTACATAAAGAATGGGTCCCATATAATGCTCCATACAGAATAATGGGTCCCATATGATGCTCCATACAGAATGGGCTCCATATAATGTTTCATACAGAATGGGCCCAATATAATGCTCCATACAGAATAAAGGGCCCATATATTGCTCCACACAGAATGGGCCCCATATAATGCTCCATACAGAATAAAGGGCCCCATATATTGATCCATACAGAATAAAGGGCCTTATATATTTCTCCATACAGAATGGGCCTAATATAATGCTCCATACAGAATGGACCACATATAATGCTCCATGCAGAACAATGAGCCCCATATGTTACTCCATACAGAGTAAAGGGCCCCATATAATGTTCAGTACAGAATGAGCCTTATATATTGCTCCATACAGCATTGGTCCCATATAATGTTTCATACAGAATGGGCCCAATATATTGCTCCATATACAATGGGCCCCATATATTGCTCCATACAGATTAAAGGGCCCCATATATTGCTTCATACAGAATGGGCCTTATATATTGCTTCATACAGAATGAGCACCATATAATACTCCATGCAGAATAGGCCCAATATACCGTATTTTTCTGATTATAAGACACTCCAGACTGTAAGAAGCAGGAGAAAAATAGGAAAAAATGTTCTTTGTATAATATGGTGGTGCTTCTTATAATCCATGCATCTTATTGCTTACCAGGGGTGGTGGCTGCGGTGAAGCGGGGTACCAGGGTCGCTGCTGGAGGAGGCAGGAGTGGGGTGATGCTGCAGGCTGCAGGCCGCAGGCTGGGATGAGGGGGTGTTCCGATAAGTGGCGTGCCGCTGCGGGTGTCCGGTGCTGCTGCGGGGGTGTCCGGTGCTGTGGGGGCTCTGCCTACATTTTGTGAAAGGCCAGAGCCACTGCAGTTCCATGGTTTCCTGTGCGGTGGACTCCAGGAAAATGGCCGCTGGGGGCGGCACATGCGCAGATGGAGATCTTGGCACCACAATGGATGTGGTGTGGTGTGGTACACAATGGGCCCCATATAATGCTCCATACAGAATAATGGGTCCCATGTAATGCTCTTTACAGAACAATAATAATTCATACAGAATGGGCCCAATATATTGCTCCATACAGAATAATGGGCCCAATATAATGCTCCATAGTCAATGGGCCTCATATATTGCTCCATACAGAATAAAGGGCCCCGTATAATGCTCCATATAGAATGAAGGGCCTTATATATTGCTCCATACAGAATGGGCCCTATATAATGCTCCATACAGAATGGCCCCATAAAATACTCCATACAGAATGGGCCTCACATAATACTCCATACAGAATGGGCTCCATATAATACTGCATACAGAATTGGCCTTATATAATATTCCATACAGAATGGGTCTTTTATAATCCGCCATATAATGCCCCATATTTTGCTCCATACAAAATGGGCCTTATATATAGCTTCATACAAAATGGGCATCATACTTCATACAGAATGGGCCTCACATAATACTCCATACAGAATTGGACTCACATAATACTCCATACTGAATGGCCCCCATATATTGCTCCATGCAGAATGGGCCTCATAATATAGTACTCCATTCAGAATGGGCCCCATATAATACTTCATACAGAATGGGCCCCATAATATAATACTCCACACAGAATTGGCCCCATATAATGCTCCATACAGAACTCCTCAGTGTCATTGTCTTTTGGCTCTCTACACTGTGACTGCTCATAGCAGAGGTCGCGATGTAGTGATGTCATTGCACCCTCTGCCCTGAGACGTCACAGTGTCAGAAAATGCAGAAGACACCGAAGCTGCGAAGTAACAGGGAGAGGTAAGTATTGCTGGGGCCCTGTGCAAGCAGGAGTGCCCATTGGTCGGCCCCTGACTCACGGGCCTCATAGCGTGATGAGTGGGTTACCCCTGCTTGCTCAGGGTTCTGCCACTCGCCAGGGTATGCCGGGTGGTGATGCCGGCCCTGACATCAGAGTTGTTAATGCACTTGATGTGAGCATCCTGAACCACCATTCTTAGCAGATATTTAAAGTGTGCAATGCAGGGCAGGCATATCATTGGTGCAACCTGTGCAGCCACACAGGGGCCCAAGAAGTAAGGGGGCCATTTCCACCTCCAAAGGAGGTGAAATTGTGCATTATGATGAGCTATTGGACTGCAAAGGGCCCACATTCTGTTCTTGTACATTCTTGTTCTTGCCCTCGTCTTCTTGTGTCTGCCAGTGCTGCAATGTATGCAAGTTAGATTACCCTGAGTCCCTACTAGTGATGAGTGAACGTGCTCTGATATCGTGTCATCCGAGCACACTCGGGTGTTATCTGAGTATCTCGGGAGTGCTTGAATAATCTGTTTTAGTCCCCGTGGCTGCATGTTTCGTGGCTGTTAGGCAGCTGCAACACATGTGAGGATTGCCTAACAAGCATATTATTTGAGCACTCGGATATCATACGAGCATGCTCACAGAACATGATATCCGGGCACGTTCACACATCACTAGTGCCTACTAATGTTATTTGAAAGAGCCTCTAATAAACACTATAGCTATATAATGTCTATTTTGTGATCTAGATCATAAAATTATGCTTCAGACTCTAAGACAATGAATAAGCACAGGATTTTGGATTTATGGTATTTGTTTTTTGTTGGTTGTTCACTATAATTTCTATGGAGCACTTGTTTCTGTTTCAATGTGAGTCATTAAACTTTGGGGGAGATTCTGTTGTCTATTCTGGAATATTGTAAGATAATACCCTGTAACAGAGCAGAGAACTCAATAGAACATCAATGAAAAGGTATATTTGTTTTAGATAGTTGGTGATTGATCCAAATTAGCAGATGCCTTCACTTCAACCTGTAGCAGTGACCTGCTTCAAGGAAAGTCACAAACTTATGTTTTGTGTTGAAAGATAAGAAGAAACAGGATTGCAGGTCAGCTGTTTCTTTTTTTTTTTTAAAGCTGTTGTTAATGTGGTAAAATATATCTGTCTCTTTAACTTTCTTGAAATGGAAATATATTTTAATAAGTAATCCAAACTCACGGATTCCTAAACCATAAGCAGAATGATTTTGTTTAATCAGTGCTCAGATACTTTTTCTGGATCAGTCATAAACATCTATGTATACAGTATAACCCATCAGGTACGCAAGGGCAAATGCCAGTTAAATACTTAATTTCCTGAGGATTCATGAAAGAGTATCAGTTACTATAAGCAGGTTTGCGGTTTCTTTCTTGACCACATGCTCATCTGAAGAAGGCTCCGGTATGGAGCCAAAAACCTGTTTATGTGTTTTAAAAATAATGGAATCCTGTCTACATTTGGAAGGGGATTTCTTTACTCAGTGGACAGTGTACCACTTTACCCCCCCCCCAAGACCAGCTCTTCACTTAACCTAACTGTAATGTCTACCTGAGGCGACAGACTCCAGAGAAATCCCAGTGTCCTTTATCCCTTGTGCAGGGATCTGGTTTGCCAATAGTCGGCCTCCACCGAGATGAGGCATAATGTCAGCAAACGGACACGGTGGTCTCGCTGACCGGAGGGCCATCCGCAGCAGAATAAAAAGGGGGAAAGTTACATACTTGCATAGGCTGAAAAAAAAGACCTAGGTCTATCAACTTCAATCTTACTCCACCCATTGTACATTTTGTCACTAAATTAACTAAAACCCACAATGTTATGTGTATTGAAGAAATCGTCCAGCCTTTTTTAAAAAGCTGTTATACTTTCTGCCATTACTACCTCTTGTGGTAGGGCATTCCACAGTCTGACAGCTCTAACTGTAGAGAACCCTTTCCTATTTAGCTGCCGGAATCGCCTTCCTTCCACCTGTAATGAGAATACCCTGGTAGTCAGTATGGTCCTCGAAAGGAATAAGTCGTGTGTCAGTTCATTGTGTCATTGTGCTGGCCACAGATATATTTATACATGTACATGAGATCTCCTCTGAGGCGTCTTTTTTTCTAATCTAAACAATAATAATAATAATAATTATTGCTATTTATATATTCCGCAGCGTTTGACAGTTGAACAGTTTCAAACACAACAGTCATAAGTAACAGCGTTAACAATAATATAATGATTAAAGCAAAATAAAACAACCCTGCTCGTGCGAGCTTACAACCTACAATGAGGTGAGGGAGATACAAAGTACAGGTGTGTATTTACAATGATGTATTTACAGTGAAAGTCCAGCCATCTTCAGGGGGTGGGGGATAAGTGGAGACAGTGAACGGGCTACACATGCACACTTAAGGTACCGTCACACTCAGCGACGCTGCAGCGATATAGACAACGAGCCGATCGCTGCAGCGTCGCTGTTTAGGTCGCTGGGGAGCTGTCACACAGACCGCTCTCTCCAGCTACCAATGATCAGGGGAACGACTTCGGCATCGTTGAAACTGTCTTCAACGATGCCGAAGTCCCCCTGCAGCACCCGGGTAACCAGGGTAAATATCGGGTTACGAAGTGCAGGGCCGCGCTTAGCAACCCGATATTTACCCTGGTTACCATTGTAAAAGTAAAAAAAAAACACTGCATGCTCACATTCTGATGTCTGTCACGTCCCCCGGTGTCCACAGGGTTACGCGCTGCTGCTCAGAGCTTCCAGCACTGAATGTGTCAGCGCCGGCAGTAAAGTAGAGCACAGCAGGAAGTTCTCGGCAGCAGCGCGTAACCCTGTGGACGCCGGGGGACGTGACAGACATCAGAAGGTGAGTATGTAGTGTTTTTTTTTTTTTTACTTTTACAATGGAAACCAGGGTAAATATTGGGTTACTAAGCGCGGCCCTGCACTTAGTAACCCGATGTTTACCCTGGTTACAAGTGAACACATCGCCGTACCGGCGTCACACACGCCAATACAGCGATGACAGCGGGTGATCAAGCGACGAAATAAAGTTCTGGACTTCTAGCTCCGACCAGCGATATCACAGCGGGATCCAGATCGCTGCTGCGTGTCAAACACAACGAGATCGCTATCCAGGACGCTGCAACGTCACGTCGTCGTTCTCGCTGCAAAGTCGCTTAGTGTGAAGGTACCTTTACACATTATTATTATTATTCACTTTTATAGCGCCATTTATTCCATGGCGCTTTACATGTGAAATACGGGGCAAATATAGACAAATACATTAAACATGAGCAAAAACAAGGCACACGGGTACATAAGGAGGGAGGACCCTGCCCGCGAGGGCTCACAGTCTGCAGGGGATGGGTGATGATACACTAAAAGAGGGTAGAGCTGGTTGTGCGGCGGTTCAGTAGGTTCAGGATCACTGCAGGCTGTAGGCTTGTCAGAAGAGGTGAGTCTTCAGGTTCTTTTTGAAAGTTTCTATGGTAGGCGAGAGTCTGATGTGCTGGGGTAGAGAGTTCCAGAGTGTGGGGGAAGCACGGGAGAAGTCTTGGATGTGGTTGTGGGAAGAAGAGATGAGAGGGGAGTAGAGAAGGAGGTCTTGAGAGGATCGGAGGTTGCGTGTTGGTAGGTACCGGGAGATCATGTCACAGATGTATGGAGGAGATAGGTTGTGGATGGCTTTGTAGGTCATTGTGAGGGTTTTGAACTGGAGTCTCTGGGCGATAGGAAGCCAGTGAAGGGCTTGGCATAGGGGAGAGGCTGGGGAATAGCGGGGAGACAGGTAGATTAGTCGAGCAGCAGAGTGTAGGATGGATTGGAGTGGTGCCAGAGTGCTAGAGGGGAGTCCAGAGAGTAGGAGGTTGCAGTAGTCGAGGCGGGAGATGATAAGGGCATGCACTAGTGTTTTTGCGGTGTCGCGGTCAAGGAATGCGCGGATCCGGGAAATGTTTTTGAGTTTCAGGCAGTAGGAGGAGGCAAGGGCTTGGATATGTGGCTTGAAAGAGAGGGCAGAGTCGAGGATCACCCCGAGGCACCGGGTGTGTGGGACTGGGAAAAGTGAGCAGCCATTGACATTGATGGATAGGTCTGGTGGAGGGGTAGAGTGAGATGGGGGAAAGATGATGAATTCTGTTTTGTCCATGTTCAGTTGTAGAAAGCGAGCAGAAAAGAAGGCTGAAATAGCAGACAGACAGTGCGGGATTTTGGTAAGTAAGGAGGTGAGGTCAGGTCCGGATAGGTAGATCTGCGTGTCATCAGCATAGAGATGGTACTGCATACCGTGGGATTCTATGAGCTGTCCCAGGCCGAAGGTGTAGATGGAGAAGAGTAGGGGTCCTAGAACAGAGCCTTGAGGAACACCGACTGACAAGGGGCGAGGTGAGGAGGTGGTGTGGCGGAGGGAGACACTGAATATCCGATCTGTCAGATATGATGAGATCCAGGAAAGGGCCAAGTCTGTGATGCCAAGAGATGAGAGGATTTGTAGCAGAAGGGAGTGGTCCACAGTGTCAAAGGCAGAAGACAGGTCCAGGATAAGGAGGACAGAGTAGTGTTGCTTGCTCCTGGCAGTTAGTAGGTCATTGGTGACTTTAGTTAGGGCAGTTTCAGTTGAGTGATGGGAATGGAAGCCAGATTGTAATCGATCAAAGAGGGAGCAGGAGGAGAGGTGAGAGGACAGTTCAAGATGGATGTGTTGCTCCAGCAATTTGGAGGCATAAGGAAGAAGAGATATCGGGCGATAGCTAGACACAGAGGATGGGTCGAGGGAGGGCTTTTTGAGGATGGGTGTGATCATGGCATGCTTGAAGGATGAGGGAAAGACACCTGTTGTGAGTGAGTGGTTGAAGAGGTGCGTTAGGGTTGGGATGAAGACCGTGGAAAGGGTAGGGATGAGGTGGGATGGGAGCGGGTCGAGCGTGCAGGTGGTGAGGTGTGATTTTGACAGGAGGGTGGAGAGCTGATCTTCTGTCATGGTGGAGAAGCTGGTTTTGGAGGAGCAGGGGTGAGCAGCTAAGAGGGGCAGTGGGCGCTGTGGGCCAAAGCTTTCTCTGATCGTATCGATCTTCTGTTTAAAGAAAGAGGCAAAGTCTTCAGCAGAAATGAGAGGGGAGGGAGGGGGTGCAGGGGGACGGAGTAGAGAATTGAAAGTGTTGAAAAGCTGTTTAGGGTTGTGAGACAGGGAGGATATGAGAGATGAGAAGTAAGTTTGTTTTGCGCCAGTGAGCGCAGACTTGAAGCTGGCGAGGGACTGCTTGTGTGCGGTGAAGTGGTCAGCAGAGCGGGATCGCTTCCATCTCCGCTCAGCGATCCTGGAAGCCCGTCTCAGTTCTTTAACATATAACACATATTAACACATAAAATGACTTTGATTAGGGAATGTGATAGGACAAATGTGCTCTGAACAAATGTGTTTTGAGGGACTGTGCAAGTTGTGGCTGGTCCTAATTTCTTTGGGTAGAGTATTCCAGAGGATTGGCGCAGCACGGGAGAAGTCTTGGAGTCGGGAGTGGGAGGTTAGTCGAAAGTCGTTTGCAGAATGCAGAGATAGGCTAGGCTGATAGATAGAAATGAGGGAGGAGAGGTAAGGGGGTGCCGCACTGTGGAGAGCTTTGTGGTGAGAACAAGTACTTTGAATTAGATCCTATAATGAACAAGTCCCACTTTTCCAACCTCTCATGTGAGAGGCCTTCCATCCCTTGTAATAATCTACTTGCCTGCAAATTTTAACTGATTCTAACTTCTGAATATCCTTTTAAAAATGTGGAGCCCAAAACTGCGTCCCATATTCTATATGTGGCCTCAGAAGAGATTTTTAAAAGGTTAATAATACGTTGGGATCGCAGGATTTTATCTCTTTTTATACACCTTAAAACCTTGTTTGCTTTTGCGGCTGCTGTTTGACATTGAGTACTGCTGCTCAGCTTACCTGAAACTAGAATACCCAAGTCCTTCTCCTGTTCTGTGGTCCCGAGTATAGTCCCATTTAATGTATATGCAGCAATAGGATTACTCCATCCTAGGTGCATTACTCTACATCAACATTGAATCTCATTTCCCAAGTGTTTGCCCATTCAGTCAACTTACCCAAATCGATTTGACAGTGTCAGGTCGGTGCTATTATACTGATTAAAATGATACCTTGGCTGATGAAATCCATCTTGTGGTTGTTGTTTACTCTTTCATTTCAGTTTTGAGTTAATGACATGCTCGTGCTCCGGGCGGCCTATGGGGGGTCTTCATGTGGTGCTCTGCTTAAGTATTCATACTGATGGCTTTGGCCCCCTATTTATATAATGAATTTTATATATATTGAGAAAAAATCACCTGCAGCAGGCTGGCGGAGACTGCATCTAGAGAAAAAAAAATTGCCTCCTCTAAGATGGCGCCACTGGTGCCTGTACAGTGGCAGCTATCGGCGATTGTCGATAGATGCTAATGTGCAGGCAGTGATGGTGCCATCTTTCTACAGCAAAAAAAATTGCCTCCTCCCTACATCTTGGACGAGACAAGTTTTTCTCCTCTAGCAAGATGGCGCCGGTGGCGCCTGTGCAGTAGCAGCTATCTGATCGCTGACAGCTGCTGCTGCACAGGTGAGACCGTTGCCATTTTGAGACACATTTTTTTAAATTACTTTAGTTATAGAATCAGATAAAATAATTAACTGCACATTACACATGCAATTATGCTGCAGCGCAAGTGATTTTTTTTCTCTCAATATACCGCATATATTTGAGTATAAGCTGACTCGAGTATAAGCCGAGACCTCTAATTTTGCCACAAAAAACTGGGAAAACCTATTGACTCGAGTATAAGCCTAGGGTGGGAAATGCAGCAGCTACTGGTAAATTGAAAAAATAAAAATAGATACCAATAAAAGTAAAATTAATTGAGACACTAGTAGGTTGTGTTTTTGAATATCCATATTGAATCAGGAGCCACATATAATGCTCCATAAAGTTCATGATGGGCCCCATAAGATGCTCCATATTAAAATATGCCCCATATAATGCTGCACAAAAGGTTAATGATGGCTCCATAAGATGCCCCGCAGAATATTATGCCCATATAATGCTGCACAAATGTTGATGGCCCCATAAGATGCTCCATAGAATATTATGCCCCATATAATGCTGCACAAAGCTTGATGGCCCACAAGATGCTCCATAGAATATTATGCCCCTTATAATGCTGCACAAAGGTTGATGGCCCCATAAGATGCTCCATAGCATATTATGCCCCAGATAATGCTGCACAAAGGTTGATGGCCCCATAAGATGCTCCATAGAATATTATGCCCCATATAATGCTGCACAAAGGTTGATGGCCCCATAAGATGCTTCATAGAATATTATGCCAAATATAATGCTGCACAAAGGTTGATGGCCTCATAAGGTGCTCCATAGAATATTATGCTGCATATAATGCTGCACAAAGGTTGATGCCCCCATAAGAGGCTCCATAGAATATTATGCCCCATATAGTGCAGCACAAAGTTTGATGGCTCCATAAGATGCTCCATAGAATATTATGCCCCATATAATGCTGCACAAAAGTTGATGGCCCCATAAGATGCTCCATAGAGAATAATATGCCTTTATGCTGCTGATTCTGCGATAAAAAAAAGACATACTCCCCTCTCGCCGCTGGGGGAGAGGTGCCGGTGTCCTGAGCAGGCGGGGACATCGGCACGCTATGGGAGTCAGGTGCCGAAGTCACCGCTGGCTCAGGACATCTGCACTTGCGATATTCACCTGTCCCTGTTCCACCGCTGCGTGCCACTGTGTCTTCTGGGTTTCTGCAGTGACTGTTTAGGCAGAGGGCGCACACTAACCACCTGTAATAATTATAGGAGATAATAATAATAATAATAATAATCTTTATTTATATAGCGCCAACATATTCCGCAGCGCTTTACAGTTTAACAGTTTCAAACAACAATCATAGATAACAATGTTAACAATACAGCAATAAAGCAAAATAAGACTATCCTGCTCGTGAGAGCTTACAATCTACAATGAGGTGGGGAGATACAAAGTACAGGTGTGTATTTACAATGATGTATTTACAATGATGGTCCAGCCATCTTCAGGGGGTGGGGGGTAGATGAGATAGTGAATGGGCTGCACACACACACACACACACACACACACACACACACACACACACAAACATAAAATGACTGATTAGGGAACGTGATAGGCCGCTCTGAACAAATGAGTTTTGAGTGAGCGCCTAAAGCTATGCAAGTTGTGGATGGTCCTAATATCTTGGGGTAGAGCATTCCAGAGGAGATAACTCAGGAGACTCTTTGTGTGGAACAAGACAACTACAGGACACAGTTTTATAAGTGGTAAAGTCTATATTATCACACAGTGATTCAAACAGGTGCAGAGAGAAACTCAAGTCCATAACACTTGGTGCAAATAATAAACGCAGCTTAGCAGTCTATAGGAAACTTCAGAGGAGAATGCAATCAAGCAGAAAGTCTATGAAGCACAGTTATTCTTGAGGATACTTGACACGAATAAATCCTTTTAGATACACACTACCACTTGCAATAAAGTGTAGAAAAAAAGCAAATGTAAAATATAATGAATTTTATTAAACATGTTACTAAAATAATATAATAAAATATGAAAGTTAACTACTAGAGCCACACAAAAAGAAGAACACACAAGAGGGAAAACCGACGGACAATGCCCAAAACAATTATTTATATCACAATAATGATTAAGGATTTTGCCTAAAATGCATAAAGGCACACCATGAGCACCTATATATAATGAATAAATAGAGATGATATAACCTCTATGTAAGAGATGCTACAAAATAGCAATAGATAACAGTACTAACAAAAAGTGCCTAGTGCAAAGTGCAAACAGAAAAATGCATATACATACATATAAAGTGCTCTGGATGAATAATACAACACATGTAGCAGCCTGACAAAGCAAAATAAAAATTGTAGTATAGGAAGATACACCTGCGCTGCCTGACAAAAATCACTAAGCTGCAGGAACCAGGACAGAAAGGGGCTAATACTGTCAATAAAACAATGTAAGAGTAAAAACGTATGGATCCGCGCTAAAGTGATACTAGGTCAGCAAAGATACACCGATAAGTGTACCGAAATGTCTGATAGGTGCTCCGCTAGCTAAATGCACAGTGTGTCAATCATAGATGTTGCAGGGGTAAAGGGAGTATGTGTCGCAGCACAGTGCACCAGACGCTGTGGACCCACCTATACAGAATCAAAATACAACTGGGACCAGAGGTACGTGGGTACCCAGAGGGACAAAACAGTGAAGTAATGGCGGACTCACCGTGTTTGATGAAGACTCAATGTATGGTGAAGGGTGACATCCGGATGAGATAGCAGGGTCCGTCGGGTGAGTGTGCAAGCTGGCACACGAGCAAGCAGGGAAGGGTAACTGCAGAGTAGCGTGTGATGCGGAAGCTGCGTAGAGCCAGGGACAGCTCCGGCCGGTAGCGTCCCTGGATACGAGCGGGAAAGGAGTAGAGGAGGGAGCTCGCTGGCAAGGGCTCAGCGCGTGACGTCACTGAGCTCGTGGGAAGTACGGGGTAACGCAGAGACCAAACTACCGACGCGTTTCGAAGGAACAGCGTCCTTCTTCATCAGGCGCATCACACGCTACTCTGCAGTTACCCTTCCCTGCTCGCTCGTGTGCCAGCTTGCACACTCACCCGACGGACCCTGCTATCTCATCCGGATGTCACCCTTCACCATACATTGAGTCTTCATCAAACACGGTGAGTCCGCCATTACTTCACTGTTTTGTCCCTCTGGGTACCCACGTACCTCTGGTCCCAGTTGTATTTTGATTCTGTATAGGTGAGTCCACAGCGTCTGGTGCACTGTGCTGCGACACATACTCCCTTTACCCCTGCAACATCTATGATTGACACACTGTGCATTTAGCTAGCGGAGCACCTATCAGACATTTCGGTACACTTATCGGTGTATCTTTGCTGACCTAGTATCACTTTAGCGCGGATCCATACGTTTTTACTCTTACAAAATAAAAATTGTATAAAGCCTGACAAAGCAGATCTATGAACATGCAAAGATTGTATAATGCAGTGCCCTCCTATATGAAAGTGCTAGATGTGCTGTCCAAAATATATAGTACATGGGTGAAAGTAGTATGAACTAGCACCTTCCTATATAAAGTGCTGGATGTGCTGTGCAAAAAAATAAATAATGAATTGGATATGCATCAATATAAGAAATATATGTGGACCTGCAGTCTGCAAGTACAGGTCTAAAAGTTTCAGCACAAATGTGTTACATATAGTAAACACCGCAGACATGACCACTAAATAAAGGGTTAAGGCAAAACAAACCTGAATTACAAATGTAACCGGTCTCCGAGGCATGTGTGTTCCCACCCCGACAGCGCCGTTTCGCTAAATGCTTCCTCTATGGGGGCGTAGCTTTACATGGCATCAAAGAGTGTATAAATACCGGAGGTTAAAAGTGAAACTACAGATTTCATTGGTGGGTGAAGTGGGCGCTTCCACACTAGTAATTGCCTAGCCGGGCGGTGAATAAGTGACTTCCGGACTCCGCGCTGGAATGCAAGCAGGAACGCACGAAGAACCATCTGCGCAGGACCGGAAGTCACGGCTGACTCATAGAGTGGAAGCGCACCTCCCTTCAATGAAAAAAACAGAACGAAAGAATTGTAGCGAAGAAAAGGGGGATTGTTGAATGTGGGTGAAAAGAATGTGATCAATTTTATACTGAATGAATATGAAAAAAAGGGCTGAATAATGAAAATGAATAAACAAATAAATAAATAAGTAAAAATAAGGAGCCTACCTAATATGAATGGTTTAAGGTAAAGAACGAAAATAATAAAAAATATATATAGAAATAAATGTGAATGTGAAAAATGTGAAAAAATAAACATAAACAGTAATATAAATAATAAATAATTAATAAAATTAATAATGCGTGAAATCATGATTAAATATTAATAAATAATAATAAAGTAATGAATAAATAATACGTGAAATCATGATTAAATATTAGGATATGAAATTAATATGCAATCATATAAGTAACCTCCTAATATACTGATATGAAAACACCCAACATGAATTATCATCATAAAACAAAATATAATGTATGCCTATTAGTATATATTTTTCCATAAATTTATAACCATAGTTATCCAAATGTGTTCAAAGTACAATATATAAATAACAAATACATGTGAGTATACAAAAATAAATCACCAAATAAATAAATACTATACAATATAAATAATAATAATAATAATAATATATTCAAACATATATGAATATGAAAAAAATGTAATAATGATGAAAATAAAGACCAAACAAAAAAACAAAAATAATAATATAAAAATAATAATAATAATAAACTCTTCGAGATATAGATGATGATATTCAATTTTCTTCAAAGGATGCATGAAGGAAGTATATTACTATGTAGATTAGAAGAACCTCCAATATAAACACTAAATCAAAAAAGAAAAATAGAAAGTGTAAGACAACACAACAATACACAATTAAAACCATGTAAAAACATATAAAAACAGGATATCTACAGATAATTTAATAAGAATGTGATATTATCAATAGGAATGTGATATTATCAAAAGAAGGGTACTCAGAGTATACAATACATTGGAAAAGACATCTTTTTGAACTCTTTATTATTAATTCTTATTATTGTTAATTTTTAAATTTTCTTATTATTTTAAATTTCTAGAGAAAAGCACTGAAGCCCAAATTCTCATTTAGGCCTTGGGGAGCCAAGGTACCCAGTCTGTAAATCCATCGGCTCTCTAGTTGAGCCAAGGATTTACCCAAGTCTCCACCCCTTATTCCCAAGAGAATCTGATCAATGGCTTTGATCTTGAGACCTCTGGGATTACTATTGTGGAAGGCTTTGAAATGCCTAGGCAGCGTTTTCAAAGTAGAGATATCCTCAATGGTGCCCGACTCCTGCTTGCGTTCCAGCGCGGAGTCCGGAAGTCACTTATTCACCGCCCGGCTAGGCAATTACTAGTGTGGAAGCGCCCACTTCACCCACCAATGAAATCTGTAGTTTCACTTTTAACCTCCGGTATTTATACACTCTTTGATGCCATGTAAAGCTACGCCCCCATAGAGGAAGCATTTAGCGAAACGGCGCTGTCGGGGTGGGAACACACATGCCTCGGAGACCGGTTACATTTGTAATTCAGGTATGATTATGTTTTGCCTTAACCCTTTATTTAGTGGTCATGTCTGCGGTCTTTACTATATGTAACACATTTGTGCTGAAACTTTTAGACCGGTACTTGCAGACTGCAGGTCCACATACACTCACCGGCCACTTTATTAGTACACCATGCTAGTAACGGGTTGGACCCCCTTTTGCCTTCAGAACTGCCTCAATTCTTCGTGGCATAGATTCAACAAGGTGCTGGAAGCATTCCTCAGAGATTTTGGTCCATATTGACATGATGGCATCACACAGTTGCCGCAGATTTGTCGGCTGCACATCCCAAAGATGCTCCATACAAGGCAGGATGGATCCATGCTTTCATGTTGTTTACGCCAAATTCTGACCCTACCATCCGAATGTCGCAGCAGAAATCGAGACTCATCAGACCAAGCAACGTTTTTCCAATCTTCTACTGTCCAATTTCGATGAGCTTGTACAAATTGTAGCCTCAGTTTCCTGTTCTTAGCTGAAAGGAGTGGTACCCGGTGTGGTCTTCTGCTGCTGTAGCCTATCTGCCTCAAAGTTCGACGCACTGTGCGTTCAGAGATGCTCTTAGGCCTACCTTGGTTGTAACGGGTGGCGATTTGAGTCACTGTTGCCTTTCTATCAGCTCGAACCAGTCTGCCCATTCTCCTCTGACCTCTGGCATCAACAAGACATTTCCGCCCACAGAACTGCCGCTCACTGGATTTTTTTTCTTTTTCGGACCATTCTCTGTAAACCCTAGAGATGGTTGTGCGTGAAAATCCCAGTAGATCAGCAGTTTCTGAAATACTCAGACCAGCCCTTCTGGCACCAACAACCATGCCACGTTCAAAGGCACTCAAATCACCTTTCTTCCCCATACTGATGCTCGGTTTGAACTGCAGGAGATTGTCTTGACCATGTCTACATGCCTAAATGCACTGAGTTGCCGCCATGTGATTGGCTGATTAGAAATTAAGTGTTAACAAGAAGTTGGACAGGTGTACCTAATAAAGTGGCCGGTGAGTGTATATTTCTTATATTGATGCATATCCAATTCATTATTTATTTTTTTGCACAGCACATCAAGCACTTTATATAGGAAGGTGCTAGTTCATACTACTCTTTCACCCATGTACTATATATTTTGGACAGCACATCTAGCACTTTCATATAGGAGGGCACTGCATTATAGAATCTTTGCATGTTCATAGATCTGCTTTGTCAGGCTTTATACAATTTTTATTCTGCTTTGTCAGGCTGTTACATGTGTTGTATTATTCATTCGGAGCACTTTATATGTATGTATATGCATTTTTCTGTTTGCACTTTGCACTAGGCACTTTTTGTTAGTACTGTTATCTATTGCTATTTTGTAGCATCTCTTACATAGAGGCTATATCATCTCTATTTATTCATTATATATAGGTGCTCATGGTGTGCCTTTATGCATTTTAGGCAAAATCCTTAATTATTATTGTGATATAAATAATTGTTTTGGGCATTGTCCAAAGGTTTTCCCTCTTGTGTGTTCTTCTTTTTGTGTGGCTCTAGTAGCTTACTTTGGTATTTTATTATATTATTTTAGTAACATGTTTAATAAAATTCATTATATTTTACATTTGCTTTTTTTCGTTTTTTCTACACTTTATTGCAAGTGGTAGTGTGTATCTAATTCTGTTTTTGACGATTTTGCTTAAATATTATTTCAAGACTGTGTTTAACAAATCTACTTATACTGTTTTCTAACAGATTTTCTGTTTGTGTAATCATGGACCTGAAAGCCAGAGAAACGTCCTGTCGGTCTAAAGCGTATAATTTATTCAAGCAAGGAGCCACACATTCTTCACAGGATGTTTTTGGTAACAAAGAAATTACTCTTAAATATAGGAATGTGCTACATAAAAAATTTAAAATTTGGTGGAACAAGACCACCTTGGAAAATTATTATGAACAAAAAATAATTCCCAGGGGCCTGCGATTTCAAACTTTTCCCTCCTTTGATCTAGGGAACACAGAGTTGATAGAAAGATGGAAAATGGCTGCAACAACTTGCTCCTTAGAGTTCATTAAGATTATCATTGAAAAGAATGCCTCTTCTCTTACTGATATTGACAAAGAAATTGAAGATTTACAGAAGATCCTTAAACAAAATCTTACTACTGAATTATTTGATAATTGTATTAAAATGATTGAAAAGCATATTGATAAATGGGAATCAGACATTAGTCAGATTAAACATAAGAAGTATCTAAGTGATACTAAAGATTATGAATCAGATCTAATCTTTAAATGGCAATTACCGAAGAAGAAAAAAATTAATCAACATCGTAACACTCTCTCAAGATCCAGAGATGAAGTTTCTTCTTGCTCTGAAAGTAGCATTTCTCTCAGTGATACGGAGGGACCTAGGGAGGGTTCATCACATACGAGAATGGGTACCAATTATCACAAGAAATACCCTGATATCTTCAATAAAAAAATTCCCAACTACAACAAAAAAACAGATAAAATGAAGGTAGTGAATCTTTCCAAACATCTCCTGACTGGTCCTCAAATTGAGGTCCTAGAAAAAGGTTTAACCTTCTCTCCTTCCTCTTATTTAGATAAATTTAAAGCCGTGAAAGATATACATCTGTTTGCGAGAAAAATAATTCTGCAGAAATTACATTTCAAAACGGAGGGAGTTGATGTGTCCATGTCTGATATAGAGAGAGAGACCCTACGGGATCTGGAGAGTTTGGAGGAAGAGCATTTACTTAGTACTGGAGGTAGGTTTCCCAACCATCTCATACATAAATCTAAGACCTTTCCTGCTTTAAGTACCTGTGCATCTGTTGAGGTATTTACAAGATTGGCCATAAAAGATATTGAAACTTTGCCAGATAGTCCAAAATGGGTATCCAATCTTAATAACGAAGAAAGGAAAGCCATCACTGAACTTCAGAATTTGTCCGATGTTGTTATAAAACCGGCTGATAAAGGCGGAAACCTTGTCATTTGGCCTAATAATATGTATACAGAGCAAGCTTATAAAATCCTAGGCAATGCTCAGGAATATCGCCAACTGACAGATAATCCATTGTTACGCTTTCAGGATGACCTTATTTGCATCTTGGAGAAGGCATATGATGATTCCATCATACCAAAAAGGGTCGTAGATTATATCAAGAAATTACATCCCCGTCTCCCCACTCTTTATTTATTACCCAAGCTGCATTAGAATGCTCAGAAGCCACCAGGGAGACCCATCATGTCTGGCAATGGTGGTTTATGTGAAGTTATTGGTAACATCATTGATCACTATCTGAAACCCATTGTCAGCACACTTCCGTCTTTTATACAGGATACATCGGCAGCTCTTAGATGTATTAACCATATACAACTTGAGGACGGGTCCTTTATGGTTACTGCTGACATAGAATCTTTGTATTCTTCTATTAGACATGTCGCTGGTCTGATGGCGGTTTCATTGTTCCTTGAGGAGAGTGGTTTGGATAAACCCTTGGCCCAGCTGATTTTGGATTTACTTTGTTTCGTTTTAGAACACAATGTCTTTACTTTTGACCAAAAATTTTTTTTACAAAGACAAGGCACCGCGATGGGGGCCACTTGTGCCCCATCATATGCCAATCTTTTTTTAGGTGCTTGGGAACGAGAAATTTTTATCAACAACCCTCCAGATGGCATTGAACATGTGCAAGGTTGGATTCGATTTATCGATGATGTTTGGTTTGTTTGGGAGGGAACATCAGAACAACTCATCTCCTTTATGCATAAATTGAATTGCAATGACCTAAATATAAAATTAACTTATAAAATGGGTTGAAAATTGGATTTTTTAGATCTACAAATTTCCACCCTTGCAGATTGCACTATTATAACTAATGTTTTCCGAAAACCCACTGCCACAAACTCTCTTCTGCATGCATCCTTGGCACATCACAACTCCACCATAAATGGAGTACCAATTGGACAGTTTATGAGGATCCGCAAAATATGCACAGAAGAGAATGACTTTCTGGATCAAGCATCTGATCTATCTAGACGTTTTGAGGAGAGGGGTTATAGTAAGAGACAAATAAAAAGAGGTTTTACCAGAGCTCTTTCCAGGTCACGTGATGAATTGTTATATGGTCAGAGAGAATAACAAACTGAAATTAAACAACCAATTAGGATGATAATGGATTGCAACAAACAGTGGAATGAGGTGTCCTCTATTTTGAAGAGGCATTGGCATGTCCTACAAACGGATCCTTTGTTAAAAAAGATCTTACCGGACCAACCAGCTATTGTTGCAAGACGCTGAAATAATTTGAGGGACTTGCTGGTGCGGAGCCATTTTAGATCCCAGCCAGTTAGACCAATGTTTTCTCCCAAAGGCTTTTTTCCTTGCGGCAGCTGCAAAGCATGCAGCAATCTAGTTAAAAGTAGATCCTTTTGCAATCATAATGGTACCAGAGATTATGAAATCTGTAGAACTCTCAACTGTGCCTCTAAAGGCGTGATTTATCATGCCGAGTGTCCCTGTGGTAAGGTCTATATAGGCCTTACCACGAGGGAACTAAAAATCCGCACTCGAGAACACGTCAGAGATATTGAAAAATCAGGCACCATTGAGGATATCTCTACTTTGAAAACGCTGCCTAGGCATTTCAAAGCCTTCCACAATAGTAATCCCAGAGGTCTCAAGATCAAAGCCATTGATCAGATTCTCTTGGGAATAAGGGGTGGAGACTTGGGTAAATCCTTGGCTCAACTAGAGAGCCGATGGATTTACAGACTGGGTACCATGGCTCCCCAAGGCCTAAATGAGAATTTGGGCTTCAGTGCTTTTCTCTAGAAATTAAAAATAATAAGAAAATTTAAAAATTAACAATAATGATAAGAATTAATAATAAAGAGTTCAAAAAGGTGTCTTTTCCAATGTATTGTATACTCTGAGTACCCTTCTTTTGATAATATCACATTCCTATTGATAATATCACATTCTTATTAATTTATCTGTAGATATCCTGTTTTTATATGTCTTTACATGGTTTTAATTGTGTATTGTTGTGTTGTCTTACACTTTCTATTTTTCTTTTTTGATTTAGTGTTTATATTGGAGGTTCTTCTAATCTACATAGTAATATACTTCCTTCATGCATCCTTTGAAGAAAATTGAATATCATCATCTATATCTCGAAGAGTTTATTATTATTATTATTATTATTTTTATTTTTATATTATTATTATTATTATTTTAGTTTTTTTGTTTGGTCTTTATTTTCATCATTATTACATTTTTTTCATATTCATATATGTTTGAATATATTATTATTATTATTTATATTGTATAGTATTTATTTATTTGGTGATTTATTTTTGTATACTCACATGTATTTGTTATTTATACATTGTACTTTGTACACATTTGGATAACTATGGTTATAAAATTATGGAAAAATATATACTAATAGGCATACATTATATTTCGTTTTATGATGATAATTCATGTTGGGTGTTTTCATATCAGTATATTAGGAGGTTACTTATATGATTGCATATTAATTTCATATTCTAATATTTAATCATGATTTCACGTATTATTTATTCATTACTTTATTATTATTTATTAATATTTAATCATGATTTCACGCATTATTTATTTTATTATTTATTTATTATTTATATTACTGTTTGTTTACTTTTTCACATTTTTCACATTCACATTTATTTCTATATATATTTTTTATTATTTTCGTTCTTTACCTTAAACCATTCATATTAGGTAGGCTCCTTATTTTTACTTATTTATTTATTTGTTTATTCATTTTCATTATTCAGCCCTTTTTTTCATATTCATCTAATATATAAAGCTGAATGTGTGTATGTATGTGTGTATGTATGTCCGGGATTGGCATCTGAACCGTCCCAGCTACAGCCACAAAATTTTGCACAGTCACACGTCTGGACCCCGAGAGCGTCATAGGCTATGTTGTGAGGTGAAATTTTAACCCCGCGCTTTTCAATTCACCAAACAATTTTGCCCCTATCTACATAATGGGGAAAAAGTGAAAGGAAAAGTGTTGGAGGCGTCGCAGCTACAGGCACAAAATTTTGCACAGTCACACGTCTGGACCCTGAGAGCGTCAAAGCTATGTTGTGAGGTGAAATTTTAACCCCGCGCTTTCCAATTCACCAAACAATTTTGCCCCTATCTACATAATGGGGAAAAATGAAAGGAAAAGTGTTGGAGGCAAATTAACAGCTGCCAGATGTGAACTAGGGGGACTTAAAGAATGAGAGCGATGGCGCCAAAGAGTATATACTGTACAGTTGCTAAGGTGGGGCCCCGACATGGGATAATCACCACACCACCACGGGGATATGAACACACACACAAAATGCGCCACACACTACCACGTGCTCAAACACATATACCACCCTCAGCGCACATTTCACCACACATACACCAACCTCGCCACATAAAAGTTGAAACACAAAAGTCACAGCTCAAAACTCGCCACACGCAAAACTCTCCACATGCAAAACTCGCCACACGTGCAAAACTCACCTCATGGAAAACTCGCCACACGCAAAACTTACTCACGCGGAAAAATTGCCACATGCACAAAAGTTGCAACACATGCAAAAGTTGCCTCACACAAAACTTGCACATACTCAAAAGGCACCACACATAAAACTCGCCACGCGCAAAACTCGCCATGCGCAAAACTTGCTGCACACAACTTGCTACACTAACCTGTCACATGCAACTCAACACACAAAAAGTTGCTACACGCATGTTGCCACACAAAACTCATCTCACAAAAGTTGCTACATGCATGTCGCCACACGCAACTCAACACACACAACTTGACACACGAAACTCGCCCTAAAACACACACAAGTCTGGTATTATCCTTCAAAAATAAAAATCTGATTAATAAGCGGAAAATCTACAAGAGCAACAAATGTACCGTATAGGAATCCGGCAGCTGTCAGTCACATGACCAGTCTATTATGTGTATGTGTGAGCTAATATATACTGCCAGGGGGTGGGCTTACTGATGGCTGGAGATTTATCAGGCTGCCAATTTAGCTTACAAATACTGAGGTAAAAATACTGACCAAATAACGTGTGAACGAGGTCTAATACAGGAGGAGTGTTATGACCCCAATGGCGAGGGTCTCAGAGGAACGTGGAAGTCTGCAGAATACAAAAATCCAGCTCATAGGGCAGTGGTAACTGGGTTGACCATATATCTACTCCTAACGCCAACACTAGAAGTAGCCGGGGATCATTCCTACGTTGATTCTAGATGACACGCGCCAGCCGGAGAATCTAGCTACCCCTAGTAGAGGAAAACAAAGACCTTTCTTGCCTCCAGAGAAGGGGACCCCAAAGCTGGATAGAAGCCCCCCACAAATAATGACGGTGAGGTAAGAGGAAATGACAAACACAGAAATGAACCAGGTTTAGCACAGAGAGGCCCGCTTACTGATAGCAGAATAAAGAAAGGTAACTTATATGGTCAACAAAAACCCTATCAAAATCCACACTGGAAATTCAAGAACCCCCGAACCGTCTAACGGTCCGGGGGGAGAACACCAGCCCCCAGGAGCTTCCAGCAAAGGTCAGGATATAGATTAGGAACAAGCTGGACAAAAATACAAAACCAAAACAAATAGCAAAAAGCAAAAGGCAGACTTAGCTGATATAACTGGAACCAGGATCAGTAGACAAGAGCACAGCAGACTAGCTCTGATAACTACGTTGCCAGGCATTGAACTGAAGGTCCAGGGAGCTTATATAGCAACACCCCTAACTAACGACCCAGGTGCGGATAAAAGGAAAGACAGAAAAACCAGAGTCAAAAAACTAGTAACCACTAGAGGGAGCAAAAAGCAAATTCACAACAGTACCCCCCCTTAGTGAGGGGTCACCGAACCCTCACCACGACCACCAGGGCGATCAGGATGAGCGGCATGAAAGGCACGAACTAAATCGGCCGCATGAACATCAGAGGCGACCACCCAGGAATTATCCTCCTGACCATAGCCCTTCCACTTGACCAGGTACTGAAGCCTCCGCCTGGAGAGGCGAGAATCCAAGATCTTCTCCACCACGTACTCCAACTCGCCCTCAACCAACACCGGAGCAGGAGGCTCAGCAGAAGGAACTACAGGCACAATGTACCGCCGCAACAAGGACCTATGAAATACATTGTGAATAGCAAACGACACAGGAAGATCCAGACGAAAAGATACAGGATTAAGGATTTCCAATATCTTGTAAGGCCCAATAAAACGAGGTTTAAATTTGGGAGAGGAGACCTTCATAGGAACAAAGCGGGAAGAAAGCCACACCAAATCCCCAACGCGTAGTCGGGGACCCACACCGCGGCGGCGGTTGGCAAAGCGCTGAGCCTTCTCCTGTGACAACTTCAAGTTGTCCACCACATGATTCCAGATCTGCTGCAACCTATCCACCACAGAATCCACCCCAGGACAGTCAGAAGGCTCCACATGACCCGAAGAAAAGCGAGGATGGAAACCAGAGTTGCAGAAAAAAGGCGAAACCAAGGTGGCGGAACTAGCCCGATTATTAAGGGCAAACTCAGCCAACGGCAAGAATGTCACCCAATCGTCCTGATCAGCAGAGACAAAACACATCAAATAAGCCTCCAAAGTCTGATTGGTTCGCTCCGTCTGTCCATTAGTCTGAGGATGGAAAGCAGACGAAAACGACAAATCAATGCCCATCCTACTACAAAAGGATCGCCAGAACCTGGAAACGAACTGGGATCCTCTGTCAGACACAATATTCTCAGGGATGCCGTGCAAACGAACCACGTTCTGGAAAAACACAGGAACCAGATCGGAAGAGGAAGGCAGCTTAGGCAAAGGAACCAAATGGACCATCTTGGAGAAGCGATCACATATCACCCAGATAACGGACATGCCCTGAGATAGCGGAAGATCAGAAATGAAATCCATGGAGATATGTGTCCAAGGTCTCTTCGGGACAGGCAAGGGCAAGAGCAAACCGCTGGCACGAGAACAGCAAGGCTTAGCTCGAGCACAAGTCCCACAGGACTGCACAAATGACCGCACATCTCTTGACAAGGAAGGCCACCAAAAGGACCTGGCCACCAGATCTCTGGTGCCAAAAATTCCCGGGTGACCTGCCAACACCGAGGAATGAACCTCGGAAATGACTCTGCTGGTCCACTTATCCGGAACAAACAGTCTGTCAGGTGGACAAGACTCAGGCCTATCAGCCTGAAATCTCTGCAACACACGTCGCAGATCCGGAGAAATAGCTGACAAGATAACTCCATCTTTAAGAATACCAACAGGATCAGCGACTCCAGGAGCATCAGGCACAAAGCTCCTAGAAAGAGCATCGGCCTTCACATTCTTTGAACCTGGTAAATACGAGACAACAAAATCAAAGCGGGAGAAAAACAATGACCAGCGGGCCTGTCTCGGATTAAGGCGTTTAGCAGACTCGAGATACATCAGATTTTTGTGATCAGTCAAGACCACCACACGATGCTTAGCACCCTCGAGCCAATGACGCCACTCCTCAAATGCCCATTTCATGGCCAACAACTCCCGATTGCCCACATCATAATTTCGCTCGGCAGGCGAAAACTTCCTAGAGAAAAAGGCACAAGGTTTCATAACAGAGCAACCAGGGCCTCTCTGCGACAAAACGGCCCCTGCCCCAATCTCCGAAGCATCCACCTCAACCTGAAAGGGAAGTGAGACGTCAGGCTGGCACAAAACAGGCGCCGAAGTAAACCGGCGTTTCAACTCCTGGAAAGTCTCCACGGCAGCAGGAGCCCAGTTAGCTACATCGGAGCCCTTCTTGGTCATATCCGTCAAAGGTTTCACAATGCTAGAAAAATTAGCGATAAAACGACGGTAGAAGTTAGCGAAGCCCAAGAACTTCTGAAGACTCTTAACTGACGAGGGCTGAGTCCAATCAAGAATAGCTCGGACCTTGACTGGGTCCATCTCCACAGCAGAAGGGGAAAAAATGAACCCCAAAAAGGGAACCTTCTGTACACCAAAGAGACACTTTGAGCCCTTGACAAACAAAGAATTTTCACGCAAAATTTTAAAGACCAACCTGACCTGCTCCACATGCGAATCCCAATTATCAGAAAAAACCAAAATATCATCCAGATAAACAATCAAAAATTTATCCAGATACTTCCGGAAAATGTCATGCATAAAGGACTGAAAAACTGAAGGCGCATTGGAGAGCCCAAAAGGCATCACCAAGTACTCAAAATGACCTTCGGGCGTATTGAATGCGGTTTTCCATTCATCACCTTGCTTAATGCGCACAAGGTTGTACGCACCACGAAGGTCTATCTTGGTGAACCACTTGGCACCCTTAATCCGGGCAAACAAGTCAGACAACAGCGGTAAAGGATACTGAAATTTGACAGTGATCTTATTTAAAAGCCGATAATCAATACAAGGTCTCAAAGATCCGTCCTTTTTTGCCACAAAAAAGAATCCCGCACCAAGAGGGGAAGAAGACGGACGAATATGTCCTTTTTCCAGAGACTCCTTGATATATGAACGCATAGCGGTATGTTCAGGTACCGACAGATTAAACAGTCTTCCCTTAGGAAATTTACTGCCTGGGATCAAATCTATAGCACAGTCACAGTCCCTATGAGGAGGCAGTGCACTGGACTCAGACTCACTGAAGACATCCTGATAATCAGACAAATACTCCGGAACTTCCGAAGGCGTAGAAGAAGCAATAGACACAGGCAGGGAATCCTCATGAATACCACGACAGCCCCAACTTGAGACTGACATAGCCTTCCAGTCCAGGACTGGATTATGGGTCTGTAACCATGGCAGCCCTAAAACGACCAAATCATGCATTTTATGTAAAACCAGGAAACGTATCACCTCGCGGTGTTCAGGAGTCATGCACATGGTAACCTGAGTCCAATACTGCGGTTTATTTGCTGCCAATGGTGTAGCATCAATACCCCTAAGAGGAATAGGATTTTCTAATGGTTCAAGAGTAAATCCACAGCGCTTAGCAAATGAGAGATCCATGAGACTCAGGGCAGCACCTGAATCTACAAACGCCATGACAGGATAAGATGACAGTGAGCAAATCAAAGTTACAGACAGAATAAATTTAGGTTGCAAATTACCAACGGTGACAGGACTAACAACCTTAGCTATACGTTTAGAGCATGCTGAGATAACATGTGTAGAATCACCACAGTAGTAGCACAAGCCATTCCGGCGTCTATGAATTTTCCGCTCATTTCTAGTCAGGATTCTATCACATTGCATTAAATCAGGTGTCTGTTCAGACAACACCATGAGGGAATTTGCGGTTTTTCTATCACATTGCACCGAATTAGGTGTCTGTTCAGACAACACCATGAGGGAATTTGCGGTTTTGCGCTCCCGCAACCGCCGGTCAATTTGAATAGCCAGTGCCATAGTATCATTCAGACCTGTGGGAATGGGAAAACCCACCATAACATTCTTAATGGCTTCAGAAAGGCCATTTCTAAAATTAGCGGCCAGTGCACACTCGTTCCAATGTGTCAGCACGGACCATTTCCGAAATTTTTGGCAATACACTTCAGCCTCGTCCTGCCCCTGAGACATAGACAGCAAGGCCTTTTCTGCCTGAATCTCAAGATTGGGTTCCTCATAAAGTAAACCGAGCGCCAGAAAAAACGCATCAAGATCAGCCAATGCCGGATCTCCTGGCGCCAGCGAAAAAGCCCAATCCTGAGGGTCGCCCCGTAAGAACGAAATAACAATCTTTACTTGCTGAGCAGAATCTCCTGATGAACAGGGTCTCAGGGACAAAAACAATTTACAATTATTCACGAAATTCCTAAACTTAAACCTGTCTCCGGAAAACAGTTCAGGAATCGGTATTTTAGGTTCTGACCTAGGATTTCTGATAACATAGTCTTGTATGCCCTGCACACGAGTAGCCAGCTGGTCCACACTTGTAATCAAGGTCTGGACATTCATGTCTGCAGCAAGCATAGCCACTCTGAGGTAAAGGGGAAGGAGAGAAAAAAAACTCAGAATCTTCTTTCTTATAATCCCTCTTCTGCAATGCATTAAACATTTAATACTGGCCTGGCAAACTGTTATGACCCCAATGGCGAGGGTCTCAGAGGAACGTGGAAGTCTGCAGAATACAAAAATCCAGCTCATAGGGCAGTGGTAACTGGGTTGACCATATATCTACTCCTAACGCCAACACTAGAAGTAGCCGGGGATCATTCCTACGTTGATTCTAGATGACACGCGCCAGCCGGAGAATCTAGCTACCCCTAGTAGAGGAAAACAAAGACCTTTCTTGCCTCCAGAGAAGGGGACCCCAAAGCTGGATAGAAGCCCCCCACAAATAATGACGGTGAGGTAAGAGGAAATGACAAACACAGAAATGAACCAGGTTTAGCACAGAGAGGCCCGCTTACTGATAGCAGAATAAAGAAAGGTAACTTATATGGTCAACAAAAACCCTATCAAAATCCACACTGGAAATTCAAGAACCCCCGAACCGTCTAACGGTCCGGGGGGAGAACACCAGCCCCCTAGAGCTTCCAGCAAAGGTCAGGATATAGATTAGGAACAAGCTGGACAAAAATACAAAACCAAAACAAATAGCAAAAAGCAAAAGGCAGACTTAGCTGATATAACTGGAACCAGGATCAGTAGACAAGAGCACAGCAGACTAGCTCTGATAACTACGTTGCCAGGCATTGAACTGAAGGTCCAGGGAGCTTATATAGCAACACCCCTAACTAACGACCCAGGTGCGGATAAAAGGAAAGACAGAAAAACCAGAGTCAAAAAACTAGTAACCACTAGAGGGAGCAAAAAGCAAATTCACAACAGAGGAGATGACATACAGATATATACTATATACAGGAGGAGATGACACACAGGTATATACTATTTACAGGGGAGATGACACACAGGTATATACTATATGCAGGAGGAGATGACACACAGATATATACTATATACAGGAGAGATGACACACAGGTATATACTATATAGAGGAGGAAATGACATACAGGTACATACTACATACAGCAGGAGATGACATACAGGTATATACTATATACAGAAGGAGATGACACACAGGTATATACTATATACAGGAGCAGATTACCTACAGGTATATAGTATATACAGGAGGAGATGACATACAGGTATATGCTATGTATAGGAGGAGATGACATACAGGTATATACTATATACAGGAGATGACACACAGATATATACTATATATAGGTGAGATGACACACAGGTATATACTATATACAGGAGGAGATTACATACAGGTATATACTATATATAGGAGGAGATGACATACAGGTATATACTATATACAGGGGAGATGACACACAGCAGGTATATACTATATACAGGGGAGATGACATACAGGTATATATTATATACAGGAGATGACATACAGGTGTATACTATATATAAGGGAGATGACAAACATGTATATACTGAGATGAAAATGAGAGGTGTGAGGTGAAAATGAAAAGGTGTGAGTGCAAAATGAGAGGAGTGAGGGAAAATAGTGGAGTGATCGGAAAATGACAGATGTGAGGTCGAAATGACAAGTGTTAGGGGGGAATGAGAGGAGTGAGGGGGAAAATAAGAGGAGTGAGGGGGAAAATGAGAGGTGTGAGGGAGAAAATGAGAGATGTGAGGGGGAAAATGAAAGATGTGATGGGGAAAATGAGAGGCGTGATGGGAAAATAAGAGAAGTGAGGTGCTATAACTAACCACAGATATTTACTATGCCCAGGCAACGCCGGGCTCTTCAGCTAGCTTAGATTTACAATCTCCATGCTTTTCTCATGGTCAACTTTATGTGGCCTGTTCAAGAGTTGGAACAGCCAAAAATCTGTTTGTCTTTGCACCTGAAGGAAAAACTAAGAATGTCGTTTATCAAAAGGCTCTCGAATAAGTAGTAGAAGATTACTTCACATTACTTGGCCAATTTAGTTATATCTGTGTGGAATATCTCTGGTGTTGAAATATATGTTGTAAAATGCTTCTATTAGCTTAGTTTTTGCCTTTTAATAATTACATTTCTATCTATTTGTTTTGTGGTTTTTTTGTGCAGAATAAATTTTTGTTAACACATTCTATTTTGCTAACAGCAGTTATTACCCCGGGCGAAGCCGGGTAGTACAGATAGTTCAGTATAAAATTGATCACATTCTTTTCACCCACATTCAACAATCCCCCTTTTCTTCGCTACAATTCTTTCATTCTGTTTTTTTCATTGAAGGGAGGTGCGCTTCCACTCTATGAGTCAGCCGTGACTTCCGGTCCTGCGCAGATGGTTCTTCATGCGTTCCTGCTTGCATTCCAGCGCGGAGTCCGGAAGTCACTTATTCACCGCCCGGCTAGGCAATTACTAGTGTAGAAGTGCCCAGTTCACCCACCAATGAAATCTGTAGTTTCACTTTTAACCTCCGGTATTTATACACTCTTTGATGCCATGTAAAGCTACGCCCCCATAGAGGAAGCATTTAGCGAAACGGCGCTGTTGGGGTGGGAACACACATGCCTCGGAGACCGGTTACATTTGTCATTCAAGTATGATTATGTTTTGGTATTTTATTATATTATTTTAGTAACATGTTTAATAAAATTCATTATATTTTACATTTGCTTTTTTTCGTTTTTTCTACACTTTATTGCAAGTGGTAGTGTGTATCTAATTCTGTTTTTGATGATTTTGCTTAAATATTATTTCAAGACTCTGTTTAACAAAACAACACGAATAAATCCTTGTCTTAGTCCAGACACAGATAGATATGCTTATAGGCAGTTCAAATCATATCTTAGCTCAACCAGGGAGGCCTGGTTAATAGTCTCAGGTTATAGCAAAGCAGCAGCAGCTTACATGTCCAGCAAATGCAGATGAAGTAAACACGAGCAGCAGATGAAGGAGGATTACTGGAAACTTGTGTATGCAGCAGGAGCTCAGAGCAGAGTAGCAGGATCACCACACAGGTTCACAGGAGCAGGTGTATAGCCAGGGAGTAATCAGAGGTCAGGAGCTGGATGCAAGGCAGAATACTCTAGCACAGACTGAAGGCTGGGGTGGAGTTTTATAGCAGGAAGACACAGTGCACATGAGACCAAAGACGCCATCTTGGAAGAGGGCAGTAATGCACAAAAGGTAAAAAATGTTCAGAGTCCTGACACCACGTCATCGCCCCCTCTGACCTGAACGTCACAGCCAGAGGACGCAGAAAACACAGAGCGGCGGTGGAATGGGGACAGGTGAATATCCTTGCTTCTGATGGTCTCTGGCTTGCTGCTGTGTTCAGCGGTCACAGGGTACCGCTCATTAAAGTAATGAATATGCGCTCTGCCTTTGGGAGTGGAGTCGCGCCCATATTCATTACTTTAATGAGCGGTACCACGTGACCGCTGAACACAGTCTCTGGCGCCTGCAGCTATTCCTATCAGAGAAGCAGGGACGTGCAGAGACCTCACCGGGAGCAGGTGAGTGTGATGTGACAGCTGCCGCTCCCCCTCCCCCGCCGACCCCCCCAGGACAATGACTCGAGTATAAGCCGAGAGGGGCACTTTTAGCCTAAAAAATGGGCTGAAAATCTCAGCTTATACTCGAGTATATATGGTATATAATATTCATTATGTAAAATAAAGAGCAGGTCACTGAGGGATCAGTGACTTGTCAGAGGCCATACAGATGAATAGCTAAGCAGAGCACCACACAGCCCCCCCATGGGCCGCCCCAGAGCACGAGCATATAATTAATCAAAACTAAAAATAAAGATTAAACAACCACAAGGTGGATTTCATCAACAAATGTATCATTTTAATCAGTATAACAGTGCCGACCTGACAGTGTCTGTAGGTTAGTGTGCACAATGCTGCTGACAGGTTCACTTTAAAAGGTTAATAATAAATTGGTCCTAGCACAGATCCCTGCAGCACCCCATTGCTGACTATATCCCATTTAGAGAATCTTTATATATGACAACTTTTTGTTTCCTGTCATTTAGCCAAATCTGCATATAGTTTCCTCCTAGTCCCTGCTTCTGGAGCTTCAGTATAAGGCTGTTATGTGGAACAGTATCAAATGCCTTTGCAAAGTCCAGATAAATCACATCAGCCGCATTACCAACATCCAGATTTGTACTTGCCTCCTCAAAGAAACCCAAAATGTTGGTTAGATATTATTTATTTTTCATGAATCCATGCTGATTGTCATTTATTATATTATCTACAATATATTTCTGCAGGTCATCTCTTATGATGCCCTCAAAAAGTTTGCACACTGATGTCACACTTACAGGATGGTAGTTGCCTCCATCCACCTTCTTACCTTTCTTATATATGGGTACCACGTGAGCCATCTTCCAATCCTGTGGCACCAACCCTGTTACAAGAGAGTCTAAAAATATGAGATTCAGTGGTCTGTTAATTACTGAGATCAATTCCCTCAATATCCGTGGATGAATGCCTTATGACCTGGGGGATTTGCCACTGTTTAATTTGCTCAGATGTAAGCTTACTTCTTCTTGTGTTAAACTAGTTATATCAGGTGGCAAACTTTGTTGCAGAGATCATTCAATAAGGCAAAATTCAGACTTCATTGGCAAACACGGATGAAAAGTGCCTGTTTAATATCTCAGCCTTTTCTTTGTTCTCTATAATTATCTTGTTATAATTGTCTTTTAAGGGGCCAATACATCTGTTTTTTTTCTTTATGGCATTGTAGAAAGGATGCAGGTTCAGGCTTTCTCAAAAAGCCATGTTCAGACTTCTGGTGCAACAGGAAAAAAACTCACTTTTACTGGAGGAGTTTATGATGATGATGATGATGATTACAGCTCTCCACAGTTATTCATTACACTGAGCCAACAGCCCCTCATGGTGTGATGGTCCCAGCTCTTTTCTGGCAATATGTAGCAGCTCTCTTCACTCCTGCCGCATATAGCACTATACATGCACCAAAACTTCTCCCCTCAGCCTGGCCCTTGGCGTCCACAGCACCTCAGGCTTAACAGGAAAGCACCTCTGCTCTCTTCCCATCGCTGACAACTAAGGATCATATTAAGTCATCTCTCTTCTGATCCCTAATTGACGTTGTCTGGCAGTTGAGCAATTCTTGAACCGCGCAGGACACAATTTTCCTTGCGGCTGCACAGATTTCACTGTAGTCCCAACAGCGACCACAGCAAAGGCATTGTGTGGCCTCCTTGATTTCTAGTACCGCTCAATCCCAGGAACGCAGGATTTCTTCTTCTGGGCTTAGTAGTTCTCCTTTAGAGGCTCATACCCACCAGACTGTGCAATGTTCCTTACACTAATTATGTGTGTTTGTAAAAATGGTTGAGGAGCTGGCTTCTGAGGCGCTCACCAGAGTTCATCAGCTGATGAGCCTCAGTGACCTTACTTATGGTACCACTGCTGCATGAGAAAGTTCTCATGCAGCAGCAGTACTGTCAGTGAGTTTATAAGGGTTCATCAGCGTTCATCAGCTGATGACCTCCAGTGAACTTTCTCACCACAGCTCAGGTCTACACACTGCAGGTGCGATTACTGAGTATGAGCCTGTTGTCCTGGAGAGCATTTAGAGATGAACGAACTTGTTTGAAAAATATTCTCCAATTACAAATTTGGCATGAACATAGCACATTCGTATTCGTGTTTGGTTTCCCAAGCAATTTTCCTTCAAAGTTGGCAAAATTCGGTCAAAGTTCGGTATATGATCGTGTTTCCACTAATCGTTTTGACTTTGTCTAAGATAATGGTGCTGTATGATGAGCGGGGAAGACGTGTTTTATGAGGGAAGGGGGTGTGTAGGTCAAAGGAGCGGCGAAGTGTAATTTTTTATTTAAGAACTTAATGTGTGTACATTCCGGCAGCCAGTCAGGGCTCTGAAACCATCCACAACTTCATGACACAAGGGCTTCTGTGATTGGCTGCCAAAGTCACATGTCCCTCTCGATATAAAAACCGGACATCTTGTTTTGGTGGTGCCATTTTCTCAGTGTAACAGTGCAGAGAGGCCATTGCTGCTGCAAGTGAACTTGTCATTTAGTTAGATAGGATTGTCTGTCCTGCCTAAAATTGATCTTCCAGCATCTAACTAGTTTGTGGTAATTGTGTTGTGTAGGCAGGAGACCCCATTTGCTACTCAAAATTGTTTCAGCTAAAACTGTGCTGCAGTGAGGAATCAGGAGGCCCCATTTGCTAATCAAAATCGTTAGGCCTAATATTGAGGTCCAGTCAGGATTTGCTAATCCAAATTGATTGGGCTAAAACTGTGTTGCAATGAGTCACCATTTGCTAATCATAATCGTTAGATCTAATGTTGGAGTTCAGCTGGGAAGCTCCATTTACTAATCCAAATTGTTTGGGCTAAAACTGTGTTGCAGTCAGGATGTCCCATTTGCTAATCCAAATCATTTGGGCTAAGACTGTAATTCAGTCACTAATCAGGAGGCCCCATTTGATAATCAAAATTGTTAAGCCTAATAATGGGGTTCATCAAGGGGGCACCACTTGCTAATCCAAATCATTTGGGTTAAAATTGTGTTGCAGTCAGGAATCAGGAGTCCCTATTTGCTAATCAAAATCTATAGGCTTTTGGTGCAAAAGATACTACCAGCAGCGCTGATCACACATTCCACGAGAATGCTGACTGGCGGGCATGGAAAAACCTCCAAGGCATGAAAGGCGAGCTCAGGCCACTCTTCCATTTTTGAAGACCAAATTGAAAAAGGGTCCAAATACCCCTTAATGGCATCAGTATTGAGCTCGAGATACTCCTACACCATCCTCTCCAGTCATCCGCAACGTGTCTGACTTGTACTCTGTTTTGCTGGTCTATAAAATGTGTGAAATAACTCACAGAAATTGCTTCTGCCACTTACACTGCTGCTGCTGCTAATATTTCTGCAGTGACGCCTTAACGTTCCTGGAGTTGAACATCTAGAACTGCCATGCACATCGTGTGTCTCACTGCTGTCTTGGCAAAAACCTCTCTTAAGATTGCCTACAAGGGTGTTTCGATAATCCTGCATGCGTGCATCCCTTTCCTCTTGTAACGTGGATCTAACAGAGTGGCAACCCAGTAGTCAGCACTATTTCTAACCCTAAGAATATGGGCATCATGTTGAAGATGCAGCAGGAAGGCACTCATGTGTCGGGTGCTTTCAAGAGGTCCAAGTCCATGGAGTGTTTGTGGCGGGGTAACACTTCAGGTTGCTTCCTCCATCCCCTTCCACCAACCCCCACGTGTACTTTTGCTGGCTAACAGATGTAAATCATTCAGCTGCGGCGCTAAAAACTAAAACTCCGAGCACTAAAAAATACTCGAAGGACACCCGAGCGTGCTCGGGAAATCTCGAGTAACGAGTATATTCGCTCATCACTAATATTAATCTGAACACTGCCTGATTGCGGTGAGCCATAGCTGCACATTACAGAGTTGGGGATGATTCTATCTGCACTGTTGGAACGCGTGTCAGATTATGGGAGAGGATGAGGGCACATGTGGAGATCGTAGAGGAGGTGGTGGAGACCGAAGCAGTGGAGGGAGTGTTAGAAACAGAGATTTGTCCTGCAAGCCTTGGGGACTGAAAGACTTGTGGAGCAGCCCCTTGACCGCCTGCCCTCACAGCCACCAGAGTCAACCAGTGTCCAGTCAGTGAGATGTAACGCCCCTGACTGTTTTCTCATCCAGGTGTCAGTGGTGAAATGCACACTGGCAAACATAGAATTTTTCAGGGAATGGGTGATGTTGTCAGCGACATGCTGGTGTAGTGCAGGCACAGCTTTCTTAGAGAAGTAATGGTGACTTGGCAGCTGGTACTGGGGAACTGCAATGGTCATCAACTTTCGGAAATCACCTGTATGCACCAGTGATGGCGGGCGGTTGGCGAGGCCTGCTAGTCCATATTTTAGTGCCTTGAGATTCCCACACTAAAGCATATTGTTCACGCTTGTGACTGTTCAAGACCGCATATGGCCAATATGGCTTCCTCTTACCTGCCACCTCCAATACGCACTAACCTGCGCAGGCTTCCTGTCTTAAAGTGGCGGTTTTCTCGCACTTTCACCTGGCTCCCAAAGCCCGCCCCCCAATGTCCCTCCCCTAACTCCCCTTTCACCACTCCTGTCCCTCTGCCCTACAAATTGAAAAATGTCCCATGTCCAAGCGCAGTCATGGGAGATTGAGCTGCGTTTCTTCCTGCCCCCACCTCGACCGCGTATGGCCAATATGGTTTCCTACCACCTCCAATATGCACTAACCTGTGTAGGGAAAAAAAGTCACCCCCTTAAAAATAAAAACACTACACCTTAAATTCTTTATGGATAATTTTGGCCAAAGCGGCCAGTTTATTAACAAACCATAACATAAACATTTTCTTTAAACATTAAATATTAATATGCAATTTTATGCAAAAAATGAGGGGAGGGTTAGCCCTATTAATCCCTTTTAAAGATCGGGCCGACCTCCAATTTTGTCGAACAATATCCGACCATACAGACAACACCCCTGGAAACAACGTCCACAACCTGAGGAAGTCAAAACAAATATCCCTGATCAACTCACTCCCCGGTTTGACGCCCAAATCATTCCCCCCAAATGCACCACCAAAATATTGGATGATCTATCCAAACGGGAGGCTCAGGAAAAATATGACAAAACCCTGTTTCAAACCATCCCCCGGAACTCTAATCACCGAATAACAACTTGATACTTGTTAAAGCCTAATTGCCTACTGTCCGGCCTCACGTCCGCCCGAAGTGCCCCCAATACGCAAACGAGTGTCCAAAAATCCAGGCCAAAGATGGATCCCGACCTGAAATACACAACAACGGGAACGGTTAATCCCCACCCCTCTACAGTGCCCCAATGCAATTAATGACGGACGTATGTTAAGTAGCGGCCCGAGTTCCACTGGCCATTTTGCTTGATCGCATCCCCTCCCAGGCCAAGACTATCAGCCACTGAAGCAGCCTCGATCCTGAAAGAATGCGACCCGTACCTATCTAACGGAAGGCCAAACTCTCCTACCCCCTGTTGAGAACTGCAATAAACTGAAAACGAGATAAAAATGCCCCACCCTTATGGCACAACAATGGGCCTACCCGACCCGACCACAAACTCCAATATGTTTCCAAGCACCTTTCCGGGTACATCAAAGACCCATCAACTCTACCCAGAACCACGAGGTTACCTTTACCTACCTGATCTGTTTTTGAATGCCGAATGCAAAAAGCAATGCCCCCCGCCAAAAATTCAACATCCTGAGCCAAAAGGCCACCCGCCCTATCCCTGCTGCAGGACACTAATTCGCTACTCGCAGTGCCCCAAAAAACGGCAAAGAAAAAGCTAACTTAAGCAACGCTGCTTCAAAATTAGAGCAACAAATCCTCTCTAAGACTACCCCTAAGTGTTCGAGCACACTAAACGATATAGGCCTACGTCTGTCAAAACTCCGGTTGCCTTTCTGTAAACCCTTTAACGCCTGCTTTACCATTAAATTCTTTGTCACATCAACCGAGCCCTCTAACTTAAAACCAAAAGCAAGACCAGCCATAAATTTATTAACTTTAGAAATAGACCATCTGCTATCTGCCGCCTTGCAACCAAATATAACACCGCTAACGTCTCATCTTCCTCAGACCCTAATGCTCCCCACTGTAACCCCCAATTTTGCCATATTTGCCAGGTCTGTGTTTTTTGCCAAAACTAAGGCAAAAAAAAAAAAAAAGGTCAGGGTAAATCAACATAGATCAAGCCCAGCTGGAGATCCGCAGAGTAAAGGGACTGTATCATAAATTAAGGGCAAAACTTACCAAGCCCAGTGCACAACACTACTCAGATGGTAATGAGCCCCAAATGAAGTTTTGCCCTTAATTTATCACACAGTCCCTTTACTCTGCAGATCTCCAGCTGGGCTTGATCTATGTTGATTTACCCTGACCTTTTTTTTTTGCCTACTTTTGGCTTTGAACCTTGCTATAGAGCTCCCACTGCTTCTGTGGATCCTCGCCTTGTTATACAATACTTGGGCTTTATTTATTGTGCCTTATTTTTGGCTCTACTTACCTAGCACATGGACAAGCATTCAAATGTAAATCAGATAGATGTACTACTTCTGAACTCCCATGTGCACCTCACTACTGTATGTACTTCCGTGTCCTTGTCTTGATTGACAATTTTATTATATGTGTTTTTCTTTGATTTTTTAAAATAAATTTTGTACTTTCTTACTTATTTATTGGTTACTCCAGTTTTTCTCCTATTTATATAGTTACATTGCGGAGTCAATAAAATATTGTGAATGTGGGTTGATACTACTTAGTATCCCCACTTTTGGCATATTAAATATGCAATGGGGTTTTTTTCTTCTGTGCATATCTATCTGTGTTTGAACTAAGACAAGGACTTATTCGTGTCAAGTATCCTCAAGAATAACTGTGTTTCATAGACTTTCTGCTTGATTGCATTTTCCTCTGAAGTTTCCTATAGACTGTTAAGCTGCGTTTAATATTTACACCAAGTGTTGTGGACTTGAGTTTCACTCTGCACCTGTTTGAATCCCCGTGTGATAATATAGACTTTACCACTTATAAAACTGTGTCCTGTAGTTGTCTTGTTCCACGCAAAGAGTCTCCTGAGTTATCCCCTATAATTATTACAGGATACTCTAGCTAGAAAAGAGGAGACTGCTGGAACAATGACTGCAGAAAGCAGATTAGAGCAGGTGTTTTCCATAATTAGATCACTGCAGAAAGATGTGGAAGGTCTGCAAAAGAAGTTTGGAAGCTTTGAACACAATCAACAAGTGTTTGGACAAACTTTGCAGGACTTAAGCAACCGCATGGCAGCCCAGGAAAACAAACTTGCTGGCATAGAGTCCCAGTATGGATGGGCTTTTCATGACATAAGCATGCAAATAGCTGCACAAGTGACTTTACCCTCTGGGCAACCGCCACCAGCTAGCCCACCTAAGTTGCCCCCATTCAGATTTAATGGTGATCGCGACAAATTTCATGGCTTTGTGAATCAATGTATGCTATATTTTGATGTGCATGCTGACCGTTTTCCTACTGATAGATCCAAAGTATTGTGTGTAATAATGCTGCTGACCTCACGAGCGCTCGCCTGGGCGAACCCGATGATTGAGTCTCGTGACCCACGGTTAAATAACTTGGATGATTTCTTGGCCGCTATGGCATTAATGTTTGATGATCCTAATCGCCGTGCAACCGCTGAATCTACTTTATTGTCTTTACGCCAGGCTAAACGTTCTGTTATTGAGTATGCCACTGAATTCAGGAGATTAGCGGTAGATACCAATTGGGACAGTTATGCACAATTGCCTATTTTTAAAGGGGTCTATCTAGTATTGTAAAAGATGAACTAGCTCGCTCTGAGTCACCACAAGAGCTAGAGACATTTATACAGCATTGTGTGCGCATAGACATTCGCCTTACTGAGCGTAGGCAGGAGAAGTTTGCTGCATATAACCGTATTTCTAACTTTTCCCTTCCTTCCAAAGAGCCTGCAGGTAAAACCTCTCGGCAGGTGGAGGAGGTGCCCATGCAAATTGATTCCGTTCAGAGGCGTGAGATTAATGAGTGCCAGGAGCATCGCCTTCGTGAAAGTCTGTGTTTCTACTGTGGTCAGTCTGGCCACTTTTTAATAAACTGTCCCAAGTGTCCCAAGCGGCCTAACAAGGTGCTAGCAGCGGTGGATGACGGAAGGTGAGTATATAACTATTTTTTATTTTCATTCTTTTTGTGGGCTGTGTTATTTACTACGTGGCTGCTATATACTACGTGGCTGTGCTATCTATTGCATTGGCTGTGCTATATACTAGGTGGCTGTTATATACTACTTGGGCTGTGCTATATACTATGTGGCTGTGCTATCTACTGCGTGGACTGTGCTATATACTACGTGGCTGTGCTATCTACTGTGTTGGCTGTGCTATATACTGTGGCTGTGTTATATACTATGTGGGCTGTGCTATATACTATGTGGCTGTGCTATCTACTGCATGGGCTGTGCTTTATACTACGTCAGCTGTGTTATATACATCGCTGTGCTATATACTACGTGGCTGTGCTATATACTAAGTGGCTGTGCTATATACTACGTGGGCTGTGTTATATACTACATCTCTGTGCTATATACTACGTGGCTGTGCTATATACTACGTGGCTGTGCTATTTACTGCATGGGCTGTTATATACTACGTGGGCTGTTATATACAACCTCGCTGTGCTATATACTACGTGGCTGTGCTATATACTACATGGCTATGCTATATACTACATGGCTGTACTATATACTATGTGGGCTGTTATATACTACATCACTGTGCTATATACTACGTGGCTGTGCTATATACTACGTGGCTGTGCAATATACTACGTGGCTGTGCTATCTACTGCGTGGGCTGTGTTATATACTATGTGGGCTGTGTTATATACTACATCGCTGTGATATATACTACGTGGCTGTGCTATATACTACGTGGCTGCTATATACTACATGGCTGCGCTATCTACTGTGTTGGCTGTGCTATATACAGCACTACGTGGCTGTGCTATCTACTGTGTTGGCTGTGCTATATACTATGTGGCTGTGTTATATACTATGTGGGCTGTGCTTTATACTACATCGCCGTGCTATATACTACGTGGCTGCTATATACTACGTGGCTGCGCTATCTACTGTGTTGGCTGTGCTATATACAGTACTACGTGGCTGTGATATCTACTGTGTTGGCTGTGCTATATACTATGTGGCTGTGTTATATACTATGTGGGCTGTGCTTTATACTACATCGCCATGCTATATACTACGTGGCTGTGCTATATACTACATGGCCGGCCGTGACCAATCAGTGATATTGGCGCGGAATTTAACCCCCACTCACAGCGTGATGTGCATACATACATACATATTCTAGAATACCCAATGCGTTAAAATTGGTCCACCATCTAGTAGATATGTAATAGCAAGGCCGATGTTTATGAATGAACGTTTAATTTAAAAAAAAGGGAAAATAAACGGGGTGGGCTCCCGCACAATTTTCTGCCCCAGAGGGGGAAAGCCGATGGCCGGGGGCCAATATTTGTAGCCTGGGAAGGGGGTAATACCCATGGCCCCTCTCTAGGCTATGAATATTAGCCCGCAGCTGTCTGTGTAGCCTTTACTGGCTATAAAGATAGGGGACCCCCCAAAAAAAGATGAGGAGGCCCCCTATATTTTTTAGCCAGAAAGGCTATGCAGACAGCTGCGGGCTGATATTCATAGCCTAGAGAGGGGCCATGGATATTAGCCCCTCCGGCTACAAATACTAGCCCCCAGCCACCCCAGAAATGGCACATCTGTAAGATGCGCCAATTCCGGCACTTAGCCCCTCTCTTCCCACTCCCGTGTAGCGGTGGGATATGGGGTAATAAGGGGTTAATGTCACCTTGCTATTGTAAGGTGACATTAAGTCGGGTTAATAATGGAGAGGCGTCAATAAGACGCCTATCCATTATTAATCCTAGTGTAGTGAAAGAGTTAAAAAAAAATAAAGACGCAACCAGAAAAAAGTATTTTAATATTCTTCATTTAACCTTACCATACTTCAGCGCCTGCAAAAAACGTAAAATAATAAAGCGAATACTACCTGTCCGCCGTAGTCCAATTAATAACGAGTGTCCCATAACGATCTCCCCTATAGAACAGTGACATCGGGTGATGTTACTGCTCTATAGGCCCTCCAGTGACACACTGACAGGAGACAATGGCTCCTGCAGTGTATCACTGAGGTTCCCTCAGTTCAGGGTCTCACTTTATGACATTGCTGCGTGGTAACTTTCTCACACAGCAGTACAAGTGAGACTAGGGACTATTTTTTACAGTGGCGGAGGAATACAGTGCAGAAGGATACCTTCCTTCATTGTATTCCTGGAGCCCCTGGAGAGTGGTCGCATCAGCTGATGCTGATGCTCTCCACGGGAGATCATCGTGGGACACTCGTTTTAATTGGATTTCTGCGGATCAGGGAGTATAGTGTTTGTTTATTATTTTAATATTTTTTACAGATGACACTGGCTTCCGGGATCAAAGTGACAAGTGATGGTGAGTATGTAATCTATGTTTAATGTACTATATGTCTATATGTATGTACTGTATGTATGTGCTGTATGGTGTATGGTGCATGGTGCATGTCGTATGTTGTGTGTCGCATGTTGCATGTCGCATGTTGTTGGATGTCGCATGTTGTTGAATGCTGTCACATGTTGCATGTCGTTGCATGCTGTCGCATGCTGCATGTCGCATGTTGTTGCATGTTGCATGTTGTCGCATGTCACATGTTGTTGCATGTTGTATGTCGCATGTTGCATGTCGCATGTTGCTGAATGCTGACGCATGCTGCATGTCGCATGCTGCATGTCGTCGCATGCTGCATGTCGTTGCATGTCGTCGCATGCTGCATGTCGCATGTCGTCGCATGTTACATGTCGCAGGTCGCATGTTGTCACATGTCGCATATTGCATGTTGTCACATGCTGTTGCATGTTGCATGTCGCATGTTGTAGCATGTCGCATGTTGCATGTTGTCGCATGCTGTCGCATGTTGAATGTCGCATGTTGCATGTCGTATTTTAAAGATGACACTGGCTTCTGGGATCAAAGTGACAGGTGATGGCATGTAATCTGTTTAATGTACTGTATGTTTACATGTATGTACTGTATGTATTTGTTGTATGGTGTATGTTGCATGTTGTATGGTGCATGTCGTATGTTGCATGTCGCATGTTGTCGCATGCTGAATGTCGCATGTTGTTACATGTTGCATGTTGTTGCATGTTGCATGGCGAATGTTGTCGAATGCTGTCGCATGTTGTATGTCATCGCATGATGCATGTCATCGCATGTTGCATGTCATCACATGTCGCATGTTGCAGCATGCTTTCGCATGCTGCATATCATTGCATGGCGCATGGTGCATGTTGTCTCATGTTGCATGTCGACGGATGTTGCATGTTGTCGCATGCTGTTGCATGTCGCATGTTGTTGCATGTTGCATGTCGCATGTTGTCGATTGCTTTCGTTGAAGGTTGCATGTTCCTTGTCGTCGAATGTTGCATGTGGTCGCATGTCGCATGTCGTCGCATGTTGCATGTCGCATGTTGTGGCATGCTGTCACATTTTGCATGTCGCATGCTGTCGCATGTCGCATGTTGTTGCATGTTGCATGTTGTTGCATGTCGCATGCTGTCGCATGTTGCATGTTGTTGCATGCTGTCGCATGTAGCATGTTGTTGCATGGCATATGTTGTTGCATGGCGCATGTTGTTGCATGTCGCATGTTGTCGCATGCTGTCGTGTTATGATCTGGTGACCTTGGAGCCGCATGAAACTTTCTCTGGAGTCGGTGGAACCTGTACTGACCGCAAATCCTGAACTAACACCGCAACTAGAAGTAGCCGTGGGGTGTGCCTAACATACCCTAGACACCTCGACACAGCCGGAGGACTAAATACCCCTATAGATGGAAATAGGAATGCTACCTTGCCTCAGAGCAGACCTCCAAAGGATAGGCAGCCCCCCACGAATAATGACTGTGAGTAGGAGAAGAATAGACACACGCAGGTAGAAAACAGGATTTAGCAAAAGAGGCCACTCTAGCTAAATAGGAAAGGATAGGACAGATTACTAGGCGGTCAGTATTAAAACCCTTCCAAAAATATCCACAGCAGATAATACAAAAAGTTCCACAATCTAACTAAAGACATGGAATGTATATCTGCCACTCCAGAGAATCCAACAAGACTGAGAAAATACTGACTGTTGTGAACTCTATTTCTGGGCTCCCTCTAGTGGTCACAAGCGGTACTGTGTAGTGTTGTCTTTCTGCAGGTTGGCTTCATCAGCTGGTTCGTTATCCTTGGTTGGTTTTCTATTTAGCCCACCTGGATACTCAGTTCCTTGCCTGCTATCAATGTATTCAGTGCTCTTCAGATTCCGTGTGTCTACCTTGCTCCCAGTCTCTCCAAGACAAGCTAAGTTTTTGTTTGATCATTTTTTGATTATCAGTGTTCATTATGTTTTTAGTCCAGCTCGCTAAAATGTGATTTCTTCGCTTGCTGGTTGCTCTAGGGGACTGAGTTTCTCCCCCCACACCGTTAGTTGGTGTGGGGGTTCTTGAAATCTCAGAGTGGATATTTTGTAAGGGTTTTTTACTGACCGCATAGAATCCCTTTTCTATTTTCTGCTATCTAGTATTAGTGGGCCTCATTTGCTGAATCTGCTTTCACCCCTGTGTATGTGCCTTCCTCTTACCTCACCATTATTATTTGTTGGGGGCTTCTTTATCTTTGGGGATTATTTCTCTGGAGGCAAGAGAGGTCTTTCTTTCTCTCTAGGGGTAGTTAGTTCCTTAGGCTGGCTCGAGACGTCTAGGAATTCAGGCACGTTCACCGGCTACTTCTAGTGTGTTTGGTTAGGTTCAGATTTGCGGTCAGTCCAGCTTGCCACCCCCCTAGAGCTTGTCCTATGTTTGTGACTTAGCTGGAGTAATTTGTGATCCTCAACCACTAAGGATCATAACAGTATAGCAGGCCAAAAAGTGTTTAATGCATCGCAGAAGTGGGATAAAAAGAAGACCTGAATACATTTTTTTTTTCCCTCCTCCCGCTTTTCCTTTGCTGCAGTCTGTTTAGCTTCTTTCATCCCCTTGAACTCTGGGTGGTTTTGAGCTTAGCTGCAGACATGGATGTTCAGACTCTGACTTCTAGTGTGGATCATCTTGCTGCACGGGTGCAAAGTATTCAGGATTTTGTTATTCATAGCCCTATGTCAGAACCAAAGATACCCATTCCTGAGTTGTTTTCTGGAGATAGATCTAGGTTTCAGAATTTTAAGAATAATTGTAAGTTATTTCTATCTCTGAGACCTCGTTCCTCTGGTGATTCCGCTCGGCAAGTAAAGATTGTTATCTCCTTGTTACATGGCGACCCTCAGGATTGGGCCTTCTCTCTGGTGCCAGGAGATCCTGCATTGCTTAATGTGGATGCGTTTTTTCTGGCTCTTGGACTGCTTTATGAGGAGCCTAATCTTGAGAATCAGGCAGAAAAAGCGTTGCTGGCCCTTTCTCAAGGGCAGGATGAAGCAGAGGTGTATTGTCAAAAATTTCGGAAATGGTCAGTGCTTATTCAATGGAATGAGTGTGCCCTGGCTGCAAATTTCAGAGAAGGTCTTTCTGAAGCCATTAAGGATGTTATGATGGGGTTCCCCACCCCTACAAGTCTGAGTGATTCTATGGCTTTAGCCATTCAGGTTGATCGGCGTTTGCGGGAGCGCAGATCTGCTCATCCTTTGGCGGTATTTTCTGAACAGAGACCTGAGTCTATGCAATGTGATCGAACTCTGACCAGAATTGAGCGACAAAGTCATAGACGTCAAAATGGGTTGTGCTTTTACTGTGGTGATTCTGCTCATGTTATCTCAGCATGCTCTAAACGCTTAAAAAAGGTCGATAAACCTGTCACCATTGGTACTATACAGCCTAAGTTTATTTTGTCTGTTACTTTGAATTGTTCTTTGTCGTCCTACTCGGTTATGGCCTTTGTGGATTCGGGTGCTGCCCTGAATCTGATGGATTTGTCATTTGCCAGGCGCTGTGGTTTTGTCCTGGAGCCTTTGGAATTTCCTATTCCTCTGAGGGGAATTGATGCTACGCCATTGGCTGAGAATAAACCTCAGTATTGGACGCAAATGACCATGTGCATGACTCCCGTTCATCAGGAGGTGATTCGCTTTCTTGTTCTGCATAATTTACATGATGTTGTCGTTTTGGGTCTGCCATGGTTGCAGGCTCATAATCCAGTTTTAGATTGGAAAGCTATGTCTGTGTCTAGTTGGGGTTGTCAGGGAATTCATGGCGATACTCCATTGGTGTCTATTGCTTCTTCCACTCCTTCTGAGGTCCCTGAGTCTTTGTCTGACTACCAGGATGTATTTGATGAGCCCAGGTCCGGTGCCCTGCCCCCTCATAGGGATTGTGACTGTGCTATAAATTTAATTCCTGGTAGTAAATTCCCTAAGGGACGACTTTTTAATTTGTCTATACCAGAGCATGCCACGATGCGGAGTTATATAAAGGAGTCTTTGGAGAAGGGACATATTCGCCCATCCTCTTCCCCTCTTGGTGCAGGATTCTTTTTTGTGGCCAAGAAGGACGGTTCTTTGAGACCGTGTATAGATTATGGCCTTCTGAATAAAATTACAGTCAAATTTCAGTATCCTTTGCCACTATTATCTCATTTGTTTGCTCAGATTAAGGGTGCCAGTTGGTTCACCAAGATAGATCTCCGTGGTGCGTATAATCTTGTGCGCATTAAGCAGGGAGATGAATGGAAAACAGCATTTAATACGCCCGAAGGCCATTTTGAGTACTTGGTGATGCCTTTTGGACTCTCTAATGCTCCTTCTGTGTTTCAGTCCTTCATGCATGACATTTTCCGTGAATATATGGATAAATTTATGATTGTTTATCTGGATGACATTTTGGTCTTTTCTGATGATTGGGAGTCCCATGTGAAGCAGGTCAGGATGGTGTTTCAGGTCCTGCGTGCCAATGCTTTATTTGTGAAGGGCTCAAAATGCCTCTTCGGAGTACAGAAGGTCTCCTTTTTGGGTTTTATTTTTTCTCCTTCTGCTGTGGAGATGGACCCAGTCAAGGTCCAGGCTATTCATGACTGGACTCAGCCCACGTCTGTTAAGAGTCTTCAGAAGTTCTTGGGTTTTGCTAATTTTTACCGTCGTTTCATCGCTAATTTTTCTAGCGTGGTTAAACCTTTGACGGATTTGACCAGGAAGGGCTCTGATGTGACTAATTGGTCTCCTGCGGCCGTGGAGGCCTTTTGGGAGCTTAAGCACTGGTTTTCTTCAGCTCCAGTCTTAGGTCAGCTAGATGTCTCTCTCCCCTTTCAGGTCGAGGTTGATGCTTCCGAGATTGGAGCAGGGGCTGTTTTGTCACAGAGAAGTTCTGAGGGCTCTGTGATGAAGCCGTGTGCTTTCTTTTCAAGAAAGTTTTCGCCTGCCGAGCGAAATTATGATGTTGGTAATCGGGAGTTGTTGGCTATGAAGTGGGCATTTGAGGAGTGGCGTCATTGGCTCGAAGGAGCTAGACATCGTGTGGTGGTCCTGACTGATCACAAAAATCTGATTTACCTCGAGTCGGCCAAGCGCCTTAATCCTAGACAGGCTCGTTGGTCGTTGTTTTTCTCCCGTTTCAACTTCATGGTCTCATACCTGCCTGGTTCGAAGAACGTGAAAGCTGATGCACTTTCTAGGAGCTTTGTGCCTGACTCTCCGGGAGTTTCTGAGCCGGCTGGTATTCTTAGAGAGCGAGTGATTTTGTCTGCCATTTCTCCAGATTTGCGACGAGTGCTGCAGAAATTTCAGGCGGATAGACCTGACCGTTGTCCACCAGAGAGACTGTTTGTCCCGGATAGATGGACCAGCAGAGTTATTTCCGAGGTTCATTCTTCGGTGTTGGCGGGTCATCCTGGGATTTTTGGTACCAGAGATTTGGTGGCTAGGTCTTTCTGGTGGCCTTCCTTGTCGCGGGATGTGCGTTCCTTTGTGCAGTCTTGTGGGATTTGTGCTCGGGCTAAGCCTTGCTGTTCTCGTGCCAGCGGGTTGCTTTTGCCTTTGCCTGTCCCGAAAAGGCCTTGGACGCACATCTCCATGGATTTTATTTCGGATCTGCCAGTATCTCAGAGAATGTCTGTCATCTGGGTGGTGTGTGATCGTTTTTCCAAGATGGTCCATTTGGTGCCCTTGCCTAAGCTGCCTTCCTCTTCCGATTTGGTTCCTCTATTTTTTCAGAATGTGGTTCGCTTGCACGGCATTCCTGAAAATATTGTGTCTGATAGAGGATCCCAGTTTGTGTCCAGGTTTTGGCGAATTTTTTGTGCTAAGATGGGCATTGATTTGTCTTTTTCGTCGGCCTTCCATCCTCAGACTAATGGCCAAACCGAGCAAACTAATCAGACGTTGGAGACTTATTTGAGATGTTTTGTTTCTGCTGATCAGGATGATTGGGTGACTTTTTTGCCATTGGCCGAGTTTGCCCTTAATAATCGGGCTAGTTCTACTACCTTGGTTTCGCCTTTTTTCTGCAATTCTGGTTTCCATCCTCGTTTTTCCTCGGGTCAGGTTGAGTCTTCTGACTGTCCTGGGGTGGATTCTGTGGTGGATAGGTTGCAGCAGATTTGGAGCCATGTGGTGGACAATCTGAAATTGTCACAGGAGAGGGCTCAGCGCTTTGCCAACCGCCGCCGCGGTGTGGGTCCCCGACTTCGTGTTGGGGATTTGGTGTGGCTGTCTTCTCGGTATGTTCCTATGAAGGTCTCATCTCCTAAGTTTAAGCCTCGCTTCATCGGTCCTTATAAGATCTTGGAAATCCTTAACCCGGTGTCTTTTCGTTTGGATCTCCCGGCATCGTTTGCCATCCATAATGTGTTCCATAGGTCTTTGTTGCGGAGGTATGTGGTACCTGTGGTTCCTTCTGTTGAGCCTCCTGCTCCGGTGCTGGTTGAGGGCGAATTGGAGTACGTGGTGGAGAAGATTTTGGATTCTCGTATCTCTAGACGGAGACTTCAGTATCTGGTTAAGTGGAAGGGCTATGGTCAGGAGGATAATTCCTGGGTTGTCGCCTCTGATGTTCATGCGGCCGATTTGGTTCTCGCCTTCCACGCAGCTCGTCCTGATCGCCCTGGGGGTTTTGATGAGGGTTCGGTGACCCCTCCTCAAGGGGGGGGTACTGTTGTGAACTCTATTTCTGGGCTCCCTCTAGTGGTCACAAGCGGTACTGTGTAGTGTTGTCTTTCTGCAGGTTGGCTTCATCAGCTGGTTCGTTATCCTTGGTTGGTTTTCTATTTAGCCCACCTGGATACTCAGTTCCTTGCCTGCTATCAATGTATTCAGTGCTCTTCAGATTCCGTGTGTCTACCTTGCTCCCAGTCTCTCCAAGACAAGCTAAGTTTTTGTTTGATCATTTTTTGATTATCAGTGTTCATTATGTTTTTAGTTCAGCTCGCTAAAATGTGATTTCTTCGCTTGCTGGTTGCTCTAGGGGACTGAGTTTCTCCCCCCACACCGTTAGTTGGTGTGGGGGTTCTTGAAATCTCAGAGTGGATATTTTGTAAGGGTTTTTTACTGACCGCATAGATTCCCTTTTCTATTTTCTGCTATCTAGTATTAGTGGGCCTCATTTGCTGAATCTGCTTTCACCCCTGTGTATGTGCCTTCCTCTTACCTCACCGTTATTATTTGTTGGGGGCTTCTTTATCTTTGGGGATTATTTCTCTGGAGGCAAGAGAGGTCTTTCTTTCTCTCTAGGGGTAGTTAGTTCCTTAGGCTGGCTCGAGACGTCTAGGAATTCAGGCACGTTCACCGGCTACTTCTAGTGTGTTTGGTTAGGTTCAGATTTGCGGTCAGTCCAGCTTGCCACCCCCCTAGAGCTTGTCCTATGTTTGTGACTTAGCTGGAGTAATTTGTGATCCTCAACCACTAAGGATCATAACAACTGACACAATCTAAGCTGGACAAGAAAACACAAAGAATAGCACTGAATTGTGAAGCACATAGCATGTGTGCCACAGGAAAAAAAAACCAGACACTTAACTTTGCTGATTTGGCAGAAAGGCAAGAGGAACCAAGCAGAGGTCCAACACCTCCCAACAACAATTGACAACTGGCAAGGACTAATGAATCCTGCATGCCTAAATACCCCAGTCAGAACTGCAATCAGCAGATACACCTGACCAGGACTGCAACTCAGGGGCAACTGCATTACCACCTACAACCAATGGAGGGAGCCCAAAAGCAGAAATCACAACAGTACCCCCCCCTTGAGGAGGGGTCACCGAACCCTCACCAGAGCCCCCAGGCTGATCAGGACGAGCCAGATGAAAAGCATGAACCAAATCAGCAGCATGGACATCAGAAGGAAAAACCCAAGAATTATCCTCCTAGCCATAACCCTTCCATTTGACAAGGTACTGAAGCCTCCGCCTCGAAAAACGAGAATCCAAAATCTTCTCAACCACATACTCCAACTCCCCATCAACCAAAACAGGGGCCGGAGGATCAACAGAGGGAACAACTGGCACCACATATGGCAAATGGCAAAAAGGCCACCCAATCATCCTGATCGGCAGACACAAAGCATCTCAAATAAGTCTCCAAAGTCTGATTAGTTCGCTCGGTCTGGCCATTTGTCTGAGGATGAAATGCAGAAGAAAAAGACAAATCAATGCCCAGCCTAGCACAAAAGGCCCGCCAAAACCTAGAAACAAACTGGGAACCTCTGTCGGACACAATATTGTTATGATCCTTAGTGGCTGAGGATCACAGAATGAACTAGCTAAGTTACTGAACATAGAACGAGCTCTAGGGAGGTGGTAACTGGACTGACCGCAAAACCTGATCCTAACAAACACACTAAAGGTAGCCGGTGAACGTGCCTAAATTCCTGGACGTCTCGACGCAGCCTGAGAAACTAGCTACCCCTATAGAGAAAGTAAGACCTCACTTGCCTCAGAGAAATGACCCCAAAGATATAGGAAGCCCCCAACAAATAATAACGGTGAGGTAAGGGGAAAATACAAAACGTAGAAATGAAAACAGATTCAGCAAATGAGGCCCACTAATACTAGATAGCAGAAGACAGGCAGGGAACTGTGCGGTCAGTAAAAAACCCTATACAAAATATCCACGCTGAGAATACAAGAACCCCCACACCAACTAACGGTGTGAGGGGAGAAACTCAGCCCCCTAGAGCTGGACAAGGACAAATAAATAACCAAGAAACATATTGAACACTGATGAGCAAAAAATAACCAAACAGAAACTTAGCTTCTCTTGGCGAGACTGATAACGAAGGGATTCAGGAGAGATCAAAATAGCACTGAATACATCGACAGCAGGCAACCACTGAAAGTCCAGGTGAGCTAAATAGGAAACCAGCTAACAGATAACGAGACAGCTGAACCAGCCTCAGACCTGCAGAATGACACAAAGAGCCACCAGAGGGAGCCCAAAGACAGCACTCACACAGTACCACTTGTGACCACAAGAGGGAGCCCAAAAACAGAGTTCACAAAACAATATTCTCCGGAATACCATGCAAACGAACCACATGCTGAAAAAAACAACGGAACCAACTCTGAAGAGGAAGGCAATTTAGGTAAAGGCACCAAATGAACCATCTTAGAAAACCGGTCACAAACAACCCAGATAACCGACATCCTCTGGGAAACCGGAAGATCAGAAATAAAATCCATAGAAATATGCGTCCAGGGCCTCTCAGGGACCGGCAATGGAAAAGTAACCCACTAGCACGGGAACAACAAGGCTTGGCCCGCGCACAAGTCCCACAGGACTGCACAAAAGAACGCACATCACGTGACAACGAAGGCCACCAGAAGGACCTACCAACCAAATCTCTGGTACCAAAAATACCAGGATGACCAGCCAACACAGAACAGTGAACCTCAGAAATCACTCTACTAGTCCATCTGTCAGGAACAAACAATTTCCCCACAGGACAGCGGTCAGGTCTATCAGCCTGAAATTCCTGAAGAACCCGCCGTAAATCAGGGGAAATGGCAGAAAGGACCACCCCTTCTTTCAGAATGCCGACCGGTTCAAGGACCTCAGGAGAATCAGGCAAAAAACTCCTAGAAAGGGCATCAGCCTTAATATTCTTAGAACCCGGAAGATACAAAACCACGAAATCAAAACGGGAAAAAAAAGGACCATCGAGCCTGTCTAGGACTCAGCCGTTTGGCAGACTCGAGGTAAATCAAATTCTTATGATCGGTCAGGACCACAATACGGTGCTTGGCTCCCTCAAGCCAATGTCGCCACTCCTCAAACGCCCACTTCATAGCCAACAACTCCCGATTGCTGACATCATAATTGCGTTCAGCAGGCGAAAACTTGCGGGAGAAGAAGGCACATGGTTTCATCAAAGAACCAACAGAATCCCTCTGAGACAAAACGGCCCCTGCCCCAATCTCAGAAGCATCAATCTCAACCTGAAACGGAAGAGAAACATCTGGTTGGCGCAACACCGGAGCAGAAGTAAATCAGCGTTTAAGCTCCTGAAAGGCAGAGACAGCCGCAGAGGACCAATTTGCCACATCAGCGCCTTTTTTCGTCAAATCAGTCAAGGGTTTAACCACGCTGGAGAAGTTAGCAATGAAACGGTGATAAAAATTTGCAAAACCCAAAAATTTCTGAAGGCTCTTCACGGATGTGGGTTGAATCCAATCATGAATGGCCTGAACCTTAACCGGATCCATCTCCATAGATGAGGGAGAAAAAATAAAGCCCAAAAAAGAAACCTTCTGCACCCCAAAGAGACACTTAGACCCCTTCACAAACAAGGCATTGTCACGAAGGATCTGAAATACCATCCTGACCTGTTCCACATGAGACTTCCAATCATCGGAAAAAATCAAAATATCGTCCAAATATACAATCAAGAATTTATCAATATAAGTCCGGAAGATATCATGCATGAAGGATTGAAAAACAGATGGAGCGTTAGTGAGTCCGAATGGCATCACAAGGTATTCAAAATGGCCTTCGGGCGTATTAAACGCAGTTTTCCATTCATCACCCTGCTTAATACGAACAAGATTATATGCCCCCAAAGGTCAATCTTCGTAAACCAACTAGCCCCCTTAATCCTAGCAAACAAATCGGAAAGCAAAGGTAAAGGGTAATGAAACTTGACCGTGATCTTATTCAAGAGGCAATAATCAATACAAGGTCTCAAGGAGCCATCCTTCTTAGCAACAAAAAAAAACCTGCTCCCAACGATGAAGAAGATGGCCGAATATGCCCTTTCTCCAAAGACTCCTTAACATAACTCCGCATGGCGGTATGTCCAGGCACAGACAGATTGAAAAGTCGGCCCTTAGGAAACTTACTGCCTGGAATCAAGTCAATAGCACAATCACAGTCCCTATGCGGTGGAAGGGAACTGGACTTGGGCTCATCGAATACATCCTAAAAATCAGACAAAAACTCTGGAATTTCAGAAGAGGAAGAAGAGGAGATTGATATCAAAGGAACATCATTATGAACCCCCTGACAACCCCAACTAGTCACAGACATAGATTTCCAATCCAACACAGGATTATGTACCTGCAACCACGGGAAACCCAGCACGATAACATCATGCAAATTATGCAACACCAGAAATCGACAATATTCCTGATGGGCTGGCGCCATGTGCATGGTCACCTGTGTCCAAAACTGGGGCTTATTTTTAGCCAAAGGTGTAGCATCAATCCCCCTTAAAGGAATAGGGTTCTGCAAAGGCTGCAAGGGAAAACCACAACGCCTGGCAAACTCAAAATCCATTAAGTTCAAGGCGGCGCCTGAATCCACAAACGCCATGACAGAAAATGATGACAATGAGCATATCAAGGACACCGATAACAGAAATTTAGGTTGTACAGTACTGACAGTAAATGAACTAGCGATCCTTTTTGTCCTCTTAGGGCAGACTGAAATGACATGAGAAGCGTCGCCACAATAATAACACAACCTATTCTGACGTCTGAGTCCTTGTCGTTCCGTTCTAGACAAAATCCTATCACACTGCATTGGCTCAGGACTTTGCTCTAAGGACGACGCCACAGCGCACACAGTTTGACGCTCCCGCGAACGCCGATCAATCTGAATGGCCAGAGACATAGAATCACTCAGACCGGATGGCGTGGGAAACCCCACCATAACATCTTTAACGGATTCAGAAAGACCCTTTCTGAAAATTGCCGCCAAAGCATCATCATTCCATTTAGTCAACACAGACCATTTTCTAAATTTCTGACAATACAATTCTGAGACAGGGCCAACAAGGTTTTCTCCGCTTGATCCACAGAATTCGGTTCATCATATAATAATCCTAAAGCCTGAAAAAAGGAATCTACATTAAACAAGGCCGGATTCCCAGATTCCAGGGAAAATGCCCAATCCTGTGGATCGCCACGCAGCAGGGAGATGACAATTTTAACCTGCTGAATGGAATCACCGGAGGATCGCGGTCTCAGAGCAAAAAACAGCTTACAATTGTTTTTAAAACCCAAAAATTTGGCCCTATCACCAAAAAACAAATCAGGAGTAGGAATCTTCGGCTCTAAAGCAGGAGTCTGAACAATATAATCAGAAATACCCTGTACCCTAGCAGCAAGCTGGTCTACATGAGAAGCTAATTCCTGAACATCCATGCTGGCGCAAGACTCCTCAGCCACCCATAAATAAAGAGGGAAGAAAAGACAAAACAGACTACAGAAAAAAAAATGGCTCAACACCTTTCTTCCCTTCTTCTGAGATGCATTTAACTCATTATGGTCCAGTTGTACTGTTATGATCTGGTGACCTTGGAGCTGCATGAAACTTTCTCTGGAGTCGGTGGAACCTGTACTGACCGCAAATCCTGAACTAACACCGCAACTAGAAGTAGCCGTGGGGTGTGCCTAACATACCCTAGACACCTCGACACAGCCGGAGGACTAAATACCCCTATAGATGGAAATAGGAATGCTACCTTGCCTCAGAGCAGACCCCAAAAGGATAGGCAGCCCCCCACGAATAATGACTGTGAGTAGGAGAAGAATAGACACACGCAGGTAGAAAACAGGATTTAGCAAAAGAGGCCACTCTAGCTAAATAGGAAAGGATAGGACAGATTACTAGGCGGTCAGTATTAAAACCCTTCCAAAAATATCCACAGCAGATAATACAAAAAGTTCCACAATCTAACTAAAGACATGGAATGTATATCTGCCACTCCAGAGAATCCAACAAGACTGAGAAAATACTGACACATTCTAAGCTGGACAAGAAAACACAAAGAATAGCACTGAATTGTGAAGCACATAGCATGTGTGCCACAGGAAAAAAAACCCAGACACTTATCTTTGCTGATTTGGCAGCAAGGCAGGAGGAACCAAGCAGAGGTCCAACACCTCCCAACAACAATTGACAACTGGCAAGGACTAATGAATCCTGCACGCCTAAATACCCCAGTCAGAACTGCAATCAGCAGATACACCTGACCAGGACTGCAACTCAGGGGCAACTGCATTACCACCTACAACCACCGGAGGGAGCCCAAAAGCAGAATTCACAACACATGTTGTCGAATGTCATCGCATGTTGCATGCTGTGGCATGCTGTCGCATGTTGCATGTCGCATGTTGTCGCATATTGTCGCATGTTGCATGTCGTTTTTTACAGATAACACTGGCATCCAGGATCAAAGTGACAAGTGACAAGTGAAAGTGTTCAAAGTTATCTTTTTTTTTTTTCCCACTGTTTTATGGCCTTGCTCTGCATTGGTTGTTTACCCTGCATAGTAATGCCTGCTCTGACCTTATGCTAATTGGTTAATTGCTGATTGCGGCCATTTGGTTTCTGATGCTAGCAGTCATTTCATTTCATATATATTTAGTCTGGCTGGGATAGCCCGCGTGCGGGGTCGCGTGTGCAACAGATATTAAGTGCAACAGTTTAAAGTGCATGGCAGTTATACAGTGGCAGTTGGGCAGGAGACAGGTAAGGTGCACAAGTTTTTCATTCAAACATGCTGCTTTGTCAGTCATACTACATTATGCATTGATCATATCAATCTGCTTATTTGTTTTTACTTCTGCTTTCTCACAACTTGCCCGCCCTTTAACACATTCTGGTCACTCACTCTATATCCACCCCTCCCTTCTCCCCTCTCCCATGTATAACTCTGAGGCTCTACTGACATTTCTTACCCACTCCAAACCAGCCACTACCGCCATGCAGCACTCAAAACGTTCATACAAATCATCCCACCCCCTGCTCTTTCTGTTATTTCTCCTTCTACTAGTTGCAGGTGACATCTCCCCGAACCCTGGCCCCCCCTCCACCAGCATTCATTACTCTCCTCCAGCTGCATATAGAAACCCTGCTAGTCTCATTAACATTCAGTGCATGCCTTCTCCTATAGCTTTCCAATGTGCACTCTGGAATGCTCGGTCTGTGTGTAACAAACTAACTTACATTCACGATCTTTTCCTCTCTAATTCCCTTAACCTTCTGGCTATTACAGAAACCTGGATCCAGCATTCAGACACCACCGCTGATGCTGCTCTCTCGTTTGGTGGGCTGAAATTTTCACATACCACCAGACCTGAAAACAGACAGGGTGGGGGTGTTGGTTTGCTCCTTTCAGCACAATGTGCTTTCCAGGTCATCCCTCCTGTTCCCTCGCTTACATTTCCTTCCTTTGAAGTCCACACCGTCAGACTCTTTAAGCCCTTCTCCTTGCGGGTGGCGGTTGTTTACCGCCCTCCAGGCTCCTCCCGCCTGTTTCTAGACCACTTTGCCACCTGGCTTACTCACTTTCTATCTTGTGACATCCTCACCCTCATCATGGGAGACTTTAACATCCCCATCAATGATCCCCTCTCCCAATCTGCCTCTCATCTTCTTTCTCTAACTTCTTCATTCGGCCTCTCACAGTTTACTAATTCTCCTACGCATGAGGACGGGAATACTCTGGACCAGGTTTTCTCCCGTCCCGGATCGCTTCACGACTTTACTAACTCCCCTCTCCCGCTTTCGGACCACAACCTTCTTTCCTTCTCTGTCAAGAATTGTCTTCTCACTCGGGACACCCCCACTTACCACACTTATCGGAATACACGTTCCATTAATACCCAGCAGCTTATGGACAATCTCCACACATCTTTAGCCCCCATCTCCTCCCTCTCCTGTCCAGACTTAGCATTGTCACACTTCAATAATACACTGAAGAATGCCCTAGATGAAGCAGCACCTTCTACACGCAGAAAGACCTGACACAGACAACGGCAGCCCTGGCACACTATGCAAACACGCTTTCTTCAGCGTTGTTCAAGGTGTGCAGAGCGGCAGTGGAGAAAGTCTCTCTTAGCAGAAGACTTCATCCACTATAAATTCATGCTCAAAACCTATAACTCTGCCCTTTATGTGGCCAAACAATCCTACTTCACCACCCTCATCACCTCACTATCCAACAACCCAAAATGACTTTTTGAAACCTTAAACTCCCTCCTGAAACCTAAAGTACAGGCCCCCATCACCAATCTCAGTGGTGAGGATCTGGCCACTTACTTCCTAGAAAAAATCAACCACATCCATCAGGATATCTCAGCGCAATCTCCTCAGTGCCTGGATCCCCTTCCCTGCCGCACCTGAAGCTCACTAGACATCTTTGAGCCTGTCTCAGAAGAAGAAGTTTCCAAGCTCCTCGCTTCTGCTCGGCCTACAACCTGCAACAGTGACCCCATTCCTTCACCTCTCCTGCAGTCTCTCTCACCAGTGGTCACCACTCACCTGACTAAAATATTTAACCTCTCTCTTTCTTCAGGTATCTTTCCCTCCTCATTTAAACATGCCATCATAACCCCTTTACTTAAAAAGCCATCCCTGGACCAGAACTGCACTGCTAACTACAGACCTGTATCTAACCTTTCCTTCATCTCTAAACTCCTGGAACGCTTGGTCCACTCCCGTCTAATCCGCTATCTCTCAGAAAACTCTCTTCTCGACCCCTTACAATCTGGTTTCCGCTCTTTACACTCCACTGAAACTGCCCTCACTAAAGTCCCTTTACTCCCTATATCCAATCACTCACTCGCTCTTGTCACCTGCATCTTAAAAACATCTCCAGAATCCGACCTTTTCTCACCTTTGAAACTGCTAAGACTCTTACTGTCGCTCTTATTCATTCTCGTCTGGACTACTGCAACTCTCTTCTGATCGGTCTCCCTCTTACCAAACTATCTCCTTTCCAGTCCATCTTGAATGCGGCAGCCAGGGTCATATTTCTGTCTAACCGCTTCACCGATGCCTCCATCTTGTGCCAGTCATTACACTGGCTACCCATTCGCTACAGGGTCCAGTATAAACTCATCTCTCTCACCCACAAAGCCCTCCACAGTTCTGCACCGCCTTATATCTCCTCTCTCATCTCTGTCTATCGCCCTACATGTGCCCTCCGTTCTACAAATGACCTAAGGCTAACATCCCCCGTAATCCGAACCTCGCACCTCCGTCTACAAGACTTCTCTCGTGCTGCGCCAGCTCTCTGGAATGCACTTCCCCAGATGATCAGACTGATACCTAGCCCCGACCTATTCAAGCGTGCTCTAAAAACCCATCTCTTCAAACAAGCCTACCACATCAATTACTCAGTAAACTAACTTTGCCCTGTTCCCTCCTTCCAAATATTATTCTAAATCTGCACCCTACTATTCATCTGTCTCCACACCCTCCATGCACATGATAACTGCACTTGATACTTGACTATTGCACTTAAACACACGGGCTGATGACCGGATCATGCAGCTTTGTATGAAAATCCCTATGTATTATAATTGCCAGACCTGAAATAACAAACACTTTTCACCTATTGTGTCCCCCCACTTCCTTGTAGATTGTAAGCTCGCGAGCAGGGACCTCACTCCTAATGTCACTGTTTAAATTGTCTTAACTTGTATTGAATTTGTCTGTACATGTCCCCGCTAATTGTAAAGTGTTGCGGAATATGTTGGTGCTATATAAATAAAGATTATTATTATTATTATTATTGAGTATGTAATCTATGTTTAATGTACTGTATGTCTATATGTATGTACTGTATGTATGTGTTGTATGGTGTATGTTGCATGTTGCACGTCGCATGTTGTTGCATGTCGCATGTTGTCGCATGCTGTCGCATGCTGCATGTCGCATGTTGCCACATGCTGCATGTCGCATGATGCCGCATGTTGCATCATGCCGCATATCGCCGCATGTCGTGGCATGGTGTCGCATGTTGCATGTCGCATGTTGTCGCATGTCACATGTTGTCAAATGCTGTCACATGTTGCATGTCACATGTTGCATGTCGTCGCATGTTGTCACATGTTGCATGTCGCATGTTGTCACATGCTGTTGCATGTAGCATGTTGCCGTATGTTGCATGCTGCATGCTGTCCCTTGTCGCATGTCGCAGGCTGTCGCATGTTGCATGTCATTGCATGTCACATGTCGTTGCATGTCGCATTTCGTTGCATGTCGCATGTTGTTGCATGTCGCATGTTGTAGCATGTTGTCGCATGTTGTAGCATGTCGCCTGTTGTAGCATGTCGCATGCTGTTGCATGTCACATGTTGCATGTCACATGTCGCATGTTGCATGCCGTTTTTTTACAGATGACACTGGCTTCCAGGATCAAAGTGACAGGTGATGGTGAGTATGTAATCTATTTAATGTACTGTATGTTTACATGTATGTTCTGTATGTATGTGTTGTATGGTGTATGTTATGGAAATTTGGTTTGGATAAATCTATCCCTGTGTGTGCTGCGGCCGTTCCCAATAAGACTGAGTATTTTGAGCGCTCATCAAGAATGGACTGTACACCATTGTGACAGAAAAACATTCCATCAATACTGATGATTTATTGTACATACATAGTTTTATAATTGCATATAGAAAGGAGTGGTTAGGGGTGGTTAGTTAATTACCATATTGTCTAGCATATTGTTATTGGTTATCTAAATATATATGGAATATTGTGATTAATGCACATATGAATGCTGATTAAGCAACTAAAATGTAGCTCTCTGCATCTAGGACAGAGTTGAGACATCTGATCAGCACTTAATACATCTGGCACTGTTCCGCTTTTGCATGGAAAACCCCATTCAGTCTGTCTGGCTTATGTCAGTTTATGTCAGCCATTTTAAGCCATTTATTATAATGTATATATTAGCTGTGAGTATATGAGTATACATGCAAGTGAGATCTACATGATATATATATTTCTATCACAAGCCCCCCCTTAGATATCACTTGCCCTAATCCTAGCTTCCTGTCCCAAAGCGCTGCAACTCTTTTATGCTGCCGTTGAACTGACATGTGCCTAGCGCACACGCCCCATGCCGTACAGACTTTTCGCAAATGGGCGGTCAGGAGATCTATCCCTAACGGGGGTTTGTTGCAATCAGTCTCTTAGTCAACAGCATGTGTAGTGAGCGGTGTGTATTCTTTATCAGGTAGGTCATCTATTCGGTCAGGCAGGGCATCCACAACATCATTCTGGCTTGGGTGTCATCTTTTGGTAGGGGAGCTTTCTTGCAATGCAATGAGTGGATCCAAGTGGGTCTCCCCTTCAGTTTCACAGAGGTTAGTGTCATCAGCAGCACTTGAAAAGGACCATCAAATCTGGGAACGAGTGGTGTTCTCCTTACAAACTTTTTTCACCAGCACCCAGTCTCCTGGCTTCAAGGAGTGCGTACCGGACACTGAATCTGGATCTGGCAATGAAGAAAAAACTCGAGAATGGATGTTAGCAAGTTTCTTGGTGAGTTCAATTACATAAGCAGACAAAGTATCATATTGCATAGTCAGCTGCTGAGGGAAAGGATACCCCTAACCTGGGACTAGACCCAAACAAAATTTCATATGGTGACAGCTTTTCTGGGTTTCTGGGAGTGTACCTAACACTAAACTAAGTAGTGTGATTGGGAGTGTCTCCTGCCATGGTTTGCGTGTCTCTTGGGCAAATTTCAACATCCTGTTCTTAAGTGTCCCATTCAGTCTTTCCACTTTCTCGCTACTCTGGGGATTGTAGAGAGTGTGTAGGCCTAAGTCTGACCCTACTGCTGACCAGATCTCCCGTGTGAGATTTGCTGTGAATGCGGGTCCCTGGTCACTCTCTATCACTTCTGGGCCCCATATCTGCATATCTCATCTCTGAGAGTAGCTTCTTTGCAGTAGTCTTTGCTGACTGGTTCCTCACTGGGAAAGCTTCTGGCCATCCTGAGAACACGTCCACGACCACAAGGGCATATTCGAATCCTCCACTTGGCGGCATTTGGATGTGAGCTATCTGGACCCTCTGGAAGGGGTACAGTGGTCTTGCAAGATGATGTGTGGGAACTTTCTCCATTCTTCCAGGGTTGCATTTGGCGCAGGTCAAACAGCTGCTAGTGAACTTGGCTGTTAGGGTGGAGATCCCTGGAGCAAACCAGCAAGCACCAATCAGAACATTCATCTGTGTTTTTGATCTGTGTGTGGGCCCATGTGCCCAATGGACCACCATAGGGTAGATGCTTCAGGGTAAACAGGGTTTGTAGTCCATTGAGTATAACCTTCCTTCTTCATGTGTTGCTGCCTTCCGCATCCAGCATTCCTTCTTGTCCTTTGGGGCTTGCTCTTGCAGCTTTTTGAGCAGATCCCAGGGTGTCATCTGGTCAGGTTTCTTGTCTTCAGTCGTCCTGTAGTAGCCGTCCGGCTCTACAACCTCTCCCACTTCTCCATATTGTCTTCCTTTGACTGCTTCTTTGGCTGCCATATCCGCCATGTTATTAGCCCATGCCTCTACTGTGTTTAGTTTTCCATATGCTTTGACTTTTAGTACTGCCACCATTTTTTGGAAGTTGATGTGCGTTCAGCAGGTCCTTAATGGCTCCATGATGCTTCACGGTTGTTCTGCTTGCTGTGATGAAGTCCCTTGCAGCCCAGATGGGTCCAAAGTCGTGTGCTATGACATGCGAGTACCTTGAATCGGTATACATGTTTGCAGTCTTCTCTTCTGCCATCTGGTAGGCCTTCGTCAGCGCTATCAGTTCTGCTTCCTGGGCTGACAGACTAGGCAGCGGACTTCTGGACCAGAGGATCTCTTGATTGCTGGTCACTGCACATCCCGTGTGGAGTCTTCCTTCATCATCTGCAAATCTGGAGCCATCCAGATAGAGGATCAACTCTGGGTTGGTCAGAATTTTGATCTGAGGGTCCATATCTGTATCCCCCTTGGGAGTGAGAGTAGACAGGTTGAGGACTGAGCATCTGAAGATGGTGACATTGTCGGGCAGGAGTAGAGAGCACTGGAGGCGTTAGGCACACTCCCAGAGGCCTGGCAGTGGAGAGATGTTTTGGCTGGGTTTGGTTGAGGATTGCTGAAATGTCATGCGGAGCCAGGATTTTCAATGGATATCCAAGAATGATGTCAGCAGGAGGGTGTGTGCTGCAAATGCTGCTCTCATGCAGGAGAGGGCCCCCCTTGCAACTGGATCCAAGCAAACTGAAAAGTAGCCCAAAGGCCTCTGCTTCCCCCCCTGAAGTTGCGTTAGGACTCCAGTAGCAAGGCCTTCTTTTTCCATCAGGTAGAGACTGAATGGCTTCTCGTAGTCAGGTAGGCCTAGTGCTGGCGCTGAGACTACAGAGCATGGGATTCATGACAGTATAGCCGGCCCACAAAGTGTTAATTGTTTGGGCTGAAGCAGGAGAAAAAGAAGTGTTTAAGGGAAATTTATTTATTTTATTTTTTTTCCTTCAGAGTTTTGCTGCCTAGCCCTTAATTGCTATCTAGCTGCTTCTTACCTCCTCTTAACCCTTGAATGGCTCTGATATTAGCTGTTTAACATGGATGTCCAGAGTTTGGCTTCCAGCCTGAGTAATCTCGCGGCAAAAGTTCAAAACATACAGGATTTTGTTGTTCACACTCCCATGTCTGAACCTAGAATTCCTATTCCAGAGTTCTTTTCTGGAGATAGATCTACCTTCCTGAATTTCAGGAACAATTGTAAATTGTTTCTTTCTTTAAAATCTCGCTCCTCTGGAGACCCTGCTCAACAGGTCAAGATTGTAATATCTTTCCTGCGAGGCGACCCTCAGAATTGGGCATTTGCATTGGCACCAGGGGATCCTGCATTGCTCAATGTGGATGCGTTTTTTCTGGCATTGGGATTGCTCTATGAGGAACCCAACCTGGAGATTCAGGCTGAAAAGGCTTTATTAGCCCTCTCTCAGGGGTATGATGAAGCGGAAATATATTGTCAAAAATTTCGGAAATGGTCGGTGCTTACTCAGTGGAATGAGTGCGCCCTGGCTGCAAACTTCAGAAATGGTCTTTCCGAGGCCATTAAGGATATTATGGTGGGGTTCCCTACGCCTACAGGTCTGAATGAGTCGATGGCTATGGCCATTCAGATTGATCGGCGTTTACGGGAGCGCAAACCCGTGCACCAGTTGGCGGTGTCTTTTGAACAGGCACCTGAGACTATGCAATGTGATAGAATTCAGTCCAGAAGTGAACGGCAAAATTATAGGCGGAAAAATGGATTGTGTTTTTATTGTGGTGATTCAGCTCATGTTATATCAGCATGCTCTAAACGCACAAAAAGGGTTGATAAATCTTTTGCCATTGGTACTCTGCAGCCTAAGTTCATTTTGTCTGTGACTCTGATTTTTTCACTGTCTTCCATTTCCGTCGATGCCTATGTGGATTCGGGCGCTGCCCTGAGTCTTATGGATTGGTCATTTGCTAAACGCTGCGGTTTTAGTCTGGAACCTCTGGAAGTTCCTATTCCTCTGAAGGGAATTGACTCTACACCATTGGCTATGAATAAACCGCAGTGTTGGACACAAGTGACCATGCGCATGACTCCCGTTCATCAGGAGGTGAATCGCTTCCTTGTACTGTATAATTTACATGATGTACTAGTGCTTGGTCTGCCATGGTTACAAACTCATAATCCTGTCCTGGACTGGAAAACAATGTCTGTGTTAAGCTGGGGATGTCAGGGGGTTCATGATTATGCACCTCCGATTTCAATCGCTTCATCTACTCCTTCTGAGATCCCTGCGTTTTTGTCTGACTATAGGGATGTTTTTGAGGAGCCTAAGCTCAATTCGCTCCCTCCGCATAGAGATTGTGACTGTGCTATAGAATTGATTCCTGGCAGTAAGTTCCCTAAGGGTCGTTTATTTAATCTGTCACTGCCAGAGCATACTGCTATGCGGAATTATATTAAGGAGTCCTTGGAAAAGGGACATATTCGTCCATCTTCGTCCCCTCTGGGAGCAGGTTTTTTTTTCGTGGCAAAAAAAGATGGTTCCCTGAGGCCTTGTATAGATTATCGCCTTCTGAATAAGATTACAGTCAAGTATCAGTATCCATTGCCATTATTGACTGATTTGTTTGCTCGCATTAAGGGGGCTAGGTGGTTCACTAAGATAGATCTTCGCGGTGCGTATAATCTGGTGCGGATAAAACAGGGTGATGAGTGGAAAACCGCATTTAATACGCCTGAGGGCCATTTTGAGTATTTGGTAATGCCTTTTGGACTCTCCAATGCTCCGTCAGTCTTTCAGTCCTTTATGCACAATATTTTCCGTGAATATCTGGATAAGTTTATGATTGTGTATTTGGATGATATTTTGGTGTTTTCTGATGACTGGGAGTCTCATGTTCTACAGGTCAGGAAGGTGTTTCAGGTTCTGCGGGCCAATTCTCTGTTTGTGAAGGGCTCAAGGTGTCTCTTCGGAGTCCAGAAGATTTCTTTTTTGGGGTACATTTTTTCTCCTTCTACTATTGAGATGGATCCCGTCAAGGTTCAGGCGATTTGTGACTGGACACAACCTACATCTGTTAAGAGCCTTCAGAAGTTCTTGGGGTTTGCTAATTTTTATCGTCGGTTCATTGCTAATTTTCCAGTATTGTTAAACCTTTGACTGATTTGACTAAAAAGGGTGCTGATGTTGCTGATTGGTCTCCTGCGGCCGTGGAGGCCTTTCAGGAACTTAAGCGCCGGTTTTCTTCTGCTCCTGTGTTGTGTCAACCAGATGTTTCACTTCCTTTTCAGGTTGAGGTTGATGCTTCCGAGATTGGAGCGGGGGCGGTTTTGTCACAGAGAAGTTCTAATGGCTCGGTGATGAAGCCATGTGCATTCTTCTCTAGAAAATTCTTGCCCGCCGAGCGCAATTATGATGTGGGTAATCGGGAGCTTTTGGCCATGAAGTGGGCATTTGAGGAGTGGCGTCATTGGCTTGAGGGTGCTAAACATCGTGTGGTGGTCTTGACTGATCACAAGAATCTCATTTACCTTGAGTCTGCCAGGCGTTTGAATCCTAGACAGGCTCGTTGGTCGTTGTTTTTTTCTCGTTTCAATTTCGTGGTTTCATACCTGCCAGGTTCAAAGAATGTGAAGGCAGATGCTCTTTCCAGGAGTTTTGTGCCTGACTCTCCTGGAGACTCTGGGCCTACTGGTATCCTTAGGGATGGGGTAATATTGTCCGCCGTATCCCCAGACTTGCGACGTGCATTGCAGGAGTTTCAGGTGGATAAACCGGATCGTTGTCCACCAGAAAGACTGTTTGTTCCGGATGATTGGACCAGTAGAGTCATCTCCGAGGTCCATTCTTCTGTGTTGGCTGGTCATCCTGGAATATTTGGTACTAGAGACTTGGTGGCCAGGTCTTTTTGGTGGCCTTCCTTGTCTAGGGATGTGCGTACCTTTGTGCAGTCTTGTGAAGTGTGTGCTCGAGCTAAGCCTTGCTGTTCTCGGGCCAGTGGGTTGTTGTTATCCTTGCCCATCCCGAAGAGGCCTTGGACGCACATTTCCATGGATTTTATTTCTGATCTCCCGGTTTCACAGAAAATGTCCGTTATCTGGGTTGTGTGTGACCGCTTTTCTAAGATGGTTCATTTGGTGCCCTTGCCTAAGTTGCCTTCCTCCTCTGAGTTGGTCCCTTTATTTTTTCAGAACGTGGTTCGTTTGCATGGGATTCCGGAGAATATCGTTTCTGACAGGGGATCCCAGTTTGTGTCTAGATTTTGGCGGACGTTTTGTGCCAAGATGGGCATTGATTTGTCTTTCTCGTCTGCATTCCATCCTCAGACGAATGGCCAGACGGAGCGAACTAATCAGACCTTGGAAACTTATTTGAGGTGTTTTGTTTCTGCTGATCAAGATGACTGGGTTGCTTTTTTGCCACTGGCCGAATTTGCTCTTAATAATCGGGCTAGTTCTGCCACGTTGGTCTCTCCTTTTTTTTGTAATTCGGGGTTTCATCCTCGTTTTTCCTCTGGTCAGGTGGAGTCTTCGGATTGTCCTGGAGTGGACGTGGTGGTGGACAGGCTGCATCAGATTTGGAACCAGGTGGTGGACAATTTGAAGTTATCTCAGGAGAAGACTCAGCAGTTTGCTAATCGCCGTCGCCGCGTGGGTCCCCGACTTCTTGTTGGGGATTTGGTGTGGTTGTCTTCTCATTTTGTCCCTATGAAGGTCTCTTCTCCTAAGTTCAAGCCTCGGTTCATCGGTCCTTATAGGATCTCGGAGATTCTTAACCCTGTATCTTTTCGTTTGGATCTCCCAGCATCGTTTGCTATTCATAATGTGTTCCATCGGTCGTTGTTGCGGAGGTATCAGGTGCCCGTTGTTCCTTCGGTTGAGCCTCCTGCTCCGGTGCTGGTGGAGGGAGAATTGGAGTATGTTGTTGAGAAGATCTTGGATTCTCGTGTTTCCAGACGCAAACTCCAGTATTTGGTTAAGTGGAAGGGTTATGGTCAGGAGGATAATTCCTGGGTGGTCGCCTCCGATGTTCATGCGACTGATTTGGTCCGCGCCTTCCATAGAGCTCACCCTGATCGCCCTGGGGGTTCTCGTGAGGGTTCGGTGACCCCTCCTCAAGGGGGGGGTACTGTTGTGGATTCTGTTTGTGGGCTCCCTCTGGTGGTTACTGCTGGTACTGGGTGACTTTGGTGGGTTGCGGCCTTTGGTTTCCACCTGTCCATCAGAGGCTGGGTGTTTCCTATTTTACCTGGCCTTTCTGTCATTCCCTTGCCGGCTATCAATGTATTCAGATGTGCTCTGTTTGGTTCCTGCCTACCTGCTCCCAGATCTTTCAGGATAAGCTAAGTGCTGATTTTCAGTTGTTGGTTTTTTTGTCCAGCTTGCTTATTATGTCTCTATGCTAGCTGGAAGCTCTAGTGGACTGAGGTTCTCCCCATGTGCCATGAGTTGGCACATGGGTTCTTGTAATCTCAGGATGGTTTTTTGATTAGGGTTTTTTGCTGACCGCTCAGACCCCTTTTGTATCGTTCTGCTTTCTAGTTTACAGCGGGCCTCAATTTGCTGAACCTATATATATCATCTCTATGTGTGTGCCTTCCTCTCATTTCACCGTCAATACATGTGGGGGGCAACTATACCTTTTGGGGTTCATTCCTCTGGAGGCAAGTGAGGTCTTTATTTTCTCTGCAGTACTAGTTAGCTCTTAGGCTGGTGCGTGGCGTCTAGAACCAACGTAGGCACGCTCCCTGGCTATCTCTAGTTGCGTTTGTCAGGCGTAGGGCAGCGGTCAGCCCAGGTTCCATCACCCTAGAGCTCGTCCGATATTTTGTATTACTTTGCTTGTCCCTTGCTATCCCTAGCCATTGGGATTCATGACAGGTTGCATGGGTGCTCTGCACTGGTTCCGGAAATGGCCAAACTTTCCACAGATGTAACACTTGACACTTCTTCTGTCTTTGTAGGGTGGTTGCTCTTCCAGGTCAGTGGTCACCATGAGAGGGGCTGTCCTCTGCACTTCTGGTTGGGACTCAATCCCTTTGGCTACTGTGGACAATGGCATGATGGGTACTGTAGTGGCAGCGGGGTCCGGCCTGCTGATTGAAGCTGCGGTGGTAAGATGTGGCCTGCAGGTACATCCGTGGCGAGGCCTGGGGGTGCCATGAGACCGGTGGCTACATCCAACCCAAGGTCTTGGGGCATTACAGGGGCTGCGGCTGCATCTGCCATCACTTCTTCCACCTGCTCTGACATAGCTTCTCCCCTTTTCTAACCTTATTGAGGTCGGTGTCTCCTCTCCGGAGTCTGCAGCGGTTCTTCCGGTGTGTCGCTTGGCACTTTGCAGCATTTTCACCTCTGGCTCCCCTTCTGGTGTTCTCAGCAGCATGGCACCCGTTTCCTTCTTTGCGCTCTTTGTGGTGCTATAATGGTGGCAGTTTTGAGTTTTGGCAACAATTGGCAATAAACAGTCTCCTAAGCGCACATGACCCATTTTGCTGGATCAGTCCACTGCTATTGACCTGTTCCTGGGCCTAGCCACTATCAGTGGTTTCTTGATTGGCTGTCTCAGTCCATGCACAAAGGCCTGTGCCGACATTTTCCTGTGTATCCAGTCATGAATGGTGAAGCCCAAGTCGTGGAATACTTGCATTACTCTGCCATGAAACTTCTTTACAGACTCTGTCTTGTCTTGGCTCATGTCATGTAAGCTGAGGGCTTGTCCTGCCAATCTGCCTTTGGCCCACTCTCTGAGCTGTTCAATTAGCTGTGGCCCTGACTCCCAAGTGTGTATTGGCCAGAGTGCATCACCTGCTTTTATTTCCATTTATGGCCAGAGATCATTCCAGGTGGCTGCATATGTTCGCTGGTTCTGCTACATTCTTCGATAAAATGGCATGGGGTGCATCCCTGGGTCTGGAAGATTGTTGAGAATGCTGGTCACCTGACTTGGGGTGAAATGCACATAGTGTAATGGTGGTGCCTCTATCTGCCCCTGCATTCTTGGTGCCTGTGAGTTTCTTTTTCTAGTACTGGACAGCATGTATGATGTTCCCTCCTCATCTTCATCAGAGGAATAGTTGTGATAGCGTGTGCTTGGGTCATACACTGGCTGATTTTGGACTTAGAAGTTGCCTTTTTATATGAGGATGTCTCCCCCTTGCTGAAGCATAGGCTTATAGTTCTATGTTGGTGTGAATGTAGGCAGCTCTGACTGGTGCTGAAGTTGCACATTATCAACAGATGGTGACGTCAGTCCTCCCCCCTCTGCACCCAGGGCTGAGCTGTCTGCTGCCTGATGTGTCGGGGGCTGCCCACTGCATTGTGTGTAGGGGGATTTTCACCTTCTTTCTCACAACTGGCAATGGCTGGTTTGTGCCAGGGGTGAAGTGGTGCCTTGTGCCGTGAGCACCACATTGTTTGAATTGGTATTGGCCCAGCAGAAGAAGAAGAAGAAAGAGGAAGAAGAGGAAGGAGGAGGGGTTGATGCAAGGTGTATAGGAGGAGGAGGTGAGTGAAGGAGGAAAGAGGTGTGGAGAAGGAGAATGAGGAGATAGAGAGAGATAGAAAGGTGTGGTAAAGAGAAAGGAGGAGAATCAGGGTGTGCAGAAGGAGGTGGAGAGAGAGAAGAAGAAGAAACAGGAGGAGAAGATAGGTGTGGTGGGGGAGTGGAGAAGGAGAAGAGAGAGAGGGTGAGTAAAAAAGGAGGAAAGAGGTGTGAAGAAGAAGGAGAAGGAGGAGTAGAGAGGATGTGGAGGAGAGAGATAGAGAGAGAGGGAGAGAGAGAAAAAAAGTGTGGAGAAATAGGAGAGGAAAGGAGAGTGAGAGAGGAGAGAAAGAGTGACAGAGAAAAAGGAGGATAGAGAAGAACAACAAGAACAATAGAGAGGAGCAATGATGCCTTCTCCCTGTAGGGAGGGACGGGGCGTGCCACATACTGTGCTAAAATAACTCCCTATACCATGGATTCTGCTGAGAGCAGACTGCACATGCCCAATGTATGGGGAGGCGCTGATGGCTTAATACTAGGGTTGAGCGAAACGGATCGGACAAATTCAAAAATCGCCGACTTTCGGCAAAGTCGGGTTTCATGAAACCCGACCCGATCCTAGTGTGGGATCGGCCATGCGATCGCCGATCTGCGAGCCAAAGTCACGTTTAATATGACGCGTTTAGCGCCATTTTTCAGCAGAGGACGCAGAGTGTGGGCAGCGTGATGACATAGGTCTCGGTCCCCACCATCTTAGAGAAGGGCATGACAGTGATTGGCTTGCTTTCTGCGGCATCACAGGGGCTATAAAGGGGCGTGCACGCCGACCGCCATCTTTCTTCTGCCGATCGTAGCATAGGGAGAGATTGCTGCAACTTCATCAGAAGAAGGGATATAGTTAGGGAGGGAATATTAACCCCCAAACTGCTTCTGCTGTAGCGATTTCCACTGTCCAACACCACCTTTTTTTTGCAGGGACAGTGGAGGCTATATTTTTGTGCATCAGCTCTGTAGCTTATTAGGCTGCCTTATAAGGCTCCCTGATAGCTGCATTGCTGTTTGCACGCTACTGTGCAAACCAACTGCTTTTTTAAAAGCAAAAATCCTGTTGCTCCTTTCTGCACAGTTATCTTGTTTATTTGTCCACACTTTTGTGTGCAGCAGTCCTTTTTATTGCTGCCATACTTGTCCTGAGATCATTGTGGGGAGATTGAAATTGTACTAAAATCCTTGTATTTTTTCATATATCTTCCAGCCACTTTCTGCCACTTACATTGTGTTGTTTTATACACTGGCCTTAGTTTTGGTTCAGTCTCCCAAAAAAAAGGGAGATTCAAATTCTCACAAAGTGGATATACTTCAGTCCTGTTAGTTTGTCGTATATCAGCCAGCCACTTTCTGCCACTTACATTGCGTTGTTTTATACACTGGGCCTGAGTTTTGGTTCAGTCTCCAAAAAAAAAAGGGAGATTCAAATTCTCAACAAGTTTGTATACACCTTCTACCTTGTTTTACAGTACCATATAACGGTTGTTATTTTGGTTAGATTTTCCAAAAAATGAGGAAGTCTGGTGGAAGAGCCCATGGGCGTAGGTTGCCAGCTGGTACTGATGGTGGTGGTGCATCTGGTGGCAGTGGCAAAAGCACAATAGCACCTAAGACTGGAGGTGTTGAGCCAGCGTCATCGTCTGGCTACAAAAGGCCTCGAAGGGTCCCTTATCTGGGAGTAGGAAAACAGCTTTTAAAGCCGGAGCAGCAGGAAAAAGTTTTGGCTTTCCTTGGTGACTCAGCCTCTAGCTCTTTCGCCTCCTAGTCAGAAAGTTCCAAATATAAAAGCAGCGAGTCGTCAGTGGATGCTCCCGGTCAGGAACAAGACGTTTCCTTGTGTCCTTCACCCAAACCAAAAGGATGCGTCAGGCGACACTACAGGTTACTCCATGGAGCTCTTTACACATACCATGCCTGGGTTAGAAAGGGAAATTGTTAACTGCCCATTACAAGATGAATCAGACATGGAGTGCACTGATGTACAGCCACAGCTAGATTATTATGCTGTTCCATTGACTCAGATCACTACATTGCCTTTGCAGTGTACTGAGCCAGAATCTGACCCTGATGAGACTATGGTGCCCTGTCCCAAACGCTATAGCACCTTACACGGTGACACAGAGGAAAGTGCACATGACATTGAAGAGGAGGTGATAGATGACCCAGTTGTTGACCCAGATTGGCAGCCATTGGGGGAAGAGGGTGCCGCTGCCAGTAGCTCAGAAGCAGAGGAGGATGATCCGCAGCAGCCATCTACATCGCAACAACTGTCATCTGGCAGGCCCGTATCAGGCCAAAAATGTTTGTCAAAAACAAAAAACGTTTTAGGTAGCGTGGCCATCTGGTGAAAGTAGCACAGCGTGCAATGCCTGAAAAGGTATTCCATAGTAGGAAGAGTGTAGTGTGGCAATTTTTTAACCAAGATCCGAATGATCAGTGCAAAGTTATCTGTAAGAAATGCTCAAAGACCTTTAGCAGAGGGAAGAATCTTCAAAAGACCGCATGTCAAAGACCGCATTGCCCATGCACTGAGGCAATCGGTCAGTGGAAAGGTGCACCTCACAAGAGATGCATGGACCAGTAGGCATGGCCAGGGATGTTACGTGTCCATCACGGCGCACTGGGTTAATGTGGTGGATGCAGGGTCCACAGGGGACAGCCATAGTGGGACAGTCCTGCCTAGCCCACAGTCTAGGAAACAGTTAACTATAGGCATTCGCCACCCCTCCTCCTCCTCCAGAAGCGAAAGCTCGTCCACAGAGCGCAGTCGCATGACCACTCCATCCACAGCTGCCAGTGTTGCACACGAGGTGTCCCATTATCGAACAGCTAGTGGTAAGTGTCAGCAGGCTGTGTTACAAATGAAGTGTTTGGGCGACAACAGACACACCGCGGAAGTACTGGCCGAGTACTTGCAGCAACAAACTCAGTCATGGCTGGGCAGTGTACATCTTGAGGCAGGCAAGGTAGTCAGTGATAACTGAAGGAATTTTATGGCTGCCATAGCCCTTTCAGAACTGAAACACATACCTTGCCTGGCTCACACCTTGAACCTGGTGGTGCAGTGCTTCCTCAAAAATTATCCGGAGTTACCAGCCCTGCTCCTGAAGGTGCGAAGACTTTGCTCGCACATCCGCCGGTCGCCCGTACACTTCAGCCGTATGCTGAACCATCCCCAGCACCGCCTAATAATCGACGTTGCAACAAGGTGGAACTCCACATTGCACATGGTTCAGAGGCTTTGCGAACAGAGGCGTGCTGTAATTAATTTGTGGGAGGATACACATACACGGGCAGGCTCTTGGATGGCAGACATGGAGTTGTCTGGTGTGCAGTGGTCGAAGCTACAAGACCTCTGTCAAGTCCTTCAGTGTTTTGAGGAATGCACACGGCTGATAAGTGCAGACGACGCCATCATAAGCATGAGCATCCCACTAATGCGTCTGCTGATGCAAAGTTTGATGCACATTAAGGAGCAGGCATCTGCAGCCGAGGAGGAGGGAAGCCTTGATGACAGTCAACCATTGTCTGCTCAGGTAACTCTCCTGGACGAGGTGGCAGACGAAGAGGAGGAGGAGGGTGATGGGGATGAATATAGATGGGAGGAGGATGCTTCTCAGGGGGCAATAGAAACTGGTGGCATTGCAAGGTCAGGTACAGGGTTTTTGCGGGACACGTCATGTTGATTTGCAAGAAAGTGCTCCTCAACCCAGCACAAGCAGTGAATTGACACCTGGAACATTGGCCCACATGGCTGAGTATGCCTTGTGTATCCTAAAAAGGGACCCCCGCATTATCAAAATGATGACCGATGACGATTACTGGTTGGCCTGCCTCCTGGATCCACGATATAAAGGAAAATTACAAAATATCATGCCACATGAGAACCTTGAGCAAATATTGGCTACCAAACAAGCAACTCTTGTAGACCGTTTGGTTCAGGCATTCCCAGCACACAGCGGCGGTGATGGTTCTCACACGAGCCGTAGGGGGCAACATGGCAGAGGTGTTAGAGGTGCACAAATCCGAAGTGGCGTTGGACAGAGGGGTTTTATGACCAGGTTGTGGAGTGATTTCGCAATGACCACTGACACGACAGGTACTGCTGCATCAATTCAAAGTGACAGGAGACAGCATTTGTCCAGTATGGTTACGAACTACTTTTCCTCCCTTATCGATGTTCTCCCTCACAGGTCATTCCCCTTTGATTACTGGGCATCTAAAATAGACACCTGGCCTGAATTGGCAGAATATGTATTACAGGCGCTCGCTTGCCCTGCTGCTAGTGTGCTATCAGAAAGAGTCTTCAGTGCTGCTGGTTCAATACTGACCGAAAAAAGGACACGTCTGGCTACCCAAAATGCTGATGATCTAACCTTCATTGAAATGAACCAATCATGGATTTCAAATTATTTTGCCCCACCTTCCCCTGCTGACACGTAGCTTGCCTGAAAAATGTCTTGCTTTTGGCCTCCTCTTACTGACTTCTCCAATTCCTCCATTTGCAGCTGCTGAATGTCCAGCATAGGCCATTTTTATACCTCCATAAATGGGCTGACTCCCCCCACAGGGCCGTGGTCACCACCTGGCGCAAGCACCCGTGCGAGTGCCGTTTGCCTGGACAGGTGGGTGGGCCCACTCTTGGGCGACGGCACTGGCACAGGGTCCCTCATAGTACAATGAAGTGTCTCTGACGGTGGTGGTGCACAACCAATGTCAGACACACCGTCGTAATATGAGGGGCCCTGTGCCAGTAACACCGCCGCCGCTGTGTTCCCCCACAGCTCGAACAGTGCTCTACCACTTGCAATACTTACCTCTCCCTGCTCCACCACTGTGTAGTCTGTGCTGTTAAATCCTTCAATGGCACTGCCAATACAAATTTGTTGAAATGATAGATGATAGTTAAAATATACAGGGGCCCTGGCCTCTATTTAGACCAGTTAATACTTTGCGCCTACTACCACTGTCTGCTACTCAGCAGAGGAGCCTACCCCTGTACCTAGCTATGCCACCTGTTTATTTATGAACAATTTTTTGGCAGACATTTAGCCCACTTTATTATTTGGGCCTGCTAACTGTGTCTGCCACTCATTACAGTTTTCCTCCACTGAACAAAGCAATGCCGCCTGTTTAGTCCTGTTACCACATTTGAACTGCATTTAGCCTACTTTATTATTTGGGCCTATATCTGTGTTTCCTCCTCATCTTGCCCATTGCCCAGCCACTGCTAGATGAGTCTGCTGGTACATTGACCCAGACCACTACATTCCCCTTGCACTCTACACAGCCAGAATCTGACCCTGCTGAAAGGTTCCCCTTCCCGCATACTATACCACCTTACACGGGGACAAAGAGGAAGGTGCAGATGAAAGTGCAGGTTCCTTCATCAGGTGGGGGGGGCATACTCGTTGGCGATGTCACTGGCACAGGGGCCCTCATAGTACGCAAAAGTGTCTCTGCCAGTGGGAGGTGCCACCCGCCGTCAAACACACCGCCGTACTATGAGGGGCCCTGTGCCAGTGCCAACGAGTAGGCCACCCCTGCTTGCTCAGGATCACAGCACTTGCAAAGTTGAAATACTTACCTCTCCCTGCTCCACCGCCGTGACGTATTCCGCGTTTCCTGGGCCCACGAAAATCTTGAGCCAGCCCTACCCCCCCCACAACTTTAGCCAAATGACCCCCAGTTTTCAATGCCTAACTTAACTTCGCGAAACCCGACTCGATCCAAAAAAAGTAAAAGTCACTCAACTCTAGTCCATCATAAACTGTATGGAGCATTATATGGGGCGTATTTTGTATGGAGCATCTTATGGGGCCCATCATAAACTGTATGGAGCATTATATGGGGCTCCTGATTCAATATGGATATTCAAAAACACTTAACCTACTGATGTCTGAATTAAGTTTACTTTTATTGGTATCTATTTGTATTTTTGACATTTACCGGTAGCTGCTGCATTTCCCACCCTAGGCTTATACTCGAGTCATTAAGTTTTCCCAGTTTTTTGTGCCAAAATTATACTCGGGTCGACTTATACTCGAGCATATACGGTATATATATATATAATACCTGGAACTTTTCAACCTTTTCCCACTTATCATGCTTCAGTGGACAAAAGTCGTGAGCACTGCTACGGGGGTGCACGGGTAGGTTCCCACACCTTAATAACGTAAGTATAAATAAACCCGGCACTCAACTTAAATGCAACTTGAACATTTATTGCGTAGTACCAAAAACGTTGCGACCTTCTTCAGTTACTACAGTATGTACAGAAATGAAAAATAGATAAACCAAAATGAACATAAATTTAGGTGAATTACCTTAAATAAAACAAAACAAAAGTATATACAACTTATGGGATTGGTCATATCTTAAATGAGATGATAGAAAACACGGTGGGGTGCCACACAATAAGCCTAAACCACATTACAGATGTATTACAGTAGAGATAAGAATAGGAGAATGCGCTAGCGTACCGTACTTAGGAGCAATTGCATATCGTTTGATGAGCGGAACTCAATAGGTCCGATAGGAATGCCTGAGGTTACAAAGGGTGCCCGCCGGTATTTACAAAAAGGATGCACTGCATGTCTACGGATGTTGGTAACCAAGATGAAAAAAAGTGCCAAATAGAACCCCAACTGTTTATGTGTTACCTGAGATAAAGGTGCCCTAGTCTTGTGGTGGGCTTAGAGCTGTGAAAAAAAACAGTACCCTGTAACAGACAGTCAACCACTATGGGACTTGTTGGTCATGCGGCGTGGCTCTAAATATCCTATGTTGCGAATAGGTAGCGGTGGTGTATTTACCTGATGGGATCCAGAGCTTGACGCGGTGTCCACCGCTTGTCAGCATGCATGCCCGGGTGGAGGGACACTGAATGAGCGCCCCTTATGTGAGCACCGGAGGATGACCGGAAGTGACGCGCCGGAAGTGCGTCACCATGTTGCCGTGATTGACATGTATGCAATGTCCAGTGGGGAGATGGTCGAAAGTGATAGAAGGCGGGTCTCATGCATAATGTGCAGGTGATTCCTAAAGAAAGGAGGAGATCACTGAAGATACGCAGTGTGTGCTTTTACAGCGCTTAGAGATGTGTGGCAGTGATGATTATTCTTATGGTATCCGTTGTGATGGAAGACACTGGAATAGTTCTGAGGTCTCAATAAAGATGGCTGTAGAGAGATAGACAAATATGTTAGAATCTTACAACTTAGTGACAATTTCTATATACTGTATATATATATATATATATATATATATATATATATATATATATATATGCATATACATAACAGGCATGATAACAGGAACAAGCATGTTAAACATAAGTACAAATATGCCCATGTTAATATACAACAATGACAGGTCAAGCCATAATTTTGATCAAATGTATAAAACAATGTATGAAAAAACAGACCTGGCCAAATGTCACTTAATACAGGACTTATTATGTGAAGGATAAGAGGTCATAATCCCTGTTAAGTCCCTTGGGTTGTACAGTGTCCAGGGTGTGAATCCAGTACGCTTCTCTCCGTTTTAGGGAGGTTAATCTGTCCCCCCCACGTCTAAAGGATGGTATCTGTTCTATAACTTGGAACTTCATCTGGGAGATACTGTGTCCTTTGGATATGAAGTGATGAGGGTTTGGTAAAAGCATGTTGCCACATCTGATTGTCGACTTGTGTTTTGAGACACGCTCCCGGATGGACCGGGTGGTTTCTCCCACATATTAGCATGCCGCAGGGGCACTTTATGAGGTAGACTACATATGTGGAGTACACGTAAAGTAACTACAAGTAAAGTAGTTCTTAATTGGGAAGGATTTACCCGAGCGTGGCTGTTGGAAAGAGCTACCCTTTAAAACGTTGCTGCATTGAGCGCAGTGCAGGCACGGGAAGGTCCCGAGTCTAGGGTTCTGTAGAAAACGTTGTGTCGGTGTACGTTTGTCTGGTCCTAAGTCCGCGCTAACCAATGAGTCCCGGAGGTTACGTGCCCTCCTGAAGCACGGGAGGAATGGTTCCCGGAATTCTGGGATGTTAGGATGGGCAGTGGTAAGTAGGTGCCAATGTTGGCGGATATTTTTATGTAGGATGTATGCGAACGGATGAAAGGAGTGGATAAATGGAATGCGGTTATTTTTCTTGGATCTGTCATCAGTGCGGCTATTGGAAGTGTCCTGGAGAATAGAGTTACTGAGTTGCCCGCCAGGGCAGTGGGGTACTTGATACTGGGTCCGGTCGCGCTTAAAGGGGATGTCACGGTGGCTGCGACAAGGTCCGTGGCCCTGGGCGCCCAATTAAAGGGGAAAGGTCCTTTAAGGGAATTTGTAAAGTTTGTATTCGTGATGCCACCTGTGGTTCTCGGTCAGTAGGTACCAACGCTGCTTAAAGGGGTCCTCTGGGGTGATGTTGCTGCAGCATAGTTGGTGACGTTTCCCACAGGTGAAGTTGGGTCCCCAGGGCTCCCGGTGTGCTGGGCAGAGATGGTGTATGCCGGCAAATAAATGGAGGACAGAGAGTTGTAACGTCCTTACCTGGTTTACTGATGGTAGCAGTCCACAGTCCAGGGTACCAGGAACAGGTGGTGACGTGGTCCGGCCGGCCTGGAGGCAAAGGTGGATCCCTCTCCCTGGTGAGGTCCGTAAGCCTTTGCTACTCGCGCTCATATGTGAGGTCCTTGCTGCCTGTGGCTTCCGTACAAAGTTCTCTCTCTCCTGTCCTTGGACAGTTACCCGTATGGTGGGCAGTGTAAGCCTTTTTATAGGGTCTCTATCATGACCCGGGCTCCTAGTGTACTGCTGCACCTTCAGGTGTGGGTGCGGGCAAATTACATAAAGTCCTATGCCCTCTGGTTCTGCCGTGCGACCTGGAGTACAACACAGCCTCGGGCTCCCAGTGACTGGTTCCTGCTTTTCGCCTCTGAGGGTACCCTGTCACAGTTCCTCTCTGAGCCCCTTTCCTGCTCCTGTTGCTTCTTTCCTCTGATGCTTCACTACATTCAACCCCTCGGCTTCACTTCCTTTCCTGGAGCTGCAGCTCAGTCCTGGCTGCATGGCTCCACTGTCTGCTCTCTACTCCTCTCCCTTTACTGTCTGCTCCAGACTGATCTGTTTGGTCTCCCTGGACCAACTGACTAACTCCTCCTCCAGACCAGAACACTTAAAGCTGGGGAAGCTCCCTGAAGCCGGGTTTTGAGCTCCCCTTCTGGCTTTGATTCAGAATGTGTTGTATGTAGGTGCGTTACCTGGTAAAGGGAATCCTCCTTGCCTCCAAACATGATATTGCCCTCCCCGAAAGGAAGGCAACATCACTGTAACAATTGGTTACCTGAGGTGTTACACAACCAAATGTAAATTTTTGTTGAAGACTCAACAAGTGGAACACAATTGTGAAGTTGAACGAAATTTATTGGTTTTTTAAATTTTTTGTTGAAATTCAAAAATTGAAAAGTGGGGCGTGCAATATTATTCGGCCCCTTTAACTTAATACTTTGTTGCGCCACCTTTTGCTGCGATTACAGCTGCAAGTTGCTTGGGGTATGTCTCTATCAGTTTTGTACATCAAAAGACTGAAATTCTTGCCCACTCTTCCTTGGCAAACAGCTCGAGCTCAGTGAGGTTTGATGGAGATTGTTTGTGAACAGCAGTTTTCAGCTGTTTGGGATCATTGTCTTGTTGGAAGACAAATCTCCGTCCCAGTCTCATGTCTTTTGCAGACTCAAACAGGTTTTCTTCAAGAATGGTCCTGTATTTGGTTCCATTCATCTTTCCATCAATTTTAACCATCTTCCCTGTCCCTGCTGTAGAAAAGCAGGCCCAAACCATCATGCTGCCACCACCATGTTTGACAGTGGGGATAATGTGTTCAGGGTGATGAGCTGTGTTGCCTTTACGCCAAACTTATTGTTTGGCTTTGTTGCCAAAAAGTTCGATTTTGGTTTCATCTGACCAGAGCACCTTCTTCCAGATCTTTGGTGTGTCTCCCAGGTGGCTTGTTGCAAACTTTAAACTACACTTTTTATGGATATCTTTGAGAAATGGCTTTCATCTTGCCTTTCTTCCATAAAGGCCAGATTTGTGCAGTGTACGACTGATTGTTGTCCTATGGACAGACTGTCCCACCTCAGCTGTAGATCTCTGCAGTTCATCCAGAGTGATCATGGGCCTCTTGGCTGCATCTCTGGTCAGTCTTCTCCTTGTTTGAGATGAATGTTTAGAGGGACGGCCGGGTCTTGGTAGATTTGCAGTGGTATGATACTCCTTCCATTTCAATATGATCGCTTGCACAGTGCTTCTTGGGATGTTTAAAGTTTTGGAAATAATTTTGTATCCAAATCTGGCTTTAAACTTCTCCACAACGGTATCACTGACCTGCCTGTTGTGTTCCTTGGTCTTCATGATGCTCTCTGTGCTTCAAACAGAACCCTGAGACTATCACACACATTTATACGGAGACTTAAGTACACACAGGTGGATTATATTTATCATCATTAGGCATTTAGGACAACATTGGATCATTCAGAGATCCACAATGAACTTCTGGAGTGAGTTTGCAGCACTGAAAGTAAAGGGGGCGAGTAATATTGCACACCCCACTTTTCAGTTTTTGAATTTCCACAAAAATTTAAAATAACCAATAAATTTCGTTCAACTTCACAATTGTGTTCCACTTGTTGATTCTTCACCAAAAATTTACATTTGGTATCTTTATGTTTGAAGCATGATATGTGGGACTTAGGAACCACCACTGTTTGACAATCAATTTCACATGCTGTTGTGCAAATGGAATAGACAACAGATGGAAATTATTGGCAATTATCAAGACCTGCTCAATAAAGGAGTGGTTCTGCAGGTGGGGACCACAGACCACTTCTCAGTACCAATGCTTTCTGGCTGATGTTTTGTCACTTTTGAATGTTGGTTGTGCTTTCACACTCGTGGTAGCATGAGATGGACTCTACAACCCACACAAGTGGCTCAGGTATTGCTGCTCATGTGAAGACAAAAGAAAAAATCCAGCTCACCATAGTTGTAGTCCCTGGAGGCTCGAAGCACGGAAACACTGTGTCAAGGCGTGAGGAATGCAGGAAATAAAAAAATTAAAAATCCAGCTCGACGAGGTGGTGAAAAAGCAAAGTCTTGGTACTTTATTCACTTCATATCAAAAAATAGAGGATAAAACAACAGCACAATATAATTAAAAACACTATCTACGCGTTTCTGGTGACATAGCACCCTTAGTCATGATATGAAGTGAATAAAGTACCAAGACTTTGCTTTTTCACCACCTCGTCGAGCTGGATTTTTTTTTTTTTATTTCCTGCATTGCTGCTCATACAGGATGACACATCATTGCGAGCTGAGGCAAGAAGGTTTGCTGTGTCTGTCAGCGTAGTGTCCAGAGGCTGGAGGCACTACCAGGAGACAGGCCAGTACACCAGGAGATGTGGAGGGGGCCGTAGGTGGGCAACAATCCAGCAGCAGAACCGCTACCTCAGCCTTTGTGCAAGGAGGAACAAGAGGAACACTGCCAGAACCCTGCAAAATGACCTCCAGCAGACCACAAATGTGCATGTGTCTGCACAAATGGTTAGAAACCGATTCTATGAGGATTGTCTGACTGTCCGATGTCCACAGATGGGGGTTGTGCTCACAGCCCAACACCGTGCAGGATGATTGGCATTTGCGAAAGAACACCAGGATTGGTAAATTCGCCATGGCAACCTGTTCACTTCACAGATGAAAGCAGGTTCACCCTGAGCACATGTGACAGACGTGACAGAGTCTGGAGACTCCGTGGAGAGCGATCTGCTGCCTGCAATATCCTTCAGCATGACCGGTTTGGCAGTGGGTCAGTAATGGTGTGGGGTGGCATTTCTTTGGATGGCCGCACAGCCCTCCATGTGCTCGTCAGAGGTATCCTGACTGCCATTAGGTACCGAGACAAAATCCTCAGACCCCTTGTGAGACCATATGCTGGTGCGGTTGGCCCTGGGTTTCTCCTAATGCAGGACAATGCCTTCACCCCACCCCCTTTCTTCTTGCCTCTCCTTGGACCCCTGGTTGCTAGCCGGCTTCCCCAGCATTCGGCACTGGTTTTTCCACATTAGGTATATTTATTTCCTTGTTCCTTGGCCCAGCTTGCGGGATTATGGAACCTTCTATTATAACTACTGTGCCCATACTCTCAGTGACATTTTTCATCGTTGCATTTATTGTAATTTGGGCTTTTTCCTCCCTGCAATAGATATTACCGTATATACTCGAGTATAAGCCGACCCGAGTATAAGCCGACCCCCCTAATTTTGCAACAAAAAACTGGGAAAACTTATTGACTCGAGTATAAGCCTAGGGTGGAAAATGCAGCAGCTACGGGTATATGTCAAAAATAAAAATAGATACCAATAAAAGTATAATTAAATGAGACATCAGTAGGTTGTGTTTTTGAATATCCATATTGAATCAGGAGCCCCATATAATGCTCCATGCAGTTCTTTATGGGCCCATATAATGCTCCATGCAGTTATGGCCCCATAGATGCCCCATATAATGCTCCATGCAGTTATGGCCCCATAGATGCCCCACATAATACTCCATGCAGTTATGGCCCCCTAGATGCCCCATATAATGCTCCATGCAGTTCTTTATGGCCCCATAGACGCTCCATACAACATTGTGCCACATGTAATGCTGCTGCTGCTGCAATAAAAAAAAATAAATCACATACTCACCTCTCGTCGCTGCCCGCTGCTCCTCAGCGTCCCGTCTCTCCGCACTGACTGTTGACTATTCAGGCAGAGGGCGGCACGCACACTAGTACGTCGTTGCGCCCTCTGACCTGCACAGTCACTGCAAGAAGACGGGGAGACGGAGCGGCGCCCGGCGAATGGAACGCGGACAGGTGAATATGAAATACTCACCTGGTCCCGGCGCTCCTGACGCTGTCCCTGCCTGTTCCATGGTACCGCAGCTTCTTCCTGTAATGAGCGGTCACCGGTACCACTCATTACAGTAATGAATATGCGGCTCTGCCCCTATGGGAGTGGAGTCCATATTCATTACTTTAATGAGCGGTACCACGTGACCGCTGAATAGAGGAAGAGCTGCAGCGAGGGAGACCATGGGACAGGCTGGGACAGCGTTAGGAGCGCCGGGACCAGGTGAGTATGCGACACTGCTCTCTCCCCCTCACCCGCCGACCCCACTGCCGACCATGACTCGAGTATAAGCTGAGAGGGGCACTTTCAGCCCAAAAATTTGGGCTGAAAATCTCGGCTTATACTCGAGTATATACGGTACTTATTGTCTGGGTTTCTCAGTTCCAGTGTTTATCTACAAACTTTCTCCTCATATCACCCCATGTCTGGGTGATATTGGTGTGACACTTGGACATAATTTTCTGGTGGTTATTCTTCATCCAAAAAAGAGAAAAAAATCCAGCTTCCAAAAACTTACAAATTTATTAAGGATAAAAGGCAAAGTCCAGTCCAATCCAATAAATTACATAGTGAAGAGTAGCAAGCAACGCGTTTCGAACAATGGTATGTTCTTTCTCAAAGCCGTGCACACTGGTTATGTTAAACCATACATATGTCCACTCTTTCATGTGCATTATTGGCTAAATCTCTCACTTATTATTATATTGCTTTCAGCATATAATTACATCAGGATCCTTTGGTTATTCTGAAGTCATTTTGAGGATGGGCAAGACATATTATTGATTATATATTTCGGTTTATTGTTTCAATTTATATGTAATATAATTTTTTTTTTGGGGTACTGGTCACAGGTCTTATGTTTAGACCCTTTTTAAATGGTTTTATTGTATGTTTGTCCTTTCTTGAGGTGTAATAAAATTGGCTTTATATATTTTTCATTATTTATTGGTGTGCATACCATTATTAGTCCAGTCTTTTCTTTTCCCTGTTGTACCTCATCAGAGGTATCCTGACTGCCATTAGGTACCGAGATAAAATCCTCAGACCCCTTGTGAGACCATATGCTGGTGCGGTTGGCCCTGGGTTTCTCCTAATGCAGGACAATGCCAGACCTTATGTGGCCGGAGTGTGTCAGCAGTTCCTGCAAGATGTAGGCATTGAAGCTATGGACTGGGCCGCCTGTTCCCCAGACCTGAATTCGATTGAACACATCTGGGACATCATGTCTCACACCATCCACCAACGTCATATTGCACCACAGACTGTCCAGGAGTTGGCGGATGCTTTAGTCCAGGTCTGAGAGGAGGACCCTCAGGAGACCATCCGCCGCCTCATTAGGAGCATGCCCAGGCATTGTAGGGAGGTCATACAGGCACATGGAGGCAACGCACACACAACTGAACATCATTTCCTTGTCTTGAGGCATTTCCACTGAAGTTGGATAAGCCTGTAATTTGATTTTTCACTTTGATTTTGAGTATCATTCCAAATCCAGACCTCCATGGGATATTCATTTTGATTTACATTGATCATTTTTATGATCGCAGCATGCTGTAATTTTTTTCTCAGTCCGATTTCAGCTGAGAAAAAAATCGCAGATGAGATGTAACTCATTGAATAACATTGGTCAGAGTGCAATCCGATTTTTTATCGGATTGCATTCGTCCGTTTAGCTCGCAAATGAGTATGAGCCCTTAATAGTTCAAATGTAATTGGCTAATTCTGAACACAACCACATGCCCACCTATAAGACGGTGTTCACACTTATGCAGCCACGTTATTTTTGTTACTTTTATTCCCTCTCAAAATGATTTCCGTTTCTTTTTCAATGGATTTACATAGTGAAGAGAAGCAAGCAACGCGTTTCGAACAATGGTATGTTCTTTCTCAAAGCCGTGCACACTGGTTATGTTAAACCATACATATGTCCACTCTTTCATGTGCATTATTGGCTAAATCTCTCACTTATTATTATATTGCTTTCAGCATATAATTACATCAGGATCCTTTGGTTATTCTGAAGTCATTTTGAGGATGGGCAAGACATATTATTGATTATATATTTCGGTTTATTGTTTGTTCACTTTATACGAGACATTAAAGGTAAAAATATGATTTGTCTTGGTATGATTTATTTTTCCTTACAAAAAATGGCATTTTAACAGAAGTCTGTAAACTTTTTATATCCACAGTATACATTTAACCCCTTAACAACCGCCGATATGCCTTTTAATGGCAGTAGTTAAGGGTACTTAAACCACAGGGCCGTTAATTAACGGCGCTGTGGAAAAAGTGTATAGCGCCCCCAGAGTCGGATTTTCTCTGGGGTGTCGGTTGCTGGGGGTAGCCGAGACCCCAGAGAACATGATTCGGGTCGGTTTTTACCGAGCCCCGGGTTGTGATCGCCGGTATTAGCCATTTACCGCCATTTAATTTCTCTGTCCTCCGATGTGATCGCACATCAGATGACAGAAAAATAGGGTCCCCTATCCCCCTGGGTACCTCCTGCTGCTCCTCGGCCTTCGTGATTCTCCCCCATGGGCACCGCCATCTTCTTCCGGCACCCAGCAGATCTTGGGGTCTCAGCTTCCGGGGGTAGCAGAGGCCCCCAAAGAACATGATCCAGGTCAGTTTTTACTGACCCCTGTTTTGCGATCGCCGGTATTAACCGTTTACCTGCGACCACACAAAAAAAAGTCCGATGTGCCATTCAATGTCTCTGTCCTCTGATGTGATCGCACATCAGAGGACAGAGAAATAGGGTCCCCGATCCCCCTGATACTTACCAGTGTCTCCCGGTGTCCCTGGGTCCTTCTGCTTCCCCTCACGGCCGCTGGCGTCTTCCTCCGGTAAGAAAATGGTGGGTGCATGCGCAGTGCGCCCGCCAAGATTTGCCGGCCAGCACCTGGCAACAAGAGGAAGATTTTTTCTCTTGTTTAATTTTGGTCAGTGTGATACACCCTATCACAGTGATCAAAATAAAAAAAAGTAAATAAACCCCTCCTTTATCACCCCCTTAGTTAGGAAAAAATAATAAAATTAAAAAAAGTGTTTATTTTCATTTTCCAATTAGGGTTACAGCTGGGCTAAAGTTAGGGTTAGTGTTGGGAGTAAAGTTAGGGTTAGGGTTGGGGCTAAAGTTAGGGTTGTGGCTAAAGTTAGGGTTAGGGCTAGGGTTGGGGCTAAAGTTAGAGTTAGATTTGGGATTAGGGTTAGGGTTTGGATTAGGGTTTGGATTAGGATTAGGGTTGAGATTAGGGTTAGAGTTGGGATTAGGGTTAAGTTTGGCATTAGGGTTAGGCTTGAGATTAGGGTTAGGTTTGGGATTAGGGTTATGGTTAGGGTTGGGATTAGGGTTAGGGGTGTATTGGGATTAGGGTTGGGGGGGCGTGGCCTAGGCAGCAATGGTGTAAGGTGTGCGGTGCCTAAGCTCCTGAGTGACATCGTCTGAAATCAACTCAAACCGTGGAAAAACAGCATCCTTTGGTAAAAATAATTGAGGATATGTTCCTAGTATCTCTCTAAGATAACAGAGAGCCTAAATTTGTGACTTAATTGTCTCTTCTGAGAGAAATTCCTGTCAGCATTTTGAGGCCTGTCAATCTTTGTGACAGGAATCGTCAGCCATTTTTCCTGCCGGTTTTCTCCCTGTTAAATTGACTGTGATTCCTCAGCTTGTCCACCCAGTACTGTGACAACCCACCTGACAACAGAGGAACCCCTGGAATTAACGGGTCACAGTGTTTATTACCTTCACCCTGACACCGGCCCGGCTAATTAGAGAAGTACCAGCTCTCCGGGCGCCATCTTAGAAAATCGTCATCTGACACAATAGGAGTATTTACCGCCCCGCCCATCTCTATACAGCACCAAGCCTCCCCGAACTGAAAGGCGGAGGCAGAAAAGAACAATTAAGGATTCAGGGAGGATCAGGTGAAGTGACGGACAGCGCTTCACGCCACCTCCGACACTCCCCTGGACTTCGCATCATAGGAGAAAACAAGACGCCGCCATTTTATTGGTGGTCAGCGGCGGACCAGGCGACACGCACGACCGGCTCCTGTTAAAGCTGCGCCGGACAACACAAGCTGGACCCGATCAGCTGCAAATCTACTCAGCGGTAAGTTCCAGCTCCTGGCTGGGAAAGTCCCTGCACCGGAAGACGACAACGCGGCAACACAAGCTGAGGACTCAGACAGCCGGCCGGACTGCTTCAGCGCCATTTCTGGAGGTGGTGAGTTCCAGCTTATGCTGGATGCTGCATCACAGGGGGTAGAGAGATTAACGGAGACCGACGGTCCGGAACGCCGTTGGCTCTGAAGATCCTGCGAGATCCAGTAGTAAGAAGAAGAGACTACAACACAACTAATCCTGCTGACGACTAGTTAGGAGCCTGAAGGGCTTTTAATGCAAAAGAGCTATAACCTAATTTCTCTGGCAGGATCAACCCCAGGTGAATAGTATTAGTTTACACACCCCTCTGTATCTCTGCATAGTCATAACTACTGCCTGCCTATATAGTACCTTCTCTCTCCTAATTATATTCTTAGGGTTATTGTAATAAGCAACCCTTTGTCTCTTACTTCAGAGTTACCAGTAGACAATTCTGACTAATCCTCCCTAAAATTCTTCCACGACAACATATAAATCAGTCTATATAACTCCAACTTTGCTGGGAGATTTAGAGTGTGGGCAACCCTCCTACCCTATTCTGTGACTGTCTTAGTTACTACTATCTGAACTCTAGAGCACGGATCGGGGATAATTATGAGTAAATCCTCGGCCAAACCCCAATTCTCAAACATGGCCTCATCAAATTCTCAAAAAGCCCAAAAATTTAAAGGGGTAGGGCGAAATACATCAAAAGACTTGATAACTAAAACAAGTCCCAATAGGTCCAGGTCCCCACTAAAAGATGAGGAAGAATCAGACCACAAAAAACTCTCTAACCGCAATGAAGTAAAACAATCCTCCCCCACTACTATTATAGAGATGGATTCATCTACCTCTTTAAAGAGGAAAATTCCAGAGGTTATAGCCAAAAAATACACTACTCCACATGACTCATCTGACGAGGTCTCAGAAACCTCTCCTAACTTGAGCCCAGCTAAATCCAAGCAAAAAATAAGTAACCCAAACATAGACGATACCCAGGGATTTGACCTGAATTCTGTGGGGATTCTTATATCTAAATTGACAGGGAAAATGGACAAATTCGAAAATAGTATGGATGAAAAATTTGATAAACAAAATAAATTACTAGAAGACTCATTGTCCCTCCTCAGCAAAAGGATGGACAGGTTTGAGGACAGAATTAAAAAAATAGAAGAGAGGCCAGATCTAACCTCTAAAATAAACAAAGACATAACAAAAGAGTTGCACAAGCTGAAGCTCAAGGAAGCGGATTTAGAAGATCGAAATCGCAGAAACAATATTAAAATTAGGGGCATCCCCGAGACCATAGGCCCAAACAAACTGGAGGAATTTACCAAAAAATTATTCAGGAAAATTATTCCCTCCCTAACGGAGCAAGAGCTAGAAATTGACAGAATACATAGGCTGTGAAAACCGCCCACCATCCCTAAAGACCTACCCAGAGACATACTCATGAGAGTGCACTTCTTCAAAACAAAAGAAAGAATCCAAAATTACTTTAGAGAAAATAAACATTTCCCTGAGCCATTTGAAAAACTAAAAATATATGCTGACCTCTCCAAAGAAACGATTGAAGGGAGGAAAACTTTTCAAAGCATTACCATACCTCTCAGGGACAATGAAATCTCCTATAAGTGGGGATTCCCACTCAAGTTAATAGTCAACTACAAAGGCAACTTTATCGTTCTTAATTCTCCAGAAGAAGGCAGAGACTTCTTGCACTCCATCAGTATTCCTCTTCAACCACGACATAAGGATCGCCTTGACTCTGATGGTAAAACATGAAGAGTTTTTGATCAAGTTTATTGTTTACTTAAATGGGAAACTATCCCGATAAGAAGCTAATACCTATCTTTGGTCGTTCTTGTTAATGTTACATGGGTATAAGTTCAACAACCAAGAAGGTGTTGCTTGGGAGCTAGTAACACGAACTGTTCCCCCCAACAGGTGAAGTCAGGTTCACCGCAGTGGACCACTTCAAGTGGACATTTCAGTTTACTGTTTATTGTTCTTACTTTTATTTAAAGTATATAGGTTTGTTAATCCTCACAGGTTTGCTTATACACAATGAGTTTAAAATTATTATCTTACAACGTAAGAGGTTTAAATAGTCCACACAAAAGACACACCCTTTGGAGAGAACTAATTAAAAGCCATGCCGATATAATTTGTATACAGGAATCCAAATTTAAACACACAGACAACCCAAAATTTTCGCATAAAAACTTCCCACATATCTACAAGTCTGACAACACAAAAAAGAAAGCTGGCGTGGTCACCATCATCAAAGGAACTATCTCATTTGAATTTCTAGAGGAGATCAAAGATGCTAAAGGGAGATTTCATATTCTTGTTTGTTCTCTGAATAACCAGATTTGCACAATCGTTAATATCCACGCCCCCAACATGGGTCAAATAGCTTTCCTAAACAAAGTAAATAAAAAAGTCATATCAGTCAAGAGAGGTGCCATGATTTGGTTGGGAGACTTTAATATGGTTCCGAATGCAAATATGGATTCCTCCAACCCAAATAGATACAGACCACACACTTGGATACATCAAAATGAATTATTTGACATCTTTCGGTGCCTAAACACCACTTCAATTGAATTCTCCCATTTCTCTGACCCTCATCAATCAGCGTCACGAATTGACTTAATCCTATCAGATATCTTTACACTCCCCAAGATCCATAGAATTACTATAGAAAGGAAAACCTTCTCGGACCACTCCCCAGTTTCAGCGGAAATTCAAATTGGCCATACGATTAATAAAAATCCACTATGGAAATGTGACGCTAACCTATTACACCACCCTGATCATAGATCAATAATAGAAAAATCACTAACAAATTATTTCACAGAAAACTCACCTACCGAAACAACCCCATTCACCCATTGGTGCGCCCATAAAGCGGTCATAAGGGGCATCATGATCCAAATCTCTGCAAAAAGGAAAAGAATGTTTAGGATCCAGATTGAGGATATTCAAAATAAAATAAAAGATAAGGAAAGCGAACAACTAAATTCAAACCCCCCATCTACTCAAATTAAAACAGAGCTACTAAAACTCAGGCAGGAGCTCAAGAAAATCATTTTTTCATCATACCACACCATGGTCAAAATTTCCAAAATGAAGCAGTATTCCTCAATTAATAAGCCAACGCGATACATGACTAATAGAATGAAAAAGATAAGACAAGTAAACAGGATCACCAAAATACAAACAAAAAATTGTACAACGGTATCTCATCCCCAAGATATAGCCAACTCCTTCGCAGATTATTACAGCAAATTGTATAATTTACATTCCCAACCCTCCACCCCACTTCCCAATATTTCTGACATTGAAAAATTCTTGACCTCAATTAGCCTTCCAAAATTGACCCTTGGTGATTTAGAAAACCTAACCTCCCCTTTTTCCCTAGAAGAAATAGAAAGAACCATTCTTCAACTCAAGGACTTTAAATCGCCAGGCCCAGATGGTTTCGGAAACAAATATTATAAAACCTTCACCAAATTACTCTCCCCACATCTACAAAACCTTTTTAATATAGCTAGTTCCTCAGGTAAATTCCCAGCAGAAATGTTAGAATCGACAATTATTTTAATTCCCAAACACAATTCGGACTTAACCCTTGTTAATAATTACAGGCCAATTTCCTTAATCAATACAGATCTGAAAATTTACTCCAAGCTAATTGCAAATAGGCTCAAATCCTATTTGCCGTTATTGGTTCATGGGGACCAAATGGGTTTTATAACAGGTCGTCAAGCGCCAGATGGTACTAGAAGACTTATCAACTCAATTAAATTGATTCATTCCTCTAAAGTGCCATCTGTAATTATTACTCTAGACGCCGAAAAGGCTTTTGACCGATTAAATTGGCTTTATTTAACATCAGTACTTCAAAAATTTGGGTTTAATGAAAAATATATCAACAGCGTAATGGCACTCTATTCAAAACCAACAGCCAAAATTTATGCAAACAATTACTCCTCTACACCATTTAACATTTCAAATGGTACACGACAAGGGTGCCCTTTATCTCCGCTGCTTTTTATTTTATCAATGGAACCACTGGCGCAATCAATTAGGCAAAATAATTCCACAAAAGGTCTACAAACGCGAACACGCCATTATAAGATAGGGCTCTTTGCCGACGACATGATGTTTACCCTGACGGACCCCTATGAATCAGTTTCGGAGCTACAAAAAACCATTCAATTTTTTTCAACTATTACCTTTTTTAAGATAAACGAAAATAAATCCAAAATATTGCCATTTTACTTGACGGAATTAGAAACAAAGAAAATAAAAGATATTGTTTCATTCAGTTGGTCGGAAGGAGACCTAGACTATCTAGGTACAATCATTTCAAAAAACTTAGACACATTAATGAAGAAAAACTTGAACAAACTCTTGGAAAATATAAACAAAGACCTGGGTTTCCTCGGTACTAAAGACCTCTCATGGTGGGGCAGAGTATTGGCAACTAAAATTTTTATCGTCCCAAAAATCTCTTATATACTGAGAACACTTCCCCTAAAAATCAACACTTCCTACCTGACTAGCTTCCAATCAACAATAAATACGTTTATTTGGAATAAAAAAAGGGCCCGCATTTCCACAAACATTCTATATAAATGCAAGGAATTTGGGGGCATAGGCTTACCAAACATTACAGCTTTATATCTATCGAATTTAATAAAACAAAGCCAGTATTGGTTCATGAAAGAAGATCCTCCGAATTGGCTTGACCTTGAATTTGAACTTAACCATAGGAAATCTCCCAAAGAATTGGTTTTTGACCATATTCTCAACAGACCTTATAAGGCCTACGCCCATCACCCTATCTTTTCTCCCATTATATATGCCTGGAATAAATTGTCCAAACGAAAGAGAGGCTCCAACAGGAAAGTCCTCCTCCAAAATACCCCTATAGAGATTATCATGCTTACCCAAAATATTAACCCCTCCCCCATATGGAGAGACAATGGGATTCAAAAATTAAATGATATCCATGATGGGGTTAAATTTCTCACCTTCAGCTCTATTAAACAAAAATTTAAAATACCCTCCTCAGCCTTTTTCCCTTACATGGTACTAAAGGACCAAGCTCAAAAATTCATTACAAACAAACCAAAAATATCTGAAGCAACTATTAATTTACTAAAAAAAACCACACACAATTTATTTTGGAGTAACAAGCAAATATATCGGTGGTTTAACAATGACACACAATTTAATAAGTTAGCTCATATGATAAAATGGGAAGGGGATCTGAATGTAACGTTCACTCTAGAACAGTGGGAAAATGCAATCCACTTTACTTATGCATCAAACATCTGCATGACACTGAAAGAGGCCTACTATAAAATAATAACAAGATGGTACTACACTCCGGCTCGCCTTTCTCATCTGCCGTCAGGAGGATCTCCATTATGCTGGAGAGAATGTGGAGAGCGTGGAAGTTTGCTACATGTGTTTTGGTCATGCCCCCGGGTAAAACCCTTATGGAGGCAAGCCATAAAATTAATTAACAAATTATTAACAGGTAATATTATAGTTACCCCTGCAATGGCCTTGTTGTCCCTGAACTGGGAAAAAATAGACACAAATGTGAGATCTCTTATCATCCATATCTGCCTTGTGGTCAAACAAATCATAGCTTTCCATTGGAAGAATCCGATTTTACCGGCTTTTACTGAAATTATAGACCAAATTAACTTACACAAGACATACGAAGAAAACTTCGCAATAGCAAATAATTACTATACGAAACATGATAGGAAATGGAAGAAATGGGTCGAGGTAAACTCCAACCTATCGCATTAAAAGGAAAGATTATGGCTTCTACATACCTGTGAGGATATTACGATTTATTATATGCTATATGCTATTATTATATGCTATTATATGTTACTATATGTTAATCTGTTAAAAAATTGTTAATCATTATCAAATTTTGTTTAAAATGGACAGCGTGTCCACAATGTTGTTCTTACCTTTCCCCAAACTCACCCTCCCCTACCTCCCTCCCTCTCCTTCCCCTATTCCCTTGTGAGCTGACTCCACATGCTAATATTAAATTTCAAAGATATAATAAAATTATTTGAATAAGTATGATCACAGGTTACCTTTCCCCAAACCCATCCCCCCTACCTTCCTCCCTCTCCTTACCCCTATTCCCTTGCGAGCTGACTATATGATTATTTCCACATGCTAATATTAAATTTCAAAGTTATAATAAAAATTATTTGAACACGGGATTAGGGTTGGGATTAGGGTTAGGTTTGGGGTTAGGGTTGGGATTAGGGTTAGGGGTGTGTAGGGGTTAGGGTTGTGATTAGGGATATCTTTAGGGTTAGGGGTGTGTTGGGGTTAGGGTTGGAGTTAGAATTAGGGGGGTTTCCACTGTTTAGGTACATCAGGGGGTCTCCAAACGCGACATGGCTCCACCATTGATTCCAGCCAATTTTGAGTTCAAAAAGTCAAATGGTACTCTCTCCCTTCTGAGCTCTGCCATGCACCCAGTGGTTTACCCCCACATATAGGGCATCAGCGTACTCGGGACAAATTGGACAACAACTTTTGGGGTCCAGTTTCTCCTGTTATCCTTGGGAAAATAAAAAAAAATTGGGGGGCTAAAAAATCATTTTTGTGGAAAAAAAATGATTTTTTATTTTCATGGCTCTGCATTATAAACTTCTGTGAAGCACTTAGGGGTTCAAAGTGCTCACCACACATCTAGATAAGTTCCTTAAGGGGTCTAGTTTCCAAAATGATGTCACTTGTGGGGGGTTTCCACTGTTTAGGTACATCAGGGGCTCTCCAAACACAACATGGCGTCCGATCTCAATTCCAGCCAATTCTGCATTGAAAAAGTCGAACAGTACTCCTTCTCTTCCAAGCTCTGCCGTGCACCCAAACAGTGGTTTACTCCCACATATGAGGTATTGGCGTATTCAGGAGAAATTGCACAACAAATTTTGTGGTTCATTTTCTCTTTTTACACTTGGTGAAAATAAAAAAAAATTGGTTCTGAAGTAAAATGTTTGTAAAAAAAAGTTAAATGTTAATTTTTTCCTTCCACATTGTTTCAGTTCCTGTGAAGCACGTAAAGGGTTAATAAACTTCTTGAATGTGGTTTTGAGCACCTTTAGAGGTGTAGTTTTTAGAATGGTGTCACTTTGGGGTATTTTCTGTCATGTAGGCCCCTCAAAGCAGGGGCTGGCTGGCATTTTTCAGCCTGGGGGGCAATCACAAGGCAGTGGCACTTTAGTTGCGGTGGTCCTTCTTTTCCCTAATAATCTCTGGCCACTGCATAAAAGTAGCAGAGATAACAGGCTTTAAAAACAGGCTGGTTCATAGATATGGGAACAGAATGGAGCTTGCTGCATAGATGTGGTAGCAGAACCAAGCTTACTCCGGAGATATGGGAGCAGAACCGAGCTTACTCCGGAGATATCGGAGCAGAACCGAGCTTACTACTGAGATATGGGAGCAGAACCGAGCTTACTCCAGAGATATGGGAGCAGAACCGAGCTTACCACAGAGATATGGAAGCAGAACCGAGCTTACTCCGGAGATATGGGAGCAGAACGGAGCTTACTGCAGAGATATGGTAGCAGAACCGAGCTTACTTGTCATGAATCCCAATGGCTAGGGATAGCAAGGGACAAGCAAAGTAATACAAAATATCGGACGAGCTCTAGGGTGATGGAACCTGGGCTGACCGCTGCCCTACGCCTGACAAACGCAACTAGAGATAGCCAGGGAGCGAGCCTACGTTGGTTCTAGACGCCACGCACCAGCCTAAGAGCTAACTAGTACTGCAGAGAAAATAAAGACCTCACTTGCCTCCAGAGGAATGAACCCCAAAAGGTATAGTTGCCCCCCACATGTATTGACGGTGAAATGAGAGGAAGGCACACACATAGAGATGATATATATAGGTTCAGCAAATTGAGGCCCGCTGTAAACTAGAAAGCAGAACGATACAAAAGGGGTCTGAGCGGTCAGCAAAAAACCCTAATCAAAAAACCATCCTGAGATTACAAGAACCCATGTGCCAACTCATGGCACATGGGGAGAACCTCAGTCCACTAGAGCTACCAGCTAGCATAGAGACATAATAAGCAAGCTGGACAAAAAAACCAACAACTGAAAATCAGCACTTAGCTTATCCTGAAAGATCTGAAAGCAGGTAGGCAGGAACCAAACAGAGCACATCTGAATACATTGATAGCCGGCAAGGGAATGACAGAAAGGCCAGGTAAAATAGGAAACACCCAGCCTCTGATGGACAGGTGGAAACCAAAGGCCGCAACCCACCAAAGTCACCCAGTACCAGCAGTAACCACCAGAGGGAGCCCACAAACAGAATCCACAACAGTACCCCCCCCTTGAGGAGGGGTCACCGAACCCTCACGAGAACCCCCAGGGCGATCAGGGTGAGCTCTATGGAAGGCGCGGACCAAATCAGTCGCATGAACATCGGAGGCGACCACCCAGGAATTATCCTCCTGACCATAACCCTTCCACTTAACCAAATACTGGAGTTTGCGTCTGGAAACACGAGAATCCAAGATCTTCTCAACAACATACTCCAATTCTCCCTCCACCAGCACCGGAGCAGGAGGCTCAACCGAAGGAACAACGGGCACCTCATACCTCCGCAACAACGACCGATGGAACACATTATGAATAGCAAACGATGCTGGGAGATCCAAACGAAAAGATACAGGGTTAAGAATCTCCGAGATCCTATAAGGACCGATGAACCGAGGCTTGAACTTAGGAGAAGAGACCTTCATAGGGACAAAACGAGAAGACAACCACACCAAATCCCCAACAAGAAGTCGGGGACCCACGCGGCGACGGCGATTAGCAAACTGCTGAGTCTTCTCCTGAGATAACTTCAAATTGTCCACCACCTGGTTCCAAATCTGATGCAGCCTGTCCACCACCACGTCCACTCCAGGACAATCCGAAGACTCCACCTGACCAGAGGAAAAACGAGGATGAAACCCCGAATTACAAAAAAAAGGAGAGACCAACGTGGCAGAACTAGCCCGATTATTAAGAGCAAATTCGGCCAGTGGCAAAAAAGCAACCCAGTCATCTTGATCAGCAGAAACAAAACACCTCAAATAAGTTTCCAAGGTCTGATTAGTTCGCTCCGTCTGGCCATTCGTCTGAGGATGGAATGCAGACGAGAAAGACAAATCAATGCCCATCTTGGCACAAAACGTCCGCCAAAATCTAGACACAAACTGGGATCCCCTGTCAGAAACGATATTCTCCGGAATCCCATGCAAACGAACCACGTTCTGAAAAAATAAAGGGACCAACTCAGAGGAGGAAGGCAACTTAGGCAAGGGCGCCAAATGAACCATCTTAGAAAAGCGGTCACACACAACCCAGATAACGGACATTTTCTGTGAAACCGGGAGATCAGAAATAAAATCCATGGAAATGTGCGTCCAAGGCCTCTTCGGGATGGGCAAGGATAACAACAACCCACTGGCCCGAGAACAGCAAGGCTTAGCTCGAGCACACACTTCACAAGACTGCACAAAGGTACACACATCCCTAGACAAGGAAGGCCACCAAAAAGACCTGGCCACCAAGTCTCTAGTACCAAATATTCCAGGATGACCAGCCAACACAGAAGAATGGACCTCGGAGATGACTCTACTGGTCCAATCAGCAACATCAGCACCCTTTTTAGTCAAATCAGTCAAAGGTTTAACAACACTGGAAAAATTAGCAATGAACCGACGATAAAAATTAGCAAACCCCAAGAACTTCTGAAGGCTCTTAACAGATGTAGGTTGTGTCCAGTCACAAATCGCCTGAACCTTGACGGGATCCATCTCAATAGTAGAAGGAGAAAAAATGTACCCCAAAAAAGAAATCTTCTGGACTCCGAAGAGACACTTTGAGCCCTTCACAAACAGAGAATTGGCCCGCAGAACCTGAAACACCTTCCTGACCTGTAGAACATGAGACTCCCAGTCATCAGAAAACACCAAAATATCATCCAAATACACAATCATAAACTTATCCAGATATTCACGGAAAATATTGTGCATAAAGGACTGAAAGACTGACGGAGCATTGGAGAGTCCAAAAGGCATTACCAAATACTCAAAATGGCCCTCAGGCGTATTAAATGCGGTTTTCCACTCATCACCCTGTTTTATCCGCACCAGATTATACGCACCGCGAAGATCTATCTTAGTGAACCACCTAGGCCCCTTAATGCGAGCAAACAAATCAGTCAATAATGGCAATGGATACTGATACTTGACTGTAATCTTATTCAGAAGGCGATAATCTATACAAGGCCTCAGGGAACCATCTTTTTTTGCCACGAAAAAAAAACCTGCTCCCAGAGGGGACGAAGATGGACGAATATGTCCCTTTTCCAAGGACTCCTTAATATAATTCCGCATAGCAGTATGCTCTGGCAGTGACAGATTAAATAAACGACCCTTAGGGAACTTACTGCCAGGAATCAATTCTATAGCACAGTCACAATCTCTATGCGGAGGGAGCGAATTGAGCTTAGGCTCCTCAAAAACATCCCTATAGTCAGACAAAAACGCAGGGATCTCAGAAGGAGTAGATGAAGCGATTGAAATCGGAGGTGCATAATCATGAACCCCCTGACATCCCCAGCTTAACACAGACATTGTTTTCCAGTCCAGGACAGGATTATGAGTTTGTAACCATGGCAGACCAAGCACTAGTACATCATGTAAATTATACAGTACAAGGAAGCGAATCACCTCCTGATGAACGGGAGTCATGCGCATGGTCACTTGTGTCCAACACTGCGGTTTATTCATAGCCAATGGTGTAGAGTCAATTCCCTTCAGAGGAATAGGAACTTCCAGAGGTTCCAGACTAAAACCGCAGCGTTTAGCAAATGACCAATCCATAAGACTCAGGGCAGCGCCCGAATCCACATAGGCATCGACGGAAATGGAAGACAGTGAAAAAATCAGAGTCACAGACAAAATGAACTTAGGCTGCAGAGTACCAATGGCAAAAGATTTATCAACCCTTTTTGTGCGTTTAGAGCATGCTGATATAACATGAGCTGAATCACCACAATAAAAACACAATCCATTTTTCCGCCTATAATTTTGCCGTTCACTTCTGGACTGAATTCTATCACATTGCATAGTCTCAGGTGCCTGTTCAAAAGACACCGCCAACTGGTGCACGGGTTTGCGCTCCCGTAAACGCCGATCAATCTGAATGGCCATAGCCATCGACTCATTCAGACCTGTAGGCGTAGGGAACCCCACCATAATATCCTTAATGGCCTCGGAAAGACCATTTCTGAAGTTTGCAGCCAGGGCGCACTCATTCCACTGAGTAAGCACCGACCATTTCCGAAATTTTTGACAATATATTTCCGCTTCATCATACCCCTGAGAGAGGGCTAATAAAGCCTTTTCAGCCTGAATCTCCAGGTTGGGTTCCTCATAGAGCAATCCCAATGCCAGAAAAAACGCATCCACATTGAGCAATGCAGGATCCCCTGGTGCCAATGCAAATGCCCAATTCTGAGGGTCGCCTCGCAGGAAAGATATTACAATCTTGACCTGTTGAGCAGGGTCTCCAGAGGAGCGAGATTTTAAAGAAAGAAACAATTTACAATTGTTCCTGAAATTCAGGAAGGTAGATCTATCTCCAGAAAAGAACTCTGGAATAGGAATTCTAGGTTCAGACATGGGAGTGTGAACAACAAAATCCTGTATGTTTTGAACTTTTGCCGCGAGATTACTCAGGCTGGAAGCCAAACTCTGGACATCCATGTTAAACAGCTAATATCAGAGCCATTCAAGGGTTAAGAGGAGGTAAGAAGCAGCTAGACAGCAATTAAGGGCTAGGCAGCAAAACTCTGAAGGAAAAAAAAAAAAAAATTTCCCTTAAACACTTCTTTTTCTCCTGCTTCAGCCCAAACAATTAACACTTTGTGGGCCGGCTATACTGTCATGAATCCCAATGGCTAGGGATAGCAAGGGACAAGCAAAGTAATACAAAATATCGGACGAGCTCTAGGGTGATGGAACCTGGGCTGACCGCTGCCCTACGCCTGACAAACGCAACTAGAGATAGCCAGGGAGCGTGCCTACGTTGGTTCTAGACGCCACGCACCAGCCTAAGAGCTAACTAGTACTGCAGAGAAAATAAAGACCTCACTTGCCTCCAGAGGAATGAACCCCAAAAGGTATAGTTGCCCCCCACATGTATTGACGGTGAAATGAGAGGAAGGCACACACATAGAGATGATATATATAGGTTCAGCAAATTGAGGCCCGCTGTAAACTAGAAAGCAGAACGATACAAAAGGGGTCTGAGCGGTCAGCAAAAAACCCTAATCAAAAAACCATCCTGAGATTACAAGAACCCATGTGCCAACTCATGGCACATGGGGAGAACCTCAGTCCACTAGAGCTACCAGCTAGCATAGAGACATAATAAGCAAGCTGGACAAAAAAACCAACAACTGAAAATCAGCACTTAGCTTATCCTGAAAGATCTGGGAGCAGGTAGGCAGGAACCAAACAGAGCACATCTGAATACATTGATAGCCGGCAAGGGAATGACAGAAAGGCCAGGTAAAATAGGAAACACCCAGCCTCTGATGGACAGGTGGAAACCAAAGGCCGCAACCCACCAAAGTCACCCAGTACCAGCAGTAACCACCAGAGGGAGCCCACAAACAGAATCCACAACACTTACTCCAGAGATATGGGAGCAGAACAGAGCTTACTACAGAGATATGGGAGCAGAACAGAGCTTACTACAGAGATATGGGAGCAAAACAGAGCTTACTACAGAAATATGGGAGCAGAACCGAGCTTACTCCAGAGATATGGGAGCAGAACAGAGCTTACTACAGAGATATGGGAGCAGAACAGAGCTTACTACAGAGATATGGGAGCAAAACAGAGCTTACTACAGAAATATGGGAGCAGAACCGAGCTTACTCCAGAGATATGGGAGCAGAACAGAGCTTACTGCAGAGATATGGGAGCAGAACAGAGCTTACTACAGAGATAAGGAAGCAAAACAGAGTTTACTACAGAAATATGTGAGCTGAACAGAGCTTACTACAGAGATATGGGAGCAAAACAGAGCTTACTACAGAGATAAGGGAGCAGAACCGAGCTTACTACAGAGATATGGGAGCAGAGCGGAGCTTACTACAGAGATATGGGAGCAGGACCGAGCTTACTACAGAAATATGGGAGCAGAACGGAGCTTACTACAGAAATATGGGAGCAAAACAGAGCTTACTACAGAGATAAAGGATCAGAGCAGAGCTTACTACAGAGATATAGGTACAGGACCGAGCTTACTATAGAGATATGGGAGCAAAACAGAGCTTACTACAGAAATATGGGAGCAGAACGGAGCTTACTACAGAGTTATGGGAGCAGAACGGAGCTTACTACAGAGATAAGTGTTATGTTGGGCTGGTGGTTAGGAGCACTAGAAATGACCAGATGAGCAAACTAGCAATACAGGATGAGCTCTGGGAAGTGGGAGCTCTGCTGACCGCAACCCCTAATCCTATCACAGCAACTAGAAATAGCCGTGGAGCGTTCCTGACTCTGCCTAGACGCCTCTTCACAGCCTAAGAGCTAACTAACCCTAAAGATAGAAAATACAGCCTACCTTGCCTCAGAGAAATTCCCCAAAGAAATAGGCAGCCCCCACATATATTGACTGTGAGTTAAGATGGAAGTCACAAACACAGGAATGAAATAGGTTTCAGCATAGGAGGCCAGACTTACTAAACAGACTGAGGATAGAAAAGGTATCTTTGCGGTCAGCATAAAAAACTAACAAAAAAACACGCAGAGTGTGCAAAAGAAACCACCGCACCGACTCACGCCGCGGTGGTGCCACTCTGCATCCCAGAGCTTCCAGCTAACAAGATTTGATCATAATAGCAAGCTGGACTAAAACACAGTGGTAACAAATAAGCTAGCAGGGACTTAGCTTTTGCTGAAGTAGACAGGTCACCTGAAAGATCCAAGTGAACTGAACCAGTACTAGGACATTGACAGCTGGCATCAAGTAATGATCTGAGTGGAGTTAAATAGAGCAGCCAGCCAAGACCTGAACAAGATCAGCTGGAGAAGGAATCTCAGAACCAGCAGCTCCACTCACAGCCACCAGAGGGAGTCCATGAACAGAACTCGCCGAAGTACCATTCATAACCACAGGAGGGAGCTCGAGAACAGAATTCACAACAGTACCCCCCCCTTGAGGAGGGGTCACCGAACCCTCACCAGAGCCTCCAGGCCGCTCGGCAGCATGAACATCAGAGGCAACCACCCAGGAATTATCCTCCTGACCATAACCTTTCCACTTGACTAGGTACTGAAGTTTCCGTCTTGAAATACGAGAATCCAAAATCTTCTCCACCACATACTCCAACTCCCCCTCAACCAACACCGGGGCAGGAGGATCAACGGAGGGAACCATAGGAGCCACATATCTCCGCAACAATGACCTATGGAACACATTATGGATGGCGAAAGAAGCTGGAAGGTCCAAACGAAATGACACAGGATTAATAATTTCAGAAATCTTATAAGGACCAATGAAACGAGGCTTAAACTTAGGAGACGAAACCGTCATAGGAACAAAACGAGACGACAACCAAACCAAATCCCCAACACGAAGTCGGGGACCAACACAGCGACGGCGGTTAGCGAAACGTTGAGCCTTCTCCTGGGACAATGTCAAATTGTCCACTACGTGAGTCCAAATTTGCTGCAACCTGTCCACCACAGAATCCACACCAGGACAGTCCGAAGGCTCAACCTGCCCTGAAGAAAAACGAGGGTGGAAACCAGAATTACAAAAAAAAGGCGAAACCAAAGTGGCCGAGCTGGCCCGATTATTAAGGGCGAACTCAGCCAAAGGCAAGAAGGACACCCAATCATCCTGATCAGCAGAAACAAAGCATCTCAGATATGTTTCCAAAGTCTGATTGGTTCGTTGGGTTTGGCCATTTGTCTGAGGATGGAAAGCTGAAGAAAAAGACAAATCAATGCCCATCTTAGCACAAAAGGACCACCAAAATCTTGAAACAAACTGGGAACCTCTGTCCGACACGATGTTCTCCGGAATGCCATGTAAACGAACCACATGCTGGAAAAACAATGGGACCAAATCAGAGGAGGAAGGCAATTTAGGCAAAGGTACCAAATGGACCATCTTAGAGAAGCGATCACAAACCACCCAGATAACTGACATCCTCTGAGAGACAGGGAGATCTGAAATAAAATCCATGGAAATATGCGTCCAGGGCCTTTTTGGGACCGGCAAGGGCAAAAGCAACCCACTGGCACGAGAACAGCAGGGCTTAGCCCGAGCACAAGTCCCACAGGACTGCACAAAAGAACGCACATCTCGTGACAAGGAAGGCCACCAAAAGGATCTCGCCACCAAATCTCTGGTACCAAAGATTCCAGGATGACCAGCCAACACCGAACAATGAACCTCAGAGATAACTCTACTAGTCCATCTATCAGGGACAAACAGCTTCTCCGCTGGGCAACGGTCAGGTCTATCAGCCTGAAACTCCTGCAGCACCCGCCGCAAATCAGGGGAGATGGCAGACAAAATTACCCCCTCTTTGAGAATACCAGCCGGCTCAGGAACTCCTGGAGAATCAGGCACAAAACTCCTTGAAAGGGCATCAGCCTTCACATTCTTAGAACCAGGAAGGTACGAAACCACAAAATTGAAGCGGGAGAAAAACAGCGACCATCGAGCCTGTCTAGGATTCAACCGCTTGGCAGACTCGAGATAAGTCAGATTCTTGTGATCCGTCAAGACCACCACGCGATGTTTGGCTCCTTCAAGCCAATGTCGCCACTCCTCAAACGCCCACTTCATAGCCAACAACTCTCGATTACCCACATGATAATTGCGCTCAGCAGGCAAAAACTTTCTAGAAAAGAAAGCACATGGTTTCATCACAGAGCCATCAGAACCTCTTTGAGACAAAACAGCCCCTGCTCCAATCTCAGAAGCATCCACCTCGACCTGAAACGGGAGCGATACATCTGGCTGACACAACATAGGGGCAGAAGAAAAATGACGCTTCAGCTCCTGAAAAGCCTCAACGGCCGCAGAGGACCAATTGACCACATCAGCACCTTTCTTGGTTAAATCAGTCAATGGTTTAACAACACTAGAAAAATTAGCGATGAAGCGACGGTAAAAATTAGCAAAGCCCAGAAATTTCTGAAGGCTCTTCACAGAAGTAGGCTGAGTCCAATCATAAATGGCCTGAACTTTAACAGGGTCCATCTCGATAGTAGAAGGGGAAAAAATGAAGCCCAAAAATGAAACCTTCTGAACTCCAAAGAGACATTTAGACCCCTTCACAAACAAGGAATGAGCACGAAGGACCTGGAACACCATTCTGACCTGCTTCACATGAGACTCCCAATCGTCCGAAAAGACCAAAATATCATCCAAATATACAATCATGAATCTATCCAGGTACTTTCGGAAGATGTCATGCATAAAGGACTGAAACACAGATGGAGCATTAGAAAGCCCGAATGGCATCACCAAGTACTCAAAATGGCCCTCGGGCGTGTTAAATGCTGTTTTCCATTCGTCGCCCCGTTTAATACGCACAAGATTATACGCCCCTCGAAGATCTATCTTGGTGAACCAGCTAGCTCCCTTAATCCGAGCAAACAAATCAGACAGTAGCGGCAAAGGGTACTGAAATTTGACGGTGATTTTATTAAGAAGGCGGTTATCTATACAAGGTCTCAGAGAACCATCCTTCTTGGCCACAAAAAAGAACCCTGCTCCCAACGGTGACGACGACGGGCGAATATGCCCTTTCTCCAAGGACTCCTTTATATAACTCCGCATTGCAGCGTGTTCTGGCACAGAAAAATTGAACAGTCGGCCCTTCGGAAACTTACTACCAGGAATCAAATTAATAGCACAATCGCAATCCCTATGAGGAGGTAGGGCACTGGATTTGGGCTCATCAAATACATCCCGGTAATCTGACAAGAACTCAGGGACTTCAGAAGGATGGGAGGATGAAATAGACAACAATGGGACATCCCCATGTACCCCTTGACAACCGCAACTGGATACAGACATTGTTTTCCAATCCAATACAGGATTATGGACCTGTAGCCATGGCAAACCCAAAACGACCACATCATGCAGATTATGCAACACCAAAAAGCGAATATCCTCCTGATGTGCAGGAGCCATGCACATGGTCAATTGAGTCCAGTACTGAGGCTTATTCTTGGCCAAAGGTGTAGCGTCAATTCCTCTCAATGGAATAGGATACTGCAAGAGCTCCAAGAAAAAACCACAGCGCCTGGCAAACTCCAAGTCCATCAAATTCAGGGCAGCGCCTGAATCCACAAATGCCATAACAGAATAGGACGACAGAGCAAATCAGAGTAACGGACAAAAGAAATTTTGGCTGTACCGTACCAATGGTGGCAGACCTAGCGAACCGTTTAGTGCGCTTAGGACAATCAGAGATAGCATGAGTGGAGTCACCACAGTAAAAATACAGCCCATTCTGACGTCTGTATTCTTGCCGTTCAGCTCTGGTCAAGGTCCTATCACATTGCATAGGCTCAGGCTTCTGCTCAGGAAACATCGCCAAATGGTGCACATTTTTGCGCTCACGTAAGCGTCGATCAATCTGAATGGCCAAGGACATAGACTCATTCAGACCAGCAGGCGTGGGGAATCCCACCATAACATCCTTAAGGGCTTCAGAAAGACCCTTTCTGAAAATTGCTGCCAGGGCACACTCATTCCACTGAGTAAGCACAGACCACTTTCTGAACTTCTGACAATATACCTCCGCTTCATCCTGACCCTGACACAGAGCCAGCAAAATTTTCTCTGCCTGATCCACTGAATCTGGTTCATCATAAAGCAATCCAAGCGCCAGAAAAAACGCATCTACATTACGCAATGCAGGATCTCCTGGCGCAAGGGAAAATGCCTAGTCTTGAGGGTCGCCACGCAGCAAAGAAATAATGATTTTTACTTGCTGAATGGGGTCACCAGAGGAGCGGGGTTTCAAAGCAAAAAACAGTCTACAATTATTTTTGAAATTCAGGAACTTAGATCTATCCCCAGAAAACAAATCAGGGATTGGAGTTCTGGGTTCTAACATCGGGTTCTGAACTACATACAGGTCCTTCTCAAAAAATTAGCATATAGTGTTAAATTTCATTATTTACCATAATGTAATGATTACAATTAAACTTTCATATATTATAGATTCATTATCCACCAACTGAAATTTGTCAGGTCTTTTATTGTTTTAATACTGATGATTTTGGCCTACAACTCCTGATAACCCAAAAAACCTGTCTCAATAAATTAGCATATTTCACCCGTCCAATCAAATAAAAGTGTTTTTTAATAACAAACAAAAAAACCATCAAATAATAATGTTCAGTTATGCACTCAATACTTTGTCGGGAATCCTTTGGCAGAAATGACTGCTTCAATGCGGCGTGGCATGGAGGCAATCAGCCTGTGACACTGCTGAGATGTTATGGAGGCCCAGGATGCTTCAATAGCGGCCTTAAGCTCATCCAGAGTGTTGGGTCTTGCGTCTCTCAACTTTCTCTTCACAATATCCCACAGATTCTCTATGGGGTTCAGGTCAGGAGAGTTGGCTGGCCAATTGAGCACAGTAATACCATGGTCAGTAAACCATTTACCAGTGGTTTTGGCACTGTGAGCAGGTGCCAGGTCATGCTGAAAAATGAAATCTTCATCTCCATAAAGCATTTCAGCCGATGGAAGCATGAAGTGCTCCAAAATCTCCTCATAGCTAGCTGCATTGACCCTGCCCTTGATGAAACACAGTGGACCAACACCAGCAGCTGACATGGCACCCCACACCATCACTGACTGTGGGTACTTGACACTGGACTTCAGGCATTTTGGCATTTCCTTCTCCCCAGTCTTCCTCCAGACTCTGGCACCTTGATTTCCGAATGACATGCAAAATTTGCTTTCATCAGAAAAAAGTACTTGGGACCACTTAGCAACAGTCCAGTGCTGCTTCTCTGTAGCCCAGGTCAGGCGCTTCTGCCGCTGTTTATGGTTCAAAAGTGGCTTTACCTGGGGAATGCGGCACCTGTAGCCCATTTCCTGCACACGCCTTTCCACACCAGACTCAGTCCACTGCTTCCTCAGGTTCCCCAAGGTCTGGAATCGGTCCTTCTCCACAATCTTCCTCAGGGTCCGGTCACCTCTTCTCGTTGTACAGCGTTTTCTGCCACATTGTTTCCTTCCAACAGACTTACCATTGAGGTGCCTTGATACAGCACTCTGGGAACAGCCTATTTGTTGAGAAATTTCTTTCTGGGTCTTACCCTCTTGCTTGAGGGTGTCAATGATGGCCTTCTTGACATCTGTCAGGTCGCTAGTCTTACCCATGATGGGGGTTTTGAGTAATGAACCAGGCAGGGAGTTTTTAAAAGCCTCAGGTATCTTTTGCATGTGTTTAGAGTTAATTAGTTGATTCAGAAGATTAGGGTAATAGGTCATTTAGAGAACCTTTTCTTGATATGCTAATTTATTGAGACAGGTTTTTTGGGTTATGAGGAGTTGTAGGCCAAAATCATCAGTATTAAAACAATAAAAGACCTGACAAATTTCAGTTGGTGGATAATGAATCTATAATATATGAAAGTTTAATTGTAATCATTACATTATGGTAAATAATGAAATTTAACACTATATGCTAATTTTTTGAGAAGGACCTGTAATCTTGAATGCTTTGTACCCTTACAGTGAGTTGATCCACACAAGAGGACAGACCTTGAATGTCCATATCTACACCTGTGTCCTGAACCACCCAGAGGTTAAGGGGAAAAGAAATACAAAACACACTGCAGAGAAAAAAAAATGGTCTCAGAACTTCTCTTATCCCTCTATTGAGATGCATTAACACTTTGCGGGCCAGCTGTACTGTTATGTTGGGCTGGTGGTTAGGAGTACTAGAAATGACCAGATGAGCAAACTAGCAATACAGGACGAGCTCTGGGAAGTGGGAGCTCTGCTGACCGCAACCCCTAATCCTATCACAGCAACTAGAAATAGCCGTGGAGCGTTCCTGACTCTGCCTAGATGCCTCTTCACAGCCTAAGAGCTAACTAACCCTAAAGATAGAAAATACAGCCTACCTTGCCTCAGAGAAATTCCCCAAAGAAATAGGCAGCCCCCACATATATTGACTGTGAGTTAAGATGGAAGTCACAAACACAGGAATGAAATAGGTTTCAGCATAGGAGGCCAGACTTACTAAACAGACTGAGGATAGAAAAGGTATCTTTGCGGTCAGCATAAAAAACTAACAAACAAACACGCAGAGTGTGCAAAAGAAACCACCGCACCGACTCACGGCGCGGTGGTGCCACTCTGCATCCCAGAGCTTCCAGCTAACAAGATTTGATCATAATAGCAAGCTGGACAAAAACACAGTGGTAACAAATAAGCTAGCAGGGACTTAGCTTTTGCTAAAGTAGACAGGCCATCTGAAAGATCCAAGTGAACTGAACCAGTACTAGGACATTGACAGCTGGCATCAAGTAATGATCTGAGTGGAGTTAAATAGAGCAGCCAGCCAAGACCTGAACGAGATCAGCTGGAGAAGGAATCTCAGAACCAGCAGCTCCACTCACAGCCACCAGAGGGAGTCCATGAACAGAACTCGCCGAAGTACCATTCATAACCACAGGAGGGAGCTCAAGAACAGAATTCACAACAGATAAGGGAGCAGAACCGAGCTTTCTACAGAGATATGGGAGCAAAACAGAGCTTACTACAGAGATATGGGAGCAGAACAGAACTTACTACAGAGATAAGGGAGCATAACCAAGCTTAATAAGTCTACTACATGGAACCAAGCCTGCTACATAGAAACTGGAGCAGAACCGAGATTACGGCATACATATGGTACCATAATCTAGATTACTACATTGATACAGTACTAGAACCAAGTTTACTGCTTAGATATGGTGCCATAACGGAGCTTACTTACAAACATACATACAATACGGCTACGCAGTGCCTACTACTGTCACCACTACACAGCGAATACATAATATTATAATATCACCATTACCTCTATATGAAACTACATTCTATACAAAGACCAATGATACTACCATACACCTTTTGCTATGACTGAATTACATTTAGCTGCTACTAAATTAAAAAACAAATGTTACCTAAAAAGAGCAATATTACAACCTAACAGTAACCGTATATTGGTAGACACCAGTTCTGCAGAACAAGTGATTACAGTTATATATAGTAACTAACACATGACGTTCTATCTGATTTGGATCATCCACATTTCTATCTGGCCCAGACCGACATGACAACTTCTCCAGCCAGGACTCATCTGCACAGATTACAACAAAGGCACATTTGACTTCTCACATTTCTAGCGCCGTCCCCATCTATTCCCAACCTACAAAAACTCCCCACTCTGTGTGCCCCTGCAGTGTGGACCACTGACCCCAATATTTAATCAATTGTGTCATTACTAGGATTACTCCCACCCCCCCAAAATTAAAATATCCCACAGAAAGTAGTAATGCCCCTACTGTGCAACGACATGTATGGGTCTTTGAAGGATGTAATATCCCAAGTGCCCCCTTCCAGCAACAAATACCCTTGAGTGCTCACTTAAAGTAACACTGTCCCCCACAAAAAAAAGGATCCTGAGTGCCCCTATCAAAACTAATAATGTGCCCATTCATAACAAATAATGTCCTCTGAGCACCCACACAGCTTTGTATATACAGAATGATGGTCCTTCAGCCCCCAATACCCCTTTATTATACATTGAGGACCCCAAAACTCCCTATATATAGTAAAATGGCTACATAGTCCGCTATATACAATATGATGTCCCAACTGCCTCCTATATATAGTATGAGGCTTTACAGTTTCCTATATATACTATAGCTCCCCACAAATAGTATGTCACCAAAACCCCCTATATACATTATAGTATGATGGTCCCCTACAGATCTCTAATTGCGATATTATGTACCTCACAGCTTCCTATAGATAGTATGATCATCCTGCTTCCCCTCTATATATAGTATCATGTCCCTACAGCCCCCTATATGGAATATGGTGGCCCCACAGCCCCATATGATGTATGATGATATATATAGTATGAAGGTATCCCACTGCCCCACATATATAGTATGATGGTCCCCACAGCCCCACATACATGGTATATGTAGTGTGATGGCCCCAGTTCCCACCATAAATATAGGACGATGGCACAAGTTGCATATATATATATATATATATATATATATATATATATATATATATATATATATATGTGTGTGTATATATATATATATATATATATATATATAGTGAAAAAATTGGAACAGCATCAAATTACTACCTTACAAGGCATGCAGAGCTCTTCCGACCAGCAATCCAAGGGTCAAAAAGTAATAAACTCAAAAAAAGGAAAAGCAGCACAAAATAATTGAAAAAAAGTGGACTTTAATGCCTGAACGGCGTGGCAACGTTTCGGATGTGTTATCCTTTGTCAAGCAATGAATACAAGGGTGAGACCACATTTTATATCCAACACATACATATCTCATTAGAAAATCATTAAATATAATAAAGTCAATAGTTTTAACCCCTTAACGACCGCCGATACGCCTTTTAACGGCGGCCGCTAAGGGTACTTAATCCACAGCGCCGTTAATTAAAGTGAATAGCGCCCCCCAGAGTCGGATTTTCTCTGGGGTCTCGGTTGCCGAGGGTAGCCGAGACCCCAGAGAACATGATTCGGGGGGTTTTTACCGACCCCCGAGTTGCGATCGCCGGTAATTAACCGTTTACCGGCGGTCGCAACAAAAAAAAAAAAAACGCGATTTGCCGTTTAATTTCTCTGTCCTCCGATGTGATCGCACATCGGAGGACAGAGAAATGTGGTCCCCGATGGCCCCCAATAGCCCCCCAATACTTACCTACCTCCCCCGGTGCTCCTCGTGTCTCCCCATGGGCGCCGCCATCTTTTTTCCGGGAAAAAATGGCGGGCGCACGCGCAGTGCGCCCGCCGCCCGGCACCCGGATGTTCTTTGGGGTCTCGGCTGCCGGGGGTAGCCGAGACCCCAAAGAACATGATCGGGGTCGGTTTGCACCGACCCCTGCTTTGCGATCGCCGGTAATTAACAGTTTACCGGCGACCGCAAAAAAAAAAAAAAAAAAAAGCGATCAGTTATTTCTCTGTCCTCTGATGTGATCGCACATCAGAGGACAGAGAAATAGGGGGATTCGGGGACCCTATCATACTCACCCGGGGTCCCTGGGTCCTCTTCTGTCTTCTCCTGCCAGCCGGCTTTTTCATCATGGCGGGCGCATGCGCAGTGCGCCCGCCATCTGCTGCCATCTGCCGGCCGGCAGGAGAAGACAAGTTGGGGCTAAAATTAGGGTTAGGGTTAGGGTTAGGGTTAGGGTTAGGGTTAGGGTTAGAGTTAGGGTTAGGGTTAGGGTTAGAGTTAGGGTTAGAGTTAGGGTTAGAGTTAGGGTTAGAGTTAGGGTTAGGGTTAGAGTTAGGGTTAGAGTTAGGGTTAGAGTTAGGGTTAGGGTTAGGGTTGGGGCTAAATTTAGGGTTAGGGTTAGGGCTAGGGTTAGAGTTAGGCTACTTTCACACTAGCGTTTTTTGGCTTCCGTCGCAATGCGTCGTTGGAGAAAAAACGCATCCTGCAAAAGTGCTTGCAGGATGCGTTTTTTCTCCATTGGCTTGCATTAGCGACGCATTGCGACGGATTGCCACATGTCGCATCCGTCGTGCGACGGATGCGTCGTGCTTCGGCGGACCGTCGACACAAAAAAAACTACATGTAACTTTTTTGTGCGACGTGTCCGCCATTTCCGACCGCGCATGCGTGGCCGGAACTCCGCCCCCGCCTCCCCGCACCTCACAATGGGGCAGCGGATGCGTTGAAAAAACAGCATCCGCTGCACCCGTTGTGCGGCGCTTACAACGCTAGCGTCGGTACGTCGGCCCGACACACTGCGATGGGCCGAGTACGACGCTAGTGTGAAAGTAGCCTTAGGCTTCTTTCACACTTGCGTCGGTACGGGGCGGTCGCAATGCGTCGGCCCGATGTACCGACGCACGTTGTGAAAATTGTGCACAACGTGGGCAGCGGATGCAGTTTTTCAACGCATCCGCTGCCCAGTCTATGTCCTGGGGAGGAGGGGGCAGAGTTACGGCCACGCATCCGCGGAAATGGCGGACGCGACATACAAAAAAAAGGTTACATTGAACTTTTTTTGTGACGACGGGGGCTAAAGTTATGGTTAGGGTTGGGGCTAAAGTTAGGGTTGGGGCTAAAGTTAGGGTTAGAGTTGGGATTAGGGTTAGCGTTTGGATAAGGGTTGGGATTAGTGTTACGTTTGGGATTAGGGTTGGGATTAGGGTTAGGGTTGGGATTAGGGTTAGGGGTGTGTTGGATTTAGGGTTTTGATTAGGGTTATGGTTAGGGTTGAGATTAGGGCTGTTTTGGGGTTAGGGTTGTGATTATCGTTAGGGTTGTGATTAGGATTATGGATCGGGTTGAGATTAGGGTTAGGGCTGTGTTGGGGTTAGGGTTGGAGTTAGAATTGGGGGGTTTCCACTGTTTAGGTACATCAGGGGGTCTCCAAACACGACAGCCAATTTTGCGCTAAAAAAGTCAAATGGTACTCCCTCCCTTCTGAGCTCTGCCGTGCGCCCAAACAGTGGTTTACCCCCACATATGGGGCATCAGCGTACTCGGGATAAATTGGACAACAACTTTTGGGGTCCAATTTCTCCTGTTACCCTTGTGAAAATAAAAACTTGGGGGCTAAAAATCTTTTTTGTTGGAAAAAAATATATTTTTTTATTTTCACTACTCTGCATTATAAATTTCTGTGAAGCACTTGAGCTTTCAAAGTTCTCACCACATATCTAGATAAGTTCCTTAGGGGGTCTAGTTTCCAAAATTTGGTCACTTGTGGGGGTTTCTACTGTTTAGGTACATTAGGGGTCTGCAAACGCAACATAACGCCCGCAGACAATTCTATCAAAGTCTGCATTCCAAAATGGCGCTCCTTCCCTTCCGAGCTCTGCCGTGCGCCCAAACAGTGGTTTACCCCCACATATGGGGTACCAGCATACTCAGGACAAATTGGACAACAACTTTTGGGGTCCAATTTCTCTTGTTACCCTTGTGAAAATAAAAATTTGGGGGCTAAAAAAATCTTTTTTGTGGGAAAAAAAATATTTTTTATTTTCACTACTCTGCATTATAAACTTCTGTGAAGCACTTGGGCATTCAAAGTTCTCACCACATATCTAGATAAGTTCCTTGGGGGGTCTATTTTCCAAAATGGGGTCACTTGTTGGGGGTTTCTACTGTTTAGGTACATTAGGGGTCTGCAAACGCAACATAACGCCCGCAGACAATTCTATCAAAGTCTGCATTCCAAAATGGCGCTCCTTCCCTTCCGAGCTCTGCCGTGCGCCCAAACAGTGGTTTACCCCCACATATGGGGTACCAGCATACTCAGGACAAATTGGACAACAACTTTTGGGGTCCAATTTCTCTTGTTACCCTTGTGAAAATAAAAATTTGGGGGCTAAAAAAATCTTTTTTGTGGGAAAAAAAATATTTTTTATTTTCACTACTCTGCATTATAAACTTCTGTGAAGCACTTGGGCATTCAAAGTTCTCACCACATATCTAGATAAGTTCCTTGGGGGGTCTATTTTCCAAAATGGGGTCACTTGTTGGGGGTTTCTACTGTTTAGGTACATTAGGGGTCTGCAAACGCAACATAACGCCCGCAGACAATTCTATCAAAGTCTGCATTCCAAAATGGCGCTCCTTCCCTTCCGAGCTCTGCCGTGCGCCCAAACAGTGGTTTACCCCCACATATGGGGTACCAGCATACTCAGGACAAATTGGACAACAACTTTTGGGGTCCAATTTCTCTTGTTACCCTTGTGAAAATAAAAATTTGGGGGCTAAAAAAATCTTTTTTGTGGGAAAAAAAATATTTTTTATTTTCACTACTCTGCATTATAAACTTCTGTGAAGCACTTGGGCATTCAAAGTTCTCACCACATATCTAGATAAGTTCCTTGGGGGGTCTATTTTCCAAAATGGGGTCACTTGTTGGGGGTTTCTACTGTTTAGGTACATTAGGGGTCTGCAAACGCAACATAACGCCCGCAGACAATTCTATCAAAGTCTGCATTCCAAAATGGCACTCCTTCCCTTCCGAGCTCTGCCGTGCGCCCAAACAGTGGTTTACCCCCACATATGGGGTACCAGCATACTCAGGACAAATTGGACAACAACTTTTGGGGTCCAATTTCTCTTGTTACCCTTGTGAAAATAAAAACTTGGGGGCTAAAAAATCTTTATTGTTAAAAAATATATATTTTTTATTTTCACGACTCTGCATTATAAACTTCTGTGATGCACTTGGGCATTCAAAGTTCTCACTACACATCTAGATAAGTTCCATGGGGGGTCTAGTTTCCAAAATGGGGTCACTTTTGGGGGGTTTCTGCTGTTTAGGCACATCAGGGGCTCTCCAAACGCGACATGGCGTCCGATCTCAATTCCAGTCAATTTTGCATTGAAAAGTCAAATGGCGCTCCTTTGCTTCCGAGCTCAGCCATGCGCCCAAACAGTGGTTTACCCCCACATATAGGGTGTCGGCGTACTCAAGACAAATTGTACAACAGCTTCTGGGGTCCATTTTCTCCTGTTACCCTTGATAAAATAAAAATTTGGAGGCAAAAAGATCATTTTTGTAGAAAAAATGCGATTTTTTTATTTTCACGGCTCTACATTATAAACTTCTGTGAAGCACCTGGGGGTTTAAAGTGCTCACCACACATCTAGATAAGTTCCTTAAGGGGTCTAGTTTCCAAAATGGTGTCATATGTGGGGGGTCTCTACTGTTTAGGCACATCAGCGGCTCTCCAAACGTGACATGGCGTCCGATCTCAATTCCAGCCAATTCTACATTGAAAAAGTAAAACGACACTCCTTCTCTTCCAAGCTCTGCGGTGCGCCCAAACAGTGGTTTACCCCCATATATGGGGTATCGACGTACTTAGGAGAAATTGCACAACAACTTTTGTGGTCTAATTTCTCCTGTTACCCTTGTGAAAATAAAAATTTGGGGGCAAAAAGATCATTTTTGTAGAAAAAATGAGATTTTTTATTTTCACGGCTCTACGTTATAAACTTCTGTGAAGCACTTGGGGGTTCAAAGTGCTCACCACACATCTAGATAAGTTCCTTAAGGGGTCTAGTTTCCAAAATGGTATCACTTGTGGGGGGTTTCCACTGTTTAGGCACATCAGGGACTCTCCAAACGCGACATGGCATCCGATCTCAATTCCAGCCAATTCTGCATTGAAAAAGTCAAACGGTGCTCCTTCAATTCCAAGCTCTGCGGTGCGCCCAAACAGTGGTTTACCTCCACATATGGGGTATCGACGTACTCAGGAGAAATTGCACAACAACTTTTGTGGTCTAATTTCTCCTGTTACCCTTGTGAAAATAAGAATTTGTGGGCGAAAAAATCATTTTTGTGAAAACAAATGCGATTTTTTATTTTCACGGCTCTACGTTATAAACTTCTGTGAAGCACTTGGGGGTTCAAAGTGCTCACCACACATCTAGATAAGTTCCTTGGGGGGTCTAGTTTCCAAAATGGTGTCACTTGTGGGGGGTTTCCACTGTTTAGGCACATCAGGGACTCTCCAAACGCGACATGGCATCCGATCTCAATTCCAGCCAATTCTGCATTGAAAAAGTCAAACGGTGCTCCTTCAATTCCAAGCTCTGCGGTGCGCCCAAACAGTGGTTTACCTCCACATATGGGGTATCGACGTACTCAGGAGAAATTGCACAACAACTTTTGTGGTCTAATTTCTCCTGTTACCCTTGTGAAAATAAGAATTTGTGGGCGAAAAAATCATTTTTGTGAAAACAAATGCGATTTTTTATTTTCACGGCTCTACGTTATAAACTTCTGTGAAGCACTTGGGGGTTCAAAGTGCTCACCACACATCTAGATAAGTTCCTTGGGGGGTCTAGTTTCCAAAATGGTGTCACTTGTGGGCGGTTTCCACTGTTTAGGCACATTAGGGGCTCTCCAAACGCGACATGGCGTCCGATCTCAATTCCAGCCAATTCTGCATTGAAACAGTCAAACGGTGCTCCTTCACTTCCAAGCTCTGCGGTGCGCCCAAACAGTGGTTTACCTCCACATATGGGGTATCGGTGTACTCAGGAAAAATTGCACAACAAAATTTGTGGTTAAATTTCTGTTTTTACACTTGTGAAAATTAAAAAAAATGGTTCTGAAGTAAAATGTTTGCAAAAAAAAGTAAAATGTTCATTTTTTTCTTCCACATTGTTTTAGTTCCTGTGAAGTACGTAAAGGGTTAATAAACTTCTTGAATGTGGTTTTGAGCAGCTTGAGGGGTGCAGTTTTTAGAATGGTGTCACACTTGGTTATTTTCTATCATATAGACCCCTCAAAATCACTTCAAAGGTGATGTGGTCCCTAAAAAAAACATGGTGTTGTAAAAGTGAGAAATTGCTGGTCAACTTTTAACCCTTATAACTCCCTAACAAAAAAAAAAATTGTTTCCAAAATTGTGCTGATGTAAAGTAGACATGTGAGAAATGTTATTTATTAACTATTTTTTGTGACATATCTCTCTGATTTAAGGGCATAAAAATACAAAGTTTGAAAATTGCAACATTTTAAAAATTTTCGCCATATTTCCATTTTTTTCATAAATAATCGCAAGTAATATCGAAGAAATGTTACCACTAACTTGAAGTACAACATGTCACGAAAAAACAATCTCAGAATCAGCGGGATCCGATAAAGCGTTCCAGAGTTATAACCTCATAAAGTGACACTGGTCAGAATTGTAAAAATTGGCTCGGTCATTAAGTACCAAATTGGCTCTGTCACTAAGGGGTTAAACAGTGTTATTGTGCATCATCAGTGTAACAGTGCAATTGTGCGAGTTACTCAGCCCATCAAACCACAGCTATTGACGGGTATTATGAATACCATACTGCGTGAAAATAATTAAAAATAGCTTAACAGCCAATTGTTATTAAAAACAAATCAGGTGTCTTTACTAACGATATTATAATCCAAGTACACTTACATACACAGCTCAGTAATGGCAGCCATGATCACGGTGTTCCCACGTGCCTACTGCACATGTCTGTGACATCACAGTCAGGGACCCACAATGCTCTGCCCTGCAGCTGCCCAGAGCCATCCGAGGACCATGGCGCCATTGCAATAGCAATATAAAAAAAATACAATAGCGATCCTAGTAACCCCGAACTCTGCATTACTCAGGAATTATTGTACAGAATATGAAAAACATAAAAAATATATAAAAAATAAAATATATATAAAAATAAAAAAATTATGTACAAAATTAAACTACTCCATACACGGTCATATATATAAGAATAGTCTTCTCTACTCGGGAACATACTCAATGTGCCGCCGTATTTAAAGGGACCCAGACATAAGTCTGTAATACAGATAAAAAATGGACAGCACCACAGCAACTGTGACAGAATAGCTTACGTGTTTATTCTGCCATCTGCAACGTTTCGGTCCTAAGACCTTTATCAAGCATAGTGAAAAGACAATACAACCACCATTATATACCATCAGACCCAACCCATCAATTAACTAGTAACCAATGGGGTAGTCTTCTGTGATTAGAAAAAATACATCGTGATATAACAAACATATATACAATTAAAAACAGTCATAAATAATCAGCCCTCCATATATACTAACTACTCACATAGTTTAGCTAACTCTGATCGCTCTCTACTATTGAATTATGCCCATAAATCCATATAAACAGCCCCGGAGTCCGTGGTGTAAACAACACCGATCACACCAATCTGGACAAAGCATCTGTGATTGTCATAGCGACGTGGGCGTGTCCATAGCAGTAGCAGTCCAATCCATTCACTGACTCCCACACCATGTGACCGCCACCTCCCCAGCATGCAGCGCTCAGCAGCACACCAATCTGGACAAAGCATCTGTGATTGTCATAGCGACGTGGGCGTGTCCATAGCGGTAGCAGTCCAATCCATTCACTGACTCCCACATCATGTGACCGCCGCCTCCCCAGCATGCAGCGCTCAACAGCACACCAATCCAAAGAGTGATTTCTCGATGTGTCATTTCCAATAGATACGCCCACTATTGTCTCATCACAACAACGCAATGCGCATGTCCATGGCGTCATCAGCCTGCAGGAGTCCTGTGCGCATATCCCAAATCTAAACGGGACACAATACATTACAAATGCGCATGACAGAAGCGTTCTCTCAGCATTTCTTCTCTCCAAACGGTACTGATGCGCCAACAGCAATTTAACCATATAGATCAAGAATTCCCAATAGAATTTTTTTCTTTTTTCATTCCAGGTCCATATTGTACAGCAAAATTATAGCCATATCATCCGGGCACTCTTAAAAATTATCAAATTAACTACACCTGTACATATCTCCACAACAGGAGGAAAAAAAGAGGAAAAAACCTCCACTATTCTAGAAAAAACACCACAGAAAAACAGGCAAAGGTGCTTACCTGTCTAGGCCTCAAATCAAATGCACTCTCATGGTGCAGTGGGCCCCAAGTAAAGATGGCGACTACACGCATTTAAATAAATTTAAAACAAAAGCACTCTCTAAAAACAGAGCTGAACTCCTGACTCCTAGATTGGCTACTGAGCCTAAAAAGAGGATACCATTTGTGACAACATTCAATGGTTTGAGCGGTCCAATTTCAGATATAATTCGAAGCCATTGGTCAGTATTAGCAAGGGGACATACCAATGTGAGAGAGTTTCAGTTGCCCCCATTGTTTTCATATAAGAGGAATAAAAGTTTGAAGGATGAGTTGGTGACATCCGATGTTGGCAGCTCAAGGAGGGACCTACAAACTACTTTAAGCCATCCGAGCCTGGGTAATTTTCCTTGTCTCGGATGTGCGTGTTGTAACAATCTGATTAAAGGGGCAGTGTTTTATCATCCCCACACTGGGAAAGAGTACACGATACGGAAACGTTATACGTGTAAAAGTAGTTTTGTGGTCTATATCCTGAGCTGCCCTTGTGGTCTCTACTATGTAGGGGAGACCACGATGGAGGTTAAAGCAAGAATCTCAAAGCATAAAAGTACCATAAGAACAAAGCTTATTGATCTCCCAGTGCCTAGGCACTTTCATGAGATGGGACATTCGGTCACTCAACTCAAATATTGTGTTATTGATGGTATACCTATATTAAGACGGGGTGCTGATCGTGTCTCTCTCCTTAAGAAAAAAGAGCTAAAATGGATACATGAGCTCGATACCCTTTCTCCTAGGGGTTTAAATATTGACTATCCACAGAGTTGTCTCCTGTAACATTGTATTAATTCATTGTAGTTCCTCATTGATATAATTTTGTTTTTAACAGTTTTATGTACCATCTTATGTTGTTATTACATTGAGGGTGGTAATAATAATAACAGTCCTCCTTATTTGGATGTTATGTATACAAATGTAAAAAGCTATTTTGATATTAGGACTCCTGTTATGTGATCGCCATGATTGATTATGTATATGGCGGGTAATTGGAGTATGCTGCTACCTTATCCCTCTATTGATGTTAAGATGTAATTATGTCCCTATTCTCTGTATAATTTTTCTCCTTTTGGTTATGTAATTTTCCTATAAATATAGATATTGGTATTATTACAATGGGAATGTGTTTTATATAGATATATTTCTAGGTATTATCTTAGGATGGTTGTTTCCCCTTCATCTTTCATTTCAGGTCCATGTTGAAGAGCCTGGACAGGATATGTACAGATATGTACAGGTGTAGTTAAATTGATAATTTTTAAGAGTGCCCGGATGATATGGCTATAATTTTGCTGTACAATATGGACCTGGAATGAAAAAAGAAAAAAATTCTATTGGGAATTCTTGATCTATATGGTTAAATTGCTTTTGGCGCATCAGTACCGTTTGGAGAGAAGAAATGCTGAGAGAACGCTTCTGTCATGCGCATTTGTAATGTATTGTGTCCCGTTTAGATTTGGGATATGCGCACAGGACTCCTGCAGGCTGATGACGCCATGGACATGCGCATTGCGTTGTTGTGATGAGACAATAGTGGGCGTATCTATTGGAAATGACACATCGAGAAATCACTCTTTGGATTGGTGTGCTGTTGAGCGCTGCATGCTGGGGAGGCGGCGGTCACATGATGTGGGAGTCAGTGAATGGATTGGACTGCTACCGCTATGGACACGCCCACGTCGCTATGACAATCACAGATGCTTTGTCCAGATTGGTGTGCTGCTGAGCGCTGCATGCTGGGGAGGTGGCGGTCACATGGTGTGGGAGTCAGTGAATGGATTGGACTGCTACTGCTATGGACACGCCCACGTCGCTATGACAATCACAGATGCTTTGTCCAGATTGGTGTGATCGGTGTTGTTTACACCACGGACTCCGGGGCTGTTTATATGGATTTATGGGCATAATTCAATAGTAGAGAGCGATCAGAGTTAGCTAAACTATGTGAGTAGTTAGTATATATGGAGGGCTGATTATTTATGACTGTTTTTAATTGTATATATGTTTGTTATATCACGATGTATTTTTTCTAATCACAGAAGACTACCCCATTGGTTACTAGTTAATTGATGGGTTGGGTCTGATGGTATATAATGGTGGTTGTATTGTCTTTTCACTATGCTTGATAAAGGTCTTAGGACCGAAACGTTGCAGATGGCAGAATAAACACGTAAGCTATTCTTTCACAGTTGCTGTGGTGCTGTCCATTTTTTATCTACATTTGGATTTATATACTGGGATGGATCCCCTGGTGTGGACGGGCACCCGATTGTTCATAGAGACGTTGTTATTTTAGGGTGCGGCCTGACTATCCTTTTTTGATATTGGCATAAGTCTGTAATACGTCACCAAGGTCCAGGAAGCCCCCCTTATTAAAGTGGGGCATCCTGACCCTGAGTAGGGAAACGGAGACCTTTGGGGGCGGGTACCCCCCATGTTTCTCCAAACCCCCACAATATGACGCACATGACCCAATATTTGGTTACATTTTCAACATCCCTAGAGAGACATAAAAGACCAAATGACCAAAGCAGGGGAGTTTCTTATGTTTAGAAATTCAAGCTTTTATTCTCTGTAATTATATATCCAAAAGAATCAAAATATCAAGAGAGATGCAGAGATCAAGGAAAAAGGAAAGCAAAAAAATCCACATTATAGAATAATCAGTATGGGTCCATCGTACATTGCTCAAAGTCGTAGCCACAATATAGTATCTCGGTATGTAAGATAGGACACCTGAAAAAGGACAAATAACTCCATAAGTTTCTTTTAAAACATAAAAAAAATATATAAAATATGCACTTAGGAGAGAATATAACCACTATCACATTTACATAATTGAATTAAGTTTGAAATCCACATTAAGACCATAAGGTTTTAAAGTATTCAGTTTTTTTATCCATTCCAACTCTTTCTTTTTAAGTAACCGTATTCGGTCACCTCCCCTTCTCTGAACCGGTACCATATCAACAATACGGAACCGCAGTTGTTTTTCAGTATGACACTTCTCCGTGAAATGCTTAGACACTGGTAGATCCAAACGTTTCTTCCTTATGGTATGTCGGTGTTGATTGATTCTAGTCTTGAAATCACACGTAGTTTCACCGACATACCATAAGGAACAAGGACACTGGAGTAAATATACAACAAACTCTGAGTCGCATGTCAAATAATGCTGTATCCTATATTCCTCATTTGTGATTGGATGAAAGAAATTAGACCCCATGAGCATCAAATTACAATTAATACAGGACAAGCATGGAAAACAACCTTTCCTACTGTTGCCAGTAAGTGTGGCCTGACCCTGTTTTTTAAATGACCCTATATCAGACTTCACCAGAGTAGACGCAATAGTTCGACTACGTTTATATGAGAAAATTGGTGGTTTAGAGAACTCCTTCACTTCGGGAGAACATTTATAAAGCATTCCACAATGTTTGCATATAATGTCAGCAATTTTGCCACTCTCCTCACAATACGACGTTACAAAAGGAATACGATCAAATTCCTTCAATTTAGGTTTTTTCTGTAGTAATTCTTTTCTCGGTAATATATCAACCTTATTCTTCTGTATTTGCAACAATTTTTTGGGATAACCTCTTTCAGAGAATTTCCTACATGTCCCTTCCATAGATTTTTTTAAAGAATCTTCGTTACTTTCAATTCTTTTGACCCGCAAAAGCTGACTGTACGGGATTGACTCTTTAGTTTTTCTAGGGTGTTGACTATTGAAAAGCAATAAATCATTTCTATCTGTGGCTTTTGTAAACAATTGAGTAGTAAATTTACCATTCTCAATTTGAACATTAACATCCAAAAATTGTATGTTAGTACAAGAGTGTACAAGGGTGAATTTAATTGTTTCATCAATTGTATTCAGGTAGTCATGAAATTTAAGTAAGGACTCTGTTGTACCTGTCCATATGAGGAAGACATCGTCTATGTATCTCCACCACGCGGCCACTTGGCCGAAGTGGTGGGACACATAGACGAAGTCCTCCTCGATGACACTCATAACTATATTTGCATACGCGGGCGCAATGTTCGAGCCCATGGCGGTCCCTCATAATTGCAAATAAAAAGTGTCTCCAAATAAAAAATAATTTCTAGTCAACACTAGTTCCAACAGCTGTATTACAAAACCCCTGGCCTCACTAGAATACTGGGTAGTTAGTAACTTTTTACTATTGTATATTGTATTTTTACTAAGTGCATATTTTATATATATTTTTTTTATGTTTTAAAAGAAACTTATGGAGTTATTTGTCCTTTTTCAGGTGTCCTATCTTACATACCGAGATACTATATTGTGGCTACGACTTTGAGCAATGGACGATGGACCCATACTGATTATTCTATAATGTGGATTTTTTTGCTTTCCTTTTTCCTTGATCTCTGCATCTCTCTTGATATTTTGATTCTTTTGGATATATAATTACAGAGAGTAAAAGCTTGAATTTATAAACATAGGAAACTCCCCTGCTTTGGTCATTTGGTCTTTTATGTCTCTCTAGGGATGTTGAAAATGTAGCCAAAGATTGGGTCATGTGCGTCATATTGTGGGGGTTTGGAGAAACACAGGGGGGTACCCACCCCCAAAGGTCTCCGTTTCCCAACTCAGGGTCAGGATGCCCCACTTTAATAAGGGGGGCTTCCTGGACCTTGGTGACGTATTACAGACTTATGTCTGGGTCCCTTTAAATACGGCGGCACATCGAGTATGTTCCCGAGTAGAGAAGACTATTCTTATATATATGACCGTGTATGGAGTAGTTTAATTTTGTACATAATTTTTTTATTTTTATATATATTTTATTTTTTATATGTTTTTTATGTTTTTCATATTCTGTACAATAATTCCTGAGTAATGCAGAGTTTGGGGTTACTAGGATCGCTATTATATTTTTTTTATATTGCTATTGCAATGGCGCCATGGTCCTCGGATTGCTCTGAGCAGCTGCAGGGCAGAGCATTGTGGGTCCCTGACTGTGATGTCACGGACATGTGCAGTAGGCACGTGGGAACGCCGTGATCATGGCTGCCATTACTGAGCTGTGTATGTAAGTGTACTTGGATTATAATATCGTTAGTAAAGACACCTGATTTGTTTTTAATAACAATTGGCTGTTAAGCTATTTTTAATTATTTTCTCGCAGTATGGTATCCATAATACCCATCAATAGCTGTGGTTTGATGGGCTGAGTAACTCGCACAATTGCACTGTTACACTGATGATGCACAATAACACTGTTTAATACTATTGACTTTTTTATATTTCATGATTTTCTAATGAGATATGTATGTGTTGGATATAAAATGTGGTCTCACCCTTGTATTCATTGCTTGACAAAGGATAACACATCCGAAACGTTGCCACGCTGTTCAGGCATTAAAGTCCACTTTTTTTCAATTATTTTGTGCTGCTTTTCCTTTTTTTGAGTTTTTATATATATATATATATATATATATATATATATATATATATAATGATGGCCCCAGTTCTCCCCAAATATCTAGAATGATGACCCGAACGAGTATGCTCGCTCATCACTAAACAAATACCAACGCACCATGTCCAGACCACATATTACCACCACATGATGACCAATAATACCACATATAAGGAACAAATACTGCCACACCATGACCAGACCACATTTTACCACCACATAGTAACTGAATACTACAATACTGATCATTAATTTAAAAAAACCCACAATACTAAGTGCTATTGTATATAGGAACTCTGTATTTACTGTCAGTGTACAGGTAATACAGTGATCACTGGAGACATTATACACAGGAGCTCTGTATATAGTGTCAGTGTACAGGTAATACAGGGATCACCAGTGACATTATACACAGGAGCTCTGTATATAGTGTATAGTGTACAGGTAATACAGTGATCACCACTGCCAGTGACATTATACACAGGAGCTCTGTATATAGTATACAGTGTATAGTGTCAGTGTACAGGTAATACACTGACTCACCAGTGACGTCTGTAGCTGAAGTCCTTCATCTTTGCTTTTCTCATTCAAGCAGCACAGACCTCCATCGCTTCTTCCAGCCAGGACTCATCTCTGCATAAAATAACACAGTTACATAGAGCACAGCTTCCAGAGCACATTCCCCACTTTTTCCCTTTCTTCTACACTACACATCTGAACCTCATAGATTGCAAGCTTAAGAGTCCCCCATCATCTGCAGTCCCCCTTACCTCCCACTTCATGTGCAGTCCCCCTTACCCCCACTCCATCATGTGCAGCCCAACTCCCCCACTTCATCATGTGCAGCCTAACGCCTCCATCATGTGCAGTCCTCCTTAACCCCCAAATTCCATCATGTGCGGCCCCACTCCCCATTCATCATGTGCAGCCTCCTTTAACCCCCAAATTCCATCATGTTTGGCCCCAATTCCCTTCATCATGTGCAGTCTCCTTAACCCCCAAATTCCATCATGTGCAGCCCCACTCCCCTCATCATGTGCAGCCTCCTGTAACCCCCAAAATCCATCATGTGCGGCCCCACTCCCCTTCATCATGTGCAGTCTCCATAACCCCCAAATTCCATCATGTGCAGCCTCCTTTAACCCCCTAAATTCCAATATGTGCAGCCTCCTTTAACCCCCAAATTCCATCATGCGCAGCCTCCTTTAACCCCCAAATTCCATCATGCGCAGCCTCCTTTAACCCCTCAAATTCCATCATGCGCAGCCTCCTTTAACCCCCAAATTCCATCATGCGCAGCCTCCTTTAACCCCCAAATTCCATCATGCGCAGCCTCTTTTAACCCCCCAAATTCCATCATGTGCAGCCTCCTTTAACCCCCCAAATTCCATCATGTGCAGCCTCCTTTAACCCCCCAAATTCCATCATGTGCAGCCTCCTTTAACCCCCAAATTCCATCATGTGTAGCCTCCTTAAACCCCCAAATTCCATCATGTGCAGCCTCCTTTAACCCCCCAAATTCCATCATGTGCAGCCTCCTTTAACCCCCCAAATTCCATCATGTGCAGACTCCTTTAACCCCCCAAATTCCATCATGTGCAGTCCTCCTTTCACCCCTCCCCACTTCTTCATTTGCATTTACCCACCGTTTAATTTTTTAAAAAAAAGTTTTTTTATACTTACATCACCACTCCCTCCCCTGCAGCGCCTCTCTGCTTCTAGCGTCCTGGTCGGGACATGTCGGCGCGTGCGCGATGATGTCATCATGCACGCTCGACACCTGACCCGGAAGCACAGAGAGACCATGGAGGCCGGAGCAGGAGCTGTGCAGCCATCAAGGTGACAGCCGCGCACAGCTCCCGGCCCCGGCGTGGACGTGTGCGCCGACTGTGACTGCTGCCGGGGGAGCGGCCCGGGGGGCATTTGCATCTTTGCCACCCGGCCCAGCCCGCCCCTGCCTCAAAGTGACTTTAAATGTGAGAAGGTCTCTAAAAAAATGGTTTTGTAAATTATGTTGTAAAAATGAGATATCGCTGATCAACATTTAACCCTTATAACTTCCTAACAAAAAAAAAATTTTGGGTTCCAAAATTGTGCTGATGTAAAGTAGACATGTGGGAACTGTTATTTATTAACTATTTTATGTGACATATCTCTCTCTGATTTAAGGGCATAAAAATTCAAAGTTTGAAAATTGCAAAATTGTTAAAATTTTCGCCATATTTTCAATTTTTTCATAAATAAACGTAAGTAATATTGAAGAAATGCTACCACAAACATGAAGTACTATATGTCATGAAAAAACTACGGGATCCGTTAAAGCGTTCCAGAGTTATAACCTCATAAAGTGACAGTGGTCAGAATTGTAAAAATTGGCTTGTCATTAAGAACCAAATTGGCTCTGTCACTAAGGGGTTAACGTATGATCTGACACACAAACAACTTAATCATTAATAAACACACTTGCACTGAAATTACATAAGGCTTTTTTTTTTTTAATCAAAAAGTAAAATTAGAGAATTCACAACAACATGAAAAATGCAAATTTCTTGTGACCTCTAGTTTCCATATTATCCTACTGTGGCACAAGTATTTCAACACTTGTATATACAATTTCTTGTGTGTAAACAGTATGTTAATAGAGAGATACACTAATTCATTTAATGAAATGTCCTTGTTTATTGGCTAAATTTACTTTTTGCCTTCTTGCATCATTTTGCTCCCAGCAGCTCAGATTATCACATGTATCACCATTGTTTATGTCACACACATCCCATAAACAGTGCTCCAAGAGTCATTTACTAGCATAGACCTCTATCAACAGTTCCATGCAGTATTTTTCTTCCATGTCACTGCTAATCTAAAAGTGCAGGAAAAACAGATCTAAGGTATAGAGTTAAAAGCAAAAGCCAAGGTTCCCCTCAAATGGTAATATACTTCAGTGTAAACAGCAAGCTTCATTTGCTACAGAGGAAATGCTTTGGACATTTGGACTTCTCACCTGCTTGCAAGAGATACTACAGAGCAACTCCTAGGAATCTGAGACTCTCATCCCACTTGCTTCATAAACTCCTTTCTGGCAATACATCTTCACAACTGCCAGTCGGCAGATTTAGGCCTACAGCTTAGCTTGCCATGGCAGTGTTAATTCCCAGTGAGGTTCATGATGAGGAGTTGTGGATCCTTTGATCTCCAAGTGAGGATGGTAGTAGGTGAGGATTCCCAGCTCATCAGGGAGGTGTCAATTCTTCCAAGCTAATTAATTCTCCCAAATCCAGGAGGACATGGTGGGAAATAGATGCTGTGAACAAGCCAGTTTCACACTAAGCTAACCCAGCATTTTTATTGATAATGAGCCACCTAGATCCTTTCTGTGAGCTTGAATTACAAAAGTGCTAATTTCATTTCACACCTCTATGTGGTAAATCATTGTGCTCCAGACAGCTTCTTCTAGTAGAAGTGAGTACCCCCAATATGATCATTTGCTGATAATTGAGGGACATAGTAGTGAAACCTCTGTTTTTTAACTATGTACAATATATTAAGTGATAACAGCAACATTTACACTATACCTCATTAGATTAAGGCATTCGTCAAAGAAATTTGGCCAGAATTCTAGCATAAATTGCCCAAACTTTTTGTGTTGTGCAAAAATGTTGTGACTTTTGTAGTTTTCATGCCACTTTCTCCCAGATCCACGAATTCATGATGTGCGGTGTCATTCCCTAAGCCAGAAATCTTACTCTAGGCAAGGATTGAAGTAAGATTTCTGTTGTGGCACATGCCTCTTGTTAGACGCATGTGCCTCTTTATGAATCAAGATTGCCTGACTCCACCATATCCCTCATCATTACCAGCAAGAAAATTGCCAGTCTTGATAAATTCGGGTCTAAATCTACAATATGCAGTTTACAAAACTTAAACTTTTTTTTTTTTTTAAAAAGTGCTAAAATTATTGCTCACATATGTTTGATGTTATATAAGGAGATTCTCTAAATTGGAGTTATTCAAGATAAAGTGGCGAGTAAAATCCTATTATACAGCGGAGAGCGGAGCATGTTTACTCTGGACTAATAGCCTGTTTGCACTTTCCATGCATACGGAATGATTGCTAATAGATACACACATGGTCGAAATTGTTGGTACCCCTCGATTAATGACAGAAAAACCCACAATGGTCACAGAAATAACTTGAATCTGACAAAAGTAATAATAAATAAAAATCTATGAAAATGAACAAATGAAAGTCATACATTGCTTTTCAAGCATGCTTCCACAGAATTCTAACAAAAAATAAAACTCATGAAATAGGCCTTGACAGAAATGATGGTTCCCCTGAAAATAATGTGACAAAAGGGACATGCTAAATCAAGATGTGTCCATAGTTGTCTACAATCTTGGAATCAGTGAGTGGGCCTGTATATAGGGCTACAGATACTGTGATGTTTGGTGACATGGTGTGTATCACACTCAACATGGACCAGAGGAAGTGAAGGAAAGAGTTGTCTCAGGAGATTAGAAAGAAAATTATAGACAAGCATGTTAAAGGTAAACATTATAAGACCATCTCCAAACAGCTTGATGTTCCTGTAACTACAGTGGCACATATTATTCAGAAATTTAAGATCCATAGGACTGTAGCCAACCTCCCTGGACGTGGCCATAGGAGGAAAATTCATGACAAATCAAAGAGACGGATAATATGAATGTAGCAAAAGAGCCCAGAAAAACTTCTAAACAGATTAAAGGTGAACTTCAAGCTCAAGGAACATCAGTGTCAGATCGCACCATTCGTCGTTGTATGCACCAAAGTGGACTTCTTGGGAGATGATCAAGGAGGACACCATTGTTGAAAAAAATCATAAAAAAGCCAGACTGGAATTTGCCAAACTACATATTGACAAGCCACAAAGCTTCTGGGAGAATGTCCTTTGGACAAATGAGACAAAAATGGAGCTTTTTGGCAAAGCACATCAGCTCTATCTTCACAGATGGAAAAATGAAGCATATCAAGGAAAGAACACTGTCCCTACTGTGAAACATGGAGGAGGCTCTGTTATGTTCTGGAGCTGCCTTGCTGCATGGTGTCTAGAATATGTGCAGGGTACAATGAAATCTCAAGACTATCAAGGGATTCTAGAGAGATATGTGCTGACCAGTGTCAGAAAGCTTGGTCTCAGTTGCAGGTCATGGGTCTTGCAACAGGATAACGAACCAAAACACACAAGTTAAGGGTACCATCATTTCTGTCCAGGCCTATTTCATGAGTTTTATTTTGTAAAAATTCTGTGAAAGCAATGTCTGACTTTCATTTGTTCATTTTCACAATTTTTTTATTTATTACTACTTTTGTCAGATTCAAGTTATTTCTGTGACCATCGTGGGTTTTTCTGTCATTAAACGAGGGGTACCAAACATTTTGACCACGTGCTCATAGACTGCCATTGCTGTCGGCAGCATAAATCCTGGTTACACAGGACAATATGTTGCTAAGAACAATGATTTTAAAGCGTTTCTAGGAATGCGCCTTCACAATAAGCGGCCAGTGCACCTACACGTGCTGATTTACGGGAAATGAGTGCGTCTCCAAGAACGCTTGTTTACAATAATTGTTTACAATAATCGTCCAGTGTAAGGCCATGTGCACACGCTGTGGATTTTGCTGCGGATCCGCAGCGTTTCCGCAGCTGCGGGTCCGCAGCGGTTTCCCATGCATTTACAGTACAATGTAAACCTATGGGAAACTCAATCCGCAGTGCACATGCTGCAGAAAAAAACGTGCGGAAATGCAGCAGTTTATTTTCCGCAGCATGTCAATTCTTTGTGCGGATTCCGCAGCGGTTTTACACCTGCTCCATAATAGAAAACCGCAGGTGTAAAACAGCAGTAGAAACCGCACTAAAACCGCCGTAAATCCGCAGTAAATCTGCGATAAATCCGCAGGAAAAACACAGTGTTGTTGCCCTGCGGATTTATCAAATCCGCTGCGGAAAAATCCGCAGTGGACCTTTCTACATGTGCACATACCCTAATAAATGCTCTTACAAATTATTAAGGAGCGTTTATTAACTATTTACCTTTTGTAAACAGGATTTGTGCTGCCGAAAACATGCACATAGAACAATGTATTATTGATCGTTCTAGGCGGTCAGCCTATCTAAACAGGCTATGAAACGACTGTTGATTAGCAAAAATGTTTCCGATCATCCGTTCTTTAACACCCTCATTGGCTAGTATAAGCCCATATTTTGACATTTCCTCAGGCTGGAAAGGATCCTTTACTGCATAACATATGTTCTATGAATAATGTGACCACTAGGTGGCAATGTTTTACTGCATTCTGTATAAAGCGTAGCCTTTTTCCACTAGTCTACTATCAAGGCACCAACCATTTGTTTTAAACCATGAAAACATGCCACGATGTACTTTTTTTTTCTCTATTAGATAAGATCAGTGGAAATTAGGCAGACATCCTTATTAAAACTATAGAAATTCATAATTGTTGGACATCTAGTTAAGTAAATTATTGTTGCTACCTTTATTTGCAAACTAGATGGTGGCCCGATTCTAACGCATCGGGTATTCTAGAATATGTATGTCCACGTAGTATATTGCACAGCCACGTAGTATATTGCCCAGCTACGTAGTATATTGCACAGCCCACGTAGTATATTGCCCAGCCACGTAGTATATTGCCCAGCCACGTAGTATATTGCCCAGCCACGTAGTATATTGCCTAGTGACATAGTATACAGCAGAGCCACATAGTATATTGCCCAGTGACGTAGTATATTGCCCAGTATTAGGCTGTGTGCCCACGTTGTGTTTTTTATGCGTTTCTGCCGCATTTTTTGCAACAGCGTAAACGCTTAAAAAACGCATTCCCATGCAATTCTGTGGGAATCCGCAGTTGCTGCGCCCATGCTGCGGATTTTCCCGCTGTGGAATCGCATAGCGGTAAAATCCGCAGCACATTCATTATTTCTGCGGGATCGTGGCGATTCCGCAGCCATAGGATTGCATTGAACTCTCACTTTACGCATGTGGCTATGCCCACCATGCCTTAAATGAGCGCTTCACGTGCGGCTGGTACCCGGGTCTGGAGAAGAGGAGACTTGCCTCCAGGCCCTGGGTACCCTATTTCTGTAAAAAAAGAATTATGTTTACTATGCTTGACAAGTGTGACCAACCTGTCAATCACTTTTCCAAGCGATGCTTCAAATCGCTTGGAAAACACAAGCATTCTGCAAGCTAAAAACGCTTGCAAAACGTTTGTGTTTTGTGGGAAAACGCATGCGAATTCTGCATGCGTTTTACCCGTGGCAGGGAGTTGCGGAAATGCTGCAGACATTTCCGCAGCATTTCTGCAACATGGGCACATAGCCTAAGGCTTCATTCACACATCTGTTTTTTATTATAACCTATGGAGGTGTTAACATGTCCATGTTCGCAAAAAAAATCATAGAGATATGCCAGTTTTCGATGAGAGTCATGGATCCAAATTACCCACATACAAGTCTATGGATCTCTGAAAATCAAGGACAGCACACGGATGCATACATGGAGTTCATCTATTCATTGATTGCAGTGTGCTGACATATCATATATGTATATGTTTGTGTATTGACCACATGCGTATTAGTGCACTTGCACATTAATTCAATACTAAAGGGTTGGCCCTATTTTTCTTTTTTTTGTAGTACACATTGGGAGATCTGGCCTCCTCCAGGGCTTAGCACACTTATCCACCCATCTTTCTCACACAAGGTTTTATTTGCAAGCTATTATTATTATTATTTATTGTTATAGCGCCATTTATTCCATGGCGCTTTACAAGTGAGGAGGGGTATACATAATAAAAACAAGTACAATAATCTTAAACAATACAAGTCATAACTGGTACAGGAGGAGTGAGGACCCTGCCCGCGAAGGCTCACAATCTACAAGGGATGGGTGAGAATACAGTAGGTGAGGATAGAGCTGATCGTGCAGCGGTTGGTTGATCGGTGGTTACTGCAGGTTGTAGGCTTGTCGGAAGAGGTGGGTCTTCAGATTCTTTTTGAAGATTCTGATGGTAGGCGAGAGTCTGATGTGTTGTGGTAGAAGGTTCCAGAGTAGGGGTGATACGCGAGAGAGATCTTGTATACGATTGTGGGAAGAGGAGATAAGAGGGGAGTAGAGAAGGAGATCTTGTGAGGATCGGAGGTTGCGTGTAGGTAAGTACCGGGAGACGAAGTCACAGATGTATGGAGGAGACAGGTTGTGGATGGCTTTGTATGTCATCGTTAGGGTTTTGTACTGGAGTCTCTGGGCAATGGGGAGCCAGTGAAGGGATTGACAGAGGGGAGAGGCCGGAGAATAGCAGGGGGACAGGTGGATTAGTCGGGCAGCAGAGTTTAGAATAGATTGGAGGGGTGTGAGAGTGTTCGAGGGGAGGCCACAGAGCAGGAGGCTGCAGTAGTCGAGGCGAGAGATGATGAGGGCATGGACTAGGGTTTTTGCAGATTCTTGGTTGAGGAATGAACGGATTCGTGAAATATTTTTGAGTTGAAGTCGGCAGGAAGTGGAAAGGGCTTGGATATGTGGTTTGAAGGAGAGATCAGCGTCAAGGATTACCCCGAGGCAGCGAGCTTGTGGGACTGGGGAGATTGGGCAGCCATTTACTGTAATGGATAGGTTCGTTGGGGGGGTCGCGTGAGATGGGGGAAAGATGATGAATTCTGCGTTTTGTCCATGTTAAGTTTGAGAAATCTAGCAGAGAAGAAGGATGAAATAGTGGACAGACATTGAGGGATTCTGGTTAGTAGGGAGGTGATATCTGGTCCAGAGATGTAGATCTGTGTGTCATCAGCATAGAGGTGATACTGAAAGCCATGAGATTCTATGAGCTGTCCCAGGCCAAAGGTGTAAATGGAGAAGAGCAGGGGCCCAAGGACTGAACCTTGTGGGACTCCGACAGATAGGGGGCGAGGTGAGGAGGTGGTGTGTGAGTGGGAGACGCTGAATGTCCGGTCTGTTAGGTATGAGCTATAGCTATGATTGGTTTCCTTTCACTACTTATTCCGATAAGCCTGATTTAGCATATGGGGTGTTGGGACATATTTGACAGGGACCATTGATATTTAGGAACACCTTGATGTGGTTAGATGGCTTTTGTGGTCTTTGATTAAAAATGCTAAATCAGTACCTTACATTTTTAGCATTTATAGCAGTGATCCCTGTGATGACTATGTCACAGCCCTAAGGATACCTGTGAAGTCTATGCTGCAGCCCCATGTCTCCAGTGAAGTCTTTGCCACAGTCCCCATGTTTCCTGTGTTGTCTTCGCTAGTATGTACCACAACCCTCGTGTTTCCTGTGATGTATATGTGGCACCCCAGGAGTTCAGGTACCACAGTGGTATTGCCTTCCTCTCGGGGAGGGTAAAGCCATGCCTAAAAATGAGGAGAATCCCTTTGGCAGGTAAGCTGTACATTCAACACATTCTGACTCCAAGCCAGAAGGGGGAGCTCTGAACCTGGTTTTCAGGGGAGCGTCCCTAGATAATATACATTTTAGTTGCCCGCCTGGGCAGTGGGGTACTCGGTACCGAGTCCGGTTGCACTTAAAGGGGATGTCACGGTGGCTGCGACAAGGTCCGTGGCCCTGGTCACCCAATTAAAAGGGGGAAAGGTCTTTTAAAGGGATTTGTATTAAAGTTTGTGTTCGTGATGCCACCTGTGCTTCTCAGTCAGTAGGGACCGACGCTGCTTAAAGGGGTCCTCTGGGGTGATGTTACTGCAGCATAGATGGTGACACTTCTCACAGGTGAAGCGGGGTCCCCAGGGCTCCCGGTGTGCTGGGCAGAGATGGTGTATGCCCGCAAATAAATGGAGGATACAGAGTTGTAACGTCTTTACCTGGTTTACTGATGATAGCAGTCCACAGTCCAGGGTACCAGGAACAGGTGGTGATGTGTTCCGGCTGGCCTGGAGGCAAAGGTGATCCCTCTTCCAGGTGAGGTCCGTAAGCCTTCCTATTCGCGCTCGTATGCAAGGTCCTTGCTGCCTGTGGCTTCCATACAAAGTCCTCTCTCTCCTGTCTTGGGACAGTTACTTGTATGGTGGGCAGTGCGAGCCTTTTTATAGGGTCTCTATCACGCCCCGGGTTCCTAGTATACTGCTGCAACTTCATGTGTGGGTGTGGGCAAATGATATAAAATGCTATGCCCTCTGGTTCTGCCGTGCGACCTGGAGTACAACACAGCCTTGGGCTCCCAGGGCCCGGATCCTGTGCTCTGAGGGTGCCCGGTCACACTTCCCCTCTGAGCTCCTTTCCTTCTCCTGTGCTTCTTTCCTCTGATGCTTCACTACATTCAATCCCTCGGGTTCACTTCTTTTCCTGGAGCTGCAGCTCAGTCCTGGCTGCACGGCTCCGCTGTCTGCTCTCCACTCCTCTCTCTTCACTGTCTGCTCCAGACTGAGCTAAGTCCTCCTCCAGACCAGAACACTTAAAGCTGGGGAAGCTCCCCTGAATCCAGGTTCAGAGCTCCCCCTTCTGGCCTGAATTCAGAATGTGTTGTATGTAGGTGCTTACCTGATAAAGGGAATCCTCCTTGCCTCCAAGCATGATATTACCCTCCCCGAAAGGAAGGCAACATCACTGTAACAACCGGTTACCTGGGGTGTTACACATTCTGGTCTGGAGGAGGAGTTAGTTAATCTGGTGCGGACAAGGAACAGAGGAGCACAGGAGAAGTCAGGAGCTAGAGGAGAGCTGTGAGTGGGCTCCCTCTAAGCTAGAGCATAGAAACTAGGCACTGGGAACCCGAGGCTGTGAGGAACTACAAGTCCCATGGCAGAACCAGAGGGCAGGAAACTGAAAGGGACTTGTCCACATTACACCTGAGGTACAGCAACAACCAGAGCCCGGAGTCACTGTGAATAGAGACCCCAAGGAAACGACTCGAGTTGCCTACCATGCAGGTCCCAGGACAGGAAAGAAAGAGTACCTTGCCAGAAAGCCGAAGGGAGCAAGGGACTAATATTCAGTGCATAGTGGAAGGCTCCCAATCTAACCAGTTCAAGGGGGTTCAATCCGATTCCAGGCTGCCTGGACTCCACCGTCACCTATTGTCAGTGCGCTGGACTGAAACTGACTGCCAACAGTAAACCAGGTAAACACATTACAACCCCGTGTCCTACGTTTATTCTGGCACCACACCACTCTGGCCAAACACACCGGGAGCCCTGGGGACCCCGCTTCACCTGTAGGAAGCTACACCATCTTTGCTGCAGCACCATTTCCCCCAGAGGACCCCTTTAAGCAGCACCCGTCACCTCTGATCGAGAACCACAGGTGGTGTCATGAACTTTTATTATTTTCACATCCCCTTTAAAGACTGTTCCCCTTTTACTTGGGTGCCCAGGGCCACGGACCAGGTTGCCTCCACCGTGACCATCCCCTTTAACAATGACCGGACCCGGTACCGAGTACCGCAAGGCCCTGGTGGGGCCACTGTGTTAAACTGTATGGAAACCGCCATTGCCAGGCAACATGGAGCGTGAGGAGAAGGAATGTACCTTCGTGGGCGGAGCTTGCAAAAGAGAGCGAAGAGGAACCGAGCGCCGTGCAGAGAGAGCTGCAAGTGAGTACGCCGAGAGCCCTGGAAGGAGGACCGAGAGGAGTGCCTTACAGAGTGCAGGACTCCAGTGGCAAGAGGTCAGTCATGCTTGAGATTAGCACGGGGGAAGGGACATGTCCGACCCAGGAGGTGATCTGGCGGCGGTCACAGCCGCTGACCCCATGATGCCCCAGGTCCCGCGGTGGTCGCAGCCGCAGGCCCCATGATGCCTCCAGGTGCCGCGTTGGAAGCAGCCGCAGGCCCCATGATGCCACTAGGCCCCGCTGTGCCCACAGCTCCTGCAATCCGGAAAGACCCAGCTGCAGCAACAGCTTCCTATAATGCCACTGTCCTTGCCTTATATACAAAGTGTGGCCTGGCTGCCACAATATTCAGGGGAGTCCCATACGCTGAGTGACTTTAAAGAAAGGCTATGCAGCCTATTTGAAGTATATTCCCTGACAGAACATCAAAAGGTTAACATTCTAACTGGTCAATTAATTGGCCCATCACAAAGAGAAGTGAAATCCGGGCTGGATATTGAAAAAAGAACTGGTAAGCAGAAATTTGCCAAACTTAAAAACACTTTTGACACCCGCACTGCTTCAGAAATCAAAATGAGGCTTTTGGGTGCAAACAAAGAGCACAGGATAGCATACGGGACTATGCCCTTAATCTCCAGGAGGCACTACAGGCCATTAAACAGGTTGATCCTAACAGCATGCAAGATGGAGACAAGCTATTAAAGGAGCAGTTCATTGAGGGTCTCCTGTCCAGCACCCACAGGACACAACTGCACATCCTGGCCTTGCAAAACCCTGACCTGGACTTTGCACAATTTAAAGACAGGGCCATCCGGGTGCTAAATGAACCACCGCCCAGCCGCGCAGTGCCCCCTAGGCATCCAGCAATCACCACCAGGAGGAGGCACCCTGTCATCAGGTCCCCGTTGAGGCCAACGCACAGATCCTGGACGATGATCCCTCAAAAGGACTGCTCCTCCAGGTCCAGGAACTGATTAAAAGCGTAGCTGCACTAGCCAAAACCGTGCAGTCCCTGCAGTAATCCCCAAAGGAGAAAATCCAGTCCAGATGACGTCCCCTGGTGATGACAGAAGAGGATCCCACCAATCAGAGGAAAAGACAACCACCGCTATCATCAGGATGGCGACCCATCTGTTGTCGCTTTAACCAGGTAGGACACATCGCAAGGTTCTGCCATTTAAATGAGCGACCCCTGGGGCAGAGGGCCAACCCCCAGGAGTAGGACGACCAGGCCCACAAAAATGGCGAGCCAAGTACGTCGGAAGACGACCGGTCCTCCCAATTGTGATCGGTATCCCGATGAACGCTTTACTGGGCACCGGCTCTCAGGTGACGACTATGCCTTACATTCTCTACAAATGGTACTGGGCTGACTCTGATATTACCCATGGCCCAGATAGTGATTTGACAATAGTAGGCAGTAATAGTCAGCCTTTGCCACAGGTGGGGTACAAGGAGGTAACCATTAAGGTGGGGCCGGTAGAATTGAAGGCCCCAGGACTGGTGATTGTTGATATTGACCGGCGAGAATGTAACCCCATGATGATCTCAGGTACTAATGTCATAGAAAACTGACTTGCCAAGGTTATTGTCTTGTTACAACAGGTGGCCGAAACTGGTTCCAGTGAGCAGCGTGTTCTGCAAAAAGAAATCAAAGCCCTGATGAAGAGGCAACAGGTAGAATTGTCTGGTGGAGAAGTTGGCCGTGTCACAGTGAGTGATCCGATCCCCATTGCAATACCCCCCAGGAGTGAAATGTTAATCTGGTGTCGAGCAGCAATAGGCCTCAGAGGTAAAGACTACGAGGCCCTGGTAGAACCTGTGTATTCAGATAGTAGGCCCACCATCCTGACAACCAGAGGGGTGGTTGATGTCCGCAAGGGAAGGGTACCTGTACATGTCCTTAACTGTGGAGAGAAAGAGGTCCACTTACCCTGATATGCCACACTTGCTAAACTGTTCACTCTTAATGATAATGCAATAAATGCAACAGAACCCTTGGTCCAGTCCGACCAGGCAAAGGACAATGGCTCTGCCTGACAGTTGGAGAATTGGTGCCAGAAGTTACATGTGGGCACTGAATCTACCCCTTCCTACCAAAAACGGGGCTTACCGGGTGGTCCATGAGTACGAGCTTGTATTCAGCAAACACCTACTAGATTTTGGGCAGGTAAAAGGGGTTCAACATCATATCCCCACTGGAGATCATCTGCCCATTAAAGAGGGGTACCGGCCTGTACCCCAGCTCACTACAGGAGATGAAGGAGGCTGGGGTGATCAGAGACAGTTGTAGCCCCTGGGCAGCTCCGTTAGTCCTCATTAGAAAGAAGGATGGCACAATGAGGATGTGTGTTGATTAGAGGCAGATAAACTGCATTACACACAAGGATGCCTACCCGTTGCCCAGAATCGAAGAGTCACTAGCTGCTTTAAAATCTGCTAACTATTTCTTCACCTTAGATCTCACTAGTTTGTATTGGCAGGTTCCCGTGGCAGAGGCGGATAAGGAAAAGACTGCCTTCACAACACCGATGGGCCTCTCCGAATTCAACTACATGCCGATAGGACTTTGCAACGCACCAGGGACATTCCAGAAGATGATCGAGTGCTGTCTCGGGCACAAGAATTTTGAAACCATCCTGATGTACCTGGATGATGTCTTCGTCTTGTCCAAGACTTATGAAGACCACCTGAAGCACTAGGCCGAGGTGTTTGAAGCTCTGTCAAACCCCGTGTCCTTCGTTTATTCTGGTGCCACACCACTCTGCCAAACACACCGGAAGCCCTAGGGACCCCGCTTCACCTGTGGGAAGTGACACCATCTTTCCTGCAGCGCCATAGCCCCCAGAGGACACCTTTAAGCAGCGACGGTCACCTCTGACCAAAAACCACAGGTGGCATCACAAACTTTTATTATTTTCACATCCCTTTTAAAGACTGTTCCTCTTTTACTTGGGTGCCCAGGGCCAATGACCAAGTCCCCTTTAACAACGACCGGACCCAGTACCGAGTACCCCACGACCCTTGCGGGCGACTCATATGTCGTAGCCCTGTGTATCCAATATGGTGTATATACTTCAGCCCCGATGTCTCTTATGGGTTGAATATACAGCAGTCTTGGTGTCGCCTGTGTGATCTATATACAGCAATCTCGGTGTCTCCTATATGATGTATACAGCAGTCTCGGTGTCTGCTATGTCATGTGTATATGGCAGTCTCGGTATCTCCTATGTGATGTATACTGCAGATCTCCCACTACTTGAGTTTTAGAAAAGTGATGTGAGAAGTGATAAATTTATCACTATGAGGAGATCTGCAGTGTAATAAATGTTTGTGGAACAACTTACTGCTGGGATCATCAGAAAGAGTCGCTTGCTCTCTAGACTTACCCAAACCAGAAAAAGCAGTTGCGAGTAGCAGTATCGTCAATACCACCTAACATCACAGCTGCTCCAAAGACAAGCAGTCCAGTAATCACATTAGGGGTGAGTTAATTAAATGTTTGACCAAATATAGCAGAGTAATTTTCTGGTTGATAATTTTGTATGACCCCCAAAAGATGGTATAAATATGCAGAAATAGGCAGAAAAAAGGTTCCCCACCCCTGGTTCACAGCAATAATGGAGTTCATGTATTCATCAGTTGCAGTGTGCTTGCTGATGCATTGTGTATGTACAGTATATGTTATTATATTGGCCACATAGGGTATTTGTGCACCTTTACATTAATTCAATACTAAACATTTGTGTGGGCCCTATTTTTTCTTCATTTTTTCTTTTTTGCCATCATCGTGCAGTCCGTGTGTTGCCGATGATTAACATTGTAATGGATAGGATCAGTTTTGTAATTTATTTATTTTTTCATCTGTGAAAATCACTGATGCAACGCTGATGGTAAAAACAGACACACTGACCAAACATGCTTGAACATGACAAAACATGACTGAAAGGCACAAACACAATTGAAAGTGGGGAGCCGGCGTCTTAAATTGAATGCCGGGAGTCTGTATCTTACAGCTGTGAATTTGACAAGCGGCTCAGAGAATGACCGAATCCCACTGTCAAAGGAAGGCAGAATGCTGCCTGCTCGACACTTCAGACCACTGTGTAAGGAGGAGTACCAGAGCAGGGGTACCTTTTACACACCGCTTCCGGAACTGCCGGGGCTGTCACCCATGTTGCAGGGGGGAAGTTCTAGATTGCTGGACGGATGGGGTCATGTGACTGGGCTAGGCGAGGCGGGGCCTGTGAGGACTTCTCATGGAAAGAGTGGCAGAGCTCGTGCGGGAAAGCTGAGTGTCAGGACGGGCGCTGTGGCTGGTGTGAAGTCAGTGCAGCTGAATTATGCAGGCCGCCCCCACAGACCCTCGGAAGAGAGGTCCCTGACTGGTAGGCGACTAATTGACAGGCTCCCGCCACCCTCCTCGCCAGGAGATGACTCAGGGCCGACTCCACAGACCGTGCCGTTAGTAGGACACCATGTGGGACTACCGGCCAGGCCAGTACCTGTTGTACAAGGACCTGCACACACCGTGGAGCGAGAGTTCGTTTCGGCAGTACCTCACTTTGGACTCAGTACGGTGCCAGACACAAGGGTATGGGAAATCTACTCCCTTCTCAGAGACTGCGTCGATACGTCAAGTGCTGCTGTTATCAGTGCCACCGTTGGACCCTCGCCTGCCACAGACAATACTGAGACACCACGCGCCGCTGTTGTCTGTGCCACTGTTGGAACCCTGAAACTCTGCATATCAGAAGATATCAGTCTGATAAGTGTCACCACTTTCATATTGAACTATCGGTCGCCCCAACCCATCCTTCCTCCTTCACAGTTCTGCCCCCATTCCTACTTTCCCTCTGCAATCCCTCACTCCTGCGTGGAGTGCATTTATTGTTTAATAAAAAAAAACTTAACTCTTGGTCTGCCTCCTGTCCATTGCAGCATCTCGTGTTCCTGTGATTTCTACAGCTATATTAGGTGGTCCGTCTACCCTACCCTGACATAGTGGCACTGGGGTTTGCATCACTACCTTCTTAAGCTATAATCCTTGGTTCTAATCCAATAATCCAACCTAGGGTTTTTTAGAAATACTTATTTTTTCATTTTTTGTGATTTTATAACCTTTCACCCAAGCGCATGATGTCATTTACTAGTCTTGCCTTATCATGTATATATATTCCTGATATTTGTTGCTGTAATTCGGCCTTAGGAAGGCATTGGTCCAGTGCTAAAACACATAACCTGTGTGAATTTGTGTGAGTTGTTGAATTGGGAGTAGCTATATGCACAAGGGGTTAACTTAGGGTGGGCGGTCATAATCAAGGGTTTATAAGGGGCAGCTGTTTGGGGCTGAAGTCCTTTTTGGAAGTGCATTTGAACAGCAAGGTGGCTTGTTGTTGAAGGGAAATAGAGGAAAAAAATAATAATAAAAAAAAAAATCTTTAAATCTTCAGCATAGCGAGTGTGAGCAAGCTGAGTGTGACCTGAGTGTAAGTGTGGACGGCGGTAAGTGTGACTTGTGACTCAGTGACTTTGGAATCAGGGAGTTTCCAAGGGAGGAATTGCTGTTCCAAGTGTTAATTAATACTTTGTATTTATTTTTATTTAACGTTTCTGTCTGGTGCAATCCCCATTAGGAAATGTGCTCCACAATTGTTAATGCCATCCAGTGCACATCTTGCCACATGTATGCAGTCCTTGATCAGCCGGTCGAGGGTGCATACTGCTGTGCGAGATGTGAGCACGTTGTGCAGTTGGAAACCCAGATTCTGGATCTAAATGTGCAGCTGGCAACACTGAGATCCATAGACAATATGGAGAGGAGTCTTCTGCTCACAGAGCAGACGCTCAATGGGATAGATGAGGAGGGGGATGGTAGGATGGAGCTGCAGGACAGTGAAGCAGGTAGCTGGGTGACATTCAGAAAGCAGGGTAGAGGGAAGAGTGCCAGGGAGGCTAGTCCTGATCTTTCACACCCCAATAAGTTTGCTAAGTTGGCAGATGAGGGGGGGTGCCAGTACAGGGGTAGCACTGCTGCAGCCAGGCATGTCCTCTGAAAGCCGGAAGAGTGACTGCTCCAGTAAGGAGGGAAATAGGAGAGCAGGGCAGGCCAGACAGGTGCTGGTAGTGGGGGACTCAATTATTAGGGGAACAGATAGGGCAATCTGTCACAAAGACAGGGATCGTCGAACGGTGTGCTGCCTACCTGGCGCTCGAGTCCGACACATCGCTGATCGGGTGGACAAATTACTGGGAGGGGCTGGTGAGGACCCAGCAGTCATGGTGCACATTGGCACAAATGACAAAGTTAGAGGTAGGTGGAAGGTCCTTAAAGATGATTTCAGGGAATTAGGCTGCAAGCTGAAAGCAAGGACCTCCAACGTGGTATTTTCTGAAATACTGCCTGTACCACGTGCCACGCCAGAGAGGCAACGGGAGATTAGGGAGGTTAATAAGTGGCTCAAGAATTGGTGTAGGAAGGAGGGGTTTGGGTTCCTGCAGAACTGGGCCGACTTCTCAGTTGGCTACAGGCTCTACGCTAGGGATGGGCTGCACCTCAATGGGGAAGGTGCAGCTGTGCTGGGGGAGAAAATGGTTAGAAGGTTGGAGGAGTGTTTAAACTAGGGAATGAGGGGGAGGGTATTCATTTTATAGGTGGGGAAGATAGTGCAGATAGAGACCTGGGCACAAATAAGGAAGTTGGGGGTGGTGGAGGCATGGGGGGTGGGGTTAGAACAGTTAGTAATTTAAGAAAGAATAGAGGTACAGAGAGGAACATCAAGTGCATGTATACTAATGCCAGAAGCCTCGCCAACAAAATGGACGAATTAGAATTAATGTTGTTGGAGCATAATTATGACATGGTGGGGATATCTGAAACATGGCTGGATGAGAGCCATGACTGGGCTGTTAACTTGCAGGGCTATAGCCTTTTCAGAAATGACCGTACAGATAAGCGAGGGGGTGGGGTGTGTCTGTTTGTAAAATCGACCTTAAAACCCATCCTGCGTGATAATATAGGTGAATCTAATGAAAATGTAGAGTCCCTGTGGGTGGAGATAAGGGGAGGGGGAAAAAATAATAAATTACTGATAGGGGTTTGTTATAAATCTCCAAAAATAATGGAAGCAATGGAGAATATCCTTGTAAAACAAATAGATGAAGCTGCGACTCAAGGAGAAGTCATTATTATGGGGGACTTCAACTACCCTGAAATAGATTGGGGAACAGAAACCTGCAGTTCCAGTAAAGGTAATCGGTTTTTGACAACTATGAGAGACAATTACCTTTCACAACTGGTTCAGGAACCAACAAGGAGGGGGGCACTGCTAGACCTAATATTAACCAACAGGCCAGACCGCATATCAAATATAAGGGTTGGGGGTCACTTGGGGAATAGTGATCACAAAATAATAAGTTTTCATGTCTCCTTTAATAAGATGTGTAGTAGAGGGGTGACAAGGACACTAAACTTCAGGAGGGCAAATTTCCAACGGATGAGAGAGGATCTTGGTGCAATTGACTGGGACGATATCCTGAGACATAAAAGTACACAAAGAAAATGGGAGACATTTATTAGCATCCTGGGTAGGACCTGTGCACAGTATATACCGTATGGGAATAAAGATACTATAAATAGGTGGAAACCAATATGGCTAAATAGAGCTGTAAGGGGCGCAATAAGTGACAAAAAGAAAGCATTTAGAGAATTAAAGGAAGTAGGTAGTGAGGAGGCATTAAATAAATACAAAAAATTAAATAAATTATGTAAAAAGCAAATCAAGGCAGCAAAGATTGAGACAGAGAGACTCATTGCTAGGGAGAGCAGAAATAACCCCAAAATATATTATGAAGTACCAGGATTCTGAGTCGAGCTGCTGCTGACTTGGCCTTGAAATAGTGTTGTGCCTGGTAGAAGTAGATCTGTATAAGGGTACATTTCCACTGGCGAGGAAAACGGACGAGTGCAATCCGATAAAAAATCGGATTGCACTCGGACCAATGTTATTCAATAGGTGTCTTTTCATATGCGATTTTTTTCTCGGCCGAAATCGGACTGAGAAAAAAATCGCAGCCTGCTGCGATTTGCTGCGAGTCTCGGACGAGACTCGCCAATGCAAGTCAATGGGTGCGAGAAAAAAAACGGACGGAAAACGGATGGTCCGTATTCTGTCCGTATTTTACGGAACACAACACCTGAAATGTCTCAGAAAGTTAAAAAAAAAAAACCAGGAAGTGACACACAGGGAAGTGTGCAGAGGGATTGCATAAAAACCAGTGAGAGACTTTTGCATGAGACCCACCTCCACGGAGTTACGTTCTCAGCTTCTTTCGCCATGTCCAGACCAATCAATGTGGAGCTGATGTTGGTGCTTATCCAAGAGAGGCCTGAATTGTGGGATCCCAGAGATCCGAACTATCAAAACCGTACATTACGGGATGCATCATGGACATATATCTGCCGCCAAATGTTTTCAAATTATTCAGAAAGTTCCCCGGGTGTTCAGCTTGGAATGAGTAAGTTTAATAATGCCTTTTCATCTCTTTGCAATTTTGGGGGCCAACACCCTTGTTTATTTGGTAAATATGTTTAAATTAGTGGGGCTGCGTTTAATCCAGGGTCGTACAGTCGCTGATGTAGGAGGCAAGAGTAGAGCATTTGCGCAGGCTGGGATGAGGGTGTGTTCTAAAAGTGTGTAACACTGCTGCAGGTGTCCTGGTGCCAATGCTGGCCTTTTTTCACAAGTTGCGCTGCTGCGCTCTGGCCACTGTCCATGGTGTTGTTGTTTTGCTGTGCTAGGTCTATGTTGTTGCGGGGTGCTCTGCGACATTTTTGGTGAAAGGGCAGAGCAACCTGCAGCAACATGAACAGAGCGCATCAACGCACCGCCACCATGGACACAGCACACCACTGCCACTCCAGAAAACAGCGCGGCCTTGGCACCACGACATCCTCAGCGGCCCGCTGAGAAGGTAATTCTGCATTATAAGACGCACCCACATTTTTGTGCCAAAAATGTGACTGGTATATTTCTTTTCATTCCCCACAGCTGCATGATTAACGGCTGCTAGCCAGATATATTACATGTGGGTATTTGGTACCAACAGGGCAACCACCACATGTTCTCAGGCTGTGTTGCCTACGAAAATCATGCAGCTGCACCACCCCAAAAAATATATCACACCAGTCCCAATTATTACTCAGACACCACCCATCCAATGAGTATCAGCCAGCTCATCATCAGTTAAAACTTAAATGGAAAAATTAAAGAACACTCGTGTTTAATACTAGCTATTTGGACCATAGGATAACCCTCACCTTTTCTTACATGTCAGATTTCGGGCTTAATTATTTGATCTTGCTGCCATAACACTGTTTTTTTTCGTTCAAATGGATGCTTCAAACACCAACAATTTTTCTTTAATTTTGCATTGTCTTATGCGGAATACTTTGCACAACAATGATTTTAATGTTTCGACATTTTTATGTCTTAACATTTTCTTTGGCTTTACAATTACAGTGGCTGATGTTCAGCGAAGATGGCGCAGCTGCCGGGATCAATATAGAAGGGAGCGGCAGAGTCGGCAGAAAAGTGGTTCCGCAGCCCCCAAAAAAAGACCATATATATATATGAGCCGTCTAAATTTCTTGGCTCCTGTAATAGATTTAAGAACGTAAGTTTTTTGATACGATACGCAATGTAAATGTGTCACCTAATTTTATAAAAAAATAAATAAATATGTGTTTGCATTATAGAACCGAATCTAACTTAGTGGAAACCGAGCCAGCGTCTGAGGTGGAACCTGCAAACACGGAAAATGAAGAAGCAGGAACCGCAGAGGAGGATGCTCCTGGACCATCCAGGGCGGAAAGGGCCATTTCTGGTTCACTAGGCCAACTCCCAACAGAGCAAGAGGAGCCGCCAAGAAGCAGCAGCCCAACCCTGCCCCTTGATACCTCACCCCAAGCTACTACTGTTGCACGCAATATACGAAGAAGGAGAGAGCACCAAAGTCAAGTTATACGACGACAGGTTGACAGTCGTGTGATGGACTACATACAACGCACAATCTCGGATGATGGTGAGGAAGCATTTGGACGAAGTTTGGCCCAGCACCTGCGCCAAATTCCAACACAATTACGCCTGCCCACAAAAACAGCCATATTACAGCTTCTAACTTCGGCAATTCCACCAAATAACCCCCAAGCCATATTTGAATGTATTCAAAGAAGGTACCAAGCACAAATTATCAGCCAAATCTCAGACAGTTCTGTTGCTACAGCAGGAACAATATCCACAGCATCAGGACATACACAAACAACCACTGATCAACACACTCAGACAATAAACACTGGAAACATTAGTGAACATATAGACAGGCGTAATACTACTACCATAGATCAAACACATTACCAACAACATCCTCAGCTCTATGGCCAACACACATCAAGGCCTACGCATAGCTACACAGAAATGCCTCCATCATCTGCTGCGTCACAGTTTGTGAGTGAGTGGTACCACCATGGACCACAAACTAGTTTTTCACATGCTTATGGGCATGGTCAATTTGGGCAGCAAGTACCACAACACCAAGGGCCTTTAGACCAACGCAGACCAAGAGTATCCTGGCCTTTTGAAAATGCTCCGGGTTGGACACATGGTCCACATGATGCATATAGCCAGAGTCACGAAGCCAGAACCCAACATCATATACCCACCCAGGCACACAATGTTCCTTTGCCTACAAACACTCAACAGCACTCTGAAATCCAAACAACACAACCACCAACCTCACCAGCAACATCCCATCATTCTTTATTGGACTTGTAATGTTTTTTTTTGGTTAAATGACACAAGCATTGCAAAGTTGGGTACCTTGTAATTTACCTCAAAATGTAGGTTGAGTTCTGTTTCTATGTTGTAAGAATAAACAAAATACTTTGTTGTTTACTCAAAACATGTTTTATATATTTCTTTCCAAATCAAACCATTGTGGTGATAAGTACATAAACAAAATGGTCTGTTAATTTTAAATTGCCACATTTTTAAATTAAGACAGAAGCAAATGAAAAAATCATATGACAACATCTTGTTGCCAGGGTACTGCTCCCTCTGGTGATAAAAAATAATTAGCGAAAAAATTACGAACTCGGAGGCCTGACAGCTGGGTGGCCTGGGGCAATGCCTGTGCGATGGGTCCACGATTGGGTGGTAATCCCACATCGCCATCCTGAGGCCCCGAGACATCATGTTGGCGGGTATAGTTATGCAGTATGACACATGCCTGGATTACAATGTTGACATTGTTGGGGCTTAACTGGAGGGCACTGAGTAAGACCCTCCATTTAGCTGCCAAAATTCCAAAAGAACATTCCACAAGCCGCCGAGCTCTAGTTAGTCTGTAATTAAAAATTTGGCCCCGTCTGTTCAGACCCCGTCGCGGAAAAGGCCTCATAACATTCCGGGTAAGTTGAAAGGCTTCATCAGCTACAACTACATAGGGCATAGGTTCACCACCAGAGGAAGGAAGACTCCTTGGGGGTGGCACACCCAATTCATTGGCCTTCAGCCGCCGACCCAGAATGGAAGAATTGAAGATTCTTGAATCTCCAGTTCTTCCATAGGCCCCTATATCTACAATTATAAAATTGTACTTGCTGTCTACTAATGCCAACAAGACAATGGAAAAATAACCCTTATAATTGTAGAATAGGGACCCTGAGTTTGGCGGCTTCTTGACCCGGATGTGCTTGCCATCAAGAGCCCCCAGACAATTTGGAAATTGACACGTGTCATAGATCCCATTAGCTATCCGTTCCCAATCTTGAGTTGTGGGCTCCGGCATAACTTTGTCCTTTAGGCAAATCCATATTTGCGAGCATGTGTGCTTCACTATATTGGATATCGTAGTAATGCCCAGAAGATACTCGAGATGTAGTGAAGCATACGATTGGCCCGTAGTCAAAAATCTAAAAATGGAAACACAGAGACAAAATAAGAGAAAGTTAAGATTCATGTATATCAGACGATGGGTAAAGCAAAATCATTTACATGCCCCACAAACAAGACTGCCCGCTTGCTCTCTACATCTGCACTGACTGTGTAGGTTGAGGAGGGGTCTCTGGCCACTTCATGCCCAAATCAGCATGTGAAGCAGCTGGCACAATGATGTTTTATCAGCGCATCAGCTGTGTTCTGCGTAGAGTGAGCACACCAGAGACACCAAGACAGGAGCTTAAACAATGAGGAACCTGATCGAGGGGACTTGTGCTGTGATTTACTAAAATATGTATTGGATGTTAGGTTGTGCATGGGGATGATAGGTGTTGGACATGCAGCACATGTGTACACTCTGGGCTCATAGTCTATATAGTGATGGGCTGGACACTGGTTCAAAATATATAGCGGGATGTGAGCAGAATTCATTATGACTAATCTTAAGCGTTGAAAATGAGAGTAGTCCGCTTAAACACATCCTAAGATCATGATATTAAATAATTATGTTAAATTTAGTGGGGCTTAGTGTTTTGTCTTTACACAACAGTAATGTTGTATCACGTCGCACAAGATTAAATGTATTTGGGCACACCTGATGTCCAGGAATGGCAAACAATAGATTTACCTTTGTTTAGTCTCATTAACACATACCACATGTTATTCCCAGATCACATACATTTTTACATGTGGCAAATTAGAACAAGGTTATTTTTCTGTGTTCAATATCCACATGCATATAGCGTATTTTCCGGCATATAAGACGACTGGGCGTATAAGACGACCCCCCAAGTTTTCCAGTTAAAATATAAAATCTGCTTAAAAGTCGACGCCGTATGTCGTCTTATAGGGCCGGTGTCTATTGTGCCTTTTGGGGGGGAGTGGTCCTGATGACGAAGAGGGGGCATCTCACAGGAAACTGTGAGTGGAGTATCCCCCATTACCTCATTGTAGCTGCAGTGTGGGGTGCTGGGAAGCGGCGGCGGCCACCGCCCCACAGCACAGCACCCATGCGGCACAAAGAGGAGCAGCAGCTGCCGCCTCTCCCCAGCACAGAGACCCCATGCTGCAGCTACAATGAGGTAATGGGGGATACTCCACTCACACTTTCCAGGGAGACAAATATACACATTGGTGTCTGCACTCGGCATACAAGACGGCACCCGGCGTATAAGACGACCCCCGACTTCTAAGAAGATTTTCAGGGGTTAAAAAGTAGTCTTATACGCCAGAAAATACATTAATTTGACAATATGCTTAACTAAAATGTTACCATACCTCAAGGTTAGCAGAAGACGTTGTTCAGCTGAAATGCAGGGCCGCCAATTGGTAGTTTTGAACGTGATGGATGGACGAAGTTCAGCAAGCAGAGAGTCAAAGGCCTCGATTGACATCCTTGTGTAGGCATAAAATTTATCACGCTGTCTACGCAAATGTACATACAGCCAGTAAAAATGTCCTTTTCTCGGACGCTGTCTGAGTAGCGGATGAATCCAAAATCGACGCCGCATCCTGGGAGCGCCAACATATCCCACACCATATTCCCGGGATAAAACCCAGTTAAACAGGAGCTCCTCAGTCGGGTCAAGACTCAGATTTCTTCTTGATGCCATGCTTGGTGGAAAGCCCAAAAGACACACACCACAAGTCACACCAAGCAATCACACATGTTGTTAAATGCCTTTATATAGGTGTTGCCCAAATGTTGTCTGATTGCCTTGGGATTTCAGAAAAAAAAAAAACGGATTGCATACGGATTGCATACGGATGTAAAACGGGTGGTGCGATTAAAAATCGCATTGCACTCGCATTACACTCGCATGACAATCGCATACGCTACATCCGTTTTTTCGGTCCAGATTACGGACCGATTTGTCTCTCGGCAGTGGAAATTTACCCTAAGGTGAACACTCTACCTTGCACCTTTCATGATTTGCTGTTACCATTCAGCTCCTAAAGATATTTGCACTATGGAACACCCTGTATTTATATTTCATTAGCTGCAGTCTGGAGACCGAGATGAGAGGGCACCCTAAATGACACTGTGTGTAGTCATTTGCTAGGCTTCTGCAGTATCATGTGGACAGTGCAGGGCCAGGGATTTAATTCATGGAGTAGTCACTATGGTCAGGTGAGCACTTTCAATCAACATAGTAGGTGATTTAGGGAGTGAAATGGTGCACTGTGCTCTTCGTGATGACAAGGGTGCACCAGAGCTGCCTCGTTTGCATAAATAATCAGGGCCGCCATTAGGGCATTACTGTCCTTACTGGCGTATGGGGCCCGGTGATTACAGTTAAAATCTGTTGCCATGCGGGAGATTCCCGAACGGCAACAGTTAACAGCCACCAGCAAATCACAGGCCGGCATCTAACGTCAGCACGCACGTCTACGCCTCAGTTGAATCTTGCAAAGGACACTGCTAAACCTTGGCCAGGTAAAGAGAAACTTTTTTTTTGTAAAGTAGCAATACGGGGCTGCATTATAATACTATAGGGGTGCATTATACTGATATGGGGGTGCATTATTCTATTATGGGGGTGCATTATACTGCCAAGGGGTGCATTATGCTGCTATAGGGGTGCATAATACTGCTATGGGGGTGCATTATACTACTATGGGGTTCATTATTCTGCTATGGGGGTGAATTATATTGCTATGGGGGTGCATTATACTATATTTCACTATGGTGTGCATTTTACTATGGGTTTGCATTATACTACTATGGGGCGCATTATACTGTATATGACTATGGAGTGCATTATACTACTATGGGGGAAAATTATACAGGTATGGGGGCGCATTATACTGTTGTTATTATTATTTATTTATATAGCACCTTTAATTCCATGGTGCTGTACATGAGAAGGAGTTAAATCAAAATACAAATATCACTTACAGTAAACAAACTAACAATGACAGACTGGTTATGGGGGTGCTTTATACTATATATGACTCTAGGTTGCATTTTACTACTCTGGGGTGCATTATACTGCTATGGGGGTGCAGTATACTATTATGGGGATGCAGTGTACTGCTATATATGACTATGGGGTGCATTATACCGCTATGGGGGTGCATTATACTACTATGGGGGTGCATTATACTACTATATATGACTGTGGGATGTATTATACCATTATTGATGACTATGGGGTAATATGGAGAGACATGGGGGCAGTTAGGAGAGACATGAGGCAGAATGGGAGGACATGTGGTGTCCAGAATGTGGGATATTATTACTGCAGGGGCTAATTAAAGGATATTATTTTTGAGGATACTGCTTTTAGTTTGAGGGAGGAGAGGTCCTATTACTGTGCAGGGTGACAGTTGCTTTTTTTCTTTATCCTGCGTAGTGTAGAGGTTAGGGAAAAATTGGGGAATGTTCTCTAGATAACTGTGTTATGTTCTGCAGTGACCAGTCCTGGTTGGAAGAAGTGAAGGCGGTGTGCGCTGGATGAAGATTAATAGTGAAGATGAAGGACTTCAACTGGAGACGTCACCGGTGAGTCAGTGTGTTACCTCTACACTGACACTATACACGGTATACTATATTCAGAGCTCCTGTGTATAATGTCACAGATGATCCCTGTATTACCTGTACACTGACACTATATACAGAGCTCCTGTGTATAACGTCACTGGTGATCACTCAAATTGGAGAGCCCACTATAACCCTGGGGTACTTAGTACCGGGTCCGGTGGTAATTAAAGGAGTGGTCACAGTGGCAGTGTCCTGGTCCGTGGCTCTGGGCATCCAGTTAAAGCTGATGTGGATGAAAGTGGAAATAAAGTCTTTAATGCATGATTCGTGACGCCACCTGTGGTGTTCGGCCGGGATGGCCGACGCTGCTTAAAGGGACCACTGGGGCTGATGTTAATGCAGCTTGGATGGTTCTGCTCTACCTGATACAGTTGGTAAAGTATGGTAAACAATGGGGTGCAGGACTGAGGGCACAGGTAATGATTGAGGAACACAAGGGTAGCAGTTTCCTTTACCTTTTACTGGTGAAATATAGGTACTGTCCAGGATACAGGCTGCAGGTGGTGTTGTGGTCTGGTCAGTCTGGAAACAGCTTGGGATCCACTAAGCAAGGTGGGTTTGGAGTCCTTCCTTCTGCGCTTTGTACTCTAACCCTTGCTGCCTGAAGCTTTGCATAAGTCCTCTCAGTGTCTGCACTCCCAACCCGTATGGCTGACAGCCTGAGCCTGTCATGGGCACTGCCTTCTCACTGGCATCCCCAGGCTCCTGACCTGCTGTGATACCTGTGGATGTCAGTTGGGGTCAGGAGACTTGGAATCTCCTGCCCTCAGATTCGGTGGCTGGGTATGCAATCCTCTCACCACCATGGACTCAGGAGTCCGGTCTCTTTGCACTTTATCTTGGGATGAGCCCAATCACAGCTCCAGACCCAGTCTCTCTCCTCACGTACTTCCTTTCCCTTCAGTGTCTCACACTCAACTCTCTAACCCCACCTCCAGACCAGAACTTCCATACCTCCAGGCATGACATCACTCCCCGTGAGGAAGGCAATGCCATTGTGGCAACCAGACTCCTGGGGTGCCACATCCCCCCCAGTACAATTCAGTACTCCCGGACTGAGGAAACAAAAAGAAAACATTATAACAGGTGAACAATTATTAGAGTTTACAGGGTTTCAAAAATGGAAAAATTACAAAAAAAAAACCAAACAGTCAGAATTGGCCACACTGGGGCAACACTGGTCAATTTGTGTTCTCTCCAGACTTTTGAGTTGCCTAGGTGGGAACCGCCCCAACCCACCTTTGCTTCATTCCCGGGCATGGCTACGGGATTCTCTGTTGATGAGCCTAATCTTCGGCCACCCCGGCAGTTTATTTTCTAGGCCAAACCAGGGTAACTATGTACAAACAAAGGGTCCTGACCACACATAGTCCTGTGGCCCAATTGCCCTTTTCCAGGTTATGATGCATTTTTAAAAGTTCATACAGTAGTCTCTGTAGGTACTCATGCGTTAACTGTTGCAATGTATACATTTTAACTCATTTACTCATTTTCAATACATTCACATTTTAGTCACATTTTAGTCCTTATACCGGGCTGGAATCTGACCTCTAGTACTACGAGTAGATCTGCGCAGTACAGGTACTGATAGTATCCTGACGGGTTTCACTATACTTGTTACCACTGGTGTAGTGTGCTCACTATTAGCTACGATATGGGTGACTCTACGTAGCAAAGATATACCTGATTTCTTACGATTACTCCTGCTCACTGTGGGCCCGACAGATTCACCACTGGCAGGGAATTGATTCTCTTGCTCCACTGCTGGTGTGGCATGTGCTGCTTGAGTCTGCTGGTTTTCAGGGGGATCCTGAGTCACATCTCTTTCTGGCACTACCAACAGGGGAAAGGTTAAAACGGGCACTACGATAGCTTGGTTTACTTGTGTCCATGACTGGGGAAAGTCTCCAAGAATGGTATGGATTTTCTTTTCCTTCTCTTCTATGGGTTGAGGGATATCTTTGTCTTTTTCTCTGTTTCTCAGTTGGTCAGGGCATACTTTCAGATGATCTCTTGATACTGCTGTTGAAGTTTGTCCTCCATCTTGACTAATGAGGCACACCTTGGTGTTATCAAAGTTTGAGGGCATGACGGTGTATGGTTCAGCCTCCCACTGATCATCTAGTTTGTGCGTTCTTTTTCTTTTGATAACTTGTTCTCCAGGTGACAAGGGAACTGCAGGGGCGTGCTGATTATAGTTTCTCTACTGCCTCTGTCTTGCCTGGGACAAACTTCTTTCCACGCATTCCTGTACTTTGCGGTATTGCTGCTGCCGCTCTTTATCCCAGTCTGCATCTGGTGATGTGGTGTCAGGTGTTAAGACTCCCATGTCCAAGTCAATAGGTAACTTGCCAGGTCTCGCTCTCATTAGGTAGGCTGGAGTGCAGTTGGTGGAGTTCACCAGGATATGGTTGTATATATCTACCAAGTCCAGTAACTTCTCTGGCCACACGTTTCTCTCTTCCAGGGGCAAGGTCTTCAAAATGTCAATTACCACCTGGTTCATTTTCTCACACATGGCATTGTCCTGATTTTCTTGCATCCGTACAGGTTACAGAACTCCTGGAACACTTCTGCTTCAAAAGGCTGGGCCTTGGTCAGTGAGCACCCTCTCAAGGTAACCATGTGGTCAACACAAGTGTTGTTGAAATGCCTTGGCTGCCATCTTTGCTGTTTGGTATTTAACAGGCATGACTACCAGGAACCTTGAGTTATGGTCCACTATTGTCAGGGCGTAGACATAGCCTGAACGGCTTGGGGTCAGCTTCACATGGTCCAAGGCTACCAATTCAAATCGTTATGTGGTGACTATGGGCTGTAGGGGAGCCCTCTGGCTGTTAAACTCTTTCCTGCGCAGGTTGCAGGGGCCACATTCTCTGCACCACATTTCAATGGCTTTCTTCATGCCAATCCAGTAGAATCTTTTACGAAGTAGAACCTCCAATTTCTTCCATCCGAAGTATCCTGCTCCAACGTGATACGCTTCCAAGACCATTGGTGCATCCCACCTCGGGACTACCATCTGCCAGACAAGTTCTTGAGTACGTGGTTTGATGTTCCTCCGACACAGCTTACCCTCATAGTTAAACAGCTTGCCCTTCTCCTTCCAAAACTGTTGGGTCTCTTGTGGAGTATCTGGACCAGTGTGTGAAACAGCTTGTGTCAGCAATTCCTTTACCAGGAAGACTGCCAGGTCACTATCCTGCATTTCTGTCCATCCATGGTGAGGCAACGGTTTCAGCGTGGCTTCTCGCCTGCCATTGTGCTTGTTCTTCACACAAAGGGAGCACTGGGCTGTCTTGAGCGGTGGAAGGCCGGTAACTCAATCCCTTCGAGTACTTCTGGATCTTCTCCCTCTTCTGATAAATTGAGCATCCTGGACAGCGCATCAGCATTAGCATTCTTATGCCCTGCTTGATGGTAAACTCATAGTTAGACAACCGGGCCATCCATTGCTGTTCCAATGCACCTAGCTTTGCCATTTCCAGGTGAGTCATCAGATTGTTGTCCGAGACAATTGTGAACTTTGCCGAAGCCAGGTAGTGCTTGAATCACTGTGTTACAGCCCAGACTATGGCGAGAAACTCCAACTTAAAGGAACTATAGTTGTCATGTTTCCTTTCGGTGGGATGAAGTTTCCTGCTGGTGTAGGCAATCACTCTCTCTCTACTTTTCTGCACCTGGGACAGCACTGCTCCCAATCCCATGTTGCTGGCATCTGTGTAGAGTACAAACGGTTGGACATAGTCAGGATAGGCCAGGACTTCACCTCCCGTGAGAGTCAACTTCAAACAGGTGAAGGATTCTTCCAACCTGTAGTTCCATTCGAACACAGGATTCTAGCTCTTGGCCTTCTTCGATTGGCCCACTAGCAAGTCTTGCAGGGGTGCGTGTCATGGTTCCCAATGGCAAGGGAACGTAAGAAACATATAAGTAACGAACGAGCTCTCGGGTGATGGAAACTCGAGTTGACCGTGAGCTAAATCTACCACACAACTAACAGTAGCCAGGGAGCATACCTACGGCTTCCTATATGCCACGCGCCAGCCGGAGGACTAACTATGCCTGGTAGAGGAAGAAACAGACCTGGCTTACCTCTAGGGAAATACCCCAAAAGATGATAGCAGCCCCCCACATGTAATAACGGTGAATTAAGAGGAAAAGACATACACAGTATGAAAGTAGATTTAGCAAAGAGAGGTCCACTTACTAGATAGCAGAAGGATACAAAAGAGGACTTCACGGTCAACTGAAAACCCTTTCAAAAACCATCCTGAAATTACTTTAAGACTCCTGTGTCAACTCATGACACAGGAGTGGCAATTTCAGCCCGCAAGAGCTTCCAGCTACAGAGAATTACAAAAACTGCAAACTGGACAAAAGGTACAAAACAAAAGGACAAAGTCCACTTAGCTGATCAGCAGACTAGTAGCAGGAACATGCAACCGAAGGCTCTGGTTACAATGATGACCGGCAAGGAAATGACTGGAGAGCAAGGCTAAATAGGAAACTCCCAAACACTGATGGAAGCAGGTGAACAGAAGCAGCAAAGTGCAAACAAGTCACCAGTACCACCAGCAACCACCAGGGGAGCCCAAAAAGCGGATACACAACAGTACCCTCCCCTTAAGGAGGGGGCACCGAACCCTCACAAGAACCGCCAGGGCGATCTGGATGAGCCCTATGAAAGGCACGAACCAAATCCGAGGCATGAACATCAGAGGCAGTTACCCAAGAATTATCTTCCTGACCATAGCCTTTCCATTTAACCAGATATTGAAGTCTCCGTCTGGAAATACGGGAGTCCAAGATCTTCTCTACGACGTACTCCAATTCACCCTCCACCAGCACAGGAGCAGGAGGTTCAGTAGAAGGAACCACCAGTACCTCATATCTCTGCAACAACAACCGATGGAACACATTATGGATAGCGAAAGATGCCGGGAGGTCCAAACGAAAGGAAACAGGGTTAAGAATCTCCAAAATCCTATAAGGACCGATGAACCGAGGCTTAAATTTGGGAGAAGAAACCCTCATAGGGACAAAACGGGAAGACAACCACACCAAGTCCCCAACGCGAAGGTGGGGACCAACACGACGACGACGGTTAGCAAACTGCTGAGTCCTCTCCTGGGACAATTCCAAATTATCCACCACTTGTCCCCAAATCCGATGCAACCGATCCACCACCGCATCCACTCCAGGACAATCCGAAGATTCAACCTGACCAGATGAAAAACGCGGATGAAAGCCTGAATTGCAAAAGAAAGGAGAAACCAAAGTGGCAGAACTAGCCCGATTATTAAGAGCAAACTCCGCCAACGGCAGAAAGGCAACCCAATCATCCTGATCCGCAGACACAAAACACCTCAAATAAGTCTCCAAAGTTTGATTAATTCGCTCCGTCTGGCCATTGGTCTGAGGATGGAATGCAGACGAAAAGGACAAATCAATGCCCAACCTGGCACAGACTGTCCGCCAAAATCTAGACACGAACTGGGTACCCCTGTCAGAAACGATGTTTTCCGGAATACCATGCAAGCGAACCACATTTTGAAAAAACAGAGGGACCAACTCAGATGAGGAAGGCAACTTAGGCAATGGCACCAAATGAACCATTTTAGAAAAACGGTCACACACCACCCAGATGACAGACATCTTCTGAGAAACAGGGAGATCCGAGATAAAGTCCATAGAGATGTGCGTCCAAGGCCTCTTCGGAATAGGCAAGGGCAACAACAACCCACTAGCCCTAGAACAACAAGGCTTGGCCCGAGCACACACATCGCAAGACTGCACAAAAACACGCACATCTCGAGACAGGGAAGGCCACCAGAAGGATCTAGCCACCAAATCTCTGGTGCCAAAAATTCCCGGATGACCTGCCAGAGTAGAAGAATGAACTTCCGAGATGACTCTAGTGGTCCACTCGTCAGGAACAAACAGTCTACCAGACGGAAAACGATCAGGTCTATCCGCCTGAAATTCTTGCAAAGCACGTCGCAAATCTGGAGAGACAGCAGACAAAACCACTCCATCCTTAAGGACACCAGCAGGTTCAGAATTCCCAGGAGAGTCAGGCTCAAAACTCCTAGAAAGAGCATCTGCTTTCACATTCCTAGAACCCGGTAAGTACGAGACCACAAAATTAAACCGGGAAAAGAACAACGACCAACGTGCCTGTCTAGGATTCAGGCGCCTGGCAGACTCCAAATAAATTAAATTCTTGTGATCAGTCAAAACTACCACCTGATGTCTGGCACCCTCAAGCCAATGACGCCACTCCTCAAATGCCCACTTCATGGCCAAAAGCTCCCGATTACCAACATCATAGTTTCGCTCGGCGGCCGAAAATTTTCGCGAAAAGAACGCACAAGGTCTCATCACTGAGCAGTCGGTACTTTTCTGCGACAAAACCGCCCCCGCTCCGATCTCGGAAGCATCGACCTCAACCTGAAAGGGAAGAGAAACATTAGGCTGGCGCAACACAGGGGCAGACAAAAAGCGGCGCTTAAGCTCCCGAAAGGCCTCCACGGCAGCAGGGGACCAATTGGCAACATCAGCACCCTTTTTAGTCAAATCCGTCAGAGGTTTAGCAACGCCAGAAAAACCAGCTATAAATCGATGATAAAAATTAGCAAAGCCCAAGAATTTCTGGAGACTCTTCAGAGAAGTAGGCTGCGTCCAGTCGTAAATAGCCCGAACCTTGACAGGATCCATCTCAATAGAAGAAGGGGAAAAAATATACCCCAAAAATGAAATTTTTTGAACCCCAAAAACACACTTTGAACCCTTTACACACAAAGAATTCTCCCGCAAAACTTGAAAAACCCTCCTGACCTGCTGAACATGAGACTCCCAGTCATCAGAAAAAATCAAAATATCATCCAAGTACACAATCATAAATTTATCCAAATATTCACGGAAAATATCATGCATTAAGGACTGAAAGACAGAAGGTGCATTAGAAAGGCCGAAAGGCATTACCAAATACTCAAAATGGCCCTCAGGCGTATTAAATGCGGTCTTCCACTCATCCCCCTGCTTAATTCGCACCAAATTATACGCCCCACGAAGATCAATCTTAGAGAACCACTTAGCCCCCCTTATGCGAGCAAACAAATCAGTCAGCAAAGGCAACGGATACTGATATTTGACTGTAATTTTATTCAGGAGACGATAATCAATACAAGGCCTCAGAGAGCCATCCTTTTTAGAGACAAAGAAAAAACCGGCTCCTAAAGGTGATGAAGAAGGACGAATATGTCCCTTTTCCAGGGACTCCTTAATATACTCGCGCATAGCAGCATGTTCAGGTACAGATAGGTTAACCCCTTCACCCCCGGAGCTTTTTCCGTTTTTCCGTTTTCGTTTTTTGCTCCCCTCCTTCCCAGAGCCATAACTTTTTTATTTTTCCGTCAATTTGGCCATGTGAGGGCTTATTTTTTGCGGGACAAGTTGTACTTTTGAATGACACCATTGGTTTTACCATGGCGTGTACTAGAAAACGGGAAAAAAATTCCAAGTGCAGTGAAATTGCAAAAAAAGTGCAATCCCACACTTGTTTTTTGCTTGCCTATTTTGCTAGGTTCACTAAATGCTAAAACTGACCTGCCATTATGATTCTCCAGGTCACTACGAGTTCATAGACACCTAACATGACTAGGTTATTTTTCACCTAAGTGGTGAAAAAAAATTCCAAACTTTGCAAAAAACAAAACAAAACAGAATTGCGCCATTTTCCGATACTCGTAGCGTCTCCATTTTTCGTGATCTGGGGTCAGGTGAGGGCTTATTTTTTGCATGCCGAGCTGGCGTTTTTAATGATAGCATTTTGGTGTAGATACGTTCTTTTGATCGCCCGTTATTGCATTTTAATGCAATGTCGTGGCGACCCAAAAAACGTAAATCTGGTGTTTCGAATTTTTTTCTCATTACGCCATTTAGCGATCAGGTCAATGCTTTTTTTTTTATTGATAAATCGGGCGATTCTGAACGCGGCGATACCAAATATGTGTAGGTTGGGGTTTTTTTTTATTGATTTATTTTGATTGGGGCGAAAGGGGGGTGATTTAAACTTTTATATTTTTTTTATTTTTTTCACATTTTTAAAAACTTTTTTTTTTTACTTTTGCCATGCTTCTATAGCCTCCATGGGAGGCTAGAAGCAGGCACAGCCCGATCGGCTCTGCTATGCAGCAGTGATCATAAGATCGCTGCTACACAGCAGATTTGCAGGTGTGCTGTGAGCGCCGACCACAGGGGGGCGCTCACAGCCACCGGCAATCAGTAACCATAGAGGTCTCAAGGACCTCTATGGTTACAATGGAGGAGCATCGCCGACCCCCGATCATGTGACGGGGGTCGGCGATGCGCTCATATCCGGCCGCACGGCCGGATGCGGTAGTTAAATGCCGCTGTCTGCGTTTGACAGCGGCATTTAACTAGTTAATAGCGGCGGGTGATCGCGATTTCACCCGCCGCTATTGCGCGCACATGTCAGCTGTAAAAAACAGCTGACATGTTGCGACTTTGATGTGCGCTCACCGCCGGAGCGCACATCAAAGCGGGGGTCCCGACATGTGACGTACTATACCGTCACATGTCGGGAAGGGGTTAAACAAACGACCCTTTGGAAATTTACTGCCAGGAATCAGATCTATGGCGCAATCACAATCCCTGTGAGGAGGGAGTGAACCAATCTTAGGCTCTTCAAAAATATCACGATAATCAGACAAAAATGCCGGAATCTCAGATGGAATAGATGACGAAATGGACACCATAGGAGTGTCCCCATGAGCCCCCCGACATCCCCAGCTTAACACAGACATAGCCTTCCAGTCAAGGACTGGGTTATGAGACTGTAACCATGGTAATCCAAGCACCAAAACATCATGTAAATTGTACAACACAAGGAAGCGAATCACCTCCTGATGGTCTGGAGTCATACGCATAGTCACTTGCGTCCAGAACTGTGGTTTATTACAAGCCAAAGGTGTAGAATCAACACCCTTCAGAGGTATAGGGACTTCCAGAGGCTCTAAATCAAACCCACAGCGCCTGGCAAAGGACCAGTCCATAAGACTCAGAGCGGCGCCAGAGTCCACATAGGCATCCACGGTAATAACTGATAATGAACAAATCAAGGTTACAGACAAAATAAATTTGGACTGTAAAGTGCCAATTGAAATGGACTTGTCAACCTTCCTAGTACGCTTAGAGCATGCCGATATAACATGAGCAGAATCACCACAATAGAAGCATAACCCATTTTTACGCCTATAATTCTGCCGCTCGCTTCTGGACATAACTCTGTCACATTGCATTTTCTCTGGCGTCTTTTCAGAAGATACCGCCAAATGGTGCACGGGTTTGCGCTCCCGCAAACGCCGATCAATCTGAATTGCCATTGTCATGGACTCATTCAGACCTGTAGGCGCAGGGAACCCGACCATAACATCTTTAACGGCATCAGAAAGGCCCTCTCTGAAATTTGCAGCTAAGGCGCACTCATTCCACTGAGTAAGCACAGACCACCTACGAAATTTTTGGCAGTATATCTCCGCTTCATCTTGCCCTTGAGATAGGGCTATCAAAGCTTTTTCAGCTTGAATCTCCAAATTAGGTTCCTCATAAAGCAACCCTAAAGCCAGGAAAAACGCATCCACATTGAGCAACGCAGGATCCCCTGGTGCCAATGAAAATGCCCAATTTTGAGGGTCACCTCGCAGCAAAGAGATTACAATCTTAACCTGCTGGACAGGATCTCCTGAGGAGTGAGGTCTGAGAGAAAGGAATAATTTACAATTATATTTGAAATTCAAAAACCGAGATCTATCTCCGGAAAACACCTCTGGTGTAGGGATTTTAGGTTCAGAAATAGGAGCATGTATAACAAAATCTTGTAAATTTTGAACCTTCGTAGCAAGATTATTTAAACCTGCAGCCAAACTCTGAGGATCCATCTTTAAACAGGTGAGCTCAGAGCCATTCAAGGATTATAAGGAGAGAAAGGCAAAGGCTGTAATTAAAGCTGAAATACAACTGATCCAACTATGGAGCAAGCATAGGGGAAAAAGGGAAAAAAAAAAAATAATAATTTACAGACTTCTTTTTTCTCTCCTTTCTTCTGCCAATAAGTTTAACGGTGGCCGGTCATACTGTCATGGTTCCCAATGGCAAGGGAACGTAAGAAACATATAAGTAACGAACGAGCTCTCGGGTGATGGAAACTCGAGTTGACCGTGAGCTAAATCTACCACACAACTAACAGTAGCCAGGGAGCATACCTACGGCTTCCTATATGCCACGCGCCAGCCGGAGGACTAACTACGCCTGGTAGAGGAACAAACAGACCTGGCTTACCTCTAGGGAAATACCCCAAAAGATGATAGCAGCCCCCCACATGTAATAACGGTGAATTAAGAGGAAAAGACATACACAGTATGAAAGTAGATTTAGCAAAGAGAGGTCCACTTACTAGATAGCAGAAGGATACAAAAGAGGACTTCACGGTCAACTGAAAACCCTTTCAAAAACCATCCTGAAATTACTTTAAGACTCCTGTGTCAACTCATGACACAGGAGTGGCAATTTCAGCCCGCAAGAGCTTCCAGCTACAGAGAATTACAAAAACTGCAAACTGGACAAAAGGTACAAAACAAAAGGACAAAGTCCACTTAGCTGATCAGCAGACTAGTAGCAGGAACATGCAACCGAAGGCTCTGGTTACAATGATGACCGGCAAGGAAATGACTGGAGAGCAAGGCTAAATAGGAAACTCCCAAACACTGATGGAAGCAGGTGAACAGAAGCAGCAAAGTGCAAACAAGTCACCAGTACCACCAGCAACCACCAGGGGAGCCCAAAAAGCGGATACACAACAGGTGCGGCTAGCTTGGTAAAGTCTTTGATGAATCTTCGGTAGTAGCCTACCAACCAGATGAACTGCCATACTTCATGAATTTTGCTGGGTTTTGGCCAGTCCCTGATCACGGTGACTTTGTCTGGGTCCGGTGCCACACCTTCGGCGCTTACCACGTGACCTAGGTACTGCACCTTGGGCTTCAGCAGGTGGCATTTGGACGGCTTCACCTTCAGGCCAAAGTTGGACAGGGCTTCAATCACCACAGTCAGGTGCTTCAAATGTTCTTCATAGGTTTTGGAGAAGACTATGACATCATCCAGGTATAGCAGAATGTTCTCAAAGTTCTTGTGCCCGAGGCAACACTCCATCATCCTCTGAAATGTCCCTGGTGCGTTGCACAGCCCGAACAGCATGTAGTTGAACTCGGAGAGGCCCATTGGTGTTGTGAAGGCGGTCTTCTCTTTATCCGCCTCTGCCTCGAGAACCTGCCAATACCCACTGGTGAGATCTAAGTTGGGAAAATAGTGAACGGATTTCAGTGCAGCTAACAGTTCCTCTAGGCGTCCTTATGTGTAATTAGGTTAATCTGTAGTCAACACACATCCTCATTGTACCATCTTTTTTTCTAACGAGGACTAACGGAGCTGCCCAGGGGCTACAACTGTCTCTGATCACCCCAGCCTCCTTCATCTCCTGTAGTGAGCAGGGGGTACAGGCCGGTACCTTTCTTTAATGGGTGGATGATCTCCAGTGGGGATATGATGTTGAACCCCTTTTACCTGCCCAAAGTTTAGTGGGTATTTGCTGAATACCCTCTCATATTCTTTGACCACCCAGTAAGCCCCATGCTTTTGGTGCAAAGGAGTGGAATCAGTGCCTACGTGTAACTTTTGACACCAATCCTCCATCTGTTCTGAAGAGCCATTGTCATCCTGGTCGGACGGACCAAGGGTTCTGCTGTTTGTATGGCATTGTTACTGACAGTGAACAGTTTAGCAAGGGTGGCATATATGGGTAAATGGACATCTTTTTCCCCAAAATTCAGGATACGTTTTGGTACCCTCCCCTTGCGGACATCAACTACCCCCCTGGCTGTCAGGACAGTGGGACTACTGTCCGGGTACACTGGTTCTTCTAGGGCCTGGTAGTCTTGGCCTCTGAGGTCTATGGCTGCCCAACACCAAATTAACATTTCACTCCTTGGGGGTACTGCAATGGGGATCAGATCACTCATTCTGACACTGCCGACTTCTCCACCAGATAGTTCTACCTGTTGTCTCTGCATCAGTGCTTTGATCTTCTTCTGCAGGACCCATTGCTAACTGGAACCAACAGTTTCAGCCACCTGATGCAACAACACAATAACTTCGCCAAGACAGTTTTCTATCACATTAGTACCTAAGGTCACATTGGGTTACATTCTCGTCAATCAATATCTACAATTATCAGACCTTGGGCTTTCAACTTTACCCACCCCACCTTAATGATCACCTCCTTGTACCCCACTTGTGGCAAAGGCTGACCATTGCTGGCAATTATTGTTAGATCATTATCTGGGCTAAGGGTAATATCAGAGTCAGCCCAGTACTGTTTGTAAAGAATATATGGCATAGTTGTCACCTGATAGCTGGTGTCCAGTAAAGAATTAATTGGGATGCCATCAATCACAACTGGGAGAACCAAACGTCCTCCGACGTACTTGGCTCACCAGCTTTGTGGGCCTGGTCATGTTACTCCTTGGGGTTGGCCCTCTGGCCCAGGGGGTTGCTTGTTTAAATTGCAGAATATTGCGATGTGTCCTGCCTTGCTGCAGCGGTGGCAAATAGTTCATCCATCCTGGTCGTAGCGGTCGTTGTTTCTCCCTCTGGTTGGTAGGATCCTCTTCTGCCGTCTCCACGGGACATCATCTGGACAGGAGGCCAGCTGAATCTTCTCCTTTGAGGGAACTTGCATAGACTGCATGGTTTTAGCTAATGCAGACACACTTTTGGCCAGCTCCTGCACCTGGAGACACAGTCCTGCATCAGAGTCATTAACCAGGGTCTGTGCTTCAGCCTCAATGGGGTCCTGAAGAAAAGATGCTGCCTCCTGGTGGTATTATTGCTGGGTGCTTAGGGGGCGCCATGCAGCTGGAATTTGGTTCATGCAGAACTCGGATGGCCCTATCTTTAAAGTGTGCAAAGTCCAGGTCAGCGTTTTGTAGGGCCAAGATGCGCAGCTGTGTCCTGTGGGTGCTAGACTGAAGTCCCTCAATAAATTGCTCCTTTAACAATCTGTCCCCATCCTGCATGCTGTCAGGGTCAACCTGCTTAATGGCCCGCAGTGCCTCCTGGAGATTAAGGGCATAGTCCCATATACTGAAATGAACCCTTTGCACCTAAAGAATCTCATCTTTATCTCTGCTGTGGTTCGGGTGTCAAAGGTATTCTTTAACAAGCCAAGATTTGTTTAACAGTCCTTTTATCAGCATCCAGCCAGGACTTTACTTCCCTTTGAGCTGCATCAATTACCTGGCCAGTGAAGATGCTGACTTTCTGATGTTCAGACAGGGGGTACACTTCAAACAAACTGCAGAGTCTCTCCTTAAAATCGCTCAGGGTGTGTGACTCCCCTGAGTACTGCAGTAACCAGGCGGCTCCCGGTATGTATGGCATCGATAGCGTCAGAATGCAAGCTGTAGCTGCAGCTGTATCTGGCCGGTTTATAGGGGCTGCGGCCACCGCTGAATCTCCACCCGGGTTGGACATATTCCCCACCCCAGTTAACCTCAGCCCTGCCTGTAGCTTTGTTACTGGAGTCTGCGGCTGCTTCACCGGCGGTCTGTACGGTGTTCCTTCCGGTTCTCTAGTCTGGGGCCTCCTGTTTTGTTTATCTGCACACAGCAGAGCACAGAGCGCAGCTTCCTTTGTGCTCATTTTCTCTGGACCTGCCCATGAAGACACACCTCTTCTGTTTCTCGCACACCACGCGGCACGGTAATGACGGTTATCACTCAGTTTAACAAAGTCTATGGCACACAGCACCCGGCAATGCCGAGTTACGCATCCTGTTTGTGACGCCAAGATTGGAGTGCCCACTTGAACCATGGGGTACTCGGTACCGGGTCCGGTGGTACTTAAAGGGGTGATCACAGTGGCTGTGACCCGGTCCGTGGTCCTGGGCGTCCAGTTAAAGGGGATGTGGATGAAAGTGGAAATAAAATCTTTAACGGATGATTCGTGATCGTGACTCCACCTGTGGTGTTCGGCCGGGATTGCCGAAGCTGCTTAAAGGGGCTGATGTTAATGCAGCTTGGATGGTTCTGCTCTCCACAGGTAGAGTGGGGCCCCAGGGCTACCTGATATAGTTGGTAAGGTATGGTAAACGATGGGGTGCAGGACTGAGGGCACTGGTAATGATTGAGGAACACAAGGGTAGCAGTTTCCTTTACCTTTTACTGGTGAAATACAGGTACTGTCCAGGGTACAGGTAGCAGGTGGTGTTACTTGTACACTGACAGTATATACAGAGCTCCTGTGTTTATTGTCACCGGTGATCACTGTATTACATGTACACTGACACTATATACAGAGCTCCTGTGTATGTCACCGGTGATCACTGTATTACATGTACACTGCTGACACCATACACTGTGTACTACATACAAAGCTCCTGTGTATAATGTCAGTTATGGTAAAATTAGTTTTGCTCTTTTTATTAATGATCAGTATTGTAGTATTTGGCCACTATGTGGTTGTAATATGTGGTCCGGACATGGTGTGGTCATATTTGTTCCTTGTATGTGGTATTATTTGGTAACAGTGTGATAGTAATATGTGGTCTGGTCATGATGTAGTGGTATTTGTCCCTTGTATGTGGTATTATGAGTCACTATGTCTTGGTAATTTGTGGTCCGGTCATGGTATGGCAGTACTTGTGCCTTGTGTGTGGCATTATTCGGTCACTATGTGGTGGTAATATGTGGTCTGTTCATAGTGACAGTATTTGTATGTGGTATTGTTCATTTTAAAAAATGTATGTGACACTTTCCCTTAAAGGAACATTAATAAAATATACCTAAAAAGAGTATTGGACATTTTAGCAAATGTTTAATAGATTATAGTAGAGTAGGGCATGGCCAACAGAGTATACCTAGTCATGGTGGTGGCTTAATAAAATCTTTTAGCCAAAACAAAAGCTGCTGGTGATGTATGTGATCAGGTGTTAGATGGGAACTGATAATGTGTGATTGATGAGGACATGGTGCAGATGTGGAGTTTTTCTATGAGTGGGTGCTGGGACTGTGGAAGGTTCGATGGTTGGAGGCAGAGCTGGGGTGGAACCTGGGCGGAGTCTCGAGGGGTCTCGAAAATGTTGCCAGTATAGGGTACTGAAATTCCTGGTGGCAGCCCTGTATAATAAAACACTTTTTATGACAAACCAAGCTACACCAAAACTACACTACAGGAATAACTTTTATAGGGACAAAGCCTCCTACATGACTGTATAAGTAGATTAAATTGAGTTTTGGAGTGATGTAATGTACTGTAAATGCCAACTTCATATTTTTAAATAATGGTTCACCTACAATACATTTATGTAATTTAAAAAGAGGTTTTTGAACCATACTAATGAGACTTCCTGAATCACAAGCCAAAATGGCTTGAACAGATCAGAGCTCTTTTCATGTTTGTGCTCCTTTCCATTTACTTAAATGAGGATGAGCAACAATACCAGACACATGGCATGTGTCTAAGAACACAATGTTAATGTTATCAGCACTGCTCCAACCCACAAAGTTCAGACTTTCCGCAAATGTTCACAATGCCACTGCGTCTGACAATTACAGTATGAACAGAATACATATCCCTTCCAGTGGATGAGGGTATTGGAGGGAATTTCGAACCTTACGAGAATCCACAACCCTCTGAACCTCATATTCCAAGCCATCATCGACTGAAACTGGAGGAGGCAGAGATGAGGAACGAGTCCATTTTGGCGAATCTGGAGCAATCCCAATATTCTTTTGAACCTCCCTCCAGACATCCCTAAGTCTCTGAATGGTGACCTCCACCCTAGGACATTCCGAGCGAACCCTAGAAAATTCATCAATATGGGGATGAAAACCATAATTACAGAAAAATGGTGATTTCTCAGTAGTCTGATTTACTCGACTATTAAAAGCAAACTCAGCGAGAAGTAAAAACAAAGGCCAGCTCTCCTGATGAACCACCACAAAGCACCATAAAATTTGTTCCAAAGATCGATTTATACTCTGACTGTTGGTTTCAGGGTGGTAAGCAGATGAAATTGACTAGTTAATCCGAGTTTACTACAAACAGGTCTTCAGAATTAAGAAACAAATTGTACTCTACTATCAGACACAATGTTAAGAGGGATCCCATTTAACTTAGGGTACTGTCACACTATACGATTTACCAACGATCACGACCAGCGATACGACCTGGCCGTGATCGTTGGTAAGTGGTTGTGTGGTCGCTGGGGAGCTGTCACACAGTCAGCTCTCCAGCGACCAACGATGCCGAAGGCCCCGGGTAACCAGGGTAAACATCGGGTTACTAAGCGCAGGGCCGCGCTTAGTAACCCGATGTTTACCGTGGTTACCAGCGTAAAAGTAAAAAAAAAAAAACCGTACATACTTACATTCCGGTGTCTGTCCCCCGGCGTTCTGCTTCTCTCCACTGTGTCTGCGCCAGCCGGAAAGCACAGCGGTGACGTCACCGCTGTGCTCGCTTTCCGGCCGGCCGGCGCTCACAGTGCAGAGAAGCAGAACGCCGGGGGACAGACACCGGAATGTAAGTATGTACTGTTTGTTTTTTTTTACTTTTACGCTGGTAACCACGGTAAACATCGGGTTACTAAGCGCGGCCCTGCGCTTAGTAACCCGATGTTTACCCTGGTTACAAGCGAACGCATCGCTGGATCGCTGTCACACACAACGATCCAGCGATGACAGCGGGAGATCCAGCGACGAAAGAAAGTTCCAAACGATCTGCTACGACGTACGATTCTCAGCAGGGTCCCTGATCGCTGCTGCGTGTCAGACACTGCGATATCGTATGGATATCGCTGGAACGTCACGGATCGTACCGTCGTAGCGACAAAAGTGCCACTGTGTGACAGTACCCTTACTTTACAGTAAGAGAAATAAACAATTTGGAGAGAATGTCTGCATTAGAAAATCCTGACAAAGGTACAAAATGAGCTTGTTTGCTGAATCGGTCGACTACCAACAAGATAGCAATTTGCCCATCAGACAGACGCAAATCTGTGTTGAAATCCATGGACAAATGAGTCCATGGTCTTTCTGGAATTGGCAATGGAACCAATTCCACGGCCAGCTATGACTGACTTTAGTGCGTGCACAGACCTCACAGACATATACAAAATCTTTAATATCATTATGCATGTGTAAGTAGGTTGCGGGATGCAGTAACAGACTGGAGGCAGAGCAAGGGTTAACAAGTTTAATAACAGGGGAATACTCCACGCAGGGAGGCAATGGGTTAAACAGTGGAATAAATGGTTCAGGTTAGAAAGGATATGCAGAGTTCAGAAATAAAGGATCAGTTAACGGCAGTTCTTGTGAAACAAAACTGTGACTCCTGCTGGGAAGTCAATGGCGCCAGCAACAGCTGATTCGGTATCTTTTCCTATGGAATCCTATGGGCAACAATGGCCTGTCTTCTGGCGGCAGTGGTCGGTGTCCGGTACCTTCAACTGGGCCTAGTCCATATGCTATAGTGGCTGATAAGGGTGCAAGCCACAGTACTGTATGAGCCCAAAGTGGCTCTGCAAATATACACTGGCAAAGTCGGAGTCTCCTGTGAGCGAGAAAGTATGAGCTGATAATATGGGTTATGCAAGTCTATCCAGCACTTGGTTCTCTCTTTGCGGCACATGCACTGTACTCACAGTCATGAGGCACATGGCACCTCAATCTCTGTCAGCCACTGGGTGCATTGCACTCTTCTCTCTATGTTGCGCGCTGCCTGTTCCTGCCGAGACTGAAGTGCCGACAACCACTGGCGTGCTGCTTCTCTGGCAGGGTAATGCACCCGATCTCTCTCTAGCAGCACTCTCTCAGTACTTACTCCCCCAGAACGTTTCACACCTCACTCCGTGATGACCAACGGGCACCCTGCACTTCTCTAATCACAGTCTCTGTAAGTGGCAGCAGGGATAATAAAGCGTCGGCCTGTGCTGTGCTGATGCTCCGGGGTCGCAGCACTCACTGGTCCTCAGCAGTGCTGCGCTCTGCTCTCACTGTACGGCTGCACTCAGAGCAGGAAGCAGACGGCAAGGGACCTGAAGGACACCGACGGGTGAGTATGTACTGTTTGTTTTTTTACGTTTACGCTGGTAACCAGGGTAAACATCGGGTTACTAAGTGCGGCCCTGCGCTTAGTTACCCGATGTTTACCCTGGTTACCCGGGGACTTCGGCATCGCTCCAGCGTCGTGATTGCAACGTGTGACCGCAGTCTACGACGCTGGAGCGATGATTATACGACGCTGCGACGTCACGAATCGTGCCGTCGCAGCGATGAAAATTTCAATGTGTGACGGTACCCTAAGCTGCTGCTAAGCGTACGGCTCCCCTCAGTGCAGCAGTCCCTCTCTCTGGACTGCTGGAGAAAGCCCAGCTTCTTTCCTGGCAGCGGTCTCTCTGTAGACGGTGGGGCCCTGTTGCAGCGCCAGTGGGGAGGGGAAGTGGAGCACGCCGCTCGCCTGACTGCGTGCTGCTCTCCGTTCACCCCAAACTGCTCTGCTGCGCGCACTTTTCCCTTTCATATCCCTGCCCCTTTAGGTCAGGAGGAAGGTACGGCTTGCTATCGCTTCCCCCCGGGAACAGAGGATGCAGCCTCAACAGTTCCAGACCTGGCTTAATACAGGTACTTGCAGCCTGGTTCTCCTCCTTACACTCCCCCTCTCCTTTTACTCACCATTCCATGGAGCAAACCTCTTCCTGCTCCTTTTTGTTCTTTAGAGGTGGGTCGAGAAATTCTTCCTCTTTATAATCCACAGCTGCAGGAGGAGATATGTTAGGTACACTTTGCATCTCTTCTATTTGGTCAGGATCCCTTGGGCTAGCGTTTAGCGAATTCTCCATCTCTGGGAACGAGGCAAGTGGTTCTTCATCATCACCATCGGGAACCGTGGGAGTGAGCATTTCAGGTACATTTGACACTTTCTCCCCTCTTTCGGGATCTTGTGGCAGGCAAGGTCGCAATATACTTTGGTGGACTGCTCAGGTAGGCGTCCCTTCTTCCACTTCGGGTTGAATCTCACAGGCAGGACTATTGAATCCAATTTGGCGTTCCACCCCCGATTCGCCTCCACAAGCCTGAACAGCGCAGACATCTCACCGCAGACAGTCAATACCTTCTCTCTCTCTTCTCGGCGTCTGACGTTGTGGCTCTGTCTTGCTCTGGGTGGGGTTCCCCTTTGCTCACAGTACCATTGCTTCCAGGTGCAGGGTTTTCTCCAGTTAGCAGGACCTTCGGAGGAGTGAGCGGATCTTCGCCGTCGACTTTCTCTTGTGGGGCAACTTCTTGACAGGTGCCCCATTCTTCCACATGTCCAATACACACTTCTGCATCTGTCTGGTGGACGCTTTGGTCTGGATCGCCGTCCTCTCTGAGAGGCATACCCCCTCTGTAGTTGCTCTTCACATCAGGATCTGGAAGTAAATTTTGGGGCTGCTGTTGGAGTTTCACTTATGCATCTGCATCTCTCCGCTAACTTCTTTCTTCTCTCGATGTAAGTTACCCCGGGGTATGGGAGTGGACTCCAAGGCACCAGCAAGGACTTCCTTCAGGTTCTCGACTTCTGCCCGGATTTTCTGCATTCCCTGCCGTAATTCGCGGGATCACTCTGGCTCTTCCTTGTTTGGGGTAGGTACTTCGCAGCTGCAGACCATCCCTGTCAAGACTGCAGTCCCCTGCTCCTGTTCTCTTTTGTGTTCTTCTGCCTCATCTCTGAAAAAGTCATGCGCGGGTTAGCAAGGCTAGCTTAAGCAGCGCATCTCTACAGCCTGTCACTAGCTGGTCTTGCAGCACTATGTCAGTGTCCTATGCCTATGCCATCTCGCTTAGCAATTGCAGTGTGGACCTCCTGCAGTGGGTTTGTAGCACCCCAGGTGTCCGGTTGCCACAGTGGCATTGCCTTCCTCAGGGGGGTGATGACATGCCTGGAAGCAAGAAGGGATCCGCTTAGCAGGTAACACAGCATGCAACACCTTTCCAGACTTCAGACCAGAAGGGGGAGCTCTAAACCCAGTTTCAGGGGAACTTCCCTATAAGTTCTGGTCTGGAGGCAGGGTTAGTTGGCGTGTGAGAGAGAGCAGACAGTGAAGGAGGAAGAGGTAAGTGAGAAGAATCTGTGGGATAGGAGCTGTGACTGAGCTCACCCCAGGACTGAGCGCCGAAGATTGGACACAGGAGTCCATGGTTGTGTGGGAACTGCAGGTCCCACAAACAAATCCGGAGGACAGGAGATTGCAGGTCTCCTGGCCCCATTGGACACCCAAAGGCACAGCAGCATATGAGAGCCCAGAGTCACCATGAGGGAGTGACACCTGGAACAGGCTCAAGCTGCTTGCCATGTGGGTAGTGTTTCACTTAGTAGACAGACTGAGAGAGGGACTTATGTGAGAGGGACTTTCCTGCACCCCAACGTCCATCCACAAACCTTCATAAACTGTTCTGGTAGCCCTGGGGCCCCACTCCACCAGTGGGGAGCCTAACCATCTCAGCTGAAACACCACTGGTCCCAGCGGTCCCCTTAAGCAGCGTTGGCCATCTATAGCCAAGTACCACAAGTGGCGTCATGAACAATCCCCTTTTCCTATATAATCCCCTGTAATTATGCATCAGGGCCATGGACCGGGTCACTGCTGCCGTGACCACCTCTTTAAGAGCCGTGCGACCCAGTTCCGAGTACCCCACAGCCCTAGTGGGTGTTGCAAGTTCATGTATTGGGTCACGGGCTCCCACTCCCTTTGAACACGGCGGAAAAAATGCACGCACAATTCTCCGATATCCATGGAGTCTCCGTGCATCTCTTCTAGTATCTGTAGCACCTTGTTAAAGGTATTGCGCTCATGGGGAGGCCATAACATAACGGAGATCCTCACCTCTCTGTCCAGAGCTATCAAGGCAATCTCTGCGTTACCTGGGTCATGGGGTACATCTTCAACATACCTCTGACTCGCTCAGGCTAAGTTTACATTTGCATATGTGTTCGCAGCGTATCGTCTGCATGCCAAACGAATGCAAACACATGTGTACACAGCCTTTTTTATCCGCATGCTCTTATGCATGACATCAAAAACGCTGGATTGCATGCTTTTATATGTATTTTGCATGTGTTTGCATTGTTCTTGCGCATGCATATGGTATTTCCCAATAGGTGTGACTTATTGGTTTTCAATATATAGAGACACTGCACAGCAGAAATTAGCTCCTTTAGATGGTGGATGCTGCTGCAAGATGGAGAGCATGGAGTGCTTCAATATGAATCTGGATTTTTCTTTGAAATTGGCTTTTGCTTTCGCTGTGGCTTGTGAGGAAGAAAGAAGAAGAGAAAGACGGAGATGTCGTCGTCGTCGCTTTTGGCAACACCCCATTGTTGAACTCCGACAGAGCCATGGAGCCTACCACTCATTGTACACAAGCTTCGTGAAAACCTGGCAAAGTTTTCTGACTGCACCAGGATGATGCAACACAGCTTCGATGATTTGTTGCAACGTGGCTGAGGATACATCAGCAGGCAGGACACCCAACTACGTACCGCAACTCCTGCTGAGGAATGTCTGTTGGTGACCATATGGTATGTAATTTTGAGCAACAAACACCAGTCGTTACTATTTCTGTTAGAAAAACCTTGTACTGATTTATTTGTTCCTTTGTCTGTTCCGCAGATTCCTGGCTACTGGAGAGACCTTAAGAGCTCTAGATTTTCAGTTTCGAATTGGACTGTCCACCCTTTCTGGGATTGTTGGAGACACCTGCCGTGCATTGTGTGATGTTCTGCGTGCCGACTTCCTCCCCCAACCCACAGCTGAACTCTGGATGAAAAATGCAGCAAAATTCAATGAAGTGTGTAATTTTCCTGTGTGGGGGCTGTTGACGGCAAACTTATTCAGATTCTGAAACCTGCAGGAAGTGGCTCTGAGTACTTCAATTATAAACAATACTTTTCAATTGTTCTGATGGCAATTGCGGATGCTGAATGTCGATTTGTCGCTGTTGACTTTGGCTCATTTGGACGAGGAAATGACTTGCAGACTTTCAAAAACATGGGACAACGATTGTATGGGAATGATTTTAATTTTCCCCAGCCACAACCTCTTCCTAACACTGAAGGACCGCCAGCGCCATTTGTTATTGTTGGTGATGAGGCCTTTCAAATGTGTGGCAACCTCCTAAAACCATAATCAAGTCCGGACTTGAGTCACACAAAAAGGATTTTCAACTACCGACTGACAAGGGCACAAAGAACTATGGAGTGTGCCTTTGATTTGCTGGCATCTAAATGGCGCATTTTGGGCACAGCCATAAATCTAAAAATAGAGACAAGTGATGACGTTGTGAAAGCATGTGTTGTTCTGCATAACTACATCCTGTCAAAAGAGCAACCCCACTTTGAACTTGAGGAAACTGTTAATACCACATTGCAGGGTTACGAACATTACCCTCTGAGGACTACAGTCCAAGTTGCCCAAATGAAGGATAAATTTGCAGCCTATTTTGTTTGTGATAATGGACGTTTGTCATGGAAAGATGAAATGGTTTAATCTGTAAATAAAATGTACCTGTAATGTTATGTACTTTTAATGTTATGTACTTGTAATGTTATGTACCTGTAATGTTATGTATCTGTAATGTTATGTATCTGTAATGTTTTCTGACTCTAATATTAACACCTTGAATCTAACTTGCATAATAAACACATTAACTGTTACACCCATTCATACTTTACTCAACAATACACACATGATTAAATAAAGAGATTAAGAAAACACAATGGGACTGGTATTGTGAATCAAAGCAATTTTTACTAACAGAAATAAAAAATTGAACATTTTTTTTAAATAAAGGAAAAACTATAAATTACTTTCGGGGTCTGTGGGAGGGAGTAACATGGTGGACCAGGAAGGTGTTGGACTGTGATGGTAGGTTAGGAGTGGTTGGGGAAGTTGTTACAGCTGAAGTGAAAGACAATTGGAGGATTGGGTCAGACACATTGGGAGAAGACACATTGGGGGAAGGGGACACATTAGGAGTGGAAAACAAGTTGGAAGGGATTGACAAATTGGAAGAGAAAGAATGAAGCAAAGGTCTGGACAGACATGAAAACACAGACACATTAGGAGGTGAGGGTTGAGGGGGTGCATGTAATATTTTTTTCCCGGTTTTTCTCCTTCGGGACTTGGTTTTTGCTGCTTTTTTTCCCTGGTGCTGCGTTGGTGTAGGAGAAGTGTGGGCTGCTGCACTCGGCTTGATGGTGGAACAGAATGGCTGGGCTGCTGCACTAGGCTGCGTGATGGTGGATGTAGATGGCTGTCTTCTGAACTCTGCTGCATGTAGAAGCTTGGGATTCTTGGAAGTGTAATGTCCAGCGGTGGTGGTGTAAGTTTAAGTCCCTTGGCGAGTCGGTGCAGGCGGATTCTGCCACAGCTGCTGTCCTGGAGCTTGTTGCCCTGTAGGGAAAGAACTTTGCGCCTGCTGCTGATATCGGGACTGCTACATGGCCTCGATATAAGCATCCTGACAGGCCTTCATCACAAACAGCTGGAGATCAGGACTAAGGTGTTCCGTCACACCCCATTCTATAGCGGAAAAATAATGTTGCGCCGGTCTACTTAGGTCGCCTTCCAGGTGGTCAAGGCATTTGTGGACTTTCTGGAACAGTGTGAACCCACTCTCCATCCTATCCACAACCACCTTCATCCCAGCCTGGAAGACCGAGCTTAAGTGAATAAACTCGGGCATTACTGACCTCTCCTAAGCCCTCTGCCGCTGCCAAGCAGGCCCAAGTAAAGCAGTGGCAGAGGGCTTGGACAGGGAAAAACCAGAAGGACCGGCTTCCTGTTCCCCAGCTTGTGAAGCCTGCCTGGCTGCTGCATCGCTGGTGGATGATTGGGATGGTGCTGGTTCATTGGCTGGTCAATGAGGGGCCGCTTCAACAGAGGAAGATCCAGGTTTTACAGTGCTGCTCCAGGTTCCATGTGGAAATGAGTTAAAAAAAGATTATTACAAAAAAGAAAAACTGAAATAATAGTGAAAGACATCACAAAAGATACTCAAGTTCGCTGAGCAAGCGCTGGCTTCAGAAAAGAAAGCTCTTTATGATACTAGTATTTTCTGATTTTTCGAGCTGCACCACTTCGAACCTGAATCTCCTCTCTCATGTCCTTATTGAAGTGATCCTTCATCGAACGCCAACGAACTTTTACTCTCTTCTCTGTGAAGGGGAAAGGAAAATAAAATTGTTAAAAGACAGCAAAATTTACAGAAAAACAGAGGCGGCCAAAATAGCAATACTTACCAAAATCCTTTCTGACTTTTGGCGTTGCATGGACCCAATCATCTATCAGCGATCTGGCCACTTCTTCCCAGAGTCGTCGGATCAAGACTGAGTCGGAATGATTCCAATCACGGGGGTCCCAAAAAGCTGCTCGCTCTTGCACAGCTTGAATCAGTAGGTCATTATCTGTGTCACGTTGTGGAACCTATAGATGAAATACAAAAAAATAATTTGTTAGTAAAAATGACAAGAAATTCAATAAAAACTCTGATAAAGGATACTTACACCCCGTCTTTCCTCCTAAGCAACTTGGGGCCGACGACCCTGGGAAGAATCATTTCCACATTATATGAAGTTGCTGGTGAGGATGTAGCTTTTCCTTTACCCCACCCCTCTGACACTGCTGCCACCATTAGAACACCTTTGGGTTCTGGGCGGCAGCGCCAGAGAGGTCAGGAAAAGAGCTATGCGCCCGAGTTCTTGCATCTAAATGCATCCTTCCAGAACTCACTCAAACTGTTGTCAGAGAAAATCACTGCTGGATTCCACGTACTGAACAACAGTTTGCTTGAGTTGAGCACATGTCTGGATAGGATGCATTCAGATGCAAGTAAATCACCAAATCACTCATTTTTCAAGACAGTAGTCGAGCGCATAGACAAGCTATCTCCTGACCAGCAGATGCATGTACAGTGCCTTGCCAAAGGAGCCAAATACAGGACCATTCTTGAAGAAAACCTGTTTGAGTCTGCAAAAGACCTGAGACTGGGATGGAGATTTGTCTTCCAACAAGACAATGATCCCAAACATAAAGCAAAGTCTACAATGGAATGGTTCACAAATAAACCTATCCAGGTGTTAGAATGGCCAAGTCAAAGTCCAGACCTCAATCCAATCGAGAATCTGTGGAAAGAGCTGAAAACTGCTGTTCACAAACGATCTCCATCAAACCTCACTGAGCTCAAGCTGTTTGCCAAGGAAAAATGGGCAAGAATTTCAGTCTCTCGATGTACAAAACTGATAGAGATGTGGCGCCCCAGGGTCCTGGTTGTCACAGTGGTATTGCTTTCCTCCCGGGGAGAGTGATGCTATGTTCGGAGGCAAGGAAGGATAACTGCATCCAGATATCACAAACATGCAACACATTCATACTCCAGCCCACCAGGGGGAGCTTTTGATCCTATTTACTAGGTGACTCCCCATATATATATAACTGGTAGTCTGTAGGGAAAGTCAGTCAGTCCTTCAGGGAAGCTGTTCCTGGCAGGAGCGAATTCCTGTCAGAGGACAGAGGAGAGGGTCCACGGAGCTGTGCATGCCCTAAGAGCTGCAGCTCCCAGAAAGAGACATTTGAAGGCAAAATTGTATTGCAGCGAGCGTGAAGGAAAGCAAAGCAAAGGAGAGGAAACCAGAAGGGGACGAGCCCCAAACAGGCTGCCTCCTTCTGAGGCGCAGAACACCGGTAGCAGGAACACCGAGGTAATAAGGACCTCTATGCCTTACTTCAGAGACCGGCAGGACAGCTAATTGCACGCTACCTGTCTGCACCTACACCCAGGAAGCACCGTGGCACCCCTCAGAGGCCGGGGCGTGCTAGAGTCCCTATAAACAGCCTCAAGGCACCAGTCATACAGGTTTTGTCCTATCCGACTATGGGGGACAGAGAGAAAGATACCACATCTGTGAGGACCTTATTTGAAGCTTATGCAGTAAAGGACTACACCACTACAGCGCAAGGGAAGGCTATTGATTTCCACCTGGACAAGGGGACTCTGGACTTGCCTCTGAACTGGCCGGACTCTGTCTGCCCTGTGGTCTGGTGCCCTGGACTGTGGATGCTGAAGTCTTCAGTAACGGTAAAGAGACTGCAACCTTGTGTCCTCGTTCATCACTGTGCCATTCACCATTCACCATCTACATACTGGGAAGCCCTGGGGATATACTTCACCTGTGGGAAGGAATACCATTTAGCTGCTATAACATTACCCCAGCGGACCCCTTAAAGCAGCGTCGGTCACCCTGACCGAATACCACATGTGGCATCACTAACATAAACCTTATCCCTTTAAAGACCGTCCCTTTTATATGGAGGTCCCAGGGCCATGTACCGGGCCAGCCACCGTGACATCCCCCCTTTGAGCCGACCGGACCCGGTACCGAGTATCACCTTGCCCTGACGGGGCGCTCCAGAGACATACCCCAAGTGACTTGCAGCTGTAGTCGCAGGAAAAGGTGGCACAACAAAGTATTAAGTTAAAGGGGCCGAATAATATTGCACGCCCCACTTTTCAGTTTTTTTAATTTCCACAAAAATTTAAAATAACCAATACATTTAGTTCAACTTCACAATTGTGTTGCACTTGTTGATTCTTCACCAAAAATTTACATTTGGTATCTTTATGTTTGAAGCGTGATATGTGGGAAAAGGTTGAAAAGTTCCAGGGAGCTGAATACTTTCGCAAGGCAATGTGATGCAAGCCTGCCAGTTAGCTCTAGTGCAGGTTAGCTCCCAAGCCCCTTCACCCCCCGGTATTTCTTCCCGCAACTGCCCCCCTCCAGCCACTGTCCCTCCTCCCCCTCCTATACAATTCCATCTTTCTGCCCCATTGCAGCTTCCTGCCTCGTACCAGCTTCCTGCCCCGTACCAGCATCCTGCCCCATACCAGTTCCCAGCCACATCATCTGTGCCTCCACTCCCTGCCCAACCTGTACTCCCTGCCCACTACCACCAGTCTCCTTCCACACACATCATGCCCCAAACACAACCGTCTTTTGCATCCACTACCTCTTCTGCCTCACAATCCCTCTATTCCACCCCTCAAACCTTACAAAATCCCATCCCTAATTCCATTTTTTTCCTCCCATTCTCTTTCTTTCTCCACCCCTTCACCTTCTGTTTTACATTCTGATCCATCACTACCAACCACAATCCTCTCTCCACACTCCCACTGTCGAAGTGGACCAATCTCTCAGCCCCTCCAGTACTATCTCCACCCCACACTACATGAATTTATAAATGTTTTAGAAATTAAAAAAAGTTTTATAAATTGTAAAAAATAAATTTATTTTTTTTTTTAAAAAAAGCTTTCTCTTTCATTTATTTAACTATAATGTACAATACTTTGGGTAAAGCAGGTACAATACTTTGGGTAAACTCTGGGTAAAACCCAACCAGGTTTAATACTTTGGGTAAAAACAGGTACAATACTTTGGCTAAACCAGGTACAATACTTTGGCTAAACCAGGTACAATACTTTGGGGTAAAACAAGGTCCAATACTTTGGGTTACAAGGTCCAAGGTCCATACAGGACTTCTAAAAGTAATGTTATGATAATCATTCAAGGTGGTTTCATCGATTTTGTCATCCATGTTAATGTGTTCCTTGCAAATTATGAAATTTTGCAGGACCACAGAAGCCTTCACCACCTCTTCCACAGTGTCAGTCTTCAGGTTGATAGCAGTCAACAGAACACACCATTTGGATGTTAGAATGCCAAAAGCACACTCCCCGATTCTTCTCGCTCATGTTAGGCGGTAATTAAAAACTCTTTTAGTTGACGTCAATCCACTACTTGAGTATGGCTTCAGCAGGTGTTCCGAGAGTTGGAACGCTTCATCTCCAACATCGACAGCTATAAAATTGTATACTGCGTCTGCGATGGCCATGAGCACAATGGAGAAATATTTCTTGTAGTTGAAATATTCTGAGCTAGATGCAGCAGGTTTGACGATGCAGAAATGTTTCCTGTCCACTGCACCCAAGCAATTGGGAAACTGACACATTTTTTGGAATTTTTCTGTAATATCCAGCTAACTCTCCATTGTGGGATGTCAGATAAATTCTTCATGCAAACAGTCCCACAATGCACGGCAGGTGAGCTTAACAATCCCCGATATGGTGGAAATCCTGAGTCTAAATTGAAAATGGAGTGAGGAAAGGGAGTGAGGAAAGGGATTCTCCAGTTGCAAGGAATCTGTGAAAAAAGGCAAGGCAATAATTAGTACAAAATACCAGCAACAACATCTATCTGGCGGCCTGGCGGCCTCGACCAATCAGAGACGGGCACAGCATGGCGACGATGATGTCATAAAGGTTGCCTCGACCAATCAGCGACGGGCACAGTCTGCCGCCAGGTCTCGACCAATCAGCGACGGGCACAGTATCGACGTAGATGTCATAATGGTTGCCATTATGTTGTCTAAGGGTTTTTCCATCTGTCTGTCTGTCTGTCTGTCTTTCTGTCTGTCTGTCTGTCTGTCCTGGAAATCACGCGCCTCTGATTGGTCGAGGCCACCAGGCCTCGACCAATCAGAGACGGGCACAGCATGGCGACGATGATGTCATAATGAAAATCCCGCGTCTCTGATTGGTCGAGGCTGCCAGACCTCGACCAATCAGCGACGGGCACAGTATCGACGTAGATGTCATAATGGTTGCCATGGCGACGATGATGTCATAAAGGTTGCCTCGACCAATCAGCGACGGGCACAGTCTGCCGCGAATTCTGGAATCATCATTGTCCATATACTGCAGGGACATGCATATTCTAGAATACCCGATGCGTTAGAATCGGGCCACAATCTAGTCTATATATATAATTGTCTAAGGGTTTTTCTGTCTGTCTGTCTGTCTGTCTGTCTGTCTGTCTTTCTGTCTGTCTGTCTTTCTGTCTGTCTGTCTGTCCTGGAAATCCCGCGTCTCTGATTGGTCGAGGCCGCCAGGCCTCGACCAATCAGAGACGGGAACAGCATGGCGACGATGTCATAAAGGTTGCCTCGACCAATCAGCGACGGGCACAGTCTTCCGCCAGGCCTCGACCAATCAGCGACGGGCACAGTATCGACGTAGATGTCATAATGGTTGCCATTATGTTGTCTAAGGGTTTTTCCGTCTGTCTGTCTGTCTGTCTTTCTGTCTGTCTGTCTGTCCTGGAAATCCCGCGTCTCTGATTGGTCGAGGCCACCAGGCCTCGACCAATCAGAGACGGGCACAGCATGGCGACGATGATGTCATAATGAAAATCCTGCGTCTCTGATTGGTCGAGGCTGCCAGACCTCGACCAATCAGCGACGGGCACAGTATCGACGTAGATGTCATAATGGTTGCCATGGCGACGATGATGTCATAAAGGTTGCCTCGACCAATCAGCGACGGGCACAGTCTGCCGCGAATTCTGGAATCATCATTGTTCATATACTGCAGGGACATGCATATTCTAGAATACCCGATGCGTTAGAATAATCGGGCCACAATCTAGTTACAGTTATAAGTGTGCTTTAACAGTAGGAGATGCAATAAAAATGGCTTACCGAAGAGTCACCATCAGACACTCTGCCAGTGAAATGGAGAAGCGGCAATATGTGTCACTTTTTCGGATGAGGTGTCCAATCCGTTCCACCTAAAAAATCGAAGTTCTCCGCTTTCATACGACTGTAGCTGAAAAACTTCTCGAGGTGTCCCCTTAACTCCATATATAATGTTGAATACACCCCACATTCTCTGTGCTGTGATTGGGTGGATCCAAAAACGACATCGGCGCTGACGCATGATGCGCTGTCTTTCTCGTTCCTTCTCCAGAACAATCGCTTCCAGACGATTAGCCTCAAAAGTGAAATCCACATAAATCTTCAGAATGTTTGCCATCACGCCTTCTATCTTTGCACCATTTGCTCTACAACCTGTCAAAGATGGGCTCTAGAAACACTGTATATATTGGTTTTCAGTAGCCAATAACGTTTAGGAGCCTCCCATGGGCATTTTTTAAAAAACGAATCCATCATAATCCGTCGAAAAAATGGAAGAAACGGATGAAAAACTGATGCTATGGATCCATTTTTTTGCCGGATCCGTCAGTTGGATCCGACGAAAAAACTGATCTATCGCATCAGTTTTTCACAATTTACGATGGATCCGTCGATCCATCGAGCCGACAGATTGTGAATGACGGCAAAAAACTGATGTGTGAAAGCAGCCTAAGACGTTTAACAATTTTAGAAAGCCCCTTGATAAATTTCCTATAATAATTGGCAAATCCAAGAAAACGCTGCAAAGCCTTAAGATCATGAGGTTGAACTCAATCAATTATTGCCTGAATCTTCCCAGGGTCCATCTTAAACCCTTCTGCTGACAAGATAAACCCCAAGTATGACATTTCCTGAATAGAAAAAAACACATTTCTCTAATTTAGCAAACAAAGAGTTTAGTTATCCCTCAACTTTTGTAGCACAACACAGACATCTTCCTGGTGAGAGTCCAAATCCAGAGAAACCATTAGAATATCATCCAGGTAAATCACAGCATATCTGCCAATGCAATCATAGAAAATATCATTCATAAAATTTTGAAACACAGCAGGTGCATTAGATAACCCAAATCACATGATCAAGTTTAGAAAACACCCCGCCCCCCTGAAGCTGACCATATAGGTCGGAGATGAGTGGAAGTGAGTATTTTAAACGGTGATTTTGTTTAAATCTCGGAAATCGAGGCAAGGACGGAGACCCACATCTTTTTTTTCATAAAAAAATCTGGCAGCTACAGGGGAGTAGGAAGAGCAATTATGACTCTTTTGTAAACTTTCATAGCGGTCCGTTCAGGCCCAGTGTTATGAACTGACCAGCGTTGGAGTAGTGGTATTGCAACTACTAGTGGTAGCACCAGCTTTGCCACGTAGTCAAGAATCAGCAAGGAGTCGGTACACGGGAGCAGTAGTATAGTTTGAAGGATAAGTAGGTTGCGTAGTGATGAATTAGCCAGAGGTCAGTACACAGGAACAGCAATATAGTTTGGAGGATAAGCATGTTGCGTAGTCAGGAGTTAGCCGAAGGTCTGTACACAGGAACAGCAATATAGTTTGGAGGATAAGCAAGTTAAGTAGTCAGGAGTTGGCCAGAGGTCGGTACAGAGGAACAGCAATATAGTTTGGAGGAAGCAGCAGGTGGAAAAAGAGCTTGACTAAAAGCTGGGAGCTCAATAATTTTGCAAGGAAGGCAGTGCGATGCCAGGTTTAAGTACGATGATCAATCAGGAGATCACAGGATGGAGCCAATCAGGAACACAGGTATTAGTATGTGGGTTAGCAATACACTGTCCAGTTAGCTAAATAGCTCAGAGGGAAGAGCTGCTGCGTGGTGCACAAAAGCTGTTGGGTTTGAGTCCTGACACTAGTCCCCTACTTCCAGGATTGCCTCTTGACACCTCAGGCACTGCCATCTCTGGATGTCTCTGATTAAAGGCTCTTAAAACCTAGGTGCATGGACGATGCCCTCTGGATCCCATGAATTATCTTCTTATCCATAACCCCTCCATTGCACCAAATATTGTCATCTTGCTCTAAATCTTCTAGAGTTCAACATTTTATCCATCATTTACTCTGCTTCACCATTGACTTTTTCTGGTGGAGGAGGTGGCTAAGTTCTTCCCGGAAACGGGTTCTTACTGAATGGTCTGAGCAAGGATACATGGAACACAGGGTGAATTTTCAGGCTGTTAGGAAGTTTTAAATGGAAAGCAACTGGATTAATGTAAAATATGAAAAGGTCCTATGAATTTCTGACCCAATTTAGAAGATACTGTGTTAATTTTCAAATTTTTTGCAGATAGCCAAACCTTCTCACCAACCTGAAGGGTAGGAGCGGTTTTGTGATGTTTATCTGCTGTTTCTTTGTAATCTTCTCGGGCCTTTTGTAACATCTCAATTAGTTCTTCCCGAGCTCTCTGCAACTTTGTAAGTCTGTCAGTAACAGCAGGAACCGAAGTATTAAATGGAAGATTAGGAATACCGGATGCAAGCCATAGTTAGTAAAAAATGGACTTTGGGATGTAGAACTGTGTAGTTATTATAAGCAAATAAATTCTGCTGTTGGCAAATAGTCCACCCAGTCTTTCTGCAGGTATGAAATAAAACAGCATAGGTACTGATTGACAGTTTGCTTAGTTCTTTTAGTTAGTTCTTTTAGTCTGGCCATTGGATTGTGGGCGGAAGGCAGTTGAAAAAATGACAGTAACTCCTAAAGCTGCACAGAAGCTTTTCCAAAATGTTGATGTAAACTGAACACCTCTATCACAAATTAGATTGACAGGAATTCCATGCAGCCTAAATATCTCTTTGACCATTAATTCTGCAGTCCGTTCAGTGGTAGGAATCCCTTTAATTGGAATAACATGGGCCATCATTATGAGCAGATCTACCATTACAAGGAAAACTGTCATTTCTTTAGAGGGAAGTAGGACTACGATAAAATCCATTGAGATTGATCCTCAAAGTCTGGATGGAACTGGAAGAGGTTAAAGAAGTCCTAGAGGAGAAGATTGTGTTGTCTTGTTCCGTTCACATGTTAAACAGAAGGAAACATATTTTCTCACATTCTCTCTCTTCCAAGATTACTAGATTACACAAATCTTTGACTAAGATATGGTGGAAGATTAGAAGTCTAGAAGAATACAAAAAAACGGGCCTTGTACCCCGTGGTTTATGTATACAAATTTTTCCAGCATGGGAAGCCACTCCTGATTTTCAAAAGACGTGGGAGACAGGACTTGCCAAATGTTCCACCATTCTGATAGACATGCTTAATGAACATGACCAGACTTTACTGAACAAAATTAAAAATGAAATCAAATCTTTTGACAAAAATACCTTGGTTAATCCTTTTCAGCTAAAACTGAAAAACTTGATTGATTCATTTGAAAAAGTAGTTATTAGTCGTAAGAGAAATGAATTTCATAGGGATAAACTGAATTTCAACAATGGCAAGGCGTACAAATGGGTACATTGTGGTAACAGACGCCCTCTGATGGGGGGCACAAAGAATGTAGATGAACCAACTCCTAGACACGAAATGTCCTCAAGTGATTTTTTATCATCAGTCCCCAGCGATGCAGAAGGCGCCATCGGAGGGGGTCGAAGAAAAACAAGAACACAACAGAAAGAAAAGCAGAGGGTGCAGAAATTGGTCCCCATTGTACAGGAGGGAGACCAGGTTCAACAAAATGCGATAAATATTACATCAAAGGATAAGGTTGTGGAAGGTAATCTGCAGATTGTTAATCTTTCCTCATACAGTTACGTCCATATATATTTGGACAGAGACAAAATTTTTCTAATTTTGGTTATAGACATTACCACAATGAATTTTAAACAAAACAATTCAGATGCAGTTGAAGGTCAGACTTTCACCTTTCATTTCAGGGTATCCACATTAAAATTGGATGAAGGGTTTAGGAGTTTCAGCTCCTTAACATGTGCCACCCTGTTTTTAAAGGGATCAAAAGTAATTGGACAATTGACTCCAAGGCTATTTCATGGACAGGTTTGGGCAATCCCTTCGTTAAGTCATTCTCTATTAAGCAGATCAAAGGTCTGGAGTTGATTTGAGGTGTGGTGCTTGCATTTGGAAGGTTTTGCTGTGAAGTAAACATGGAGCTCTCCAAACAGGTGAAACAAGCCATCCTTAAGCTGCGAAAACAGAAAAAACCCATCCGAGAAATTGCTACCATATTAGGAGTGGCAAAATCTACAGTTTGGTACATCCTGATAAAGAAAGAAAGCACTGGTGAACTCATCAATGCAAAAAGACCTGGGCACCCACGGAAGACAACAGTAGTGGATGATCGCAGAACAATCTCCATGGTGAAGAGAAACCCCTTCACAACAGCCAACCAAGTGAACAACACTCTCCAGGAGGTAGGCATATCAATATCCAAATCTACCATAAAGAGAAGACTGCATGAAAGTAAATACACAGGGTTCACTGTACGGTGCAAGCCACTCATAGGCATCAAGAATAAAAAGGCTAGACTGGACTTTGCTAAAAAACATCTAAAAAAGCCAGCACAGTTCTGGAAGAACATTCTTTGGACAGATGAAACCAAGATCAACCTCTACCAGAATGATGGAAAGAGAAAAGTATGGCGAAGGCGTGGTACAGCTCATGATCCAAAGCATACCACATCATCTGTAAAACACGGCGGAGGCAATGTGATGGCTTGGGCATGGCTGCCACTGGCACTGGGTCACTAGTGTTTATTGATGATGTGACACAGGACAGATGCAGCCTAATGAATACTGAGGTATTCAGAGACCTGTGTGCTCAGATCCAGCCAAATGCAGCCAAACTGATTGGACATCGTTTCATACTACAGATGGACAATGACCCAAAACATAAAGCCAAAGCAACCCAGGAGTTTATTAAAGCAAAGAAGTGGAATATTCTTGAATAGCCAAGTCAGTCACCAGATCTCAACCCAATTGAGCATGCATTTCACTTGTTAAAGACTAAACTTCAGACAGAATAATATTAATAATAATAATAATCTTTATTTATATAGCGCCAACATATTCCACAGCGCTTTACAGAAAGGCTCACAAACAAACAGCAACTGAAAACCACACAGTGAAGGCCTGGCAGAGCATCAAAAAGGAGGAAACACAGCGTCTGGTGATGTCCATGAGTTCATGACTTCAGGCAGTCATTGCCAACAAAGGGTTTTCAACCAAGTAATAAAAATGAACATTTTACTTCAAATTATTTAATCTGTCCAATTACTTTTGGTCCTTTTAAAAACAGGGTGGCACAGGATAAGGAGCTGAAACTCTTAAACCCTTCATCCAATTTTAATGTGGATACCCTCAAATGAAAGCTTAAAGTCTGAACTTCAGCTGCATCTGAATTGTTTTTTTTTTAATTAATTGTGGTAATGTCTATAACCAAAATTCGAAAAATGTTGTCTCTGTCCAAATATATATGGACGTAACTGTATGTATTATCGGATTTGGGAACACAAGTTCTATCTAGAGGTCTTTCTTTTTCACCAATGAATACTCTCAATAAGTTTGTTTTGGCTAAAGACCTTTAGCTTTTCTTTCGTCGATTAACCTTCAAATTACTTTACCATCAACCCTCTCTTTTAATTACCTTTCCTGACAATGAGAAACAGGTTATTCGGGAACTTTTAGAACTTCTGCAAGAAAATGAATCCCCAGATATTAGAGGTAAATTCACCAGGCAGCTTCCTTCTCAAGCCACTCCGCCCTTCTCCTTGCTACCTGTGGTCCAGATATTCTTTGATAAAGTACTGTATGCAAGGATAGCAACAAATTGAAAATGGATCCTCATAAGCAGAACAACCTCAGTAAGGGTGAGAGAGGAGCATTACAAAAATTGAAGAATAACAATGAATTTGTGGTACATGAAGCAGATAAGGGGGGGAATGTTGTCCTTTGGCCACATGATCAATATATAAGAGAAATTATACACCAACTTCACAGGGGGCAAGTTTATACTGTGTTACCATCTGATCCTACTGCCTTTTTCAAAGATCAAATTGATGGTCTTATTAACAGGGCTCTCCGGGAAAATATAGTGTGGAAAAAACAATTGGACTTCTTGACCACCCCATTTCCAGTAGTACCCACCTTTTATGCATTGCCAAAGATCCACAAGTCTTTCACAGAACCACCAGGTAGGCCTATTGTCTCCGGCATAGGCAGCGTATTTGAACGCCCATGCATTTATGTGGACCACTTCCTTCAACCACTAGTCACCTCTTTGAAATCTTTCACCAGGCATTCTACCCTTCCAATGCAACTTGTGGATTCCGGAAAAGACCTATCTTGTCAATATGGATGTCAAATCCCTCTATACAAGCCTTGCACATCAATCAGGTATGCAGGATGTGACATACTTTTTGAAAAAATCCCCTGAGAGGTCTATAGAACATGATAATTTCATCCTGAAACTCCTACACTTTGCATTAGACAAGAACTATTTGATAGGAAGTTTTATAGACAAATGTCGAGTACAGCCATAGGGGCTCGATGCGTGCCATCTTATGGCAACCTGTTTCTCGGGTGGTGGGAGGAGTTGATCTTTTATAAACATCAGATGATTATGTCCAAAGATATATCGATGACATCCTGCTATTATGGACTGGATCTTGGGATGTCTGCAAATCATTCATTGAAGACTTAAATGATAATGTACGTCTGTCATTTCAGAATCTTCTATTGATTTTTTTGATCTCAGGTTATCAATTGAGAACTCAAAGATCTCGTGCAGTCTATTTCACAAGGCTACAGCAACACATAGTCTCCTCCATTTTACAAGCTTCCACCCATATCATCTAAAAAATGGAATTCCGAAGAGTCAATTCCTTCGGTTGAGGAGAAACTGCATCACTGATACTAAATATTTTAGACAGGCAAGAGATCTTTCTGACTGCTTCAAAAGGAGGGGCTACCCACAGAGAACCATCTCGGGGGCCTTTCAACATGCTCTCCAACAGGACAGAAAAAATCTCCTTACCAATAAGGTATGTGACTCGTCTCATCCTCTCTCCCTTATTACCACATATAACAACCAATTGTCAGATATTCGGGAGGTTTTGACCAATAATTGGGACATTCTTTTGAGTGACAAGAAAATCATCCCTTTTGTTTCAAGCTCTCCTCATTTAGTGGCCAGAAGAGCCAGAAATTTGAGAGATTATCTCTACCACGGTCATTACCAATGCCCAAGCACAAAATTGAACCATGGGACCAAGATTTTTGGGTCATATCTATGTGGCAATTGTAACATCTGCTAATACATGATTGTACAAGATGGTTATTCTATTTCCACCTTATCTTTTCAGATTCAGCCCAGAAAATTCTTTAACTGCAGATCTTGGAATCTGGTCTATGCCATCTTTTGCGATTACCCGAAAATCTATGTTGGACTACGCAGGAAATAAGGATAAAGATACTATACAGGCTGCATGTGGGTGTGCAATATATTATACAGGCTGCCTGTGGGGGTGCAATATACTATACAGGCTGCCTGTGGGGGTGCAATATACTATACAGGCTGCCTATGGGGGTGCAATATACTATACAGGCTGCCTATAGGAATGCATTATACTGTACAGGCTGCCTATTGGGGTGCAATATACTATACAGGCTGCCTATGGGGTTGCATTATACTATGCAGGCTGCCTGTGGGGGTGCAATACATTATACGGGCTGCCTATGGGGTTGCATTATAATATACATGCTGCCTATAGGGGTGCAATATACTATACAGGCTGCCTATGGGGGTGCAATATACTATACAGGCTGCCTGTGGATGGGGGTGCAATATACTGTATAGGCTGCCTATGGGGGTGTAATATACTATACAGGCTGCCTATGGGGGTGCAGTATACTATACAGGCTGCCTATGGGGGTGCAATATACTATATAGGCTGCCTATGGGGGTGCATTATACTATTCATTCTGCCTATGGGGGTGTAATATACTATACAGACTTCCTATGGGGGTGCATTACACTATAGAGGCTGCCTATGGGGGTGCATTATTTTATACTATACAGGCTTCCTATGGGGGTGCATTACACTATAGAGGCTGCCTATGGGGATGCATTATACTATACAGGCTTCCTATGGGTAATGCATTATACTATAGAGGCGGCCTATGAGGGCACAATATACAATACAGGCTGCCTATGGGGGTGCAATATACTATACCGGCTGCCTATGGGGATGCATTATACTATACAGGCTTCCTATGGGTAATGCATTATACTATAGAGGCGGCCTATGAGGGCACAATATACAATACAGGCTGCCTATGGGGGTGCAATATACTATACCGGCTGCCTATGGGGATGCATTATACTACACAGGCTGCCTATTGGAGCTGCATTACACTACAGAGGCTGCCTATGGGGGTGCATTATATTAGGGGCTGCATTATACTGTAGAGGCTTCTTATGGGCTTGCTTTATATTTTTTGGCTGCATTACACTATAGAGGCTGCCTATGGGGGTGCATTATATTAGGGACTGCATTATACTATAGAGACTGCTAATGGGGTGCACTATATTAGGGGCTGCATTATACTATAGAGTCTGCCTATGGGAAGTGCATTATACTAGAGTCTGCCTATGGGGAGTGCATTATACTGTAGAGTCTGCCTATGGGGAGTGCATTATACTATATGGAGGCCTATGGGGAGTGTATCATAGTATATTGAGGACTATTGAAGATTGTCTGGTGCATTATACTATATGGAAGCTATCTAGGGGTCATCATACAGTCTGGAGATAGCTATCAAACAGTTTGGGGATACTAAGGGGTCAGTATATATGTTGTGAGGGGGCATTAGACTGTACTAAAGAGCATCATATTGTGTAGAGGGGAGCTTTAACCCCTTAATCCCATATTACGTACTATCCCGTCGAGGTGGGGTGGGCCCGTATGACCCATATATGACCCATATAGTACATCATATGCGATCGGCCGTGCTCATGGGGGCCGTGTGTCAGCTGACTACCGCAGCTGACATCCGGCACTATGTGCCAGGAGCAGTCATGGACCCCTACTGGCACATTAACCCCGGAACACTGCGATCAAACATGATCGCAGCGTCCCAGCAGTAAAGGGAAGCATCGCGCAGGGAGGGGGCGATGTGCTCACCTTGTACTGAGCGTCTCCTCCCTGCAGGCCCCGGATCCAAAATGGCTCTGCAAAGTGTCAAATCAGCGATCTGACCCTATAACATGATGCCCCCCCCCCCATGGGGCAATGTTATAAAGTAAAAAAAAATATTCACGTGTAAAAAAAAAAATTTCCTAAATAAAAAAAAAAAAAATATTGTTCCCATAAATACATTTCTTTATCTAAATAATGAAAAAAAAACAATAAAAGTGCACATATTTAGTATCGACGCGTCCGTAACGACCCCACCTATAAAACTGTCCTGCTAGTTAACCCCTTCAGTGAATGCGGTAAAAAAAAACGAGGCAAAAAACAACGCTTTATTATCATACCGCCGAACAAAAAGTGGAATAACACGCGATCAAAAAGACGGATATAAATAACCATGGTACCGCTGAAAACGTCATCTTGTTCCGCAAAAAACGAGCCACCATACAGCATCATCAGCAAAAAAATAAAAAAGTTATAGTCCTCAGAATAAAGCGATGCAAAAATAATTATTTTTTCTATAAAATAGTTTTTATCGTATAAAAGCGCCAAAACATTAAAAAAATTATATGAATGAGGTATCGCTGTAATCGTACTGACCCAAAGAATAAAACTGCTTTATCAAGTTTACCAAACGTGGAATGGTATAAACGCCCCCCCAAAAGAATTTCATGAATAGCTGGTTTTTGGACAATCTGCCTCACAAAAATCGGAATAAAAAGCGATCAAAAAATGTCACGTGCCTGAAAATGTTACCCGCAAAAAAACAAGAATTCACATGACTCTGTGGACCAAAATATGGAAAAATTATAGCTCTCAAAATGTGGAGACGCAAAAACTATTTTTTTGCAATAAAAAGCATCTTTTAGTGTGTGACGGCTGCCAATCATAAAAATCCGCTAAAAAAATGCTATAAATAGTAAAGCAAACCCCCCTTCATCACCTCCTTAATTAGGGAAAAATAATAAAATTTAAAAAATGTATTTATTTCCATTTTCCCATTAGGGTTAGGGCTAGGGTTAGAGCTAGGGCTAGGGCTAAAGTAAGGGTTAGGACTAGGGTTAGGGCTAGGGTTAGGATTAGGGCTAGGGTTAGGGCTAGGGTTAGGGGTAGGGTTAGGGCTAAGGTTAAGGTTAGGGCTAGGGTTAGGGGTAGGGTTAAGGCTAGGGTTAGGGCTAGGGTTAGGGCTAAAGTTAGGGTTAGGACTAGGGTTAGGGCTAGGGTTAGGGCTAGGGTTAGGATTAGGGCTAGGGTTAGGGCTAGGGTTAGGATTAGGGCTAGGGTTAGGGCTAGGGTTAGGGCTAAGGTTAACGTTAGGGCTAGGGTTAGGGTTAAGGCTAGGGTTAGGGCTAGGGTTAGGGCTAGGGGTTGGGGCTAGGGTTTGGGTTGGGGCTATGGTTAGGGTTTCAGTTAGAATTGGGGGGTTTCCACTGTTTAGGCACATCAGGTGCTCTCCAAACGCGACATGGCGTCCGATCTCAATTCCAGCCAATTCTGCGTTGAAAAAGTAAAACAGTGCTCCTTCCCTTCCAAGCTCTCCCGTGCGCCCAAACAGGGGTTTACCCCAACATATGGGGTATCAGCGTACTGAGGACAAATTGGACAACAACTTTTGGGGTCCAATTTCTCTTGTTACCCTTGGGAAAATAAATATTTGGGGGGCTAAAAAAACATTTTTGTGGGAAAAAAATTATTTTTTATTTTCACGGCTCTGCGTTATAAACTGTAGTGAAACACTTGGGGGTTCAAATTTCTCACAACACATCGTGATAAGTTCCTTGGGGGGGTCTAGTTTCCAATATGGTGTCACTTGTGGGAGGTTTCTACTGTTTAGTTACATCAGGGGCTCTGCAAATGCAACGTGACGCCTGCAAACCAATCCATCTAAGTCTGCATTCCAAATGGTGCTCCTTCCCTTCTGAGCTCTGCCATGCGCCCAAACGGTGGTTCCCCCCCACATATGGGGTATCAGCGTACCTAGGACAAATTGAACAGCAACTTTTGGGGTCCAATTTCTTCTGTTACCCTTGGGAAAATACAAAACTGGGGGCTAAAAAATAATTTTTGTGGGAAAAAAATAATTTTTATTTTCATGGCTCTGCATTATAAACTGTAGTGAAAAACTTGGGGGTTCAAACCTCTCGCAACACATCTAGATAAGTTCCTTATCTCAGTGGCTTTCCAAACGCAACATGGCGTCCCATCTCAATTTCAGTAAATTTTCCATTGAAAAGTCAAACGGCGCTCCTTCCCTTCTGAGCTCTGCCATGCACCCAAACAGTGTTTTACCCCCACATACGGGGTATCAGAATACTCAGGACAAATTGCACAACAACTTTTGAGGTCCAATTTCTTCTTTTACCCTTGGGGAAAAAAAAAATTGGGGGTGAAATATCATTTTTGTGAAAAAATATGATTTTTTTATTTTTACGGCTCTGCATTATAAACTTTTGTGAAGCACTTGGTGGGTAAAAGTGCTCACCACACATCTAGATAAGTTCCTTAGGGGGTCTAATTTCCAAAATGGTGTCACTTGTGGGGGGTTTCAATGTTTAGGCACATCAGGGGCTCTCCAAACGCAACATGGCGTCCCATCTCAATTCCAGTCAATTTTGCATTGAAAAGTCAAATAGCGCTCCTTCCCTTCCGAGCTCTGCCATGCGCCCAAACAGTGGTTTAGCCCACATATGGGGTATCAGCGTACTCAGGAGTCAGGACAAATTGTACAACAATGTTTGGGGTCCATTTTGTCCTGTTACCCTTGATAAAATATACAAGATACAAACAGCCGCACTCTTGCGTTTATGTAGAAAGTTTAGTTGCTTTATTCACGTGCACAGACACCACCAAATAATTTTCAAAGAAAAAAAGAGTGCTTGCAGACAACAGGGTTAACGTTTCGACCAGGCACGGTCTTTTTCAAAACCTCACTGTAAAACAAATATATAGTATGAGTGTGCTGTACAAATATACATGTGTAAAATAACATTACCAGCTCCAGGCCGAGTTCAGGGGTAGAATGTCTGTCTCATTGGTGGTGCAGTGGCTAATACGGTGGATAGTAGCGCTTTAAATAGAGCGCTGGTATCGCAACATCTGGCGCACAGCTCCTAGGAGCTGAAATGGAGGCTTGTACTGCAGTAATGCGCGTGTAGCATCCCGGCGCATGCTCACTGGGTGCCGGGGCCGAAGCTGCGCATTGCGGCTGCAAGATGAAAGAAAGGCCGGGGCATGCGTGGTGTGTCCCAGGCGACAGAGTTGTACAGCGCATGCGCAGTGGGATGTTACCGGTGCTGGGCATTTATCAATGACAGCGGCCAAGGTATATAGTGGCACTAACGATGAAGGATAGCATAAGGTTATGATTATAAGACAGCCTAAAATGACTAAAGGCCGGGGCACCATAGGTTGGGCACTATTGGTATAGCTCTTAGAATCACAGACATAAAAGGGGACCCTGTTGTCCGCAAGCACTCTTTTTTTCTTTGAAAATTATTTGGTGGTGTCTGTGCACGTGAATAAAGCAACTAAACTTTCTACATAAACGCAAAGACTTGAGTGCGGCTGTTTGTATCTTGCATATTTGACTTTGGATGTTCAGCCGGCACCTCCCTTCCTGAACTTTACAGTGTGCACATCATATCTCCCTGGATATACCCTTGGTAAAATAAAACAAATTGGAGCTGAAATACATTTTGTGTGAAAAAAAGTTAAATGTTCATTTTTATTTAAACATTCCAAAAATTCCTGTGAAACACCTGAAGGGTTAATAAACTTCTTGAATGTGGTTTTGAGCACCTTGAGGGGTGCAGTTTTTAGAATGTTGTCACACTTGGTTATTTTCTATCATATAGACCCCTCAAAATGACTTCAAATGAGATGTGGTCCCTAAAAAATGAGAAATTGCTGGTCAACTTTTAACCCTTATAACTCCCTAACAAAAAAAAAATGTTGGTTTAAAAATTGTGCTGATGTAAAGTAGACATGTGGGAAATGTTACTTATTAAGTATTTTGTGTGACATATTTCTGTGATTTAAGGGCATAAAAATTCAAAGTTGGAAAATTGCGAAATTTTCAAAATTTCCGCTTTTTTCACAAATAAACAGAAGTCTTATCGAAGAAATTTTACCACTATCATGAAGTACAATATGTCATGAGAAAACAGTGTCAGAATCATCAGGATCCGTTGAAGCGTTCCCGAATTATAACCTCATAAAGGGACAGTGGTCAGAATTGTAAAAATTGGCCCGGTCATTAACGTGCAAACCACCCTTGGGGCTTAAGGGGTTAAAGAGGGGAGACTCGGGACATTATTAAATGTAAAGTGGGCACTTATGGTTATAAGGGAGCCTTCAGGTTACTGTTACTGTCAAAAGAGCACACACAGGGCATTATTACTTTCTAGGGGGCAAATGTGGGCACTGTTTTCTAGAACACTTGCACCCAGCATTACTATATTGTAGAGAGTTGCTTTAGAATTTAGCAGGCACATAGTAAAACATAGTAGGTGCAGTAATAGGGACACATACTGCAGCAGCGGCTCAGCATTGGGGTATCGGCAGGATGAGGAGTATGTGCAAGTTGGGAATAGTCCCATTGGGGACAGTGCTGAAAATATGAGACGTGAAATGTGTCTTTGTTGCATTCTCTGCAGCCAAGTCCTGGCTGGAGTTGTCATGTCGGTCTGGGCCAAACTGAAAAGATGTGAAAAGTGAACGATTCCATCAGAAAGAACGTCAGCAGGAAGTAATTATCTGTAACTGACCCTATGGCGGTAATATCAATATTTGTCTTTATGTAAAGATTATTTTCAGCAAAAACACGGTCATCTGCTGAGGTTCTCCTCCACTATTAGGGTGCGTCCCCCAGTTGTAATCAAGGTTAGCTTGTTGGGGCCCACTCAGAAGCTTCACCCCCCAGAACCAACACCCTAGCTATGCCTCTGCTGTAGATGACATGGTATGAAAAAGGAATGCACGTGGATGAAGCTTCATCTTGTCTCCAAATCGCTGTGACAAAACAGATCCCACTGTAGAGTCTGAGGCACCTACTTTGACAGCAAATGACAGTTCAGGATTTAGATGGACTAGTAGTGTTGCGGAAGTAAAAAGAGTCTTTAGTTTGTTAAAAGCCACTTGTGTCTCTGGAGACCAGGAAAACACTTTGGTTTTCTTTGTAAGTGAAGTAATTGGTAAAATGATTTTTGAAATGTTTTTAATGAATCTTCTGTAGAAATTTGCAAATCCTATAAAGGGCTGGACTTCTTTTAGATTTCTTGGAGTAGGCGAGTCTACTACCAGTCTGATTGTAATGGGATTCAAGCTCAGACTGGATCGCCCCCGCGCTAAGGGCAATGGGGTACTCGGTACCGGGTCCTTCGGTTCGGGGGATGTCACGGTGGCCTGACCCGGTCCGTGGCCCTTTGAGGGGCGTCCAATTAAAGGTGTAGTTTGTATAATGTTCGTGACGCCACCTGTGGTGTTCGGTCAGGGTGACCGACGCTGCTTAGGGGTCTGCTGGGGTGATGTTATGGCAGCAAGATGGTAAACCTTCCCACAGGTGAAGTGTATCCCCAGGGCTTCCCAGAAGTGGCAATGGTGATGGTGGATGATGTAAGGCGCAGTGAATAACGAGGACACAAGGTTGCAGTCTCTTTACCTTTTACTGGAAGCTTCAGCATCCACAGTCCAGGGTACAGACCACAGGGTAGGTAGAGTCCGGCCGGTCCGAAGGCAAATCCAGAGTCCCCTTATCCAGGTGGAAATTAGTAGCCTTCCTACTAGCGCCTGTGTGTTGTAGTCCCTCCCTGCTGAGCAACTCGGTAAGGTCCTCACAACTTTCGTAGATGTTCCAGATGTCTTTCTCTCTGTCCCCCAGATGGTGTGGATAGGACAAACCCGTATGACTGATGGCCTGAGGCTTGTTTATAGGGACCCTAGAGATGCCCCAACCCCCACAATTTGCCACTGTGTCTTCTTAGGTATATAAGTCGGGCAGCCAACTTGGAAGTGACTGTCCTGCCGGTCCCTGAAGTACTCCCTCGGTGTTCCGGCCACTGGCTACGCGCCTCAGAAGGAGGCAGCCTTTACAGGGCAGAACTCCTCCCGGTGTTTTCTCCTTGTGCTGTGACTTCGTTTCTCACTCTCTACAATACACTTCTCTTCATGTCCTTTCTTAGGATGCTGCCGCACATGGGGTAGGCGCAGCTCCGTAGCTTTCTATCTCGCTAGGCCTCTGTCAGGATCCCACCCCTGACAGGGACCCTCTGTTTGCAGCTCAGATGTTCCTCCTTTTCCCCCTGTCTGCCTGACAGGTACTCACTGGGTCAAACCCAGGCAGCGTCTCACTAACTTTCTATCCAAACCACAAGTTTTACCCTTCTGTGAGGAGTGCCCTACTAGATATGAGCATAACTCCCCCTGGTGGATTGGAGTGTGAAGTGTGGTGTATGGTTTGTGATACCTGGAAAGATGAACTCCTTTATTACCTTCAGATGTAATATCACTCCCCCTGGTGGAGGAATGACATTACTGCAGCAACCAGGACTCTGGGGCGCTGCACTCCTCCCCCGTTAAGTCCAGCACTCCCGGGCTGGGAAAAGAAAACAACAATACATAAGCAAAAAGACATACAAATTTTTGAAATGCTGTGAAACAGAATAATATAACAATGCTTTCCTTTTAGGGAGGTGAGGACACTTGAACGTTGCAAACAATAACATATTTACATGTGAGTACGACTTTAAATAACAATTATAAATTTAACTAACTATGAACGACCATCACCCATATAGGTATGCTATTAAGTGCAAGTATAACCTTTATTCAAGTGCAAATTAACATTTTCCTTATCTCTTACTTCTTTCTACATATGCAGGACTATCTGTCTACCCCTACGGGCTCACTGCATTTTTCTTCAGTTTACTTCAATTTTTATTCATTAACATTTCCTATTCCTAACTACATGCTATCAGCTATGTATGAACATTATTACTGTTTAACTACTTAAAGCAACATTGTTTCTCTTAGGCAAAGTGCAACAGATAAACATTCCCTTTAAGAGGAAATCCAAGTCTTTTCGAGGTAGTGCAAAATAATCACATCAGCAATATGCAAGTTTACTTAAAGGCAACATGACGTGATATGATATGATATGAGGGACCTGTTACGAACCCCCGAACGTTGGTCTTGGGTGGGCTACTAGACGTGTAATCCTGACCCGGAATTCTGCTGCACCAACGGATTTTTCTTCAGGTCTGTAAGGCAAAGCAGTTATTTTTACAGCATAATTTAACAGCAGTTTCTGTTAAGAGGCAGTCTCTGTAAAAGCCTCCTATGTAAAACCAGTAGGAAGCACCCTTAAGAAGGTGCAAACTATTTACAGCAACAGTTTGTGAATCATTCACCGTCCATGATTCGGCAGTTCTTTGGAAAAAGTAGAAAACTTGTGCAAACTTGAAACAACAGGGATCCTGAGTAAACAAAGGGATCCCTTTAAGAGTTAACTCTAGACGGGTTTAAGCAGCAAAGAAAACAGTTTAACTATTCACAAGCCGTGGTTTTGAGGTTTATTAAACCATTCAGGAGGTAGCACCGGTGGTGGTAGTCCTTTTGGGTATTGGCTAGCGCCTGGTACTACATAGGGAGGTCCCTCATTCCATTTGGGGGTCTGAGTACCCACTGTTTTCCTCTCAGGGGTAATCTTGGCATGGGCCACCATGTGTGTTGGCTCAGTAGCCACAACAGTTTCAGTCATGGTGACAGTGCAAGTGGTAATCCGAGTCGTGGTATATGTGGGGGTGACAGTGGTCGTGGTAGTCGTAGCAGTGGTCTGGACGCAAGGTGGTGCCGTTGCCACAGGAGACAATTTAGCTGGGGCTTTTGTAGGATGTGCCACAATGTCTCTCTTTTTGTGCACATTCAAGGCGAACCAACCCTTTTCACCGAAATGTCTGGTGTAAGTAACGGTGTCTTCCGGGTAAAGGTCTCGGTCTGGGTGGCCTTCCCAGAGGTGGGACTCCACATCCCTCCTGTTCACAATGACCTCCGCATACAGCCCTTTTCCTTGATGAAGCCCCATCCCCCTCGGAGCTTGAAGGTTACAACTGTGCCCTGCTTACGCGGGGCTTGGTGGGTGGTGCGGTCCTTGCGGGCCTGAGCCTTGACGGCTAGGTCTCGCTGGTCATGAGCCTTGCATTGGGCCTGGTATCTCTCGTCTTCCTCCTCCCACTTACGGGCAAGCTGGGTCTGATAGTCCTCCCAGCTGAGAACCTCCACTGTCTCTCCCTTCTGGGTTGTGGCCCCAGGGAACCCCATAAAGTCAGACCCAGGATTCACCCAGCAGTACACAGTCCGTTTGGCGTACACCTCTCCCGACAAGGTGACGGGCGCTATCGGGGCCTTTAAGAACTGCTCCATACCCATGGTCTGGTCCCAGGGTTCGAGGTGCTGGAGTCTATGGGTCCCGCAAGGAGGCGGCACTGCAACGGGGCCTATCAGGAGGCCTTCCGTCACCGGGGCAGGGTCGGCATGCTTACCGGCCACAGCGGCGTCTTCCACGTCAGCTGGCTTCACCGGCAGTGTCGTCCATGATGGTGTCGGCGACGGCTCCTGGAGCGCTGCAGGGAGCGGTGTCGGTGGGTCCCTCGCGGCCATCATCTGGTGCGGAGCCTGGGCCTTCACCCGCAGCTGCAGGAGCTGATCAATTAGTTCGTCCACTCCGGCCTGGAAGTCGGCATCAGCGGTGGAGGCCTGGTTTCCGTGCCCCTCTGGGTAGCTGGGGGAGTCCTCTGCTCCGACCCCACGCTCTGGTTCTGGGCAGCTCGCCATGGCGTCCTCCACATGGCTCGCCTCTTCCTGGTCCTTTTCCCGCTCTTTCCTTCTGGGGCGGTTTCGTTTTTGTTGCCTCCGCCCGCCATTGAGGATCAGGAGGCGGATCTCGGCTGCTGACGGACACGTCCTCAAGGTACAGAGATATTTAGATTGGGCAGCCATTATTCTTCGCACTTCTCAGTTCGTTCACGCCCACAACTCCACGCCCTTCTGCTTCTCCTGTGCTCCTCGTGGTGCAGCAGTTTTGGTGGAAATTTTGGCGGCAATGGCAATACACAGTCTTTAAGCAAATCACAGTTCAAATACAGTTCTGGCACAGTTCCTAGGCACACATGAACCGATTTTTCAGGCTTAAGTACATCCTGTTCGTGATGCCAAGTTGGATCACCCCCACATTAAGGGCAATGGGGTACTCGGTACCGGGTCCTTCGGTTCAGGGGATGTCACGGTGGCCTGACCCGGTCCGTGGCCCTTTGAGGGGCATCCAATTAAAGGTGTAGTTTGTATAATGTTTGTGACGCCACCTGTGGTGTTCGGTCAGGGTGACCGATGCTGTTTAGGGGTCCGCTGGGGTGATGTTATGGCAGCAAGATGGTATACCTTCCCACAGGTGAAGTGTATCCCCAGGGCTTCCCAGAAGTGGTGATGGTGATGGTGGATGATGTAAGGCGCAGTGAATAATGAGGACACAAGGTTGCAGTCTCTTTACCTTTTACTGGAAGCTTCAGCATCCACAGTCCAGGGTACAGACCACAGGGTAGGCAGAGTCTGGCCGGTCTGAAGGCAAATCCAGAGTCCCTTTATCCAGGTGTAAATCAGTAGCCTTCCTACTAGCGCCTGTGTGTTGTAGTCCCTCCCTGCTGAGCAACTCGGTAAGGTCCTCACACCTTTCGTAGATGTTCCAGATGTCTTTCTCTCTGTCCACCAGATGGTGTGGATAGGACAAACCTGTATGACTGATGGCCTGAGGCTTGTTTATAGGGACCCTAGAGACGCCCCGACCCCCACAATTTGCCACTGTGTCTTCTTAGGTATTTAGGTCGGGCAGCCAACTTGGAATTGACTGTCCTGCCGGTCTCTGAAGTAATGCGTAGACTCAATTACTCCCTCGGTGTTCCGGCCACCGGCTACGCGCCTCAGAAGGAGGCAGCCTTTACAGGGCAGAACTCCTCCTGGTGTTTTCTCCTTGTGCTGTGACTTCGTTTCTCACTTTCTACAATACACTTCTCTTCGTGTCCTTTCTTAGGATGCTGCTGCACGTGGGGCAGGCGCAGCTCCGTAGCTTTCTATCTCGCTATGCCTCTGTCAGGATCCCACCCCTGACAGGGACCCTCTGTCTGCAGCTCAGATGTTCCTCCTTTTCCCCCTGTCTGCCTGACAGGTACTCACTGGGTCAAACCCAGGCAGTGTTTCACTAACTTTCTATCCAAACCACCAGTTTTACCCTTTTGTGAGGAATGCCCTACTAGATAGGAGCATAGCTCCCCCTGGTGGATTGGAGTGTGAAGTGTGGTGTATGGTTTGTGAAACCTGGAAAGATGAACTCCTTTATTACCTTCAGACGTAATATCACTCCCCCTGGTGGAGGAATAACATTACTGCAGCAACCAGGACTCTGGGGCGCTGCAAGACCTTCTTGGGAGAGGATAAATCACAGAAATTGAGTCCTTGTTTGTTCTAATTCGCATTTTTTGAGTTTGATATAGATGTTCGAGGACTAAGTGGACATGCCTGCGATGCTCCTCATAGGTATCTGAAAATGTAAGAATATCATCAAGATAAACAACAACTAATTGATCCAAGACATCTTGACAAACATCATTAATGAAGATTTGAAAGGTGGCAGGGGCATTGGTAAGGTTGAAAGGCATAACCAGGTATTCCATATCTTGTTCTAAAGGCGGTTTTCCACTCTTCTCCCAGGCAAATTCGTATGAGATTATAAGCCCCTCTTAGATCGAGTTTGGTAAAAATCTTGGCAGAATACAGTTTCTCTAACAACTCAGGAATTAAGGGGAGTTTGTAGTGATTTTAAATGGTAATCTTATTAATTTCCCTGTAATCAATACATGGCCACAGGGTTGAGTCTTTCTTTTCTACAAAACACAAGGCTGCTCAAGCTGCGAAGAAGAAGGTTGAATGAAGCCTTTCTCTACATTTTCATCTAAGTATTCCATCAGTATTTTGAATTCTGTTTCAGAAAAATTTTAAATTAGCCCGAACTGAATGAAAGCACCAGGAAGCAAGTCAATCGGACAGGTATAAGAACGATGAGGAGTCGGTTGATCGGCTTTCTTCGTACTGCAGACTTCACTCAACTGCTAGTACTGAGGTGGTAGTTTCACATAATTCTGATGAGAAATCTTGGATGCTTGAATTTGTTGAGAACAGAGAAATTAGCTTGGCAATTTTTCTTACAGTACTCAGAGGGATACATAATGGTCCTCGTCCAGTTGATAGACGGGTTATGGACTGAAAACCAGGGAATTCCCAGAATAACTGGAAATTTTGGAGGAGATAAGATGAAAACTGACAGCTTCATGATGATTTGGTTCAATACAGATTTCAAGTTCAATTTTCTCGGCCCAGGAGATAAAGGCGAAGATTTTAATGGGTCTTTCTAAACTAACTGTCCATAACCCTAACTTCAGAAACAATCCAGAATCAATAAAGTTAGCGGCATATCCACAGTCAATGAATGCCAATGTTGATATCACCTGGTTCTCGAGGATAACACCTTATTTATCAGTACTTTAGCAGAAGAAGAAAAAGGTATCGGGTAGTCCAAGTGACCTCGTCAGTTGTCACCCAGGTTCAGATGTTCTCCTGCCGGTTTGCTAGCCTGAGGACAAGTTGTGCAATTCTGGAGAAAATGTCCAGAGAGACAACAATACAAAGTCCAAGATTTCTCTACATCTTTTCTCCACAACATGAAGAATGGCAACTTTAACTTCCAATGGCTCCACCTCTGGTAAATGGACCTGCCTTGGGGAAGTATAATGGACAGTCTGCTGTTCACCACATCTCTCACGGATTTGGCGGTCCATTTGTATGGAAAGGGTCATGGCCTCTGTCAGAGAACAAGGGGCATCATGAAGGACCAGAGCATCCTTAAGAGTTTCGGAAAGGCCTTTGTTGAACTGGCACCTGAGATTGCATCGTTCCACAGTACTTCTGTGGACCACTGCCAGAACACAGTACAGAAGTCCTCAGCCGTGATACCCCCCTGTGCCAGTTTTATGTTTTTAGCCTCAGCGACCTGGATTGTGTCGTGTTCATCATATATCAGACCTGTCCCAGGTTTGAGGATCCCCTTGCAGTAGGGACATGATTATTCCCACCCGTTGGAACTCATCCCCTGATGACCGGGGAGACCATCTGTACATCAGAAGGCACTGCCGTCACAGCCACTGCCGGCAGTGGAGGGCTATAGATGGCATTCATCAAATTAGTTATCTGACCCTGCAACAGACATTGTGTTGTCTGGGTCATGTGCATCAAATTTGCCACATGCTCACAGAACGTGTGAACAGGCTCCAAACAGGCGAAAAAAGAAAAATGTATTGGCCAGATGAAATGTGACACTGAGCCACTTCTCAAGGACAAGCCATGACATGGTAGAGTCAAAGAGTCCAAGGTCAAAAGCCAGGAGGTTACGTCATAAACAGGAGAAAGAGAAAAATGCATAGTCAGGTAACATTCCAAGGTCAAAATACCAAGAGATAGCGGATCAGAGCAGAAGGGGTTAAACAGATGGATTTTAGAAAGAGGTCCAGGGTCAGGCAAAGAAAGATCAAAACACAGAATGCTTGGCACAGAGAGGCAAGGCACACATAATCTGAATGTACTGGCAGAGGTTTGGTAGTAACAGCCCAGTTAAGTAGCCAGGCAATCATCTGGGACAATGAACACCTGACGACAGCCAGCGCCTCCCAGTGTCAGATTGGATAGCCAAGCTGTCAGTCGACAACCACTGCACTAGAATGGACGACTGAGCTATCAATCAAAGTACTGACAACTTCAGCACGCCCGTGTACCAGATTGGATAGCTGAGCTCTCAGTAACTGCATCCCAGACAGACTGAGGAATGGAAAAGTGACAGCAATCCTTCCTTTTGCTGAGTGTTTGGTAGGATAAGGAATCCTGCTGCCATTTATTCCTGGTTTCCTTCAGAACATGCTGTCCAATATATTGTGGTCTCCCTTCTTTGCAAATAAGTACCCAATTCAAAATGCAGGTCTGTGAGCAGCAAGATCATTCACTTCTCAAGACTTCTTAGGAACTAACAACAGGAAACTGTATTCCTATGCACCCATGTAACTCCTCCCCTCCTAGGCTGGTCCCAATAATTAACCCTGCCTGCAGCTAACTACGTAATTATTGCTGGGCCCAATCTAGACAAAAACAACATTAAAACATAGCAATGCTTTGTATAATCATATGATTTTTAAGGGGGATAACGGCAGATTCTCCACTGCTTTACAATACATCAGAAATGTGTAGTAAGTTTCAATTGTGGGAGTGAATAGGCTCATTAAAGGGGTTGTCCACTACTCGGCAATGCACTCTGCTCCAGAGAAGGCAGTGGTGCATTTTGTTGATACATTGTGGTCTGAACATGCAAAAATTCGACATGATTTGTCTTCTTCACACATGCTAATACCTCAATATATCACTAGGATGCAGCACCTCCCCCTCAGGAGCAGAGTACGTCATGGTCCTTCTGAGTCTGCAAAAGGGGCAGATCGAAAGGAATAGAGGAAGAAAAGTGCATTGTACGCAACCAGTGAATCACATGACCTGCAATGAGATGCAAACAAAGAAGGATCTTGTGATAATTTAGTAATATTTAAAAATGCTGGTCTGGAGCTGTTAACTCGTATAGAACAGAATTCTAACATAATGGACAATCCCTTTAAGCCTTGCAATGAGTTCCATTTTATCTATTGGTCACCATCTGCCAAGTTCTATACATGTTTTAACTCCTTTCTGCACTGAACTGTCATGGTGCAGTCAGAGATAAATAAGAAAGGATTGAGAAAGCTGCCAGACCCAGTTGCTTACTTGCCATATGGTGTCCAAGTTAGATCCATAAAAACAACAATATATATAAAGCCATTCAGTCTGTCACCTTCGCAAACCAATCTGGTTGTACAATTGCAACTTCTCTCATGTAGCCAATTTTAGTAATTTTGTGATTATGTATTAACATTAAATCTGTCAGTCCTGCTGCTTGGCTTTACTGGCAATCCGGGAAGTACAATAAGGGATGAAGGAATTTAACCCATTAATCCTCTTAAATATGAGGCCTACAACTGTAAATATGTCAGTATATTATATGCCACATGGCAGGGCTACAAAACAGCCTGTTCCAGCTTCCCTTATTCCTTGTCCAATGGACATTATTATTTCAAATCTTTACATCAAATGAAAGCATTAGATGTATCACTTTTTTATTTCATATTGCTCTTTTAGTGTAGGGATTTGGATTTTCTGACCCTGATCCTGTCCCTGAAGGCAACAAACATGTCATGTGAATACTGTCGTGCGGTTATACATGTAAAAGTGATGTGCATCTTATGTAAAGTATAATGGTAATGTACAGCATGTGATGGGTTAATGCATAATGTGAGTAGAGTATAGGATGATCTTAGGATAGCATTAGAAAGCTTATACTGCAAGTGGTTTAGCAACAGCATAAGACATATAAGGGTATGTGCACACGTAGAATGTTCCACTGCGGATTTTTCCGCAGAGGATTTGATAAATCCGCAGGGCAAAAACACCGTGTTTTTCCTGCGGATTTATTGCGGATTTACTGCGGATTTACCACGTTTTTTGTGCGGATTCCACTGCTGTTTTACACCTGCGGTTTTCTATTATGGAGCAGGTGTAAAACCGCTGCGGATTCCGCACAAAGAATTGACATGCTGCCTAATGTAAACCGCTGCGTTTCTGCGTGTTTTTTTCCGCAGCATGGGCACAGCGTTTTTGGTTTCCCATAGGTTTACATTGTACTGTAAACTCATGGGAAACTGCTGTGGACCCGCAGCTGCGGATCCGCTGCAGATCCGCAGCAAAATCCACATTGTGTGCACATAGCCTCAGGATAATAGGTTTAGCACATGAGACATGGAAATAGTTAATGATAGAACTAGCCCAGTGGGTGGGCACAAGTGTTATTAAAAAGGGGAACACTTCCTGATAGCATGAGTTCTGAGAGAGTTAGTGACGTGCATAGTGAAGCTCAAGTTCAGGTGTGATGGGTTGCTAGGGGCCGCATGTGTTACTTGTTCCAGGCAGTGGGGGGCATTACTGGAATACTGGGCAGTTGCTCCAGTCATGTCTGGAGCCAAAGGTCTGCCATAGGGGCTGCCGGACACATTTGGTCCTCTGGCATACAGTGGAAGATGGACAGGGACCCACATAGATGTAACACCCCAGGTAACCGGTTGTAACAGTGATGTTGCCTTCCTTTCGGGGAGAGCAATATCATGCTTGGAGGCAAGGAGGATTTCCTTTATCAGGTAAGCACCTACATACAACACATTCTGAATCCAAACCAGAAGGGGGAGCTCTGAACCCGGATTCAGGGGAGCTTCCCCAGCTTTAATTATTCTGGTCTGGAGGAGGAGTGAGTGAGTCTGCAGAGACAGTGGAAGAGAGAGGACGGAGAGCAGACAGTGGGGCTGTGCAGCCACGTGTGAGCTGCAGCTCCAGGAAAGGAAGATAACCTGAAGGGTTGGATTGTAGTGAGCATCTGAGGGACGAAGCACAGGAGAAGGAAAGGGCTTAGAGGGGAACTATGCCTGGGCACCCTCTGAGCCGAAGTGCAGGAACCGGGCACTGGGAGCCGAGGTTGTGTTGCACTCTAAGTTGCACAGCAGAACCGGAGGGCAAAGGACTTTATGTAGTTTGTCTGCACCCACACCTGGAGGTGAAGCAGTACCCAAAGAGCCCGGGTCATGATAGAGACCCTATAAAAAGGCTCACAATGCCCACCATGTGGGTAACTGTCCAAGGACAGGAGAGAGAGGACTTTGTCGGCAAGCCACAGGCAGCAAGGACCTCGCATACTAGAACGAGTAGGAAGGCTTACGGACCTCACCTGGGAGAGGGATCCACCCTTGCCTCCAGGCCGGTCGGACCATATCACCACTTGTTGCTTGTACTCTGGACTGCAGTTGCTTACAACCAGTAAACCAGGTAAGGACGTTACAACTCTGTGTTCTCCATTTATTTTCTGGCATACACCATCCCTGCCCAGCACTGGGGACCCAGCTTCACCTGTGGGAAGCGTCACCATCTTTCCTGCAGAAACATCACCCCAGAGGACCCCTTTAAACAGCGTCGGTCCCCTCTGACCGAGCACCACAGGGGACGTCACGAACACAAACTTTATTACAAATCGCTTTAAAAGACCTTTCCCTTTTACTTGGGCACCCAGTGCCATGGACCTGCTCACTGCCACCCAGACATCCCCTTTTATCCTTTTATTGCGACTGGACCCGGTACCGAGTACCCCTAGGCCCTGGCAGGTGACTCATAGATGGGAGGCAGTGACCGGTCTTGGTTGCACTGCCGAGGTGGACAAGAAATCTCTTAGACTGATAGAATCAATGGGTTTGGGGGTGGTCCAGGATAAGATGGAGACAGGACTGACGAAGAGGTGTGCTAAGGAGGAAGAAACTGAATGCTGTGCCCTATCCCACTTGTCGCCACCTGATGAACTTGAACTGTCTAGTAAATGTTTGACTGTTACAAAGAACTTGGAGTCCCATGCATTGTGTGTGGCAGCTCCTGAGGACGTAAGCTTGGAGAGAGAAACTCGGTCACAACTAATGCTCTGTGCCACTTTACATTTAGCATTTACTCTAAATTACCTGATTGCCATGGGTCTCCCACCAGGGCAATGGGGATACTCGGTATCGGGTCCGGTCGCTCTTAAAGGGAATGTCACGGTGGCTGCAACCCGGTCCGTGGCCCTCGGCGCTCACTTAACAGGGGAAAAGTCTTTAAAGGGAATTTAGTAATAAATTTTATATTCGTGACGCCACCTGTGGCTCTCTGTCACAGGGACCGACGCTGCTTAAAGGCATTCTCTGGGGTGATGTTGTTGCAGCAAGATGGTGACGCTTCCCACAGGTGAAGCGGGGTCCCCAGGGCTCCCAAGATGTATGGCAAGGATGGTGGGTTGCCGGTAAATAACGGATGACACCGAGTTGCAGTCTTCACCTGGTTTACTGATGGTAACAGGCCTCAGTCCAGGGTACAGGTGCAGAAGGAGTCCAGGCAGCCTGAAAACAAGTAGTAATCTCCCTTGGCAGGTCAGGTTGGGAGCCTTCCTCTATGCGCTGGTTTTCTGGTTCCTTGCTACCTGTAGTTCACTGGCAAGGTACCCCTTTCTCTCCCCTGTCCTGGGACAGTGCCTGCATGGCAGGCAGCTTGAGCTATTCTCTTGGGGGTCTCTGCCAGGGTGACTCCAGGCTCTATCAGCTGCTGTACCTCAGGTATGGTATGGGTAATTAACATACAGTCCTATGCCCTCCAGTTCTACTGCGGACCTTGCAGTTATTCACAATCTCGGCTTCTGGTGCCCGGTTTCTGCGCTCTGGCTCACAGGAGGCCCAATTGCAGCCTCTCTGAGCTCCTAATCACTTCTCTCCCTTCACTGTCTGCTCCAGACTGAACTAACTCCTCCTCCAGACCAGGATGGAAATCAGGGGAGTTCCCCTAAAACAGGGTTTTGAGCTCCCCCTTCTGGCCTGGAGTTAGAATATGTTGTGTGTAAGATTTACCTGCCAAAGGGATCCCACTTGTCTCTAGGCATGGCACTACCCTCCCCGAGAGGAAGGCAGCATCACTGTGGTACCCGAACTCCTGAGGTGCCACATCAACCCCCCGTTAAATCCAGTACTCCTGGACTGGGAAAAAGAAACATAAACAACAGGATAAAAAGGTGCAGACATTTTTGGAAATGCATTCAAACAGGTAAATAAACTTTTTCTTCCCTTATGGGAGGCACTTCTGGCTTTAAACATTGCAAACATATTTACAATTGCACAACTGGTTCTATACCAGGGTGTCTTTGTCCGTAATTAACAGTACTGATGCGAGGGATCTGTCATGAACCCCCAACATCGGTCTTGGGTGGGCTACAAGGCATATCCAGACCCAGCCCTGCTGTCAGTCATATACACCCCATTACACCTTGGAACCCACATACTTGATGGGACCGTGAAAATCCACTTCACAATATGCATTTTGTACTCCCGTACACCTTTGTTTTACACATTGGCAGCAACGCCAGCCCTGCTGCACCATCAGTCATATGCACCCCATTATGCCTTGGAACCTACATACTGGATGGGCCCATGAAAATCCACTTCACAATATGCATTTTGTACTCCATACTCCTTTGTTTTACACGTTGGCAGCAAGGCCAGTCCTGCTGCACCATCAGTCATATGCACTCCATTACGCCTTTGAACCCACATACTGGATGGGCCCATAAAAATCCACTCGTAATTTTTAATGGTATGATGGTTCCCTCTTTGCACAATTATTTACAGGTGAATTTGTTAATTTTATTTGCCATGTTTTTAACACTAAGGTTCAGATACGGCTTTAAAAAAGGCTAATACTTGCAATACAACGCAATTTTATTGCAAACTATAAAATTTAAGGAATAGTATGACTGAATAGTGTGAGTGCGTACACTTTTGTATATGTTAATGGAGCGCCCCCAGACGCAGGGCAATGGGGTACCCGGTACCGGGTCGCCTCTGTCTCGGCCCTGCTAAGGGGCATCCAATTAAAGGTGTAGGTGAAAGTTTGTCAAGTGTTCGTGACGCCACCTGTGGTGTTCGGTCAGGGTGACCGACGCTGCTAGGGGTCCGCTGGGGTGATGGAATGGCAGCTAGATGGTATACCTTCCCACAGGTGAAGTATGTCCCCAGGGCTTCCCTTGATGAGTAGATGGTAATGGTGTAGGTCGCAGTAAATAACGAGGACACAGAATTGCAGTCTCTTTACCTTTTACTGTAGACTACAGCATCCACAATTCAGAGCACTGCTAACAGGGCTGGCTGAGACCGGCCGGTCCGAAGGCACATCCAGAGTTCCCTTTGCAGGTGGAAATCAGTAGCCTTCCTACTAGCGCCTGTGTGTTGTAGTACCTCCCTGCTGAGCACCACGGGATAGTCCTCACAACTCTTGTATCTGTTTCTGATGTTCTCTTTCTCCGTCCCCCAGATGATATGGATAGGACGCACCCGTATGACGGGGTAGGCCTGGAGCTTATTTATAGGGACCCTAGAGACTCCCCTCTCCCACAATTGCCTCCGTTGTCTGCTTAGGTGAAAAGGTGAGACAGCCAACCTAAAGTCAACTGCCCTGCCGTAGTTCAGAGTAATGCGTAGAGCCAATACTCCCTCGGCGTTCCGGCCACCGGCTACGCGCCTCAGAAGGATGTTGCCACGATCTTAGGGCACGACTCCTCCCAGTATTATCTCCTAGTGCTGTGATCTCGTTTCTCACTTCTCCACAATATACTTCGCTTCTTGTCCTCTCTTAGGATGCTGCCGCAATGTAGTGCAGGCGCGGCTCCGTAATGATCTGTCTCTTGCTAGGCCACTGTCAGGATCCCACCCCTGACAGGGACCTCCCTGGATCTTCCAGCAACTCTCTCTCTCTAGACCTTGCCTGGGCAAAACCCAGTCAGCTTCTCCTCTAACTTCCTATCCAACCCCCAGTTTTACCAGAGTGTGAGTAGTGGCCTAGTAAATAGAACCTTTGCTCCCCCTGGTGGCCGGAGTGTGAAGTGTAATGTGTGACTGTGATACCTGGTCAGGTGAACTCTTTTAGTACAATCAGACATACCACTACTCCCCTTAGTGGCAGAGCGACAATACTGCACGACCAGGACTCTGGGGCACTGCATTAACATACACAGGTTAATAAGTACATATAGGATTAAATAAATATAGTGATTAAGTATATATGAAGATTAACTACATAAAGTATACTTAGATCATCACCAAGAGGCTTTTAAACATCATCTGTCTGGAATATCAGAAAAGCAACACCAAGACAGAGAACCCTTGAGAGATTACCTACACTGCATGGGCGTCCCCAATTATGCAGGTATCAGCACACTGTACATCAGTGGTGTATCTAGGATTTCTGGCACCCGGGGCAAGACTTCATTTTGGCGCCCCCCCACCCCATCAAGTACGTACGCGATTTTCACACTTAGGCCGGGATCACACACAGCGAGATACGGCCGAGTCTCGCAGGTTAAAACCAAGCTTTGGCGCCGGCACTCCGGAGCGGAGCGTGCAGCCGCACAGCAATACATGGAGCTGCACGCTCCGCTCTGGAGTGCCCGCTCCAGAACTTGGTTTTTACCTGCGAGACTCGGCTGTATCTCACTGTGTGTGACTCTGGCCTAAGTCATCTACCCACAAGCTCCTCTCCCTAATGCTCTCAATGATCAGTGAAAAACAGAGAAGCAGAAGAGAAGCTCGTTGACCAGGACCATAAGTGTGAAAGTCACATATGAGTGAAGTGTCCATGTGACGACTGCTGGAACCTGCAGAGCTGAATCCTGACATCACCGGCTTCTGAATAGCCCCGTACGGTGCCAGTCACAGTTTCGCGGAAAAAATCGCAACATTTGCACAAAAAATGCGGAATACACTGTAAATAATAGGAGGCATATGTTAGCGTTTTTATCACGTTTTTATCACGTTTTTATAGCGAAAAAACGCGAAAAAAACGCGAAAAATCCTGAACGTGTGCACATGGCCTTAGAACTGTTTTTGAAGTGAATAAACAAACATTTATCAAGATTGTGTCACTATGAGCATTGTCTGTCACATCTGTAAATGTTTTACAAGAAATGCAGCTATATGATTGTCTGAATGCATTAGGTATGCAGTATTTAAATCTTGGTTACAAATCGCCATTTGTATATTCGCCATTTGTACATTTGAGGCAGCCAAAGTTTTGGCTCTCAAGGACAGAAACTAATATTTACTAGTGGCAGTTAAACTAGAGACATTGCAGGAGTCAGGGTATGTGCACACGTCCGGATTTCTTGCAGAAATTTCCTGAAGAAAACCGGAAATTTTCTGCATGAAATCCGCATTTTTTTTTTTGCGCTTTTTTTCCGTTTTTTTCGTGTTTTTTTAGCATTCTGCAAGCGTAATTAGCTTGCAGAATGCTAAAGTTTTCCAAGCGATCTGTAGCATCGCTTGGAAAACTCACTGACAGGTTGGTCACACTTGTCAAACATAGCGTTTGACAAGTGTGACCATCTTTTTACTATAGATGCTGCCTATGCAGCATCTATAGTAAAAGATAGAATGTTTAAAAATAATTAAAAAAATAAAAAAAATGGTTATACTCACCTGCAGGCGTCCGTTCCTATAGATGCCGGTGTGGTTCAGGACCTTCCATGACGTCGCGGTCACGTGAGCGGTCACATGACCGGTCTCGACCAATCACAAGACCGTGACGTCATCGCAGGTCCTTCACCGCACACCAGCTATAGAAACCGAAGCGGCAGCATGCAGCAGAGAGGCGGGAAGACATCGAAGGTGAGTATAGGACTATTTTTTATTTTAATTCTTTTTTTTTGACCAATTATATGGTTCCCAGTCCGTGGAGGAGAGTCTCCTCTCCTCCACCCTGGGTACCAACCGCACATAATCTGCTTACTTCCCGCATGGTGTGCACAGCCCCGTGCGGGAAGTAAGCAGATCAATGCACTCCTAGGTGTGCGGAATCCCCTGCAATTCTGAATTTTAATGAACATGTTGCTTTTTTTTCCGCGATGCGATTTTTTCGTGGAAAAAAAGGCTAAATTTGCACAATAAATGCAGAATACACTGAAAATAATGGGAGGCATATGTTAGCGTTTTTTTCGCGTTTTTATCACGTTTTTATAGCGAAAAAACACGAAAAAAACGCGAAAAATACTGAACGTGTGCACATGGCCTCAGAGTTAAGAAGTAAGCCCAATGTAGAGGTGTGAGTCACTGAGACTTGTAATGCAGTGCATGAGCTGCCAAACAATTCCCTAATTGGGGTACCTTTTTTAAAAATAGACTAGTGCCATCACAGCCCCCTTGCCCAAAATGCACCGTACAGAGCATGTCCACCCTTGTGATCTAGTGGCAGGTGAAGGACACACTGCAGGAGACAGAGTTAAAAAGTAGGCCCAAACTTGGAGCACGCAGATATATGAGGGCTGTGACAGAAATACCACACTGGCAAATATGTGGCCTTTTTATAATTTTGGAAGCTAAATGTGCTGTATAGAATTAGAGTATCAGACAGCAAAAAAAGGGTCCACCGGCCTACAATGACCAAACTTGGAGCACTCAGATATATGAGGGCTGTCACGGAAATACCACACTGGCAAAAATGGGGCCTGTTTTTTTTTTTTTTGAAAATGCAAAATAGTGCTGTATAGAATTAGAGTAACAGACAGCAAAAAAGTGGTACACCGGCCTACAATGACCAAACTTGTAGCATGCAGATTTATGAGGGCTCTGACGGAAATACCACACGGGCAAATATGTGGCCTTTTTATAATTTTGGAAGGTAAATAGTGCTGCATAGAATTAGAGTATCAGACAGTAAAAAAAGGGGTCCACTGGCCTACAATGACCAAACTTGGAGCAGATATATGAGGACTGTCACAGAAATACCACACTGGCAAATATGTGGCCTTTTTTTTTTTTTTTTTTATGCAAAATAGTGCTGTATAGAATTAGAGTATCAGACAGCAAAAAAAGGGGTCCACCGACCTACAATGACCAAACTTGGAGCACGCAGATATATGAGGGCTGTCACGGAAAGACCACACTGGCAAATATGTGGCCTTTATGTAACTTTGGAAGCTAAATAGTGCTGTTCAGAATTAGAGTCTCAGACAGCAAAAAAAGGGGTCCTCCGGCCTACAATTCCCAAAGTTGGAGCATGCAGATATATGAGGCCTTTTTCGGTGAATTTAAAACACAAAAAAGTGGCACAAGGCTAGCACACACAACTATGCTACATATGCCTGAGAAACTATGATTTTTCAATAGGCCTCAGTCTGACAGAACAGACTGTATAGTTTTGTTTTTTTGGGGTGAATTTTTGGAGAAAAAAAATCTAACTAGGTATACAGTAAAGAAGCTGCAGCAGCAGCAGACAGTTATGGAGCTTTGGGAGGGATGCAGTAGGAGCAATGGACGCACATACAGTGCCTGCAGGCCTTTCAATGATGTGGATATGCTGTGCCCTGCCTACCTAGCGCTGCAATATCGGGACCCACGAATTAGCCCTAAAAAAGACTTTTGGTTTTTGAGGAGTTGCGGATTTAAGAGTTGCAGACCTACACTAACTATAAAAACCACGATTCTGACCCTATCTCGGCACCAGCTCTCCCTACTCTCGCTGAATCCGGAACAGAATGCGGCGAGCAGGGCGGCGCCAGGTCTCTTATACTCAGGATGAGGCTGTGTGGCCAAGCTTCCTGCTGGCATAGGCAATTACTCTTTCTTTGCCTTTCTGCACCTGGGACAACACTGCTCCCAATCCCACGTTGCTGGCGTCTGTGTAGAGCACAAATGGTTGGTCATAATCAGGGTAGGCCAGTACCTCATCTCCCGTGAGAGTCAGCTTCAACCGAGTGAAGGATCCTTACAGCATGTTGTTCCACTCAAACGGAGGGCCCTTGCTCTTGGTCTTCTTGGATTGGCCCACTAATAGGTCTTGCAGGGGTGCAGCTATCTTAGTGAAGTCCTTAATGAACCTTCGGTAGTAGCCTACCAACCTGAGGAACTGCCGGACTTCGTGGATGTTGATGGGTTTTGGCCAGTCCCTGATCACGGGGGCCTTGTCAGGGTATGGTGCCACTCCTTCGGCACTTACCACATGGCCCAGGTACTGCACTTTGGGCTTTAACAGGTGGCACTTGGACGGCTTTACCTTCAGGCCAAAGTTAGACAGAGCTTCAAACACCTCGACCAGGTGTTTCAGGTGGTCTTCATAAATCTTAGAGAAGATGATGACATCATCCAGGTGCAACAGGATGGTTTCAAAATTCTTGTGCCCGAGACAGCACTTCATCATTCTCTGGAATGTTCCTGGTACTTTGCACAGTCCAAAGTAGTTGAATTCTGAGAGATCCATCGGTGTCGTGAAGGCAGACTTTTCTTTATCCACGTCTGCCACGGGAACCTGCCAATACCCACTAGTGAGATCTAAGGTGGAGAAATGGTTAGCAGATTTTAAAGCAGCTAATGACTTTTCGATTTTGGGCAACGGGTATACATCCTTGTGTGTAATGCGGTTTATCTGCCTGTAATCAACACACATCCTCATTGTACCATCCTTTTTCCTGAAGAGGACTAATGGAGCTTACCAGGTGCTACAACTATCTCTCATTAACCCAGCCTCCTTCATCTCTCGTAACATACTCTTGGCACATTGGTAGTGAGCTGGAGGTACAGGCAGGTACCTCTCTTTAATGGGCGGATGACCTCTCGTGAGGATATGATGTTGAACCCCTTATACCTGCCCAAAATCTAGTGGGTGTTTGCTGAATACCCGCTCATACTCATGGGACACCCGGTAAGCCCCTTGCTTTTGGTGTGATGGGGTAGAGTCATTTCCCACGTGTAATTTCTGACACCAGTCCTCCATTTGTCCTGCAGAGCCAATGTCCTCCACCCGGTTGGACGGGACCAAGGGTTCTGTTGCCTGTATTGCATTATTATTAACAGTAAACAGTTTAGCAAGTGTGGCATATCTGAGTAAGTGGACCTCTTTCTCTCCACAATTAAGGACACGTACTGGTACTCTCCCCTTGCGGACCTCAACCACCCCTCTGGCTGTCAGGATTGTGGGCTTATTGTCTGAACACACAGGTTCTACCAGGGTCTGGTAATCTTTACCTCTGAGGCCTATTGCTGCCCGACACCATATTAATATTTCACTCCTGGGGGTATTGCAATAGGGATTAGATCACTCACTGTGACACGGCCAACTTCTCTACCAGACAATTCTAGGCTCTGATTTCTTTTTGCAGGACACGTTGCTCACTGGAACCAGCAGTCTCGGCCATCTGTTGTAACAAGACAATAACCTTGGCAAGACATTTTTCCATGACATTGGTACCTAAGGTCATCATGGTTTTACATTCACGTCTATCAATATCAACAATCACCAGTCCTTGGGCCTTCAATTATACCCACCCCACCTTAATGGTCACCTCCTTGTACCCCACCTGTGGCAAAGGTTGGCCATTACTGGCTACTATTGACAAATCACTATCTGGGCCACAGGTATTGTCTGAGTCAGCCCAATAGCGTTTATACAGAATGTAAGGCATAGTTGTCACCTGAGAGCCGGTGTCCAGTAAAGCATTCATCGGGATGCTGTCGATCACAATAGGGAGACCAGTCTTCCTCCAACGTACTTTGCTTGCCAGTTTTGTGGGCCTGGTCATCCTATTCCTGGGGGTTGGCCCTCTACCCCAGGGGTCGTTCGTTTAAATGGCAGTACCTTGCGATGTGTCCTGCCTGGTTGCAGCGGTGGCAGATGGGTCGTCCTCTGGTCGGCGGGATCCTCTTCTGTCATTGCCAGGGGATGTCCTCAGGTCTGGAAGCCAGATTGATCTTCTCCTTTGGGGGTTCCTGTAGGGACTGTACAGTCCTGGCTAGTGCAGTTATGCTTTTAGTCAGTTCCTGCACCTGGAGGTGCAGTCCTATGGAGGGGTCATCATCCAGGATCTGTGCATCGGCCTCAACAGGGACGTGATGGCAGGGTTCCACCTCCTTGTGGTACATGAGGGCTGGATGCCTAGGGGGCACTGTGCGGCTGGGCAGAGGTTCATGCAGCCCCCGAATGACCCTGTCTTTAAATTGTGCAAAGTCCAGGTCAGGGTTTTGCAAGGCCAGGATGCGTAGTTGAGTCCTGTGGGTGTTGGACAGGAGCCCTTCAATGAACTGTTCCTTTAAAAGCCTGTCCCCATCCTGCACGCTGTTATGGTCAACCTGTTTGATGGCCCATAGTGCCTCTTGCAGATTAAGGGCATAGTCCCGTGTGCTATCCTGTGTTCTTTGTTTGCACCCGAAAAACCTCATTTTGATTTCTGCCGCGGTGCGGGTGTCAAAAGTGGTTTTAAGTTTGGCAAATATCTGCTGAACAGTTCTTTTCTCCATATCCGGCCAGGATTTTACTACTCTTAGGGCATGTGCACACGTTGCGTATTCTCTGCGGATCCGCAGCGTTTTTTGAGGTGCAGAAACGCTGCAGATCCGCAATTCATTTACAGTTCAATGTAAATCAATGAGAAAAAAAAAATGCTGTGCACACTTTACGGAAAATCCGCTGCGGAAGCACTGCAGTTTAAAAGAAGTAGCATGTCACTTATTTTTTGAGAATCTGCAGCGCTTTTGTACCCATTCCATTATAGAAAACCGCAGGGGTAAAAAACGCAGCAAATCCACAAGAAAACCACAGTAAAAACGCACAAAAAATGCTACGGAACTGCACAAAAAACGCTACAAATCCGCAGGTGCGTTTTTTGCTAGGAGAGGCAGAATCTTCACCAGAAATTCCTAAGCCTAATCCGCAACGTGTGCACATAGCCTTAGGGTTGCAGTCTTTACCTGGTTTACTGAAGTAGTAGTCAGCCTCAGTCCAGGGTACCGGCAACAGGTGCAGAAGGAGTCCAGGCACCCTGAAAACAAGTAGAAATCCCCTTGGCAGGTCAGGTTGGGAGCCTTCCACTATGCACTGGTTTTCTTGTCCCTTGCTACCTGTAGCTTTCTGGCATGGTACCCCTTTCTCTCTGCTATCCTGAGACAGTACCTGCACGGTAGGCAACTTGAGCTGTTCTCTTGGGGTCTCTGACACGGTGACTCCAGGCTCTAACTCCTGCAGTACCTCAGGTTTAGCATGGGTAATTTACGTATAGTCCTATGCCCTCCAGTTCTACTGTGGACCTTGCAGTTATCCACAATCTCGGGCTCCCGGTGCCCGGTTTCTGCGTTCTGGCTCACAGGAGGCTCAATTGCAGCCTCCTTAAGCTCCTAATCACTCCTCTGAGCTGCTTTCCTGTGTTTAGTCTCACACAGACTGTCTAACTCCTCCTCCAGACCAGGATGGAAATCAGGGAAGTTCCCCTCAAACAGGGTTTTGAGCTCCCCCTTCTGGCCTGGAGTTAGAATGTGTTATATGTACAGCTTACCTGCCAAAGGGATCACTCCTGTCTCCAGGCATGGCACTACCCTCCCAGAGAGGAAGGCAGCACCACTGTGGTACCTGAACTCCTGGGGTGCCACAGACACAATTGGGGAGGCTTATAGGGTGTATGGCGGTCAGGGTTGGTTAAGATACGACGAGCAGCTTCGTCAGTAGAAGGCGGTTTGGTCCAGTATTGGCTGGGACCATAAAGATATTGCTTCATGGATGAGGATGATGGCCCTTACTAAATTGGGACAGGGAAGTCAGCCATTTCCAGGGGGCCACGGGGGTTCGCGACAGTCAGGACACTTGGTGGCAATGCAGAGAGGGCTATATTTCTTATTTAATGAGGGGTCATGCAAGTTTTGGAACAAGTGTCAATTTAAGCATGAGTGCTCAACATGTGGGGTCACGAAGTGATAACAATGAAAAAAGGGGTGATGCCGGTGCTTTGGACGAGTTGGAGTGCTTTCTAAATAAGTATCCTGATTCAGCAACGGCTGTTTTTTCAAGAAATAGTTTTAAGGATTGTTTCAGAATCCCTTTTGTTGACATGAAAGTTCTGTTGTCCACCAAGAATTTAAAGTCGGCATTGACATTTCCTGATGTAGTTTTGGATAAATTAAAAAAAGAGGTGGCTTTGGGTAGGATGGCGGGACCATTTGTAGTTACTTCCCTCAGTAATTTGCGGGTTTCACCACTTGATGTGGTTCCAAAAAGGAGCCAAATAAATTTAGGTTAATCCATCACCTATCCTTTCCTAAAGGGTCTTCGGTGAATAACAGGATTGATCCACAGTTATGTTCTGTGTTATACACATCGTTTGATGCTGCTATGGATTGGGTATGGTTGTGTGGAAAAGGGTTTGGTTGGCAAAAACTGACATTGAAGCGGCATTTAGATTGTTACTGGTACATCCTGATAGCATGCATTTGTTGGGCTGTTTTTGGGACTGGGGATTTTTTGTTATCGATGTCTTCCTATGGGATGCTCACTTTCATGTGCTTACTTTGGCACTTTTTTGGAATGGGTGGTTAAGGAAGTGTCCAGTCTGAATTCTTGCATCCATTACCTGGATGATTTTTTGTTCATTAGTTTGGCTGAGGCATATGATTGTTCTATGGTATTGCATACGAAGGAATGTTTGGCAAAAAAATTTGGGGTTCCTTTACCGGTGGAGAAGACAGTTGGGCTGGTGACTTCTTTGAGGTTCTTGGGATTGAGATCAATACCATGGCGATGGAATGTAGATTGCTGGATGAAAAGGTGATTGGACTGCGGGCTGATGTTTTGAGAGTGAGTGGCTTGCGGAAAATAGCATTACGTGAATTACAATCCTTGTTGGGAAAGCTAAATTTTGCTTGCAGAATAATGCCGATGGGTAGAGCCTTTTGTCGGAGGATATCTTTGATGAGGGTGGGGGTGAAACCCCCTACGCATTTTATCAAACTGAAGAGAGAATTGCGGGAGGATTTGAAGGTGTGGGCACTCTTTTTGGAGTTGCATAATGGCCGATCTATTTGGATTCAACCGGTGATGAGCGCGGAAACAAGGGGGCTTTCTCATCAGTACTGACGGACAGCACGGTTTTGGTTTGTAATTTCGAGGGAGTTGGCTGGCAGAGGAATGGCCTCGTGTTTGGTTAGAACAGGGTTTGACGGCGAACCGGATATTGCTTCATTTATTTCCCATTGTTGTGGCGTTGTCATTGCGGGGAGACAGGGTTCAAAATAGAAAGAAACGTTTTTATTGTGTGATCAAAGGGGTGGCTGTGGCAATAAATTTGTTATCATCATCAACACTGTCGGTGGTTAAAGTTTTACAGCACTTGGTCTTACTGGGCTTGACATTTAATTTGTGGATAGTGGCTGAGGTCAGGTCGGGCTTGATTAATCCCAATGCGGATGCTCTCTCTCATTCACAGTGGGATTGCTTTTGGGATCTGGCGCCTCAAGCGGATTCATCAGGTCTGTTGTGTCCAGCAGAGTTGTGGAACCTTCCTTGTGGGCAATAAGGGATTTGTTTTAGAAGTCATTATCGGATAGGACATGGGCGCATTACAGCTGGGCTTGGAGCATTTGGGAGGATTGGAGAGCATCGCTGGGGGCGGAAATGGAGGATGAGAGTAGGCTATTGTTGCTGGTGGGGCATTTTTGAGAGACTGGTTGGTCAGTGGCAAGAATTGAATAAACTAATGGTGGGGCTGGCTTTTGGTTTGAAGGTAAGAGGTCTTAGGGACAAAACAAAGTCCTTTTTGGTGCTTAAGGTGTTAAAAGGTTGGAAAAAGGTTTGGAGAGTAGCGGATGAGAGACGTCCGGTTTCTTATGAGGGGTTGTTAATTATTGGTAGTCAGTTGAAGTGTGTTCATCGCATTGGGAGGTGGACCTTTTTAAGGTGGCCTTTTCGTTGGCCTTCTTTAGAGCTTTTCGTCTGGGTGAGTTGGTCAGCCCCTCCAGGGTTAAAAAAGGAGGTTTGTTGAGGGAAGGTGTGGATGTTTACAGTGTAGAGTGGTGGTGTTCATTCGTTCTTCTAAGACGTATGGTAATGGAAAAGGATGCAGGGTGGTATTGTTCTGAGTTATTGGTTCCACATTATGTCCAGTGGACTGTATAAATGGCTTTATGAGTCGGGGTGGCATGCTGAATGCCCCTTGGCTAGTCCATGCAAATGGTTCATTTTTATCGCGTTGTCAGTTCGTAATTATATTTAAGCGTTGTTTGGAACTAAGGGGCATTACTTTAAAAGATTGCAGTGGACATTCACTTCAGTTTGGAGCGGCTACGGACGCGGCCAGGTTGGTTTTGGGCGAGGAAGTGGTGAAGAGAATTGGGCATTGGGAGTCTGCCAGGTTTCAGTCATATGTTCGCCCAGAGCTGGTTTAAGTTTAAAGTGAGTGTGATTTTATGAAGTCGAAAGTGTTGTTGTTCTTTTGTTTTAGAGCATAGGCAGCTGCCCATGTGGATCATGGGACATTCATTCATGTTCTGGGCGGCTCTGAGGGCAGCGGTTCGTCCCAATGGGCATCAGTTAGTTTTCCCAAGGAATTCTAGGTTGAATTGGAAAACGAGGGACGATCTGGAAGCAATTACTACCGGAGTTTCACCGTTTTGTGTGTCTAGACCATGCTCTGGATGTGCTGGTAATACATTTGGGGGAATCAGTGGCGTATCCAGGGGGGGCAGCCGGGGCATGTGCCCCGGGCGCAGCTGACAGGGGGGCGCCAGCGGGCCACCTGATGATGCGGCGGTCCAAGGAGGCTCCTCGTCGGCGGCATTCTGCCGCCCCCACACTGACATACTCACCTACTCCTGGCGGCCACATATTCATTACTGTAATGAGCGGTAACGGTGACCGCTCAGTACAGGGAGAAGCTGCAGTGCCACCCCGGGGAAGCAGGGACTGCACCGCGCCAGGAGCAGGTGAGTATAATGGGGAGGGGAGCGCTGCGCAATATTCACCTGCTCCTCGTTCCGGCGTCGCTCTGTCTTCAGCAGTGACTGCAGGTGAATATTGAAAGTGCCGGGGGCCTGAACGCCGGAGAGGTGAGTATGTGATTTTTTTTATCGCAGCAACAGCAAATGGGGCAAGTGTCTGTATGGAGCATCTTATGGGGCATAATCAACGTTTCTGCAGCACTATATGAGGCAAATATATTTATGGAGCATCTTATGGGGCATAATCAACGTTACTGCAGCACTATAGGGGGCAAACATATTTATGGAGCATCTTATGGGGCATAATCAACGTTTCTGCAGCACTATATGGGGCAAATATATTTCTGGAGCATCTTATGGGGCATAATCAACGTTTCTGCAGCACTATATGGGGCAAATATATTTATGGAGCATCTTATGGGGCATAATCAACGTTTCTGCAGCACTGTATGGGGCAAATATATTTATGGAGTATCGTATGGGGCATACACTGTGTTCCAAATTATTATGCAAATAATATTTCCTCATATTTTCTCTAAATTACCTATCTGAATTGCAGTCATTGTTATTTTCCAGTCATCTACTATTCTAGTATAATTGCAATGTTTTGGAACAAACTGCCTATGAAAACAGTATCTTTAAAAAAAAAAAATAAACACTCAAAATGCATGTTCCATATTATTATGCACAGCAGAGTTTTCAACCTTTTTTATTTTATTTTGAACAAAAAAATGGCCAATTGTGAAGTTATAAGCATTATCAGCTTATTAAAAAATGAAATCAAACAGTGTTCAAGTGAAAACTTTATTCTAGGTGATGTTACATTTGCACATAGGACCCTTTGTTCGAAAGAAGCTTCTGAACTCTCTCGTCCATTGAATTTGTCAGTTTTTGGATGGTTTCTGCTTCAATTGTTTTGCATGTGGACAGAATACCCTCCCAGAGCTGTTGCTTAGATGTGAACTGCCTCCCGCCATCATAGACACTCCTTTTGATGATGCTCCAGAGGTTCTCAATGGGGTTGAGGTCAGGGGAAGATGGTGGCCACACCATAAGTTTGTCCTCTTTTATGCCCATAGCAGCCAGAGATGCAGATGTGTTTTTTGCAGCATGAGACGGTGCATTATCATGCATGAAAATGATCTTGCAGCGGAAAGCACGGTTCTTCCTCTTGAACCATGGCAGGAAGTGTTGTTTTAGAAACTCCACGTAGATTATGGAGTTCATCTTTACCCCTTCAGGGATCATAAAGGGGCCGACAATCTCTCTCCCCATGATTCCAGCCCAAAACATTACTCCACCTCCTCCTTGTTGGCGCCTTAGCCGTGTTTTCATGGAGTGTCCATCAACCAGCCATCCTCCACTCCATCCATCTGGACCATCGAGCGTTGCACGGCACTCATCAATGAACAAAACAGTTTAGAAGTCAGTCTTCATGTATCGTTTGGCCCACTGGAGCCGTTTCTGCTTGTGTGCAGTGGATAGAGGTGGTCGACAGGATGGCTTACGCACAGCTGCAAACCTCTGAAGGACCCTGCATCTTGTTGTTCTGGGGATGTTGGAGGCACCAGCAGCTTCAAAAACTTGTCTGCTGCTATGACAAGACATTTTTGCAGCTGCTCTTTTAACCTTATGCAATTGCCTGTTGGAAAGAGTCCTCAATTTTTCCTTATCAGCACACACACGTGTGTGCTGGGAATCCGCTACATACTTCTTGATTGTGCGATGATCACGATGAAGTGTCTTGGCAATGTTGATTGTAGTCATGCCTTGACCTAAATACTCCACAATTTGTTGCTTCTCAGCAGCCGACACATCCTTTTTCTTTCCCATTTTGGCAAAAAATGTAGGCTGCTTAATAATGTGGAACAGCCTTCTTAAGTAGTCTTGCCTTTATTTGGACACACCTGCCAAACTAATGTGCACAGGTATCTGCAATTGCTTTCAGTGATATAAAGAGCCCTGACACACATCACCATCAAGTTTAAATGACAAACAAAAAAATTCTAACCTTATCACTCCTAAACTCTTTGTGCATAATAATTTGGAACACAGTGTAATCAACATTTGTGCAGCATTATATGGCCCAAATATCTTTATGGAGCATCTTATGGGGCCATAATCAACGTTTCTGCAGCACTATATTGGGCAAATGTGTCTATGGAGGATCTTATGGGGCCATTATTAACCTTTATGCAGGATTTATATGGGGCTCCTGATTCAATATGGATATTCAAAAACACTTAACCAACCGCTGTTTCAATTCATTTTACTTTTATTGGTATCTATTTTAACATAGTGGGGATTCAGGAATGTACCTTGGCTTGGTCATACAGTTTCAATAGAGTTAAGGTTCAAATGGGGGAGGTTGGGGGGGGGGCGCCAAACTGATCCTTTGCCCCGGGTGCAGGAAAGGCTAGATACCCCTCTGGGGGGAATGATTTAGGTATGAGTCCCTGTAGGGAATTGATTAACGATATCTAGTTTGATTTATTGCGGCTTTGGTCAATGTTCCCTAGGGTTTTGGCAATCTGGTCAGATATCATTCACAGGAAGGTTTGGCGGGGAGCTCAGTCTATTTAGCTGATGAATAAATAAAGAATTAAAGTAAATAGAGCTGTGTCTTGCTTTATGGTAAGGAATGGTGCGGTGGTGGTGCGCAATGTGGAATTGGAGTCTGGTGAAGGGGAATTTTGGAGGAAGGATGGAATTCATTTGAACGCTGTTGGCACAGACATATGGTGTTTGGCGATACAGGAAGCTAATGAGAAAGGTCTAAAGGTGTGGAGTGTCATAAATGTTTAAGGGGTCAGAACATTTATGTTAGTGGCATGGGGGGAGGTCCTCGAAATTGGTGGAATTGGTAAATGGCGGATTGGAGAAGAAGGGATCTCAAGAGGTCCTGGACTCCCCCTGGGTGGATTCAAGTGGAAGGGTGTTTAAATAATCCCACAGAAGGGATTAAAAGGGATCAGTTAATGGTTTTGGATATTGGCCAGGTTGTTAATAGCAGCCTCTGAGCTGGTGCATAGATAGAGGGCCAAGGTAGGATTATTAAACCTGGGGCCAAGGTGGGATTATTAAAGGGAACTTGTCACCCCCCCAGGGTGTTTTTAAGTAAAAGAGCTACCTTCAGCAGCACTAAGGCTGCATTCTGTGAAGGTGGCTCTTATGTTTCTGATCCCTAATAATACTGAAATATTGACTTTTATAAATTGCGCCCCATACCTGTATTGAGTCCCAGAGGTATGGGCCTCCCTCTGTTTCAGCCGCCTCCTAGCCACCCATCATCCCTCTCTTACGTCTGTTCGCCGCCTCTTGTGTTGGTATTATATGCTCAGCGCCTGCGCTGTGCCAACGTTACTCGGGCATGCGCAGCGCATGCTGCCCAGGAACTGAGATCAGGCTATCGCGCCTGCATGTTGCAGATGTCCCAGATCCCGCCCCGCAGTGTGTTATGATGTATTCACACTGAGGGGCTTGGAATCTGGCGCCTGCGCAGTGGAGCTGGTCACCGTGTTCCATTGAAGATAGTGCCGAAGTCTCGCGAGACTTCACAAATCTTGCCAGACTTCGGCACTATCTTCAATGGAGAACGGTGACCTGCTCCACTGCGCAGGCACCATACTCCCAGGCCTGCAGTGTGAATACATCATAACACCCTTTGGGGCGGGATCTGGGGCCTACACAACACGCAGGCGCGATAGCCTGATGTCAGTTCACGTGCAGCGCGCACTGCACATGCCCGAGTACTGTTGGCACAGTGCAGGCGCCGGGCATATAAAACCAACACAGGAGCCAGTGCACAGACGTAAAAGGGTAATGATGGATGGCTGGGAGGAGGCTGAAACAGAGGGAGACGTCATATCTCTGGGACTCAATACAAGTATGGGGCACAATTTATAAAAGTCAATATTTCAGTGTTACTAGGGATCCGAAACATAAGAGCCACCTTCACAGAATACAGCTTTAGTGCTGCTGAAAGTGACTCTTTAACTTAAAAACGCCCTGGGGGGGTGACAATTCCCTTTAAACCTGTGGTTTATAGTTTTTGGGGCTTCGAGGACCACCCCTTCTGGGAGGTTATTGTTTAAACTGTTTTTTATTACTGTAAATGTTAATAAAAGGCTGCTGTGGCCAATTAATCCAATCTAAGTGTGGTGTGTTTATTGGGCTTTTATTATAAAAGTTCAGGAGAGGAAAAACAAGGTTAAGTAAAGGAAGTAAGGGAAGTTTAACACAAGTTAAATAATATCAAGACCAACAAAAGAAACCAACTGACGGATTAACAAAAAAGTCACTAAGAAGGTAAGTTAAATAATTAGTTTTCGGCTTATTAAATACAGTTATGTATTACAATTATACATTTTTGTTATTTAAACTATAAATATTGCAAAATTATGTTTTTTTTCTCGAAGTGACACACCACCCGAGTTATGCTCGTTTTTTTGGCAAATTTTGACACACCAAGTTCAAAAGGTTACCCATCACTGTTCTAGACTTTTCAGATCATGAAATATGTTATGAAGAAATTTAGGAGCAAAACCAAAATGCAATTTGAAATGATGCATTACCTAATTGAATCAAACGATTTCACCACTAGCAATCACCTCCTATGAACTGTGCATTTGGACACAGATTAGCAGGGAACAGCTGATCTGGCAGAATAGAATAGTGATATGTTTAGTGATAGAAAGCTCTCTCTAGTATTTGGAGTTAGTTCAGGGATTAGTATTCGGGATAAAGGTATTAAGGAGATCAGAGATCCTATCAAGTTCCATTAAGAAGGCTGAAGATTGGCCATTGGAATTACATACCAAGGATGCATTAGTAAAAGAAATAAATATTCTGACAGCTTTATGCAGTGTCCACATGCAGCAGTCATGTTGCAGCTGAAAACTGCAACCGCCCTTTGCCACTGGAGTCTTTTCAATGTTACCCTGAAGTGATTGTGCAAGGAAGCAGTGGAAAGACTACAGAAGCAATAGGCTGATGAGGTTATCAGCCACAGTGTGATCGCGGCATGTGAACGCAGTCTTAGGGCTTTTTCAGTCATCAGGATTTTTTTGTACATGCTGTTAGTGGTGGGTGAGCACTAAAATGCTCGGATGTTCGTTGGTCGTAATGAACAGAAACATAATGCTCGAGTCGTCGTCTCGAGTAACAAGTGTAATTGAAGTCAATAGGTAACTCGAGGATTTTTCTGGCGGACCCCTCCAGGATGTCTGGGTAGAGGGGGCAGGAAAATAGCTGAAATGGATGGAAACAGCCCAAAAAAGAATTGGAACAGCATGGGGAAGATGCCTAGATGTACAAGTGCTTCTCACTAAATTAGAATATCATCAAAAAGTTAATTTATTTCAGTTCTTCAAAACAAAAACTGAAACCCATATAATATATAGGGTTATTACAAACAGAGTGATCTATTTCACGTGTTTATTTCTGTTAATATTGATGATTATGGCTTACAGCGAATGAAAACCCAAAAGTCATTATCTCAGTAAATTAGAACAATTAACAAAAAACACCTGGAAAGGCTTCCTGAGCATTTAGAAAGGTCCCTTAGTCTGTTTCAGTAGGATCCACAATCATGGGGAAGACTGCTAACTGGTAGAAAAAGGTGCACAAGCAACCAGGTTAACCGTAGTGTCATGGTTCTCAATGGCGAGAGAACATAGCCCAGCATATATGAGAACTAGCTCTTGGAAGATGGAAACTATACTGACCATGAACTAAACCTGCCGCACAACTAGAAGTGGCCGGGTAGCATGCCTACGTTTTTTAACCCTAGATGCCCAGCGCCAGCCGGAGAACTACCTAATCCTAGCAGAGGAAAAGACAGTCCTGGCTCACCTCTAGAGAAATTTTCCCAAAAGGCAGACAGAGGCCCCCACATATATTGGCGGTGATTTTAGATGAAATGACAAACGTAGTATGAAAATAGGTTTAGCAAAATCGAGGTCCGCTTTCTAGATAGCAGGAAGACAGAAAGGACACTTTCATGGTCAGCAGAAAACCCTATCAAAACACCATCCAGAAATTCCTTTAAGACTCTAGCATTAACTCATAACACCAGAGTGGCAATTTCCGATCACAAGAGCTTTCCAGACACAGTAACGAAACAGCAGCTGTGAACAGGAACAAAATGCAAAAACACACAAGGACAAAAGTCCAACTTAGCTGGGAGTTGTCTAGTAGCAGGAACAAGCACAGAAGGCTTCTGATTACATTGTTGACCGGCAAGAAACTGACAGAGGAGCATGGTTATATAGCGACTCCCACATCCTGATAGGAGCAGGCGAACAGAGGGGATGATGCACACAAGTTCAATTCCACAAGTGGCCACCGGGGGAGCCCAGAATCCAATTTCACAACAGTACCCCCCCCTCAAGGAGGGGGCACCGAACCCTCACCAGAACCACCAGGGTGATCAGGATGAGCCCTATGAAAGGCACGGACAAGATCGGAGGCATGAACATCAGAGGCAGTGACCCAAGAATTATCCTCCTGACCGTATCCCTTCCATTTGACCAGATACTGGAGTCTCCGTCTGGAAACACGAGAGTCTAAGATCTTTTCCACAACGTACTCCAACTCACCCTCAACCAACACCGGAGCAGGAGGCTCAACGGAAGGCACAACCGGTACCTCATACCTGCGCAACAATGACCGATGAAAAACATTATGAATCGAAAAGGATGCAGGGAGGTCCAAACGGAAGGACACAGGGTTAAGAATCTCCAATATCTTGTACGGGCCGATGAACCGAGGCTTAAACTTAGGAGAAGAAACCCTCATAGGGACAAAACGAGAAGACAACCACACCAAGTCCCCAACACAAAGCCGAGGACCAACACGACGACGGCGGTTGGCAAAAAGCTGAGTCTTCTCCTGGGACAACTTCAAATTGTCCACCACCTGCCCCCAAATCTGATGCAACCTCTCCACCACAGCATCCACTCCAGGACAATCCGAAGATTCCACTTGACCGGAGGAAAATCGAGGATGAAACCCCAAATTACAGAAAAACGGGGACACCAAGGTGGCAGAGCTGGCCCGATTATTGAGGGCGAACTCCGCCAAAGGCAAAAAAGCAACCCAATCATCCTGATCCGCAGACACAAAACACCTCAAATATGTCTCCAAGGTCTGATTAGTCCGCTCGGTCTGGCCATTAGTCTGAGGATGGAAAGCAGACGAAAAAGACAAATCTATGCCCATCCTAGCACAGAATGCCCGCCAAAATCTAGACACGAATTGGGTCCCTCTGTCAGAAACGATATTCTCAGGAATACCATGCAAACGAACAACATTTTGAAAAAACAGAGGAACCAACTCGGAAGAAGAAGGCAACTTAGGCAAGGGAACCAGATGGACCATCTTAGAGAAACGGTCACACACCACCCAGATGACAGACATCTTCTGAGAAACAGGCAGATCCGAAATAAAATCCATCGAGATGTGCGTCCAAGGCCTCTTCGGGATAGGCAAGGGCAACAACAATCCACTAGCCCGAGAACAACAAGGCTTGGCCCGAGCACAAACGTCACAAGACTGCACAAAGCCTCGCACATCTCGTGACAGGGAAGGCCACCAGAAGGACCTTGCCACCAAATCCCTGGTACCAAAGATTCCAGGATGACCTGCCAACGCAGAAGAATGAACCTCAGAGATGACTCTACTGGTCCAATCATCAGGAACAAACAGTCTACCAGGTGGGCAACGATCAGGTCTATCCGCCTGAAACTCCTGCAAGGCCCGCCGCAGGTCTGGAGAAACGGCAGACAATATCACTCCATCTTTAAGGATACCTGTGGGCTCAGAATTACCAGGGGAGTCAGGCTCAAAACTCCTAGAAAGGGCATCCGCCTTAACATTCTTAGAACCCGGTAGGTACGACACCACAAAATTAAACCGAGAGAAAAACAACGACCAGCGCGCCTGTCTAGGATTCAGGCGCCTGGCAGACTCAAGGTAAATTAAATTTTTGTGGTCAGTCAATACCACCACCTGATGTCTGGCCCCCTCAAGCCAGTGACGCCACTCCTCAAAAGCCCACTTCATGGCCAAAAGCTCCCGATTCCCAATATCATAATTCCGCTCGGCGGGCGAAAATTTACGGGAAAAAAAAAGCACAAGGTCTCATCACGGAGCAGTCGGAACTTCTCTGCGACAACACCGCCCCAGCTCCGATTTCAGAAGCGTCGACCTCAACCTGAAAAGGAAGAGCAACATCAGGCTGACGCAACACTGGGGCGGAAGAAAAGCGGCGCTTGAGCTCCCGAAAGGCCTCCACAGCATCAGGGGACCAATCAGCAACATCAGCACCCTTCTTAGTCAAAGCAGTCAATGGTTTTACAACATCAGAAAAACCAGCAATAAATCGACGATAAAAGTTAGCAAAGCCCAAAAATTTCTGAAGACTCTTAAGAGAAGAGGGTTGCGTCCAATCACCAATAGCCTGAACCTTGACAGGATCCATCTCGATGGAAGAGGGGGAAAAAATGTATCCCAAGAAAGAAATCTTTTGAACCCCAAAAACACACTTAGAACCCTTCACACACAAGGAATTAGACCGCAAAACCTGAAAAACCCTCCTGACCTGCTGGACATGAGAGTCCCAGTCATCCGAAAAAATCAGAATATCATCCAGATACACAATCATAAATTTATCCAAATAATCGCGGAAAATGTCATGCATAAAGGACTGGAAGACTGAAGGGGCATTTGAAAGACCAAAAGGCATCACCAAATACTCAAAATGGCCCTCGGGCGTATTAAATGCGGTTTTCCACTCATCCCCCTGCTTGATTCGCACCAAATTATACGCCCCACGGAGATCAATCTTAGAGAACCACTTGGCCCCCTTTATACGAGCAAACAAATCAGTAAGCAGTGGTAACGGATATTGATATTTAACCGTGATTTTATTCAAAAGTCGATAATCAATACACGGCCTCAAAGAGCCGTCTTTCTTAGACACAAAGAAAAAACCGGCTCCTAAGGGAGATGACGAAGGACGAATATGTCCCTTTTCCAAGGACTCCTTTATATATTCTCGCATAGCAGCGTGTTCAGGCACAGACAGATTAAATAAACGACCCTTAGGGTATTTACTACCCGGAATCAAGTCTATGGCACAATCGCACTCCCGGTGCGGAGGTAGTGAACCAACCTTGGGTTCTTCAAAAACGTCACGAAAGTCAGACAAGAATTCAGGAATCTCAGAGGGAATAGATGATGAAATGGAAACCAAAGGTACGTCCCCATGCGTCCCCTTACATCCCCAGCTTAACACAGACATAGCTCTCCAGTCGAGGACTGGGTTATGAGATTGCAGCCATGGCAATCCCAGCACCAAAACATCATGTAGATTATACAGCACCAGAAAGCGAATAACCTCCTGGTGATCCGGATTAACACGCATAGTCACTTGTGTCCAGTATTGTGGTTTATTACTAGCCAATGGGGTGGAGTCAATCCCTTTCAGAGGTATCGGAGCCTCCAGTGGCTCCAAATCATACCCACAGCGTTTGGCAAAGGACCAATCCATAAGACTCAAAGCAGCGCCAGAGTCGACATAGGCGTCCGCGGTAATAGATGACCAAGAACAAATCAGGGTCACAGATAGAATAAACTTAGACTGTAAAGTGCTAATTGAAACAGACTTGTCAGGCTTCTTAGTACGCTTAAAGCATGCTGATATAACATGAGTTGAATCACCACAATAGAAGCACAACCCATTTTTTCGTCTAAAATTCTGCCGCTCGCTTCTGGACAGAATTCTATCACATTGCATATTTTCTGGCGTTTTCTCAGTAGACACCGCCAAATGGTGCACAGGTTTGCGCTCCCGCAGACGCCTATCGATCTGAATAGCCATCGTCATGGACTCATTCAGACTCGCAGGCACAGGGAACCCCACCATAACATCCTTAATGGCATCAGAGAGACCTTCTCTGAAAATCGCCGCCAGGGCGCACTCATTCCACTGAGTAAGCACAGACCATTTGCGGAATTTTTGGCAGTATATTTCAGCTTCATCTTGCCCCTGAGACAAGGACATCAAGGCCTTTTCCGCCTGAAGCTCTAAATGAGGTTCCTCATAAAGCAACCCCAAGGCCAGAAAAAACGCATCCACATTGAGCAACGCAGGATCCCCTGGTGCCAATGCAAAAGAAGAAATCAGCTGGGTATACTCCAAACAAAAAATAAACAGTAGCTATAGCAATTGGATATAGTTAAAACGTAACCTTTAATCGATTACCATAAAAAATGGCTACAAAAACACACACCCCAAAAAAAAGTGAATACACTGTGCCCTAAAAACCACACAGGACAGGAGGACTAATACAGATAAACACATAAACGTTTAAAAATTGACTGCACCTTGGTTAATATTTTAATGTATCCAACCGTGGCCCAAGAAAAAAGGGGGCTCTGAGGGGCGGGATTATGCTATATATACATACGTCTCAAACCCTTGATTTCTTAGAGGATATAAGCTCCCCAATTTTCTTAGGGTCCGTTATTCCTCCAATGTATTATGCACTAAAGTATGTTAGCATAAATTACTGTTCTTAGATATACCAATACAGATATATCCCCTATACGGTTTTTTCTATAACCCAATAGTGACAGTCAATAGATATAAGCAGCATTTCACTGCGGCTTCAGAATAAGCAATAGCGCATAATATCCCAAATCACATGCCTCAAGGAACCCCTGCTTCCTCATCTATTTTGAGCGTTCCAGCTATGCTTAATACAGGATTTAACGTGAATTCATATTAAAAGTGCTCTACAATAAGGCACTAATATGTCAAATGTGCGCCTGCAGAAAAAAGCCCACTGCCGTGGGTGGATCTCACCAACATGTCACAGGTATATTCGGTCACTGTCCAAATGTTCCATATGATGAGATATTAATGAAGCCGCAGCGGTGGACAGCGTCTCCCGACGCGTTTCATCCTACCGGAATCATCAGGGGAGTAACAGGGTCTAAGTTAGCTGCCTTACCGATCTCCCCCGTTCCTGTGATATATAGCGGTTCTGATCCTTGGCGCGTGAGGAAGCTCCGCCCCCCGCGTGTGACGCGTCTAAGGTCGTGTGAAGTACTTCCGGTGTAGGTTAAGACGCTCATCTGACTTGGTGAACCGCAAACAAAGCAAACCAGTGGAACGCAAATTCCCCCCGGAGTGCGCATGCGTTTCTACTCCAGATACATGCTGCGCCAACCACAGTACTTACAAGTTGGGGAATGTTATTTTCAACAGTGTGCACAACAAACCCCTATAATAGCCAAATCCAATGCAGGTAGAAAAGTATATATTAATAAACCCTCCTTATGAATAAGGCTATAGAATAGGACGAATATTATCAATATGTACATATCGTCCTATACCCAAAGTGGCATGATTCAGAGTTAACCTCTACCATTCTAGCAAGACACGAAAGAGGTATCAAGAACGCCAAAAGTGTAACCCAAGAAGGATAAATATGAACTATAAAAATGGCTATGAATTCATTTACTTGGACGTGACACCACTAAGACCCACATTAGAAAAATTAGAAAAAAATGTTTTTGCAAAAAATTGCAAGGGAAAAAGAAAAAAAGGGGGAACAGGTGCAGGGGGACCTAATAAACCCTATAAAGAGTCTGGCCCTGTCACTGGACTGTACCCTGCCTATCAGCGGAGGTTGGCACCCTAAAAAGAAAAGTACGCAAAGAAAAAGGCGCCCCCACTCGACGGCGGCTGTCCCTAACTACCTAACCCTATTCTATCCCTGTACAGTGCATGGGAGATAGGAAAGGAAAGTTTAACTTAACGGGTAGTTTTAAATGTTGCAAAGCATTGGCACACTCTCCCTAAGTGCTGTGAGGCTACCTAGCGTGGGGGTTGGCGCCCTAAAAATCCTGCACATTGGCGCCCCCACTCCACGGTGGCTATCCCTTAGAGAATGTCCCTCGCTAAAAATAGCAAAAGGAAATAGACAGAGATGGAGATTTATAGAAAACAACTATAGGATTGTACCTCATTCATGCCTTTTGGCTGTACAGTTTGAAGAATAAATATCCACCTACTCTCTTTTTGGAGAATCAATTTATCCCAATCCCCTCCTCTTATTGGTGGGGATATTTTATCAATACCAACAAACATAATTTTTTTGGGGTTGCCTTGATGGAAAAGATTCATATGGGTTGCTACGGGAGTTTCCCTTTTTTTAACAATATCCCGAACATGTTCACCTACCCTCTTTCGAAATTCCCTCTTTGTCTTCCCCACATACTCCAAACCACATTCACAGGTGGCTTTATACACCACACCTTTTGTACGACAATTAACAAAATGCCGAATGGAGTAGGGGGTACCAGTTACATTGCTCTGGAAGGTTTTTGTGGATGTGATTGAGGCACATGCCTTACATGAACCACATCTATAACAGCCAATTGTTGCATTCATCCATATAGGTCTGTTTGTTGGTTGATAATGGCTGTGAACCAACCTATCTGATAGGGATCTACCTTTTTTATATGTAATCTGCGGCCCCCTTGGAATATATCCCCGTATGTCATTATCCATCTGGAGTATGGACCAGTGCTTATCCAGCACATTCTTAATGTCCCTTGCTCCATTAGAAAACCTGGTGATAAAACGAATGACATTCTCCTCATCAGTTTTAGGTTTTGGAATCAACAGTTGTTTCCTTTCTTTTTCCAAAGAGTCCTTATAGGCCCTATTAAGGACCCCTTCTGGGTAACCCCTCTCTAAAAACCTGTTTTTGAGGTCATCTGCTTGTTCATGAAAAGTGTCAATATTCGAGCAATTTCTGCGAACTCTCAAATACTGGCCCTTAGGGATGCCTCTTTTGAGTGGGACAGGATGATTACTCTCCCATCTAAGGAGGGAGTTGGTAGCTGTTTTTTTCCGATGTGTTTTGGTACTAATCTCCCCATCCTGTTTTCTCTCAATACAAATGTCTAGAAATGCCAGATTAGTCGAGTTGGCTTCATAGGTGAACCGAAGACCAAGATCATTAGTGTTGAGGCTCTCAACAAACTTCCCAAAATCCATGGTACTACCCTTCCAGATTATCAGGACATCATCCAGATACCTTAACCAAAGTACTATCCTCTCATCCGGGTCCGTAGTATAATTACCAAACACCACTGTTTCCTCCCACCAGCCCAGGAGCAAGTTGGCATACGAGGGCGCACAGGGGCTGCCCATCGCAGTGCCCCTGAGCTGGTGGAAGTACTTACGGTCAAATAGGAATACATTTTTTGTTAAACAAAAATTCAGGGCTTCTAGAATGAATTTGTTATGTTTTTCATATTGTATCCCTCTTGTACTCAAATAGTGGTTCACAGCCAGCAGGCCTTTGTCATGTGGGATTGATGAATATAATGCCTCTACGTCAATGCTGCCCAAAATCATATCTGAGTCTAAATAGATACCATCCAATTTACTCAATAGGTCAGTGGTGTCACGTACAAAAGAATTCAGGGAACCAACAAAAGGTTTCAAAATACTGTCCAAGTATACTCCAAGTCTTTCAGTGAGACTGTTGTTACCGGAGACTATGGGTCTTCCTTTCAAAGGGTTTAAACCCTTATGAACTTTCGGTAAACAATAGAAAGTCGGCATGACCGGATTTTTTGGGAGAAGAAAATCCCTTTCCTCCCTACCTAAAATGCCATCATCATAGCCTCTCTTGATGAGAGTTTTTAATTCCTCCCCAAATGCTACCGAGGGATTACTAGGCAAAATCCTGTACTCTTCTTTTCTGTCCAATAGGGAAAGGCATAAGTCATGGTAATCAGTTGTATTCATAATGACCACGTTGCCCCCTTTATCAGAGGGCTTTATGGTGATACTGTGATCTTTTTCCAGGTTACATAGACAAGCCATTTCCGCCCTGGACAGATTGTGTGGATTCTTAGATTGTCTATTGGAAAGTTTCATTATATCCTCAGTTACTAGATTCAAAAAGATGTCTATAGCACTTACATCTCCGGTAGGGGGGGGCATTTTGGAGCTCTTATTTTTTAATCCCGTAAATGGGCCCAACCCCTCAGAATTAGGATCTGGATCCCCAAGATGAAATAGGAGATGGACATCTCTGAGTAAATCATCCGAGATGCCTAGTTCGGCACATTGTTTTTGATCTTCTCTGAGGAAGAATTTTTTCCATTTCAGGCGTCTGATAAACAAATTCAAATCTTTTATTACCTCAAAGGTATCCATGTCAGAAGTTGGTACAAAGGACAAGCCCCTACTGAGAAGATTGTGTTCCCCCTCACTTAGTGGTCTAGAAGACAAATTAATAACCTGTGTACTCAAATGGGCGGGTTGGATCGGTTTCGGAGGGGGTAACTTATGTCTAAAAAACTACTCTTAGGAGGGGATCTTCTGCTATTACCTCGTCCCCAATTGTTTCCTCTTCCTCTGCCCCTACCCCTACCTCTTTGCCCACTCGGTCTAGTCTCACTATCTGATATTTCTGCTTCGGAGGATGAAATGTCTGTTTCTGTTCTACGTGGAAACCGGCTGGTGGAGAAGGAGTATGCCTTGTTTTCTTTAAATTCTTGAAGGTCTCTTATAAAGAATTTATGTTTTTTATCCTTCAAGTGATACTGAAATCTCTCCACAGAATTCTGTAGTTGTGTCTCCTTTTTTGAAAAGTCAGGCTCTGATGAAAATTTTTTTGTAATCTCTACTTGTTCCTTTAAGGAATCATTCAAGGCATTCAAGTTTTGTCTTTCCTCCTCCAGCAGAAGTCTCATTAATCTTAAAGAACTATCAGTGGCCTCTTTTTCCCACTTAGTCAATAAACCTGGATTTTTATACCGATATCCTGGTGCTAAAGTGATCCTTAGGTGTCTGGGAACAATTCCTGATTTTATATAGTTATCCAAGGTCTGCACTTCCCACCAAGACGCAATTTGGTCTTTATATGTCTTAGTGAGCTCTTTAAAAGCTGCATTAAATGAAGGGACATATTTCTTTTGTGTATATGTCTTATCCGAAAACACATCCTTGGCCTCTGTAAACCATACATTCGTGTCGATACCCGTGGTAAGGAATCCTGCCATGCCACATATAAAGAAGAAATCAGCTGGGTATACTCCAAACAAAAAATAAACAGTAGCTATAGCAATTGGATATAGTTAAAACGTAACCTAAAACGTAAAAGGGGCGCCTTTTTCTTTGCGTACTTTTCTTTTTAGGGTGCCAACCTCCGCTGATAGGCAGGGTACAGTCCAGTGACAGGGCCAGACTCTTTATAGGGTTTATTAGGTCCCCCTGCACCTGTTCCCCCTTTTTTTCTTTTTCCCTTGCAATTTTTTGCAAAAACATTTTTTTCTAATTTTTCTAATGTGGGTCTTAGTGGTGTCACGTCCAAGTAAATGAATTCATAGCCATTTTTATAGTTCATATTTATCCTTCTTGGGTTACACTTTTGGCGTTCTTGATACCTCTTTCGTGTCTTGCTAGAATGGTAGAGGTTAACTCTGAATCATGCCACTTTGGGTATAGGACGATATGTACATATTGATAATATTCGTCCTATTCTATAGCCTTATTCATAAGGAGGGTTTATTAATATATACTTTTCTACCTGCATTGGATTTGGCTATTATAGGGGTTTGTTGTGCACACTGTTGAAAATAACATTCCCCAACTTGTAAGTACTGTGGTTGGCGCAGCATGTATCTGGAGTAGAAACGCATGCGCACTCCGGGGGGAATTTGCGTTCCACTGGTTTGCTTTGTTTGCGGTTCACCAAGTCAGATGAGCGTCTTAACCTACACCGGAAGTACTTCACACGACCTTAGACGCGTCACACGCGGGGGGCGGAGCTTCCTCACGCGCCAAGGATCAGAACCGCTATATATCACAGGAACGGGGGAGATCGGTAAGGCAGCTAACTTAGACCCTGTTACTCCCCTGATGATTCCGGTAGGATGAAACGCGTCGGGAGACGCTGTCCACCGCTGCGGCTTCATTAATATCTCATCATATGGAACATTTGGACAGTGACCGAATATACCTGTGACATGTTGGTGAGATCCACCCACGGCAGTGGGCTTTTTTCTGCAGGCGCACATTTGACATATTAGTGCCTTATTGTAGAGCACTTTTAATATGAATTCACGTTAAATCCTGTATTAAGCATAGCTGGAACGCTCAAAATAGATGAGGAAGCAGGGGTTCCTTGAGGCATGTGATTTGGGATATTATGCGCTATTGCTTATTCTGAAGCCGCAGTGAAATGCTGCTTATATCTATTGACTGTCACTATTGGGTTATAGAAAAAACCGTATAGGGGATATATCTGTATTGGTATATCTAAGAACAGTAATTTATGCTAACATACTTTAGTGCATAATACATTGGAGGAATAACGGACCCTAAGAAAATTGGGGAGCTTATATCCTCTAAGAAATCAAGGGTTTGAGACGTATGTATATATAGCATAATCCCGCCCCTCAGAGCCCCCTTTTTTCTTGGGCCACGGTTGGATACATTAAAATATTAACCAAGGTGCAGTCAATTTTTAAACGTTTATGTGTTTATCTGTATTAGTCCTCCTGTCCTGTGTGGTTTTTAGGGCACAGTGTATTCACTTTTTTTTGGGGTGTGTGTTTTTGTAGCCATTTTTTATGGTAATCGATTAAAGGTTACGTTTTAACTATATCCAATTGCTATAGCTACTGCCAATGCAAAAGCCCAGTCTTTAGGGTCGCCCCGGAGCAAGGAAATTACAATCCTGACCTGCTGTGCAGGGTCTCCGGCAGAGCGAGACTTCAGGGACAAAAACAATTTGCAATTATTTTTAAAATTTTGAAAGTGAGATCTATTCCCCGAGAAGAATTCAGGCAAAGGAATTCTAGGCTCAGACATAGGTGCATGAACAACAAAATCTTGCAAATTTTGTACCTTTGTGGCGAGATTATTCAAACCTGTAGCTACACTCTGAAGATCCATTTGAAACAGGTGAACACAGAGCCATTCAAGGATTAGAAGGAGAGAAAGAGAGGAAGGCTGCAGTATAGGCAGACTAGCAAGTGATTCAATTAAGAGCACACTCAGAACTAGAGGGAAAAAAAAAAAAAAATTGTAGCAGACTTCTTTTTTCTCTCCTTTCTCAGCCAGTAATTTAACCCTTTTTTGGGCCGGTCAAACTGTCATGGTTCTCAATGGCGAGAGAACATAGCCCAGCATATATGAGAACTAGCTCTTGGAAGATGGAAACTATACTGACCATGAACTAAACCTGCCGCACAACTAGAAGTGGCCGGGTAGCATGCCTACGTTTTTTAACCCTAGATGCCCAGCGCCAGCCGGAGAACTACCTAATCCTAGCAGAGGAAAAGACAGTCCTGGCTCACCTCTAGAGAAATTTTCCCAAAAGGCAGACAGAGGCCCCCACATATATTGGCGGTGATTTTAGATGAAATGACAAACGTAGTATGAAAATAGGTTTAGCAAAATCGAGGTCCGCTTTCTAGATAGCAGGAAGACAGAAAGGACACTTTCATGGTCAGCAGAAAACCCTATCAAAACACCATCCAGAAATTCCTTTAAGACTCTAGCATTAACTCATAACACCAGAGTGGCAATTTCCGATCACAAGAGCTTTCCAGACACAGTAACGAAACAGCAGCTGTGAACAGGAACAAAATGCAAAAACACACAAGGACAAAAGTCCAACTTAGCTGGGAGTTGTCTAGTAGCAGGAACAAGCACAGAAGGCTTCTGATTACATTGTTGACCGGCAAGAAACTGACAGAGGAGCATGGTTATATAGCGACTCCCACATCCTGATAGGAGCAGGCGAACAGAGGGGATGATGCACACAAGTTCAATTCCACAAGTGGCCACCGGGGGAGCCCAGAATCCAATTTCACAACACCGTAGCCTTGAAAAGATTGTTAAGAAAAGGCCATTCAAAAATTTGGGGGAGATTCACAATGAGTGGACTGCTGCTGGTGTCATTACTTCAATAGCCACCACACACAGACGTATCCAATACATGGGCTACAAGTGTCACATTCCTTGTGTCAAGCCACTCATGTCCAATAGACAATGCCAGAAGTGTCTTCCCCTGGCCAAGGAGAAGAAGAACTAGACTGTTGCTCAGTGGTCCAAGGTGTTGTTTTCATATGAAAGTAAATTTCTACATTTCATTTGGAAATCAAGGTCCCAGAGTCTAGAGGAAGAGGGGAGAAGCACACAATCCAAGCTGCTTGAGGTCCAGTGTGAAGCTTCCACAATCAGTGATGGGGAGCCAAGTCAGCTGCTGGTGTAGGTCCACAGTGTTTTATCAAGACCAAAGTCAGTGCAGCCATCGGCCAGGAAATTTTAGAGCACTTCATGCTTCACTCTGCCGACAAGCTTTTTGGAGATGGAAATTTCGTTTTCAAGCAGGACTTGGCACCTCTCCACACTGCCAAAAGTACCAATACCTGGTTTAAAAACAACAGTATCACTGTGCTTGATTGGCCATCAAACTCTCCTGACCTTAACCCCCTATCGGTATTCCTTTAATGGTTGCTGGAGGGTGAGAAGAGGTGGCATGTAATAAAGAGTTAGTAGCTGTAGGTTTTCTGTATAGATTGGTGCTGATTATACCATTGTTAAACACGCTTAATTTAGTCATCAAAGCGTGATGACTATATACTGAGCCCTCCAACACAAACCACACATCATCAATATATCGTATCCATCCTTATACGGATTGTATTTCTGCGATAGTGTCCCCCTGAAAAATGTTCCTCTCCCATGCCCCCGAAAAAGATTGGCATAAGAGTGGGCACAGGGGGCCTCATGGCCGTGCCTTGAGTCTGAAGATAGGTGTGTTTGTTGAAAGTGAAAATATTATGTCTTAAGACAAGTTCCAAAAGAATAAGGATAAGATCAATCATTGCTGGATTCAGATTACTAGTTTGTAAGTACCATGCGGTTGCTTTAAGAGCATCTTTGTGTCTTATGGAGGTGTAAAGAGCCTCTATGTCAGCTGTAACCATTAGCATGTGTTCTTCTAGGCAGAGATGGTTCAATTTTTGAAGGGCAGCTGTCATGTCCTGAATGTAAGATGGAAGAGTGGATTCAGGAGGTCCCATTGGCATTGTGGGACGGCCCTGCACGTGCGCGAAGACACAGGTCCTCTGGACACTTCTGGCATCTTGCACCAGCTTCTGCGTTCCTTAGCACCATATAAAATGCATCTGTACACCTTTGTAACCTATCCATGACCCTTGGAAGAAGCAACTGAGAAACGGCGCTTGTCGCGTGGTGGGGGAGCTTCGCCAGTTAATTACATTTCATGCACAGATTTCCTGCGCTTTTTTCCAGCTTCAATAGCAGGTAACATGCTATATGAATTGTACCACATGAACTATACCTCCTTCTTTTGGACTGTGCCTTTTCCACTCCCTCCCTTGGTGAAGGCAGTATTTTTTAGTGTTGCAATCACTTCCCAGCATTAAATAGCAAGGTATTTGCATTGCTTGATACATACATACTGGCCTTTTTCGTAATGGAGTCCAGAAATTCTTGACACTTTGGTCCTAATTAACCTGTTTTCCCTTTTTGTAGCGCTTTTTACTGTGCACCATATGTATTTGTATATCTATAAGTGACTATACTGCAGTCAAAATTATTCATGTGTATTTATTAATACTGGCTAACCTCCCCCAATGATTGGAGGTCCCTTTTATGTCTCTTTTTATTATTACCCAATTTTTAACTATTTATCTATAAAAATTCACTTTTTCAATTGTATTTCCCTCTTCACTTCTTTTTCTCTTATGGCACCATACCATAATTGATTATGTTGTAAAACACTAACCATGAGTGGAAAAAAGTTTTGGTGTTATCATTCATATTCTCTTCAAAAAGGCCCAAAGGCTTAAAATTTCTAATATGGCAGTCCATTACAACAAGGTCAAGCAGCAGACATTGGGGACAACAAAGCTACAGATAGTCAAAGGGCGAAGACGACTCTCCACTGACCGGAATGACCGTCATCTTATTCGAATGTCACTCAGCAATAGCAGGATGACATCAAGTGACCTACAAAATGAATGGCAAATGTATATACATACAGTGGGTACGGAAAATATTCAGACCCCTTTAAATGTTTCACTCTTTGTTTCATTGCAGCCATTTGGTACATTCAAAAAAGTTAATTTCTTTTCTCATTAATTTACACTCTGCACCCCATCTTGACTGAAAAAAATTTAAATGAAGAAATTTTTGCAAATTTAATAAAAAAGAAAAACTGAAATATCACAAGATCATAAGTATTCAGACTCTTTGCTCAGGCACTCATATTTATGTCACATGCTGTCCATTTCCTTCTGATCTTCCTTGAGATGGTTCTACTCCTTCACTGGTGTCCAGCTGTGTTTAATTAAACTGATAGGACTTGATTTGGAAAGGCACACACCTGTCTATTTAAGACCTCCAGCTCACAATGCATGTCAGACGAGAATCATGAGGTCAAAGGAACTAGCCAAGGAGCTCAGAGACAAAATTGTAGCAAGGCACAGACCTGGCCAAGGTTACAACAGAATTTCTGCAGTACTCAAGGTTCCTAAGAGCACAGTAGCCTCCATAATCCTTAAATTATCTTCCTAGACCTGGCTGTCCAGCCAAACTGAGCAATCGTGGGGGAAGAGCCTTGGTGAGAGATTTAAAGAAAAACCCCAAGATCACTGTGGCTGAGCTCCAGAGATGCAGTAGGGAGATGGGAGAAAGTTCCACAAAGTCAACTATGACTGCAGCCCTCCAACAGTTGGGCCTTTATGGCAGAGTGGCCCGACGGAAGCCTCTCCTCAGTGCAAGACATATGAAAGTCCTCTTAGAGTTTGCTTAAAAAAAATGAAGGACTCCCAAACTATGAGAAATAAGATTCTCTGGTTTGATGAGATGAAGGTAGACCTTTTTGGTGATAATTCTAAGTGGTATGTGTGGAGAAAACCAGGCACTGCTCATCACATGCCCAATATAATCCCAACAGTGAAACATGGTGGTGGCAGCATCATGCTATGGGGTGTTTTTTCAGCTGCAAGGAGAGGACGACTGGTTGTCATTGAAGGAAACATGAATGCAGCCAAGTATAGAGATATCCTGGATGAAAACCTCGTCCAGAGTGCTCTGGACCTCAAACTTGGCCAAAGGTTCAACTTCCAACAAGACAATGACCCTAAGCATACAGCTAAAATAGCAAAGGAGTGGCTTCAGAACAACTCTGTGACCATTCTTGAATGGCCAAGCCAGAGCCCCAACCTAAACCCAATTGAGCATCTCTGGAGAGACCTGAAAATGTCTGTCCACCAACGTTCACCATCCATCCTGACAGAACTGGAGAGGATCTGCAACAAAGAATGTCAGAGGATCCCCAAATCCAGGTGTGAAAAACTTGTTACATCATTCTCAAGAAGACTCATGGCTGTACTAGCTCAAAAGGGTACTTCTACTCAATACTGAGCTAAGGGTTTGAATACTTATGACCATGAAATATTTCAGATTTTCTTTTTTAATAAATTTGCAAAAATTAAGACATTTCTGTTTTTTTAGTCAAGCTGAGGTGCAGAGTGTACTTTAATGAGAAAAAATGAACTTTTTTGAATTTACCAAATGGCTGCAATGAAACAAAGAGTGAAACGACACCTGTCCACAACTTAAAACAGTCACACTCCAAAGTCCACTATGGTGAAGACCAAAGAGCTGTGGAAGGACACCAGAAACAAAATTGTAGCTCTGCTCCAGGCTGGGAAAACTGAATCAGCAATAGGCAAGCAGCTTGGTGTGATGAAATCAATTGTGGGAGCAATAATAAGAAAATGGAAGATATACAAGACCACTGATAATTTCTCTTGATTTTTGGCTCCACGCAAGATCTCACCCCCTGGGGTAAAAATGATCACAAGATCGGTGAGCAGAAATCCCAAAACCACATGGGGGGGACCTAGTGAATGACCTGCATAGAGCTGGGACCACCGTAACAAAGGCTACCATCAGTAATACACTACACCACCAGGGATAAGATTCTGCAGTGCCAGACAAGTCCTCCTGCTTAAGCCAGTACATGTCAGGGCCCATTTGAAGTTTGCTAGAGAGCATTTGGATTATCCAGAAGAGTATTGGGAGAATGTCATATGGTCTGATGAAACCAAAGTAGAACTGTTTGGAGGAGACAGAATGCTGAGTTGCTTCCAAAGAACAACATACTGTACATACTGTGAAGCATGGGGATGGCAACATCATGCTTTGGGGCTGTTTCTCTGCAAAGTGAACAAGACGACTGATCTCTGTACATGAAAGAATGAATGGGGCCATGTATCGTGAGATTTTCAGTGCAAACCTTCTTCCATAAGCAAGGCATTGAAGATGAAATGTGGATGGGTCTTTCAGCATGATAATGATCCCAAACACACCACCAGGGCAACGAAGAGGTGGCTTTGTAAGAAGCAAATGAAGGTCCTGGAGTGGTCTAGCCAATCTCCAGATCTCAACCCGATAGAAAACCTTTGGAGGGAGTTGAAAGTCTGTATTGCATAGCGACAGGCCCAAAACATCACTGCTCTAGAGGCGATCTGCATGGAGGAATGGGTCAACATACCACCAACAGTGTGTGCAACCTTGTGAAGACTTACAGAAAACATTTGACCTCTGTCAATGCCAACAAAGGATATAAAACAAAATATAGAGATGAACTTTTCTTAACGACCAAATACTTATTTTCAACCATAATTTGAAAAATAAATATTGCCAATTCAGACAAGGTGATTTTCTGGATTTGTTTTCTCAGTTTTGATTCTCATAGTTGTAGTCTACCTATGATGCAATTACAGGCCTCTCTCATCTTTTTAAGTCAGAGAACTTGCTGACTAAATACTTTTTTCCCACTGTATCTATCTATCTATCTATCTATCTATCTATCTATCTATCTATCTATCTATCTATCTATCTATCTATAAAAATTCATCCAGAACACAGAATAGTGTATGGGTAAGACATTTAACCCAGAGAAATGTTTTAAATGATTTCTTTGAGCGTTATATAACACAAAAATCGCATAATACTTAATAGATCAAAGTATATTCAATTTTTTTTACCCCAAGCTGCAGATATATTTACCAATAGACTATACAACCCTAATCTCTGTCTGCAGACTGGATTCTGTCACTCTACCTGCTCCTGTGACCCTCCCTCTCTAGACAAAATGCAAATTGTATGTGATGCAAACCGCAAAATAAAACGATTAGCCCGTAGAAGAGCTGTTAGTTGGATGGCTCAGCTTCGGCACAAGTATCAACACTGCAGGCCTCTCATTTATTGTATTTTGCACACAGGCCTAGACATGCACTCTCTCAATCCAATACGAAGTGATTACACAGCCAGTTAATCACAGTAATGCCACAACCAAGATGGCTACAGCATTACAGTGATGGGAAAGTAATCCATGCTTGCTTATTGGCTGTGCAACAGGTGCCAAAAATTGCTATATTTAAACTGTAGTCTGATATGTCCATCTGAGGTGGGCAAATTTGCTTGGCATTTTAATACAGCCTTTTTTTGGAGCTGTGGAATTTTGCATGCCATTTAACGTGCTACAGTTGGACCTACAAACCTCCCCCCAAAAAAGAAATTGCTAAAAAATTGCATTGATATATTTATACTGCAATCTTATACGTCTGTCTAAACATTGTCTGAGCATATACAGTATCTGCCTGGCATTGTAATACTGCCTTTTTTTTTTAGCTGTGACATTTTATATGCCATTTAGCGTTCTACAGTTGGGCTTCAAAACCACCCTAAAAGAAATTGTTATAAAAATCGCATTGCTATATTTATACAGCAGTCTGGAACGTCCATCTGAGGTGTGCAAATTTGCCTAACATTGTAATAAAGACTTTTTTAGCTGAGACATTTTAAACACCATTTAGCATGCTCCAGGTTGGCCTCAAAACTAGAGATGAGCAAACTTTTCAAGGTTTGGTTTGGTTGAACGGTTCGTCAACGTATTCGAACCCCATTGAATTAAATGGGAAACGCATATACAGTACACCTTAAGAGGGGACAAAAAGTTTCCCAAACAGCTCAAATTAAGGGCAGACAAAGTGGCATCAATTGTCCCAGAGTACAAATAGTATAATTTCACTGCATGGATACGTGGGATGGGGCTGGGACCAGCATTTCTAGCTGAAACATTGATCTGTAACAGGTGGATGAGTGACAGATGTAGCCATGCTGCTCTAAGAGGTCTGCAAAATTCAGGCAACACACATGAAGGAGACCCAACTTGGTGTCCAAACATTTCTAAATTAGCGGCAGACAGCAGGAAAAGTGGCATCAGTTGACCCACAATAGAACATTTAATGGCACAGAAGCAGTCAGCCATGGACCGTGAATGAGATATCACGGTCTGGCCCAGCATTTAAAGCAGGGGTGGGGAACCTCAGGCCCCGGGGCCATAATGGCCCTCGATGACCTTTTATCAGGCCCCCGAGCAGATTATCAGGGACCGCATTCTCGGGCAAGGAGCTGTATTTTGATTGCCACAAGCTCATTAATTTCTTCTTGCTCTGTTAGCACACACGCACTGTTCACTACCGAACTTTGAAGGGCATGCAATGAAAGATTACGTCCTGAAACCAGTGCCAGAGTCAGGATGTACTTTGTGGACGTAGTTTGTACGGCTCCCGAAGGATGGTATAAAAATCCAAATGGCCCTTGGCAGAAAAAAAGATTCCCCACCCCTGATTTAAAGCTTTTAATTCAAGTTTCAATTAAGACGAGGTGGGTGAGAGAGCACTGTAAGCCTTCTTTGCTGGGAGTCCTGATACGTCATGCAACAGCTCAAACTGTTTTTTTCCAGCCACACTCAGATGGCAAAGATATCACCTTGATAGAGTAATAATGTTAGAAAAATTTAAGGATAGTAGGGATAGTAGTACAGGTAGTTGACTGAACGTAAGTGCTCACCTGCCAGTCTGGGAGCTCTACTGCTACAAACAACACACAAGAAATAGACCCAAATTGCGGTGGAAACATTTAAAAAGATTATTGCCACACAACACTAAAGTGGCATCAATTCTCATAGAGTAGAAACAGTATACTAGACCTCCAATACCCCTTCCATAACAGGTAACCCACCAGATGGAGACCCAACTTGGAGTCTCACATTTCAAAAAATCATTGTCATACACCACTAAAGTGGCATAAATTTCCACAGAGTAGAAACAATATAATGGGCCTCTGACACATCTTACACTACAGGCAACCCAACAGATAGAGACTTAACTTGGAGTCTCCAAATTTCAAAAAATTATTGTCATATACCAATAAAGTGGCATCAATTTCCAAAAGGTAGAAACAGCATAATGGGCCCTGACACACATTCTACTACAGGAAACCCAACAGATGGAGACCCAACTTGGAGTATTCACATTTAAAAAAAATGTTTGTATCATCAGCAGCAGTAGCAGCAGCAGGCACAGAAAACAAAGGTGTCACAAACTGCATTAACGCGAGATCAATGTATGACACTAAAAACGACACCATCACTTAGTCTGCCAAGTATGTGACTGGGGTGCAAAAGTAATTGGAGATCCATGACTTCTTCATTTTGATGAAAGTTAGGTCATCTATACTTTCAGGGGACAGCCAGATGCGCTTATCCATCAGGGCACCACCAGCAGAGCTGAGGACACATTCTGAGAGAACGCTGGCTGCTGGGCATGACAAAACCTCCAAGGCATGACAGGCAAGCTCAGGCCACTCTTTTTTTTTGAAGACCAAAATGCAAAAGGGTCCAAATTCTCTTTGATGGCATAGATATTGAGCTTAAGATACTCCTTCACTATCCTCTGCAGTCATTCACAACGTGTCAGACTTATACTCTGTTCTGTTGGTGCACCGGCTGGTCTAAAAAATGTGTGAATTGACTCAGAGAAATTGCTTATTTGTAAGGAGGTTGCTTTCCCTGCTCCTTGCCTGGAACCACTTAGTCAGACAGCTGGGTTGTTGGGGGGAAGACTTTCTGCCCTGGACAGAGGGGACGTGGTGACTGCTGGGAAAAGAGAGGGGAGTGGTCAGAAAAGTGCGGGAGAGAGAGCGCGCCAGAGAGGGGACAGCATGCCAGAGAGAAAGCAGGCTGCAGCGCCGCGCTCCCCATGACAGAGTGCTCCCCGTGAGGGCACTAAGGCTGGGGTGAGAGTGGGGACTTGGAAGTCTCCATAATCTGAGAAGACTCTTCCCCTGACAGTGCAAGACAGTGACTCAGTGCAGCCCTGGTGACCGCAGTGACAAGCAAAGATCCCTGAGTGAGATTAGTAACTGTCCAGTGTGTGTGACATCTTATTACAGAGAAGCTGCCAGACTTATGGAGACTCCTGCAGCAGTGAAGGAAAGACTGTGCTATTTCCTGGTTCCAGTTCCACTTTGAGAAGAACAGGCTGCAGAGACTTAACCCCGGACTTTCCAGGAGACACAGAAAAGACCAGAATCTCAAGCCCTGCTGGTGACTGTATCCACGTTGGTAAAAGGACCCTCCAGTCAGGATCTCCATGGACTGATAAGTTACAAGAACACTCGTTAACCCTTTCGTTTCCGTTTAACTGTTTACTATTGTTTTACCTCTATTAACCCCCTGTTTACTCCCTGCGAGGAGAATCTAGTCCTGTTAATAAATTCCCCTCAACGGTTGGTCTGTCTGTTCCGTGGTGACATACGCAACCCTGCACTCTATTACACTTGGCGTAGTCGGCAGGATGTCACACGGTAGCACGGAAGGGGCAGACCAAGCAGTTGAGGGAAGCCCCAGGTCTAGCATCTCCCTGGGAGCCATGTTAGCTAACCTGCCAAAATTTTCAGGGAGTAATGTCATGTTGTGGGGTTGGACGGAGCGCATCCGAGGGATGATGCGGATGCATCCTATGACACCGGCTCTGCAGGCGGAAATAGCTGTGATGGCCCTAGAGGGGGATGCACGGGACTCTGTTATGCTAAGACCCCCCCAGGCGAGAGATACCCTGGACAAAGTATTACGTATACTTGAGGAGACGCATGGGGACCCCACTGACGTAGGGGAGCTGCGCATGCGACTGTTCCGGCAGGTACAAAGAGAGGGGGAGACCGTGACGCAATATATGAACGCACTGCAGGAGCTTCATACTGCCATTATACGGAAGGACGGCATAGGTGTGGGGTCAATTGACGTTGTACTGCGAGACCAACTGGTGACAGGCTTGCGAGATGTATTGATGAAACAGGCCCTGCGAGAGCGCATGCGTGTAAAGCTAGATATGACTTTCTCTGAGGTCAGGAGTGAGGCACGCACACGCGAGCAAGAGCAAGGGGTGGTAGTGCCAGTGGGAAAGGTATGGAGCAGGGAGGTAACAGCCCCTCAATGGGTAGAAGACTTGAAGAAGGAGCTTAAGCGAGTCCGTGAGGAGGTGGCTGAATATAAGAAGATCCCTGCTGCAGAGACCGCCCTCCAAAGTGAGACTAGTGCCGCTCAGCGAAGAAGACTGCCTAGATGCTACAACTGCGGAGCACCCAGTCAAAATGAAGAGGAGGCGATGTGGACCCAGGATTCCCAGCTGAAGATAAGAAGAATCTGGGAGGAGATTGAGAGTCTGGGGAAAGCCCTTACTGCTGTTTTGGGGACCAGCGGCATATCCCGAGGTAACGTGCGGAAGCCACCAGAAAGAGATATAGGAGAGGTGCGCCACATAAAGAAGGCTTCGGTGGCGGCCCCAGAGTGTAACTCCGTATCCTGGGATGAAGAGCAACCGCAGATGAGAGATGTCCCCTGCCGAGGTCGACGATCCAAACTGAAGTGCCCTCCAGACAGACGCAGACGTGAGTGCTGGACGTGCAGAAAGGTGGGACACATGTCCAGAAATTGCCCTACCCGAGAAGAGCGGTGGCAGAGATCCGCTCACCCCTCTGAGGGTCCTGCTAACTGGAGGGAACGTCGCCCCTGGAGGGAATGGTACGGCAGGAAGAGAAGAGTTCCACCTAGGACAAGACAGTACCACAATGTCGGACGCCAAGGAGAGGTGGAGAAGGTGTCAAGCATCTCTGGTGAAATGACTGCGCTGTCCCAACACGTAAAGGCGAACCTGGTGGATCTACAGCCTGGGTCTGAAGGTTTTGTTGGTGAGACTCAGTCCGGCAGGAAGAAAGTGACGTTCACTCGAGAGGACCACCAAAGTGCGTTACTACCCTGCCCAGCATGAGGTCCTAAAGAAGGAGAGAAAGTGCCAAGTGTTCCCGCGACACTCGTTTTCAAGGTCCGAGCCGATGAGAAGGAGGAACCACTGATGTCGTCCCCTGAGGTGAAGAATGTGCTGGCTGTCAGCTCACCAGTTCCTGATCGGACAGGGGAAATGGAACAGCTGTGTGAGACAGGGCGTGTGGTTGAGAAGCCCTGGGAAGTGATGTCCGCAGAGCCCGGCGCAGATGACAAAGAGTCCGGCCTGCATGGTCTTAATTCATCTGACTCAAGCTTTGACGAGAATGCTCCTGTCAAAGAGAGGGGGAGCTATGGAGAAGAATTGCTTGTACTAAGCCCCCAAACTGAGGAGCCTGAACAAGAAGTCCCTAAAGTTTCCGATAACGACAAGGAGGAGGATGAATCCTCTACGCAGACATCTCCTAGTGGCAAAGCTAAGAAGAAGAAGAAGAAGAAAAAGAAGAAGTCAGCAGTTGTTGATGAAGCAGAGAAAGCATATCTCAACCTGACTGATGAGCAGCTCCTAAACCATTTAGTCTGGGAGTATGTACAAGAAGAAAGGCAGAAGGAGATGCGAGAATTGCAGGTATCTGACTCCCCTCCAAAGAACAAAGAGAAGCACGAAGAGTCCTTGCCCGTGGAATGGCGAGCTTTAAGAGAGGGGGAATGTAAGGAGGTTGCTTTCGCTGCTCCTTGCGTGGAACCACTTAGTCAGACAGCTGGGTTGTTGGGGGGAAGACTTTCTGCCCTGGACAGAGGGGACGTGGTGACTGCTGGGAAAAGAGAGGGGAGTGGTCAGAAAAGTGCGGGAGAGAGCGCGCCAGAGAGGGGACAGCGTGCCAGAGAGAAAGCAGGCTGCAGCGCCACGCTCCCCGTGACAGAGTGCTCCCCGTGAGGGCACTAAGGCTGGGGTGAGAGTGGGGACTTGGAAGCTTGGAAGCTAATCTGAGAAGACTCTTCCCTTGACAGTGCAAGACAGTGACTCAGTGCAGCCCTGGTGACCGCAGTGACAAGCAAAGATCCCTGAGTGAGATTAGTAACTGTCCAGTGTGTGTGACATCTTATTACAGAGAAGCTGCCAGACTTATGGAGGCTCCTGCAGCAGTGAAGGAAAGACTGTGCTATTTCCTGGTTCCAGTTCCACTTTGAGAAGAACAGGCTGCAGAGACTTAACCCCGGACTTTCCAGGAGACACAGAGAAGACCAGAATCTCAAGCCCTGCTGGTGACTGTATCCACGTTGGTAAAAGGACCCTCCAGTCAGGATCTCCATGGACTGATAAGTTACAAGAACACTCGTTAACCCTTTCGTTTCCGTTTAACTGTTTACTATTGTTTTACCTCTATTAACCCCCTGTTTACTCCCTGCGAGGAGAATCTACTCCTGTTAATAAATTCCCCTCAACGGTTGGTCTGTCTGTTCCGTGGTGACATACGCAACCCTGCACTCTATTACATATGCCACTTACACTGCTGCTAATTTTTTTGAGTTGGCGCCTTGACATTCACAGGGTTGGGCGTTTAGAACTGCAATGCACACTGTGGGTCTCACTGCTGCCTTGGAAAAAAAACACTCTTAAGATTGTCTGCAAGCGTGTTTCGATACTCCAGCATGCACGTTCCTTTCCAGGGGAAGCATCTTTCAAAATTTTGTGTACTGTGGAACTAACAGAGTGACATCCCAGTAGTCAGCACTATTTATGACCCTAAGAATAAGGGCAGCATGTTGAAGATAGTGCAGCAAGAAGGCGTTCATGTGTCAGGCGCTTCCATGAGGTCCAAGTCCATGGTGTGTTGGTAATGAGGTAACACTCAAGTTTGATTCCTCCTTCCCCTCCTGATCATTATCCTTTTCATCCCCTGACTATTGCATGCCCATCACCTCTTCCTCCTTTTCCTCCTCCATTTGTTCCTCGGTTCCTGCACCTTCACTAACCGATTGTCTGGTACCATGAGCTCCCTCGATCGCTGTAATTCACCCTCCCATGGCACCCGCCTGTGCGCCAACAATATGGAATTTAGAGACATTGTTATCCCTTTTACATTCTCCTCTGCTTCCACCTCTTCCTCTAGGAAAACCACCTCCTTCCACAGACTATTCAAAGCATGGAGATGACCGGAATAGTGATGCTGATGATAGCATCATCAGCGCCAACCATCTTAGTAGCCATTTTGAAACTGTGCAGAAAGGTGCAGAAGTCGTTCATCTGTGCCCACTCCGCAAGCATGATTTTCACCACATCCGTATTGCATTGGCCCAGGCTATGCAAAAGGACATACTGCACCAAGGCTTGTAGCTGTTGCAACAGTCACTGCATATGTGCCAAGTGGAATTCCACCTGTCTGCACAGGCACACCTTTTTTAGAGAAGAAAAGGCAGCATTTCCGTGGCCAACAGATTGGAGATTGTAGAGTTCAAGCTCTTAGCATTAGAATGCATAGGAGGAAATATTCTTTTACGTGACCATAACTGGGGTACCAATGGCTGGCTGCTGTGCTGAGAAAGGGTGGAGTACGGAGAACAGGACAAACTGCTGAACTGTGAGTGAGGTGCAGGAGGAGATGTTATGGTGGATTGGGAAAGTTGTGTTGTGCTAGGTGACAGATAAACAGCAAGCATGTTCACTTCCGTAACAGCTGGCGGGCTATCTCTCAACTTGACTGTAGGGGTTAAACAAGTGGAGTTTGTGTGGCCGGAAACCTGTGTGAGAAGACTTGGCACAGAGACGGAGGAGGAAGCAGCAGATGTGGTTGATGGGACAGCCGGTGGTTGACGAGGCTTGCTAGTCACCAATTTAGCTCAGCGAGATTCTAACACTAAGGCATGTTGATCGTGCAGGTGCCGGTTCATGCATGTAGTTGTCAAATTATTACAATTTTTGCCTCTACTGAATTTTTTTTTTGCTAATTTGACAGATAATGGGACTTTGTGGTCTCAAAAAAGGCCCAGGCTAGGAAACCCTGGCTGCCCCCTGCAAACTGCACATTCGTGACCATTGCTGGCCACAGCCAGAGTGCACCTACGGTTTCTGAGTCTCAACAGGATCACTTCCACCCCTGGTGGTTAACATCTGGTGAGGATTTGGCCCCAGATCCAACATGAAAAAATTTGGGGCATCGGTGCAGATGCTTTCCTCCTCTGGATTCTGTGAATCTTTTGAGCAGACCTCTGATGCCCATGTAATAGAATGTATGAACAATTTTGCAGAATGGCCCATCTGTGGTTCCCCACAGTCAATTGAGCATTTGGATATTTGTGATGTGGACGGAAACAAGGGTAATTGTGGTGCCACCTCTGAGGATTGTACTGTTTGTGATGTTAAGAGCACATGCTCTTTCTGGTCCTTATCTACAAGGCGTACTGCTGTGGGGCTGCCAAAGAAAGGGAATGTATTATCCAGTCCAGTAACAAATGTTGTCAGTCGTGTTTGGATAGGATGAGACCATGTTTATTCATTTGAGCTTTCATTCGCACCTAACCCATGTACATGTCGAACACCAAGCCTATTTCCCCTTAGACCACAACCTAGTTTTTTTCCCACTCATGTTCTACGTAGCCTTCCCATATTGTAACCTGCTGTTTCACAACCTTTGGCCCACAGTTGTCTGTAAACCTGTCCCTAAATGAACACTCACTATTTATTTTGTTAGAAAGTGTCCCTGAATAACACTGTTATACCTAACCATTTTTAAATGGAAAACTGGAGTTCTGATTTGTCACTGAAACACAGTTTTATCATAAGCTATTTGGATTAGCTAATTGGGCCTCATGGCTGCACCCCAATATTAGGCCTAAGGCTTTTTAAGTGGAAATCTGACCTTCTGATTTGTCTCTGACACAGTTTTATGACAAAAGATTTGGATTAGCTAACTGGGCCTCCTGGCTGCACCACTATATTAAGCCTAATGATTTTTAAATGAAAATCTGGCCTTCTAATTTGTCACTGAAATACAGTTTTATTACAAACGATTTGGATTATCAAATGGGGCCTCCTGAGAATACCACACAGTTTTCGCACAATCTAGTTAGATGCTGAAAGATCGATTTCATATATGACTGGATCCTATCTAGCTAACTGATAAGTTCAATTGCAGCACTTTCAGGAGCAGATTCTCTGCACGTTGACACTGAGAATATGGCGCCAGCAAAAAACCATGTCCGGTTTTCTTAAGACCAGGAACATGTGATTTCGGCAGCTAATCACAGAAGACCTTGTGTCATGATGTTGTGGATGGTTTCTGCACCCTGATTGGCTGACATAACACACATAAAGTTAAATAAAAAAAAAAAGAGCTTGCTACTACTCTCCATACCCCTTGCCCTCGTCATCAAACATGTCCCCCTACACCCAACCCCTTTCATCATACAGCACCACTATCCTATACAAAGCAATAGGAAAAGCATTAGTGCGAATACGATGATTTACCAAACTTTGACTAAATTTTGCAGATTTTGGTTAAAAATGCTTGTGAAACTGAACACGAATCCGAATGTGCTATATTCCAACCGAATTTGAGATTGGCGAAGGTTTTCCGAGCAAGTTCGCTCATCTCTATTCAGGACCTGCAAGACTTGCTGTGGAACCATGAATTCTGCTGTCTACCAAAAAATCCTGAAGGAGCATGTCCGGCTACCTTTTCGTGACCTCAAGCTGAAGCGAGCTTAAGTTTTGCAGCAGGTTAATGATCCAAAACACACCAGCAAGTCCACCTCTGAATGGCTTAAGGAAAATAAAATTAAGACTTTGGAGTAGCCTAGTCAAAGTCTGTACCTTAATCCAATTGAGATGCTGGGTCATGACCTTGAAAAGGCGGTTCATGCTCATAAATCCTCCAGTGTGGCTGAATGACAACAATCCGGCAAAGATGAGTCGGCCAAAATTCCTCCAGAGCATTGTAAAACACTCATTGCCAGTTATTGCAAATGCTTGATTGCAAAGGTTGCTGCTAAGGATGGCCCAACCAGTTATTAGGTTTAGGGGGCAATCACTTTTTCGCACAGGGCCCTGCAGGTTTGGATTTATTTCCCCTTAATAATAAAGACCTTCATTTAACAACTGCATTTTGTGATTACTTGTGTTGTATTTGTCTAATATTTAATTTTTTTGGTAATCTGAAACATTTAAGTGTGATAAACATGCAAAAGAAAAGGAAGGCAGGAAGGGGGCAAACTCTTTTTCACACAACTGTATCTCACCTGTGCTATTGGATTCTTTCTATTTGATGTTATGACTGATAATTTTAGAACAGCAGCACTTTTTATATCACTTTTAAAAACTCCTGAATTCATGTTATTTGATAACCCTGTTTTCATTTGATTTGGATACATTTTTCTGTTGTCCATATTAGTCTTTTTAAGCTTACTAGGTCCAATAATATTCTTAAGGGCTCATACTCACTTGCGAGCAACTCGGATGAGTCTCGCACGGCAATACCCGGCACTGCACCTGGCATAGAGGAGTGGAGCGTGCGGCTGCATGTATTCCTATGCGGTTGCACGCTCCGATCTGAGTGCCGGCAGCAGCGCCGGGTTTAATCATGCGAGTCACATCCGAATTGCTCGCAAGTGAGTATGAGCCCTAATAGTAATACCCTTGCAAAATGTAATGCTTGGTTATGCTGGAATCAATTCCTTTGGTATCAGGTCTTTTTAATAAATACCAACATTTTTTCAAAATATTTCTGATGGTTTATTTCCTTTTGTATAAGGCGTAATAACATTTATTTCCATTAGTTATTCTTTTAATCAACATTAGTCTTATTGTTTTATTGTTTTAAGATTTTTTTAGTGGTGTTATCACTAAAGATTAGTGTTGGGCATTTCGATACTGAAATATCGGGTATCGACCGATATTCGCTGTATCGGAGTTCCGATACTGACTTCCGATACTTTTAGAATATCGAATACCGGAATCAGAAGTTCCCATAATGCAAAGAGCCAGTTTGATTTTATTCAGCCAATGAGGATCCTAAGAAGTGTGGGCACATCCTGTTAGGCATGTTAGGCATTTTAACTAATGGCATGGCTGTGATTGGCTGCTGAAATGATGTCATGATGTGTGTGTGCACTATAAAAGCCGCCGCCGCCATTTTGGGTTCACTCTGCTGTGAATTTACTTAGGGACAGGACGCTGCTGTTCTGACTCTGAAGGACAGTTTGAGATAGCGATTTGCTTCATTGTGCTTTACCCAGGCTATTTTAGCAACTGCTGTGTGAGAAGCTTTCTTTTGCCTTGCAGCGCTGTTCCCGGCTGTCTACGAGGTCTCTGTGTGTGATTGCAGCTCACGCTGTAGTGTGTTCTGCAGCCACCTCCGGTTGTAGTCCATTCAGCGTGCGCCACTGCCTCATACATTGTCCTTTTCTGCATTAGTGCTGCTCATTATTCCTGATTTCTCCTATTAGTGTGGTTCCATCCGTATCCAGCTAGATTGCTTGCAAACACTATATAGGAGTAAATAGAGGAGCCTTTCTGCAGCCTTGCAGCACTAGTGCACAGTTCTCTACACTGTTCATGGCTGTCTGCAAGGTCTGTGTGTGTGAGTGCAGCTCACCCTGTAGTGTGTTCTGCAGCCACCTCCGGTTGTAGTCAGCTCAGCGTGCGCCACTGCCTCATACATTGTCCTTTTTTGCATTAGTGCTGCTCATTATTCCTGATTTCTCCTATTAGTGTGGTTCCATCCGTATCCAGCTAGATTGCTTGCAAACACTATATAGGAGTAAATAGAGGAGCCTTTCTGCAGCCTTGCAGTGCTAGTGCACAATTCTCTGCACTGCTCACGGCTGTCTGCGAGGTCTCTGTGTGTGAGTGCAGCTCACGCTGTAGTGTGTTCTGCAGCCACTTCCGGTTGTAGTCCGCTCAGCGTGCATCACTGCCTCATACATTGTCCTTTTTTTCATTAGTGCTGCTCATTTTTCCAGATTTCTCCTATTAGTGTGGTTCCATAATTATCCAGATAGATTCCTTGCAAACACTACATAGGAGTAGAAAGAGGAGCCTTTCTGCAGCCATGCAGCGCTAGTGCACAGTTCTCTGCACTGCTCATGGCTGTCTGTGAGGTCTCTGTGTGTGAGTGCAGCTCACGCTGTAGTGTGTTCTGCAGCCACTTCCGGTTGTAGTCCGCTCAGCATGCGTCACTGCCTCATACATTGTCCTTTTTTGCATTACTGCTGCTCATTTTTCCTGATTTCTCATATTAGTGTGGTTCCATCCGTATCCAGCTAGATTGCTTGCAAACACTATATAGGAGTAGATAGAGGAGCCTTTCTGCTGGCTTGTGCCCTGCAGCCCCAGCTAGATTAGTACTAGCCTATTATTTGGAGCCTCATCTATTGCATTGTAGGTTACCTTACTGAATTGTAATAGCTACAAAAAGTTTGTGATACTATAGGTTTTACATTTTTGGGCACATCCAGTGTCTTTTTGTGAAAAAAAAAAAGGAAATAAAGTTCACCAAACACTCCACTTTAGAGTTGTGTAGGCCACTTTAGCTCATATTAAAGTCTAGTCCACGCTTTATAAAATTAGTGTTTCTTATACCTGTTAGCAGCTGTTCAGGAATAAGCACACTAAGCCCTTAGTACTTTTCTGCCTATCTTTATCAGTTTACCAAGATGAAGAAGGCAGGGAGTACGGCACGTGGTCGTTGGTGTGGAGTTTCTGCAGGGAGAGGACGTGGGGATTTGTGCCTGCTGCGGGCACCAGTGTCTCAGCATCCCCCAGTTTTACCAGGGAACAGTCCTTTATGCACAGCTTTGTAGGAGCTCGCAGTAGCCCACTGCTGCGGGAGGACCAAATTGAACCTGTTGTTGGATGGATGGCAGCTAACGCATCGACTTCAATTAGTTCCAGATCCTCTCAGGTCCTGAGCACTGAAGAGCACCCACCTGTCTCTTCGCCACCTGCCAAATTGCCCAGGCAGTCAGAGAGCCCTGGACAGGATCCATCTCTACTTCTGTTCTCTGAATCTCTTGGCTTGGAAAGAGGGGGCCAGCCAAGCAGCATTCTAGAATTTGAAGAGGTAGTATGCAGTGATGCGCAACAGCTTTGTCTCTCTGAATCTGAAGAGGCGGGTGGGCCAGTGCCTATGGTCAGCACACCTCAGAGCGCATCTGATGATGAGACTCAGGTGCCACTTTCTGGTGCGTACAGTGCTGTCGAGACTACCCAGGAGAAGCAGTTGTTTGAAGAGGGTAGTGTAGATGATGAGGTCCTTGACCCATCATGGTGTTAGGTACAGGAAGGTGGTGGGAGCAGCTATGAGGAAGAGATTCCCCAAACGGCCCAAAAAGGAGGGAGAGGGAGGGGGCAGACTCGGTTGCCTGTAGCCTCCACTTCGGCACCCATTAGGAGCATGCATCTTCCAAAACCCAAAACGGGCGCTCCCAAGACTTGCAGTACCTGGTCCTTTTTTGACACAGTTGCAGATGACATTTGCTTTGTCAAATGCAAGCTGTGTAATCAGAAAGTGAAAAGAGGGAAAAGTGTCAGCAACCTCAATACCACAAATATGTGGAAACATGTGCGGACCAAGCACGTGGTGGAGATACAAAGACACACTGAAGACCTAGGCCAACCTACAGTGCCACCTACCACCTCTTCAGCTTGTGTTGTAGCCTCTTCCTCCAGCTCACACACAGCTGGTTCGGCTTCCTCACAGGATTGCCATGGAAGAACCTCTGGCACTGTTGTACAGAGACACAGTGTCATTCCACCCACAGCACCACGTTCCCTATCATCCTCACACTCCCAGGCCAGTCTACAGCCATCGGTAGCACAGGCATGGGAGAAAAGGCACCCATACTCAGGAAACCACCCACGAGCACAGGCTCTGAATCCTGGCATTGCAAAACTACTGTGACTTGAAATGCTATCATTCAGGCTGGTGGAGACTGACACCTTCCGTAACTTCATGGCATTGGCAGACCCAGAATACAATGTGCCCAGCCGCTTTTATTTTAGCAGGCAAGCCGTCCCTGCCCTGCAAAAGCATGTGCTCTACTAAACGCCGTCAGTAGCAAGGTCCACCTGACCACCGATGCGTGGACCAGTAAGCATGGACAGGGATGATACCTTTCCCTCACTGCCCATTGGGTAAATGTTGTGGAGCCGGTACAGATCTTGAGAGTGGCTCTGTACGTGTTCTGCCAACTCCAAGGATTGCAGGAATCCAGTCTGTACACATTGACTCCTCCTCATATTCCAGTTCCTCTGAATCAGCGCTGCAGGAGCCGTCACGGTCTACCTCCACATGGACCCGTGAACGCTTACCTGTTATGACCGATATGAGCACAGCCGTGGCCAAACTTCAACAGGCCGTATTGAAATTAATTTCTTTGGGGAATCAAAGCCACACAGCGCAGGAGCTCTGGAATGCCATCAAGCAGCAGAGTGACGTGTGGTTTGTGCCAGCAAATCTCCAGCCAGGCATGGTAGTGTGTGACAATGGCTGAAATCTGGTGGCAGCTCTGGGCCTAGGCAACCTCACTCACATCCCATGTCTGGCACATGTGCTCAACTTGGTGGTGCAGTTTTTTTTGAGGGATGCACTGCTGCACAAGGTCCGCCTAGAGTGCGCTCACTTGCGTCGTTCCAGCATGGCAAGATCGCGCATTGCAGCTCTGCAGTGCCGATTCCGCCTTCTGTAACATCGCATCATATGTGACCTACCTACCAGGTGGAATTCAACGTTACATATGTTGGAGAGGTTGTGTGAGCAGCAGGCAGCAGTAATGGAGTACCAGCTGCATCAGGCGCAAACAAGTCGCACTGCGCGTCGTTCAGACTTCACAACCACTGAGTGGACCTCCATGAAGGACATCTGCCACGTTTTGCATGCCTTCGATGATTCCACATGGATGGCGAGTGCAGATGATGCACTAGTCAGCATGACTATCCTCCTTATCTGCCTGCTTGAAAAAACACTGCAAGCACTAAGGGAGAAGGTTGTGGAAGAGGTGGAGGATGAGGAGTCACAAATGCCATCTGCTTCTGGACAGTCTGCGCAATGTGGTTCCTCACAAAGGCCTAGGCAGGGGACACTTTGTGAGGAGGAAGAGGAGGAGTCAATGAAGGAGGAAGACATCTGTCCAGAGGAGGGAGGTACACAATGCTCTAGTAGTCAGTATGTAGAGCGAGGGTGGTGTGATGCAGAGCAGGCAGAGATCACGCCTCAAGCAGGGGACAGCATTTCTTGGTCAGTTGGCAGTCTGCATCACATGGTTGATTTCATGCTGCAGTGCCTGAGAAACGACCGCCGCATCACCCACATTCTCAACACGGCTGATTATTGGATGTCCACCCTCCTAGATCCTCGCTACCCCGACAACTTACAAAGCCTCATAACACCGTTGAACCGGGAGCATAAAATGTGGGAGTACCAAGATGCACTGGTGCATTCCATCATGTTCTCCATTCCACCCAAGAGCAGTGCTGCTAGTGCTTTACAAAGCAGCTCAGTGCGTTGAGGCAGTGGAGGAAGCTCTGCACAAAGAGGGAGTAGCAGCAGCGCCTCAGGACAAGGCAAGACCAGTATGGCCCAAATGTGGCAAAGTTTTGTGTCCCCGCCACAAATGTCTACACCATCATAGACAGCTCCAGTCAGCAGGAGGTTTCTGTCAGATGGTGACAGACTACATGTATTGCCCTCTCAGTGTACTCCCAGACGGCTCTTCTCCCTTTAAGTTTTGGGTCTCTAAGCTGGATACATGGCCAGAGCTTAGCCAGTGTGCATTGGAGGTGCTGGCTTGCCCTGCTGCTAGTGTATTATCGGAACACATCTTTAGTGCCGCAGGTGGTGTACTAACAGACCGTCGCATTCGACTATCCTCCGATAACGTTGACCGGCTTACTTTTCTGAAAATGAACAAGGCCTGGATCTCGCAGGAATTTGCCAGTCCTCTTCCAGATTAAATAATTGGTTGGCAACAGTATCCAGGTCTCCTGTTGTGCTCATGTTTCTACCACCTGAACTGTAATCTCTGGGCACCAACACCACCAGTTGCTGCTCAGAAGTGCCGTCTGCACAGTCAACACTTGCTCCTGTGTTATTGGGGTTCAGTAACGTCAGCTGATCCCCTGCTGTGTGTCTGGCAATTTCTCCTGCTCTGTCCACATTCCCACTACTACTGATTTTAAAATTGCTCCAATTAGGCCTTTGCCTCCACTTTGTTTCTAGTAGTTACCCTGGGCTCCAACACCGCCAGACACTGCTAAGAAGTGTCATCTGCACAGTCAACATATGCTCCAGTGTTATTGGGGTCCAGTAACGTCAGCTGATCCCCTGCTGTGTGTCCGGCAATTTCTCCTGCTCTGTCCATATTCACACTACTACTGATTTTAAACTTGCTCCAATTAGGCCTCTGCCTCCACTCTGTTTCTAGTTTTTACCCTGGTTCCAGCACGCCAGCTGTTTCCGGGTAGTGTCAACATCACTTTGCCTCCAATACGTTGTCCTGTCATGTTGCGGTCGGGTTAGCCGACTCTATGTTGCCTGCAGTTTAGGTGCTTCCTGTGTGGGCTGCGGGATCTGGTAATGAAGGCTGGTTCCGTAGTGCCAATAGGACAAGCACCCCCTGTAGGACTGTGGGTTTTAGTAACTCCGGCCGGCTCTCGGCCTTGCAACTTTTTTTTTCATGTGTATCTTCGGCTGCCTATCTGAGTTCCAGTACCATTAGTTGGTTCTTTGGAAGTCAATCTTGAATATGTCCCCCTGGGTTCCAGTAACATCAGCTGGTTCCAGGCAGTGCCTTTGGATTAGGTGCCTCCTTCTCGGTATCTGAGTTCCACCAATGTCTGCTGGTCCTTGGTAGTGCTTTCTGTCACAGGTACCTCCTGCTTAGTAACCGGGTTCCAGTACCATCAGCTGGTCCTTGGTAGTTCCTCAGCCTTCTTGTATCTTCTGCTACATTTCCAAGCTCAAGCTTTTTGAAATGGTTTTTGGTAATCACTCTGGATCTCCCTGCCGACGACCCTGAAGACGACGATTCTGAAGACCACCCTGAAAAAGACGACAACCCCGAAGACGACAACCCTGAAGACGACGACCCTGAAGACCACCCTGAAGACGACGATGACCCCGAAGAAGATGACCAAGGGGGCAAAAAACAAGAAGACAACCACCAAGATACAGAATAACAAGAGACAGAAGACCAAGAAGCAGAAGAACAAGAAGCTGCAGAACAAAAAGCAGAAGAACATTAAGCATAAGACTAAAAAACAGAGCAAAAGATATTATCTAAATTATAAGCAGAAGAAGACTAAGCAGTGTATGGGGGTGAGTCCGTTCCTCCTTGTGGTGCCCCTAGAAAATACCTGCTGCTGCAGGCCAAACTGAACGCGGACAAATCCTGTTGTAAATTTTTTGTGACAGACAGAACGGAAGGTGTAATCTTCAAACTTTTATAGATAACAACTACAGGAATGCCTTTCACAAATAAGAATATGATGAAGAAGAATATGAAGAAGATGAAGTAGAATATGAAGAAGAATAATAGTTGAATAAGAAGAATGCAAAAAAGAGAATAATAGGAAGAAGGTGAAGAAGAAGAAGATGAATAAGGTGAAGAAGAAGTTGATGAAAAAGATGCTGCTGCTGAGGATGATGAAGGAGAAAGTGTGGAAGAAGTAAAAAAGAAGTTGAAGAGCATGGAAGTAGTGAAACATAAATATCTGACAAAATATAAAAAAGCTTAACATAGTCAATAAATTTGTAACTCCGAACGTCTTAAAAAAAAAATAATTCCTGCTATTCCATTTGATTGGGCTAAACCTCTATGCCTTTAATGTCTCCTCTACCTCCCCCAATACATTCTACATTATTCTTAGTTGTTTTCCTTCATGTAGAATTAACCTACAAGGAAAGTAAGGGTTTATTTTAATTCCTATATTTGTGTCCCATTGACTTGCATTGGTTTCCGGTATCGGAATCGGCGATATCCGATATTTTTTGGGTATTGGTCCGATCCAATCAGATCCAATATTTCCTGATATCGGAAGGTATCGCTCAACACTACTAAAGATACAATCATTCTGGGCAATACTTATTTTTAGATTTTTGATTGAGTCATGTAATCTTGTTAGAGTACAATTTCTCCTATTGCGACAAAATCGACTAAGGGGATTGCACTGTAAAAATCTAAATATCCATTTCCATCCACAGATTTAAAATGTGATTTAGTCATAATCAACCTATTTTCATGGAATAACTCTAAGTCCCAGAATATAATACTTTTCACAGAGTTATTAACAGTAAGAGATATTCCCAACTCATTTTTATATTTAGCACTTCAACAAAGTGGTCATTTTCAGAGGGGGTTCCGCACCAAATGACAAAAATATCATCAAAATAGCAACGATAATATTTAATCTGGTTGCAATTTGTAATTTTTTACAGTGCACATTTCCACAAATGGAAGAAAAATGTCCCTCTTAGTCAGTTTTGTCGCTTTAGGAGAAATTTTACTGATACAGAAGGTTGCATAACTCAATCAAAAACCCTAAAAAAGGATGCATTTACCATACAACTACTTCAAACTATCTCACTAATAAATGGACACTTTCCGTGCTCTTACGTGTTAGGGGTCGAGTTCCCGCCTCTGCACAGGGGGAATCTCGGGCCATCTCCGCTGTGGTCTCCCATGCTTCTCCTGCCGCAGTGGAGTCTGCTCAGCGGAGACATTGGTCCCAGTGTCTCCCTCAGTCTGACTCTGTGCAAAGGGTTACTGCTGCTTTTCCAGCTTCTGCCATTGAAGCCAGTGCTGGGCAGCGGCGAGCAGACGCTTTTGGGACTAAGTCCTTCTTTTCTCCTTCTGAGAATGCCCAGGGTAAGATCTATCATTGGAGATCGAGGGTCACATGATTGGATACTGCAGCAAAGCCCATTGGTTCTCCAGGAAGGTCCTGCAGGTGCTCAGGCTCTGTGGCAGCCTTTCATTGGTCCTTCTAGGAAGGTCTTGTACTTGCTGCAGCTATAAAAGGTTCGCATGGCCGCACAGCCATGTGCTAGTATCAATCCAAATATGTGCTTTGCGCCAGTGTGGTTATGCATGAATGTATTCAGGGACCCGGCTGAAATAAGCCCCTAGAATACCGGCACCTCCGGTGAGGAGATTGTATGTATGTATTCAGGGACCCGGCTGAAATAAGCCCCTAGAATACCGGCACCTCCGGTGAGGAGATTGTATGTATGTATTCAGGGACCCGGCTGAAATAAGCCCCTAGAATACCGGCACCTCCGGTGAGGAGATTGCGTGTGTGCATAACCACTGACTGCTATCAGTTCGGCAGTAAGCTTGTGCTCCTGTGAGTCTAACAGGGCGCAGTGCTTTCCTCTCGTGGCTACTCTGTGAAGTAACAGAGCTAGTCTATACTGCCAAACAGGGCCTCCATTCACTAGCAGCAGGTTCCTCCTGCACGGTGGACCCCGGGCTGCGAAATCACCATTTATAATAAACGTCTATATTTACTCGGTGCGTTCCGCTAGCCGTAACATTATGCGCCTCATCCACTTCAGTCAAATCTATCTCTAAAATTTTCGAAAGCTTTTTTCTTTATCTTCGATATGTAAAATGTAGGTAATCTTTCTTTTCACAGATGCGTACTTATTCTCTGCAGGAATGCTTATCACCTTATTGGAGGAAATTCCTGCTGCATACCAGGTCGACTGCACCCATTTAATATGCTTCTCACATATGCGAATATGCAGGAGTTTACCAGGTGAGAAGTTTCTCTTCTTATGGTCACATCAATTTTCATCAAACTACATTCAGAAATCTATATCTATCATAACACTATGAGACATCCTGCAAATATGCATTTCAAAATGTTACACCTGTCTAAATACCAACCCTACAGTCTCCTCAGATTCTCCAGCAAAGAAAGTATCTACAATTCCCTAGAAAGTCAACAACTGGATAACTGAGGAGAACCAAGTTTCAATATGTTAGATCCTGAAATAGGGAATGTGGAGCTCCCACCAGGGCCGTGGGGATACTCGGTACCGGGCCGGTTCTTAAAGGGGACGTGTCACGGCAGCAGTGACCCGGGCCATGGCCCTGGGCGACCAATAAAAAGGGGATTAATAAAAAGGGGATAAATATTCGTGACGCCACCTTTGGTACTCGGCAAATGTGACATGTTAGCTGACGCTGCTTGAAGAGACTGTTTGGGCTGATGGTGATGCAGCAGAGTTGGTACAGCTCTCCACAGGCAGAGCTTTAGTCCCAGGGTACTTACATTGTAATATGGTGGTGTTGGCAGGACTGAGGGTGCAGGAAATAATTAAAGGACACAGGGGTAGCAATTTCCTTTACCTTTTACTGATAAAATGCAGGTAGAGTCCAGCGTACAGGTAGCTGGTAGAGATGGGGTCTGGGCAGCCTGAAAGCAGCTTGGGATCCACCTAACTAGCTGGGTTCAGAGGCCTTCCTTCTGCGCTTTGTACTCTGACCCTTGCTACCTGAAGCTCCGCACAAGTCCTCTCAGTGTCTGTACTTCTAATCTGTACTTCTAATCCATATGGCTGACAGCCTGAGCCTGTCTTGGGCACTGCCTTCTCATTGGCAGACTGAGGCTCTTGACCTGCTGTGCTACCTCCAGATGTCAGTTGTGGCCAGGAGACTTGGAATCTCCTGCCCTCCGGATTTGGTGGCTGAGCATGAAATCCTCTCACCACCACGGACTCCGGTGTCCGGTCTCATTGCGATTTTATCTTGGGGTGAGCCCAATCACAGCTGCAGACCCCAGGCTCCTCTCTTGCTTCCTTTCCCTTCAGTGTCTCACACTCAACTCACTAACTGCGCCTCCAGACCAGAACTTCTAGGGAAGCTACCCAGAAGCCGGGTTTAGAGCTTCCCCTTCTGAACTGGAGTTAGGAAGGTGTTGTATGTTTGTATTACCTGATTAGGGGATCCCTCCTTGCGTCCAGGCATGACCTCACACCCTCCCGTGAGGAAGGCGATGCCATTGTGGCAGACGGACTCCTGGGGTGACACAAATGAAATAGTATAAAAAATCTACAATGATGTGAATGTAATCTTTGGTAGAAATTGTTGCAGTGAAATGTGTTGCAAAAAGTTATTAAATATAAAAGGGATGTTTTTTCACCCCAGGCTCATATGGATGTTTGATCACATAGTTTCTTAACAGTGGCAGTGATAGCAATCATATGTGTTTGCTTAGCTTTCCTTTGTCTAACAATATGTGTTGTATAAATGTTACAACTCTCTAATGTGACAAATCTGTAATATTAGTGGACATTTACACAGGAACTATTTGACAGCACTTTAAATAAACATACTATACAAACGACTATACTGTAGGCAAAGTATCATGAATACACAAAATGAAATAGAACGTTCAGTAAAGCACATGAGTACTTCAAAAAAGTCATATTGTTCTACTTCCATGGCCCAATGTGCACACCTATTTAGTCAATAGTCCACTCTATTTATAGTCCTTTCCTAATGGTAACGAATCCCTTTCTATTATAAACTTTCTCACTTTAGCACTAATTCACTCCCCATCCTGTGGCTGTTTATGTCTCATGTGTTCGGTTTTACACCTTTTCATGCTCATGTGCAGTTGCCAAACTCATGCCATTTCCTCTAATTTACCTTATAAATTATCCTCTGTTATTTCTACTTCCTATAACAAGTTTGGCTTCATAAAGCTAAACAAACATTTTGAATATACAGGGTGGGCCATTTATATGGATACACCAAAATCATATGAGAATGGTTGGTGATATCAACTTCCTGTTTGTGACAGATTAGCATATGGGAGGAGGGAAACTTTTCAAGATGGGTGATGACCATGACGGCCGTTTTGAAGGTGGTCATTTTGGATCCAACTTTATTTTTTTCCAATGGGAAGAGGGTCATGTGACACATCAAACGTATTGAGAATTTCACAAGAAAAACAATGGTGTGCTTAGTTTTAAGATAACTTTATTATTTTATGAGTTATTTACATGTTTATAACCATTTATAAAATGTGTTCAAAGTGCTGCCTATTGTGTTGGATTGTCAATGCAACCCTCTTCTCCCACTCTTGACACACTGATAGCAACACCGCAGAAAAAATGCTAGCACAGGCTCCTAGTATCTGTTGTTTCAGATGCTGCACATCTTGTATCTTCACAGCATAGACAATTGCCTTCAGATGACCCCAAAGATAAAAGTCTAAGGGGGTCAGATCGGGAGACCTTGGTGGCCATTCAACTGGCCCATGATGACCAATCCACTTTCCAAGAAACTGTTCATGTAGGAATGCTCCGACCAGACACCCATAATTATCTTTGGGGTCATCTGAAGGCAATTGTCTATGCTGTGAAGATACGAGATGTGCAGCATCTGAAACAACGGATACTGGAAGCCTGTGCTAGCATTTCTTCTGTGGTGTTGCTATCAGTGTGTCAAGAGTGGGAGAAGGGGGTTGTATTGACAATCCAACATAATGGGCAGCACTTTGAGCACATTTTATAAGTGGTCATAAACATGTAAATAACTCATGAAATAATAAAGTTATGTTACAACAAAGCACACCATTGTTTTTCTTGTGAAATTCTCAATAAGTTTGATGTATCACATGACCCTCTTCCCATTGGAAAAAATAAAGTTGACCAACTTAAAAATGGCCGCCATGGTCATCACCCATCTTGAAAAGTTTCCCCCCTCCCATATATTAATGTGCCACAAACAGGAAGTTGATATCACCAACCATTCCCATTTTAGTTAAGTGTATCCATATAAATGGCCCACCCGGTATATTGGGATACTGTATAGTTCAGACAACTTGGCCTAGGTGCATCCATTACCTCTACATCTGCTATAGCTATGCCCCTGAAAGAAAGGTGTGATTTCTGTGGTCACAGGGTAAAGCTTTTATTTTAATGGTGCTGCCTGGAATTAAACTATTGATGACCTAAGTACATTGCTGATTTCCACTGATGCTGAAGCAGATTTAATCTGATTGGGGAGGTGCTGGGTGACAGACAGCCACCGATCTCATACTGATTACTAGTGTTGAGCATTCCGATACTGCAATATCAGGTATCGTCCGATATTCGCTGTATCGGAGTTCTGATACTGAGTTCCGATACTTTTACAATATCGAATATCGGAATTGGCGTCCCCATAATGCAATGAGCCAGTTTTATTCTATTCAGCCAATGAGTATCCTAAGAAGTGTGAGCACATCCTTTTAGGCATGTTAGCCATGTTAACTAATGGCATGGCTGTGATTGGCTGCTCAAACGATGTCATGATGTGTGGGCAGTGCGTGGGTGGAGACTGCGTGTCTGTGTGTGCCAGCGGGGTCTGTATGGGCCTCTCGGGGGTCGGTACAGGCCTGCCGGGGGTCTGTACGGGCCTCTCAGGGGTCTGTGTGGGCCTGCCGGGGTCTGTATGGGCCTCTCGGGGGTCCGTGCGGGCCTGCCGGAGGTCTTTGTGTCTGAATGCAGGCATCGTCTGATGGGACTACAAGTCCCATCGGGCTATGCCTGCTACAATGACAGTGATTGACACATTAGCCTATGATGGGACAGTAGCAGTCCCATCATCCGGCTAATGTGTTGAATGTAAAAAAAAACAAAACACAAACATACATACTACATACAACATACTACATACATACTACATATATACAACATACATACTACATACATACATACATACAACATACTACATACATACAACATACTATATACTACATTCATACTACATACATACATACAACATACTACATACATACTACATACATACATACTACATACATACATACTACATACATACATACAACATACATACATACTACATACATACAACATACATACTACATACAACATACAACATACATACTACATACTGTACATACAACATACTATATACTACATACATACTACATACATACATACAACATACTACATACATAAATACTACATACATACATACTATATACATACAAATACATACAGCATACATTCAACATACTACATACATACAACATACATACAACATACTACATACATACAACATACATACTACATACAACATACTACATACATACTACATACATACAACATACTATATACTACATACATACTACATACATACAACATACAAATACATACATACTACATACATACATACAACATACATACAAATACATACAGCATACATACAACATACTACATACATACAACATGCAAACTACATACATACAACATACATACTACATACATACTACATACATACAACATACTATATACTACATACATACAACATACATACATACAACATACTACATACATACATACTACCGTGTTGTGAATTTGGTTTTTGGGCTCCCCCGGTGGTCGCTGGTGGTACTGGACTTGTGTGCTTCACTTTCTCTGTTCACCTGTTTCCATCAGGATGTGGGAGTATCCTATTTAGCCTTGCTGCTCAGTTATTCTAGTGCCGGCCATCAATGTAACCAGAGCCTTTCTGTTGCATGTTCCTGCTTCTAGACTACTATCAGCTAAGTTGGACTCTTAGTCCTAAGTTTGTTTGCATTTTTGTTCCAGTTCACAGTTATGTTATGTTTCTGTAGCTGGAAGCTCTTGTGGGCCGAAATTACCACTCCGGTGTCATGAGTTGACACATGAGTCTTAAAGTAATTTCTGGATGGTATTTTAATAGGGTTTTCAGCTGACCGTGAAGTTCCCTATTGTATCTTCTTACTATCTAGTAAGCGGACCTCGCTTTGCTGAACCTACCTTCATACTGCGTATGTCTTTTCCTCTGAACTCACCGTCAATATATGTGGGGGGCTTCTGTCTCCTTTTTGGGGGAATTTCCCTAGAGGTAAGCCAGGTCTGTTTTTTCCTCTATTAGGGTTAGTTAGTTCTCCGGCTGGCGCTGGGCGTCTAGGGATAAAACGTAGGTACGTCACCCGGCCACTGTTAGTTGTGTGGTAGGTTTAGCTCACGGTCAGCTCGAGATTCCATCACCCAAGAGCTAGTCTGTTATTTAAGTTCTCTGACTTTCCCTTGCCATTGGGAACCATGACACTACCGACATACATACAACAAACATACAACATGCTACATACATACAACATACATACAACATACCACATACATACAACATACATACTAACTACATACATACAACATACATACAACATACCACATACATGCATACTACATACATACTACATACATACTACATACAATACATTCATACATTACATACAATACATACATATAGACATACAGTATACAGTACACATCATTTTTTGGGGGGTCCTGTTATGATCTGGTGGCCTCAGAGCAGCATGAGACGTACTCTGGAGAAGGTGGTACCTGTACTGACCGCAGACCCTGAACTTAACACCGCAACTAGAAGTAGCCGTGGAATGTACCTTTCACTCCCTAGACATCTCGACACAGCCGGAGGACTAATTACCCCTAGAGATAGAAAAGGGAAAACTATCTGCCTCAGAGAAAATCCCCAAAGGATAGACAGCCCCCCACAAATATTGACTGTGAGAGGAGAGGGAAAAAACATACACAGACTGAAATCAGAATTTAGCAAAGGAGGCCACCTCTAGCTAAATAGAAAGGATAGGACAGAGTACTATGCGGTCAGTATTAAAACACTAGAAAATATCCACCACAGAAAATACAAAATCTCCACATCTACAGTCATGGCCAAAAGTTTTCAGAATGACACCAAAATTATATTTTCACATGATCTGCTGGCCTCTGGTTTTTATTAGTGTTTGTCTGATGTTTATATCATATACAGAAATATAATTGCAATCATATTATGAGTACCAATAGGTTATATTGACAGTTAGAATGAGTTAATGCAGCAAGTCAATATTTGCAGTGTTGCCCCTTCTTCTTCAAGACCGCTGTAATTCCCCCTGGCATGCACTCAATCAACTTTTGGACCAAATCCTGAATGATAGCCGTCCATTCTTGCATAATCAGTGCTTGTATTTTGCCAGAATTTGTTGGTTTTTGTTTGTCCACCCGTCTCTTGATGACTGACCACAAGTTCTCAATGGGATTAAGACCTGGGGAGTTTCAAGGCAATGGGCCCAAAATCTCTATGTTTTGTTCCATAAGCCATTTAGTTATCACCTTTGCTTTATGGCAAGGTGCTCCATCATGCTGGAAAAGGCATTGTTGGGCGCCAAACTGCTCTTGGACGGTTGGGAGAAGTTGCTCTTGGAGGACATTCTGGTACCATTCTTTATTCATGGCTGTGTTTTTAGGCAAGACTGTGAGTGAGCCGATTCCCTTGGCTGAGAAGCAACCCTACACATGAATGGTTTCAGGATGCTTTACAGTTGGCATGAGACAAGATTGGTGGTAGCGCTCACCTCTTCTTCTCCGAATAAGCTGTTTTCCAGATGTCCCAAACAATCAAAAAGGGGATTCATCAGAGAAAATGACTTTGCCCCAGTCCTCAGCAGTCCTCTCCCTGTACCTTTTGCAGAATATCAGTCGGTCCCTGATGTTTTTTCTGGAGAGAAGTGGCTTCTTTGTTGTCCTCCTTGAAACCAGCAGCCCTTGCTCAAAGAGTCTCCACCTCACAGTGCGTGCAGAAGCACTCGCACCAGCCTGCTGCCATTCCTGAGCAAGCTCGGCACTGCTGGTAGTCCGATCCCGCAGCTGAAACAGTTTTAAGATACGGTCCTGGCGCTTGCTGGTCTTTCTTGGGCGCCCTGGAGCCTTTTTGACAACAATGGAAGGTCTCTCCTTGAAGTTCTTGATGATGCAATAGATTGTTGACTGAGGTGCAATCTTTGTAGCTGCGATACTCTTCCCTGTTAGGCCATTTTTGTGCAGTGCAATGATGGCTGCACGTGTTTCTTTAGAGATAACCATGGTTAACTGAAGAGAAACAATGATACCAAGAACCAGCCTCCTTTTAAAGTGTCCAGTGATGTCATTCTTACTTAATCATGACTGATTGATCGCCAGCCCTGTCCTCATCAACACCCACACCTGTGTTAATGGATCAAGCACTAAAACGATGTTAGCTGCTCCTTTTAAGGCAGGACTGCAATGATGTTGAAATGTGTTTTGGGGGTTAAAGTTCATTTTCTGGGCAAATATTGACTTTGCAAGTACAGTAATTGCTGTTAAGCTGATCACTCTTTGACATTCAGGAGTATATGCAAATTGCCATTACAAAAATGAAGCAGTAAACTTTGGAAAAATTACTATTTGTCTCATTCTCAATAGTTTTGGCCATGACTGTAACTAAAGATATGGAGGGTATATCTGCATCTCCAGAGATACCAGCTTGGCTAAACAAATCCTTATACAGACCAAGCTGGACAAGACAAAAACATGGAAAAGAACTGAATAAGGCCCACAGCATGTGGACAGCAAAAATCAAGGCCAGAACTTATCTTTGTTGAAATGAACAGCAAAGCAGGAGAGACCAGGCAGGGATGTGAATCCTCCAGGAACAATGGACAACTGGCACTGACTAAAGGGTCAAGCAAGACTAAATAGCCCAGTCCGAATTGCAAAAAGTGGACACACCTGATGAATGCTGCGATCCAGAGACAGCAGCGCTACCACTTATAACCACCGGAGGGAGCCCAAGAGCAGAATTCACAACAGGGTCCCCCTATTTTAACCCCTTCCCGACATGTGACGGAATAGTACGTCACATGTCGGGACCCCCGCTTTGATGTGCGCTCCGGCGGTGAGCGCACATCAAAGTCGCGACATGTCAGCTGTTTTTTACAGCTGACATGTGCGCGCAATAGCGGCGGGTGAAATCGCGATCACCTGCCGCTATTAACTAGTTAAATGCCGCTGTCAAACGCAGACAGCGGCATTTAACTCCCGCATCCGGCCGTGCGGCCGGATATGAGCGCATCGCCGACCCCCGTCACATGATCGGGGGTCGGCGATGCTCCTCCATTGTAACCATAGAGGTCCTTGAGACCTCTATGGTTAAGGTACCGTCACATTAAGCGACGCTGCAGCGATAGCGACAACGATGCCGATCGCTGCAGCGTCGCTGTTTGATCGCTGGAGAGCTGTCACACAGACCGCTCTCCAGCGACCAACGATGCCGAGGTCCCCGGGTAACCAGGGTAAATATCGGGTTGCTAAGCGCAGGGCCGCGCTTAGTAACCCGATGTTTACCCTGGTTACCAGCGTAAAAGTAAAAAAAACAAACAGTACATGCTCACCTGCGCGTCTCCCAGCGTCTGTTTCCTGACACTGACTGAGCTCCGGCCCTAACAGCACAGCGGTGACGTCACCGCTGTGCTTTCACTTTCACTTTAGGGCCGGATCTCAGTCAGAGCAGGAAGCAGACGCTGGGGGACGCGCAGGTGAGTATGTAGTGTTTGTTTTTTTCACTTTTACGCTGGTAACCAGGGTAAACATCGGGTTACTAAGCGCGGCCCTGCGCTTAGTAACCCGATGTTTACCCTGGTTACCAGTGTAAAACGTCGCTGGTATCGTTGCTTTTAGTGTCAAACACAACGATACACGGCGATCGGACGACCAAATAAAGTTCTGGACTTTATTCAGCGACCAGCGACATCACAGCAGGATCCTGATCGCTGCTGCGTGTCAAACTAAACGATATCGCTAGCGAGGACGCTGCAACGTCACGGATCGCTAGCGATATCGTTTAGTGTGACGGTACCTTTACTGATCGCCGGTGGCTGTGAGTGCCACCCTGTGGTCGGCGCTCACAGCACACCTGCAATTCTCCTACATAACAGCGATCTGATGATCGCTGTTATGTAGCAGAGCCGATCAGGCTGTGCCTGCTTCTAGCCTCCCATGGAGGCTATAGAAGCATGGCAAAAGTAAAAAAAAAAAGTTTTTAAAAATGTGAAAAAAATAAAAAAAATATAAAAGTTTAAATCACCCCCCTTTCGCCCCAATCAAAATAAATCAATAAAAAAAAAACCCAACCTACACATATTTGGTATCGCCGCGTTCAGAATCGCCCGATCTATCAATAAAAAAAAAGCATTAACCTGATCGCTAAATGGCGTAATGAGAAAAAAATTCGAAACGCCAGATTTACGTTTTTTTGGTCGCCACGACATTGCATTAAAATGTAATAACGGGCGATCAAAAGAACGTATCTACACCAAAATGCTATCATTAAAAACGCCAGCTCGGTACGCAAAAAATAAGCCCTCACCTGACCCCAGATCACGAAAAATGGAGATGCTACGAGTATCGGAAAATGGCGCAATTTTGTTTTGTTTTGTTTTTTGCAAAGTTTGGAATTTTTTTTCACCACTTAGGTGAAAAATAACCTAGTCATGTTAGGTGTCTATGAACTCGTAGTGACCTGGAGAATCATAATGGCAGGTCAGTTTTAGCATTTAGTGAACCTAGCAAAATAGGCAAGCAAAAAACAAGTGTGGGATTGCACTTTTTTTGCAATTTCACTGCACTTGGAATTTTTTTCCCGTTTTCTAGTACACGACATGCTAAAACCAATGATGTCGTTCAAAAGTACAACTCGTCCCGCAAAAAATAAGCCCTCACATGGCCAAATTGACGGAAAAATAAAAAAGTTATGGCTCTGGGAAGGAGGGGAGCGAAAAACGAAAACGGAAAAACGGAAAAAGCTCCGGGGGTGAAGGGGTTAATAGACAGTAAAGGCTACGCAGACAGCTGCGGGCTGATATTCATAGCCTGGGAGGGGCCATGGGTATTACCCCCTTCCCAGGCTACAAATATTGGCTCCCGGCTGTCGGCTTTCCCCCTCTGGCGCAGAAAATTGCGGGTACGGCAAAAAACGGATGAAAAGTGTGGCCATCAGGCGCAATCCGGTGCTAATTCAACTCTATGAGAAAAAACGGATCCAGCAGAAAAAAAACGGATCTTTTTATCAAAACTCGCCGGATTGTGCCTGACGGCAAAAGCCTGATGTGTGAAATTAGCCACATAGATATATGGATAGAAACATCTATGTATCTATAGATATATCTATAGACAGATATATCCATAGATAGGCTGATGTTGATAAATGAACATAAAGAAAAAAACAGGAAAAAAAATGACGTGGGCTCCCGCGCAATTTTCTGTGCCAGATGGGGAAAGCCGACTGCCGGGGGCCAATATTTGTAGCCTGAGAAGGGGGTAATACCCATGGCTCCTCCCAGGCTATGAATATCAACCCGCAGCTGTCTGCGTAGCCTTTACTGGCTATTAAAATAGGGGGACCCCCAAAAAATGACGTGGGGTCCCCCTATATTTTACAGCCAGAATGGCTATGCAGACAGCTGCGGGCTGTTATTCATAGCCTAGAGAGGGGCCATGGATATTGGCCCCCCCGGCTACAAATACCAGTCCGCAGCCGCCCCAGAAATGGCGCATCTGTAAGATGCGCCATTTCCGGGACTTAGCCCCTCTCTTCCCACTCCCGTGTAGCGGTGGGATATGGACACCTATCCATTATTAATCCTACAGTAGTGAAAGAGTTAAAAAAATTAAGACACTGCCAGAAAAAAGTATTTTAATATTCTTAATTTAACCATACTTACCATACTTCAGCGCCTGGAAAAAAAACGTAAAATAGTAAACCGTATACTCCCTGTCTGACGCAGTCCTATTAATAACGAGTGTCCTACGACGATCTCCCCTATAGAACAGTGACATCGGGTGATGTCACTGCTTGATAGGACCTTCAGTGACACACTGACAGGAGACAATGGCTCCTGCAGTGCATCACTGAGAGGTTACCTTAGTTCACTGGTCTCACTTTATGGCAAAAGCTGCGTGGGAACTTTCTCACACAGCAATGCCAAAAGTGAGACTAGGGACTATTTTTTCTACAGTGGCTGAGGAATACAGTGTGGAAGGATACCTCCCTCCAGTCATTGTATTCCTGGAGCCCCTAGAGAGCGGTCGCATCAGCTGATGCTGCTGTTCTCCACGGGAGATCGTCGTGGGACACTTGTGGATTTCTGCGGATCAGGGACTATATTGTTTGTTTGTTATTTTAATATTTTTTACAGATGACACTGGCTTCGGGGAACAAAGTGACAAGTGATGGTGAGTATGTACTCTATGTTATATGTACTGTATGTCTATATGTATGTATTGTATGTAATGTATGAATGTATTGTATGTAGTGTGTATGTAGTATGTATGTAGTATGTATGCAGGGTGTAGTATGTATGTAGTATGTATGTAGCATGTTGTATGTATGTATGTAGTATGTATGTTGTATGTAGTGTGTATGTATGTAGTATGTATGTATGTAGTATGTATGTTGTATGTATGTATGTTGTATGTAGTATGTATGTATGTTGTATGTATGTAGCATGTTGTATGTATGTATGTAGTATGTATGTTGTATGTAGTGTGTATGTATGTAGTATGTATGTAGTATGTATGTATGTTGTATGTATGTAGTATGTTGTATGCAGTATGTATGTTTGTCTACTACTGACCCATTATTGGCTAATGTGTCAAGCACTGTCATTGTAGCAGGCATAGCCCGATGGGACTTGTAGTCCCATCGGACGATGCCTGCACACAGACACAAAGACCCCCGAGAGGCCCGCACAGACCCCCGGCAGGCCCACACAGACCCCAGAGAGGCCCATACAGACCCCCGGCAGGCCTGCACAGACCCCCGAGAGGCCCATACAGGCCCCGGCAGGACTGCACTGACCCCCGAGAGGCCCGTACAGGCCGTGGCAGGCCTGCACAGACCCCCGAGAGGCCCATACAGACCCCCGGCAGGCCCGCACAGACCCCCAAGAGGCCCGTACAGACCCCCGGCAGGCCCACACAGACCCCCGAGAGGCCCTCACAGGCCCCGGCAGGCCCGCACAGACCCCCGAGAGGCCCACACAGGCCGCGGCAGGCCCGCACAGACCCCCGAGAGGCCCGTACAGACCCCCGGCAGGCCCGCACAGACCCCCGAGAGGCTCGTACAGACCCCGCCCGCACACACAGACACACACAGTCTCCGCCCACGCACCGCCCACACTCTTCCCCCCTCCCGAACTGGATGTGCAAGGAAAGAAAGGGTTTATTTTCATTCCGATATTTGTGCCCCATTGACTTGCATTGATTTCCGGTATCGGAATCGGCTATACCCGATATTTTTGGGGTATCGGTCCGATCCAATCCGATCCGATATTTCTCGATATCGGAAGGTATCGCTCAACACTACTGATTACCTATTATTAAGGATAGGTCATAATTACCTTAATCTGCAATTACACCGGTGAATAACATGTCAGATTCACAGCTCACCACATTGACAACCTTCCATTCCCTTTCCCTCTTCAGGTCATACATCAATTGCCTAAAATTATACAATTAGTACATGTATATTTCACACAAGATACAACAGATACCATGGCTAGCATGAATTACAAAATTCACAAAGGAAAGATCACTAAATATCGCTGGATTCAATGGAACAACATTAAACATTAGGCATCTCAATATACCCACAAAAGTATATTTTATTTACTAAGGAGGCCAGACTTTCAGTGTGGTGGGGGCACTGATTTAGGCCACTATTTTAACCTGCAGATTAACCCCATGTCGGCAGGTTAATAATGTTAGGGGGAAATGACTGGTTTCCTTTAAGTACACACAATGAGACTTGTTTTCTTGGTTTTCCTAGTTTATCTTCAACTTACAGATCTACCATGAACAAGATTTTTTTGGGATATGTATAAAATTACTAGATGAAAGTGAAGGCAAGGAATCTAGTGATCCAGACTGTTCCCCCAAAGGTGGAAAAACTACAGTTCATTTTAAACACAGTGCAACAGCGTTGGTCAGTGATGGTAGCTGCTGCTCAGAAGAGACAATACTGAAGATGCCCCTAACTGTAAGGACCCGTGTACAAGGCAAAGTCACTTGACTATATTACAGATTTATAGGCAGCCCTACTGCTACAAATGTGTGCCTCAATAAGTATTATATTCTCTAGTGTATATCTTTATCATACAAACCTGTGAGAAAAATAACTGCTTGTTTCTGGGGTACAAGAATTACAGAATGTGTCTATTAGCACTGTATTAGATCTGCACAATACAGATCGGTAACATGGCTTTGCCCCAACATCAGTTTTACTATAGTGATATTTAAGAGTTAAAGGGAATCTGTCACCCCTTGGAACGCTTTTAAGCTATTACTATGGGCAGTGGCGTAACTACAAAGTTATGGGCCCTGGTGCGAACTTTCAAATGGGGCCCCACGCCAAAATATTTTCCACCCAAATCCACATCCTGCCCATGCTCCTGCCCCATCCGTCTCCACATTCTGCCCCATCCGTCTCCGCATTCTGCCCCATCCGACTCCGCATTCTGCCCCATCCGACTCCGCATTCTGCCCCATCCGACTCCGCATTCTGCCCCATCCGACTCCGCATTCTGCCCCATCCGACTTCGCATTCTGCCCCATCCGACTTCGCATTCTGCCCCATCCGACTCCGCATTCTGCCCCATCCGACTCCGCATTCTGCCCCATCCGTCTCCGCATTCTGCCCCATCCGACTTCGCATTCTGCCCCATCCGACTTCGCATTCTGCCCCATCCGACTCCGCATTCTGCCCCATCCGTCTCCGCATTCTGCCCCATCCGACTCCGCATTCTGCCCCATCCGTCTCCGCATTCTGCCCCATCCGACTCCGCATTCTGCCCCATCCGACTCCGCATTCTGCCCCATCCGACTTCCCATTCTGCCCCATCCGACTCCGCATTCTGCCCCATCAGACTCCGCATTCTGCCCCATCAGACTCCGCATTCTGCCCCATCCATCTCCGCATTCTGCCCCATCCGTCTCCGCATTCTGCCCCATCCGTCTCCGCATTCTGCCCCATCCGACTCCGCATTCTGCCCCATCAGATTCCACATTCTGCCCCATCTGACTCCGCATTCTGCCCCATCCATCTCCGCATTCTGCCCCATCCATCTCCGCATTCTGCCCGTCTCCACATCTCACCAGAACAGCAGGAACCGAAAATCTGCTGCTGGTTGATACCAGAGAACACGAGCTGCACACAACCAGGACTGAGCTGCTGAGAGCTGAAGGACCTGTGGTGACGTCATCGTCATGTGATCAGGAGGCGGAGCTGATAAATGGTGAAAGACCTATGATAGTGATGACGTCACCACAGGATCTTCAGCTCTTCCTCTCAGATCAGGCGTCAGCTGCTGATCTGATGTGTGCGCCCGGCAGGTCAGGTGGAGGGAAGGTCTGTTGCCGTGCGGGAGGAATCACCTGCACGGCAATAGTTTTTAACTGTTTGCTGGTGTCGGCGTGCATCTGACCTGCCGGGGCCCCTGACTCCCCCGGGCCCGGTCGCAGTGGCGACTGCTGCGACCGTGGTAGTTACGCCCCTGACTATGGGCATACAGGTAATAGAATCTTTTATGTTAATGATAAGTGATGAGCGAACATGCTCGCCACTACTGGGTACTTGCCCGAGTATCACTATGCTCTTTGTACTCAATGAGCATCGAGTATTTCCGAGATTATTCGACGGGAGCTTTGGTCTCAGCATTACAATTCTGGTGCTCTTTAGGGTATTTGCACACGTTGCAGATTTTGCTGCGGATCTGCAGCAGTTTTCCATACATTGTACAGTACCGTGTAAACGTATGGAAAACAACATCCGAAGTGCACATGCTGCGGAAAATACTGCGCAGAAACGCTGCAGTGTATTTTCTGCAGCATGTCAATTCTTTGTGCGGATTACGCAGCATTTTACAGCTGCTCCATAATAGGAATCTGCAGGTGTAAAACCGCTGTTGAAAACCGAACAAAAAATGCTGTAATTCCACAATAAATCCATGGTAAATCTGCAGGTAAAATGCAGGCCATTTTACCTGCGGATTTTTAGGACTCTGCGAGAAAAATCCGCAGCAGATTCCACAATGTGCGCACATAGCCTCAGAGCGCCAATGATGGTGCAGGGATTGTCAGCCATGCACTGTAATGCCACAGCCATCTTTGTTGTGGTATTACAGTGATTGACTGTCCGCACAGTGTCATCAGGTCTATAAGAGACCTGGCGCCGCCCTGCTCGTTGCTTTCTGCTCTGGACTAAGGCCGGCGTCACACTCAGCATAGGGAAATACGGTCTGTATTTTACATGCGTAATACACAGAAATGATCCCAAAACAGTGATCCGTATGTCAGCCGTAGGCAGGGTGTGTCTGCGTATTTTACGCTTGTTAACCTCCATATGTAATCCGTATGGCATCAGTAATGTGTTTTTTTCACGCAACCTTACAAAATGGACATTTAACGGTTTTGAGGCCTGAAAATAATTTAAATCATCAACATAATCCTATTTAAGGCCTCTACAACAGGTGGAACCCTCCCATATGGCCATTTTGTTGCTGTGCTTGTGTAGGTGTTTGGGTGGCAGTTGGGCAACATGTGTGACCTCCTGCAACTCAGCGGGTGTAATTTAATTGGGTCTTGTCACGCCGTTTTGGCCAGCCATACCCCGTGATAGTTGATCCGCGAAGGAGGAGAAGAAGAATGTGGGTGCATCCACTTTTGCGGCAACGCCTCACTAAAGGGCATTTTCACAGGCTATATTCATCTCTGTGGACACATCCGGGAAAATTCTTCCAGTACTGTCGCATGACAATACCCACATTTGATATCTTGTTGGAGACAGAATGTCCTGGAATCACATATCAGGATACAAGGATGCGGAAATGCATATCTGCAGAGGAGCGTCTTCTCCTTGCTTTACAGTATGTATTCACCATACTCACACACTGTATGTAGATGATGTTTCCTGACCTATTTTTATTTTCATACCATCTTATTTAAATTATATCATTACATTTTTAAAAAAGCATTTATAAATATGTAGTAAATGTTAAATGTTAGTATCCAGTGTAAATTTATGAAGGTACACTGGTCTCCTGCCTTTTTTTTCCCCTCATAATACTTTTGTCTACTAGGGTTTTATAAAAGCATTGTTACATGGCTAATTATTTTTTTTTGTGTGCTTTCAGATTCCTGTCAACTGGATTATCTTATGCGGGACAACATCTTGAATTTCTCATAGGACGTTCCACTATTTCAGGCATTGTGCGGAATACATGTGTGCAAATATGGGACAAAATACATGAACTTGTGATGCCTGAGCCCAGAATGGAGGATTGGCTGAAAATAGCCCGTGGTTTTTCTGACTGTTGTCAATTTCCGCACTGTATTAGAGCCCTGGATGAAAAACATATAAGGGTGCGTAAGCCGCCGAACTCAGACACCCAATTCTATAATTATAAGCAGTTTTTCTCTGTAGTTCTGTTAGCTGTAGTTGACAGTAACTACAGGTTTATAATTGTAGATATTGGGGCCTATGGGCGAACTGGAGACTCTAGGGTGTTCAATGCGTCCATTATGGGTTGGCGGCTACGTGAAAACCTGTTGGACCTACCACCACCACAACAACTCCCAGGCTCCAATGGTGAAGCAGTCCCATATGTTCTTGTGGCAGATGAGGCCTTCCAATTGAGCAGGAATGTCATGAGGCCTTATCCCGGGCGCAACCTGGACCACCGGCGACGTGTATTTAATGTCAGACTTTCACGGGCACGGCGACTGGTGGAGTGCGCCTTTGGCATTCTGGCATCTAAATGGCGTGTTATCCAGTCTGCCATTCATCTGAGTGAGCAAAATGTAAATGAAGTAATTAAAGCTTGTGTTTTTCTGCACAACTTCACAAGAATTCATGAGTGTTCCTCAGCTGACTGTGTTGAAGGCATTTTGGATAATGTGGGTAGGCCTACAACCCAAGTCCTTCCTCCTGGCTTAAAAGTTAGGGATATTTTTACAAATTATTTTGTTTCTCCTCATGGAGCTATTCCCTGGCAAGATAATGCTGCTTCTTTGTTGTAATGTTTGTGTATATATATATATATATATATATATATATATATATATATATATATATTCATATTTTTTGGTTAATAAAGCAGAAATTACTTAAATTAGTTAACTATGAGTGTTTCTTTGATTTATTTACCTGATTTTTATCAACCGAGGAATTGAGTATGATGTTATAATGATTGGTCCAACAACATGAAATTGACCCTTGATTATATTTTTTTTACTTAGAGCAAAAGCCTTTTTTTTCAGACACCAAATTCATATCATATTGTTTTATATCAAAATGTAAACATCAAAAAACCATTTGGTAACAAAAACATACCAAAGTGCTATCACAGCAGAATGAAACAAAAATATTTTTAAATAAATTTAAAAAATGAAGCCTCATAAACCAATTTGCATTACAGATTTCTGTAAGTTGGTGGAGGTGATGGCGGAAGCTCAGGGTCCTGGTCAGGTGGCCTTTGTTGGGCCAATTGTACATCATCCTGTGAGTATGATGTATGAGCCTGTTCTAAATGATGCCCTTGTTCATATTGGGCAGTTGGGTATTGGCTAGAATAATAAGGGTTTTGACTATGGCCCTCATGAGTTTGGAAATAAGGCCTTGCCTCATAACCCCCACCAATATGGCCATGTAGTCCAAACCCAGGTTGGGACCAGCCTCCAGCACTGGGTCTGGACAAGTGGCCATATTATGAAGGTTGATGGTATGATGGCATATGGTAATGTGCTGGCCTTGGTGTGTTTGGGGTGGGAAGGGTTAGAGGTGTAGGCACACGTGGAGGGGGTGCTTCAAATACTTGTTGAGCATGCACCTGTTGAGATGATGGAAGGCACAGGACGTTACGTGGTGACAGCTGCCACCTCTCAATGAACTCAAACAATTCATAAGGTTCATTTGGTGTTGTACATGCATAAATAAGTATTTAAAAACACCCTCTCACATGTAGCCTCACCTCACGGGGTATGGGACGGAGGTACCGGGCCAGGCTCCTCGCATAGGCCTCCTCACCATCATCCCGTGCAGCCCTAGCCAAATAATTAAGGATCCCAATGTCCACATTCCTGAGAGATTCTTGCAGCTCTCTCCTTCTGCGGCCACGGTGGGAAATGACAGCAGGCTGTGGGGATGTCTCCAGTGGAACAGAAGGCTGCTACTGTTTCCTTGTTCTTCTTGGCTTACTGGATGTGGTCCTGCTGTGGATGGTGGAGCAGCTTCTTTGCCAGTTGTTGCCGGATCTTGAGGTGCAACTGAAGTTGATGCAGGAGGGATGTCACTAAAAGGATGTGAAGATGGGCCAGCCACCTCTTCTCCTTCCCCAACCGGATCTATCAGGGCCTCCGAATCTGAGCTGGTCTCCCTCTCAGTGAGGTTGGACTGTGTTCTTTTAGTAAAGTATATAATTATTTTTTTTTAAATTAAAATTTTACCTTTATTAACCCCTTCACCCCCAAGGGTGGTTTGCACGTTAATGACCAGGCCAATTTTTACAATTCTGACCACTGTCCTTTATGAGGTTATAACTCTGGAACGCTTCAACGGATCTTGGCGATTCTGACATTGTTTTCTCGTGACATATTGTACTTCATGATAGTGGTAAAATTTCTTCGATATAACTTGCGTTTATTTGTGAAAAAAATGGATATTTGGCGAAAATTTTGAAAATTTCGCAATTTTCCAACTTTGAATTTTTATGCCCTTAAATCACAGACATATGTCACGCAAAATACTTAATAAGTAACATTTCCCACATGTCTTTATGACTTTACATCAGCACAATTTTGGAACCAATTTTTTTTTTGTTAGGGAGTTATAAGGGTTAAAAGTTGACCAGAAATTTCTCATTTTTACAACACCATTTTTTTTTAGGGACCACATCTCATTTGAAGTCATTTTGAGGGGTCTATATGACAGAAAATACCCAAGTGTGACACCATTCTAAAAACTGCACCCCTCAAGGTGCTCAAAACCACATTCAAGAAATTTATTAAGCCTTCAGGTGTTTCACAGGAATTTTTGGAATGTTTAAATAAAAATGAACATTTAACTTTTTTTCACACAAAATTTATTTCAGCTACAATTTGTTTTATTTTACCAAGGGTAAGAGAGGAAATTAGACCACAAAAGTTGTTGTGCAATTTGTCCTGAGTACGACGATACCCCATATGTGGGTGTAAACCATTGTTTGGGCGCAGGGCAGAGCTCGGAAGGGAAGGAGCGCCATTTGGCTTTTCATTGCAAAATTGACTGGAATTGACATGGGACGCCATGTTACGTTTGGAGAGCCCCTAATGTGCCTAAACATTGAAACCCCCCACAAGTGACACCATTTTGGAAAGTAGACCCCTTAAGGAACTTATCTAGATGTGTTTTGAGAGCTTTGAACCCCCAAGTGTTTCACTACAGTTTATAACGCAGAGCCGTGAAAATAAAAATTCCTCTTTTTTTTCACAGAAATTATATTTTAGCCCCCAGCTTTGTATTTTTACAAAGGTAACATAATAAATTGGACCCCAAAAGTTGTTGTCCAATTTGTCCTGAGTATGCTGATACCCCATATGTGGGGGGGAACCACTGTTTGGGCGCATGACAGAGCTCGTAAGGGAAGGAGTGCCATTTGGAATGCAGACTTAAATGGATTGGTCTGCAGGCGTCACGTTGCATTTGCAGAGCCCCTGATGTACCTAAACAGGAGAAACCCCCCACAAGTGACCCCATATTAGAAATTAGACCCCCCAAGGAACTTATCTAGATGTGTTGTGAAAACTTTGAACCCCCAAGTGTTTCACTACAGTTTACAACGCAGAGCCGTGAAAATAAAAAATCTTTTTTTCCCAGAAAACTTATTTTTTAGCCCCCAGTTTTGTATTTTCCCAAGGGTAACAGGAGAAATTGGACCCCAAAAGATGTTGTCCAATTTGTCCTGAGTACGCCGATACCCCATATGTTGGGGTAAACCCCTGTTTGGGCACACGGGAGAGCTCTGAAGGGAAGGAGCACTGTTTTACTTTTTCAACGCAGAATTGTCTGGAATTGAGATCGGATGCCATGTCCCGTTTGGAGAGCCCCTGATGTGCCTAAACAGTGGAAACCCCCCAATTATAACTGAAACCCTAATCCAAACACACCCCTTACCCTAATCCCAACGGTAACCCTAACCACACCCCTAACCCTGACACACCCCTAACCCTAATCCCAACCCTATTCCCAACCATAAATGTAATCCAAACCCTAACCCTAACTTTAGCCCCAACCCTAACTGTAGCCTTAACCCTAGCCCCAACCCTAGCCCTAACCCTAACCCTAGCCCTAACCCTAGCCCTAACCCTAGCAATAACCCTAGCCCTAACCCTAGCAATAACCCTAGCCCTAACCCTAACCCTAGCAATAACCCTATCAATAACCCTAGCCCTAACCCTAGCCCTAACCCTAACCCTAGCCCTAACCCTAGCAATAACCCTAGCAATAACCCTAGCCCTAACCCTAACCCTAGCCCTAACCCCAATGGGAAAATGGAAATAAATACATTTTTTTTATTTTTTTATTTTTCCCTAACTAAGGGGGTGATGAAGGGGGGTTTGATTTACTTTTATAGCGGGTTATTTAGCAGATTTTTATGATTGGCAGCCGTCACACACTGAAAGACGCTTTTTATTGCAAAAAATATTTTTTGCGTTACCACATTTTGAGAGCTATAATTTTTCCATATTTGAGTCCACAGAGTCATGTGAGGTCTTGTTTTTTGCGGGACGAGTTGACGTTTTTATTGGTAACATTTTCGGGCACATGACATTTTTTGATCGCTTTTTATTCCGATTTTTGTGAGGCAGAATGATCAAAAACCAGCTATTCATGAATTTCTTTTGGGGGAGGCGTTTATACCGTTCCGCGTTTGGTATAATTGATAAAGCAGTTTTATTCTTCGGGTCAGTACGATTACAGCGATACCTCATTTATATAATTTTTTCATGTTTTGGCGCTTTTATACGATAAAAGCTATTTTATAGAAAAAATAATTATTTTGGTATCGCTTTATTCTCAGGACTATAACTTTTTTATTTTTTTGCTGATGATGCTGTATGGTGGCTCGTTTTTTTGCGGGACAAGATGACGTTTTCAGCGGTATCATGGTTATTTATATCTGTCTTTTTGATCGCGTGTTATTCCACTTTTTGTGTATGGTATGGTAATAAAGCGTTGTTTTTTGCCTCGTTTTTTTTTTTTTTCTTGTGCTGTTTACTGAAGGGGTTAACTAGTGGGGCAGTTTTATAGGTTGGGTCGTTACGAACACGGCGATACTAAATATGTGTACTTTTATTGTTTGTTTTTTTATTTAGATAAAGAAATGTATTTATGGGAATAATATATTTTTTTTTCTTTATTTAGGAATTTATTTTTTATTTATTTTTTTACACATGTGGAAAAATTTTTTTTAAACTTTTTTACTTTGTCCCAGGGGGGGACATTACAGATCGGTGATCTGACAGTGTGCACAGCACTCTGTCAGATCACCGATCTCACTTAGAGTGCAGCAGGCTTACCAGCGCCTGCTCTGAGCAGGCACTCGGTAAGCCACCTCCCTCCCTGCAGGACCCAGATGCCGCGGCCATCTTGGATCCGGGACCTGCGGCGAGGAAGGAGGTAGGAGACCCTCGGAGCAACACGATCACAGGTCTCAGGGAAGCCCGCATGTTTGATCGCGGTGTGCCGGGGGTTAATGTGCCGGGGGCGGTCCGTGACCACTCCTGGCACATAGTGCCGGATGTCAGCTGCGATATGCAGCTGACACCCGGCCGCGATCGGCCGCGCTCCCCCCGTGAGCGCGGCCGATCGCGTATGACGTACTATCCCATCGGTGGTCATACGGGCCCACCCCACTTCGACGGGATAGTACGTCAGATGTCAGAAAGGAGTGAAACATATGTGTTATGTTTTATGATGTTTTTACTTACGGTCTCAGATCCATACTGGGGTCCAAAAAGGAAAGTTGGTCATAATATATATATATTTCTTTTTTCTTTAAGGCGCTGTTGACCCACTCCTGGCCCGCTGCTGTCTTTCTCATCTTTATTGGTCGCGTATGCTGCGCCTTCATCTCATAACATCTTCCACTGCAATGAAAGACAAAAAAATAATGTATAGGCCCATTGTGCACAGTGGTACCACAATGTGTCAGTGATATAATAGATTTTAATGAGGCCTAGTAACCTGCATTTTTCAAAAAATATCATCTACATAAATATTGTAACCACAAACAGCACAATATGATATAATTGAAAATACATAGATTTTCAGGCCATAAGGACAGGGTCTTCTCCCCTCTGTAGCAGTATGTCATTGTAAATTTGGAAAATGTAAATGACATCTAAAAAAATATGAACGTAACCCCTTTCTCATGTCCAGCACCATGTAATTAATGGTGCTATATAAATAAATGAGATTATTAATAATTTAAATAACATTAGGACCAAATTCATGTTGGTAATGCAGTTTGCAATATTATTCAGAGTGTGAGAAACATGAGTGTACTTACTTATCTGCCTCTGGACCTCACGTGGCCACTGCTCACATTCTGGGAAAAGGAGCCCCCATATGCTCCTCCATGCCGCCTCTTTTCTGGCCCGGGTGGAGTAATGGGCATCTCTCTGATCCCAAATTTCTGGCCTCTCTAGCACCAGGACCAGCAGCATTTCCACATTTATAATATTGGCCATGATGCTGAAGACTCCGCGGAGGCGTGCGGCAGACTTCCGGGATGTCTGTCTGGCTTTTTCAGCTAATTAGCATGTCTGAGCTTCCTGATTGAGGTCTTGGCACATTTCCTGTCACCTGCTGTACTCTTGCGTTTTTTAGGCAAGTCACACTGTTGGTCCACGTGTAATCCGTATTTCTCTTGCCCCCATAGACTTTCATTGGCATATTTTGTTGCGCAATACGCTGACAAACGCAGCATGCTGTTATTTTGTACGGCTGTAAAATACGGATGCGTAATATACGCAAGATAGAAGCTGCCCCATAGAGAATCATTGGTCCGTGTGCAATGCGCAGTTTTTGAGCCTCTCGTACGTCCGTAAAACTCTCTAGTGTGACGCCGGCCTGAGCGAGTGTAGGGAGAGATGCTGCTGAGATTGGGTCAGAATCGTCCTTTTAACAGTTAGTGTAGGTCTGCAACTGTTCAGTCCACAACTCCTGAGAAACAAACAGTCCTTTTTAGGGCTAATTCGTGCATCCCGATATTGCAGCACTAGGTAGGCAGGGGAGTCTAAGTGCACATATCCACATCAGTGCAAGGCCTGCAGGCACTGTATGTGAGTACATAGCTCTCACTGCATACCTCTAAAAGCTCCATTACTGTCTGCTACTGACGAGTGAACGTGCTCGACACTACTCGTTACTCGCCCGAGTATCAGTGTACTGTTATGTTCCTAGTGGCAAGGATCGCAGGTCGGACTAGCTAAGTAACTGAACAGACTACTAGCTCTGGGGAAGTGGTAACTAGATTGACCGCAACCTGATCCTATCCGCAAACAACTATAGGCAGCCGTGGAACGTTACCTAAAAAATCCTAGACGTCTCGTCACGGCCTGAGAAACTGACTATTCCTGGAGGGAAAGTAAGTCCTCACTTGCCTCAGTGGAAGACCCCAAACTTATAGAATAGCCCCCACAAATATTAACGGTGAGTTAAGGGGAAAGCACAAACGCAGAGATGAAATCAGATTTAGCAAATGAGGCCCGCTAATACTAGATAGCAGAAAATAGGAAGAAAACTGTGCGGTCAATAAAAAACCCTATTCAAAATATCCACGCAGAGATTGCTCGAGTCCCCGCACCAACTAACGGTGCGGGGGAAGCAACTCCGTACCCCAGAGCTTACCAGCAAAAAGAAATCACATGTTAGCAAGCTGGACTAGACTCATCATACACAGAAATCAAATTGCAGGCAGATGAGCAAAAAATATTCAAACAGAACTTAGCTTATCCTGAAGAGGCAGAAAACGAGATATCAGGAGTAATCAGAATAGCACTGAATACATTGACAGCCGGCAACAAGTGGAAGTGAAGCAGAGCTAAATAGGAGCCTCAATGGTGAATAACGAGGCAGCTGATCCAGCAGACCCGCAGGATAATAAACCAAACCACCAGGGGGAGCCAAAAAACCAAAGTCACACAATACCATCTGTGACCACAAGAGGGAGCCTGGAAACGGAGTTCACAACAGTGTACTCAGTGTACTAGCTGAGCACCAAGCATTTCTGGGATTATTCAGCGGTAACTGGTGTCTCCACCCAGCATTTTTGGCGGACTTTAGAGACCCAATCATGATTGGGATTATCTGCCAGGCCATGAAACGCCGCAGTCATCTTTGTTGTGGTTGTGCAGTGATTGGCTTGGCCGCACAGCATCATCCCGAGTATAAGAGACCTGGCGCCGCCCTGCTCGCCGCATTCTGCTCCGGATTCAGCGAGAGTAGGGAGAGCTGCTGCCGAGATAGGGTCAGAATAGTGGTTTTTATAGTTAGTGTAGGTCTGCAACTGTTCAGTCCACAATTCCTGAGAAACAAACAGTCCTTTTTAGGGCTAATTCGTGGGTCCCGATATTGCAGCGCTAGGTAGGCAGGGCACAGCATATCCAAATCAATGCAAGGCCTGCAGGCACTGTATCTGCATACATTGCTCCCACAGCATCCCTCCCAAAGCTCCATAACTGTCTGCTGCTGCAGCTTCTTTACTATATCCCTAGTTGCATTTTTTTTTCCAAAAAATTCCCCCCCCCAAAAAAAATATACAGTCTGTTCTGTCAGACTGAGGCCTGTTTAAAAATCATAGTTTGTCAGGCATGCGTAGCATAGTTGTGTGTGCTAGCCTTGTGCCACTGTTTTTTTTGTGTGTGTTTTGAATTCACCAAAAAAGGCCTCATATATCTGCGTGCTCCAAGTTTGGGCATTTTAGGCCATTTTGACACTGTTTTTGCTGTTTGTTACTCTAATTATATACAGCACTATTTTGCATTTTTAAAAAACAGGCCACATATTTGGCAGTGTGGAATTTCCGTGACAGGCCTCATATATCGGTGTGCTCCAAGTTTGGCCATTGTAGGCTGGTTTCCCACTTTTTTCCTGTCTGTTACTCTAATTATGTACAGCACTATTTTGCATTTAAAAAAAAAACAGGCCACATATTTAGCAGTGTGATATTTCCATGACAGGCCTCATACATCTGCGTGCTCCAAGTTTGGCCATTGTAGGCCAGTTTTCCACTTTTTTCCTGTTTATTACTCTAATTATATACAGCACTATTTTGCATTTAAAAAAAAACAGGCCACATATTTGGCAGTGTGATATTTCTGTGACAGGCCTCATATATCTGCGTGCTCCAAGTTTGGGCATTGTAGCCCAGTTTCCCACTCTTTTTCCTGTCTGTTACTCTAATTATATATAGCATGATTTTGCATTCAGAAAATACAGGCCACGTATTTGGCAGTGTGATATTTCTGAGACAGGCCTCATATATCTGCGTGCTCCAAGTTTGGCCTTTGTAGGCAGGTTTTCCACTCTTTTTTTACTGTCTGTTACTCTAATTATATACAGCACTATTTTGCATTTTTAAAAAACAGGCCACATATTTGGCAGTGTGGCATTTCCGTGACAGGCCTCATATAATGGTGTGCTCCAAGTTTGGCCATTGTAGGCCGGTTTCCCATTTTTTTCCTGTCTGTTACTCTAATTATATACAGCAATATTTTGCATTTAAAAAAAAGCAGGCCACACATTTGGCAGTGTGATATTTCCGTGATAGGCTTCATACATCTGCGTGCTCCAAGTTTGGGCATTGTAGGCCGGTTTACCACTTTTTTTCCTGTTTGTTACTCTAATTATACCCCAATGGCCTTTTTCCGTATGGCAGCTTGTTATTAATTATTCTTGTGGGCATGTCTTCCACTTCCGGTTCAGGGGTCAAGTCTTCTCTTCCTCTGGCAGCCATTTCAGTTTCAGTTTCTTGCTGTTGTGAGAGCACACACTTGAACCGGGCTTAGGAAGGCATCAGTCTTTTTACTTTTTGTTGCTCACACTTGCAGTCATACTTGGTACTACATCTTACTGTACCTTGTCTACACCTGCATGTCTGGAGAAAGTACTGTATTACCAGCTATACGCTGTATGTCCAGATTTCCAAATAAACAAGTCTGGATTGCACAATCTCTGGAGTGCATCATCTCTCCGGACGCTGAGCAGCACTGGTCCTGTCTGCCTCACGTGGAGGAAAATACTGAAGGTACAATTATTCTCTCTCACAACCCTTAGTAATCACCCACACCTCCATTCGCCTCATGTGGGGACAGAACACAAAGAAAAACCCACAATTAACATCACCTGAAATACTGGACTCTCTGAAAACTAATGGCGTGGCTGTTTCAAGATGCACAATATGGAGGCACTTGAAGAAAAATGGGCTGTATGGTCGAGTCACCAGAAGAAAGCCATTACTGCGCAAATGCCACAAAATACCTCGCCTACAATCCACAAAACAGCACAGAGGCAAGCCTCAAAACTTCTGGAACAAGGTAATTTGGAGTGATGAGACCAAAATTGAACTTTTTGGCCACAACCATAACATTACATTTGGAGAGAGGTCAACAAGGCCTATGATGAAAGGAACACCATTCCTACTGTAAAGCAAGGAGGTGGATCACTGATATTTTGGGGATGTGTGAGCTACAAAGGCACAGGAAACTTGGTTAAAGTTGAAGTAAAGAAGAATGCAGCACTATATCATCAAATACTGGAGGTAAATTTGCAATCATCAGCCTGGGAGCTGCACATGGGACATTCTTGGACATTCCAATGATCCAAAACACAAGGCCAAGTCGACCTATCATTGGCTACAGTAGAAAAAAAGTGAAGGTTCTGAAGTGGCCATCTCAGTCTCCTGACCTCAATATCATTGAGAAACTCTGGGGAGATCTCAAGCGCGCAGTTCATGCTAGACAGCAGAGGAATTTACAGGAACTGGAGGCTTTTAGCCAAGAAGAGTGGGCAGCTTTACCATCTGAGAAAATAAAGAACCTCATCCACAACTACCACAAAAGACTTCAAGCTGTCATTGATGTTTAAAGGGGCAATACACGGTATTAAGAAATGGGGTACGTGAACTTTTGATCAGGGTCATTTGGATGTTTTGGGTTGCCATTATAATTTAAAAAGAGAAAACACAGTAGTTTGACAATAAATGGCTTCACCGAACCACTGACCGTGAGTAGAGAAAAAATTTTGGGGTTATCATTCATAGTCTCTGAAAAAAAGGACAAGAAAGCAAAATTTCTGCCTGGGTATGGGGTCTAAGGGGTAAGGCTTCTCCTTCTGGAGAGTGACATACCAGCTCTGGCTTGTCAAGGTAAGGAAGATTATTCGCTATGCAATGCTCCTCTGGGAAATTTAATATGCAAATTGCCTTTTCAGAGAGAAAGAGGACTTAAACTCTATAGCGCTACCTGTTGGACATAGGGATCCTACACGTCACAATAAACCCTTTAACGAGTCATCCTCTTTCTCTCTGAAGAGGCAATTAGCCTGGGTATGCAAACTTTTGAGCACAACTGTATATGCCAGATCATATCTTTTTTTCACATTTCAATTGTTGCATTTTTTATATATATTTTTGGCAACATAGTCATATGAGTGCTTTTTGTAGGGGGAAGAGTTGTATACTTCAGTGGCATCATTTTGGGTTTCATAGCACTAATTAGCAAACTTTTATTAACTCTTTATGGTAGCATGATATGCACAAAACATCATATCTGCCACTGTTCTTCATATAACAAACTTTCGTATACTTAGCACAAGAAATTAGTTTAAAAAAACTCTTTTTTTTTGGTCACCATATTCTGACAACCTTCACTTTTTTTATTTTCCGTAGACAGAGCAGTATAAGGGCTTATGTTTTGTAAGACAATCTGTAGCTTTTTGCTGTCACATTTTGGTACTTTATTGATCAGTGTTTTTTTGTAGTAGGCAAACAAAAAACATTAAGTCTGGAATGTTTTTTTTTTTTACTGATTTCACAGTGCAGTATCATTGACATGTTAATGAATTCAATAACGTATAAGGAAATCCTTTGAGAAAACATCATGCTTTCTGTGAGGAAGCTAAAGCTAGGGATTCATTGGGCTGTCCAACAGGACAATGATTTCAGGCATAATGGACCACCAAGCGTTGGTGTCAAAAGTCCAGAACGATTCTAGAGTGGCCGTCACAATCAAATTGAACCCCGTAGATAATATTTGATGGGATTTGAAGAAGAAGGTTGCAGCATGCAAATCCAAGAGAAATTGTGAACTGCATGCCATTGACCAAGAGGGATTGGGGTAAGACACCTCAGGAATAGCCAGAAAGAAGCTGTTTTCTGGCTATGAATCACTTTTACAGCTGGATATAACAGGGCGCTCTATGAAGGGGATGAATAATTCTGAGACTGTAGTACTCATTCATTGAGAGTGGAATTTTGTACTTAATTTGGAGAAACCACTTGTTATATCAGTTGTACAGAACTGTTTAGATTGTTTTTGTTTAGTTTATTACAAACTGCAGAACTTTTTTTGTTAACAAACATAATTTGCAGCAGGGTTTGCGCTGAGCTTCTTGTTAGTAACGTGTACACCTTAAGTCCCGTACTTCAAATAAATGTGTAGGGCCCAATTCATTCTTGCATTTGCGCATTTTTGACAATATTTTTGGTGTTTTTCACCTGTTTCTCATTTGCACTTCATTCTTTTAATTTGCATATTTTTTAAAGTTTTATTCTATATGTGCTCTCCTAATATTTTTTATTTTTAGATTCACCATTATGGACAGGTTTTAAGGTTTCCAAATGTTTTTGACTGATTTATTAATGAATTGAGACTTTTGCATAATTTGGGCGCAAATGTACTCCAGTCCCTAGCTGTGATTTTCTGTGTTCCAAATATTTTAGGGCACATTTGGTGACGTTTTTAAATAGAATGTGATTTTTTTTGCAGTAAAAGGTCACAATCCAGGTTAAAGACAAAAATAAGGGTATTAGGAAACACTTCTGACCCGCTAAAATATTTAATCCTGCACTATATGCATTATTTATTTGTAAACTATTTCACCGCTCTCTGTTCACATTGTGACATCTCTGTGTGGGTATGTGCCTTATGTAAAAAAAATCATATTCAAGTCCCCTCTTTGACAAAATTGTATAGAAACATTCCAATTTTACCTTTAAAAACTTATCATTATATTTCACTTTTTCATGTTATTTTTTTCTTTTGTCTTATAGTTTACATTGACTTTTTAAAAATTCTTCTCATTCTTTAAAATAGCGGAAGTGGTTCGAGAATTTTGTGCAAAATCCAAAAATGCTCTTTTTTTTACATCACTCAGCTATAGATAATGTGGGATATTCCGGCTGATATCGGAAGAGATTACTGCATATGGATATTTAAAGTGACCTTCTGAAGCCTATCCAAACTGTGCAATGTACATATAGACAGTTTCCACTAGTGGTGGCTGTGAGCAGAGAGTAGCCCCATATCCCTTGCGTACATTTGTGGTGTGTAGGGTTGAGCGACTTTTACTTTTTTAGGATCGAGTCGGGTTTAGCGAAACCCGACTTTGTCATAAGTCGAGTCGAGTGAAATCGGCCGATTATCGCGCAAAGTCGGGGATTGACCGAAACACGAAACCCAATGTAAGTCAATGGGGAACATCATCCTCATCCTCCTCCTCCTCATCTCCCGTGACGCCGCAGAAAGCAAGCCAGAAACTATGTCATCACGCTGCCCACACTCCTTCATTGGCTGAAAAAATGGCGGGGAAAGCGTCATATGAAACGCGACTTTGGCGCGAAGATCACTGACCGCATAGCCGATCCCACAGTGGGATCGGGTCGGGTTTCATGAAACCCGACTTTGCTGAAAGTCGGCGATTTTTTTAAAATGTCCGATCCGTTTCGCTCAACCCTAGTGGTGCGCATTACTCCATTTGCATGGAATTCAAACAATGGGATCCGAAGAGCTGATATTTAACTGGTCTAATCCTCAGTCGGCTGTTAACCACAGCTTTGGTACCAAGAACTAAGCTATGTATGGTCTGGATGTGAGTATGCCAAGGTGTGGGTGATCCTTACTCCCAGCCGGATCCAAACATCCTGTATGTCTGATACTTGGTTGTCGTAGGATTGTTATACGATTTATAGAAATGATGGTGGAAGATTCGTGTTCTGAGAACCAAGGTGCAGATGTAGCAGCATGCCCAGAAGCACAATACAACCATTCTCCGACCTCTCTCTAAAGATCTAATGCTGTAATAATCAGTCCCACCATAGACTGGGGGTAACATGTCCTTCTGTTACCAGCACATTGAATATATGAAGGAGAATATCACCTCGGGGCTCCCAATTCCAATTTAAATGCTGCGCCTATGCAGGTTGCACAAGCCCTGAAACAAGGACACGCGCTTGACAGATGTGTAAACGAGTAGCAGGTTGAGGGGAAGAGCTATTGTTTTGTGAAAGGGGCCCTCAAACAGTTTGATACACACTTTACAATTCAGCGCTGAGAGAAGACTCAATAATCAGTGCAGCCCTCCCCGGTCGCCTTTCATCTTAGTTTACCTCCCTCCACATCAAATTCAGCATGCCTCACTTCCTCCCCCGCCTCATAGTAGCAGGTCCTGGGTTCACACTACATACAATCTGTGACCTGTCCCTTTAAAAGAATTCTGCTGAATTAAAGAACATAAAGTATTAACAATACTGGATTTAATAAATCTTTATACTTCACATTGATATTTTAATAAGGATAAATTAAATATAAATCCATAAATAAATGAACAAAAACAACTCTCTGCTTGAATTTACCTATAAGAATGACCTTAAATTTGCAGACCTATATAGAGTCATGACTATGTGGCAAATATCGCTGTGCAGCTTCATCTAGAGATGTGAAGGTCTGTCTGGGTCTGGGGAATGAAGCAGCAACAACAAAAAAAACAGAGAGTTAATAAAATAGGGTTTCACAGTGGGCATTATGCTATAATAGCAGCATCCTGCACATACACTGCTGAATTAGGCGCGTGGTTTTGAGAAAGAGTGGACAAGACATTTTGATATATGAGAAGCAGTTATCCTGGGAACTCCTGTTCCTCTATGCTGAAGCTATAATAAATAGTTGCCATATGCTGTGCACAGATGCTGCCTTGAAAAGCGGGTCCTGTGCAGCGGCCCAGGGTTTCTCAGAGTCAGGTCCTTTATTAAATGATTGGCTCACTGCAATCTGAGCCACAGCCTCGGGTTAGGTAGACTGCTGTCACTCTTCTGAAAAGGACCGCACAATACTGAATGCATTTGAAAGAATGGGTTTACTATTTACTTTGTTTCTCCTTCTTTTTAGTAGTAGTATTTTTTTACTGTTTGAAATGGTAAACCACATTACGTGCTTGGGTACAGTTAAGAAGATGTTATACGCCATGGTTTTTGTAAGATGGAGAAATTTACAAGGTTGAGTAGAAGTAATCTGACCATTAGATAGCGGAAGAGGTCTCCATGGAGTAGATTATTGCTGACATTATTAAAGATTACATTGAATTATACTATTCTGTGTTATGATGATCACAAAAGTGCTACCATATTCAAAGCGACAACGTGCTACTCTGATTATTATATGGATTTTCAGCTCCCATTGCTTGTAAGGATGTTTAGCTTCCTGTAGATATTAAAAGAGTTGTCAAAGGTTAGAACACATGGCTGCTTTCTTTCAGAAACAGCATCACGCCTGACCAAGGGTTGGGTGTGATATTACACCTCAGCCGTGTTTGCTTCAAAGGGGCCGAGTTCCACTACTGGACAAAACCCATAGCCAGGGGTGACGCTGTTTCTGTATGGGTTTCATATCCTGGACTACCCCCGTTGAATCCAAAACTTGAAATCATTGACATATTCACGTCTAATCTTTTCACTGAACCATGACTTAAATTTCTGTCTTATACAAGGTGAAACTTTTTTTTTTATAATGTTCATAACATCTTTCAGAAGATGGGCTTCTCTTAAAGACATGGGAAATAAATGTTATCTGACAAGTTAATGGTAAGACATACTGTAGGTCTCTACAGAATTAGCATTACCCTTAAAGGTAAAACATAATTTCAAAAAAATAATTTTTCACATGACTCATCGACAATAAGTAAGACAAGAATATGTAATGACCCCTGCCTTGAGCCAGGGGGCTTCCTATTGCTTATGGGAAAGTTCAAAATGTAAGCACCCACGACTGAGGCCTGTCAGCTTATTGACAAGTATACACATTAATCTTAATAGACTTTTCAGCAGTCTTCCACTCTATTGTATGGCTTTGGTTAGACACCTCCTAGATTGATTTGCCACCCACAGCTGCAGATAACTGTTTCAGAACTACCTTGAAAGCATATCACTGCAAATTCACTTGCCACAATATAGCCGTATCCATTTATTTATTGTTGTTTATGTTGTTCTTTGTCTGGATGTTGCTGCAAACTTTCATATGGAGTAAACCATGTACACAAGACTAAGGCTGGCCCTACACATTAGCTGGCTGTCGGCCAAACGATGCTTGGGCCAATCATTAGGCGAACTGCAACCTCAGCCCACTCTCCCAGGAGTGCTCACCTGGCCGTTCACCCCTGTGTTCTATGTAAGAAAGCCCTGGTCCATTCCCAGGGTATATTCCCACATAGCATGATACCCTTACAGTCCCTTACACACACACACACACACACACACACAGAATGATGCACCTATTGCACCCAACACACAGTATGATGGCCCCAAAGCCACACAGTACATTCCATGACAGCTTTCCACACAGTATGACGCCCCCACAGCTCACCCACATGGTATATTGCTCCAATAGCCCCTCCACACATTCTGATGCCCCCATAGCTCCTTACACACAGTAAAATGCCCCTATAGTCACACACACACAGTTTGATTTCCACACATTGTATGATGTTTCCACAGCCTCCGACACAGTATGATGACCTAATAGGATGATGCCTACACATATGGGTTTCATTTAACTGTGTCCATCTTCTCTGCTGAACTTCAGTCAGCTGCCAGTCATGTGATCTGAGAATGTCACGTGACCTGAAGGACCTTGCAGGTCCTTTGGTCCCTATCCAAACTGATCAATAGAGTATGGCTCTCTCAGCATCCATCTCTTCTATTTTATTCAGCCGTATCTATGTCGCATGCAGTATTCCGTCAAAGGAAGCCAATTAAGATGCACAATACATTTTTGCAACTTCTTGATGATTTTCATCACAAAAAGTGGCATGATTTAGCAAAAGAATCGAGGCCTCCTGGCACACACCTGCTCATAACTATTATAGATTTGACTTACTGGGGCAAGAACAGCCAAATATGATAAATGTATCAAGAGGCTTGTGCCTCCTCGTATGTTAAACATATGTTGCTCCAGTTTGCTCTGTATTAATACTCTTCTATGAAATACCAGTGTCTACAATTTTGCCCATAGGGAATGTGAGATGATGTGAGGTAGTAACGCGCTATTGCCATACTGCTATGCACATGAAATTAATGCAGCAGCAGTTTAAAGGTGTGACACCCCAGCGTCCTGGTTGTCACAGTGTCATTACTTTTCTCAAGGGGAGAGTGATGTCACGCTTGGAAGCGCTGAAGGATTCATTTTATCAGGTAATCACCATACACACGACATGTTCATACTCCAGGCCAGGAGGAGCTGTGATCCCGGATTAAGGGGAACTTCTCTATTATCTGGTCTGGAGGGAAAGGAAGTCAGGTAGTCTGTCAGAGGACAGAGGAGAGAGCAGTGAGACCTTGGGTGTCGGAAGTACTGAAGGGGCCAAGCAGCCAGAGTTGCTGCAGCTCCTAGAGAAAAAGAGGGAAAACGAAAAAAAGAATATTGTTTAGTGAGCATGCAGGAGAAGGAAGCACAGGAGAGTGACACCAGGGGAGCAGAACAGCGATTTGGCTACCTCACCAGGCTGAGCGCAGAAACCAGTAGCCGGAAGACCGAGGCTGTGTCGGACTCTAAGGGACATAGCAGAAAACGGAATGACAGCTGGACTTTAAGTAACCTGTCCGCCTTAATACCCAGGAGGCACAGTGGCATGCAGATCCTGGGTCATGATAGAGATCCTATAAAAAGGCTCGAGCAACCTGTCATACTAGTTTGTGTCCTAACCTTTATGGGGGACAGAGAGGAACTGTGAGGACCTTATCAGAAGCCATAGGCAGTAAGGGACTACAACACTACTGCGCATTGAGGAAGGCTTTCATCTCCACCTGGTAAAGGGGACTCTGTATTTGCTTCCAAGCCGGCCGGATCTTACCTGTACCTGTTATCTAGTGCCCTGGACTGCGGTTGCCTGAAGCCTACAGTAAACCAGGTGAAGAGACTGCAAACCTGTGTCCTCCATTTCTTACTGCACAGCTCACCATCTTCACCTATACACCGGGAGCCCTGGGGACCTACTTCACCTGTGGGAAGTTATTCTAGCTAGCTCCCATAACATCACCCCAGCAAACCCCTTTAAGCAGCATCGGTCCCCACTAACTGAATACCACAGGTGGTGTCACGAGAATAAACTTTATTCCCTTTAAAGACCTTTCCCTTTAAAGACCTTTTCCCTTAGTTGGTGAGAGTGAGTGGATAGAGAGAGCTGGAGGAGAGCTGGAGCCGTGCAGATGTGAGGTTCTGCAGCTCCTGACCAGGAGTGGAGGAGTCAAAGTTGTATTTGTGGAACGTGCGAGGAAAAAGAAAGCACAGGAGAAGTGAAGAGCTGGAGGGGAGCTGCGACTGGGCTTCCTCCACGCTGAAGCACAGGAACCGGACACCGGGAGTCCAAGGCTATGTGGGACTGTATGCCCCACAACAGAAATGGGAGGGCAGGAGATTAAAAGTCACTTGTCCACACCTACACCTGAAGGCACAGCAGCAAACAGAGCCCAGAGTCGCCGCAAACAGAGACACCTGTAAAATGGCTCGAGTTGCCTGTCATGCGGGTACTGTCCTAGGACAGAGAGAGAGAGAGGACCTTGAGAGAAGCCATAGGCAGCAAGGGATGGACACTACAGCGCAGAAAGGAAGGCTTTCAACCCCATCTGCAAGGGGGATTCCTAATCGCTTCCAGGCTGGCCGGACCTCACCATCACCTGTGATCCGTACCCTGGATTGTGGCAGACTACCACCAGTAAAAGGTAAAGAGACTGCAACTTTGTGTACTCTGATTCTTTCTGGCACCACACTATCTACCATCTGTCCCCACTACACCGGAAGCAATAGGGATCCAGCTTCACATGTGGGAAGCCATACCATCCCTGCTGCAGTACCATCATTCCCAGTGAACCCCTTTAAGCAGCGTCAGTCATCCCTGACCGAATACCACAGGTGGCATCACGAACATTCTTTATTCTTTCCCTTTAATTTGGACGCCCAGGACCACGGACTGGGTCACTGCCACCGTGACCATTCCTTTAACGACCACTGGACTGAGTACCCCAGGGTCCTAGCGGGCGTCACGAACAGGATGGACCGACCCAAAAAAACAGCTGTTAGATCATTTAATGGCCGCCATTGTTGCACTACAAGGTGGGTAAGGAACGGAGATGTGCTGTCACGGGTGGAGCCTGAGGAGGGGCATGAAAACTGGACCCGCCCACTACAGAGACTTATATGCAAAAAGAACATGTCCGTGAGCAGGATGGATTTGCCCCTGGAGATGGCTGGCAGGAAAGTGGAGAAAGGACAGCTCACGAAGGAGAGAGAAGGAGGAAGGCGTGGGAAAGCATGCAGCAGAGATGGGTGAACACTACACAGTAAAAGTGATCGAAAGTGGAGAGCCACTGTAACCTGTTGACAGAGGAATGGCCGGTCAGCCAGAAGAAACCCTGGAACAGATGACAGTATTGGATCCAGAGCTTCTCGGCGCAGAGAAGGAGGAGCTAGCCCGACAACTACTGTGGTCGCAGCTGGCAGCGGTGACCGTGTGAAAGGAGACGATGCTGAAGAGAATGATGACACCTAAGAAACAGACCCTGCCACCAGCGCTCCTGACCCCAATGGAGCCAGAGGAGGAGACCTTCACTGGGAACGCAGGTATGCACACTGCCCCGGTAGTGGAGGAGACTCTGGTGGGACCTTTAGAACCCCTACCAACCCTAACGCCCAGCCAGATAGTCAAAGCAGTAACCTGGGACCACATGGCAGACCTGGGGGGTGCCCTGAAAGAATCAATGGTACCCGAACTGAATATCTGAAGGGATGTCACAGTGTAGAGGGATCACCATTATTCTCATTTGCACATGGAAACATGAGAAGCAATGGAATGAAATTGAAAGGGAGAAAATACAGATTAGATATTAGAAAAAACTTTTTAACAGTGAGGGTGATCAATGAAGGTAACAGGCTGCCATGAGAGGTGGTGAGTGCTCCTTCAACAGAAGTCTTCAAACAGAGGAGGCTGAACAAACATCTGTCTGAGATGGTTTAGTGAATCCTGCATAGAGCAGGGGGTGGGACACGATGACCCTATGAGTGGAACAATCAGAGGAAAAGTATAATAGAAACACGTCACCACTTCTGCATTTTTCACCCACTCCTGCTTTTGGCTTACAAATAACCATGTAAAATACTGACCAAATACTGAATGTGTGAACATGGCCTAATATGTGTTAGGCTTTGTCCACATCTGTGCTGTTTAGCTCTGCTGTCGTGCTCCATCAGCTGGCTGAGGGCCAGATCCTTCACATGACATAATAGGGTAGAATTTATTTATTATGGTGTCCATTCATTTTGCATCTATGGAACAGGTGACTGAGGCTTTAAATGCAGATGTGAACACAGCCTGCAAGGAATATATATTTATATGGTATGCAACAGAAAATAATTTCAGATAAGAATGTACATATGCATTATAGCCTCCCGTCGCTGCTTCAATATGTGCATTTATCACTTCCCTACTAGTCTCTATTGTAGCCTACCGTGAAACATGAAAGCATAAAGGTGCCATATGTCTAACAGGCTGAAAGGTAATATTGGCGGAGGCACAGCACAGAGGCTCTTCTCTTGTGAGGCCAAGGAGTGCAGCTGCTGGAGTGTTAAATCAGATAACAGCTGTGGTATTACCAGCCTGTGCCTGTGCTGCCACTGCTGCTGTTGTGCTGCTGCTGTCACTGCTGTTGTGCCTCACAATGCATTTCAATGCTCTCTGGTCAGTGGCACTGCTATTGTGCATCTATGAAGCGTGCTCAGGGCTGTCACTTCAAAGGCAGCACAAGCCTCTGTGGAGGGTAGGCAGATCAGATGGCAGGATTAGGTTAAATTCATCCTCTATGTTCCTGTGGGGTGAAGGGTGGATTTTAACCTCTGAACTGCCACATCAAATTAGCTGGTAACATTTGTGTAGAAAATGAGATGATTTTAAATTCTAAAAAATATGTGATGCACTTTCCTTGTATGTCTCCATAGCCATTTTGGATTTAAAAGTTAATATACAGATAGAATAAGTCAAATTAACATCATTTTATAGTTTTTCTAGATACCACAACAAAGCTGTTGAGTGTTAACCTCTTGGTAACCATGCCAAATTTTGAAAAAATCTTACATCACTATATTTTCCAATAACTCTGGAATGTTTCAACATATCCCAGTGATTTTGAGATTTTTGTGTGATACATTATACTTTGTAATTGGTAAATTTAGGTTGATATGTTTTAGATTTATTTGTAAGAATATCTATATATAATATAATAATAATAATAATAATAATAATAATATAATAGACAAAACATTCAAAAAATTATCAATTCTTTGATCCAGATATTCAAACCACAAAAATTGTTAATAAATATAATTTTCCTTATGTCTTTCTTACATCAGCGCCATTTGTCAAATGTTATTTTGTTAGGATGTTAAAAGGGTTAAAATTGAAGCCGTAATTTTTCTTTTTTTTTTCAAGGAAATTTACGAAAACCTCATTTACTAGGGGCTTGTTCAGTTTTGAAGTGATGTTGGGGGTGCTAATATATTTGAAACCCCACAAAGGTGATACCGTTGTAAAATCAGCACCCCTTAACATATTCAAAACTGCTGTTGGGGTGTTTTATTAACTTTCAGATGCCTTTCAGCCAGTGGCGTAACTACAAAGTTAAGGGCCCCGGTGCGAACTTCCAAATGGGCCCCCCCCCTGCAGCCCTGCCATACAACTCAATGTAACCCCCATAGAATACAACGCAGCCCCCCTCATAGTATAATGCAGCCCCTCCATACAGGGGCAGTGAGAAAGACATGAGCAAATAGTGACGAGGGGGCAGGGGAGAGGGCACAAGGGGGCTAGGGGAGACAGGCACAAGGGTAACATAGGGGGGCTAGGGAGCAAGGAAGACAGGCACAAGGGCACACATGGGGGCTAGGAGGCAGGGGAGAAGGTTACAAGGGGACTAGTGGGCAAGGGAGACTGACACAAGGGGACAAGGGAGACTGACACAAGGGGCACACGGGGACTAGTGGACAAGGGATACAAGCACAAGGGGACACAGGGACAAGTGGGAAAGGGAGACTGACACACAGGGACTAGTTGGCAAGGGAGACTGACACAAGCACAAGGGGACCAAGGAGACAGGCACATGGGGACACACAGGGACTAATGGGCAAGGGAGACTGGCACACGGGGACAAGGGACACAAGCATTAGGGGACAAGGGAGACAGGCTCAAGGGGACACACGGGCCCCTGACCTGCCAGAGCCGCTTGCAGCGGCGACCGCTGCGACTGTGGTAATTACGCCCCTGCCTCACACACACACACACACACTACAGATATCACACACACACACACACTACGATATCACACACACACACACACACACACACTACGATATCACACACACACACTATAGATATCACACACACACATACTACAGATATCACACATACTACAGATATCACAGACACACACTACAGATATCACACACACACTACGATATCACACACACACACACACTACAGATATCACACACACACACTACGATATCACACACACACACATATTACAGATATCACACACACTATAGATATCACACACATACTACAGATATCACTCACACACACACTATGATATCACACACACACACTACAGATATCACACACACACACTACGATATCACACACACACACATACTACAGATATATCACACACACACACACACACACTATAGATATCACACACACATACTACAGATATCACACACACTACGATATCACACACACACACACACTACAGATATCACACACACTATGATATCACACACACACACTACAGATATCACACACACACACACACTACAGATATCACACACACACACTACGATATCACACACACACATACTACAGATATCACACACACACACACACTACAGATATCACACACACACTACAGATATCACACACACACACACTACAGATATCACACACACACACTACAGATATCACACACACACACACACACACTACAGATATCACACACACACATACTACAGATATCACACATACACACATACTACAGATATCACACACACACACACACACACTACAGATATCAGACACACACACCAGATACCAGCTCATATACACAACTCACAATCTCCTCTCTGGTACAGGGAAGGCTGATATAAACCTGCAGCTTCTCAGCTTCTCCTGACTAAAGCGGCTCTGTCCCGCACCTCCCCCCTGTTCTCACCTTCTATGTCCCGGGGCTGCAGAGCAGAAGCTGTCAGTCTCACCATGATGACTGGAGCTGCTTCCTGTCTCACGTGCCCCGGCTGCCCCCTCCCACTAGATACGCCTCGGACTGTTGCCGTGCAGGAGGAATCTCCTGCACTGCAACATGGTGTTGGGTGCCTCTGACCTGCCGGGCCCGGGCCCCTGACCTGCCGGGCCCGGTCGCACTGGCGACCACTGCGACCGCGGTAGTTACGCCCCTGCTTTCAGCAATAAACACAAAGTGAAATGACAGAAATGAAAAACTATTTTTACCACTAAAATGTTGCTAACATCTGAGCAGGCCGCTATTGCTAGAAAACTGTAGGGACATTACTTGGCATTGGATTGCCATTGCAGCCATCAGGACCCCAAAATCATGATCTCAGAGTGATGAAGGGTTAAAGAGGAAGCCCTCCTCCCCCGAAGCTTTGCTGGTTAGCTGGTGTCAGCTATTTTGTACAGTTCCTCTCATCGGATGATGCTGTTCACTTATATCTCAGGTCAGTAAAAAGACGTTTTGATGGTCACTATTGCATTAAAGGGTTTTTTTTTGTTTCGATGGTGCACTTTTAATTTTTTTTACAAAATGGAGTTGCAGATCAGATGTGTGACTGCCACTTCATTCATTCTCTATGGGGCTGCCAGAAAAAGCAGAGTGCAGAGCAGGGCAGATCTGTAGGTGCAAATGACCGATTATTGACACTGACCAAATCTGCACGTGTGAGCAGGTGTCGGGATGCAGTGAAGGAGAGGAGGCAGGGCAAGAGTTAACAGATTTATTAACAGGGGTATACTCCACGCAGGGAGGTAATGGGTTAAGCAGGGAGTATGGGAGGTGATATTAGCATGGTATGAGTGCAGGGTGAGGTAACAGATAAAGCAACTGTTCATGAAAGGGTTACCTTATCAGTCCGCTTGCTTCCTGGCTGCAGAGCCTTTAGTTCCAACGGTGGTGCCCATGCAACAGGAGTGTGATGACTCTGGTGTTATCCTGAAGAAGCTGGGGTTCCGGTTCCCGGCGATGACGGTGAGTCCTCGTTGTACCAAGGAATGGCACAGTTCTAGATGAGTCACCCGGCCTGTCTTAGGTGGCCAGTAACTGATGGCCTGGAGCATTTGTAACTTTCGGTCACAGGAGACAATGGGCACACGGCAGCTCTCTGTCCACAGTCAGTGTACCTGGACCCAGGGGATCTACAGCACGGGTCTGCGCTATCACGATGCTCAGAGGACGGAGCACCAACCTTCCCCTGCTGTGCGCTCTGTCTTCCCGCCAAATCTGCTCTCTCTTTCCCGCACACCACACCTTTTATCCTAGTCACGCCCCCTGCTGTCAAGTGCAAAGGTCGGTCCGGGTTGGAAAGCCTTCCCCCATGCAACAATGGTGACAGCCCTGACAGTCCCGGAACCGGCGCAAGAGAGGTACCTCCGGTTCGGTCTATCTTCTTACACACATGAAGAAAATCGCAGTTTCTTCGATGTGTCAGATGAGACTCACCCATTCAGGTCTATGGATGCACAAACAATCTGATGCCACGCGCAGCCTCTGTATAGCATCCATTTTTTATGGCTACATTGCAAAGCTCTAACATAAGTAACTGTAAATGGTCTTGTAAATTATTAACTGCAGCCGTAAGAAATCAGATTGCGGAAACATTGCACGCTGATAAGAAGTGAGAAAAAAAATCATCTTAGTTTTTGGATAAAATTCTGACTATTTTGTATTCGCTCTTGTGAACCTAGCCTCAATGAGACAGAACTTTTAGGTACCTTGTCTGGCACCTGTGCAAATTCCAACATGTTATCATGCCAGTTGTTTTGGCCAGCTGTGGGTATCATGTCTCATCAGACCAACGGTGCACTTGTGGGCTCCATCTGTGCACATCCTTCCTTCATAGCACCTTAATGGTGGGAAGGCTCAAGGGAATCCATCATGTCATCAGACAGGATGTTATTTCTGTGCAGCATTGCTTGTCTGCTGCTACCAAGCGTCCATTCCAGCGTATAACTGCACACAACGCAGATCAGACGCGCCGTCTGTGAGCAGCACCTGTCCTGGTTTCTTTGCTCATATGCACTACTCTGCCAACAATATAAATCACTGCTCTTCAGCACCAAACACTGCCCAGAGGTTTCCTAATATGACTGTATAAATCATACACATGTGCAGCACCCCTGGCTCCGTCCACACGACACAACAATGATTTATCAATAGGATCTGCAGCAATTATAAAATAGTGTGCAATACAAAAACTGCCAGTGATGCTGAGGACATGCAGTGTATTACAAGAAAAAAGTGAATATTGGCTTTTCGCCATATAAATTGTATGGCCACCGGAACAAACACCTTCTGCTCCTAAAACTTTCTGTTAGATCTTAGACCTATTGCAGGGCACTACCTTTTTGCTCCCCAGCAATACGGACGCTAAAGGGATTACCATGACACTATAGGTGGCCATGCAGGGAGAGCTAGATCGATATTACTAAGTGGCAGCTGGAAAATTATCTTTCACAATACTCCCCAATCCCAAACTCAAAGGCAATGCCTGCTACCCTTGTGTCTTCTAAACCTTTCACCTTTTAAGTACTGCTGAAACAAGCCACACTCAAATAAAAGAGACGCCGCTCCAGAAACCATTCGCTTTACTAATCTGCTTGTTCAATCATTTGGTTAAAATGGCAACAGTGATGTGTTATAAATATAATGCTGGTGTGCATGGCGGCAAATGTGGCGAAGGGTTCAAGTATCATATAATGCTATTTTTCCATGATGAGTATTTGAGTTTTTTGATCTTGCAATTTTTCTTCTCCATTTCTACACATATCAGGTAATATATTGCTTGCATTTTTAGATTGTTTTCTAAGTGCGTTTTTTTGCATGCGTTTTTGACATTGCATTTTTTTGTGTCTCCTTTTTCTATGTCATGTTTAAATAAAGCTGCTTTGCTGTTGATACTTTCCTTGTATTTGGTCTTTCTGAGTTAAATAAGGATTATCTCGTGTCCTGGAAGGGTTTCGGTCCCGAGGATAGTTCCTGGGTGGAAGCTGAGGACATCTCGGGCCTCAAGGCTCATGGAGATTTCCGAATAAGGCTCGGCCAATAGGTTCCAGAGGATCCTTGTAAAAGGGGAGGTACTGTTAGAATCTGTTTTGTTTTGACCATCCGCCATCTTGTTGTGGTTTTCTGGCTGCTGGTCTTTTTCCCCTGGTGCTGGGTTGTCTTGGTCAGGTGATTGTACCACCCTTTATAACCCAGCACCTGCCTCCCATTCCTTGCTGGACAACAGTGTTAATCCGCTAGAGTTCTGGCTAGGTGCTTTGATAGCTTTCTGTGTTTGATATTTTGCAGTTCTGGGACCTCTGGTTCTGCTATCCTTAGTTTCTGTTTTCAGTTTGTTTCTGCAGCCTTCCCTGTGTTTCCTATTAGGAGGTGACCTGTTTTTTATACCCAGTCCTCAGATCTTTTAGGGACCTCCTTCCCCCTGTCTATAGGTCTTCATTGAGTTTAAACTAGGATCGTCAGTGAGTCTATTCGCATGGAATGGGTCGCCCACTCCATCGTGGGGTATCAGCCTAGTCTTAGTGCAGGGTTAGCTTTCCCCCGTCTCTCCTAGTTCTGTGCTGCAGTTTCGTAACATTTACCTGTGATATTTCTGCAACAAAGTGGTTGATACATTACAAGTAGTGATGGGAGAGCACTAAAATGCTTGAGTCCTTGTCGCTCAGGTCGAGCAAATTGGAATGCTCATGTGCTCGACCCGAGCAACGAGCCCAATGTTAGTCTATGGGAAACTCGTGCATTTTTCCGGCAGCCCCCCCCCCCGCTGGTCTGCAGAGGGACTAGAAATTGCTGAAATCGATGGGAACAGTACTCAAATGACATGGGAACAGCATGAGGAAGAACCCTGGAAGCATTTCTGACTCCCAGGTCACTGCTGTGAACAATGTTGTCAGAGTCTTACGCCACTTTTCCAGATTCAGAATTCAGAACATATTTACCCACTAAACACCTGACGGGTGTTTAAATTGCATTATTACAATTTACAATTCCTCTGCACATTTGAGCTCAACCTTGGGGAGAGATTTTAAGACCATGGGTATAGTAGGAGTATCAGAAAAGGGTATTTATTGGCTAAGAACACCTTGAGAAGTGATCTGCTTACTTACCTCTAGCAGCAAAAAATCTAGTGATAATGCGATACGATATTTCTCAACATACAACCACCAATGGGCTACCATGCGCAAGATTCTCAATAGACATTGGTCAGTACATAAGACTGAGCCCATATTACCAAAATGTCATTCTAAATCAACACTCATGACTGCCAGAAAAAGCAAAAATCTCAAGGATATTCTGGTAAATAACCACAATGTGGCAAAGTCTCCAGATATTTTAAAGGCAGGTAGACAAAAATGGTGGTTGGTTGGCCTGCAGGAATTTAGTACGTGCCACATCATTCACATTAGCAGACAGCCTTAGGGAATTGAAAATTACAGATTAAATCTCCTGCAACACAACTCATCTTTCATGTTATCCCATATTAACATGCAAACTTATTTACATTGGCCTAACATTCTATGAACTGCGTGTAAGAACCCGCAAACACGTAAGAGACATTATGGCCACACATGATGTGGATGATGTGAGCATGCTAAAACTGATCCCCAGGCATTTTAGTGCATGCCATAATTGTAACCCAAATTAATAAAAAATCTGGGGTATTGATAGGATAGATTGGCATAAAGGGAGGAGACATGGCTACTATCACAGAGAGAATGAAGATGAATCACGGTTCGAGGCACTACGGTACCAGATGGCCTGAACAAACAATTAACTTTTGCTTCTTTTTTTGTAAATGATGAATCTCTGGATTTGGTTTTAATTGGTGTGTCTTTACGTTTTCTAGTTGTTTTTAATTCATTGGTTACTCTTGACCACAGACGGCAATATTCCCCTCTATTAGTATAAGCAACTATATATGAATCTGATCCTTCCCCAATATTGGATTCTTCATATCTTCTTATTAGGGCCTTGGATAAGTGATGCTGTGACTTTTCACCTTCAATTCATATCCTGCATATAAGATGTTTTATTGGCATCATTTATCACATGTTTATGAGTTTGTCTGTTATATGTACTAAGGATACCGTCACACAGTGCAATTTTGATCGCTACGACGGCACGATACGTGACGTCGCAGCGATCGTATGATTATCGCTCCAGCGTCGTAGACTGCGGTCACACGTTGCAATCACGGCGCTGGAGCGATGCCGAAGTCCCCGGGTAACCAGGGTAAACATCGGGTTACTAAGCGCAGGGCCGCGCTTAGTAACCCGATGTTTACCGTGGTTACCAGCGTAAAAGTAAAAAAAAAAAAAACGTACATGCTCACCATCTGATGTCCGTCCGGTCCCTTGCCGTCCGCTTCCTGCTCTGACAGATCCGGCCGTACAGTGAGAGCAGAGTGCAGCGGTGACGTCACCGCTGTGATCTGCTCTCACTTTCCGGCCGGCAGACAGTCAGAGCGGGAAGCGGACGGCAAGGGACCGGACGGACATCAGAAGGTGAGCATGTACGGTTTTTTTTTTTTTACTTTTACGCTGGTAACCACGGTAAACATCGGGTTACTAAGCGCGGCCCTGCGCTTAGTTACCCGATGTTTACCCTGGTTACCAGCGAACGCATCGCTGGATCGCTGTCACACACAACGATCCAGCGATGTCAGCGGGTGATCAAGCGACGAAAGAAAGTTCCAAACGATCTGCTACGACGTACGATTCTCAGCAGGATCCCTGATCGCTGCTGCGTGTCAGACACTGCGATATCGTAACGATATCGCTACAACGTCACGAATCGTACCGTCGTAGCGATCAAAATTGCACTGTGTGACGGTACCCTTAGATAAAACTGGGTTAATCCGTATATCAAGTTCTAAGTATGAATTGATATTTACTTATTGCACTTAGAACTTTCTTTGAACTTTTTTCTTGTTTGTTTATTTGTGATGGTATAAATGTGAGATATGCATGTTGCATTTATCACTTTAGTTATAACACATTTACACTTGTTGTCAGTATTAGATTAGTTTACGCATTTTATCACTCACCATTGTAATTTGGTCTATGTTTAGACTAGAATCCCATTATCTCACAGTCACCACACACAATTGCCCTTCACTTTGGCCTGTGATGTGATGTGTATTGGAACATTGCCAAAGGCGCCTTTTACTGATGCGTGCGGGTCAGTGACATCAGAGAGGATTTCCCCTTGACCTGCCTTGTAACTTAGGCCACCAGATGTGATGTAATCGCACACAACACCATACGGTGCACACAACACCACACATGCACCGTAAATCATGCCAGAAAGATGTACACCTGCAGTGGTATCTACAGTATGTAAGGTTAGTCTTGACATACGGTGTCACAGCCTCCTCAGGAAGCCCAAATAAAATGCAGGTCGGGGCTGCAGGTATGGTATCCCACATGGGGAGATATGGGTAAGATATTATTGTGTTCCTGTGCTATATGCAGCTTTTTCTGATGTGTATGCAGACTTGCACTTAGCAGCGATTCAAATCACAGTTCTCATCAACCCACACTACCATTACCAGAGCAATCGAGAAAAACCAGGCAAAACGGCAGAACTGACGTATCTAATGGATGCACCAATTCTGAGGTGGCTGTGGGCTTGCATTTTTAGATTGGGAAGGGCCAAATAACCAGGGACCTTCCAAGCCTCATGATATAAGCCCACAGCTGTCTGCTTTACTTCCTCTGGTTATGAAAAATAGTGGGGACACCATCTTGTTTTTTTAATGTATTTATCGGCTAAATATAAGTTCATCTTTCTATTTACCCCCATCTATCTATCTATCTATCTATCTATCTATCTATCTATCTATCTATCTATCTATCTATCTACAAGTGCTTTTCACTAAATTACAATATCCACAAAACGTTAATTTATTTCAGTTCTTCAATACAAAAAGTGAAACTCTTATATTACATAGAGTCATTCCAAACAAAGTGATCTATTTCAAGTGTTTATTTCTGCTAATGTTTATGATTATGGCTTGCAGCCAATGAAAACCCAAAAGTCATTATCTCAGTAAATTATAATACTTTATAACACCAGCTTGAAAAATGATTTTAAAATCTGAAATGTCGGCTTACTGAAATGTTTGTTCAGTAAATGCACTTGGGACTCCTTTTGCATCAATTTCTGCATCAATGTGGTGTGGCATGGAGGCAATAAGCCTGAGGCAGTACTGAAGTGTTATGGAAGCACAGGTTCTTTTGATAGCAGCCTTCAGCTCATCTGCATTGTTGGGTCTGGTGTCTCTCATCATCCTCTTGACAATACCCCATAGATTTGCTGGCCAATCAAGCACAGTGATAATTTTGTTTTTTAACCAGGTATTGGTACTTTTGGCAGTGTGGGCAGGAACCAATCTTGTTGGAGAATGAAATTTCCATCTCCAAAAAGCTTGTCGGCGGAGGGAAGCATGAAGTGCTCTAAAATTTCCTGGTAGACGCTTTACTGACTTTTGTCTTGATAAAACACTGTGGACCTACACCAGCAGATGACATGGCTCCCCATCACTGATTGTGGAAACTTCACACTAGACCTCAAGCAGCTTGGATTGTGTGCCTCTCCACTCTTCCTCCAGGCTCTGGGACCTTGATTTCCAAATCAAATGCAAAATTTACTTTCATCTGAATACAAAACCTTGGTCCACTGAGCAACAGTCCAGTTCTTTTTCTCTTTGGCCCAGGTAAGACACTTCTGGTGCTATCTATTCATCATGAGTGGCTTGACACAAGGAATGCGACACTTGTAGCCCATGTCCTGGATACGTCTGTGTGTGGTGGCTCTTAGAGCAATGACTCCAGCAGTACTCCACTCCTTGTGAATCTCTGCCAAATTTTTGAATGGCCTTTTCTTAACAATTCTTTCAACGTTGCGGTTATCCCGGCTGCTTACGCACAGTTTTCTAAAACACTTTTTCCTTCTACTCAACTTTCTATTAATATGCTTCAATGCACCCTCCTTGTGGAGTGTGTCAATGACTGCCTTCTGGACAGACTAAGGGACCTTTTTAAACACTTAGGAAGCCTTTGCAGGTGTTTTTTTACTGAGATAATGAGTTTTGGGCTTTCATTGGCTGCAAACCATAATCATCAACATTAACAAAAATATACACTTGAAATAGATCACTTTGTTTGTAATGAGTCTATCTAATATATGAGTTTCACTTTTTGTATTGAAGAACTGACATATATTAACTTGTTGATGATATTCTAATTTTGTGAGAAGCACTTGTATCTATAATTATCTTTGCACATCTGTCATCTGAACATGTCATTTCTACTTGGCATTATTCTGATAATATAAGCCCAGAGCAGTCTGCTTTACCTTGGCTGGTTATGAAAAATAGGGGGGACCACTATTGATGTCCTACCGTGACTCAGTCACTGCAGAGTTTGCAACACTGATCACTGTGCCCCTGAAATTGAAAAGGACACGTACATTATAACTATTAATTTGCTTCCTGAATAAGAAATCCCCCCACTGTGCCGCACGATACAGACATGAGCCACACTATTAATAATTAGTCATTGTGTAACCCACTATTCAGAATATAAATTCATAAATCAGCAATGTGCGTCCATTAGAAACTTTTCCCCCTCCCAATAAAAATAAAAATGAATTAGCCATTGTACTTGTTTTCCTAATTCATTACCAGTCACTTTCCTGTGTCCTCAACCCCCCACCACTGTTTTCCTCCCACTCCTCCAATTCACTATAATTTAAAAGGTGGAAAAAGTTTTAAAATTATTCAGAAACAGGCATTTTAACAGGAATGTGTAGATTTTTACATCTACTGTATACAGCAACAAGACTATATACAGTACAGAAATACATTGCCAGATCCATGCATGATGCAAGAACTAAATTCAGTGTATAAAATATCACAACAAGTTTAACACATTAAAACCAGTCACAAGCAACCACATATACCGTGTGCTATACAAGAACCAAGCTCAGTGCATCATTATGGTACAGCACCATGGAATCAATGGTGCTATATAAATAAATAATAATAATAATTATGGTATAAAACCAAGTTTAGAATCCAAATAGTGTAGCAGAACCAAGCTCAGTACAAAGAGGTGGTATACCAAAGAATAGTCTAGCATGACTGACTTTGTATAGTCATTCCATCACACGTTAGTTACGCCAACCCATGGTAAAGGGTGCAATGGTTCAGCAGGACCAGTGAAGGACTTGGTGAAAGGAGAATAGCAGGGACTGGTGAGATGAGGGTATGGAAGCAGTGAGGCACCAGATGGGCGGGATGGAGTCCGATGAAACAGTGAGGCACTTGGTGAGAGGAGGAAAGTATGGATTGGGAGTTAAATATTTTGAGCAGGCAGCAGATGCAATATAAAGCCTGATGAGAGGGGGTCATCAGGTACAGTGTGGCACTGGGTGGGAGTCAAGAGTGGCAGTAGGGTCCCCAATTACCGTATTTTTCGGACTACAAGATGCACTTTTTCCCCCCCAAAAAAGGGGGGAAAATGGGGGGTGCGTCTAATAGTCGCAATGCAGGCTTACCGTGGCAGCAGAGGTGCGGCGGCAGAGGTGCGGTGGCAGAGGTGCGGCGGCAGAGGTGTGGCGGCAGAGGTGCGGGGATGAGGAGGCGCAGTGAGCGGGGTCCCTTTCCCCGGTGAGGTGATGCAGCAGCCCGGTAATGCAGCAGAGCCAGGTGAATCGGCCGGCCATTTTCCTGAAGCCGAGATGCGAACTCGGCTTCAGGAAAATGGCCGCCACGATCCCCATCTGCGCACGCGCGGCATCCCGCGGCCATTTTCCTGAAGCCCCGGGAAGCAGAGCGCTTCATCTGCGCACGCGCGGCCTCAGGAAGATGGCCGTCACCACCAATAACAACAGGATTCACCCGGCTCTGCTGCATTACCGGGCTGCTGCATCACCTCACCGGGGAAAGGGACCCCTCTCACGCCATACCTCTCACTGCGCCTCCTCATCCCAGCACCTCTGCCGGTAACCACTGCAGCAACCCTCCCATGGACACCAGGCCGTGGCGTCGCCCACCTAAGCAGGAAGGGACCCTGCTCAGGTGCACGCCGTACCGCATCACCCCACCTCTGCCGACACCATGCCTCCTGTGACCCTGCTCTGCCACTGCCAGCCCTCAGGTAAGATACTGTAAATTCGGACAATAAGACGGACCCCCATCTTATAAAAAATCTTTTTTTCTGCAATTTTCACCCCAAATTTGGGGTGTGCCTTATGGTCCGGTGCATCTTATAGTCCGAAAAATACAGTATTTTGGAATTATAATTTTTATTCTCCTCCTCAAAATGATTTCAGTTTGCTTTTCAATGGATTTGTACAGACTGTAGGTGACATTAAAGGTGGGAAAATTCTGTAGCAGTTTTATTCTCTGGCAGGAAGGTAATTTATGTGGAACTATGTACTTGATACTGTACTTAGTGATTTTCATTCTGTCCTGTCATATACAGTATGTTATATAATATATGTCTGTAGCATGTGTATTTATAATGGCTGTACTTGGAACCTTATGGTTTACGCTTTTCAATAAAATGTTTGATTGTATGGTAACAATATCTCTCTTATTTAGGTTTTTTTTTGCAGGCCCCTCTTTTGTTTTATTGATATTTAATAAGATAGTGTAGACTTTTTATATCTACATGCATCTTTTTGTATCTATGCTTTGGCTTTGATTTTGTACACAGTGGCAAAATAGTGATAGATTCTATTTACATGACTTTCCTCCTTCTTTTAGATCACACACTAACTAAATGGACTGCACTGGCAGATTACAATCTACAATCTCTCTTTATCCTTAGTAGCCTAGGGCAGTGAAGGGGTTAAGGTACCTTCACACTGAGCGACTTAACAACAATAACGATAGCGATCCGTGACGTTGCAGCGTCCTGGATAGCGATATCGTTGTGTTTGACACGCAGCAGCGATCTGGATCCCGCTGTGATATCGCTGGTCATTGCTGAAAGTCCAGAACTTTATTTGGTTGTCAGATCGGCGTGTATCGTCGTGTTTGACAGCAAAAGCAACGATGTCAGCAATGTTTTACAATGGTAACCAGGGTAAATATCGGGTTACTAAGCGCAGGGCCACGCTTAGTAACCCGATATTTACCCTGGTTACCATTGTAAAAGTAAAAAAAAACACTACATACTCACCCTCTGATGTCTGTCACGTCCCCCGGCGTCCGCGCTGCTGCTCAGAGCTTCCTGCACTGACTGTGTCAGTGCCAGCCGTAAAGCAAAGCACAGCGGTGACGTCACCGCTGTGCTTTAGGGCCGGCGCTTACACAGTGCAGGGAAGCTGAAGGCGAGGGACGCGACAGACACGGCAATGTAAGTATGTAGTGTTTGGGTTTTTTTTACATTTACACTGGTAACCAGGGTAAACATCGGGTTACTAAGCGCGGCCCTGCGCTTAGTAACCCGATGTTTACCCTGGTTACCCGGGGACTTCGGCATCGTTGGTCGCTGGAGAGCTGTCTGTGTGACAGCTCTCCAGCGACCACACAGTGACGCTGCAGCGATCGGCATCGTTGTCGATATCGCTGCAGCGTCGCTTAATGTGACGGTACCTTTAGTCTGCATGCCAGGTGGTCTACAGTAGTAAATGTATTAGTGTAAGCATCCCTGAAGATCTAGGACAGTGGATGGGTTAATGTATTATAGGGAACCTGTCACCCCCCCCTCAGGCGTTTGTAACTAAAAGAGCCACCTTGTGCAGCACTAATGCTGCATTTGGACAAGGTGGCTCTTTTAGTTAAGCTCCTTGCACACGCTGAAATAAACACTTATAAAATGTGACCCCTCATACCGTGAAACCGTCCAGGAGGCGGGAATTTCCTTCCTAATCGGACACAGCACAGCCGTCATTCATACCCCCTTGGCCTCAGCGTTGTTTAAATCTGTCCCGGAGCCTGCGCTGTTATGTTATCCCTTGGGCATGCGCAGTTAGCGCTGCTCATCTTCTGACATCATTTGATGTCAGGCTGACTGCGCCTGTGCGGCCACGTTGCCTGAGATCCCGCCCCGCAGTGTCTTCTGATTTATTCACACTGTGGGGCTGAGATTCATGGGCATGCGCAGTGCATATCTTCTCCTCTCACTCATCTCCCTCCGCCTTCTTCAGACTGTGCGGCGTCAGCTGATCCCTAATCGCCGTGGCATGCGATAACTGCGCATGCCCAAGGGATAACATAACAGCACAGGCTTCGGGGACAGATTCAAACAATGCGGAGGAGGCGGCACCCGGCACCAAGGGGGTATGAATGACGGCTGTGCTGCGTCTGATTAGGAAGGAAAGTCCCGCCTCCGGGACGGTTTCACGGTATGAGGGGGCACATTTCATAAGTGTTTATTTCAGCGTGTGCAAGGAGCATAACTAAAAGAGCCACCTTGTCCAAATGCAGCATTAGTGCTGCACAAGGTGGCTCTTTTAGTTACAAATGCCTGGGGGGGGTGACAGGTTCCCTTTAATTTCTGGTGATCTATGGCAATAACAAGGTTAATATCAGTACTAGAGATGAGAGGATCTTTTGAAATTCAAAGTCATCAATTTTGACAAATTTTCCCCCCAAATTGTATTTGCAACAAGTAAATTTGCACAAATAGCAACACTGGAAAACTTATAAGTGCTCATAAGGGCTCATAAACAAATGTGGGATAGAGGAGAGAGAAGTCAGCTGTCAAGAAGAGCTTACAATTTACAGACAAGAGAGAGAGGACCCGGCTGACCTATAAAAGCTTACGCTCTACAGGAGAGAGAGGACCTGGCTGACCAGAAGAGCTTACACTCTACAAGAAAGAGAGGACCCGGCTGACCAAAAGAGCTTATACTCAACAGGAGAAAAAAGATCTGGATGACCATAAGAGCTTAGGCTGGTTTCACATTTGCGTTTTTTGCTGCTGCGTTTTTCTGCAAAAAAAGCATGCGTTTTTTTTCCTGTTTAACATTAAAAATGCATGCGTTTTTTTTGCATGCGTTTTGCCGCGTTTGACAACGCATGCGTTTTTTCCATGCTTGCGTTTTGTTGCAGAAATGCAACATGTAGTAATTTCTAGAGGCGTTTTTTTGCGGCAAAAAAACGTATTGCTGTCTATGTAAACACATGCGTTTTTAAGCACATGCGTTTGTTTGCATTAAAAACGCATGCGTTTTTATAGAAAAAAACAAGAATACACACTGATAAGCCACCCCCCACCATCAAGGTGATAAAGGGATCCAAACCCTATCCCTAACCCTACCCCTAACCCTAGGTATCCTAACCCTAACCCTACCCCTAACCCTACCCCTAACCCTAACCCTACCCCTAACCCTAGGGATCCTAACCCTACCCCTAACCCTAGGGATCCTAACCCTAACCCTACCCCTAACCCTAGGTATCCTAACTCTAACCCTACCCCTAACCCTAGCTATTTCTATTTATAGTAGGTTTTCTTGTTGATTTTGATGATTGGCAGCTGTCACACACTTCTCAGCATGCGTTTCAAAAACGCAAACGCAGGAATAAACGCATGTAAACGCGGCAAAACGCCGCATTTTTTTTCTGCATGCAAAGACGCATGCGTTTGCACGCGTTTACATGCATTTTTTCACCACATGCGTTTGCGTTAAAAACGCTGCGTTTTTAAACGCAAATGTGAAACTAGCCTTATACTCCACAGGAGAGAGGGGACATGACTGACATAAGAGCTTACACTCTACATAAGACTGATTCTGAAGATGTAAAATGACTCTATCATACAAACTTTGCACCGCTGGGGACCACTGATTACATTGGTCAACACAAAAAAATCATCAGCAAAGGTAATATGTCTGTTTTATGGAGTTTTGCTCTATCACATAAAGTTTCTGAGATAGAAGTATTTTTGTTATTACGTTATTTCTTTATTTCTTTATTTCTATTTATTTATTTATTTTCAATGTATGTGGTTTTTCATATGTTATTCCCATTTCTTTGCTTGTCTTACCTAATTGTGAATTTTCTTACAGGGACAACATCAGTAAAGGTTTTAATGAGTTTTATGGGAAGGAGTATTAACAGTGCAGTCAACCAATGACTGCTTCTCGGAAAGTCACATGTTATGGGGAGGAGCTAACTGTTATGAGGCGGTAAGATTTGAGTCAGTCAGAAAAGGATGGTTATGGCAGCAAGGATCGGTATGTGAGACTCTGACAGGAAACAGGCCTCTACAGGGATCTGAGCCCTGGCAAATTTTAGGCCACGCCTCTGACCACACCCATTCATAACTAGCCACACCCATATCCATGTCCCAACCACACCCATTTAGCACTGCTGATCACATTGTTTCATAAAGAATAATTATAAACAAAAAAATATGGCCACACAGTGCTCCATAGTGTATAATGGCCACACAGTGCTCCATACTGTATAATGGCCACACATGATGCTCCATACTGTATAATGGCCACACATGATGCTCCATACTGTATAATGACCACACATGATGCTCCATACTGTATATTGGCCGCACATGATACTTCGTACCGTATAATGGCCACACATAGCTACTCCTACACACGCGGCTGCGCTCCGTACACACGCGCTCCGCTCCATACACCTCGTACACACGCAGCTCTGCTCCGTACACCTCGTACACATTTAGCTCCGCTCCATACACCTCATACACACGACTCCGCTCCGTACACCTCATACAAACACGGCTCCGCTCCATACACCTCATACACATTCAGCTCCGCTCCATACACCTTTTGCCTTTTGAAAAGATTTTTTATAATTTTTTCTATTTTTTCTCTGGCGCCCCCTTAGGGTCGGCGCCCTAGGCGGCCGCCTAGTTCGCCTATACGTTCGGGCCAGGCATGGGAAAGTGGCTATGCCATTTGCTGTTCCCATGGTTTGGAGAGAACCCAAAAATCATAATGATGACTGCTACTTTTGCTTTGTTAAACTGAAGGGTTTTTCTACAAAGAACAAACATAAGATTAATTACCCTGAACTTGAATCTGTGATTAGGCCAGTTCCACATGATGGTACCTTGCCGGTTCCTGTACCACCGTTGTCTGGATTGGATGAAAATGAAGTAGAATAGGAAGACTCTGGAGCTGAAGCTACTCGTGAAGACATAAAGACCTCAAATCAAGATGAGAATGTAACTGATGGAGCAGCCAGAACTCTTTACTCAACATGAATTAAATGATCGCAACAGAGACCTTTCATTGTCAAAAGATAAAGCTGAACTTCTTGCATCTAGGTTGAAACAGAAGACTCTCTTCCTCATGATGATGTCAAAGTGTGTTATTACCGAAACAAAAGTAACACTTTAACGCAATGTTTCACAGTTAATAAACCAATGGTGTACTGTAATAATGTGAATGGCCTCTTTGAAGAACTGAATCAAGAGTATTTTGTTGCAGATTGGCGATTGTTTATTGACTCATCCCAGAGAAATTTTAAAGCAGTGTTGCTTCACAATGAAAATATGAAACTATCAATCCCTATTGCTCACTCATGCCATTTAAAGGAAAGTTATGAAAATCTGTTGGATGCTATACAATATAAGCAACATCAATGGGATATCTGTGGAGATTTGAAAGTGATCTGCTAATGGGAATACAAGGAGGTTTCACAAAATATTGTTGCTTCTTCTGGTTTTATGGGACAATAGAAATATGGTAGAGCATTATGTTCGTCGTGATTGGGGACAGAGAAACATCCATGATCAAGGTAGAGACAATATTCAGCATAATCCTTTAGTAGCTCCAACAAACATCTTTCTTCCTCCACTACATATAAAGTTGGGATTGATTAAAAACTTTGTGAAAGCCATGGCAAAGATAAATTCACAAGGGTTCCAGTACATTTCACAAAAATTTTCCAGCATTTCACAGCAAAACTGAAGGAAGGGGTATTTGTTGGTCCTCAGATCAGAGAGCTTGTGAGAGATGATGTGTTTGAAGGAACTATAAATAAGAAATTGAGATCTTGGAAAAGCTTCAAGTGGATCCGTGAAAACTTCTTAGGAAAAAAAAATCTTCAGAATATGTTGAAGGTGTTGAGGAACTGCTAAATGCATACCAGTGTCTTGGATGTCGCATGTCTCTGAAAATGCACTTTTTGCATTCACATTTAGATTTCTCCCCTCAAAATCTTTGGGATGTAAGAGATGAACAAGGTGAGCGGTTTCACCAGGACATTAAAGTAATGAAGCACTGCTACAAGGGTTTTTGGAATGACTCAGTGATGGCAGATTACTGTTGGATGTTATATAGAGACAGACAACCCTGAAAAATCGTATCGTATCTGATCATATTTTAGTTTCTATTTTGCATGTGAAATTATTTTGGTTCAATAAAAACTGTTTTGTAAGGTGAAGCATTGTTTTCTGATATGTAGATTCCTGTTTTCTTAAAGGGAACCTGTCACCCCCAAACTTCGCCTATAAGCTGCAGCCACCGGCATCAGGGGCTTATCTACAGCATTCTGTAATGCTGTAGACAAGCCCCCAATGTAACCTGAAAGATAAGAAAAGCAAGTTAGATTATACTCACCTAGATATACAATATACAAAAAAAGGTTGCACTCTATTGTGCCAAAGCATGTCGCATATGAAATACATGAAATATGAATAGCAAAATGGCTTTTTGAACATTAGGAAAAATATTTATGAGTTATGAGACGCTTTGCACAGAATTTGGCCAAATAGTTTGAGCCCATCAACCAACCTGACTGAGCACTCCTCCCTTCACCATGTGGTTTTAAATTACATCTAATCACACTTGGTTCCGGCCAACCCATATGTAGGCTTTGCTGAGAGAGGTGTCCACATTCACCCAAGCATACAGATATTGGCCTTCGGTAAGTGTTCACATTTGGACAGGGAGGTCAGGGACCCATCAGATTAATGAGACCACCTTGACAATGGTTGATGGGCTCACACTATTTGGCCAAATTCTGTGCAAAGCGTCTCATAAATATTTTTCCTAATGTTCAAAAAGCCATTTTGCTATTCATATTTCATGTATTTCATATTCGACATGCTTTGGCACAATAGAGTGCAACCTTTTTTTGTATATTGTATATGGAGGTAGCTGCTCCTGGTATGCACCTATTCACACTAGTTTGGATGTGCCAGTCGATTTTCTGTCATTTCAGTCATATACTCACCTAGAGGCGGGCCCGGTGCGGTCCGGTCCGATGGGTGTCGCGGTCCGGGTCTGGCGCCTCCCATCTTTATACGATGACGTCCTCTTCTTTGCTTCCTGCCGCGGCTCCGGCGCAGGCGTACTTTGTCTGACCTGTTGAGGGCAGAGCAAAGTACTGCAGTGCGCAGGCATCGGGAAAGGTCAGAGAGGCACCTGTACACAGCAGTACTTTTTATTGTGCACACTTACAAGTAGAGATGAATGGAATAGGCAAAATTCCAACTGGCCTGTTTGCACATTTTTTCCTGGGAGATTTGATTTGTGGAGAAGTTATTCTCTATTATCAGAAATGAGCACTAAACCTGCAGCAGTGAGAGCTACCTAAACTCCAGTGCAATATCCAATAATACAGGGAATCCAAGGAAGTGACAATCATGTACTTTATCTATTTACAGCACAGTCATACCTGGCCATTATATAGCTGAAGCATAAAGAAGTAAAACTAAGACCCCTTTAATACAGCAAAGTCTTCATAAAAGAGTAATTATAAGAAAACAGAGATGACATGGTATTAAAATGTGCATTCATAAGATTATAGGGTGGTGGTGCTCATTAACGCTGCAGGAAAACAAACATGAACTCTGCCTTTTCTTTCGCTTTTTTCTTACTTGAATAGACGACGAGAATCCCAAGTCAGCAAGGCAAATATTAATAATTAGAAAGCCTGATTCTGCCATGCTGTGTGAAAGGCATCCCATCTGCTGGGCCACAGGCCGAAAGCATCAGTTGTCTGTGGCAACAGTGTAATGAGTACCCAAATTATTAGAATTTAATTAGCTAATCAAGAGTTCTATCAGCCTAACACCTGCAAGTCTCTATTGAATGGCAATGGGAAAAAATGCCCACCTAATTAATTTCTTCTGAACAAGAGGTATAAAAGATAAGATTGATCTCACACTTCTGCAGCTTTCTAGCCACGTGGTGCAGCCACCATTTCACTAATCAGCAGATGTTCAGATTATTTAATAATTTTAACAACAATCTGTTGGACATATGTTGTTTATTTCTAAACCATAGCTTGACTTGGATGATTATTGTGATAGCCATACATAGTGGAGCAGACAGATATTCACACGTTAGCTTTCTAAATAAATGATGGAATAAGTAAAGCAGCTCCAATGCAAATTAGACATCGGAGATATGCATTAAAAAATGGATCAGAAAAATGCTGTCATTTATATATTGACTCTGATGCTATTGACCAAAAAGTGTCAAAGCAATTTGCTGGGTTTTTTTTTTTTGCTTTTATTTTGTTATTGGTATGCTGTAATCTGGCACCATGTGATTAATATTTGATGTTAAATCATCTGTCAAGCCTTCTAGTAATCCAAGTTACACACAAAGCAGAAGCCTAACATAGCCTTAAAGGGAACCTGTCACCCCCCCCGCCCAAGCGTTTCAAACTAAAAGAGCCACCTTGTGCAGCAGTAATGCTGCATTCTGACAGGGTGGCTCTTTTAGTTCTGGGTGCTGTAACTGGAGAAATAATCTGTTTTTTAATTTGTAAGAAATACAGAAATACCTTGTCTTCAGTCAAGGAGGCCGGCATTTCCCCCCTGGTTTAGACACCACACAGCTGTCACTCACATCTTCTTGGCGCCGGGCGCTGCCTCCTACTCACCGCTGTTTTCAAAATAGCTGGCACTTGCGCTCTTTTCCCCTGCCTGGTGCAGGCGCAGTGAGCGCTGCCCGTCTTTGCTCATATGCAGCCCAGCTGACTGCGCCTGCGCGGCCGCCCTGCCTGTGAATCCCAGCCCCGCAATGTGAATAAATCATAAGTCACTGCGGGGCTGGGAATCACAAGCACTCACTAGACCACTGATGGAGCAGTGGTAGCTGTATACCCGGTACACAAGAGACAGGAGAATGAGCTTCCAAAAAGCAAAGGTATTTATTTAAAGGAAGCTTTAACAAACAGAAAGCGGTGCCTGAGAGAAGAACTCTCTGGACCACAACACTGAACCAAGTAATGGTGCACAGGGCAAGGTGTACCCCTATACAGGGATTTCCCGTCACAACACCAGATGGCCAAAATACCGCAATACCCGGACCAGAGGGACGACCCATACAAACCGTATTAACAAGACGATGGAATTCAGGCTCTGTCAGTGGAGAGAATCCTGGAAGCTCTGTGTAGTCTCTGAAAGGCTGATCCAGCCGGCAGCAATATTTGGATGGCTCCGTGAGGAGCAGCTTAGTCAACCTGGAGTGGAAACCGGAGAGTCCAGAAGGATCCAGAATAGGGAACTGTAAGCAGAGGATTCTGAGGAGACAGAGGAATTAGAAAACCGAAAGAAATAAACTTCAGTTTGCAGAGCACAGCAGAGTGTAGCCTGAGCAGAAGGCCACGAACAACAGAATGAACACATTGCCCAGGCACCTCCCATAAGGGGAGGATACCTTTTATGCACAGAGCATCATAGCACAGAGAGCCTTAATAGAGAACAGGTGCTCTGCTGTTTTAAGTATGTGCAGGAAGCGGGGCGCACCTCCTAAGAGCATTACCAGGAGACCTGCCAAGAGGATGCAGGTTCTTAGCAGAGAAAGGAGCTGCTGATCGTCTGGAGCCATGGACAGGGTGAGTAGTAGTGGAGTAGTGGAGCTGCATGAAAGGTGCCGGTCTCCCTTCGCACTGGAGACTGGACCTGCAGCTACAGTTATATGAAAAAGTTTGGGCACCCCTATTAATCTTAAGCTTAATGTTTTATAAAAATAGTTTTTTTTTGCAACAGCTATTTCAGTGTCATATATCTAATAACTGTTGGACACAGTAATGTTTCTGCCTTGAAATGAGGTTTATTGTACTAACAGAAAATGTGTAATCTGCATTCAAACAAAATTTGACAGGTGCATAAGTATGGGCACCTCACCAGAAAAGTGACAATAATATCTAGTAGATCCTCCTTTTGCAAAAATAACAGCCTCTAGTCCCTTCCTGTAGCTTTTAATGAGTCCCTGGATCCTGGATGAAGGTATTTTTGACCACTCCTCTTTACAAAACAATTCCAGTTCAGTTAAGTTTGATGGTCGCCGAGCATGGACAGCCCTCTTCAAATGATCCCACAGATGTTCAATGATATTCAGGTCTGGGGACTGGGATGGCCATTCCAGAACAGTGTAATTGTTCCTCTGCATAAATGCCTGAGTAGATTTGGAGCGGTGTTTTGGATCATTGTCTTGCTGAAAGATCCATCCCCTGCGTAACTTCAACTTTGTCACTGATTCATGAACATTATTGTCAAGAATCTGCTGATACTGAGAGGAATCCATGCGTCCCTCAACTTTAACAAGATTCCCGGTGCCGGCATTGGCCACACAGCCCCAAAGCATGATGGAACCTCCACCAAATTTTACTGTGGGTAGCAAGTGTTTTTCTTGGAATGTTGTGTTTTTTTGCCGCCATGCATAACGCTTTTTTGTATGACCAAACAACTCAATCTTGGTTTCATCAGTCCACAGGACCTTCTTCCAAAAAGAAATTGGCTTCTCCAAACGTGCTTTTGCATACCTCAGCCGACTCTGTTTGTGGCGTGCTTGCAGAAACGGCTTCTTTCGCATCACTCTCCCATACAGCTTCTCCTTGTGCAAAGTGCATTGTATAGTTGACCAATGCACAGTGACACCATCTGCAGCAAGTTGATGCTGCAGCTCTCTGGAGATGGTCTGAGGATTGTCCTTGACTGATCTCACCATTCTTCTTCTCTGCCTTTCTGATGTTTTTCTTGGCCTGCCACTTCTGGCCTTAACAAGAACTTTACCTGTGTTCTTCCATTTCCTTACTATGTTCCTCACAGTGAAAATTGACAGGTTAAATCTCTTAGACAGCTTTTTGTATCCTTCCCCTGAACAACTATGTTGAATAATCTTTGTTTTCAGATCATTTGACAGTTGTTTTGAGGAGCCCATGATGCCACTCTTCAGAGGAGATTCAAACAGGAGAACAACTTGCAAGTGGCCACTTTAAGTAGCTTTTCTCATGATTGCATACACCTGGCTATGAAGTTCAAAGCTCAATGAGGTTACAAAACCAAAAAAAGTGCTTTAGTAAGTCAGTAAAAAGTAGGTAGGAGTATTTTAAACAAGAAAATGATAAGGGTGCCCATACTTATGCACCTGTCAAATTTTGTTTGAATGCAGATTGCACATTTTCTGTTAGTACAATAAACCTCATTTCAAGGCAGAAACATTACTGTGTCCAACAGTTATTAGATATATGAAACTGAAATAGCTGTTGCAAAAAAAAACAATTTTTAGAAAACATTAAGCTTAAGATTAATAGGGGTGCCCAAACTATTTCATATAACTGTATCTACAATCTATAATATTCATATTTTCACTTGATTTTGTCATATAAATTTCTTGAGAAAAATAAAAAATTATCTTAATCAAAATGGTGCCAGCGGCTAGGCCTGCACAGTAACATCATTCGGAACACGACAGATGTTAATATGCAGGCTCTGCCACCGGCCCTGTTTTTCTAGAGAAATACAATTTGGCTCCATCAATATGGTGCTTGCGGCACCTGCACAGTAGCATCATTCGGATTTCTGATAGATACCACTGCGCAGGCACCACTGCCTGCATCATTTAGATTATTTTTTATTTTTCTCAAAAAAAGGCACAGGCCACAGGCCGCCCCAGAGCACGATACTCTCATTAACTGAAAACTGAAAATAAAGATTAAACAACAACCACAAGACAGATTTCATCAACCAAGGCATCATTTTTAATCAATACAACGGCGCCAACCTGACACTCTCAGTAGGTTACTGTGCACAATCATACTGACAGGTAGGCCAACATTTCGGATTTTAAAATCATTTTCCAAGCTGCTGTTATAAAGTATTTTAATTTCCTGAGATAATGACTTTTGTGTTTTTATTAGCTGTAAGCCATAATCAACACTGACAGAAATAAACACTTGAAATAGACCACCCTGGTTGTAATGACTTTATATAATATATGAGTTTCACTTTTTATATTGAAAGACTGAAATAAATTAAATAAACTTTTTGATACTCTAATTTTGTGAGAGACACAAACACACACACACACACACACACACACACACACACACACACACACACATATATATATATAGATAGATAGATAGATATACTGTATATATAGTTATATATACCGTACAGACCAAATGTTTGGACACACCTTCTCATTTAAAGATTTTTCATGACTATGAAAATTGTACATTCACTCTGAAGGCATCAAAACTATGAATTAACACATGTGGAATTATATACTTAACAAAAAAGTGTGATACAACTGAAATTATGTCTTATATTCTAGGTTCTTCAAAGTAGGCACCTTTTGCTTTGATGACTGCTTTGCACACTCTTGGCATTCTCTTGATGAGCCTCAAGAGGTAGTCACCGGGAACGGTCTTCCAACAATCTTGAAGGAGTTCCCAGAGATGCTTAGCACTTGTTGGCCCTTTTGCCTTCACTCTGCCGTCCAGCTCACCCCAAACCATCTCGATTGGGTTCAGGTCTGGTGACTGTGTGGAGGCCAGGTCATCTGGCGTAGCCTCCCATCACTCTCCTTCTTGGTCAAATAGCCTTTACACAACCTGGAGGTGTGTTTAGGGTCACTGTCCTGTTGAAAAATAAATGATGGTCCAACTAAACGCAAACCGGATGGAATAGCATGCCGCTGCAAGATGCTGTGGTAGCCATGCTGGTTCAGTATGCCTTCAATTTTGAATAAATCCCCAACAGTGTCACCAGCAAAGCACCCCAACACCATCACACCTCCTCCTCAATGCTTCGCATGTAGAGTCCATCCGTTCACCTTTTCTGCGTCGCTCAAAGACACGGTGGTTGGAACCAAAGATCTCAAATTTGAACTCATCAGACCAAGGCACCAATTTTCACTGGTCTAATGTCCATTCCTTGCGTTCTTTAGCCCAAACAAGTCTGTTCTGCTTGTTGCCTGTCCTTAGCAGTGGTTTCCTAGCAGCTATTTTACCATGAAGGCCTGCTTCACAAAGTCTCCTCTTAACAGTTGTTGTAGAGATGTGTCTGCTGCTAGAACTCTGTGTGGCATTGACCTGGTCTCTAATCTGAGCTGCTGTTAACCTGCGATTTCTGAGGCTGGTGACTTGGATAAACTTATCCTCAGAGCAGAGGTGACTGTTGGTCTTCCTTTCCTGGGGCGGTCCTCATGGTAGCCAGTTTCTTTGTAGCTCTTGATGGTTTTTGCCACTGCACTTAGGGACACCTTCAAAGTTTTCCCAATTTTTCGGACTGACTGATCTTCATTTCTTAAAGTAATGATGGCCACTCGTTCTTCTTTACTTAGATGCTTTTTTCTTGCTATAATACAAATTCTAACAGTCTATTCAGTAGGACTATCTGCTGTGTATCCACCAGACTTCTGCACAACATAACTGATTGTCCCAACACCATTTATAAGGCAAGAAATCCCACTTATTAAACCTGACAGGGCACACCTGTGAAGTGAAAACCATTCCCGGTGACTACCTCTTGAAGCTCATCAAGAGAATGCCAAGAGTGTGCAATGCAGTCATCAAAGCAAAAGATGGCTACTTTGAAGAACCTAGAGTATAAGACATAATTTCAGTTGTTTCACACTTCTTTGTTAAGTATATAACTCCACATGTTAATTCATAGTTTTGATGCCTTCAGCGTGAATGTACAATTTTCATAGTCATGAAAATACAGAAAAATCTTTAAATGAGAAGGTGTGTCCAAACTTTTGGTCTGTACTGTATATATATATATATATATATATATATATATATATATATATATATACTGCTCAAAAAAATAAAGGGAACACTTAAACAACAGAATATGCCTCCATGTACATCAAACTTCTGTGAAATCAAAACTGACAATCAATTTCACATGCTGTTGTGCAAATGGAATAGACAACAGATGGAAATTATTTGCAATTATCAAGACACGCTCAATAAAGGAGTGGTTCTGCAGGTGGGGACCACAGACCACTTCTCAGTACCAATGCTTTCTGGCTGATGTTTTGGTCACTTTTGAATGTTGGTTGTGCTTTCACACTCATGGTAGCATGAGATGGACTCTACAACCCACACAAGTAGCTCAGGTACTGCAGCTCATCCAGGATGGCACGTCAATGCGAGCTGTGGCAAGAAGGTTTGGTGTGTCTGTCAGTGTAGTGTCCAGAGGGTGGAGGCGCTACCAGGAGACAGGTCAGTAGACCAGGAGACGTGGAGGGGGCCATAGTAGGGCAACAACCCAGCAACAAGACCACTACCTCAGCCTTTGTGCGAGGAACAGGAGGAGCACTGCCAGAGCCCTACAAAATGATCTCCAGCAGGCCACAAATGTGCATGTATCGTCACAAATGGTTAGAAACCAACTCCATGAGGATGGTCTGAGTGCCCGATGTCCAGAGATGGGGGTTGTGCTCACAGCCCAACACAATGCAGGATGCTTGGCATTTGCCACAGAACACCAGGATTGGCAAACTCGCCACTGGCACCCTGTGCTCTTCACAGATGAAAGCACGTTCACACTGAGCACATGTGACAGACGTTACAGAGTTTGGAGACACTGTGGAGAGCGATCTTCCACCTACAACATCCTACAGCATGACCGGTTTGGCAGTGGGTCAGTAATGGTGTGAGGTTGCATTTTTTTGGAGGGCCGCATAGCCCTCCATGTGCTCTCCAGAGGTAGCCTGACTGCCATTAGGTACTGAGATGAGATCCTTAGACCCCTTGTGAGAGCATATGCTGGTGCGGTTGGCCCTGGGTTCCTCCTAATGCAGGACAATGCCAGACCTCATGTGGCTGCAGTGTGTCAGCAGTTCCTGCAAGATGAAGGCATTGAAGCTATGGACTGGCCCGCCCATTCCCCAGACCCGAATCTGATTGAACACATCTGGGACATCATGTCTAGCACTATCCACCAACGTCACGTTGCACCACAGACTGTCCAGGAGTTGGCGGATGCTTTAGTCCAGGTCTGGGAGGAGATCCCTCAGGAGACCATCCGCCGCCTCATCAGTAGAATGCCCAGGCATTGTAGGGAGGTCATACAGGCACGTGGAGGCCACACACACTACTGAGCATCATTTCCTTGTCTTGAGGCATTTCCACTGGAGTTGGATCAGCCTGTAACTTCATTTTCCACTTTGATTTTGAGCACCATTCCAGCTTCAGACCTCCGTGGGATATTAGTTGTGATTTACGCTGATAATTTTTAGGTTTTATCGTTCCCAGCACATTCCACTATGTAATGAATAAAGACTTACAACTGGAATATTTCATTCAGTGATATCTAGGATGTACACATATTTGGGGAAAAAGTATTTAGTCAGCCACCAATTGTGCAAGTTCTCCCACTTAAAAAGTTGAGAGGCCTGTAATTGACATCATAGGTAGACCACAACTATCAGAGTCAAAATGAGAAAACAAATCCAGAGAATCACCTTGTCTGATTTGGCAAGATTTATTTTGCAAAATATGGTGTAAAATAAGTATTTGGTCACCTAAAAACATGCAAGATTTCTGGCTCTCACAGACCTGTAACTTCTTCTTTAAGAGGCTCCTCTGTCCTCCACTCATTACCTGTAGTAATAACAGATTCAGTCTTCCCTGCCTGGTGCAGGGCTACAATTTTGTTTCTGGTGTCCTTTGACAGCTCTTTTGTCTTCACCAAAGTGGAGTTTGGAGTGTGACTGTTTGATGTTGTGGACATGTGTCTTTTATAGTGATAACAAGTTTAAACAGGTGCCATTACTACAGGTAAGAAGGGAGGACAGAGGAGCCCCTTAAAGAAGAAGTTACAGGTCTGTGAGAGACAGAAATCTTGCTTGTTTTTAGGTGACCAAATACTTATTTTACACCATATTTTGCAAAATAAATCTTAGCCTCCCTCATCTTTTTAAGTGGGAGAACTTGTACAATTGGTGGCTGACTAAATACTTTTTTCCTCACTGTACACACACATTAAAATATATTATCTATCTTTCTCTCTCTCTCTCTCTCTCTCTCTGTATGTATGTTTCACAAAAAGCAATACAATCTAAGTAGCCTGGCATCAACTGTGGTGAACTTGGACACATGAGTACAATTTCAAAGCAATTAGACAACATGTTTCTTGAGCACACAAAAAGAGAACTCATGATGCAATGGTGGTAGAGGAGAAAGTGTATGGAAACCATGTGAGGTGAGGAGGATGATAACGATGGGGTTGATAACAATGGCAAGGTACTACTTGCAGGTTCAGAATGGTTACCAGAAGTCTATCATGAGGAGAGGAAGATACCTTGAGCTTAGCTGTTTAGTTTGCTTTCTACACATGAGCAGCTGATACCAGTTAATTTTCTAGCAGAGTGATGTAGCTCCTATTCGAAGTGTGCCAGGATTTACCAGGCTTTTTTTTCCAACAGCACACAATACAGTAGATAGGTAAGTCTGCAACGTGCAAAAGAATTCACATACAGTATGAAAACACATTTGACTTGCCACCACCGTGACCAGATCTTTCAAACACTGTTGAGCCTTTTTCTCTAACAGCACGTGTGGTATTACCTGTTCCAGAGCTGACCACATGAAAGACTGATTTAGCCCTAGAATATCCCTTCCTGATTCCCAGATTTTGTTCAACACAGAATCATCACTATTATCATCTTCATTGCATCCATGCTTCAGCTGACAGGTGCCTTTGTGTGTGAAATGAACAGTGCTCCTTGCCACTCCACCTGGTTCTCAGCCCAAGTCAGAGAGATAGTACCACAGACAGTGTCCATACCACCTTAGTTTGCATAGCCTGCTACACAGATTAGCATTAGAATCTTATTGTCCATCTCCTCTGGCACCATGTCTTCCAAGAAAGGCTGAGTGTTCATGTCTTCCAAAATATCAACTAGACAGTTTTTCTGGTGTTTTATGCGCGTTAGCCCCCAAGGCGCTGTGAGTTAGGAGACCTTGGGGCGGAATAGATGCAGGATTGGAAATTCCGCTATTTATAACAATAACTTTTATGGTGGCAAAGTAGATGGACTGAGCAGAACGCTGATTCCAGCTGATGATATCGCTGTCACAGATTACATCATCCTGCTATGATTGAGATGAGGGATGGGACATATACACAATTACACCCTCTGTTTTCTCCCCTGTAATGAGCTTGCCAGTATTTGCAAAGAAGGTCAAATGTGACTTGCATTTGCTGCTATTACTGCCAGGAGAGTTGCTGCCAGCATTACTGGTCATCTTAGAGCTGTTGCCAGTCCACATGCCTTTACAAAGTAGAATGGGACCAAAAAATGTAGGTAAATCACTTTCCAGAAGCAAGCATGCCACTGTGTTCAGGTGGCGTGTAAAAGCATCTAAGGCCCCTTTCACACATCAGTTTTTTGCTATCAGTCCCAATCCGTCGAATTTTGAAAAAAAAACGGATCCGGCGATTGATGCCGCCGGATCCGTTTTTTTCTCATAGACTTGTATAAGCAACGGATTGCCTCATGTTTGACATTGAAAATTGTTTGTCCGGCAGCCGGAGACAGCGGACAAAGTAACTTTTTGTGTACGTCGAAAGACTTGTATAAGCAACGGATTGCCTCATGTTTCACATTGAAAATTGTTTGTCCAGCAGCCGGAGACAGTGGACAAAGTAACTTTTTGTGTACGTCGAAAAAACAGATAGCGACGGATCCATCGCCGTCCGTCGTTTTCTAGAATGGAAGCCTATGGCGCCGGATCCGTCAAATGACGGAATCCGACGACGGATTCTGTTTTTTTTTTAACTGAGCATGCTACGATCCAATTAGCCAGATCCCATAGTCGGATCCATTCAAAAAATGGATCCGTCGCATCAGTGTTTCACATTCTGCGATGGATCCGTCGAGCCAACGGATTGTGATTGACGGCAAAAAACTGATGTGTAAAAGGGGCCTAAATTAGACTATTGGAGCAATGAAGTGGGCTAAAATTATTTAAACAACATGCACACATTAGTACTTGAACAGTTGTGTTTAAGTTTCAGATTACCGTATATACTCGAGTATAAGCCGAGATTTTCAGCCCAAATTTTTGGGCTGAAAGTGCCCCTCTCGGCTTATACTCGAGTCACAGTCGGCGGCAGGGTCGGCGGGTGAGGGGGAGAGGGCGCTGAGGCATACTTACCTGCTTCCAGGGCTCCTGGCGCTGTCCCTGCAGTCCCACGGTCTCCGGGTGCCGCAGCTCTTCCCCTGTTCAGCGGTCACGTGGGACCGCTCATTAGAGAAATGAATATGGACTCCACTCCCATAGGGGTGGAGCCGCATATTCATTTCTCTAATGAGCGGTAATGGTGACCGCTGATAGAGGAAGAGGCTGCGGTACCGAAGACCAGCTGTCCGGGGGAAGGAGCGGGACGCCGGGAGCAGGTAAGTATTACATATTCACCTGTCCACGTTCCACACGCCGGGCGCCGCTCCATCTTCCAGGCGTCTCTCCGCACTGACTGTGCAGGTCAGAGGGCACGATGACGCATATAGTGTGCGCGCCGCCCTCTGCCTGATCAGTCAGTGCAGAGAGACGCCGGGACGGGACGCTGAGGAGCTGCAAGCAAGAGAGGGGAGTATGTCATTTTTTTTTTATTGCAGCAGCAGCAGCTGCAATGGCACAGCTTTCTATGGTACATCTATGGGGCAATAATGAACGGTGCAGAGCACTATATGGCACAGCTATGGGGCAATAATGAACGGTGCAGAGCACTATATGGCACAGCTTTCTATGGTACAGCTATGGGGCAATAATGAACGGTGCAGAGCACTATATGGCACAGCTATGGGGCCATAATGAACGGTGCAGAGCATTATATGGCACAGCTATGGGGCAATAATGAATGGTGCAGAGCACTATATGGCACAGCTATGGGGCAATAATGAATGGTGCAGAGCACTATATGGCACAGCTATGGGGCAATAATGAACGGTGCAGAGCACTATATGGCACAGCTCTCTATGGTACAGCTATGGCGCAATAATGAACGGTGCAGAGCACTATATGGCACAGCTTTCTATGGTACATCTATGGGGCAATAATGAAGGGTGCAGAGCACTATATGGCACAGCTATGGGGCAATAATGAACGGTGCACAGCACTATATGGCACAGCTATGGGGCAATAATGAACGGTGCAGAGCACTATATGGCACAGCTTTCTATGGTACAGCTATGGGGCAATAATGAACGGTGCAGAGCACCATATGGCACAGCTATGGGGCAATAATGAACGGTGCAGAGCACTATATGGCACAGCTTTCTATGGTACAGCTATGGGGCAATAATGAACGGTGCAGAGCACTATATGGCACAGCTTTCTATGGTACAGCTATGGGACAATAATGAACGGTGCAGAGCACTATATGGCACAGCTTTCTATGGTACAGCTACGGGGCAATAATGAATGGTGCAGAGCACTATATGGCACAGCTATGGGGCAATAATGAACGGTGCAGAGCACTATATGGCACAGCTTTCTATGGTACAGCTATGGCGCAATAATGAACGGTGCAGAGCACTATATGGCACAGCTTTCTATGGTACATCTATGGGGCAATAATGAAGGGTGCAGAGCACTATATGGCACAGCTATGGGGCAATAATGAACGGTGCACAGCACTATATGGCACAGCTATGGGGCAATAATGAACGGTGCAGAGCACTATATGGCACAGCTTTCTATGGTACAGCTATGGGGCAATAATGAACGGTGCAGAGCACCATATGGCACAGCTATGGGGCAATAATGAACGGTGCAGAGCACTATATGGCACAGCTTTCTATGGTACAGCTATGGGGCAATAATGAACGGTGCAGAGCACTATATGGCACAGCTTTCTATGGTACAGCTATGGGGCAATAATGAACGGTGCAGAGCACTATATGGCACAGCTTTCTATGGTACAGCTATGGGGCAATAATGAACGGTGCAGAGCACTATATGGCACAGCTATGGGGCCATAATGAACGGTATGGAGCAACTATTTTTATTTTTGAAATTCACCGGTAGCTGCTGCATTTTCCACCCTAGGCTTATACTCGAGTCAATAAGTTTTCCCAGTTTTTTGTGGCAAAATTAGGGGGGGCGGCTTATACTCAGGTCGGCTTATACTCGAGTATTTACGGTAAGTGATTTTCTCCTAAAAAATGTATGATGAGACCAGAAAAAGTAGGTAAAACCATTTTCCAAAGCAAGCACATTCAACTGATCACTATATTCAGATTGCTCCTGTATCCATTTAATATTAAGCTAGTGAAGCAATGAAGCAAAACTTGAATAGCCCTGTCCTCCTTCACCTGGTTAACCCTTCCAATCCAGACATTTTGTCATTTCAGAGGCTGACCAGTGGTGTCCATATATATTCTTTGTGCATGGGTTGTTAACCCTCTTTGAATCATCAGATATTACTGGGCTGCCTGTACCCTGCAGAAAGTGATTGCCATTTGGGGTACTGTTGTGAATTCCGTTCTCGGGCTCCCTCCTGTGGTCATGAGTGGTACTTTGTGAGTTCTGTTCTTGGGCTCCCTCTGGTGGCTTTTAGTGTTACGGCTGGTCTGTAGCTGGACTCCAGCTGTCTCGTTTCCTGCTAGGCTTGCTGCTTATTTAACTCCACTTGGACCTTTACTTGTTGCCTGCTGTCGTTGTATTCATTACTGGTTCAGATCTCTCTGGGACTTCCCTTGTGACCTGTCTCCTCGTGGAGAAGCTAAGTTCATGCTAGTCTATTTTTGCTCATTGCTATTTGAAAATGTTTCTCAGTATATGATGAGTTCAGTCCAGCTTGCTTATATGCTATTTGATTGCTAGCTGGAAGCTCTGGGGTGCGGAGTTGCGCCCCTCACATCGTGAGTCGGTGTGGGGGTCTTTTTGCATTCTCTGCGTGGATAATTTTTGTAGTATTTTATAGTGACCGCACAGATTCCTTGTTATCCTCTGACTATTTAGTTATTAGTGGGCCTCATTTGCTAAAACCTATTTTTATTTCTATGTTTGTGTTTTCCTCTTAACTCACCGTCATTATTTGTGGGGGCTGCTCTCACTTTGGGGAAAATTTCTCTGAGGCAAGTGAGGCCTTGTTTCTCTCTAGGGGTAGCCAGTTTCTCAGGCTGTGCAGAGGCGTCTAGGCCTAGTTAGGAACGCTCCACGGCTGCCTATAGTGTGTGTTGATAGGATCAGGATTGCGGTCAGTAAAGTTCCCACATCCCCAGAGCTTGTCCTATGTTTTGGTTTACCTATCAGGTCAGTTCATGTGTTCTTACCACCAGAACCATAACAGGGTACCATTTGGTGTTTTCATCTTTCTCCTATCAGTGTGCATCACAGAGGTTTCTCCTCCCCCCTTCCTTCCCCCTTCTCATTTTAGAACTTTCATAGGGATGGAATGTTGTTCTTTGTTTTCAGCATAGTTTCCCAAGGTGGGATATTGGACACCAATATGCATATAATTATCAATGGTCTGGATAGTGTGGGTTTTGTAGTTTATTTTGCTGTGTCTGTTTGATGTCTATTTATAACATGATTTTCTGATTCTGTTTGTGGTGATTCAGACGCACGCTATACCAGGAACAAAAAAAAGAGCTGGACATGGCTTATTACCCTATTATGGGCATGTGTGGTTTTTCTGGTTTTAAATGGTTTTCGTAGTACATTGCTGTGTATGTCAATAAAGAGTGATCATTTTTACACATCTATTTTGAGCGATCCATGTGATATATTATGCCTCTCTGTTCTATAGGTTTTAAGATTCTAAATTGGGCATAACACAGGTGATCCTCCTTAATTGTGATGGTGCCCTCCTTGTTCAAAATTTGATTCGGCAGTTTGGTCACATGTCGGAGTCACAATGGCGAACTTAGTGAAGTGGTCCGTCATCACTAGACAATGCTCATATCCCTAGTGGTCCGGGCCTATCGTTAGATAATCTATCATCAATACTTCTAGAGGAGCAGAAGTCACGATGGTCTGTGTGGGAACTCTCTGCTTTGGAGGCTTAGCTAATTCGCAGCTTCTACATTGCCAACAGGCCTTTTCCACCGCGGCTTTCAGTCGAGGATGGTTAACTTGCTTTTTCAGCCACTGAAAGGTCTTCTCTTGACCGAAGTGAGCTCCTCTTTTGTGTGCTTCCGTAGCCGCTTTAGCCAGCAGCGCCTCAGGGATCACCACCTGCCAAGTGGTACCCAGTTCCCGTTGTAACTGATTCTTTCGGTACAATAGTCCATTCTTTAGTTGGAGTCTTTCCCACAGTCGAAGGATCTGCAGAGTCCCTGGGGACAGGGCGTCTCTCTCTCTTTGACTGGGTAGTTGTTTCAGAGTTACCCACTGTCTCATTTGAGCGAGTTCCCCACCTTCTTGTTGTAACCCACTCATCACGCGACTGTCCCAGTATACATTCCCGAGTCACTGCCTGTACCTGTTACTGCATAGCTGCCAACATCCTGGCAGAATCCTGGAACTCAGGGACCTCCTCAGCCTCCAGCTCTTCATCACGGTTGGGGCCAGGCTTCTCGTGCGTCACTCTGGATATTCATCAGCATGAGTATTCTCAGCTCCCCTCTTGTAGGTGATTTTATATTGAAACTTCGCCATCCAAGCCACCAGGCTCTGCTTCATGGCCCCGAGTTTTGCTTTTTCCAGGTGAGCCAAAGGGTTATTATCGGTGCATACCAGGACTTCAGAACCAGATAAGTATTCCATAAACTTCTCAGTCATGGCCCACAGTAATGGCAACAGCTCCAGTTTGAAATAACTGCAATTGTCTGGATTCAATTCGGAGTTGTGTAAGGATCGGCTCGTGTAGGCAATTACCCGCTCTTTTCTGTCTTGGATTTGAGACAACACAGCTCCGAGCCTGTCACGGTTCACACCGTGCTGCCAACACTATGTCACGGATCCCAGCAGTATGTCAGGGATCCCAGAGAGGATACCTTTATCGTCCCCACTACTCACACCAATTTGTCATGAACCAGGGTTGTTTCGGTTGCCCCTGGTTCCTTCTGAAGGGGATTTATCTATATCCCACTTCCCAGTTCCAGTTTGGAACTTGCAGCTCTCTTTCGCCCCCATTACCTCAGGTCAGACTAGGTACTGCACCTGGGGTAATTAGTCGCCAGAAAGGCTGCCTGCTATGTACTGGCTATTGGGCACACTGCAGCAAGGGCGATATAACTACTCCCACTCAGGCAGGAACACTAATTATCAACACAGTCCGTCGCTACAACGATTCCCAATTGCACAGAACAAGTATGCTGCCAGCAGCTCCGATAAAACGGGTCCGAAGCCAACCCCAAATCAGTAGCGCAATTCACTTCAGAGGACACACAGTTCGTATAGAGCAGAAGAGACAAGCTTGGTAAAATTATATATTTTACTCCGTAAAAGATAGGCAGTACTTACAAAAATATTAAAAAGATATTATAATAAGCAGGGATTAACAGTGAAAATTTACTTACGATTATTTCATATCATTCCATGGTATGCAGTGTGCTGGCTGGGGGAGGGGACCTTTCCTACTTTTCCTCAGGTCAGATTGCACTGCCTGTCTCCAGCTGAATCCCCTGGCAAAAGACACCCCAAGCATCCTGTCTTACTAAGTTATTCTAGCTCCAATCCCAGGCACTCCTCTTGTCACGACATCACTTAAGGTACCTTCACACTGACCAACTTTCCAACGATAACGATAGCGATCCGTGACGTTGCAGCGTCCTGGATAGCGATATCGTTGTGTTTGACATGCAGCAGCGATCAGGATCCTGCTGTGATATCGTTGGTCGGAGCTAGAAGTCCAGAACTTTATTTGGTCGTCAGATCGGCGTGTATCGTTGTGTTTGACAGCAAAAGCAACGATGCCAGCAATGTTTTACAATGGTAACCAGGGTAAATATCGGGTTACTAAGCGCAGGGCTGCGCTTAGTAACCTGATATTTACCCTGGTTACCATTGTAAAAGTAAAAAAAAAAACAGTACATACTCACCTTCTGATGTCTGTCACGTCCCCCGGCGTCCGTGCTGCTGCTCAGAGCTTCCCGCACTGACTGTGAGCGCCGGCCGGCCGTAAAGCAAAGCACAGCGGTGACGTCACCGCTCTGCTTTAGGGCCGACGCTTACACAGTGTAGGGAAGCGGACGCCGGGGGACCCGACAGACACCGGAATGTAAGTATGTACTGTTTGTTTTTTTTACATTTACACTGGTAACCAGGCTAAACATCGGGTTACTAAGCGTGGCCCTGCGCTTAGTAACCCGATGTTTACCCTGGTTACCCGGGGACTTCGGCATCGTTGGTCGCTGGAGAGCTGTCTGTGTGACAGCTTTCCAGTGACCAAACAGCGACGCTGCAGCGATCGGCATCGTTGTCTAGATCGCTGCAGCGTCGCTTAATGTGACGGTACCTTTAGAAGCTGAGACCTCCTTTTTACTTACACTTAAGAAAACTATAGTTACGCATATCTCGCTGTATGAACTCCGTATCCGGAATACACCCAGATCTCTAGATGCGCCACGTCGGGGCAATTTTTTAAAGTGTAAATCCAGAGCAATTACATGAACTGCTTAAGGAGAAATCCGCACTTTGCACTCGCTGTGTCTAGAGGCTCACGCTTTCATTGGAAGATAGGTCTAACAATGGACATCTAAAATATGAAACTGGTGTATTTCTAGCCCAACTCGGTGCTGTGATATATCACTTTACAAAAACAATGGAAATCCATGCCTTTGAGAGTGACTTAGACCAGTTTTAGCTGGTACTAGATGGGAGAATTGTCTACCGCAGCTACAGGAGCAATGAACATTCTTTTGGTGGGGGCAATGAGAGGTTTGGGATTCACACACACACGTATCAGCAGGCAGAAGCACAGAGAGAAGGGGGGTCAGAGCCCACAGCTTGTGTGCTAACAGGGAAAACTAAAAATCATATACATTATCGTCACAGAGCCCATGCAGGCTTCCATCAGTGTGGAGAATAAATAGCTGGGAGAAGTCTGCATAGGCTAATACTGGCACTTCAGTCAAAGCCACCTTCAAGGCTTGAAGCTTTCTCTTGACGTTCTCCCCACGGGATAGTCCTGGTCTTTGCACCAGACGGCACCCCTTTTAACAGTTCTAGTAGCGGGTTCACAATGCTAGTAAAGTTCATTATGAATTGCTGATAATACCTGGTGAGGCCCAGGAAGGCCCGTACATCTTTCACGGTCTTCGGGGTAGGCCAATCTTGTGCTGCGGAAATTTTCTCATGGGACAGTCTCACCCCCTCTGCAGAGAAGACATGTCCCAAGTACTCAATCTGGGTGCAAAACAAATGACACTTCTGATGTCCAGTAAAAGAAAAAAAATAGGCATCGCTGAGACCCAGAGTCTATACCTCCACCGCTTAATGTCGCTGCTATTGCCACAACTGCCTGAACAATCAAGACCCTCGGGTGCAAAGATCCAGAGATAATGTAAAATCCAATACAAGAAAAAATAGGAATGCACTCACCGGTCTGTTGAAGCAAAAAAATTTCCTTTATTGGGGCATGTGCAGGAGACGACAGGGAGAACGTGGAATTAAAGGACGACGATCGTTTCACGCTGCTGCGCTTCTACGGGTCCTAATCAGCGCGGAACGAAGCAGAATTTTTTTTGCTTCAACAGACCGGTGAGCGCTTTCCTATTTTTTCTTGTATTGGAAATGACACTTCTGAGGCTTCACTTTCAAACCATGCCCCTGGAGTCGGCTCAGCACCTCTTCCAGTCTTTGCAGATGTTCCTCGAATGTGGCGGCATATATACGATGATATCATCCAGATAGATAAGGGTGGCCTCAAAGTTTAAGTCATCTAGACACCTCTCCATAAGTTGTTGGAACATACCTGGAGCATTAGCCAGGCCAAATGGCATCCAGTTGAATTCATATAGGCCCATAGGCAGTATAAAAGTCGTCTTCGCTCGGTCATGCTCAGACATAGATACTTGCCAATAGCCACTGGCTAGATCCAACGAGGACAAGAATTCTGCGCTTCCCAGTGTAGACAATGATTCCTCAATCCTGGGTAGGGGATATGAATCTTGCACAGTGCAGTCATTCAGTTTGCGATAGTCCACACAGAAACGTAGAGTTCCATCTTTCTTTCATACCATCACAATGGGAGCAGCCCACAGGCTCTGACTCTCTCGAATAACACCACTCTGAAACATCTGTGTCAGCATCCTCTTCACCTCTTGGTACATTTGTGGTGGGATTTGTCGGTATCATTCTCTTATGGGCGGTATTTCCAGTTGATATCTCATGGGTGACGGCCATAGTGCAGCCGAAATCGTCCTCGTGATGTGCAAACACATCTTGTTATCGCCCTAATAGAGCTTTTACCTGCTGGACCTGCTGTGGTGTGAGTTTCGTTAATTCAGCCCACATTTGCTCCAGAATATGGCGCCCCTCTCACAGGTGCTCAGGTTCTGGTGCCGAAGACGTATCTATGGCCACGGTCCAAGGATCTCCCTGTTTTACTGTCAACTGTATGGCTTGTGGTGGTATCAGCTTCTCCGGCATGACCAGAATTTGCGTAACTTCACTCCGGGTTGGGAGCATGAGATTATCTTCTCCCAGATTTACACATCGCCCTGGGACCATCCCGTTGTGCACAGTAACTAACATCCGCACAACAAGGAGCCCTGGAGGTAATTGCTCCATGCAAGCTGGCTCTATCTGTATCTCGATTCCTCAAAGAGGGATTCAAGCTCGGACAGGCAGAGTAAGCATGGTCTGACCTGGCGGTAGAACCAGGTTGGCTGCGGCTGGAACGATCACTTTCCCTAACATCTTCCCATCACTAGAGGTTTCTTAAGCTTCGGCCATACGGATTAGCTGCTGGAACACTCTCCTCTGGGGAGTGTGAGGGCTCCACTGTTTTAGGAACACATCTGGGGACTCATTGATGAGAAGACTTCCAAATTCCTTCAATATGTTCATCCCTAGCGTGACAGCATGTTCATTACCAGCGTCTCTGGCAGTCAGCACCACTCCCTTTCGGCCCAGGTCTTTACCACAGAAGGTGATTTGCATCCAATCCACTCCTGCAACTGGGATGGGTAAGTGATTAGTGAGTCACCCTGTCAGGGCCGTGGGGTACTGGGTCCGGTGTTTCACAGGGGGATGTCACGGTGGCTGCGACCCGGTCTGTGGCCCTGGGCACCCATGTAAAAGGGAAAGGTCTTTAAAGGGAATAAAGTTTATGTTCGTGACGTCACCTGTGGTATTCGGTCAGTGGGGACCGACGCTGCTTTAAGGGGTCCTCTGGGGTGATGTTATGGCAGCTAGATGGTATAACTTCCCACAGGTGAAGTATATCCCCAGGGCTCCCAGTGTGTAGATGGAAGATGGTGAATGGCGCAGTAAAGAACAAGGACACAGATTTGCAGTCTCTTTATCTTGTTTACTGATGACTTCAGGCAGCTACAGTCCAGGGCACCAGATCACAGCAGGCAGTGTCCGGTTGGCTTGGAGGCAAGTTAGGAGTCCCCTTGTCCAGGTGGAAATCAAAGCCTTCCTCTAGTGCTGTGGTGTTGTAGTCCCTTACTGCCTATGGCTTCAGATAAGGTCCTCACAGATGTTCTCTCTCTCTGTCCCCCGTATAGGATTGGACATAACCCGTATGACTGGTGACTTGAGACTGTTTATAGGGACTCTAGCACGCCCCGGGCTCTAAAGGTGTCACCATGTCTCCTGGGTATTAAGGCGGACAGGTAACTTGAAGTTCAGCTGTCCTGCTGGTCTCTGAAGTAAGTTGTAGATGGCCTTACAACCTTGGTGTTCTGGCTACCAGTCTCTGCACCTCAGAAGGAGGCAGCATGCTTGTGGCTGGTCTCCCGCTGCTATCCTCTCCTGTGCTTCGCTCTCCTACACACTCACTGCAATATATTCGGCTTTCTGTATGTCTCTTTCCAGGAGCTGCAGCACTGTGGCTACACAGCTCCGTAAACCCTATTCTGCACCAGTCTGTTTCCTGGCAAGAACTGACTAACTTTCCTTACAAACTACCATATATAATGGGAGTCACCTAGTGAATAGGATCAAAAGCTCCCCCTGGTGGCCTGGAGTATTAATGTGTTGCATGCTTGTGTTTACCTGGTGACAGTTAACCCTTCTTGCCTCCAAACGTAACATCACTCTCCCCAGGAGGAAAGCAATGCTACGGTGACGACCAGGATCCTGGGGTGCCACAATTAGCAGCCGTTAACTTTATCACCGTGTGCCATTCAGGCCGCATCACTTCAGGGAAATGTTGTCAGAAGTATGTTTCAGGCATCATGCTCACCTGTGAGGCGGTGTCAACCAAACATCGGTTGGCCAGACCATCCATTTCAGCCCAGACGAGAGGACACATGGAAACTAGATCTGTGGGACTTCTGAACCTCCTTCTAGACTGCTCAGGCTTCGGGCGGTGTCCCCAGCCTCGGAGTCTTCTAGTTTAACGGACGGCGCTGTAGGGGTCTGCTTCGTTGTATACAACCCCGAGCCAAATGGCCAAGCTCACCAATGTTGCAGCAAGTAGGGAGTTCTTCTCTGCGGGACGTTCTCACTTTGTGACGAGTTCAGGACCAGTTGTACCACCCGGCGAGTGGCTGGTCTTTTCTTTGAATCAGACAATTGATCTCGTATTCCCTGAATTTCTTTCAGCAACTCTTCCACCCATCTCGGTTCAGTGGCCATAGTAACAGATACCTCTCCGCTCTGGACCTTCCCTGCCATGACCGTTACCCCCTGCTCCTGCTCGCATGTGCGCGCTTCACTTTCCACTTTAGAACAGGTCATGCGTAGATTTACCAGCAAGCACTCGCGCAAGGCCTGTTTCAGCAGTACGTCTCGCAAGCCTTTCACCAACGCAGTACTATGTCAGTCGACCCTATGCCCATGCTGTCTTTTCTAGTAATGGCAGTGTGGATCTCCTGTAGCGCGTTCATGTACTGGGTCACCGTCTCCCCCTCCCTTTGCATCCGGAAAAATAAAGATATGCATAACTTTCCTACGTTCGTGAGTTCTCCGTGTTTTTCTTTTAGTATCTGTAATACCTTATTAAATGTTTCCTATTCTCAAGAGAGGCAAAGCATAACAGAATCCCTTGCTTCTCCATCTAAAGTCATCATGGCAATCTCAGCCTCTAATGCAGGAGTCATGGGGTGCATCCTCATCATTCCCTGGATTCGCTCAGTCCAGCTCCATAGCATGGTGTTGTTCCCAGTAAACTTCGGGAGGTTACTTAACATTGCCCCTAGGGATATGTTGGACCTTGGCCCCCCACTGCTTGGTCTGCCACCTCCGTGCTGTTGGACTTCATCCTGCTGACTACACCAAGTGTGAGCAAGTTGCGGGATGCAGTAACGGACAGGAGGCAGAGCAAGAGTTAACATTAATTTTTACTTGAACAGGGGAATACTCCACGCAGGGAGGGGAAAGGAGAGACAGGGGTATGGCAGGTGAGATGAACACAGTATGTGCTGAGAGAGGTAATGGGGCAATAGGTATAAAAACTGTTCATTAGAGTCAACTTATCAGTCTGACGGCTTCCTGATGGCAGAGTCCTAGGTTCAAACAGTGGTGCCAACGGGGTTAGCGCATAATGAATCTGGTGTCGTCCTGCAGGAGTTGATGATCCGGTTCCTGGTGGTGATGATGGGTACTCAATGTCTTGCACAGGATCCTGGGTCCAGGATTCGGGTTGCAGAGTGAAGAGCAATCTCCAACACTGCCAGAGCTTGATGAAGCTCAGTAGGGGTATGCAGGTGAGAAAGGGTACAGTTCTCGGTGGGTCACCCGGTATTTCTTAGACGGCATGTGCACTGTATTTACTGGCCTGTTGCATTAGGTACCTTGAGAAGTGGGAGCCAATGGGCAGAATGCAGTTCTCTGGTCACAGTCTCTGTAAGTGACAGCAGGCATACTATAGCACGGACCTGCGCTGTCACGGTGCTCAGAGGACAGAGCACCAAACGTCCCCTGCTGCGCGCTGCGTCCTCCCACCAAGTCTGTCTGCCTTTTTGCGCATTCTGCCCTTTTTTAGCCTAGCTACGCCCCCTGCTGTCGAGTGCAAAGGTTGGTCCAGGTGTTTAAGCCTTCCCTCAGACAACAAAGGTGACAGTCCCGACGGTTCCGGAGCCGGCGCAAGAAAGGTACCCTCGGTCCAGTCTCTCTTCTTATTGTCAAGAGGAAGATGAGAGATACCAGACCCAACAATGCAGACAAGTTTTTTCAAGCTGGTGTTATAAAGTATTCTAATTTACTGAGATAATGACTTTTGGGTTTTCATTGTCTGTAAGCCATAATCATCAACATTAACAGAAATAAACACTTGAAATACATCACTCTATTTGTAATGACTCTATCTAATATATGAGTTTCACTTTTTGTATTGAAGAACTGAAATAAATTAACTTTTTGTTGATATTCTAATTTTGTGAGATGCATATTCTATCTCTAAATAAATATTTGAATGAAAAAAAAAACAATAAAAGAATATATATTTGGTATTGCCACGTCCGCAACGACCCGACCTATAAAACTGTCCAACTAGTTAACCCCTTTAGTAAACACCATAAAAATATAAAAAACAAGTAAAAAAAACAATGCTTTATCATCATACCGCCGAACAAAAACTGGAATAACATGCGCTCAAAAAGATGGATATAAATAAACATGGTACCGCTGAAGACGTAAAAAAAAGAAAGCCGCCATACAGCTCCCTTAGCGGAAAATAAAAAGTTTTAGCTCTTAGAATAAAGTGATGCAAAAATAATTATTTTTTCTATAAAAATAGTTTTTATTGTATAAAAGTGCCAAAACATAAAAAAGATATAAATGACTAATCTCTTTAATTGTACTGATACAAAGAATACAACTGCCTTATCAATTTTACCACATACTGAACGGCATAAACTCCCCAAAAGAAATTCATGAATTGCTGATTTTTGTTCATTCTGCCTCCCAAAAATCAAAATAGGAAGTGATCAAAAAATGTCATGTGCCTGAAAATTGTACCAATAAATTTGTCAACTCGCCCTGCAAAAAACAAGAGCAGTCGGCAGCTGATGTGACTATTACTCCCATCAGCCTACCCCTGCTGCTGCTAATAACAGTGACAGTAGGAGCGGCTGATGAGAGTATTCATCAGCCACCGCCTGCCCTATAAATAAATAAATGAATAAATGAAAAAAAGGCATGAGTTCCCCAGTATTTTCTATAACCAACCAGGCAAAACTCACAGCTGGGTGCTGCATCCCTCAGCTGTCAGCTTCAGTAAGGTTGGTTATCAAGAATAAAGGGGACCCCATGCTGTTTATTTAAATTATTTAAATAAATAATTTTAAAAAACGGCATGGGGTCCCCCTCATTTTTGATAACCAGCCTTGCTAAAGCTCACAGTTGGGGGCTTGTATTCTCAGGCTGGTAAGGGTCCATGGATATTGACCCCCCAGCCTAAAAATAGCAGCCCGCAGCTGCAGGCACTTCTATTAGATGCACCAATTTTAGCACTTTGCCCGGCTCTCCCCACTAGCCCTAAGTGGGAAGACTAAAGAACCTTTTAAAATGCTTAGGAAGACATTGCAGGTGTTTTTTGTTGATTATTCTAATTTACTGAGATAATGCCTTTTGGGTTTTCATCGGCTGTAAGCCATAATCATCAATATTAACAGAAATAAACACTTGAAATAGATCACTCTGTAATGACTCTACACACCATGCTCAAAATTATTATGCAAATTGGATTTAAGTGTCATAAAGATTTAATTGTTTTGTTTTTCAAATAAACTCGTGGATGGTATTGTGTCTCAGGGCTCAAAGGATCACTGAAATCAATCTTAAACACATGTGATAATTAGTTTTCATGGTGATTCTAATTAAAGAAAAACTACTTAAAAATTATGTTCCACATTATTAAGCAGGCCACAGGTTTCAAGCAATATGGGAAATAAAAAGGATCTCTCTGCGGCTGAAAAGCGTTAAGTAGTGGACAAGGTATGAAAACATTAGATATTTGAGAAAACTTAAGAGTGGCTTACTGCACTAATGATTTAGCCAAGGGAAAAACAATGATTTACACCAGAAAAAAACCCCGTAAAATTGAATACTTTATTAGATAACAAAAAATAAAAAACAAAATAATGAAAAAAATGCAAAAACCCTATCTACTGAGTCAGTACTACAGGGGAGAAGGATGTAACATGGCAGTGTGAAGATATACAAGATATCTTTTGTATATCTTCACACTGCCATGTTGTTATGCAGCGCCCCAGAGTCCTGGTCGTTGCAGTACTGATGCTCTGCCGCTAAGGGGGGCTATGGTAAGTCTGATGGCACTGAAGGAGTTCACCTGAACAGGTATCACAGACACCAATACACTTCACAGTCTGGCCACCAGGGGGAGCTAAGGGTACTATTTATTAGGCCACTCCTCACAATCTGGCAAAACTGGGGGTTGGATAGGAAGTTAGACAGAAGCTGACTGGGAATCGAACAGGCAACATCCTGTGGCAGAGGGTGTTGCGGGGAGAGACTCAGGGGGGTCCCTGTCAGGGGTGGGATCCTGGCAGAGACCTAGCGAACAGAGAGAACGTTACGGGACCGCGCCTGCACTAGATAGCGGCGGTGCCCCAAGAAAGGACAAGAAGCGAGGTATATTGTGCTGAGTGAGAAACGAGATCAACGCAACAAGGAGAAATACCAGTAGGAGTCGTGCTGTAAGACGAGGCAACATCCTACTGAGGCGCGTAGCCGGTGGCCGGAACGCCGAGGAGGTACTAGGCTCCAAGCAGTACTTCAAACCTACGGCAGGACAGTCAGCTATAGGCGGGCTGTCTCACACCAATCACCTACGAAGACATAGGGGGCAACCAGTGGAGAGGGGCGACACTAGGGTCCCGGAAGAGCTCCGAGCCTAACCGTCATACGGGTGCGTCCTAGCCATATCATCTGGGGGACGAAGAAGAACATCAGAATCGAGTTGTGAGGGAACACGAGAAACAGACACAACAGTTGTGGGGACTATCCCGTGAGCACAGCAGGGGAGGACCGCAACACACAAGCGCTAGAAGGTAGGCACAGATTTCCACCTGCAAAGGGAACTCTGGAGGTGCCATCGGACCGGCCGGACTTGCGCAGCCTGGTTAACCGTATTCCGGACTGAGGATCCTGAAGCCTTCAGTAAAGAGGTAAAGAGACTGCAACCTGGTGTCCTCGTTATTTACTGTGACCAGCACTGCACCGCACTACCACCACCATCCACACCTTTCATTAGACGCCCCTCAGCAGGGTCACGGACCGGGTCTAGCCACCGTGACAACCCCAGAGCAGAGACCCAGAGGCCCGGTACCGGGTACCCCTCGGCCCTGCGGCAGTGGGGGCGCTACAGTTATCCTTACTCTCCTGATGAACCCAAGCATGTGGGGGAAACGCCTCGAGAGGTGTTGTGGAGATTCCTTTTCGCCCTAAGTCATTCCCTGAGCCACTATACCTGGATTAGCAATCAGCTGTGGACGATGAATGCAGTAGATGAGTATACTATTATTATTGTGATTATATTTTTGTACTAACTGCATTTTCCACTTTGCTGAGTTTATCAGTTAATGACAATCATTTATCCAGGTGTATGTGGTGGCGCTTTTGCTATATGTATGGTATATGTATCGGATTTATATAATTATCAGTCAGTCCAACATTAGTGCTGGTGGCACATCGTACATGGATGAGATTATCAGCCAGCTAAGGTCTGCAGCTTTAATTTATTTTCATCATATGCAGTGATATCATATTTAGGATATCTATCCTTGGTCTTACATCACATTCTGGGGGGAGGGCCAGAGTTGCTACGTAACTGGTATCACATATCATTCATTACACCTTATTACCAGCCATCTGGCCTTCTGTTTCTTATCCTATCCCTTATAGGGAGGAGATAGGAGACCAGGGATAGTCATCGCACGAGCGGGGGCGCCATTCTCGCCATTTCTCCTAGGGTGCCAACCTCCGCATCTAGGTAGGATTTTCTCTAAGGGACATTTTTTGTAGCTTGTAGGGATATTTCACTCATATCCGTACACCCTTATAGCGAATATCTGATATCACAATTGTTTAATCACCTTGATTATTGATATCTAAATTACTGATTGTGCGGCATCTGTTCCAGCACTAATTATAAACTAATACAGGGGATTACATCCTTCTCCCCTGTAGTACTGACTCAGTAGATAGGGTTTTTGCATTTTTTTCATTATTTTGTTTTTTATTTTTTGTTATCTAATAAAGTATTCAATTTTACGGGGGGTTTTTCTGGTGTAAATCAAAACTTAAGAGTGATCATCATACCGTGAAGAGATTTGTGACTGAAACAGAGCACAGACAGAGTTCATGCAGATAAAAGCATAATGAGGAAGGTTTCTGCCAGACAAATTCATTGGATTAAGAGAGCAGCTGCCAAAATACCATTACAAAGCAGCAAACAGTTTTTTGAAGCTTTTGGTGCCTCTGGAGTCCCTCGAACCTCAAGGTGTAGGATCCTTCAAAGGCTTGCTGTGGTGCATAAACCTACTATTCGGCCACCCCTAAATACTGTTCACAAGCAGAAACAGTTGCAGTGGGCCCAGACATACATGAAGACTAATTTTCAAACAGTCTTGTGAACTGATGAGTGTCGAGCAACCCTGGAAGGTCCAGATGGATGGAGTAGTGGATGGTTGGTGGATGGCCACCATGTCCCAACAAGGCTGCGACATCAGCAAGGAGGTGGAGTAGTCATGTTTTGGGCCGGAATCATGGGGAAACAGCTGGTAGGGCCCTTTAAGGTTCCTGAAGGTGTGAAAATGACCTCTGCAAAGTATACAGAGTTTCTGAGTGACAACTTTCTTCCATGGTATAAAAAGCAGAAATGTGTCTTCAGGAGCAAAATCACCTTCATGCATGACAATGCACCATCTCATGCTGCAAAGAATACCTCTGAGTCATTGGCTGCTATGGGCATAAAAGGAGATAAACTCATGGTGTGGCCACCATCTTCCCCTGACCTCAACCCTATAGAGAATCTTTGGAGTATCATCAAGCAAAAGATCTATGAGGGTGAGAGGCAGTTCACATCAAAACAGCAGCTCTGGGAGGCTATTCTGACTTCATGCAAATAAATACAAGCAGAAACTCTCCAAAAACTCACAAGTTCAATGGATGCAAGAATTGTGAAAGTGATATCAAAGAAGGAGTCCTATGTTAACATGTAACTTGGCTTGTTAGTATGTTTTGGAGTTAAATAGCTTTTTTGTTCAGTGTTCAGTGTTCCTAATGCTGCAAATTCCACAAATGAGCATTTTTAGTTATTTAAAACATATCTAATGTTTAGAAATTCTACTGTGCCGAATAATTTGGAACAGTGCATTTTGAGTTTTTATTCATTTTGGAGATTATACTGTTATCATTGAGATGTTTCTTCAATAAAATTCGATGTATACTCTAACGGGTGATTACTTTTATTAGACTGACTGTCATTTGCACTGATCATTTTGGAAAATCCTAGAAAAATGTCATTTGCATAACAATTTGGAATATGTTGTATAATATATGAGTTTTGCTTTTTGTATTGAAGAACTGAGATAAATTATCTTTTTAAAGATATTAGAGTTTGGGAGAAGCACCAGTACATTAAAACCAGTGCTCATGAATAGAGTAAAAAACCAATGCTTCATATAACATGATAACTACACTCACTGGCCACTTTATTAGGTACACCTGTCCAACTTCTTGTTAACACTTAATTTCTAATCAGCCAATCACATGGCGGCAACTCAGTGCATTTAGGCATGTAGACATGGTCAAGACAATCTCCTGCAGTTCAAACCGAGCATCAGTATGGGGAAGAAAGGTGATTTGAGTGCCTTTGAACGTGGCATGGTTGTTGGTGCCAGAAGGGCTGGTCTGAGTATTTCAGAAACTGCTGATCTACTGGGATTTTCACGCACAACCATCTCTAGGGTTTACAGAGAATGGTCCGAAAAAGAAAAAAAATCCAGTGAGGGGCAGTTCTGTGGGCGGAAATGCCTTGTTGATGCCAGAGGTCAGAGGAGAATGGGCAGACTGGTTCGAGCTGATAGAAAGGCAACAGTGACTCAAATCGCCACCCGTTACAACCAAGGTAGGCCTAAGAGCATCTCTGAACGCACAGTGCATCGAACTTTGAGGCAGATGGGCTACAGCAGCAGAAGACCACACCGGGTACCACTCCTTTCAGCTAAGAACATGAAACTGAGGCTACAATTTGTACAAGCTCATCGAAATTGGACAGTAGAAGATTGGAAAAACGTTGCTTGGTCTGATGAGTCTCGATTTCTGCTGCGACATTCGGATGGTAGGGTCAGAATTTGGCGTAAACAACATGAAAGCATGGATCCATCCTGCCTTGTATGGAGCATCTTTGGGATGTGCAGCCGACAAATCTGCGGCAACTGTGTGATGCCATCATGTCAATATGGACCAAAATCTCTGAGGAATGCTTCCAGCACCTTGTTGAATCTATGCCACGAAGAATTGAGGCAGTTCTGAAGGCAAAAGGGGGTCCAACCCGTTACTAGCATGGTGTACCTAATAAAGTGGCCGGTGAGTGTATATACAAATAATGCAAACGTGGTCTCAGTGAAGTGGAAGTTATCAGCATTCATATAGCAGATAGCACTTAAGTCTGTTAAAGGGAATCTGTCACCCCAAAATTGGCCTTTAAGCTAAGGCCACCGGCATCAGGGGCTTATCTACTGCATTCTGAAATGCTGTAGATAAGCCCCCGATTTATCCGGAAAGATAAGAAAAACAGGTTAGATTATACTCACCCAGGGGTGGTCACAGTCCGATGGGCGTCGCGGTACGGGTCCAGTTCAATGAGCAAGGCTGCAGTAGGAGCACACAATCCAGCGGACACAGCCTCAGGCACGGGCCGGTCCCCAGCAGGCACCGCAAGGATGGGACTAAGCGGTGCCTCTGCAGTGGTGAGCGGAGCAAAGGTCCATACACTATCCTGGTCACTACCCGGTGAGGAAGTCTCTCTGGGCTGAGGGTAGGATGTTTCAGCAGTCTGGCTAGCTGGGGGTATAATAGATAAATGTGGATAAAATCCGCGCTGCTGTGACAAATAATGGATCCAGCAGCGCGGATTTTATCCACATTTATCTATTATAACGTCTCTAAGAGGTCGCAGCGCCGACCTGTGGATCTGCAGCAGCTGACAAACTACTCGCCTTTACTTTGTACCACCAGGTGAGTAGTTCTCTCATAATTGATTAGAAGCAATCCTGAGGATAAGACCCTATTTGCGCTTTTTTTGTCTCCTACTTTTCTATACTAGCTGGGGGTATAGGCACAGCTAGCGAGTGTAGGTCAGTGAAGAGGGAGTTAACTGTCTTTCTACTCACAAGCTCAGTCCCCGCCAAGTGTCCTGTTTTCCCACTCAAACCGCTATATATAACGTGCCCGCCCCCATCAGTCAGGTGCCCTGTACTGCTCCGGTCAGCAATCTCTTCCCCTGCAACACCGGTTCCGGCTCAGACTCACAGGAGAGACTATTAACTTGGCTCTCCTCCCTACACTGTCATTGGCTACAGCAGAACAAAGTGAAGGTTCTGGAGTGGCCATCTCAGTCTCCGGGGAGATCTCAAGCGTGCAATTCATGCTAGACAGCCCAGGAATTTACAGGAACTTGAGGCTTTTTGCCAAGAAGAATGGGCAGCTTTACATATGAGAAAATAAAGAACCTCATCCACAACTACCACAAAAGACTTCAAGCTGTCATTGATGTTAGATGGGGCAATACAGGTATTCTCAAATGCTTAAATGGGGTATGTAAACTATTGATCAGGATCATTTGGATGTTTAGGGTTGTCATTATGAGTTAAATAGAGAAAGCACAGTAGTTTGATAACAAATGGCTTCCCCCAACTACTAACCATGAGTGGAGAAAACGTTTTGGTGTTATCATTCATATTCTCTGAAAAAAAGGCCAAGAATGCAAAAATTCTGTTGGGGTATGTAAACTTTTGAGCACAACTGTATATATCATATAGGAGACGCATCGGGACTGGCATATATGAATCACATAGGACAAGAATATATATTACATAAAAGACACTGGGAATGACATTTAAGCATCATATAGGAGACACTGGGGCTGCGTATCAATATCACATATGGACACTGAAACTGGCATATAGACATCACATAGGAGACAATGGGGCTGCTGTAACAATGGGGCTGCTGTAAAGACGTCACATAAGAGATACTAGGGCTGCCATATAGACCTCACATAGGAGACACTGGGGCTGCAATAAACACATCATATTATAGATACTTGGGCTGCCAAATAGATATCACATACAGAGAATGCGGCTGCTGAATATGCACCACATAAGAGACTGCAACTGCTGCCTTCATCACAGGGATAGAAGCTCAAAGTGTGCTAATTCTGCCCACAAAGAACATTCTGGCATTGGCTAGTATCAGAATTTAATCCTTTGTTGCATTATAATCAGTCAGTCTGCACAGTCAATCTACCTATTGAAAGGATGAAAAGTAGTCACTGTGCTGTTTGGTATCATAGTCTGTACCACACTGAATATGAAACAAATAAAGGTAAGGAGAGCATTATCTCAGCATATTAAAAAGAGAATTGTAGTCAAACATGTTAAAGATAAAGGCTATATAAGCCCACCTTCAAACAGCTAATGTTCCCATTACTACAGTTGCACATATTTGTCACGATCCATTTTTGGATTTGTGGCAGCTCTCGTTCCACTAAGTTTAAAACTTTTTTCCTTTTGGACCATCGGGGGTTAATGTCAGTTTTCCCCCTGCTGGCAATCTGGTGTTACTTCAGTGCTGTTGGGTCAGCTGATGCAGGTGGTGACCACTCCCACCATCCTTTAAAAGGTGACCTGATGCATCAGCTGACTGTTGGTGATGCAGTTCCTTTCTGGAGAGCAGCCTAGCAGCAGCAGCGCTCTGGTGTCAGCCACGACTGGTGTTTGGAGTCTAGTTGCTATTGTTTTCTGCAATGTGGAGCTTAGCAGTGGTGTACATAAGCTAAGTGTGATGTTTTTGTTACCTTGTCCCTTTGATGTTTGTCACTTTCCAAGGGTGTTTTATCTGCAGAGGCTAGTTCTCCTTGCCGGACTGTGCACTAGTCAGGGCGTTTATAGGTGACTACTAGAGATGAGGTATCCTGACGGCGGTGGGGGGAAAGACCCGCATAGGGCATTAGGGGAGTGCAGGGACAGGCTCAGGTTTGAGCCAGGTGGTGATCTACGGTTAGGGCCTTCCTCTCACCTATACCAATCCCAATGCATGTGTATTGTGCCGTTAGCTGACCAACCATGCGTTGGGTCGAGTCACACCTTGACATTATCACCAAAAGTCAGTTGATGCATCAGGTGACCTTTTAAAGGATGGTCAGAGTGGTTGCCACCTGTACCAGTTGACCCAGCAGCACTGCAGTAGCACCAGATTGCCAGGGGGGGGGGGACTGACATTAACCCCCGATGGTCCAAAAGGAAAAAAGTTTTAAACTGACTGGAACCAAAGCTACCACAAATCCAAAAATGGATCATGACGATATTATTTAGAAATTTATGGTTTTTGGGACTGTAGCCAAAATCCCTGAGTGTGGCTGCAAGAGGACAACTGATGACAAATTGAAGAGTTAGATAATACGATTGGTAACCAAAGAGCCCAGAGCAACTTGCAAAGAGATTAGATGTGAACTCCAACATCAAGGTAAATTTGTGTCAGATAGCACCATCCATTGCTGTCTTGGCCACAGTGAACTTCGTGGAAACCACTGTTGAAAGCAAAATGATGCATACAAAGAAAAGAACATAGTACCTACTGTGACACATGGAGGAGGCAATTTTATGTTTTTGGTGCTGCTTTGCTGCATCTTGCACAGGGAATTTTGAATCTGTGAATGGTACAATGAAATTTTTTTTTATTTTTCTGTTGAACTACAATTCAAAAGCAATATCTGACTTGGATTAGTTGATATTCAGTACATTTAAATTCACAACTAGTTTTGTCAGTTTCCAGTTATTTCAGTGACCATTGTGGGTTTTTCTTACTTTAACAGGAGGGTACTTTCTCTGAAATTCTGGAGCTTTTCAGAGAGAAATATACCTGGCTATAATTGTGCAGCCAGGTCCTGACTCATGCTGTCTGCGGTTTTGGTAGCAAGGATCAGGTGAGAGGTTCCATTTTAAAAAGACAAAACCTGTCATTACTGCGCGAATCTGTTGCCACTGAGATCATAAGACCATTACAATATTTTCACTGGTTTCTATAAGGCAAAATGCATTTTACTATTTAAATAGCTTTATTTAATAAAAGTGAACCATCATTTTAAAAATATATACCATATGTTGAGGATTATAAGACGCACCTCAAAATTGAAGAGGAAAATAGGAAAAATATTTTTTTAATAAAATCGGGGTGCGACTTTACGACAGCTTACCTGGGGGCGGTGGAGGAGCTGGGTCTCAGGAGGCAGGATCGCTGCTGCAGGAAGCTGGCGGCGGAGGAAGCAGGAGATGCTGCGGGCTCCAGGCTGCTAGAAATTATTGTTCAGCGAAGGTAGGAATAAGGCAATGCTGCTGGCGAGATCTTGGTGACAAAATCTCAATCACGAGTCCACTGAATTGAAAAGCATGCAAAGTGCTTGGGCCCCAGGCTTTCACGAAATGTTGGCAGAGCCCATGCATTGTCGAACACCACCTCTTACTCGGGGCCGCCATCAGGTGATTACTGCCCTTACTGATGTATGGGGCCTGATGAGCAGATGGGGCCCGCACCAGCCCCAGCAGCAGGATTCTGCCAGCTCAGCTGATCGTGTGTCCTCAGATGCATGGGCAGTTAAAATTTGTTGCCGTGTGGGAGATTCCTCCTGCTTGGCAACAGTTAACAACCGCCAGTCAATCACAGGCCAGCAGCTAACGTCAGCGGGCATGTTGCCTGTGTATGTCATCACTGTCATAAGCGGGAACAAAGGTCCAAGCCTCAGATGTATTGAGTGGAGGACATCGCTGGATCTCGGCCAGGTAATGAGAAGCTTTTTTATCTATATATATAATTGTCTAAGGGTTTTTCCATCTGTCTGTCTGTCTGTCTGTCTTTCTGTCTGTCTTTCTGTCTGTCTGTCTTTCTGTCTGTCTGTCTGTCCTGGAAATCCCGCGTCTCTGATTGGTCAAGGCCGCCAGGCCTCGACCAATCAGAGACGGGCACAGCATGGCGACGATGATGTCATAATGGAAATCCCACGTCTCTGATTGGTCGAGGCCGCCAGGCGACGGGCACAGTATCGACGTAGATGTCATAATGGTTGCCATGGCGACGATGATGTCATAAAGGTTGCCTCGACCAATCAGCGACGGGCACAGTCTGCCGCGAATTCTGGAATCATCATTGTCCATATACTACGGGGACATGCATATTCTAGAATACCCGATGCGTTAGAATCGGGCCACAATCTAGTTTTTTTATAAAGTCGCAGTATGGGGCTGCATTATACTATCGAGGTGCATTATACCACTATGGTGGTGCATTATACCACTATGGGGGTGCATTATACTATGGGGGTGCTTTATACCACTACTGGGGTGCATTATACTATGGGGTGCATTATACTGCCATGGGGGTGCATTATACTACTATGGGGGTGCATTATACTACTATGGGTGTGCATTACAGTATGGAGGTGCATTATAATATTACTATGGGGCTGCATTATATTATGGCTTGTATTATACTACTCTGGGGGTGCGTTATACTATGGGCGTGCATTATACTACTATGGGGGTGCATTATACTGTTATGGGAATGCATTGTACTATGGGGCTGCATTATACTCGGGATGTTTTATACTGCTATGGGGCTGCATTATACTAAGGGGGTGCATTATACTGTTATGGTGCTGCATTAAACTATGAGGGTTCATGAAACAGTTATGGGGCTGCATTATACTATGGGGGTGCTTTATACTGTTATGGGGCTGCATTATACTAGCATGGGGGTGCATTATACCCCTATGGGGCTGCATTATACACTATGGGGGTGCATTATACTGGTATTGGGCTGCTATATACTATGGGGGTGCATTATATTGCTATGGGGTTGCATTATACTATGGGAGTGCATTATACTACTATGGGGCTGCATTATACTATGGGGGTGCATCATACTATGGGGGTGCATTATACTGCTATAGGGCTGCATTATACTATGGGGGTGCATTATACCACTATGGGGCTGAATTACACTATGGGGTTGCATTATACTGTAATGCGGCTGCATTATACTACTATAGGGCTGCATTATACTACTATGGGGCTGCTTTACACTACTATGGGGCTGCTTTATGCTACTATGGGGCTGCATTATAACCCTATGGTGGTGCATTATATTATAGGGTGCGTTATACTACTATGGGGCTGCATTATACTATGGGCTGCATTATACTTCTATGGGGTTGCATTATACCACTATGGTGGTGCATTATACCACTATGGTGGTACATTATACCACTATGGGGATGCATTATACCACTATGGGGCTGCATTATACTAGTGGCAGCCCTGCTCCTACTAACCTGTGACCCGCAGCATCACCCCACTCCTGCTGCCGCTGCCGCATCCCTTGAACCCCGCTCCACCACAGCTGGTAAACTACATTCGGATTATAAGATGCACCTACCATTTCCTCCCCCCCAAAAAAAGTGTGTCTTATAAACCAAAAAGTAAGGTACATATCTCTGCAATTGTAACAACCCAAAATTGGCCTCCCAGGTGTATAGTCATGTTAAAAAAATCCAAAAAACAAGTTGCATCATATTGTTTGCTATTGGGTTGAGCACATTTTCAAATACTTGTAAATTTCCATATTTTATTATAGACATATTTGCCATAAATTTTAGTTCTTTTTTTATTTCAGTAGATTTACAAAAACTCTGAAAGACACTAAAAAACATTATTAAGGCTACGTTCACATTTGCGTTGTTGTGTGTTGCGTCGGCGACGCAACGCACAACGCATGCAAAACGCATGCAAAACGCATTGTTTTGTGATGCATGCGTCCTTTTTTTGCATGATTTTGGACGCAAAAAAAATGCAACTTGCTGCGTCCTCTGCGCCCTGACGCATGTGCCCAAAGAGACGCATGTGTCACAAAACGCAACACAACGCATGTCCATGTGTCCCCATGTTAAATATAGGGGCGCATGACGCATGCGGCAACGCTGCAGCGCCCGATGCTGCGGCGCACAACGCTAATGTGAACGTAGCCTAACCCCTTACCGACCTCCGCTGTACTAGTATGGCGGAGGTCGCATCTCTTCCTTTGACGCGGGTTCCGGCGGTGAGCCCACATTAAAGCCGAGACATGTCAGCTGTTTTAAACAGCTGACACGTGCCCGCAATAGCGGCGGGTGGAATCGCGATCCACCCACCGCTATTAACTAGTTAAATGCCGCTGTCAAACGCTGATAGCGGCATTTAACTAGCGCTTCGGGACAGAAATGAGGGCATCGCTGACACCCGTCACGTCTCCTTGAGACCTCTATGGTTGTTGATGCCGGATTGCTATGAGCGCCACCCTGTGGTCAGAGCTCATAGCAATGCAGTAAATCTACTACATAGGAGCGATCTGAGCTTTGCTCCTATGTAGCAGAGCCGATCAGACGATGCCAGCTTCTAGCCTCTCATGGAGGCTATTGAAGCATGGCAAAAGTAAAAAAAATGTTTTAAAAAAATTATAAAAATAAAAAAATATATAAAAGTTTAAATCACACCCCTTTCGCCCCATTCAAAATAAAACAATAAAAAAAAAAAATCAAACCTACACATATTTGGTATCGCCGCATTCAGAGTCGCCCTATCTATCAATAAAAAAAGGATTAACCTGATCGCTAAACGGCATAGCGAGAGAAAAATTAGAAACGCCAGAATTAAGTTTTTTGGGTTGCTGTGACATTGCATTAAAATACAATAATGGGCGATCAAAAGAACGTATCTGCATTAAAATTGTATCACTAAAAACGTCAGCTCGGCACGCAAATAATAAGCCCTCACCCGACCCCAAATCACGAAAATTGGAAACGCTATGGGTATCGAAAAATTGCTCAATTTATTTTTTATTTTTAGCAAAGTTTGAAATTTTTTTTTACCACTTAGATAACACATAATCTAGACATATTTGGTGTCTATGAACTCGTAATGACCTGAAGAATCATAATGGCAGGTCTGTTTTAACATTTGATGTGGTTAAAAAAGGGAAAAATATCTGCGCTGGAGACTAAATATTAACCCCCTTGTGAGGACTGAAACTGTCCAAGAAAAGGTGAAAATAAGAAATAAATAAATAAAAATTAAAATGAGAAATAGGTGTTGCAATTGTATCCTAGCCAGGTAGTGCAGTAGCTGATGGTGAGCAGAAGACTGAAAAAACTGGAGATATTGCAACCGCCGTTAAAGATATATTAAAAGAAAACCTATGTAGATAAAATGTACCCCGTGGGGCTACCAATGTAAAGTGTACCTGGTGGAGCTGCCGTATAGGGTGCGCTCTTCCGTTGCTGGATCTACTTGTATTGCCAAGGAGGGGTGAAGTCAAGTAGAAATCGCGTGTTGCCTTCAGGGGTGCGGGCTGCAGGCACTGCCCCGGCCGGCGGCAGAAAATCCTGCGCTCGCTTCCTCTATGAAATGTGTCCGCGCTGCTGGGCTAAGCCGCTAGGTACTCTGCTGGTTGCAGGACCTTACGTGACGTCACGATCACGTGAATGCTCACGTGACAGGCTAGGGAAAGCGTAACAGACCAAATCCTACGCGTTTCGGAGACAGACGTGCTCCTTCATCAGGTGACATCTAGTGACATTGCTACAGACGGGTGGTGCTGTACTATTATCTGCTACAGGATCCAAGTGGTTGAAGCGCTACTGGCACTTTTTACATTCAGTTTTAACATTTAGTGAACCTAGCAAAAAAGCCAAACAAAAAACAAGTGTGGGATTGCACTTTTTTTGCAATTTCATCACACTTGGAATTTTTTTCACGTTTTCTAGTACACAACATGCTAAAATCAATGATGTTGTTCAAAAGTACAACTTGTCCCGCAAAAAATAAGCCCTCATATGGCCATATTGAAAAATAAAAAAGTAATGGCTCTGGGAAGGAGGGGAGCGAAAAACGAAAACGCAAAACCGAAAAAGCTGGGGTCATGAAGGGGTTAAAGCTTAGTATTATACAGCTCTGGCAAAAATTAAGAGACCACCCCTCAAAACCCTATCATGGCCAGCCCAATCTCCAGACCTGAACCCCAATGAAAACCTCTGGAATGTAATCAGGAGGATGATGGATAGTCACAAGCCATTACACAAAGAAGAACTGCTTATATTTTTGCGCCAGGAGCAGTGTGAAAGACTGGTGGAAAGCATGCCAAGACACATGAAAGCTGTGATTAAAAATTATACTATTCCACAAAATATTGATTTCTGAACTCTTCCTGAGTTAAAACATTAGTACTGTTGTTTCTAAATGATTATGAACTTGTTTTCTTTGCATTTTTTGAGATCTGAAAGCACTGTTGTTTTTAAAAAAAATTTTTTGACCATTTCTCCTTTTCAGAAAAAAAAAATACAAAATGTATTGCTTGGAAATTCGGAGAAGTTTATAGACTAAAGAGCAATTTACATTTTACTCAAAAATATACATATAAGGGCTCATTTCCACATACGGGGCACACGTCCGTATCTCGCATGTGGAAACCAAGCTCTGGCGCCGGCACTTTGGAGCGGAGCTGTGCAGCTCCATGTGTTCCTATGCGGCCGCACGCTCCGCTCTGGAGTGCCGGCTCCACAGCTTGGTTTCCACATGCGAGATACGGACATGTGCCTCGCATGTGGAAATGAGTCCTAAAGAGAAAAATCAGACAAACTGAACATTTGGCAGTGGTCTCTTAATTTTTGCCAGAGCTGTATATTTGAAAATTCCAAGCTCGAAGTGATGAACGAGAATAGAGACATCTAGTGGACCTTATGCAAACAGCAAGAGCTAGTAAAATCATTCTGCTGCTGTGTAAGCGGTCTTTCGCAATTGTTCTATGTAAAACAAATTGTATCATTCAATAATAATAATTTGCAATAAAGCATAGCACTCACCAAAGTATATTCATCCATTATTAGGACATAAAGTGCATGGCAGGATATAATCCAGGAGACAAGTGCTCAGCAATAGCTCAGACGCTTCCTCAAGGCTTGAATGGATGAAATGGATTTGATATTTTGGTGAGAGCCGTGCTTGTTATTCTACCTTGAATGACTACTGTGGTTCTTATTGTTTTACACATGGCCTCACCAATGTTATGTGTGGTTGCTCTGTGAATTTGCTGGTATAAGCGGACCTTCTTGGTAGTGCTGACTTTTTTGTCTTTATTATTGTAAGCCTAGGCTGAAAAGCTTATATAACGCAATACACACTGCACAAGCACTACAAAACAATAAACACTGCAAGCGCGGGATATACAGTGATGTCGGTGCAACCCCGAGAACAATTCAAATAGCGTGGACGAGGACAAGCCTGGCTGAACACAATGAAACACACCCCTATGCAGGGCCGTATTTAGAGTTTCTGCTGCCCTCGGCACTTTTAGTGCTGCCTCCCCTTTGGTGAGTATGACACTATCGGCAGTGACTTTGGCAAAAACGCTGATGTGAAAGTAGCCTTTTGCAGCAGATCCAGCAGTTTTTCCGCATCTGCCACGTAACGGATCACTTACGGCAACACTGTGTTCGGCCTCATTAATTTCCTATGGGATTTGTGGACATTTACGGCACTTGCCACGATCCGGCAAATGCGGTATCATACCTCCCAACTTTTGAAGAAGGGAAAGAGGGATAAAGTTTGGGCCACGCCTCTGACCACACCCATTTCACAACTAGTCACACCCATATCCACGCCCCAACCACACCCATTTAGTACTGTTGATCACACTGTTTCATAAACAATAATTATAAACAAAAAAATATGGCCACACAGTGCTCTATACTGTATAATGACCCCACATGATGCCCCATACTGTATAATGGCCACACATGATGCTCCATACTGTATAATGGCCACATAGTGCTCCATACTGTACAATGGCCCAACATGATGCTGCGTACTGTATAATGGCCACACATGGTGCTCCATACTGTATAATGACCCCACATGATGCTCAATACTGTATAATGGCCCCACATGATGCTCAATACTGTATAATGGCCACACAGTGCTCCATACTGTATAATGACCCCACATGATGCTCAATACTGTGTAATGGCCACACAGTGCTCCATACTGTATAATGACCCCACATGATGTTCCATACTGTATAATGGCCCACATGATGCTTCATACTGTATAATGGCCACACATGATGCTCCATACTGTATAATGGCCACACACGATGCTCCATACTGTATAATGGCCACACATAATGCTCCATACTGTATAATGGCCACACATAATGCTCAGTACTGTATAATGGCCACACATGATGCTCTATACTGTATAATAGCCACACGATGCTCCATACTGTTTAATGGCCACACATGATGCTCCATACTGCATAATGGCCGCCTCCCTCCCATTTTGTATGCATGGCTCATCTCCCCCCCCATCTTGTATGCATGGCTCATCTCCCCCCCTCCCATCCTGTATGCATGGCTCAGCTCCCCCACTTCCCATCCTGTATGCATGGCTCATCTCCCCCCCATCCTGTATGCATGGCTCAACTTCCCCACCCCTCTCATCCTGTATGCATGGCTCATCTCCCCCCTCCCATCCTGTATGCATGGCTCAACTCCCCCTCCCATCCTGTATGCATGGCTCATTCCCCCCTCCCATCCTGTATGCATGGCTCATCTCCCCCTCCCATCCTGTATGCATGGCTCATCTCCCCTCCTATCCTGTATGCATGGCTCATCTCACCCCCTCCCATCTTGTATGCATGGCTCATCTCCCCCCCTCTCATCCTGTATGCATGGCTGATCTCCCCCTCCCATCCTGTATGCATGGCTCATCTCCCCTCTCCCATCCTGTATGCATGGCTCAAATCCTCCTTCCATCCTATATGCATGGCTCATCTCACCCCCCCTCCCATCCTGTATGCATGGCTCATCTCCCCCTCCCATCCTGTATGCATGGCTCATCTCCCCCTCCCTCCCATCCTGCATGCATGGCTAATTTCACCCCCTCCCATCCTGTATGCATGGCTCACCTCACCTCCCTCCCATCGTGTATGCATGGCTCATCTCCCTCCCATCCTGTATGCATGGCTCATCTCCCCCCATCCTGTATGCATGGCTCATCTCCCCCTCCCCCTCCCATCCTGTATGCATGGCTCAAATCCCCCTCCCCCTCCCATCCTGTATGCATGGCTCATCTCCCCCTCCCCTCTCCCATCCTGTATGCATGGCTCATCTCCCCCCTCCCATCCTGTATGCATGGCTCAAATCCCCCTCCCCCTCCCATCCTGTATGCTTGGCTCATCTCCCCCTCCCATCCTGTATGCATGGCTCATCTCCCCCCTCCTATCCTGTATGCATGGCTCATCTCACCCCCCTCCCATCCTGTATGCATGGCTCTTCTCCCCCTCCCATCCTGTATGCATGGCTCATCTCACCCCCCTCCCATCCTGTATGCATGGCTCTTCTCCCCCTCCCATCCTGTATGCATGGCTCATCTCACCCCCCTCCCATCCTGTATGCATGGCTCTTCTCCCCCTCCCATCCTGTATGCATGTCTCATCTTCCCCCCCTCCCATCCTGTATGCATGGCTCATCTCACCCCCCCTCCCATCCTGTATGCATGGCTCATTCCCCCCTCCCATCCTGTATGCATGGCTCATCTCCCCCTCCCATCCTGTATGCATGGCTCATCTCCCCTCCTATCCTGTATGCATGGCTCATCTCACCCCCTCCCATCCTGTATGCATGGCTCATCTCACTCCCCTCCCATCCTGTATGCATGGCTCATCTCCCACTTCCATCCTGTATGCATGGCTGATCTCCCCCTCCCATCCTGTAGGCATGTCTCATCTCACCCCCCTCCCATCCTGTATGCATGGCTCATCTCCCACTTCCATCCTGTATGCATGGCTGATCTCCCCCTCCCATCCTGTAGGCATGGCTCATCTCCCCCTCTCCCATCCTGTATGCATGGCTCAAATCCTCCTCCCATCCTATATGCATGGCTCATCTCACCCCCCTCCCATCCTGTATGCATGGCTCATCTCCCCCTCCCATCCTGCATGCATGGCTCATCTCCCCCTCCCTCCCATCCTGCATGCATGGCTCATTTCACCCCCTCCCATCCTGTATGCATGGCTCATCTCACCTCCCTCCCATCGTGTATGCATGGCTCATCTCCCTCCCATCCTGTATGCATGGCTCATCTCCCCCCATCCTGTATGCATGGCTCATCTCCCCCTCCCCCTCCCATCCTGTATGCATTGCTCAAATCCCCCTCCCCCTCCCATCCTTTATGCATGGCTCATCTCCCCCTCCCATCCTGTATGCATGGCTCATCTCCCCCCATCCTGTATGCATGGCTCATCTCCCCCTCCCATCCTGTATGCATGGCTCATCTCCCCTCCTATCCAGTATGCATGGCTCATCTCACCCCCTCCCATCCTGTATGCATGGCTCATCTCACCCCCCTCCCATCCTGTATGCATGGCTCATCTCCCACTTCCATCCTGTATGCATGGCTGATCTCCCCCTCCCATCCTGTATGCATGGCTCATCTCCCCCTCTCCCATCCTGTATGCATGGCTCAAATCCTCCTCCCATCCTATATGCATGGCTCATCTCACCCTCCTCCCATCCTGTATGCATGGCTCATCTCCCCCTCCCATCCTGCATGCATGGCTCATCTCCCCCTCCCTCCCATCCTGCATGCCTGGCTCATTTCACCCCCTCCCATCCTGTATGCATGGCTCATCTCACCTCCCTCCCATCGTGTATGCATGGCTCATCTCCCTCCCATCCTGTATGCATGGCTCATCTCCCCCTATCCTGTATGCATGGCTCATCTCCCCCTCCCATCCTGTATGCATGGCTCAAATCCCCCTCCCCCTCCCATCCTGTATGCATGGCTCATCTCCCCCTCCCATCCTGTATGCATGGCTCATCTCCCCCCATCCTGTATGCATGGCTCATCTCCCCCTCCCCCTCCCATCCTGTATGCATGGCTCATCTCCCCCTCCCATCCTGTATGCATGGCTCAAATCCCCCTCCCCCTCCCATCCTGTATGCATGGCTCATCTCCCCCTCCCATCCTGTATGCATGGCTCATCTCACCCCCCTCCCATCCTGTATGCATGGCTCTTCTCCCCCTCTCATCCTGTATGCATGGCTCATCTCACCCCCCTCCCATCCTGTATGCATGGATCTTCTCCCCCTCCCATCCTGTATGCATGGCTCATCTTCCCCCCCTCCCATCCTGTATGCATGGCTCATCTCACCCCCCCTCCCATCCTGTATGCATGGCTCAGCTCCCCGCTCCCATCTTGCATGGTTCGGCTCCCCGTCCTCCTTCATCCTTCCCCCATCCTCCCTGGCTGTCATACTCACCTTTCCCACACCGCGCCGAACATCCTCCATCTCTGTCCCGGCGCAGCACCTTCTTCCTGCATGAGCGGTCAGGTGGTACTGCTCATTAAGGTGATGAATATGCGTCCATATTCATCACCTTAATGAGCGGTACCACGTGACCGCTCACATAGGACGAGCTGCCGTCGCTGAGACAAGGCATCGCTGGAGTAGGGTGAGTATGACGTCTTCAAGGAGGCAGGCAGACAGGCGGGCAGGGGGACGGTCGGTCGGGAGTTGACCCCGGACTTTAATTAGAAAAAACCTGAAAAAAAATGTGCTCAGGTGCCGCCCCCCACATCGTCTTGCCCTAGGCACGTGCCCTCAAGTGCCTAGTGGCAAATACGGCCATGCCCCTATGACTAAACAAGCAGGTAAGATGTAACTATATAAAGTGTTTTTTTTTTATAAGGGGACACTTTACATGCTACAAAGGACATGACAGGTTCCCTTTAAATATGTTTTGCAAAAATTTCATTTTAAAAGATATTCCCTACAAGCATCATATACAAGTGTCAAAAGCTTTGCATTGCTTTGGCTGTCTCCTTCAACGCAGAGTGACACGAAGAACCACTTTGTGTAACTTTCAGGCTTTTGGTACATCCACAGTCTGCAAAAAAAATATCTTAAATAGTGAAGAAACACCCTGTGATTAGAAGATTTGGTACCATTTTGTGGATATTGCCACAGATGCCCTTACTAGTAGGGTCCTTAAACCTTTATCTGAATAAGCTGTATGAGATAATTAAGGGCTCAGCTCGCAGGTTGTTAGTAAATGTGTGCCATGATAGATACAGTTGCTTGCGAAAGTATTCACTCCTTTACCCTTTTTACCTATTTTGTTACATTACAACCTGTGTTTAAATATTTTTTTAATCCCATTTGTGTGTGATGCATCAGCACTAAATAGTCTAAGGTGGTGAAGTGAGAAAAATATAGGCATAAATTAAATTTATAGGATCAAATAACTAAAAATTGGCATGTTCATATGTATTTGCCCCTTTTTCAATGAAGCCCCTAAAAATTTCAGGGTCAAGCAATTACCTTCATAAGTCACATGCTTAGTGAAAGGACGTCCACCTGTGTGCAATTTAAGGGTCACATGGGCTGTCAGGATATACACACTTTTTCTGAAGGGCCACAGAGGCTGCAACACCATTAAGCAAGAGGAACCACTAACCAAACAACACTATGAAGACCAAGGAAATGTCCAAACAAGTCAAGGACAAGGCTTTTGAAAATTACAAGTCAGGGCTGAGTTACAAAAAAAGTATTCCAATCTCTGAGGATTCCCCGCAGTACCATCAAATCCATTATCATCAAATGGAAAGTACATAGTAACACATCAAACCTGACAAGAGAGAGCCGCCCACCAAAACTCTCAGCCTGGACAAGGAGGGCGTTAATTAGAGAGGCAGCACGGAGACCAAAGGTAACTCTCAAGGAGCTTCAGAGTTCCCAAGCAGAGACTGGAGTATCTGTGCATACAACCACAATAAGCCATGCACTCCATAGATGAGGCCTTTATGGAAGATTGGGCAAAAAAAGAGCCTTTATTTACACACAGAAATTGTAAGGAACGTTTTGAGTTTGCCAAAGGACATGCAGGAGACTCCCCAAATGTATGAAAGAAAGTGCTGTGGTCAGATGAAACAAAAATTGAACTTTTTGGCCACCAAGGTAAACATTATGTCTGGTGCCAAACCAACACAGATCATCACTCCAAGAACACCATCCCCACAGTGAAACATGGTGGTGGCTGCGTCATGCTGTGGGGATGTTTTTCGGCAGCATGGACAGGGAAAATGGTCCGAGTCAAGGGGAAGATGAATGGTGCTAAAATCACGGATATTCTTGAGCAAAAACTGTTTCAGTTTGTCAGTGATTTAATACTGGAACGGAGGTTCACCTTCCAACAAGATCCAAAGTTAAGCAACAATTGAGTGGTTTAAAGGGAAATGTGTAAATGTTTTGGAGCGGCCTAGACAAAGCCCAGACCTTAAACCAATTGAGAATCTGTGGTCAGACTTGAAGATTGTTGTTCAACAGATGAAACCATCTAACTTGAAGGAGCTAGAGTTTTTTTGCCTTGAGGTATGGGCCAAAATCCCAGTAGCAAGATGTGGAAAGCTCATAGAGACTTATCCAGAGCGACTTGTAAGCTGTAAAAACTCACCTGTTTCGACAAGCCTATCACCTCAACTCGCTAACCTAACTCTTCGCTCTTCACTCTTTTTAAATGTTAATCATAATCTGCTTCTTCCTATTCATCTGTCCTCACATCATCCATAAACCCAATAGCACATGGTAACTTCACATAGACAGATACTGGCTGATGACCGGATCATGCAGCTTAATATGAAAGCCCTAATAATAATGATGGCTCTACCGTACGTAACAGCACGTTCTACCTATTGTATCCCTCTAATTCCTTATAGATTGTAAGCTTGTGAGCAGGTCCCACACTCCTCCTGTAACTGTTGAAATTGTATTGTTTTCATTGTCTGTACCTATCCCTACTTAAATGTAAAGTGCGGAATGTGTCAGTGCTATCTAAATTAAAAAAACTATTATTATTATTATTATTATTATTAATTGGCGCAAAAGGAGGGTCTACAAAGTACTGACTTTAGGGGGTGAATATTTATGCACACTGAAGTTAACAGTTATTTTGTCCTATTTGTTATTTGCTTCACAAAAAAAAAATGTTCACAGTTGTAGGATTGTTCTTTACGTGAAATGATGCAAACCCTCAAACAAATAAACAGTGACATTTGAAGTTATACGGTAGCAAAACATGAAAAATATGAAGGGGGTTATTATTTTTGCAATCCACTGTAAATATGCAAATATTTTACGTATCAATCTTTTTTTGCCATGTCATACACAACTTGCAGGGCATTTGCCTATTACCTTATATATAATACTAAAATATTAAATAAACATATCAAAGTAATAAGTCCAGTCCTACCAATGACTGACGAGTCCCACTATGGACATTTTTTCTGCAGAATTTATAGGGCAAACAATTTGGTCATCTTTGCATTAATATCAAATATCGGGGCATTGTGTCTGGCACACGGTTTGTGGTTTATCCAGTGGTTACATATGCTGCCAATATTTATGTGTGCACATCGGTTCTGCTGCTGGGAAACAAATACCATTCCTTAACATAGACACCAGAGTAACTTGAGCAGAAAATGTTTCCAGTGGCACTGGCCGCCCAGGTTCATGTTGTCCTGGTGACGGGACCACTTCATCAGCTCGGCTAACAGATGGCCAGTGAGCAACAGGCAGCATATGTTCTAATAAGCACTGACATCGGCACAGATGGAGGGTGGGCAGTGGGCTGGTCCTGAAACATAACCTGACATTTCCTTCTTTTCTGGTGCTTCATTGTTCAAGCTTACATAGGGAAGATTAGCAAGATAAAAAGTGAATGGGCGGTATTAGTGAGCTGCTCAAGACCTGATTACTAACACTTCACTGTTTAAGTTTACGTCTTTTCTCTTCCTCTTCTTTCTTGAATTCCCTTTCTTTCTTTTACTTCTTTTACCTTAACCAGTCGGCAACAATTATTTACAACTTTCAGTATCACAAAAAGAAGGCAGAAGCTTGTGTCTCTTCTTCTGCAATGTCTGGGACAATTTCACCAGGACACTCATTACCAAGAATTCTTAGGGCACAGAGAAAGACTAAGAAAACTGCTTTTTGGGGTCTTTGAATGACTGGCGGGCCAGTTTTAAGGTCTACCAATCAACTGCTATCTGCATGAGTGTGCTTATGTGATTGACTATGTAAAATATAAAGATGCAAGATTATCGAGAACATGCGTCCGTTGGCACGATAATCGTGCAGTCTGAATAGACTATTGATCACGCGATGAACGAGCATACGTTGGGTGAAATGATCTTTTGGCCTTCACAAAAGATCCTCATTCTTGGCAGCGCAATTGTTCTGTTTTAACAAGTGCTGCCAATAACAATGTCAGCACTGAACGTTCTATTAGATTGTTCAGTGCGCATCTGAAGCATGAAACCAGGCTATTAAATGACTAACAATCAGCAAAAACCTCTTTGGTACCAGATGATTAACCACCACCAGTGTTAACGCATTCACAGAGGCCTAGCTTTTATTTTCCAATGATGTACAGTTCTTTGTGGGTTAAATTCAGTTTTTTGCGCAAACCCTTTACTGCAAAGTGCACCACGTAAAATAAAATAAAAGAATCTCAGCTCACAGGCCAGCGCCATTCCAGTGTTGTCAGTGCTGAGTCTGTTCAGCTGTCATCTGATATGAGGGAATAGTGAGCGGTCAAGTGTCGTTACAATGTCAAGTGACCACTAGGAAACATAGCGCCAACATCACTGGTCAGGGTGGTGAATATGTTATTTTTTATTTTATGTGGGGCACTATATCAGTCAAAAGGGGTTGTCCAGTAGTGAAGAACCACTTTTATGGTACCGTTTTGTTTTGTAGTAATAACTCTCGAACGCTTCAATGGATCCCAGTGATTATGAGATTTTTTTTGTGACATATTGTACTTCATATTAGTGGCAAACTTTGATAGATATGATTTGCATTTACTTATGAAAATATCAAAAATTTGACAAAAAATTGGAAAATGTCACAATTTTACAAACTTTGAATTGTTATGCCTTTAAACCAGATAGTTCTACAACACAAAATAGTCTTAAGTAACATTCCCACATGTCTACTTTACATCAGCATCAGAAGGGTTAAAAGTTTATCAGCAATTATTCATTTTTCCAATAAAATTCACAGAAACCAATTATTTTAGGGACCACATCGCATTTGGTGTGACATTGAGGGGGCCTATATGGCAGGAAATTACCAAAAGTGACACCATTTTAACAACTGCATCTCAAAAAAATATTCTTTTAGCCCAAGTTTTTAATTTTCACAAGTGTATGGTCTAGGAGAAAATTTCTCTTGAATACGCCAATACCCCATATGTGAGAGAAAGCTACTGTTTGAGCGCATGGCAGGGCTTGGAAGGGAAGGAGCACGATTTTACTTGTGGAGCGCAGAATTTGCTGGAATAGATAGCATACTCCATGTCACGTTTGCAGTTCCCCTGATGTGCCAGACAGTGGAAACCCCCACAACTGGGAACTACACCCTTCAATGAATTTATCTAGATGTGTGGTGAGCACCTTGAACCTGCAGGTGCTTCACAGAATTGTATAACTGTCATGATCTCTGCAGGCAGAGATCATAGCAAGCCTATAGAGGGACAAGCTCTCGGAAGATGGAACTATACTGACCATGAACTAAGCCTGCCGCGCAACTAGAAATAGCCAGGTAGCATTTCCTATTTATCGCTAGATGCCCAGCTCTGGCCTAAGACCTAAATAGCTAGCAGAGGGAAATATAAGACCTGGCTCACCTCTAGAGAAATATTCCAAAGAAGACAGTAGCCCCCCACATATAATGACGGTGAGTTCAGATGAAACAACAAACGCAGCAGGAAAATAGTCTTAGCAAATTTGAGGTCCGCTTACTAGATAGCAGAAGACAGATAGTATACTTTCATGGTCAGCAGAAAAACACTACAAAACACCATCCAGAGATTACCTTAAACTCTGGCATTAACTCATAACGCCAGAGTAGCAATCCCTGATCAACGAGAGCTTTCCAGACACAGTAACAAAACTTCAGCTGTGAACTGGAACAAATAGGCAAAACAAAACATGGACAAAAGTCCAACTTATCTAGTAGTAGTCTAGAAGCAGGAACAAGCACTGAGAGACATCAGATAACATTGTTGACCGGCAAGAAACCACCAGAGAAATGAGCTTAAATAGCGACACCCACTACTGATGGAACCAGGTGAAACAGGAAAGAGGATGACAAGTCCAATTCCACAAGCGGCCACCGGGGGAGCCCAGAATCCAAATTCACAACAGTACCCCCCCCTCAAGGAGGGGGCACCGAACCCTCACCAGATCCACCAGGGCGACCAGGATGAGCCCTATGGAAGGCACGAACAAGATCAGAAGCATGAACATCAGATGCATTGACCCAAGAATTATCCTCCTGGCCGTAACCCTTCCAGTTGACCAGATACTGGAGTCTCCGTCTGGAAACACGAGAGTCCAAAATTTTCTCCACAACGTACTCCAACTCACCCTCAACCAACACCGGAGCAGGAGGCTCAACTGAAGGTACCACAGGTACCTCATACCTGCGCAATAACGACCGATGAAAAACGTTATGAATGGAAAAGGACGCAGGGAGGTCCAAACGGAAAGAAACAGGATTAAGAATCTCCAATATTCTATAAGGGCCGATGAACCGAGGTTTAAACTTAGGAGAAGAGACCCTCATAGGGACAAAACGAGAAGACAACCACACCAAATCTCCAACACAAAGCCGAGAACCAACACGACGATGACGGTTGGCAAAACGCTGAGTCTTCTCCTGGGACAACTTCAAATTGTCCATAACCTGCCCCCAGATGTGATGCAATCTCTCCACCACCGCATCCACTCCAGGACAATCCGAGGATTCCACCTGACCGGAGGAAAATCGAGGGTGAAACCCCGAATTACAGAAAAACGGGGACACCAAGGTGGAAGAGCTGGCCCGATTATTGAGGGCGAACTCTGCCAATGGCAAAAAAGCAACCCAATCATCCTGGTCAGCAGAGACAAAACACCTCAGATATGTCTCCAGGGTCTGATTAGTCCGCTCGGTCTGGCCATTAGTCTGAGGGTGAAAAGCAGATGAAAAAGACAAATCTATGCCCATCCTAGCACAGAATGCCCGCCAAAATCTAGACACAAATTGGGTACCTCTGTCAGAAACAATATTCTCAGGAATACCGTGCAATCGGACAACATTCTGAAAAAACAGAGGAACCAACTCAGAAGAAGAAGGCAACTTGGGCAGAGGAACCAAATGGACCATTTTAGAGAAACGGTCACAGACCACCCAGATGACAGACATCTTCTGGGAAACAGGCAGATCTGAAATAAAATCCATCGAGATGTGTGTCCAAGGCCTCTTAGGAATAGGCAAGGGCAACAGCAGTCCGCTAGCCCGAGAACTACAAGACTTGGCCCGAGCACAAACGTCACATGACTGCACAAAGACTCGCACATCTCGTGACAGGGAAGGCCACCAGAAGGATCTTGCCACCAAATCCCTGGTACCAAAAATTCCGGGATGACCTGCCAATGCAGAAGAATGTACCTCAGAGATGACTCTGCTGGTCCAATCATCCGGAACAAACAGTCTATCAGGCGGACAACGATCCGGTCTATCCGCCTGAAACTCTTGCAAGGACCGCCGCAGATCAGGAGAAACGGCCGACAAAATTACTCCCTCCCTAAGGATACCTGTGGGTTCAGAATTACCAGGAGAGTCCGGGTCAAAACTCCTAGAAAGGGCATCTGCCTTAACATTCTTAGAACCCGGTAGGTATGACACCACAAAATTAAAGCGAGAAAAAAATAAAGACCAGCGCGCCTGTCTAGGATTCAGGCGTCTGGCAGTCTCAAGATAAATCAAATTTTTGTGGTCAGTCAATACCACCACCTGATGCCTAGCCCCCTCGAGCCAATGGCGCCACTCCTCAAACGCCCACTTCATGGCCAAAAGCTCCCGATTCCCAACATCATAATTCCGCTCTGCGGGCGAAAATTTGCGAGAAAAGAAGGCACAAGGCCTAATGACGGAGCAGTCGGAACCTTTCTGCGACAACACTGCCCCAGCTCCGATCTCCGAAGCGTCAACCTCAACCTGAAAAGGCAGATTCACATCAGGCTGACGCAACACAGGGGCAGAGGCAAAACGGCGCTTAAGCTCCTGAAAGGCCTCTACAGCATGAGGGGACCAATTAGCAACATCAGCGCCTTGTCTGGTCAAATCAGTCAGTGGTTTAACGACATCCGAAAAACCAGCAATAAATCGGCGGTAAAAGTTGGCAAAGCCCAAAAATCTCTGAAGACCCTTAAGAGAGGAGGGCTGAGTCCAGTCACAAATAGCTTGCACCTTGACGGGATCCATCTCAATGGAAGAGGGAGAAAAAATATACCCCAAAAAGGAAATTTTCTGGACCCCAAAAACGCACTTAGACCCCTTCACACATAAAGAATTAGACCGCAGAACCTGAAAAACTCTCCTGATCTGCTGGACATGAGAGTCCCAGTCATCAGAAAAAATCAGAATATCATCCAGATATATTATCATAAATTTATCCAGAAAATCGCGGAAAATATCATGCATAAAAGACTGGAAAACTGAAGGGGCATTAGAAAGACCAAAAGGCATGACCAAATACTCAAAGTGGCCCTCGGGCGTATTAAATGCGGTCTTCCACTCATCCCCCTGCCTGATCCGCACCAAATTATACGCCCCACGAAGATCAATTTTAGAGAACCACTTAGCACCCTCTATACGAGCAAACAAATCAGTAAGCAATGGCAATGGGTATTGATACTTAACAGTGATCTTATTCAGAAGCCGATAATCAATACATGGTCTCAAAGAGCCGTCTTTTTTTGAGACAAAGAAAAACCCAGCTCCCAAGGGAGAAGAAGATGGACGAATATGTCCCTTTTCCAAAGACTCCTTTATATATTCCCGCATAGCAGCATGTTCCGGCACAGACAGATTAAACAAACGACCCTTGGGATATTTACAACCCGGTATCAAATCTATGGCACAATCGCACTCACGGTGCGGAGGTAACGACCCAAGCTTGGGTTCGTCAAAGACATCTTGATAATCAGAGAGGAACTCAGGGACTTCAGAGGGAATGGACGACGAAATAGAAACCAAAGGTAAGTCCCCATGAATACCCTTACATCCCCAGCTCAACACAGACATTGCTCTCCAGTCCAAGACTGGGTTGTGAGACTGCAACCATGGCAATCCCAGTACCAAATCGTCATGTAAATTATACAGCACCAGGAAACGAATAATCTCCTGGTGATCCGGATTGATACGCATGGTTACTTGTGTCCAGTATTGTGGTTTATTATTAGCCAATGGGGTGGAGTCAATCCCCTTCAGAGGAATAAGAGTCTCCAAAGGCTCTAAATCAAAACCACAACGATTGGCAAAGGACCAATCCATTAGACTCAGAGCGGCGCCAGAGTCAACATAGGCGTCCGTGGCAATGGATGACAAAGAGCAAATCAGGGTTACAGACAAAATAAACTTAGACTGAATGGTGCCAATGGAAACAGACTTATCAAGCTTCTTTGTACGCCTAGAGCATGCTGATATAACATGAGTAGAATCCCCACAATAGAAACACAATCCATTCTTCCGTCTAAAATTCTGTCGCTCGCTCCTGGACAGAATTCTATCACACTGCATACTTTCTGGCGTCTTTTCCATAGACACCGCCAGATGGTGCACCGGTTTGCGCTCCCGCAGACGCCTATCAATCTGAATAGCCATTGTCATGGACTCATTCAGACCTGCAGGCACAGGGAACCCCACCATAACATCCTTAACGGCATCAGAGAGACCTTCTCTGAAAGTTGCCGCCAAGGCGCACTCATTCCACTGAGTAAGCACAGACCATTTACGGAATTTTTGGCAGAAAACTTCAGCTTCGTCTTGCCCCTGAGATAGTGCCATCAAAGTTTTTTCTGCCTGAAGTTCCAAATGAGGTTCCTCATAAAGCAAGCCCAAGGCCAGAAAAAACGCATCCACATCGCGTAACGCAGGATCCCCTGCTGGCAATGAGAAGGCCCAATCTTGAGGGTCACCCCTGAGCAAGGAAATCACAATCCTAACCTGCTGAGCAGGGTCTCCAGCTGAACGAGACTTCAGGGACAAATAAAGCTTACAATTATTTCGGAAATTCTGGAAGCTAGCTCTATTCCCTGTGAAGAACTCCGGCAAAGGAATTCTCGGCTCAGATACCGGAGCATGTACCACAAAATCTTGTAAATTTTGTACTTTCGTGATGAGATTATTCAAACCCGCAGTTACACTCTGGAGATCCATTATTGTCAGGTGCACACAGAGCCATACAGAGATTAGGAGGAGAGAGAGACAAAAGACTGCAGCAAGGCAGACTGGAGGAAAAAAAAAAAAAAAAAAATTCCAGCAGACTTCTTATAACTCTCCTTTCTCAACCTGGGTCTTTAACACTTTATTGGCCGGTCAAACTGTCATGATCTCTGCAGGCAGAGATCATAGCAAGCCTATAGAGGGACAAGCTCTCGGAAGATGGAACTATACTGACCATGAACTAAGCCTGCCGCGCAACTAGAAATAGCCAGGTAGCATTTCCTATTTATCGCTAGATGCCCAGCTCTGGCCTAAGACCTAAATAGCTAGCAGAGGGAAATATAAGACCTGGCTCACCTCTAGAGAAATATTCCAAAGAAGACAGTAGCCCCCCACATATAATGACGGTGAGTTCAGATGAAACAACAAACGCAGCAGGAAAATAGTCTTAGCAAATTTGAGGTCCGCTTACTAGATAGCAGAAGACAGATAGTATACTTTCATGGTCAGCAGAAAAACACTACAAAACACCATCCAGAGATTACCTTAAACTCTGGCATTAACTCATAACGCCAGAGTAGCAATCCCTGATCAACGAGAGCTTTCCAGACACAGTAACAAAACTTCAGCTGTGAACTGGAACAAATAGGCAAAACAAAACATGGACAAAAGTCCAACTTATCTAGTAGTAGTCTAGAAGCAGGAACAAGCACTGAGAGACATCAGATAACATTGTTGACCGGCAAGAAACCACCAGAGAAATGAGCTTAAATAGCGACACCCACTACTGATGGAACCAGGTGAAACAGGAAAGAGGATGACAAGTCCAATTCCACAAGCGGCCACCGGGGGAGCCCAGAATCCAAATTCACAACATATAACTTTGAGTTGTGAAAATAAAAATTACATTTTTCCCACAAAAACATTTACATCCCTCAAGGAATTCATCTAGGGGTGTACTGAGCATTTTTAACCCTCAGGTGATTTACAGAATTGTACTGTATAAAATTGGGCTGAGTAAATGATAAATTACAATTTTTTTCCACTAAAATGTTGCTTTGGTCCCAAGTTTTTAACTTTCAAAAGGGCTAACAGGAGAAAACGAGTGGTACAATTTGTTACAAAAATTCTTTTGTGTACATCAATATCCCATATGTGGCTGAAATTTATCTATAGGTTTGGCGACAACCCCATATGTGTTTTCAAGAAACAAGCACGCAACGGATGTGAAAATTTCAAATCTGCAGTGTCCATATATCATGCCCAGCTCGTGTTTCTGAAGACACGTACCCGTAAATTAAGCGGTCTCTCTTCACAACAGTATTGCCAAATATGTGGACTCTAAATGTGGTTTAGGCACACTGTGGGGCTCAGAAGAGAGGGGGCATTTGGATTTGGGAGCGCAAAATTTACTGGATTTATTCATTTTTGTATTTTTTTTCCGAGGGAGTAGTAATATTGCTTTTCCAGAACCTTTGTACTACTAGTAACATGGAAGCCTCCTATATTTCCTTTAACAGATAACAAACCTGAGTGGGGACTTGCTTTTTTTGTAGATTGAGTTGAAGCTTTCATTAAGAACATTTTATATAACGTTTGGGATCACATTTATCCTGCGCTCTACGCTGAGTACTTACTTTGGGGTTTCCATCTAACTCTCCAAATTATGTCATTCAGGTGAAACCCCTGAGGAATTCAATAACTGTAATGAGGCAGCAGAGTTACTCTGACCTACGTCTGGCTTCTATTCCGTGTCCTTTTCAGAGGTGCACAAAACTGTGGCTGACTGCACTTTTATACACACTTAAAGAAGGACATTGCCAGACCATAGGTCAGACAACATCCAAACTGTCTTCATCATTTAAGGAATCTTCCATCAGGGAATCCATGTGAATCCCACATTTCAGAGATTTATATGGAAACCCCAGTTTAAGCGCTCAGCGTAAAGTGCAGCAAAAATGAAAGCCGAGCCTTATTGCAATCTTTAGGAGGCCGAATAAACAAATCAACAGCAGGTCAAGAATTGGTTTTATTTATTTTATTTTTTACGCTGTTCCTCATGCGGTATAAGTGATAAGACAGCTTTATTCTTTTGGTCACTGCCATTGCAGCGATACCAGATTTATATTGTTTTTTAATGTTTGCCCACTTACACACACTAAAAAAAAACGCATTTAAAATAAATACGTTTTTGCATGATTATATTTTGAGAACTCTAATTTTCCATATTTCTGCAGACAAAGTCATGTGACGGCTTGTTTTTTTGCTGAATGAGTGAAAGTTTTTGTGCCATTTTTGGGGACATAAAATGTTTGATCACTTTCTATCCAAATTTCTGGGCGACAGAATGAACAAAAACCAGCAACTCAGACCCCATCCTGGTATATACACTGGTTAAAACAACTATTTGATACACTGCTGGTTTTGCAAGTTTTCCCACCTGGCTCTCACAGACCTGTTCCTTTTTCTTTAAGGCCGGTGTCACACTCAGTGTAGGGAAATACGGTCCGTATTTTACAAGCGTAATACGCAGAAATGTTCCCAAAATAGTGATCCGTAAGTCATCCGTAGGCAGGGTGTGGCAGCCTATTTTGTGCATGTAAACCTCCGTATGTAATCCGTATGGCATCCGTACAGCGAGATTTTCTCACCGGCTTGCAGAACAGACATACAATGGATCCATGGGCTTACATATTCATAAAAACATATATAAAGTCATATATGTATATATATATATATATATATATATATATATATATATATACAGGTCCTTCTCAAAAAATTAGCATATAGTGTTAAATTTCATTATTTACCATAATGTAATGATTACAATTAAACTTTCATATATTATAGATTCATTATCCACCAACTGAAATTTGTCAGGTCTTTTATTGTTTTAATACTGATGATTTTGGCATACAACTCCTGATAACCCAAAAAACCTGTCTCAATAAATTAGCATATCAAGAAAAGGTTCTCTAAATGACCTATTACCCTAATCTTCTGAATCAACTAATTAACTCTAAACACATGCAAAAGATACCTGAGGCTTTTAAAAACTCCCTGCCTGGTTCATTACTCAAAACCCCCATCATGGGTAAGACTAGCGACCTGACAGATGTCAAGAAGGCCATCATTGACACCCTCAAGCAAGAGGGTAAGACCCAGAAAGAAATTTCTCAACAAATAGGCTGTTCCCAGAGTGCTGTATCAAGGCACCTCAATGGTAAGTCTGTTGGAAGGAAACAATGTGGCAGAAAACGCTGTACAACGAGAAGAGGTGACCGGACCCTGAGGAAGATTGTGGAGAAGGACCGATTCCAGACCTTGGGGAACCTGAGGAAGCAGTGGACTGAGTCTGGTGTGGAAACATCCAGAGCCACCGTGCACAGGCGTGTGCAGGAAATGGGCTACAGGTGCCGCATTCCCCAGGTAAAGCCACTTTTGAACCATAAACAGCGGCAGAAGCGCCTGACCTGGGCTACAGAGAAGCAGCACTGGACTGTTGCTAAGTGGTCCCAAGTACTTTTTTCTGATGAAAGCAAATTTTGCATGTCATTCGGAAATCAAGGTGCCAGAGTCTGGAGGAAGACTGGGGAGAAAGAAATGCCAAAATGCCTGAAGTCCAGTGTCAAGTACCCACAGTCAGTGATGGTGTGGGGTGCCATGTCTGCTGCTGGTGTTGGTCCACTGTGTTTCATCAAGGGCAGGGTCAATGCAGCTAGCTATCAGGAGATTTTGGAGCACTTCATGCTTCCATCGGCTGAAATGCTTTATGGAGATGAAGATTTCATTTTTCAGCACGACCTGGCACCTGCTCACAGTGCCAAAACCACTGGTAAATGGTTTACTGACCATGGTATTACTGTGCTCAATTGGCCTGCCAACTCTCCTGACCTGAACCCCATAGAGAATCTGTGGGATATTGTGAAGAGAAAGTTGAGAGACGCAAGACCCAACACTCTGGATGAGCTTAAGGCCGCTATTGAAGCATCCTGGGCCTCCATAACATCTCAGCAGTGTCACAGGCTGATTGCCTCCATGCCACGCCGCATTGAAGCAGTCATTTCTGCCAAAGGATTCCCGACCAAGTATTGAGTGCATAACTGAACATTATTATTTGATGTTTTTTTTGTTTGGTATTAAAAAACACTTTTATTTGATTGGTCGGGTGAAATATGCTAATTTATTGAGACAGGTTTTTTGGGTTATCAGGAGTTGTATGCCAAAATCATCAGTATTAAAACAATAAAAGACCTGACAAATTTCAGTTGGTGGATAATGAATCTATAATATATGAAAGTTTAATTGTAATCATTACATTAAGGTAAATAATGAAATTTAACACTATATGCTAATTTTTTGAGAAGGACCTGTATATGTCAGTGAGACACATATTTATATATTTATATTTAATACAGCGCTAGATAGCTTAAAAGCCGGTAATTCAATTGCCGGCTTTTGCTATCTCCTTCCCAAACCCGACAGGATATGAGACATGGTTTACATACAGTAAACCGTATCATATCCCTTATATTTGTACACATTCCTCATTAGTAATGTTACAAGTGTATGTGTGTCAAATTTGGGGGCTCTAGCTGTTAAAATAAAGGGTTAAATCACGGAAAATTTGGCATGGGCTCCCGCGCAATTTTCTCCGCCAGAGTGGGAAAGCCAGCGACTGAGGGCAGATATTAATAGACTAGAGTGGGACCATGGTTATAGGACCCTTCCCCCCCCCCCCCGACTAAAAACATTCTGCCCCCAGCCACCCCAGAAAAGGCACATCTGTAAGATGCACCTATACTGGCACTTAGCCTCTCTCTTCCCACTCCCCTGTAGTGGTGGGATATGGGGCAATAAAGGGTTAATGTCATCTTGCTATTGTAAGGTGACATATAAGCCAGGTTAATAATGGGGAGGCGTCAATAAGACACCTATCCATTATTAATCCAATAGTAGTAAATGGTTAATAAAACACACACACATTATGAAAAAAGTATTTTAATGAAATAAAGACAAAGGGTGTTGTAATAGTTTATTATACTCTCAATCCAATTGAAGACCCTTGTCACCTGAAACAAAGTTAAAATAAAAAAACAACAATATCCCATACCTTCCGTCGTTCAGTCTTGTCTCACGATGTAAATCCATCAAAAGGGGTTAAAGATTTTTACAGCCAGGAGCCTGCTAATGCAGCTGTGCTCATGCCTGTAAAATCTGGGTAATGAATGGAAAGCAGGGGAACGTAGCTACCTAGACTTGCGGTGCCGCGCCTCCTGCTGGTATAAACTCATATGAACTCTAGCGTGAGAAAATATTCAGAAAAATTCCCATGCTCGAGTTCATCTGTTAATAAACTTATTAGGTTTATTAAATTCAGGTATGTCACTGTGAGACCATTGGGGTATTGTGGGGGCTGAAAGTGAGTGAGGGGGGACAGGGCATTGGGGGGGTGAATGTGAGACCATGGGGGTATTGTGGGGGAGGGGAGACAGGACACTGGGGGGAGAGTGTAAGACCATTTGGGTGTTGTGAGGGCAGAAGGTGGGTGAGGTGGGACAGGGCATTGAGGGGGTGGATGTGAGTTGATGGGGGTATTGGGGCTGAACTGGGGGAGGGGGGACAGGTCAGTGGGGGCTGAATATTAAAATGTTTAGTTATGATATTATATGTACTCCATCACGTAATATTTGCTGTCTGGGGAGGCTGGAGATGGGGGGGTTAGGGGGCTTTTATACATACCACCTGGGTCTTTTTTGAGTATTAGTATAAGGAGCCCGCAAACAGTAACCAAGAGCTGCATCACATTTACAGCACCACTCCAGCATTATTTTTATTTCATTGCTGGAGCAGTGCTGAAAATCCATGTCTCCTGCCCCCTGTCTGATACTCACCTTCTGGCATTTTCATCTGTTTTTTGTCTCCGCTCGGCTCTGTCTCCTGCAGATTGTGGCCTGTCCGCGGCTCTAGTGTTTCATGGAGCAGCACAGAGGTCACTAATCAATGTGAGTCTGTGGGAGCCTCGTTCTGGCCTCTTTCTCACTCTCAGGCTATGTGCACACATTAGCTGCTGCGGATTCGCAGCAGTTTTCCATCTGGTTTACAGTGCCATGTAAACCTATGGAAAACCAAATCCGCAGTGCCCATGGTGCGGAAAATACCAGGCGGAAACGCTGTGTTGAATTTTCCGTAGCATGTCAATTCTTTTTGCGGATTCCGCAGCGTTTTACACCTGCTCCTGTATAGGAATCCGCAGGTGGTAAAACGCAGGTGAAATCTGCACAAAAAACACAGGAAATCCGTGGTAATTCCGCACACGAATCTGCAACAAGTGCACATAGCCTCATAGTCTTACATTGAGCGCTTGTGACATAGCTTCTAACTTCTGGCCTGTCAGAAGCTGTGCTCACAAGTTTGAGCAGCGGCACTGCAGCAGTGCCACAAAATAGTGAATACGCCGGAGGATGAGTAAATGGCTCATCATACTGTGTATAAGGGAGCTGCGGGTCCATCATACTGTGTATAAGGGAGCTGCGGGCCCATCATACTGTGTATACAGGAGCTGCGGGCCCATCATACTGTGTATACAAGAGCTGCGGGCCAATCATTCTGTGTATAAGGGAGCTGCGGGCCCATCATACTGTGTATAAGGGAGCTGTGGGTCCATCATACTGTGTATAAGGGAGCTGCGGGCCCATCATACTGTGTATACAGTAGCTGCGGGTCCATCATACTGTGTATACGGGAGCTGCAGGCCAATCATACTATGGGAGCTGCGGGTCCATCATACTGTGTATACTGGAGCTGCGGGCCAATCATACTGTGTATAAGGAAGCTGTGAGTCCATCATACTGTGTATAAGGAAGCTGTGCACACATCATACTGTGTATATGGGAGCTGTGGGCCCATGATACTGTGTATAAGGGAGCTGCAAGACCATCATACTGTGTATAAGGGAGCTGCAAGCCCATCATACTGTGTATAAGGGAGCTGCGTGCTCATCATACTGTGTATAAAGGAGCTGCAGGCCCATCATACTGTGTATTAGGGAGCTGCGGGCCCATCATACTGTGTATAAGGGAGCTGTGGGCCAATCATTCTGTGTATAAGGGAGCTGCGGGCCCATCATACTGTGTATAAAGGAGCTGCAGGCTCCTCATACTGTGCATAAGGGAGCTGTGGGCCCATCATACTGTGTATAAGGGAGCTGTGGGCCCATCATACTGTGTATAAAGGAGCTGTGGGCTCATCATACTGTGTATAAGAGAGCTGTGGGCCCATCATACTGTGTATAAGGGAGCTGTGAGTCCATCATACTGTGTATAAGGGAGCTGCGTGCTCATCATACTGTGTATAAAGGAGCTGCGGGCCCATCATACTGTGTATAAGGGAGCTGCGGGCCCATCATACTGTGATAAGGGAGCTGCGGGCCCATCACACTGTGTATAAGGGAGCTGCGGGCCCATCATACTGTGTATAAGGGAGCTGCGGGCCCATCATACTGTGTATAAGGGAGCTGAGGGTCCATCATACTGTGTATACGGGAGCTGCGGGCCCATCATACTGTGTATAAGGGAGCTGCGGGCCCATCATACTGTGTATAAGGAAGCTGTGGGCCCATCATACTGTGTACAGGGGAACTGTGGGGACATCATACTGTTTGACAGGAGCTGCAGGCCCATCATACTGTGTATAGGGAACTGTGAAGGCATATTGCGCATATGGGAGCTGTTGGCCCATTACACTGTATATAGGGGAGGTTTGGGGGGCATTATACTTTCTATAGTGGAGTTCTGTCAGCATTATACTGTGTATAGGGGAGCATTGGGCTCATACTATCTATAGGGGAGCAGTGGGATCATACTGTGTAAAGGAGAGCAGTGGGAACATCATACTGTGTAAAGGGGAGTTATAGAATCATCATACTATGTATAAGGGAGCTGTGGGGGCCTTAGACTGTGTATAGGGAAGCTTTAAGCTCACCATACTGTGTATAATGGAGCAGTACATGGGGGAACTTAGGGGACATTATTAAATGTTAAGTGGGCACTTAAGCATCATTGTTATAGGGGCACTCAGAGTATTGTGACAATCAAAGTTGCATATGGTCACAATATGGCGGTAAAGTCAATGTTCGTTTTTGTATATAGATTTATTTTCAATAACAGTAGGGTCATATTCTGAGGTTCCCCTATATTCACTATTAGAGTGCGCAACCTTAGCTGTAATCAGGGTTAGCTGGTTAGGGGCCCACTCAGATGTTTCGCACCCCCTAAGTTGAAACCCTAGCTACGCCTCTGATGATGCCCCCTCTATTCTAATCCCCCTACGGTTCTATACTGTCCCTAAGCTTACACACAGTATATAACAAATGCATCACATTACAGTACACAAACATCAGTAAACATGTATAAACGTTACACTTCTCATCAATACACCATGGGGTGCCACATGTAATATGTGAACAGTGACCAGGGGAGAGGAGGCACGTGAGGGTCCCTGCCACCTCCTTGCACACATATCTAGTTAATTCAAGACTAGGCTCACCGAGCCTAATTCCTATGCGTAAAAGCCCATTCCTGCAACCACTGAAGTAAACGGGCAGACCCTAAGCGGTCAATAATTATCCCTGTTCCTATGTAATGAATGTAGGACTTTTTAAAATGCATCATGACAGAAGTCTTGGCCAAAATTCTGTAGACAATTTTTGTGACCTCTAAACCTTAACTTAGAGAGAACAGACAACCAATGTATTTCATGGTCAGGATCATTAGTATAACCAGTGGACACACAAATCAGCCTAACTGCTGTCTTCACAAGTGAAGTAGGGCCAGTTTGGTTAAAGGATTACTTATTGTAATGAGTTTGATTAGATCCTGGATTAGTGTTTTAGAAGTGTCAATAGTAAGGCAGGAACAGATGCAGAAGATGCTCTTTAGATGGCGATGACAGGACTTGCAAATAGACTGATAATATACTTAGGAAATAAAAAACAGGTGAAATTGGGCTTGGAGTTTTAATGGGATTGTTGAACTGTTGGCAAAATTTTCAAATTTATAAATGAAGATGGAGAAAACTTAAGTAGCTCTGATTGTCAGTGGCTACATTTTAAGTACAGATATGATAGCTGACATTAAAAGGCAAAATGGAGTAAGAGGTTGGCTATGATGGAGAAGGGACCTGGCTTATTTGTTAAATTAAGACAGTCAGTCAGCACCCTTCACGCAAAGCACTAGTGTTGTGAAGACCCAGGAAAACATTGTCCGGTGTAAGGCATACTCCAGAAGAGGTGCCGTTAGGACCCAGGAGTCAGGACTGTGCTGATAACTTCAGACTAGTGCACCTTTGATAATTGATGTATTTTAGTAAGGTGTATAACTTGCAATCAGGGTCTGGCTGGCATATTATAGCCTGGGAGGCAAGCATAAAGCAATGTCCCATCAGTTGTGTGTTTTATCTCTGGTTGCTTCATAAAGGTTAAAGAGGTTTAACACTTTAAAAAGGTGTGAGATGATGGGACACACACGTCTGTGTAATTCTAGATGCATTGAGCTGTCAGTAATAGTGCGATCCTGTACTTGTGCAACGGTCACTGATATAATACATTTAGAGATCGTGTCTTATATGTGGAAAATCAGCATCTCAAATAGAAATCTAGTAGCTGGTCATTGTATGAAATTCCCCACAGACGGGACTCAATATATCAGACTCTATAAATCTGACACTTACAACGTAGATACGGTAACAAAACCAAGCTTAATACATAGACACAGTAACAGAACAAGACTTAAAGGTCTAAGTCTCCTTCAGTAAATGTTCAGTTACATACTGCAGTAGTTATAAAAAAACAACCCCAGCAACACCTGTATATAACATCGGAAGTCTGTGCACAAAGTATAGCATATCCAGTATACAGGATGATATGTTACTTGGATATGATCTACTAAGGTTCATGAAGACTGAGTGAAATGTTCACCACTTTGTAGTGTAAATCACAATGAATTTGGGGAGGAGTGTAAAATTGGATGGAGCACGCTGGGCCTGGTGCATAACCACCAAAAGTCATAAAATGTTTGCACAACTTCGAGCTGCGCAAAAATTTTGCAACAATTCAAGACGTTTTACAGAATTCCAAAGAAAACTGCTTCATGAATTGGGTCTTATGAATACATCGGACATCAGATTTCATTTACAGGATAACACATGATGGACTATAGGACATAGGATGCTATGCCAATCACATATTATAGCACATCCTTTATACAGAATAATACTTGACAAATGTGTATTATATTTCTAGTAGATAGCTACCTGATAAACCCATTAATGACCAGAAGTATTTTTGGTTTTTCATTTTCATTTTTTGCTCCCCTTCTTACCATAGCCATAACTTTTTTTATTTTTTGGTCAAAATGTTCATGTGTGGGCTTGTTTTTTGCGGGACGAGTTGTACTTTTGAACGACATGATTGGCTTTACTATGTCATGTACACGAAAACGGGAAAAAAATTCCAAGTGCGGTGAAATTGCAAAAAAAGTGCAATCCTTGTTTTTTGTTTGGCTTTTTTACTAGATTCACTAAATGCTAAAACTGACCTGCCATTATGCAAACTCTGCAAACATTTCCAGAATCCGACCTTTTCTCTTTTTCAACTCTCCTCTCATTCTAACCAAACTTTCTCCTCTCCAATCTGACCAGAATGTGGCAGCCAGAGTCATATATTTGTCCAGCCGCTTCACTGATGCTTCCACCTTTTGCCAGTCATTACACTGGTTGCCCATTCACTACAGAATACAATATAAACTTATCTCTCTCACCCACCAAGCCCTCCACAGTTCTGCACCACCCTACTTGTCTTCCTCCCTTCTCTATAACCCTACCCAAGCCCTCCATTCTGAAACTGACCTAAGACTAACATCCTCCATAATATGAACCTCGCACCTCCATCGCCAAGACTTTTCTAATGCTGCGCCAGTTTTCTGGAATGCTCTACCCCAGACTATTCAGCTAATACGTAGCCCCCATGTTTTAAAGTGTGCTTTAAAAAAACATCTCTTTAAACAAGCCCATCACCTCAACTCACTAACCTAACTCTCCCCTGTTCCCTCCTTCTAAATAGTATTCAGAATCTGCTCCCTCCTATTCATCTGTCTCCACACCCTCCATGCACACGGTAACTGCACTTAAACACACTGGTTGATGTCCAGCTAATGCAGCTTTAAATGAAAACCCCTATTTATTACAATTGCTGGACCTGAAATTGCAAGCACTTTTCACCTATTGTGTCCCCCCTATTTCCTTGTAGATTGTAAGCTTGCTAGCAGCAGGACCCTCATTCCCAATGTAACTGTTTAAACTGTATCATCTTGTAATGAATTTATTGTCTGTATATGTCCCCACTTAATTGTAAAGTTCTGCGGAATATGTTTCTGTTATATAAAATAAAATTATTATTATTATTATTACAGGTGTGCCTTAAGCTGGCCACAATTAAAGGCAACACTAAAATGTGCAGTTTTACAGTATTGCGGGTGTCTGGGGGACTCAGAAAATTAGTCAATATCTGTATGTCCACCATTTGCCTCATGCAGTGCAATACATCTCCCTAGTGACACACCCACCAGGGCCACGGGGTACTCGGAACCAGGTCGGACAGTTCTTTGGGGAAGTCACGGGGCTGTGACCTGACTCCGTGGCCCTGGCTGTGCCGTAAAATGGGGAATATGTATATGGGATTTAACGTGACGCCACCTGTGGTGTTTGGCAATGGATGTCCGAAGCTGCTAAAGAAGACTGCTGGGGCTGATGGTGATGCAGCTGGCATGGTTCTGCTCCCCACAGGTGAAGCGGGACCCGAGAGCTACCGGTCCCGTTTATGTCAGGCTTTGTGTACCTTGTGGTACAGGACTCGGGGCGCAAGAGATCACTTAATGACACAAGGACTGTAGTTCTCTTTTCCTTTACTTGATGGTTGATAGTACAGACTGGGGTACTGGTAACAGATCGTAATGGAGAGCCGGGCAGCCTGGAAGCAATTTTTGGATACACCTGGCCAGGTAGGTAGGGAGACCTTCCTACTGCACTGTCCTCCCTTTTCCTTTCCTGCCTAACAGCTCGCCCTCCTGCTGCTAACTGTCTCTCTCTGTTTTTACAAATGGCAGGCAGCTCGAGCCTATCACAGGTGCCACTCCTTTGTGTCGGCTCCAGGCTCTGGTATGCTGCTGTGCCACCAGGTATTAGATTGGGCCAGGAGACCTGCAGTTCCCTACACTCTGAATTTAGCTGCCGGGACTTCAGTACCCAAACAACCACGAACTCCGGTATCTGGTTCCTAGCGCTCAGCTCTAGGGTGAATTTAAACACAGTTCCACTCCCCAGGTTCTGCTCTACTTCTCTCATATTGACACCTGGTAAGGTGACCCCTCCTTGCTTCCAGGCATGACATTATTCCCTGTGAGGGAAGCAATGCCACTGTGGCAACCGGACTCCTGGGGTGCCACCCTAGAAAACCTGCAGCAATGCAATCCATGCTCTTACCTGGCCTCCAACAACCGATTAACAGTTTTCTGCCTAAGCACAGTGCAGACAGAAAGCGTCCAATCAGTGGTGTGGGTGGGGTTATACAGATCTCAGCAGTCAGAGAACTGGAAGATCTGCAGCACAGAAAAGTGATTTTATCATAACTACTGTGAGTAGGTGACAAATCGTTAGAATCTGCGTCTCTGCTCCTACATTATGCCCCTCTCAGATGGGTAAGCAAAAACTTGCAGACAGAATTCTTTTCAGGCAAATTATTTTCAAATTAATTTGTATTTTCCATTGGGTTTGCAGACATAGAAAGTAACAAACAACAACACTCAACCTCCCAAGGTCCAATATTCATTGGTGACAGGCTGCAGCAGTGCCATCAGTAACTTGTGCCATCTACATTAGCATCACTGTTTGGCCCATTGATTGGCTGCAGTGGTCACGTGCTGTAGTGACAGAAGCAGAGAGTCAGCTCTACTATAACTATCTCACATAACTTCTTTAATGTTACTTTCATGTCCAACTAATGTTAAGGATAGTCCAGTCTTCCAGGCCTATGGTACAACAACAATTTTGTTTTCCCTCATGTAGCTTCTCTGTGCAACCTGTAAAAGAATATGTCCCCGATTCATCAAGACTGGCGATTTTCTCACCAGTATTGATGAGGGGGCATGATGGAGTCACTCTTCATGAATCAGGAGTGTTGTCTTGCCAGAAATCTTACTCTACTCCAAGTCTTTGACTGGTGTAAGATTTCTGGTGTAAGTAACGCCACAGCTCATCATGAATTAGGTGAGTCATAAGATCTCAACCCCGGAGTTGACAAAATTTTGTGACTTTTGATAGCAACATATGCCTGAATTTTGGGGCATATATATATCTTATACACTAAGGTATGACATGAGATGACATACAAAGCGACAGATTATTACATCTATGCTCCTTCTGAATTCCTTCGTACATAAGTTGAAATGCAAGTTTTAAATAAAGTAAGAAAAGAGTTTTTTTTGTGTCCTTTACCTTAATATATAGTGTCAATTGCAGCATGTCCCAAGCTCCTATAGAGGTTAGAAGGGCAGGGTGTTGATGGTTATTCTAAGAGACAGGGAACTCAGTCAGGCTTCTTGCTATTGTGAGGAAACACATCTATCTGGTGCACGATAGGCGAGGATTCTCAGCAACATAATTAGTGTTGACAATCCTTGTCCTGGCGGCCTGTAAACAGTTAATCTTCCTTTTCATCTCAGTGTTTTCAGAGGGGAACGATGTGAAAGATCATCACTACGTGTCAGTCGCCCCATGAATCGTCCTAAAAGTTGGTCATTCTTTACTTCTGCATAAGTCGTAATGGCAAAAACTAGATTTGACCAAATCTTCCATACAAATAACCTTTGGTCTGATATAATGAAAGTAAACCTTGCTTCATCTATTCCATTGCAATAATTCTTCTTTTTTCTGGCTCTTTGACAGTAGTGGTAAGAATAAAATGAAAGTTCCGTCTATTTACAGAGGCCTTGAACCAAATTACAGCTTTTACTCAAGTTTTTGCACCTTTGATATCAATGGATTGAATATATTATAATAAGTAGTAAAACGCCTGTCATTTGGGACGTGCTCGTCAGTCAAGTATTTTATTTTAGCTTTTGCTTATCAAATAGCCCAGAAGGATGAGCAGACAAGTCTCCATGACAGAGGGCAAACGATTACAAGATAAACTGGGAACTGACATACAATAACCACATGTGTAGCCTGAGGAGCAGTTCATACTTCATAGATATCGGTATGTTGTCCAGTTGTAACATGTGAATGGTTGTCCTCTGACTTGCTAATACTTTGCTGTACTTTGAGCTATTATCTTAGAAGGAAGGACAACGTTTGAGACAGATTCCATTGTAAAAAAGGTTTTCTCAGCCGACCACCAGTGAAAATAATTCGGGGGGTGTTTATCACTAATGAAAGATGTGAGATTAAATGCATGCATTTGGGGCTAAAAATCATTTTTGCAATTGAGTTTCATTGCAAATTTTGCACATTTTGCCTTCAATAGCCTCTGAGCTAAGAATCCGTCAGCCAGCCCGCTATAATGCTTTGATAGGAAACTTTCTACCTATTTTTGGTCTTTTTGAGAGCTCCTTTCAGCTGACTTAGGACCACAGACCACGTCATAGTTCAATGCGCAGTAAAACAAAGAGCTTGTGGAAGCCAGACAATGCAGAATATTTACTGAAACCCAATTGGAAAATAACCCCAAACACAAACATTTAAGAACAAAAATGTCTCCAAAGATGAACAGCTACTTAAAAGTTGATCATGTGTGATAAAGGAAGCATGGGCAAAATCCAGTATAGAGGTTTATAAGAAAAAGATAGAATCTCTGTTACTGGAATCTATCACAACTATAAGATGTAGATAATGGTCAGAAGAATGAACTGTGTATGGACTCCATAAAATCATTAATGTAAGATCTGCACCTATTGTAACATAGATCTGACTCTGTCTCTGCGTGGAAATGACAGGCAGCACCTGATCTACACTAGGGCTGGAAAGTTTGTGAATTTTTCAGAATTTTCCATATTTCTGCATACATTTGATCTAAAACTGATCACATTTATATACAATTCTTAAAGGGAATCTGTCACCCCCAAAATCGAAGGTGAGCTAAGCCCACCAGCATCAGGGGCTTATCTACAGCATTCTGTAATGCTGTAAATAAGCCCCCTATGTATCCTGAAAGATAAGAAAAAGAGGTTAGATTATACTCACCCAGGGGCGGCCCCGCTGCGGTCTGGTCCGATGGATGTCGTGGTCCGGTCCAGGGCCTCCCATCTTCATAGGATGATGTCCTCTTCTGGTCTTCACGCTGCGGCTCCGGGGCTGGCGTACTTTGTCTTCCCTGTTGAGGGCAGAGGAAAGTACTGCAGTGCGCAGGTGCCGGGCCTCTCTGACCTTTCCCGGTGCCTGCGCACTGCAGTACTTTGCTCTGCCCTCAATAGGGCAGACAAGGTACGCCTGTGCAGGAGCCGCAGCGTGAAGACAAGAAGAGAACGTCATCCTATGAAGATGGGACGCCCATTGGATCGGACCGCCCCCCAGGTGAGTATAATCTAACCTCTTTTTCTCATCTTTCAGGATACATCGGGGGCTTATCAACAGTATTCCAGAATGCTGTAGATAAGCCCCTGATGCCGGTGGGCTTAGCTCACCTTTGATTTTGGGAGTGACCGGTTCCCTTTAAAAGTAGATAAAGAGAACCAATTCAAACAAAGGAGTCAAAAATATTAGATTTGGCCATTTTACATTAAGAAAATTATTCAATATGTCTATGAGGGGCAAAAGTAAGTGAAGCTTTGCTTTCATTATCTGGTGTGACACTCATGTGCAGCAACTGTACCTAAAAGTTTCCTGTAAATGTTGATTAATCCTGCACATAGCTTGGAGGAATTTTAACTCATTACTTTCCAGAAAACAGTTTCAAATTTGTTATGCTGTTGGGTTTTTTTCTCTGAAGTTTCTTTCAAACACCACTGTATACAGCAAGAAGCAAAACCCATAATTTTGAAAATCTATTCAAATGTCCATAGATCCATCCAGGGCCAGTACGAGGGGTAGGCACCTGTCTAGGGCGCTGCCTCCTGCCTACCTGAGGGGAGCACATTTCTGTGGCCGCACACATTTAGTACAGTAACGGCCAGGGCGCAGGCACAGAGGTGAGCGATGTCAGTCACTGACACCGCTCACCCCACTCTCTGTCCTGCACCCCCGGCCGTGGCTCCCTCCCTTCATTCAATTGTATTTGTATCTGTCAGACGCGAATACAATTGCTGTGTGTGCTGCCTGGGTCAGGAGCAGATGAGATGTGAACTTCCATGATCTGCTGGGATCTCCAGCAAGATGAAGGCCGCTTCTGGCCTATAGAGGAGAAGAGGAGGAGACCGTGGATTGGGAGCGTGAATTATGTGAGTATGAGCTTTTTTTTTTTGAAATTTTTATACAACTGTGCACGGGGGCATAAAATGAGGAGCTATGCAGATGGGAGGCGTAAAATGAGGTGAGGGGCATTGCTGATGGGGGGGCGAGGAAATGAGGGGAGGGGCGGTGCTAATGAAGAGAATAAAATGAATGGCTGAGCAGATGGAAGAAATTAAAATGAGGCGAGGGGCAGTGCTCATGAGGGACAATAAACAGAGGTGAGGGGCTGTGCTCATGGGGGGAATAAAATGAGGTGAGAGGCTGTGCTGATGAGGGGGAATAAAATGAGGTTCTGAGCAGATCGGAGAATAAACTGAGGGGCTGTGCAGAGGGGAGTAAAATGTGGGGCTATGCAGATGGGAGAATAAACAGCATCTGTGCAGATTGGGGGAATAAACTGCCAGGCTGTGCAGATGGGAAAAACTGATGGGCTGCGCAGATGGAATAAACTAAGGGACTGCGCAGATTGGGGAATAAACTGATGGGCTGTGCAGATGGGGGAATAAACTGATGGGCTGCGCAAAGGGGGAATAAAATGAGGGGCTTTTCAGATGCATGGAAATAACCTGAGGGGCTGTGCAGATGGGGAAATTAACTGAGTGTAGGGGCTGTCCTAAAGCGGGGGAATAAAATGAGTTGAGGGCCTGTGCTGTTTGGAGGAATAAAATGAGGTGAGGGGCTATGCTGATGGGGGATAAAATGAGGGGATAGGCAAATGGTGGGAATGAACTGAAGGGCTGTGCTGATGAGGCAAATAAATTGATGGGCTGTACAGATGGGGAATAAACTAAGGGCTGTGCAGATGATTGAATAAACTGAGGGGCTGTGCAGAGGGGGGAATAAAATGAGGAGCTTTGCAGGGGGCATGAAGTGAGGGAGTGTGAAGGGGGACAGCAAAATATATGAGGAGCTATGGTGACCATACTGTATATGGGGTTGTGCAGATGGGGGGAATAAAATGAGGGGCTTTTCAGATGCATGGGAATAACCTGAGGGGCTGTGCAGATGGGGAGCATAAACTGAGAGGCTGTGCAGATGGGGGAATAAACTGATGGGCTGTGCAAAGGGTGAATAAAATGAGGGGCTTTTCAGAAAAATGGGAATAACCTAAGGGGCTGGTCAACGACAAGGAGAAAAAGTACAGAATCACTGCTGACCCCTTGATATTAGTGAAAACTGGTATCTAAACTGTACAAGCTAATATCTCTAGATAAATCAAAGTACAAAATTAAAAATATCAATTTTTATTGAAAACAAAATGATAAAAGATGTAAAAGGTGCTGTATGGCAAGAAGCCAATAAAATTGTGGCACCACAGATTGGCAAGGTTTACAAATAATGCTGATAAAGTGCACAATATTTCTGACTATTCATACCTGCTAGAGTGTATTATGCAGGGTACAAAATGTATAAGGGTCACAATATAAATAAGCACATACAGTAAGTCACAGGTTAGTCAGTAGTGTTCATGCTGTAAATCTAAACCGAGTACAGTGCCAAGCGATGGTGCCACTTCCCCTACACGCGTAGAAGAAGGCATGCCTGCCAAAAAGCACGTAGGGGAAGTGTCACCATCGCTTGGCTTAGATACAGTACTCTGTTATCGTCAGAACCGCTGCCTGTGACTGGCAGTAACCTTAATTACATCACCGCTCGTCACTGTAGGAGCATTCTCATGGTACGGTCAGTGTGTTCCGGACTTCGAGCTGAGTGCACCAGGGTAAGTGGGAAGAGCCAAGACTAAGTGCCAGACTTGGCACATCTAATGGATGTGCCATTTCTGGGGTGTTTGAGGGCTGATTTTATAAGTCTGGGAGGGAGCCAATATCCATGGCCCCTTCCCAGCCTATTAATATTAGCCTGCAGCTGTCTGTTTAGCCTTTGCTGGATATTAAAAATAGGGGGGACTCTATGTCATTGTTTTTGGGGTCCCCCCTTTTTAATAACCAGTAAAAGCTACGCTGATAGCTATAAACTGATATTAATAGGCTGAGAACCTTTATGGATATTGGCCCCTTCCCAGAACAATAACACCAGCCCCCAGCTGTCTGCTTTCCCTCAGCTAATTAATAAAAATAAGGCGGACCCCACGACATCTTTTTTAGTTATTTATTTAACTAAAACTGTCATTAGCATCGCCTGGTCTCTCTGATCGCTGGGAGACCAATCGAGCATGATGAGAGTTGTAGTCAGCACCCGACCTCTAGGAACAGTGCTAACTGTATGGGTTTTCCCAGCTACCGGTACGCGTCACATGCATGACACACGGATGTCATCAGTGTGTCATCAGTAGGCACATGTGCGTGACATACAGAGAACCGTGCTGCCAGAAAAATGGACATATCTATGTGTTTTGCCCATGTACACACGGTCAGTGTCTCCATTATGTGTTAAAACTGTCACCACATGTCCTGGAAACACTGACCTGTGAAGAGGGACTGATGCATGGTGTCCTGGAAAGAGGGCACTTTAAAATAAATAGTAACATACCTATACAACAGCCACTCAAATATCAAATCCCCAACTGGTAAGTTTGCGAGCACATCATTATACTTAGTTATTTTTTAAAAGAAAATGTTTCCTTCTTTATTTTACTATTTGACTGTTGAGGGGTTTTTCAGACTGCCTCAAACTTTCCCTCTAAAAGATCACTCTAGAATTAACTAACGGTGATTTACAAGTGACATCATTGAGAAGATTTTAGTTCTGTGGAATAAAAAGCACAGCTGCAAAGATTTTCTTCCCAGAAGCTTTTGTATCAATTTGTTGCGCTCCAATCGATCATTATGGTAGGAAATGAAGCTTAAAGAAAGATTAAAGACACACATCTTCTAATCCTCAGGTTGCGTCTGCACACAGCAGGGACCAATCGGATTGCATGCATAGTGCATCTAGTTACCCCTGCTGCGCACATTAAATTCTGGCTGCTTGCTCACATACTATTAAAGTGATCGATATTAAGCTCAAAAATAGTTTACCAGAAACTTCAGCGGAAGGCTTTTATCACTAAATGAGCAATTAAGTTTTACCAGGTCTAACATTTTTACTTATTTTGTTAAACTCTAGTTGGTTTGTTTGTTAAACAACTACTACAAAAACATATTTTTCAAATTTCATAAAGTGTAAAAAATTGAAAAATAAAAAGATAAGTTTGCAAACTGTCATCTGAATCCGTGCCCAAGCCTAGTGAAATGTAATTTCAGAGTAATTATTTAAAATATTATGCTTTTCATTAAAATGTTACAGTGAACAAACTGATTCACTTGAATTATTATGGTAATACTCTGTTCTTTTCAAAGTGGCCAAGCCCCCAATGCTCCAGAATTTCCACTAAAACAGTAAGGGAGAGAAGTAATCGCAATGCCAGAATATCAACAACCTACTGAATTTATGCTCAAAGCCAGGTTTGGATTGGCCCATCAGGACACTGAAGAATTCTCCGGTGGGCCCCGAGGCCTTGGCGGGCCCCCGTGCAGGATGTTGAGAATGTACGCTGGTTTCAATTGAATGTGCGTCCTTGGATTTACGTCAGCTGCTGGCTTCTGCTAGGTTGGCAGCCCTTTTAACATGAATGGGAAGGATCTATAAGAAGAGGATGAAGCACAGTGCCGGGAATGCAGGCATGTAAGAGGGATCTTTTTTTCTGTCTTTCTCTTCTCTTCTGTCACTGTGGATGTGGCATGATGCTGGGGCCAGGCCAAGAGACATAGGTCCCTTAACCCTGGTTGTGCCCTCTATGTTCCTTGGCCATGACTGTACCCCTAGGTCCCTTGGCTCTGGTTATACCCCCTAGGTCCCTTGTTCCTGGCTGTGGTCCCTTGGTCTTGGCTATGTCCCTATGTCTCTTGGTCCGGGCTGTACCCACTAAGTCCCTTGGCCCTGGCTGTGCTCACTATGTCCCTTGACCCTGTCTGTGCCCCCTAGGTCCATTAGAGCTGCCTGTGGGCCCTTGGCACTAGTTGTGCCCCCTAGCCCCCTAGGTCCCTTGGCTCTGGCTGTGCCCCTAGATTCCTTGGCCTTGGCTCTTCCCCCTATCTCCATTTGCCATGGCTGTCCCCCTAGGTCCCTTGACTCTAGCTGTGCCCCATCGGTACCTTAGCCTTGGCATTGGTCCCTTGGTCCTGCCTGAGCCCCCCTAAGTTCCTTTGCTCTGGCTGTGCCCTCTAGATCCCTTGGCCATGGCTGTGTCCCCGATATCCCTTGGCCCTGGCTGTGATCCCTTAGTCCCTTGGTCCTGCCTGTGCCCCTATGTGCCTTGACCCTAGATGTGCCCCCTATATTACTTGTCCCTAGCTGTGCCCTCTATGTCCTTTGGCCCTGGATGTGCCCCCTATATTCCTTGGCCCTAGCTGTGCCCATGTCCCTTGGCCTTGGCTGTGCCCCATTGGTCTGTTCGCCCTGGCTGTGGTCTCTTGGCCCTGGCTCTGCAACCAATGTCCCTTGGCACTGGCTGTGCCCCCTATATCCCATGGCCCTAGCTATGCCCCCTAGAAACTTTGGCCCTGGCTGTTCCCCAAGATCCCTTGGCCCTGGCTGTGCCCTCTAGGTCCCTTGGCCATGTCTGTACCTCTAGGAGTTTTGGCCCTGTCTGTGCCCCCTATGCTCCTTGGCCCTGGCTATGCCCCCTAGTTCCCTTGTCCCTGGCTGTACCTCCTAGATCCCTTGGCCCTGGCTGTGGCCCCTATTTCCCTTGGCCATGGCTGTGGCCCCTTGGACCTTGCTGTTGTCCCTTGGCCCTGACTGACTTTGACCTCCAGGTTCCTTGGCCCTGGCTACGCCCCCTAGGTCACTTGGCCCTGGCTCCACCCCCTGGGTACCTTGGCCCTGATTGTGCCCCCTAGGTCTCTTGGCCCTGTCTGTGCCACTATAATAGGGGACCTCGATGGCACAGCCAGGACCAAGGGACCTAGGGGACACAGCCAGGGCCAAGTGACATAGGGGGCGAAAATGGAGCACATTATTAAATAAAGGGGTCAGGAAAAGGGACTTAAAAAGAACCTGTCAGGTCCCCCATGCTCTTCAACCAAGCAGCATTCACTTATTTATAAGTAAATTCCCTGCGTACCCAGCCCTGTATAACATTTTTCTGTAAAAATTAGGTTTAAAAAAAAGCATTTATATTGTCCGTTTCATATGGTAATAAGGGCTTTGACTAGTTTATGGGGCGGTAGTTGCCCCCGACTAGTCAGCTCTCTTTTGATGATTTCAAATAGCTCAGAGGCGTACTGCGCATTACCAAAAGTTCAGAAGATGGCTTCCGGTCGTGTGCAAGTGCGCCTCTGTAGCCAGTACGCAGTGACGTTGCTGAAATGTGTGGCAATTTGCAGGTGCTGGCCATAACAATAGTTCCTGAAAATTATGCCATCACACTCACAGGGGTGTGATAAGATGGAAAGAGGACTGACTAGTCAGCGGCAACTAATGCTCGATTGGTGATTTACTGTGTTACATGCACACTTTACTATACACACTATATACAGATTTCCTGTGTATAATGGCAGTGGTGATCACTGCATTACCTGTAAACTATATGCAGAGCTCCTGTGTATAATGTCACTGGTGATCACTATATTACCTGTACACTATATACAGAGCCCCTGTGTATGTTACTGGTGATCACTGTATTACCTGTACACTGACACTATATACAGAGCTCCTGTGTATAATGTCACTAGTGATCACTGTATTACCTGTACACTATATACAGAGCTCCTGTGTATGTTACTGGTGATCACTGTATTACCTGTACACTGACATTATATACAAAGCTCCTGTGTATAATGCCACTGGTGATCCCTGTATTACCTGTACACTGGCACTATATACAGAGCTCTTGTGCATAATGTCACTGGTGATCCCTGTATACATGTACACTGACACTATATACAAGACTCCTGTGTATAATGTCACCGGTGATCCCTGTATTACTTTTACAATGACACTATATGCAGGGCTCTTGTGTATAATATCACCAGTGATCACTGTATTACCTGTACATTGACTCTATACGCTACACTGTGCACCATACACTCCTGTGTATAATTTCATTGGTGGTAATAACAGTGTTGCTAGTATTGTGTTTTTTATTCATGAGTAGTATTGCAGTATTTGGCCACTATGTGGTGGTAATATGTGGTCTAGTCTTGGTGTGGTGGTATTTCTCCCTTGTATGTAATATTATTTGATCACTATGTGGTGGTAATATGTGGTCTTGTCACGGTGTGGCGTTATTTGTCCCCTGTATGTGGTATTACTCGGACACTATGTGGTGGTGATATGTGGTTTGGTCACAGTGTGGTGGTATTTCTCCCTTGCACGTGATAGTATTTTAACTTATTTTAACCAAAGAAGCTCTTCAATGCAAACTACTGTAATTGTACATCCTAATTATGGTGGTGCACAGTAGATGTGCAGGAGTCGCATGTGTTTTACAGTCAATGCTCCACTATAATGGTGATAACGGCTAATAGATATCTGCATATAGCTGCAGGTAGGGGTCTCTATGGTCAATTCCCCCTGTGGGCACCAGACACCTCAGTCTAACCCTGCTAAGAGCCCACCCTTTTCCTGTCAGTAGTGTCTTGGGTGTACTTCTATCTTACAGATTCCAGAATTCTATATCTGCTGTAGTTACTTTGATATAGATATTCAGCAATGGACTGAGACTGACAACCGAATCCCAGTTTGGTTTCCCAGAAAGAGCTGATAATAGAAGAATGCAAATTTCAGGTTCTAATAGTTACCCAATAAATACATCGAGCAACAAAACTTGGCAATGTACAATCAATGCTTTTTTAACCCCTTAATGACCACCATTTTGCCACCATTTTGCTTTTTTACAGCCGTCATTATGTGTCCTTATTCTTCCATGCTGAACTTCTGCAGGAATAAATAATTAATCCCTCCCAATGAGCAAAAATGCAGTTGATGTCAGCTATTTCTGCCATGGTCGGTGTCAGTTGCGACATCAGCATCTAGAGGTAGGGGATTCCCTTTGCAATACTATGGTCCGGATGCAGGGCCGAACTTGGACTCAAAACCTGCCCTGGCACACAAACCAAAGCAGTCCACATGCAAGTCTTTTTTGGCTGTAGGGACCACCAGACTGTATGTGGAAGAGATTACTATGGGTGCCATTATACTGTGTTGGGGAACAGTAGGGGCCATCATGCAGTGTTAAGGTCACAGGAGATCATAATGTGTGTGTATGGGTAGGGACTGTGGGGTCATCACTGTGTGTGGGCACGGAATGGGAATCATGCTGTGCATGTGGAGGGTACTGTGGAGTAATTCACTGTAAGGGTATCATGTGTTTGTGGGAAAAATTTGTTGGTATCATACTTTATGGTAGCCAATAATGGGTTATTGTAGTGGGTGACAACACTAAGGGGGTTCAATAGGGGAAAATGACTTTGTAAGTGCTACAATACATGTCCCTCTCCCTGCCTTTAAGATACATGCTTCTGTGACTGCACCTATGAGCTGTGACCCCACTGCAATTATTTAGTTTTGGAAGGGGAAACCCCAATTAGGATGTCTGCTATGCAGGGCCGGTTTTATACAAACTGGGGACCTGGGCAAAAGTATAAAGTGGGGCCCCAAATGCTCACATATCGCACCATAACACAGAAACATTTCTGTTGCATTCACTTGCGCTTTTCAGGCCGCTAAACGAGCGCAATCCACAATATTGAAGTCGTTCGATGCTTGTTTCCCAGCCTTTTTAGGGTAGGTGCACACGGTCAATAATTGGCAGTGCTTTGGACACAGCACATGTCCCCTGCGTCCAAAGCGCTGCCAGCTATTGAACGCAGGTGAATCCGCATGTGTTCATTGAACCGTGCGGAATCACCGCGTCCAATGCATTGGACGCAAGCCTCCGCAAGGTAAATTGACATGCTGCGGTCTGGAAAGACGCACCGCATGTCCAACTCAGCGGGTGAGCCGTGGGCGTCTGTGCATGCATAGTGGACATGGGACTTCTTGAAATCCCTTCCACTATGCTGTATCATCTGGACGCTGCACAAGTACGCAGCGTCCAACCCGCATTGTTTACTGACCATATGCACCTATCCTTTAATCGGCTGAGGAAGAATGATTGGTACAGATAGTCCTTGATACAGTATAATGCAGGTCCCATATAGTACATATAGTAAAATGCACTCTCCATGGTACTTGATAGAGTATAGTGCAGCCCCCCTCAGAGTATAATGCAACCCCTCAGAGTATAATGCAGCCTCACATGCAGTATAATGCAGCCCCCCACACACAATATAATGCAGCCCATTTAGAGTGTAATGTAGCCCCCTCAGAATATAATGCAGCCCTCTCAGAGTATAATGCAGCCCCCTAAGGGTATAATGCAGCTCCCCAAAGTATAAAGCAACCCCCTCACAGTATAATAAAGCCCCCCCCACACAGTATAAAGCAGCCCCCTCAGAGTATAATGCAGCCCCTTCAGAGTATAATGCAGCCCCCTCAGAGTATAATGCAGCCCCACAAACAGAGTATAGTGAAGCCCCACACAGAGTATAAAGAAGCCCCCTAAGAATATAATGCAGCTCCCTCAGAGTATAATGCAGTCCCCCACACAGTATCATGCAGCAGACACACACACTATAATGCACGCATACATAGTCACAAACACACTATAATGCATGCATACATACAGTCACAAACACACTATAATGCATACACACACAGTCACACACACTATAATGCATGCATACACACAGTGACCCTTGTTACAGCCAGGGGGTGTTATATGTGCTTCTCAGGATACGCATGGAGGCGTATCTGTGGTGATAATGAAACTGCCTGGCATGATTGTAAATGGCCTGTTTGTGTCGCAGAGGGAGTCTGCGCTGTAAGCCTGTACTATTGTTGTTCTAGGACTTGTAGTCCCACAAATATTTGTACAGTTTAAAGGGAGGCTTGCATGGTTAGTCGGAGAGCTGGGTGGGACTGGCTAACCACACACACCTTCCACCTATGGGGGTGGTTGCAGGTACATAATGTGACCAGGATTTGGGACACATGTTCAGAGTTTATGGACCAGAATGGTCAGTGTGTAAAGTCCTGGATAGTCTGTGTTGGAATGTCCTGGAGTGGACTGGATTCCTGGAAGCACATGGTGAGGCCATGGACAGAAGGCCTGTGTGTTGGAAGTACCTGGGACTGGACTTTCTGAATTGTGCATGGAGAGGCCGTGTCTGCAGAGTCTGTGATGGCTACTGTGTTGGGGAAGCTACAGTTCCGTCTGTGGGTTTGGTCTATCTGAAGTGCCCTGGTCACAAGGACAGTGATCCCAGTTCGGCTGCTTCCCTGGGAACCAGGATTGACAGGAGTTAGTGTATGGAGCGGGAGCTCCTGTAAGGTAACTCCAGATAAAGGGGGTTACGGGCAGACAAGTACCTGCCATTGGAACAGACTGTCAGTGCTTATGATGTGCCGTTGATGTAAATAATGAACTGCTCGTGGTGCGGTTTATGATGTTTAGGGTATATGCACACGTTGCAGATTTGCTTGTGGACCCTCTCTTGCCAAAAAACGCAGGTGCGGATTTGAGGTTTGTTTGGTGCATTTTTTTCATGCGGATTTGTATGTGTTTTTGAAAGCTAAATTAAGATCTGTTATTGAACAAATAAAAGAATTGTGATGTAATTTCTTGTCCAACCTTCTCATTTACATACTCCATTGAAGAATAATGTTTACACACACAGATAGATAGATCTATAGATAGATAATAGATAATACCAAGCCCGATGTTTAGTAATAAACATGATAAAATGGTACATAAAGAGTTAAATAAAGACACACACACACACAATCTGCGTTGGCCGAGGTCACACTAGCAAGAAACTCGCACGAGTCTCGCACCTCAATACCTGGCACTGCCACCCGGAGCGTTCAGCTGCATAGAAATACATGCAGCCGCACACTCCGGTCCCAAGTGCCAGCGGCAGTGCCAGGTATTGAGGTGCGAGACTCGTGCGAGTTTCTCGCAAGTGTGACACCGGCCTTAAACACAATATCTGCTTAATTTAAAAAAATGGAAAAAAAATTGCATGGGCTCCCACGCAATTTTCAAGTCCAGAGTGGGAAAGTCAGCAACTGGGGGCCGATGTTTATAATTTATAGCCAGAAAGGCTATACAGACTGTTGCGGGCTGATATTCATAGCCTAGGAAGGGGCCCTGGATATTGCCCCCCCTACCAGCTCTCAGCCACCCCAGAAATGGCGCATCTCTAAGATATGCCAATTCCGGCACTTAGCCTCTTTCTTCCCACTACCCTGTAGTGGTGGCATATGGGGTAATAAGGGGTTAATGTCACCTTTGATTGTAAGGTCATATTAAGCCTGGTTAGTAATGGAGAGGCATCAATATGACACCTATCTATTACTAATACTATAGTAGTGAAAGAGTTAAAAAAAGACCCAGCCAGAAAAAAGTAATTTAATATTCTTAATTTCACCATACTTACAACCACCATCGATCACCTGCAAAAAATAAAAAATAATAAACCAACCGTATACTCCTTGTCCGACGCAGTCCAATTAATAACGAGTGACCCATGCCGATCTCCACTATAGAACAGTGACATCGGGTGATGTCACTGCTCTATAGACCTCCAGTGACACACTGACAGGAGACAATGGCTCCTGCAGTGTTATCACTGAGGGTTCAATGAGTTCATTGTTCTCACTTTACAGCACTGCTGTGTGAGAATGTTCCCACGCAGCTGTGCCGCAAGTGACAGTATGACAGTGACAGTTTGAACTTTACTGTACTCACAGTGGCGGAGGGATACAGTGCGGAAGGATACCTTCTGTCATTGTATCACCGAAGCCCCTGGAGAGCGGTCGCATCTGCCGATGTGACAGCTCTCCACGGGAGATCGTCATGGGAAACTCGATATTACATGGATTACTGTAGTCCCATCGGACGATGCCTGCCTACACAACAGCCCCACATACACACACAGCCATGCACACACCCACACTCACACAGCCCCTGGCACAGCCCCGCAGACCCCCGCACAGCCTGGCACAGCCCCACTGACCCTGGCACAGCCCCACAGACACCAACACAGCCCCGCAGACCCCCGCACAGCCTGGCACAGACCTGCAGACCCCGGCACAGCCCCGCAGACCCTGGCATAGCCCTGCAGACCCCCAAACAGCCCCACAGACCCCCACACAGCCTGGCACAGACCTGCAGACCCCGGCACAGCCCCGCAGACCCTGGTATAGCCCCGCAGACCCCGGACAGTCCCGCAGACCCCCACACAGCCTCGCAGACCCTGCCACAGCCCCGCAGACCAATAAGCCAACAATATACTCCCTGATCCGCAGTAATCCATGTATTAACAAGTGTCCCACGATGGTCTCCCGTGGAGAGTTGTCACATCGGTAGATGCGACCTCTCTCCAGGGGCTCCGGTGATACAATGACGGAAGGCATCCTTCCGCACTATATCCATCCACCGCTGTGAGTACAGAGTAGTTCATACTGTCACTTGCGGCACAGCTGTGTGGGAAAATTCTCACGCAGCAGTGCCATAAAGTGAGAGCAATTGAGTCGCCCCACGGGCTAGGGATACTCGGTACCTGGTCCTGCGGTTCACAGGGGGATATCACGGTGGCTGCGACGCGGTCCGTGGCCCATGGTGCCCATGTAAAAGGGGAAAGGTCTTTAAAGGGATAGAGTTTATGTCGCTGCTTTAAGGGGTCTGCTGGGATGATGTTAAGGCAGCTAGATGGTATACCTTCCCACAGGTGAAGTGTATCCCCAGGGCTTCCCGGTGTGTAGATGGTGAATGGTGAATGGCGCAGTGAAGAACGAGGACACAAGGTTGCAGTCTCTTTACCTTTACTGAAGACTTCAGCATCCACAGTCCAGAGCACCAGACAACAGGGCAGGTAGGGTCCGGCTGGTTTGGAGGCAAGTCCAGAGTCCCCTTGTCCAGATAGAGAATAAAAGCCTTCCTTTGCACTGTAGTGGTGTAGTCCCTTACTGCTAAGCTTCACATAAGGTCCTCACAGATGTTATCTCTCTCTCCCTCTCTGTCCCCGGATAGGATAGGACAAAACCCATATGACTGGTGACTTGAGCCTGTTTATAGGATCTCTTAGATGACCCGGCTCTGTGGGGTGACACCGTGCCTCCTGGGTGTAGGTGCAGACAGGTGACATGCAATTAGCTGTCCTGCCGGCCTCTGATGTAAGGCGTAGAGGTCCTCACAACCTCGGTGTTCCGGCTACCGGCGTTTCTGCATCTCAGAAGTAGGCAGCCTGCTCGGGGCTGGTCCACTGCTGGTATCCTCTCCTGTGCTTCCTCTCCAGCACGCTCGCTGCAAACAATTCACCTTCAATGTCTCTTTGTGGGAGCTGCAGCTCTGTGGGCATGCACAGCTTCGTGAACCTTCTATCCTCCTCAGACGGCTGTCTGGAACTAACTGAGCTGAGCTCAGCCAGCAACTAACTAACTTTCCCTACAGACTAGGGCGCCACACAATGAACTCATTGAACTCTCAGTGATAACACTGCAGGAGCCATTGTCTCCTGTCAGTGTATCACTGGAGGTCTATAGAGCAGTGACATCACCCAATGTCACTGTACTATAGGGGAGATCAACGTAGGTCACTTGTTATTAATTTGACTGCATTGGACAGAGTGTATACGGTTGGTTTATTATTTTTTATTTTTTGCAGGTGATTGATGGTGGTTGTAAGTATGGTGAAATTAAGAATATTAAAATGCTTTTTTTCTGTCTGTGTCTTTTTTTAACTTTCACTACTATAGGATTAGTAATGGATAGGTGTCTTATTGATGCCTCTCCATTACTAACCAGGCTTAATATGACCTTACAATCAAAGGTGACATTAACCCCTTATTACCCCATATGCCACCACTACAGGGCAGTGGGAAGAGAGAGGCTAAGTGTCGGAATTGACGCATCTTACAAGGGCAGCTGGGAGCTGGTATTTGTAGCCGGGGGGGCAATATCCATGGCCCCTTCCTAGGCTATGAATATCAGCCCGCAGCTGTCTGCACAGCCTTTCTGGCTATAAATTATAGGGGGACCCTATGTCATTTTTTGTGGGGGGTCCCCCTATTTTAATAGCCAGTAAAGCCTAAATATATATAGCTGCGGGCTGATATTCATACCCTGGGAAGCTCCGTGGGTATTAACCCCTTCCCAGGCTACAAATATCGGCCCCCAGTCGCTGGCTTTCCCACTCTGGACTTGAAAATTGCGTGAGAGCCCACACAATTTTTTTTCCATTTTTAAAAATTAAGCAGATATTGCGTTTAAGGCCGGGGTCACACTTGTGAGAATATCACACCTCAATACCCGGCACTGCTGCCAGCACTTGGGACCGAAGTGTGTGGCTGCATGTATTTCTATGCAGCTGAATGCTCCGGTCCCAAGTGCCGGCGGCAGTGCCGGGTATTGAGGTGCGAGACTCGTGCAAGTTTTTTGCTAGTGTGACCCTGGCCAACGCAGATTTTGTGCGTGTGTCTTTATTTAACTCTTTATGTACCATTTTTTTATGTTTATTACTAAACATCGGGATTGGTATTATGTATTATCTATCTCTAGATCTATCTATCTATAGATCTATCTATCTACAGTGCCTTGCGAAAGTACTCGGCCCCCTGGAACTTTTCAACCTTTTCCCACATATCATGCTTCAAACAGAGATAACAAATGTAAATTTTTGGTGAAGAATCAACAACAAGTGGAACACAATTGTGAAGTTGAACGAAATTTATTGGTTATTTTAAATTTTTGTGGAAATTCAAAAACTGAAAAGTGGGGCGTGCAATATTATTCGGCCCCTTTATCTTAATACTTTGTTGCGCCACCTTTTGCTGCGAATACAGCTGCAAGTCGCTTGGGGTATGTCTCTATCAGTCTTGTACATCGTGAGTCTGAAATTCTTGCCCATTCTTCCTTGGCAAACAGCTCGAGCTCAGTGAGGTTTGATGGAGATTGTTTGTGAACATTTGTGTTCCACTTGTTGATTCTTCACCAAAAATTTACATTTGGTATCTTTATGTTTGAAGCATGATATGTGGGAAAAGGTTGAAAAGTTCCAGGAAGCTGAATAATTTTGCAAGGCACTGTAATGCATGCATACACACACAGTCACACACACTATAATGCATGCATACACAAAGTCACACACTATAATGCATGCATACACACACACACAGTCACACACACACTATAATGCAAACACACACAGTCACACACACTATAATGCATACACACTATAATTTAAACACAGTCACACACACTATAATGAATACACACAGCCACACACACTGTAATGCATGCATACACACAATAATGCATGCATACACACAGTCACACACACTATAATGCATGCATACACATATTATAATGCATGCATACCCACACACATTATAATGCATGCATACAGTCATACGCACACACACACTATAATGCATACACACTATAATGCATACACACACACACACACACACACACACACACACACACACACACACTATAATACATGCATACACACAGTCACACACCATAATGCATGCATACACACACAGTCACACACACTATGATGCATGCATACACATTCTCTTCCCTCTCCACTCCATGTCTACAATCCCCACCCCACAAACTTTCACACCCTCGCAGAAATCTTAAACATCTTGACCTACATTCATTCTCTGAATCCCTCCTCCCTCTCACAGACATAAGTTCTTTACACAATGCGGATGCCGCTGCCGCTCTATATAACACCACAATAGCTGTAGCTCTGGAATCTGCTGCCCCACTTACACATACCAAAGCTCGCAAAATCAACAGACAGCCCTGGCACACCAGCCTGACCAAAGAACTGAGGCGAGCTTCCAGGGCTGCTGAGCGCAGATGGAAAAGATCCCACTCCAACGCGCACTTCATCGCATTCAAACAGTCCCTCACTACTTTCAAGACCACACTCGCCACAGCTAAACAAACCTACTTCTCATCTCTCATATCCTCCCTGTCTCACAACCCTAAACAGTTATTCAACACCTTCAATTCTCTCCTCCGTCCCCCAACACCTCCTCCCTCCCCACTTATCTCAGCTGAAGACTTTGCCTCATTTTTCAAGCAGAAGATTGATAACATCAGAGACAGTTTTGGTCAACAACCCCCAGAGCCCTTCCTCCCGACTTCCCAGCCCTCCACCTTCAAATCCAACTTCTCCACCATTACAGAAGATCAACTCTCCACTCTACTCTCAAGATCGCATCTCACCACCTGTGCACTTGACCAGCTCCCATCCCACTTCATCCCAAACCTCACCAAAGTCTTCATCCCAACCCTAACCCATCTCTTCAACCTATCACTAACAACTGGTGTTTTCCCCTCAAGCTTTAAACATGCCTCAATCACACCTATCCTCAAAAAGCCTTCTCTTGACCCATCCTCTGTATCTAGCTATCGCCCTATATCACTTCTCCCTTATGCCTCCAAACTACTGGAACAACACGTCTACTTTGAACTGTCCTCCCATCTCTCTTCTTGCTCCCTCTTTGACCGCTTGCAATCTGGCTTCCGGTCACACCACTCCACTGAAACTGCCCTAACTAAGGTCACCAATGACCTCTTAACTGCCAAGAGCAAGCGACACTACTCTGTCCTCCTCCTCCTCGACCTGTCGGCTGCCTTTGACACAGTGGACCATTCCCTATTATTACAGACCCTCTCATCCCTTGGCATCACAGACTTGTCCCTATTCTGGATCTCATCATACCTAACAGACCGGACATTCAGCGTCTCCCACTTACACACCACCTCCTCACCTCGCCCCCTATCTGTCGGAGTCCCACAAGGTTCAGTCCTTGGGCCCCTGCTCTTCTCCATTTACACCTTTGGCCTGGGACAGCTCATAGAATCTCATGGCTTCCAGTATCACCTCTATGCTGATGACACACAGATCTACATCTCTGGACCAGATATCACCTCCCTACTAACCAGAATCCCTCAATGTCTGTCCACTATTTCATCCTTCTTCTCTGCTAGATTTCTGAAACTTAACATGGATAAAACAGAATTCATCATCTTTCCCCCATCTCACGCGACCCCCCAACGAACCTATCCATTACAGTGCATGGCTGCCCACTCTCCCCAGTCCCACAAGCTCGCTGCCTCGGGGTAATCTTTGATGCTGATCTCTCCTTCAAACCACATATCCAAGCCCTTTCCACTTCCTGCCGACTTCAACTCAAAAATATTTCACGAATCCGTACATTCCTCAACCAAGAATCTGCAAAAACCCTAGTCCATGCCCTCATCATCTCTCGCCTTGACTACTGCAACCTCCTGCTCTGTGGCCTCCCCTCTAACACTCTCGCACCCCTCCAATCTATTCTAAACTCTGCTGCCTGACTAATCCACCTGTCCCCCCGCTATTCCCCAGCCTCTCCCCTCTGTCAATCCCTTCACTGGCTCCCCATTGCCCAGAGACTCCAGTACAAAACCCTAACCATGACATACAAAGCCATCCACAACCTGTCTCCTCCATACATCTGTGATCTCGTCTCCCGGTACTTACCTACACGCAACCTCCGATCCTCACAAGATCTCCTTCTCTACTCCCCTCTTATCTCCTCTTCCCACAATCGTATACAAGATTTCTCTCGCGTATCACCCCTACTCTGGAACCCTCTACCACAAAACATCAGACTCTCGCCTACCATCGAAACCTTCAAAAAGAGCCTGAAGACCCATCTCTTCCGACAAGCCTACAACCTGCAGTAACCACCGATCAACCAAACTGCTGCATGACCAGCTCTATCCTCACCTACTGTATTCTCATCCATCCCTTGTAGATTGTGAGCCTTCGCGGGCAGGGTCCTCTCTCCTACTGTACCAGTTATGACTTGTATTGTTTAAGAATATTGTACTTGTTTTTATTATGTATACCCCTCCTCACATAAAAAGCACCATGGAATAAATGGCGCTATAACAATAAATAATAATAATAATAATACACACACAGTCACACACTATAATGCATTCATACACACACCGTCACACACACTCAGTAACACACAATACTTACCTCTCCTCTTCCTTCCCCAGCCCTCTGGCTTCTGCAGCGCATCTGATCAGCTCCCCTGCTGGTACACACTGCTGAGTCAGAGGCAGAGGGAGACTGATGGGAGAGGGAACATCACATGACACTCTCTCTATCATTACTGCTTTCAACTGTATCTGCATCTACGATGCCCATAAGTTGAATGGGGGGGTAGATGAGGTGATGCCGGGCCCCTCTTACTCGGGGACCCCATAGCAGCTCTGTGATGTGCCGCCATTAGCCCCTGGTGGACGGAGGCCCTAGGCGGCTGCCTGGTCTGGCTGCCCCTGATACCATTCCTGCTGCTATGGAGCCCCATGATTTCTATTTATGCCCCTAGCTGCCGTAGGACCTAAGGTCAGGTCATATTATGATAATTAAAGTTTATAGACTCATCCCATCCTTCCACCTTATTAAATGGGTTGTCCACCCATTAAAATTGTTTAGTCACCAGTCCTGAATACTAACAGAGTGCAATGTTCAGATCTGGCTTTATTAGGTGGTTCAAGCAGTTGTCACATGACCGTAAGTATGCTTTTTACCAGATTCTCATCTGCTTCATATCCATTTCTCTTAAAGTGGTTGTCTGGTCTCAGTCCCCTAGTCTGCATTTACTCTGTGTCACTCTGTGACCGCAAACTTGTGAATCCACACATCGTACACACTGCATGCTGTGGATTTCTTTGGTGTCAGAGCTGGCAATGGCGGTCAGTCGGTCACATGACCGCGAGTAGGCGATATGCATACACCGGACACATTCGCACTTGTAAAATACTTACTAGTGACACATTGTGTGAGTGCAGACTTGTGGATTTGGACTGGTTAACCACTTTAAGAGAAACGAATGAGAATCTGTTTGGTAATAAGCATACTTACAGTCACGTGTCAACTGCATGAAATCTTAGTAAACCCGAATCCTAATATTGCACACTGTTCGTATTCAGCACTGGTGAATAAACATTTGCACTTCGTGGAAAATAACTTTTATAACATTCATGTTATAACCACATAAAGAAAAAATTAAAGTGGTTGTCCAGTCAGGAGATACTAATGACCTTTCCACAGGAAAGATCTGTGGGGGTCCAACACTCAGCACCTCCAACAATCACCAGGTGACAGATGTTAACATGCTAAATTGGGCGGCTTATTGCTACAGAAAAACTTCTATCCCTGCTCCAGCAGGTGCCATAACACATAACATCTGACAGATGGATGTGTCGGACCCCCACAAATCTCATAACGATTACTTATCCTGTGGATGGGTCAACAGTATTCCCTGACTGGACAACATCTTTAACTTGGGTTCTGTTTACATGGACTAGATCGATGACTGCGCTTAGTAGTCTTTAGGTTGATCCTTTTTCACCTGTGATCAGAAGCCTGTTTAACTGAAATATTATTGTGAAACAAGCGTTCTTAAAGGGTTTGTCCACATTTATCATGGTTTGTCACTCTATGTGACTGCAGATTTGGCAATTCTCCCAGCATGTGCAGCTGTGAGGATTTTTTGGTGCTGACCGAGACCAAGCGGCCATATGGGATATGTATTTATCAGGCCACATTCTAAGATGCATCTGGCCTTGTTCAATACAAGTATATTGAGTGAGGTTATGCAGGCTAATCAGAATAAGGCTGACAGCATGTGTGGCGCCCCTGAGGGTCCAGTCGCCACAGAGGTACTGCACCTCATCCAGAGGTGTGGTATCCCATTCTCAGGTAAGGCAGGGGGCACTACCCAGGACTCTAACACTCACACCCAACACACACCATTTCAGTCGGGGCACCTGGGCGTACCCTTAGGGAGGATGGTCTCATCTCAGGCTGGATAGGACTGGGTGGTGGGAGTGGGTTGGGTAGGTAGGAAAAAGGGTGAGGAGCTTAGAAGGTGGGAGGACAGTGTTCAGGAGCAGTTGGTCTTGGGAGACTGAAGGAAGAGGAGTGAGGAACAAAGCCATGGAGAGAAGTGTGAGAGAGAGACAGAAGGAAGCTCCCGGGAAGACAGAAGAGGTCTTAGGGGCACAGGAAGTACAGAATCCACCCGTGGGGCCCATATCCAGACTGACCAGCATTAGACGGAGGGACCAGGTCGCAGTCAGGGGACCAGCCCCAATTTAGTGGAAATTTTCAAAGTTCAGCTAAGAAACCGGAGGCTGTGAAGTCTGGAAGAGTCACAGCCACATCCACCCATAAATGGCTAAAAAGGCAGCTGTATAGAATCCAGGGGACTCAGAGGACGTGGCCCGACAAGGTTTGTGGCTGCTGGCTTAGGACATTGTGAATGAGGCGCAGGGCAGGAGAAGTGGAAGCCAGCATAGTGAGACGACCAGAGAAAGACATAAGAGAGGAGTCCTGGAAAAGTGCACCTCAATTTAGCTGGGAGTTTGCTGGGCCAATGACCTGAAGGACACAGCACCCGGCTGGCGTTTGCGTGCTGGAGAACTGTAAGTAAAAGTGGAAACTTCACCTTGCTGTGTCCTTTGAGTTATTGCTGCGTCACCTGCCCGGCCTCACCACAACCACCATCTTAACACTTAACCCTACAACTGCTCTGGGGCTAGCTCTACCCGTGGAGAGCTGCACCATCTTTGCTGCGCCACCATCGCCCCAGAGGATCTGACTGCAGCATCAGCTATTATAGCCGAACACCACAGGTGGCATCAATTCCATTATAAACTTTATTGTTCTCTTTATTTCATCATTTTACATGGACTCCCAGGGCCACGGACCGGGTCACTGCTGCTGTGACCTTCCCCCTTTAGAACTGCCGTGTCGGACCCGGTACTGAGTTCCCCATGGCTCCTGCATATTTACAGCCACGTGACCACCTTCTCCTGCCGGCGCTGGAGAATCCTCACAGCTCGTGTAGTCATATAGAATGCAGAGTGCAGACTTTGTGATAAGCCTGGACAACCCCTTTAAGAATGCTCATTCATAATTATCTTTCAGTATACAAGCAGCATTACTGTTTCACACTGTCCTCATCCAGCCCCATCACAAACAGCATCTAAAAAATATTGGTGATCTTTGTAGGGGCTGATTGTGATAGGACTTCTACAACCCCTGGCAAAAATTATGGAATCACCGGCCTTGGAGGATGTTCATTCAGTTGTTTAATTTTGTAGAAAAAAGCAGATCACAGACATGGCACAAAACTAAAGTAATTTCAAATGGCAACTTTCTGGCTTTAAGAAACACTAAAAGAAATCGAGAACAAAAAATGTGGTAGTCAGTAATGGTTACTTTTTTTTAACCAAGCATAGGGTAAAAACTATGGAGTCACTCAATTATGAGGAAATAATTATGGAGGAGATACATAAGTTGAAATGTCAAGACTGGGCCAAGAAATATATGAATACAGATTTTTCAAAGGTTTTATGCATTGAGAGTGACCAGATGGATGGGCCCATGGCTGGAACAGTAATGGGCACAGACCCCTACTTTAACTCTTTGCCAGCAAGGTGGAGGTGGGGTACTGATATATGAGCTAGTTGTACCTTTTCATCTTGAAGATGAATTAAAAATGAGCTCCCAACTTACTGCCAGTATTTAGAAGACACTTGTTTCAAGTAATGGTACAGGAAAAAGTCTGCATAGTTAAAGAAAACCATGACTTTTATGCAGGACAATGTTCCATTTTATGCATTGAACTCCATTGCTTGGTCAGTAAAGGCCTTAAAGATGAAAGAATAATGACATGGCCACTACCTCACCTGACCAGGCAGAGAGAGACACTTTGGACTCAGTATGTCAAAACTAAACCACAAAGAAAAAACCCTAAAAAATGTCTTTATTTATAAATATTTTAAAAGGTCAAATAATTAGCACTAGACAAATACAAAAATTACCATCACCAAACTGAAGCTGGGTATTGGTACAGGGGTACTGATCTGAAAAATGCCAGATCAAAAATAATGGTACACAAACCTAATGTGGCCCTAGTAGAGTCCTACAGAACCTGTACCTTCCTGACAGTGGAGGTTGGCACCCTAAGTTCGACACGGCGCCCCTACTCCGCAAAGGCTGTCCCTTCTGTCCCTGAAGACCCTGTCAGCTACCCACACCCAAAACCCACCACCATGCACACAAATAGCTAATTCCCTTGGCTATAAAAATATGAATAAACCTCTCCTAGGATGGGAATAAATCCTCTAGTGATTGCTAGAAGTTATTGAGAGTTGCCAAACATTGTCCACTCAGAGGACTACAAAAGGTCCTCATATTAAAGCTCCTTCTATAACTGTCATTGGCATGATTGAAGAAAAAGAACGAACCAAAAGAACTATATATGTATTGTCCTAAAGTTTCCATATAATATCAAGGTCTATTCCTCAGTAAATTATGAGCCAAAAAGGAATAGAAATAGTTTCATAGCAAACTCTGGTAAAACTCAATGGATATATACATTCACCAGAATCTCCTGGTTAATATGCCATATACAGCTGTGCCACACATAATATCAAATGTATTGCCATAAATGTTTGTGGCCAGCAAGGTATCGAAACTAAAGCAGGTTACTTATCTGACTCATGAAAATTGTTTCATAGTCCACGACCCTACACGTTTCGCACCCTCCTGATATAGGGGCTCATCAGGGGACCATCAATAGAGGCAAAACCATAGTAGCCTAAAGTGCATGTGGAGAAATGGAGATTGCTGCGTACAATTTAATCTCTCTGTTACCATATTTACTCAAAAAGGTGCACCTCTCAAACATACTTAGCTCCCTATATTGCCCCATTAGCCATTTCAGGCCGTTTCGCATATACTTTGGAGATTACGGTACTCTCACTTCCACCATTAGGTGAAGCGCACGCTGCTCTGTATTCCAGGCCTCGTTTCCTTTCTCTGACCTCCCATCCTGCATTTCCAAGCAGTGGGTCAGCAATGCGTCATAGAGCTGCGGGCATGCGCACTATAGTCTTTGCACTCCTCCATCTCTCAGGCTGAGTGCGGTGCTGACTACCCTCTGACCATGCTTGGTCAGCAGTACGTCATAGGGTTACGGACATGCGCACTGTAATCTTTGCACTCCTACATATGGCAGGCTGAGTGCGGCGCTAACCATACTCCGACCACAGCTACATATTGCAGCCCGGACATGCGCAGTGTTGCCGTATTTTTCTCTTTAGCGGGCAATATATTCAGAACATTTGTTTCCCCATAATTCACCAGAATATATCGTGGCCTGTGGATGTTGCGGAGCTCAATTTCTATGTCCACATTAACTCTAACAGATAAGACATCTGCATGTTCAGTCCTAGAAGGGAGGGTATTGGCCCAGACACATATATATATATACCCTCCTTACTGAAATGGTATAGGTAACTCTACATGGATTCAATTAAACTGCAGCAACTAAGAACTACAAATCAGTTTAAATATGGACTAAAAGAGTACTCTGTCATAATAATAGATCATAAACCCATATAGGTCTTATATGAAGCAAGTATAATAAGTTGTTCATTTATACCTCCAGGGCTCATACTCTCCATCCAGAAAATCCATCTACATTCTCGCTGAAGGATTTTTTTTATCCCAGTCCCCCCGTCTAATCGGGGGTTTCACTACTTCAATGATTTTGAATTTTATGCTGTCCAAATCGCCCTTATGCAGTGTTTACGTGTCTCGCCAGGGGTATCTCTAATTTCTTATGTCACCTAAGTGTTCCCCTATCCTTACTCGTAGCTGCCGTTTCATTTTCCCCATGTAGTCCATGGGGCAGGAACACATGCATACACAGATTACCCCCTCCGTCTTACAGTTCCCAAAGTGCATGTTCTTATATACACGTTTGGTTACTGAGCTTTGGAATGTGTTAGATGGTATAACACACTTACAGAAGCTACAGTGGCCACACTTGAAGGTACCCATCGCCCTATTGGTCAGCCATGTTTCCCCTTTCTGAGGGGATTTATAGTGACTCCTCACTACATGGTCCCTAATGGATCTCCCCTTCCTGTATGTTACCGAGGGATAAGGGGAAATCCATATGACCAGATCAGGGTCTGTTTTTAAGATACCCCAATGTTTTCTTAGGATCCCCATAATTTTTGATTGCTGGTCATCAAAAGTACCTATTAATCTGGTCTGTAATTTTTCATTCTCCCTCTGGCGTGGGTGAAGCAATGTGGCTCTGTCAGTCATTCTTGCATTGTTACATGCCTTGTCTAGCAGGGCTCTGGGGTACCCCCGGTCAGAGAACCTCTTCTTTAGGTCCCTGGCTTTATTGTTGTAATCCGTACCCTTGGAGCAGTTCCTTCTCAACCTCAGGAACTGCCCCTTGGGTATACCACGTTTAAGAGAGGTATGGTGATAGCTCTCCCATCTTAATAGACCATTTGCTGCTGTGGGCTTTCGATAGAGAGTGGTTTTTAAAGAGCCACTCTCATCTATGGCAATTCTAACATCCAAAAAGGCTATATCATTACCTCCCATTTTGTGTGTGAACTTTAGACCCAAACAGTTCTCATTCAAAGATTCCATGAAAGAGCCAAAGGTGGTTGTATCACCCATCCAGAGGACGAGGATATCGTCTATATACCGGCCCCAGAATTGGATATAGGGGCTCCAGACTGCATCCCCATCCCCAAAGACCAATATGTCCTCTGTTCTGGTGGTGTATGTTTCATTAGGCTTATTTTAGCACACAAAAAGTGTGGTCGACCACGCTTTTGTGCATGCCTAAAAGACGGAACACTGCCGAAACAGATGTCACATGGAGTCAATAGTAGCTCCATCTGCCTCATTAGTATTATTTATTTTTAGACCACCATTGATTCCATCTTGTGTACATATGAAAAGGGTTTCCATAAAAATACACATTTAAATCACAATGACAAAATAACAATGACAGAGTGGTAGAGAGGGGAGCATGCCCTGCCCTTGTAGGCTTACAGTCTACAGGGAAATGGGGAAGGAGACAGTAAGATGGGAGGTTGTAGCAGCTCCAGTGGTCAAAAGGTGACAACGGAGTCAATGCAAGTTTTCTTGAAGAGATGTTTTTCTACCTGAAGGTTCCTAATATTGTAGACAATTGGATGTATTGGGGTATGGAATTCCAGATGGGGATGCTCGAGAGAAGTCTTGAAGGCGATTGGATGAGGAACGTATGAGACTGGAATAAAAAATTATTATTGTGACTAGTTCCACTAAGGTTAGTCTACACCAGGCTTTTTTCGAGATTTAGAAGAGAACCCTGACATACTCTGACATACTGTAAGTGCTCAGCTTAGAGCAGAAGATAAATATGAATGTTACTTTAAAAGTGATCAAAAAATCATATGTACCGCAAAATACAACCAATCTATTTTCCAAAAGCCAAATGGTGCTCCTTTCTTTCCGAGCCCTGCTAAGTGCCCTGACAACAGTGTAAAACAACATATTGCTTTTGATAGAAATTGCATAACAAGTTGTGTGGTCCATTTTCTCCTATTACTCATTGTGAAAATGAAAAATGTGTGACTTTGGCAATATTATTGTGAAAGAAACATATTAATTGGTTTTCAGGGTCCAGTATTATAAAATGCTGTCCAACACCTGTTGGTGCAAAGGGTTTACCATATAAAATAATTCCTTAAAGGGAACCTGTCACCCCCCCTGGCATTTTTAACTAAAAGAGCCACCTTGTGCAGCACTAATGCTGCATTCTGTGAAGGTGGCTCTTTTTTGGGGGGTCCCTTCCAACTCTGCAATCTTACTTTATATAATTTGCCTGCCATACCTTTAGTCTGTCCAGAGGTCATGTCTTTTCCCCCCGGACACAAACGCCTCCCAGCCATCACTCAGCCCCTCCTCTGCCTTCATTAACATCCCCGGCGCTTGCGCTGTAACTTCCCATCATGTGATGTGAGTCGAAGGGCAGCGCAAACTGCGCATGCCCGAAAAAGGAACTTACAGCGCAGGCACCGGGGATGTTAATGAAGGCAGAGGAGGCTGCGTCGGCGCGCGGAGGGGCGGAGTGATGGCTGGGAGGTGTTTGTGTCCGGGGGAAAAAGACATGCCCCTGGACAGACTAAAGGTATGGCGGGCAAATTATAAAAAGTGATATTGCAGCATTGGAAGGGACCCCCAAAAAAGAGCCACCTTCACAGAATGCAGCATTAGTGCTGCACAAGGTGGCTCTTTTAGTTAAAAACGCCAGGGGGGTGACAGGTTCCCTTTAAGAGATGTACTTTCCAAAATGGGGTTGCTGATGTGAAGGATTCTGCTGTTCCCAAGCCCCTGTGTGTGACCAAACAATAGTATCCAACCATATATTGGGTGTCACTGTGTTCTGGAGAAGTTTGTGTACAAATTTTGGGCTATGCTTTCTCTCATAATCTCTTGTGAACATGACCAAAAAAGGAAAATTTTAGTGGGAAAAAAAGTATTTTTTTGTTTTTTGTAACTCAATCTTACTGTATAAAGTTATGTGAAGCACCTATGAGTTCAAAACACTCATGTCACCCTTAGATTAATTGCTTGATGATTCTAGTTTCCAAAATAGGGTCACCTGTAGAAGGTTTCTGCTGTTTTGGCACCTTAGACTCTGTAAATCTGACAAGTTACAAATCCTATGTACAGGCAGACACCAACAATAAATATATTGATCAACTAATCAGTGTACAGAGGTGAAAGGATAAGTAAAGCCGGTTCAGTACATGGATAATAGAAATCATATCATGAAAAATAGGGCTGAAATGAACCAAGTACTAAAAGATGTAAAGCTTTATTGAAAAACAGTAAAAAACACATACCGTAGATTAAAGTAATTAGGAGAATGACAAAGGTGAACCAAAAAGATGGAACCACAGTACAGACAGGCAAGGTAACAAATATATATACAAATTGCTCAAAAGCGCATGTGCATTGTGCAATAGAATGTACCCATAGACTTAGTATAAGTGTTGAATGTATCAGAGCTCAAGGGTACACAGGAAAGCAAGGGAGACCAAAAAAGGAACAATGTGCTGAGCAAGAGAATAGAGGGAGAATAAATCAATGCCTGGAGGTTACCTGCAATGCTGCGGTGCCAGCTGCCCCAACGCGCGTTTCGGCACAGTGCCTTCTGACAAGATGTATGCTATGGGGCATTTCTCAGTTCCAGAGAAATTGCATAACAAATTCTGGTGGTCATTTTCTCCCATTATACCTTGAAAAACATGAAAAACTTAGGGTTAACATAATATTTTTTAGTAGAAAAAATGAAATGTTTTCTTTTTTTATTCCAATTTATGTTCATTTCTGTGACGGATCTCAAATTATTCAGAAGGAAATTTGTTAACATTTCTGTCTATCCATTTTTCCTATTAGAGTGGAGTTTATCTACAGAAATCCCATGATACTGAATATATTAATCCATGGGAAACAATATAGGAGACATTACTTGAACATCTATTACAAAAAAATGTGCCAGATTATTTGTTTTATGCATGCAGATATATAAAATCTGATTTGGAAAAATTCAATTTATTCAATATTTAATTCTTAGAAAGTACAGTGGGTACGGAAAGTATTCAGACCCCTTTAAATTTTTCACTCTTTGCTTCATTGCAGCCATTTGGTAAATTCAAAAAAGTTCATTTTTTTCTCATTAATGTACACTCTGCACCCCATCGTGACTGAAAAAATACAGAAAATTTAGTAATTTTTGCAAATTTATTAAAGAAAAACTGAAATATCACATGGTCATAAGTATTCAGACTCGTTGCTCAGTATTGAGTAGAAGCACCCTTTTGAGCCAGTACAGCCATGAGTCTTCTTGGGAATGAAGCCACAAGTTTTTCACACCTGGATTTGGGGATCCTCTGGGGATCTTCTGCCATTCTTCCTTGCAGATCATCTCCAGTTCTGTCAGGATCAATGGTGAACGTTGGTAGACAGCCATTTTCAGGTCTCTCCAGAGATGCTCAATTGGGTTTAGGTCAGGGCCCTGGCTGGGTCAGTATGGTCACAGAGTTGTTCTGAAGCCACTGCATTGTTATTTTAGCTGTGTGATTAGGGTTATTGTTATGTTGGAAGGTGAACCTTCAGCCAAGTCTCAAGTCCAGAGCACTCTGGAAGAGGTTTTCATCCAGGATATCTCTTTACTTGGAGCATTCATGTTTCCTTCAATGTCAACCAGTCGTCCTGTCCCTGTAGCTGAAAAACACCCCCATAGCATGATGCTGCCATCACCATGTTTCACTGTTGGGATTATATCATCACCAAAAAGTTTTATCTTCATATCATCAGACCAGAGAATCTTATTTCTCATAGTCTGGGAGTCTTTCGTGTGTTTTTTTAGCAAACTCTATAAGGGCTTTCATATGTCTTGCACTGAGGAGAAGCTTCCGTCGGGTCACTCTGCCTTAAGGCCCGACTGGTGGAGGGCTGCAGTGATAGTTGACTTTGTGGAACTTTCTCCTATCTGGAGCTCAGCCACAGTAATCTTGGGGTTCTTCTTTACCTGTCTCACCAAGGCTCTTCTGCCACGATTGCTCAATTTGTCTGGACGACCATGTCTAGGAAGACTTCTGGTGGTCCCAAACTTCTTCCATTTGAGGATTATGGAGGCCAATGTGCTCTTAGTAACCTTGAGCTCCTTGGCCAGTTGCTTTGACCTCATGATTTTCATTTGGTCTGACATGCACTGTGAGCTGTACAGGTCTTATATAGACAGGTGTGTGCCTTTCCAAATCAAGTCCTATCAGTTTAATTAAACACAGCTGGACTACAATGAAGGAGGATCACAAAGAAATGGACAGCATGTGACTTAAATATGAGTGTCTGAGCAAAGGGTCTGAATACTTATGACCATGTGATATTTCAGTTTTTCTTTTTTATTAAATCTGCAAAAATTTCTATTTCTGTTTTTTCAGTCAAAATAGGGTGCAGAGTGTACATTAATGTGAAAAAATGAACTTTTTTGAATTTACCAAATGGCTGAAATGAAACAAAGAGTGAAAAATTTAAAGGGGTCTGAATACTTTCCGTACCCACTGTATATTTACTTGGTCACCGATTTAACAATTGTAATTCATAATATAAACAGTTTTTGTTTGTTTGGATAATCTGTGCAGTAATCCTAATTGGGTTTAATCCTGCACATAAAACTTCCTTCTGAGGTGATCCATGGAGACCTCAATGACAGTGATGCGCTCAGACACAGCGCTCTCCCAGAACTTGAAAGATCAAGGCTCTCACAAGACACTATCACTATCGCCATCAGAGAGGCTAATGTCCGTAATGGGCCAAGCTTGCCCCTATCCACAGCTGCTCCTGCTGTTTACTTTAGGACCACTGCTACTTTAGTTCTTGTAGAAAAGCAATTATAGGCTTCTTCCACATTGTTTGGATTTCATTTACTGTACAGTCTCACAGCACTGACTTGTGGATTACCCACACATTATTTTCCTAGATTGTCTGAGAATCCCAAGGAAGTGACAATACAGACAATGCTGAAGAGGAAGAGAAGGGCAAGAGAATAGCATGACCCCAACTTTTAGGTGTCAAACCAATGAAAAGTTAGTCAAGTGTAAGGAGGTATTAATATATTAATACATAACCACTAGTTACCCTAACATTCGGCAGTCAATTATCTTTTGGTTGCACACCACTAAAAAAATTCTGCTATATAAAGCTACTTAACCCCTTAATGATCAGGCCTAATTTGGACCTACTATGCAAATATCTTTAATCATCGACACATTCCAGAAACCATATTATGATTATTAATCGACACAGAAGGCTTAATTTTGTGGGATGAGTTGTAATGGTCACAGTGGCACATTTTTTGGAAACATTTTACCTTAATACCTATCTTTGCATTGAGTGAAAAAGAAAGAAAAAAAGCAATTTTGCTGTTGTTTTTTTTTATTTTTTACATTTTAAGTGTTATGCCTTTCATGTGCTGCACACGTAAAGCATATAAAGCGCCATTCTGGGAGTCAGATACCAAATTTTTGTCCTTTTATTGTCAATTTACAATCTCTGACAGTGGCATTTAACAAGAGCCAACAGGGACACAATTCGGTTCACGCTCTCATCAGTACGTCTTTCTTGTGATCAAGGGGTGTTGATGGGCTGTCATGACAGTTGTCGGTAGTCTGCTGAAGACCCCCATGCCTGTCATTTCGATACTCCTATGAAAGCCAGCCTGTGGCCTCTGTTCATTTGAGATCATGATTTTCTCTTTACATAGCCGTGCTGATGCACGGCTGTGTACAGTACAGGTGATCAGACTATCACAGCTTCAAGTCCCCTAAGGGGAGTATCAAATTCAGTAAAAGGGAAAAAAAAAGTTTTCGAAAAATATGAAAAAAATAAAAACACAAAATCACCCTCCTTTTGCCCAATTAAAAATAAGACAATTACAAAAAATACACATATTTGGTGTCGCTGTGTTCAGAAATGTCCGATATATCAAAATATAAAGTAAATTAATTTGATTGGGTAAAGGCGTAACATAAAACAAATGCTAGAATTACGTTTTTTAGGCCCCACAACATTTCAATAAAATTCAATAAGAGGTGATCAAGTGGCATCATTAAGAGGTGATCAAATGGCATCGTTAAAATCAGCACAGGGTGCGAAAAATAAGCCCTCCACCCAACCCCAAATCACAAAAAATGAAAATATTACTGGTGACATAAGCAATTTTTTTCCTTACAAACTTTCAAATTCTTTTTCCCACTTAAATAAAAAATATACAGTATATACACTGTGTTCCAAGTTATTATGCAAATTGGATTTAAGTGTCAAAGCAATTTAATTGTTTTGTTTTTCAAATAAACTCATGAATGGCATTGTGTCTCAGGGCTCAATGGATCACTGAAATCAATCTTAAACACATGTGATAATTAGTTTTCCAGGTGATTCTAATTAAAGGAAAACTACTTAAAAATGATGTTCCACATTATTAAGCAGGCCACAGTTTTCAAGTAACATGGGAAAGAAAAAGGATCTCTCTGCTGCCGAAAAGCATCAAATAGTGCAATGCCTTGGTCAAGGGATGAAAACATTAAATATTTCTTGAAAATTTAAGCGTGATCATCTTACTGTTAAGAGATTTGTGGCTGAATCTGAGCACAGTCGTGTTCGTGCTGATAAAGGCATAATGAGGAAGGTTTCTGCCAGGCAAGTTCATCAGATAAAGAGAGCAGCTGTTAAAAAGCCATTACAAACCAGCAAACAGATATTTGAAGCCGCTGATGCCTCTGGAGTCCCTCGAACCTCAAGGTGTAGGATCCTTCAAAGGCTTGCTTTGGTTCATAAACCTACTATTATGCCACCCCTAAACAGTGTTCACAAGCAGAAATGGTTGTAGTGGGCCCAGACATACATGAAGACTAATTTTCAAACAGTCTTGTGTACTGATGAGTGTCGAGCAACCCTGGATGGTCCAAATGGATGGAGTAGTGGATGATTGGTGGATGGCCACCATGCCCCAACAAGGCTGCAACGTCAGCAAGAATGTGGAGGAGTCATGTTTTGGGACGGAATCATGGGGAAACAGCTGTTAGGGCCCTTTAAAGTTCCTGAAGATGTGAAAATGATCTCTGCAAAGTAAATAGAGTTTCTGACTGACAACTTTCTTCCATGGTATAAAAAGCAGAAACATGCCTTGAGGAGCAAAATCATCTTCATGCTGACAATGCACCATCTCATGCTGCAAAGAATACCTCTGAGTCATTGGCTGCCATGGGCATAAAAGGAGATAAACTCATGGTGTGGCCACCATCTTTCCCTGTCCTCAACCCTATAGAGAACCTTTGGAGTATCATCAAGCAAAAGATCTATGAGGGTGGGAGGCAATTCACATCAAAACAGCAGCTCCGGGAGGCTATTCTGACTTCATGCAAAGAAATACAAGCAGAAACTCTCCAAAAACTCACAAGTTCAATGGATGTAAGAATTGTGAAGGTGATATCAAAGAAGGGTTCCTAGGTTAACGTGTAATTTGACCTGTTAGGATGTTTTGGAGTTAAATAGCTTTTTTGTTCAGTGAATGTGACCTCCTAATGCTGCAAATTCCACAAATGAGCATTTTCAGTTCTTTAAAACATATCAAATGTCTAGAAATTCTACTGTGCCTAATAATTTGGAACAGTGCATTTTGAGTGTTTATTCATTTTGGAGATTATACTGTTATTATTGGGAGGTTTCTTTAATAAAATTTGATGTATACTTTAACGAGTGATGACTTTTATTAGACTGACTGTCATTTGGACCGACCATTTAGGAAAATCCGAGAAAAATATAATTTGCATAATAATCTGGAACATAGTGTATATCTATAACGCTGGGAGCGTCACTCTGTCCAAAGCCTTTATAGACTGCGCAAGCGCCGGCGCAGTCTGGACCCCACAGAGTGACGCTCCCAGGAGATCGCGGTATGCGTAAGCACTGAACGTACACCGTGATCTCCAACAGAGAAGCAGGGACGTGCCAGGAGGGTGAGTATGCTATATTCATCTGTCCCGTTCCAGTGATGGACGCTGCTCCGTCCTCCACATCCTCAGCCTGTGACGTTCAGTTCAGAGGGCGCGATGATGCGCTTAATGCGCGCCGCCCTCTGACTGAACAGTCACAGACAGCCAGAGGACCCGGAAGACTGAGCGGCACGCAGCACTGGATCAGGGCCAGGTGACTATAGCAAGTGCCGGGGGCCTGAGCTAGCGGCGACTCCGGCACCTGACCCCCACAGCGCGCCGGTGTCCCGCCTGCTCAGGCCCCCGGCACTTGGCGCCCAGCAACGATAGGTGAGTATGTTATTTTTTTTTTTATTGCAGCAGCATACAGAGCATGGCAGCAGCACATGACAGAACGGGGGTGCAGGATGGAAGCAGCACATGACAGAACGGGGGTGCAGGATGGGAGCAGCACATGACAGGATGGGGGCGCAGGATGGGAGCAGCAAATGACAGAATGGAGGTGCAGGATGGGTGCAGCACATGTCAGAATGGGGCGCAGGATGGGAGCAGCACATGACAGAATGGGGCCGCAGGATGGTAGCAGCACATGACAGAACTGGGGTGTAGGATGGGAGCAGCGCATGACAGCATGGGGGCTCAAGATGGGAGCAGCGCATGACAGCATGGGGGCACAGAATGGGAGCAGCACATGACAGAACGGGGGGTAGGATGGGAGCAGCACATGACAGAATGGAGGCGCAGGATGGCAGCAGCACATGACAGAATCGGGGCTCAGGATGGGAGCAGCACATGACAGAACGGGGGCACAGGATGGGAGCAGCACATGACAGAACAGGGGCGCAGGATGGCAGCAGCACATGACAGGATGGGAGCAGCACATGACAGGATGGGGGTACAAGATAGGCGCAGCATATGGCAGGATAAGGGTGCAGGATGGGAGCAGCACGTGACAGGATGGGGGCGCAGGATGAGAGCAGCACACTCTCTGCCCACAGACAGCGCTGACACATAACCGTGTCTGCGTGTTCCCGGCTGCAGCCACACATGCGTTGCAGTGTTCAGATGATGAACGCTGGGCGCGTACGTGCGCACCGGTGATAATGAACCACCAGGGCAGGCACATGCAGGTGCTCTGAGCTGCTGCAGAGCAGAGCATGCTGTCAGTGTCTAGTGCTGGCCTGCGGCGGCGGTGGTTGGGGACCCCTGGTCTAGATAACACACTGCAATACCTTAGCTTGTCAGTGTGAAACAGTTAGGCAACCTATTAGATCCTACATTCATCTGCCAAAATGCCTCACATGCTGCGGTCAATTTTGACTGTGGTATATGTGTAAGCAGGTCTCGGGATGCAGTAACGCAGGGAAGGTAGAGCAAGGGTTAACAATAATGCAATTTAATAGTAACAATAGGGCAAACTCCTCACAAGGAGACAACAGGTAGCTAAAAAGGAAATTGTAATATAACACAATAATCTTGGTATGAAACTTATCGTGACTCCTATGTTCCTCAGACGCATGTAGTCCGGTGGGGGTGGTAGTGAACAAGCTTCACTTGGCAATGGGTGGTCGCCGATTTTGCCCACTGAGCCCCTAGTCCATTAATCTGTGCAACAAAAGTGTGGGGAAGGGTTGCTGCAAAGGCCTCTGTCTTATGCGTGCTCCGCTGCACGCCAGTGAAAGATGGGGAGCACACCACATGATCTGGCACCTGGCACCCGCTTCTCAATGTGAGCACCGCGCACTGCTTAGTGGAGCGCCTGACACTCTGCGCGCTCAGTAACTCTCGGAGGCCCTCATGCAAGCTCTGCTGAGGCACGACTCCACTCTGTCTCACTGCAGAGCACAGTCCACCCCCGCTGCTTCGCTCTGCCGTTGGGAAAATGCTTCTTTTTTTCCCGTGCTTCCTGCTGCCTGTCTGAGCTTACCACACCACCTCTCACCAGGTCATGGGTCCAGTCCAGTTCCCAATTCCTTCCCCCTGGCAATATTGGACACAGCCGCGACAGTTCTGGACCCGGCATCACAAAGGTACCCGCAGCCCAGTCTTCCTCCTTACACTCCCACCCTCCTTTACCTTGCCATTCCACGGGTGAGAGCTTCTTCATCAGACGTTCACATTCTTCCACTCCTTGAATAATTTGTTAGGAAAAATGCAAAGAACACCCAAATCCAAGGTAAAGACTATAGATAAATATCATAAACACTTATGTAAATCAGTGATAATAGCTACCCAAGGTGTTTTAAGCAAAAGACAAAAGAAGTGGCAACCACTTACAACCAGAAACCAAACCAACCACCAGACCCAAGGACATACCAGGAAGACCAGACTGGATCATGAAAAATAATATCTTTATTAATTAACAGCAGCGATATAAGAATATAAAATCAATATATTAACAGAAAGTGTGCAAAACAGGACGGCGTATATAAAGAATAGATAAAAGGAAATCCATAAGCATAATTAGTGTGATAATCACTTATATAGTTATGCAAGGTAAACAATCCCCAGAATCGGGATATATAAATCCCTGAACTTTTATATGAAAAATATCAAGTGGAAAAAGCTATTATATTATAATAAACTCCCATAGTAATATGCAATATTGCAAAAAGTGCTTAAGTGCAATTAAACTAGGGAACTGGTCCATTCATATACATAGGAACTTTCCCTCAGATCCTACACAGTGCTAAACAGAACCAAAGTGCTGAGTGCTAAAAGTGAATAGTCCAGGGATATTAGTAATCGTTACCTTAGGGCACCACGCCGTCCTGAGTACGTGCACACACCCGACGCGCGTTTCGGAACTAAATTCCTTCCTCCCCCTAACGTTCCAGACACCGCTTTCTCAAGGGCAGGTTCTCCGTACATAGTAATGCACCCCATAGTCCTCTATATAGTATACTGCATTTCCCATAGTTCCTCATACAGTATAATGCATCTCATAGAACTCCATATAATATAATGAATCCCATAGTCCTCCATATAGTATAACATCATACAGGGAGCAGGGAAAGGGATTAGTGGTGCCTCACCGGAATCCAAATGAATACAGGTGCCAGGAATAAGTGGCTGGAAACCACTCAATAGCAACAGCAAAAAGGAAAGGAAAAAGTTCCAGCACCAGGGGTCTCTTCATAAAATCTTCAGTACTTTATTCTCATGTCAAGAAAAAAACATCATGTGGGGACGCAGCTCCTAAACGCCTGACGCGTTTTGAACAAAGTTCTTAGTCTTATGCATATGAACAATACATAAAAACATCCTTATATACCCATTCCATTAAGTAAAACCATGTACACCTGTGGCTTTACTTGATTGGTTTACATTCATTACGAAATCAAATGTGAGACAGCCTACCAGAAATCACGACACCTACTCAGATTATCGCCTCCTTATCCACACAAAATAAGTTTGTGAGAGATATCCCTACTGACTCAATATAACAACTCTGTGGATTAGCCTGTGTGTTGTGCGTATTAGCTAAGGATATGCTACAATAATATCCAATACAACCTGAATATGATATGTCATGGCTGAGCATCTGGTACAATGACATCCACTGCGGTCTATTTGTGCTGTGTACCACAGCTGAACATATATTACAATAACATCTAGTACAATCTATGTTATATTTCACAGCTGAGCATCGGTTACAATATCATCTATTGCAGCCAATGCACACTGTGTATCACAGCTGAGCATCCGCTACCATATCACCCAATGCAGCCCATTTATGCTGTGTATCATAGCTGAGTCTCAACCACAATAACATCCAATGTAGCCTTTGTATATATCCAGCACAATTTGTATATGATGTGCTTGTGTGTGCTATATGTCATAGCTGAGAATCCGCTGCAATGTGTCCGCTGCTAGTCACAAAAAAATTTTTACAATAATTATATACACTTGAACTGCCAGCCGCTATTAATAAAAATAGCTAATGTCGCTGCGATAATTTAGCCCTGCAGGGAATCTCGTTCCCAACTCTATTATCCAATAGGCTTCCCTACACCTCAAAGTACGCTCCCAGTCTCCACCATGGTACTGAAGATCTTATGAAGATACGCCTGGTGCTGGAACTTTTTCCTTTCCTTTTTGTTGCTCCATACAGTATAATGTACTCCCCATAGTCCTCCATACAGTATAATGCTCTCCATAGTCCTCCATACAGGATAATGCACTCCCTATAGTCTTCCATATAGTATAATGCACTCCCATAGCCCTTCAGATAGTATAATGCACTCCCTATAGTCATCCATATAGTATAATGCACTCTCTATAGTCCTCCGTATAGTATAATACACTCCCCATTGTCATCCGTACAGTATAATGCACTCAGTTTTCCTCTTTATAGTATAATGTACCCCAAAGTCCTCAATATGGTATAATGCACTCTCTATAGTCCTCCATACTCATCACTCCTCTTCATTTCCCAAATAAGCATGTCATTGTGCCCACTGCTCTGAGACATCAGATGCTGAGGAGGAATCATGGAGGAGAAAGCGTCAGCTGACACTCTCACTCTCATCATTACTATCAACTTTATCAGCATTCAGGATGACAATACAGTTGGATGGGCGGGGGGGGGGGGGGGCGTGACGGCTCACGGGCAGGATAGCGGCCGAGTGGCCTGCCACCATTGACGGTATGTCAGTGGTTGCATCTAAACTGTTCGCTGTAGCTGGACACAAAGATCAGGTATAGTGGATTTGCATCAAATGTGTGTTGCAGGTAGCTTGCTGCTATGGCACAAAATATGTACTTAGTAACTTAAAGAGGAGTTCCAATTTTTACCAGTACTTAAGAGGTGTGTACATGATAGGCAAAGTACTTTGTAAATACTTTGCATTATTGTTTTCTCCATCCTTATTTATTTCTGCTTGAAATACTTGCTTTCTTCAGTTTTATGCGTAGTAGACTGCATCTGAGTGTCCGCCTCCTGTAGGCTTACACTCCCAAAAATGATGCACAGCAAAGCGCATGTTCGCTCTGCTGTCACCATTACAGTCTATGGCCCCGTCAGAAAGTGCATCCGAACCGCATTTTGCAGGGGATTTCAGACATATGCCCTGACGGGGACACAGAACACAATGTGAAAACAGCCTTAGCTCTACTACCTAGGGACACCAATCATAGTCCTACTACCCAGTGACCGCACTCTTAGCTCTACTACCCAGGGACAGCTTTCTTATAGCCCATAGCCTGTCCATGCATTGTAGTCAGTTCTCACACCGTGTTGCCCTTACAAATACAATGTGGTCCTCGATGAAAGTAAAGGCTACACCACTGTTCTAGAAGACTGTATTATTAAGATTTAGTTTTAGAATTTGAGTAACAGTAAATACATGAATGAAAATTAGAAGCATGGGTTACTTCAATTTGCATATTAATGTAAATCTGCATGTCCTAAGCATTTTTATTTTTAAAGGGAACCTGTCACAAGGTTTATCCCATATCAGGTAGCGCCAGTGCCGGTAAGCTCTCATATACAGCATTCTAAAATGTTGCATGCATGCACCCACTTCGGCCTGCAAGACAAGAAAATACCTTTTATTATACTCACCTGCGGGGCGGTCTTGGTCCGTTGCTTCCTATCTTCTTGCAATGCAGTCCGCTTTTTTGCTTTGTGTAAATGACACGTCCTATGTCATCCACAGTGTCCCCGGCATCGTGCTCCTACACAGGCGTACCTCTCTACTCTGACTAGGGCAGAGTAAAGCACTGCAGTGCACATGCGCTAGGGCTCTTTGGCCTTTTCCTGCGTTTGTGCACTGCAAGTACACCTGCGCTGGAGCGCGATGTCGGGGATACTGTGTGGATGACATAGGACATATCATCCACACGATGCAAGAAGGAGGAAGGCATTGCAAGAGGAAAGGAGGCACAGGACCAAGACAGCGATGCCCCTCGGACCTGACCGCCCGCAGATGATTATCTGTCACGTTAAGGACAGGAGAGGTGCTGGGCCAGGCCATGCAGTGTGATATGATCCTCGCACGACAAATACGGCTGTCTGTCTGGGTCCTTATAAACATGTTTTTCTTGTCTTGCACGCTGGATTGGGGGCATATATATGTAATGTGCCCAGGGTGGTAGACACACCCCAAACAGTGTCCCTGTCACACACCCTGACACCCCACAAATAAACAGTGTCCCAGTCCATCAATTTTGTGCTGTGTACGATGCACTGTACTCACTTTCAGACCAGAGGCCTCCACGTCAATTGGTTCAGGATCACCAGCACACACATCAGGGTCACCCGGTTCGAATAACAAATTCAACTTCACTGAACAGTTCAGATACAACAGTCTTTAACACACAGTATCGGGCACAGCACTCTCCAGTTCCAGTTTCCTCAACACATTTCAAACCTTTGCTTACACTCAGCTTGGACTATCCCTATGATTGATTCTCCTGTCCACCCTAGGGAGTTCCCATCCGGCACCACAGCACTCCAGAGATCTGCTATTTTTACCTCACATGGTTCCCCGTCCAGCTTCTTCTGTATGGACGGGATTAAGGCACACTCCTCAGTGCCTTGTTTGGGCCGTAGGGTCAAGACATCAAAGGAAGGTACGCAGGAAATTTGGTACGACCTCATGCTTTTAGAACGAGATGTACTCCACGTGCCTCTAGCCCACTGAACTTCACACTAACCTCTTACTAATTCAGACTGACTAAACCAGGAAAAGATTACCCTTCTTACCTCGGTTCTACTCTTACTATGCTGAGCTGGTCCCAAACATTTAACTGTATTGGTTCCTGCAGTCGGTTGCTTGGATGACCTAACCTTTCATAAACATTCCGGCGCATAGATTGCATTACTTACCTACATTAAGACTATACTAACAATACTTAGACTATACCTATCATTTATATACTAATAGGTCCACCATTGGCCTATCTGCCCTAATGTTCCTACCCCTCAGCTGAGTGTACAGGTTACCTTAGGCATTACCCACACAGCAGCTTCAGTACTTGTAACACTATGCATTTCACATTTTACATTACACCATAGACCGCAATGAAACCACATGTCACAGTACACACTATACAATTGTAGTCTTCAAGGGCAGGAATACGACAGTCTCTGTCACACCCTTACATATACAGCATATTAGAATGCTGTATATCAGGGCTGAAAGGTGGTGGTCTAACCTCATATGGAACAAGCCTGGTGACGGGTTCCCTTTACGCAAGAGAACTGTGATCTGGCCTTCCTATGCTTTCCAATATCTGTCTATATTTTCTCAAACATAGCAGCACATGGTTACTTCTTAATCTAGTCACAGAGGAATCGGCAGCCCCTAACTGCAAAGGGTAATCCCACAATAAATACTGCTTTCCCATTCGCATCAAATGTAGGCAGTTAACATAATTAAATTGCTGTGCTCGTTTCAGACAAATGCAATGTGGATATATTTTTGCTACCATAATATGGCCAGAGTACTGGCTAGATCACTCACAGGTCTAATGGCTGGAATTAACTGCATTATAAGTCCCAGTGATGCTTTGGTTTTGGATGTTAGACTGGGATTTGCATCTGTAATGGCAATGTGAATATACACTCACCGGCCACTTTATTAGGTACACCATGCTAGTAACGGGTTGGACCCCCTTTTGCCTTCAGAACTGCCTCAATTCTTTGTGGCATAGATTCAACAAGGTGCTGGAAGCATTCCTCAGAGATTTTGGTCCATATTGACATGATGGCATCACACAGTTGCCGCAGATTTGTCGGCTGCACATCCCAAAGATGCTCCATACAAGGCAGGATGGATCCATGCTTTCATGTTGTTTACGCCAAATTCTGACCCTACCATCCGAATGTCGCAGCAGAAATCGAGACTCATCAGACCAAGCAACGTTTTTCCAATCTTCTACTGTCCAATTTCGATGAGCTTGTACAAATTGTAGCCTCAGTTTCCTGTTCTTAGCTGAAAGGAGTGGTACCCGGTGTGGTCTTCTGCTGCTGTAGCCCATCTGTCTCAAAGTTCGACGCACTGTGCGTTCAGAGATGCTCTTAGGCCTACCTTGGTTGTAACGGGTGGCGATTTGAGTCACTGTTGCCTTTCTATCAGCTCGAACCAGTCTGCCCATTCTCCTCTGACCTCTGGCATCAACAAGGCATTTCCGCCCACAGAACTGCCGCTCACTGGATTTTTTTTCTTTTTCGGACCATTCTCTGTAAACCCTAGAGATGGTTGTGCGTGAAAATCCCAGTAGATCAGCAGTTTCTGAAATACTCAGACCAGCCCTTCTGGCACCAACAACCATGCCACGTTCAAAGGCACTCAAATCACCTTTCTTCCCCATACTAATGCTCGGTTTGAACTGCAGGAGATTGTCTTGACCATGTCTACATGCCTAAATGCACTGAGTTGCCGCCATGTGATTGGCTGATTAGAAATTAAGTGTTAACAAGAAGTTGGACAGGTGTACCTAATAAAGTGGCCGGTGAGTGTATATATATATATATATATATATATATATATATATATATATATATATATGCGCCTTATATGCTTTAATTTTGTGTTCAAGTCTTTTCAAGCATTGCAGTATGTAAATCACAAATCAATAAATCACAATTAATTGTTCCTTGAAGGCAACAATTTTTAAGTGTAAGATTGGATGGTGGTTCTAAATGGTGCGTTTGACAAACTAATTTTTCGGGCCTTTGATATGTCTGGCCTATTTATAGAGAAGGACACCAGCATTGATCAATGAAGATTTTCCGTTGTCACCCCACACTGAACACTTAGAAGAGGCCGTGGCGCACTGTTCTGTATTAGGAATACTAAAGGATAAGCAGTGGAGAGAGGCAGAACATTACACTAGTTATTTCTTATAAAGATACCAGAACATTCCCATCCCACCTTCTTATCAAACTAGAAACCATTTCACAATGATTTTCTCCTGTACCATGCTTGAAGAATGGTATCTGTCAGGAATTTAAATGGCACAAAAATTTAAGGAAATCCAGAACTTTGTATTGACACTGATCAGTGTTGGAAACCAGACTCCATTCCGGTGGTAATGACCCC